>NC_141876.1:427206594-428456594 GCF_056163025.1 Triticum urartu
TGGAGTCAACGACCGTAGAATATTTCTAGTAGACCACCTCATCAGTAGTAGTAGTCCACCATGTAAATATAGTAGCCCGGGCACTTTTGCGATAGATAGATCGATTGTATGCCCTTGTTTGATTGATTGAAGTGAATTGTTTGTTTTGCCTCATGTTCATATGGGTAGTGTTTTCTCTTTAGACCCCCTCTATTCTTATATCTCATCTTTTCTAAACCCTCAGATGCCTCCGAGACGTGACCCCGGATTTGCCTTTCCACCGGAGCTCACCCAGTTGATCCAGCAGCAAAACACATTGATGCAGTTGCTAGTCCAGAATCAGAATCAGGGGAACAACAACAACAACCCACCACCATCACCACCACCTGTTGACCACTTAGCCCGTTTTCTTAGGCTAAATCCGCCGGTGTTTTCCAGTAGCACCGAGCCGATAGTAGAAGATGATTGGCTCCGCAAGACAGCTCGGGAGTTGACCACAGCAGGATGCACAAATGCGGAGAAGGTGAAGTTTGCTGCACATCAGTTAGAAGGACCCGCAGCATCATGGTGGGAGAATTTCACAGCCACTTTCCCAGTTGACACTGTCACATGGGACCAGTTTCAGCAGGCTTTTCATATTGCACACGTTTCAGCAGGAGCTATGGCCATGAAGAAGCGTGAGTTTCGCAACTTGCGCCAAGGAGGAAGGACAGTTGGCCAGTATGTGGAGGAATTTAGTAAGCTAGCACGTTATGCCCCAGATGACGTCGCTACGGATGCAGCAAAGTAGGAGAAGTTTTTGGAAGGACTGAATGATGAGTTGAGCATGCAGTTGATGGTAGCAACCTTCAACAACTACCAGGAGTTGGTAGATCATGCTCTTATGATTGAAGGGAAGCATCAGCAAATTGAGAATCGCAAGAGGAAGTATGGACAAGGAAAGTACAATTCAGGAGCTCAGCAGAAGTCACGTTTTACCCCTAGACCGGGAGGACGTTTTCAGCATACTCATGGAGGAGGTAGCTCGCACAATCACAATGGCACCAAGAATGGTAATGGCAATGGAGGAACCAACAGCCAAAACCGCACCAACCCCTCAACCCCAGCCAAGAAGGACCTAAGCCAAGTCACTTGCTTTAAGTGTTCGAAGACAGGACATTATGCCAATGAATGTCCTGAATTGCAAAATGGAAATAGCAATGGAAGTTCTGGGAAGAAGCCGAACCCTTTTAACAGGGGACAGGTGAACCACGTTAGCGTGGAGGAGGTTGAAGCTCAGGCCGATGCAGTAATAGGTAAGTTTTTGGTTAAGTCATTTACTACACTCGTTCTTTCTGATACTGGCGCATCGCATTCATACATCTCAAGGGGATTTTTGGATAAGTATAACCTACCAACCCAAGCCCTTAGGTCACCCATGTTAGTAACCTCGCCCGGAGCAGAGTATGTGGCTAGTCTATGGTGTGATCGGTTACCATTAAGGATTGGTAACTATGTTTTTCCCTCAGACCTAATAGTATTGGAATCTCAAGGATTGGATGTGATATTAGGCATGGATTGGTTATCAAAGTATGAAGGCAATACTGAGTGTGCTAGTAAGTCAATTTTGCTTACCACCCCAGAAGGGAGAAGGATCAAGTATGTATCCCGGCATGTGTCAAAGAGGACTCAAGTAAATTGCCTAACAGGAGTTGTGCAAGAGGAAGTACCAGTGGTAAGGGATTTCCCTGATGTATTTCCAGAGGAGTTGCCAGGCATGCCACCGGATAGAGATATTGAGTTTTTGATTGAGCTATTGCCAGGCACAGGTCCAATATCAAAGAGACCATATAGGATGCCAGCAAAGGATTTGGTGGAAATCAAGAAGCAGATTAAGGAGTTACTGGATAAAGGATATATTCGCCCAAGTTCTTCGCCTTGGGGATCGCCAGTACTTCTAGTGGAGAAGAAGGATGGATTGTTAAGGATGGTTGTTGATTATCGAGGATTGAATGAAGTAACGATCAAGAACAAGTACCCACTACCAATGATCAATGATCTGTTTGATCGATTGCAAGGAACTAAGGTATTTTCCAAGATCGATCTGCGATCAGGATACCACCAGTTGAAGATTCGAGAACAGGATATTCCGAAGACAGCTTTTACCACCAGGTATGGGCTGTACGAGTATACCGTTATGTCATTTGGTCTGACAAACGCACCTGCATATTTTATGAACATGATGAACAAAGTGTTTATGGAGTTTTTGGATAAGTTCGTCGTAGTGTTCATTGATGATATCCTGGTTTATTCGAAGAATGAAGAGGAACATAAGGAGCATTTGCGTTTGGTACTTGGAAAGCTTAGAGAACATCAATTATATGCCAAGTTCAGCAAATGTGAGTTTTGGTTGAAGGAAGTAGGATTCCTCGGACATGTTATATCTGGAGAAGGTATAGTAGTAGATCCCGCTAAAGTTGAAACCGTGACCAAGTGGGAAGCCCCAACAACAGTTGGAGAGATCCGGAGTTTTCTTGGACTCGCAGGATACTACCGGAGATTTATTGAGAATTTCTCAAAGATTGCGAAGCCTATGACTGAGTTGTTAAAGAAAGATACCAAGTTCATATGGACAGAGGAATGTGAGGCTAGTTTCCAGGAACTGAAGAAACGTTTGGTTACCTCACCAGTGTTGATTTTGCCAGACCAGACCAAGGATTATGAGGTGTATTGCGACGCTTCACGTCGAGGACTTGGAGCATTGCTTATACAGGAAGGGAGAGTTGTTTCATATGCCTCAAGACAACTTAAGCCTCATGAGTTAAATTATGCTACGCATGATTTGGAGTTAGCAGCCGTAGTGCATGCATTGAAGACATGGAGACATTTTCTCATTGGAAACCATTGTGAGGTGTACACGGATCATAAGAGTTTGAAGTACATCTTCACATAGAAGGAGTTAAATCTCAGACAAAGGAGATGGTTGGAGCTTATCAAGGATTATGATATGAAATTACATTATCACCCCGGAAAGGCTAATGTAGTAGCTGACGCATTAAGCCGCAAGAGCCATGTCAATACATTAATGACGGGAGGAATACCAAGGGAGTTAGCCAATAATCTTCATGAACTATGTTTGGAAATAGTTCCGAGAGGCTATGTAGCAGCAATGGAGATTTAGTCAACCTTGATGGATAAAATCAGGGAAGCTCAGAAAGCTGACAAAGAGATTGCCGCTATAAAGGAGAAACTGAGCAAAGGAAAAGCTGAAGGATTTCGTGAGGATGAGCACGACACCTTATGGTTTGAAGACCGCGTTTATGTGCCCAATGACCCGAAGATCAGGAAGTTGATTTTGCAAGAGGCACATGATTCACCGTATTCAATTCACCCAGGAAATACCAAGATGTATCTGGATTTGAGGGATATTTTCTGGTGGACCGGAATGAAGAAGGATATAGCGGAGTATGTAGCAGTTTGTGATGTATGTCAGAGAGTAAAGGCAGAGCATCAGAAGCCAGCAGGATTGTTACAACCATTGCCGATACCCGAATGGAAGTGGGATAAGCTAGGCATGGATTTTATCACGGGATTGCCCAGGACTCGTTCAGGCTATGACTCGATTTGGGTTGTAGTCGATCGATTGACGAAAGTAGCTCATTTCATCCCAGTAAAGACCACTTACACCAGTGCTAAGTTGGCAAAGATATACATGATCAGGATCGTATGTCTGCATGGAGTTCCAAGGAGTATCGTATCAGATAGAGGAACCCAGTTTACCTCAAAGTTCTGGAACCAGTTGCACGAAACTTTGAGTACCAGGCTAGAATTCAGTATAGCTTTTCATCCACAGACAGATGGACAGACCGAGAGAGTCAATCAGATTTTGGAGGATATGCTGAGAGCTTGTGCGCTAGATTACGGATCTAGTTGGGACGATAATTTGCCATATGCATAGTTCTCTTACAACAACAGTTACCAAACCAGTTTAAAGATGGCCCCTTTCGAAGCCTTGTACGGAAGGAGGTGTAGGACACCGTTGTCATGGGACGAAGTTGGAGACCGCCAGTTTTTTGGTCCTGACTTGATTAAAGAGTCTGAACAGAAGGTGAAGCTGATTCACGATAGGCTCAAGGTAGCCCAGACCAGACAAAAAAGGTATGCAGATTCTAAACGCAAGGAGACAGTTTACGAAGTTGGAGATAGAGCTTATCTTCGAGTATCTCCACTTCGGGGAACAAAGCGTTTTGGAGTTAAGGGAAAATTAGCGCCATGATTTGTAGGACCATATCGAGTTTTGGAGCGTATGGGAGAAGTGGCCTACAAGTTGGAATTGCCCGAAGGATTATTAGGAGTACATGATGTGTTCCACGTTTCTCAGTTAAAGAAATGTCACGTGGAGATGGCTGACATGCCCTTGAGAGACACAGTGCCTTTGGAAACTATTCAGTTGGATAACGATTTGACCTACGAGGAGAAACCAATTAAGATCCTCGAGTTTGCCTGTCGAGTTACTCGCAGCAAGGTTATTAAGTTTTGCAAAGTTCAGTGGAGCCACCACACGGAGGATGAAGCCACCTGGGAACAAGAGGAAGATTTGCTCAAAGACCACCCTCACCTATTTTCTAGCCAACCCGAATCTCGAGGGCGAGATTCATCTTAAGGGGGTAGGTTTGTAACATCCCAAATTTTCAATTTGGAATGTTATACGTTAGATCATCATGCATATCATATTTTATTTTGCATTTTGGTTGATCCTAGAAATTCTACGCAACTCAATGACCCACGGAGAGAGTTGGGGATTTCGTTATTTTCATATTTGAGTTTTCTCAAATTTTGAGAATAGGATCATTTGATTTTATTTTATCATCAATTATTTCTACTACAAAAATATGAGAGAGGGAATAAAATGACTTTCCCAAAATAAAGAAATATTGAGGATTTAATAATAAAATCAAATAAGATTTTATTTCGGAGTTTTTCGGCGTTTTATTGAATTTAGGAAAAATGTGCGTTTTTCAAAATTGCATTTAGGTCCCAAATAAATGTTCACCTTGTGCGGCTTGATTTTAGAAGCCCGTGAAAATTTATTTCGGAATTTTTGGAGTCCGTTTAGTATTTCTTTTTATTTTTCTTCCGAGCGGAATAATTAGAAAAACAAACCGACTTCGGGTCGTACCCGAGCGGGACACCGCCCAGGGGCAGCCTTTAAATAGCGCTGCCCCGAGCCGCCCCAGCCCATCAGCCCTGCCTTGATCCGCGCACGCCACAGGAGCCGCCGCCGCCGCCGATGATCCCGCCGCCCGAGGTTCGTCGCGCCTTGTTTTCCGTGCCGAAAAAAAATTGGCGTTCGTCGTTTTTATTTTTCTCGGATTAAATCCGCGATTTCTCTGATCGCGGTTCCTGATCTGATTTTCGTTTTAGTTTAAATTTTCGCTCGTTTATCGGAATCAGGCGATTCAAGCGCCTGGAGTTTCGTCTCGAAACTCTCTATCCGTTTAACCAACTTAAACAAGTTTTTGTTACTGTAAAATTTGCCCTAGATCCAGATTAGTAGAACGAAGTTGTTTTCTTTCGCCGTTTGTCTTTCGTTGCTTCGTTCGATTTGATTCTTTTTGCCAACCGGAGTTCTTAAGTTGAACCTTCTGGTTAGATCTCTTATTTGAGTTTTACCTGTGCATTAGATGAGTACTTATTGTATGCTTGTTTGTTTGTCTGCGATAGAGTACCCGGAGTGCGCCGCCTGTTACTTCGAATCATTAGGTTTCGCGGATCATCAGCAAGGCAAGTAACACTTTGATCATACCTTTTCTACTACCCAGTTTTATTGCATTAGATCAATCCTCACACATTGCATGATTAGGATCTAATTAAATTGTGGGATGAGAATTAGATGAGGTAGTACCTATTACCTGTTTATTATCAAACCTTTGGGAGTTACTTCTACGTTTGCTTATTATGCCATGCTATGATAGTAGACGTGGATTGGGTGAGTGAAATCCATGACAGATGTGAGATTGTTAATTAATGATTTATCTAAGGTGGCAACTTAAACACACATCTGGGTGGATTGAGGCACCTGGGTATTCCAGGACTTGCCTGTTTTTCTTTTGGACCGCCAACCAGGCTCAAAGAGATCATGAGACCATTCATACTAGAAACTTCCGTGTGCAGCCACAAGCTATTATGGGCTCTAGCATAGTTGACTAAGTCGTGCGAACTCTTACAGTGGTAGACTAGGAGATGTAGGGGATGTAGGTGGTACGGTCTACCCATCGTAAGGTGCTAGCGCTTCTGAAAGACTATGTCTCGGTCATCCGTCTTCTCAAACACCATGTAGTGCGAGAAACCAAACGGAGGCGATCGAGTCTTGTGGGGAAAAGTGCGCAAACCTCTGCAAAGTGTAATAAACTAATCATGGTTAGCCGTGTCCCCGGTTATGGACATCTTGAGTATCTAGTACTTGGATTTTCATGTGAATCTTAACATGTTACTCTAAATTAATTTTGTTTGCTTGTCAATCGAGTAGGTGATTTTGGATTAGCTCTTGGGATTTTTGGTTGTTTTACTCTCTTTCAAACTGGGTTATGTTTAATGATGATGCTTAATTGGGATTGAGAATGCTGTCAACCATTCTCAATGTTTAACAACCACCATGATAGTAATTAAATTTTATTCCTTTGAAGTAGGGAAAAATTGGCTTCACGCAAAACTATAACCATAGAGCTTTCCACCAGCCAAATATGCATATAGTATAGTTGTTTCATTCCATTACTCTCTATGTGTTACCTTGCCAGCATATTCCATGTGCTGACCCGTTTTCGGGCTGCAACGTTAATGTTGCAGACTTTTCAGACGACGATTAAGGAGTTTTTAGGTCGTGGTTCTATACTCAGTGATGCCGTTGGAGTTGATGGACTCACTTATCTTCCAAGCCTTCCGTTGTTATCGTTATTAGATGGCCTTAAGCCATACTTATTGTAATAAGCTCTCTTTTGAGACACTCGATGTAATAAGTGTGTGATTGCTACTCTGTTATAAATCCTCCGAGTACTGTGTGGTGTCAGCATTACTAATCCAGGGATGACACCGGAGCATAGAGATCAGACTGTTTGAGGTCTGGTCGCTACACTTGTATGATTTGAGTCTTTGCTTTTTAGTTTACCACAATCATCCTTGTTGTACACACCTTTTGAGAGAGACACACATGATTCGGAAATTATTAGAATACTCTATGTGCTTCACTTATATCTTTTGAGTTATATAGTTTTTGCTCTAGTACTTCACTTATATCTTTTAGAGCACAGTGGTGGTTTTGTTTTATAGAAACTATTTTTCTCTCATGCTTCACTTAGATTATTTTTAGAGTCTTAAATATCATGGTAATTTACTTAAAATAATCCTAATATGCTAGGTATTCAAGACTAGTAAAAACTTTCTTATGAGTGTGTTGAATACTAAAAGAAGTTTGATGCTTGATGATTGTTTTGAGACATGGAGGTAGTGATATCAAAGTTGTGCTAGTTGAGTACTTATGAATTTGAAAAATACTTGTGTTGAAGTTTGCAAGTCCCGTAGCATGCACGTATGGTAAACATTATGTAACAAATTTGAAACATGAGGTGTTCTTTGAGTGTCCTCCTTATGAGTGGCGGTCGGGGATGAGCGATGGTCTTTTCCTAATAATCTATCCCCCTAGGAGCATGCGCGTAGTGCTTGGTTTTTGATGACTTGTAGATTTTTGCAATAAGTATGTGAGTTCTTTATGACTAATGTTGAGTCCATGGATTATATGCACTCTCACATTTCCATCATTGCTAGCCTCTTCGGTGCCGTGCATTGCCCTTTCTCACATTGAGAGTTGGTGCAAACTTCGCCGATGCATCCAAACCCCGTGATATGATACGCTCTTTCAGACATAAACCTCCTTATATCTTCCTCAAAACAGCCACCATACCTACCTATTATGGAATTCCCATAGCCATTCCGAGATATATTGCCATGCAACTTTCCACCGTTCCGTTTATCATGACACGTTCATCATTATCATATTGCTTTGCATGATCATGTAGTTGACATAGTATTTGTGGCAAAGCCACCATTCATAATCCTTTCATACATGTCACTCTTGGTTCATTGCATATCCCGGTACACCGCCGGAGGCATTCATATAGAGTCATACTTTGTTGTAGTATCGAGTTGTAATCATTGAGTCGTAAATAAATAGAAGTGTGATGATCATCATTTTCTAGAGCATTGTCCCAAGTGAGGAAAAAAAAGAGAGAAAGGCCATAAAAAAAGAAGGCCCAAAAAAATGAGAAAAAAAGAGAGAAGGGACAATGTTACTATCCTTTTTTCCACACTTGTGCTTCAAAGTAGAACCATAATCTTCATGATAGAGAGTCTTTTGTTTTGTCACTTTCATATACTAGTGGGAACTTTTCATTATAGAACTTGGCTTGTATATTCCAACAATGGGCTTCCTCAAATGCCCTTGGTCTTCGCGAGCAAGCAAGTTGGATGCACACTCACTTAGTTTCTTTTGTTGAGCTTTCATATATTTATAGCTCTAGTGCATCCGTTGCATGGCAATCCCTACTCCTTGCATTAACATCAATTGATGGGCATCTTGTAGCAACCCGACCTCAGACGGTCAAGTCTCTGTGCTTAAGTGTCATCCCTGGATCGGTATGCTGACACACACAGTACTCGAGGATTTATAACAGAGGTAAATCACATGTATAAAGTAACGTAAAATACTATTACCTCAATCCAAATAGCGGAAGTAACAAGGTTGTGGATTCCCATCAACACCAACGGCAAAGTTGAGTGTAGAAATCGTAACCCTAACGTATCACTTACTCGTCGTAAGATTCATGCAACATGAGACGTTGCAGCCACAAAGGGTCAGTACATTGAATGTACTGGCAAATTCACACCATAGAGAATGATGAACAATGGCTATCACTACATGCATATTTGGCTGGTGGAAAAGCTCTATGGTTATAAGGTTTTTGCGAAAAGCCAATTTTTCCCTACTGCAAAGGAATATATTTTATTTAACTATCATGGTGGTTGTTAAACATTGAGAGTGTAGACACCCTCTCAATCCCAATTAAGCATCATCATTAAAACCCAACAAAATTATTTAAAGACACATGATGAGATTCACATGATAATCCAAGTACTAGATACTCAAGATGTCCATAACCGGGGACACGGCTAATCATGATTAGTTTATACACTTTGCAAAGGTTTGCGCACTTTTCCCCACAAGACTCGATCTCCTCCATTGGGATTCTCGCACTACATGGTGTTTGAGAAACGGATGACCGAGACATAGTCTTTCAGAAGCGCTAGCACCTTACGATCGGGTAGACCATTACACCTACTTTCCCCTACATCTGCTAGTCTACCACTGTAAGAGTTGCACGACTTAATCAACTATGCTAGAGCCCATAGTAGCTTGTCGCTGCACATGGAAGTTTCTAGTATGAATAATCTCATGATCCCTTTGAGCCTGGGTTGCGGTCCATAAAGAAAAACAGGCAATCGCTGGAATACCCAGGTGCCTCAATCCACCCAGATGTGTGTTAAAGTTGCCACCTTAAGTAAACCATTAATTAACAATCTCACATCTGTCATGAATACTCTCAAACCCAATCCACGTCTACGAGCATAGCATGGCAATGTAAGTATAACATAAAAGTAACTCCCAAGGTTTGAATGTAGGGCAATAGGTTCCTACCTCATCAACTACTTCCCAATACCCACGTGTTATCAATCCTACTCATGCAATGTTTGAGGGTTGAAACTAATGCATAAAAACTGGGTATGAAAGGAATATGATCAAAGTGTGAACTTGCCTACAATGTTGATGAAGATGATGCACACTCAAAACTCTTGATAGTTCTACTCGTCACACTCCGGTCAATCTATCATAAGCAATCAATGGTAACCACACATAAGCAATCACTCAAAAGATCGGAAAGAACGAGGAAGACAATTCGGAAAACATCAAAACCAAGCAATTAAATCTTGCAACATAAAACAATTTCTAACAGTACCAAAATTATGTGAATTTGGCCTCATCAGAAAGTTTAGGTCAAGAGCTTCGATTTGCAAAAAGAATCAACTCAAACGGAGTTACAAAACTCAAGTTACGATCAAACGAAGTTTGAATTCAAATCTGGTCTAATTCAAATTTTAAATTTTCAAAAACATGTTTAAGTTGTTTTACTGGATAGAGGAGATCGTAACGAAGAAGCGGGCGTTGGTTTCATCTAATTTGGATGAACGAGTAAAAAGATGCGGTCGTTTGAAAACCAGGGGCCAATTTGTAAAATAAAACCTAATGAACAGGTCCCTGGTAGAAAACTAAAATAAAAGAAAAAGACTAAATAGTGAACGTTCGCTAAATAGATATAACCTAATGAACGCGTTCACTGAAAGACCTAAACGAACGAACGATCTGTAAGTAACTAACCTAAATAAAGAAACCGGATCTAAGAAAACCGAAACTAAAAAAATAAAACCGGCCAAACCGGGGCGGTTCTTTTACCTGTTCACGGCGGCGGGTCGGTGGTTAATTGGGGCGGCGGTTCTAGCGACGAGATGCGGCAGCAGCGGCAGCATTGCGAGGCGGCGGAGCTTGCAGCGGCGACGGCGGCGTCAGCGGCGCGGCAGCGCGGGCAAGATGCAAGGCGAGGCAAGGTGGCTCTGGCGCCGCGGCTCGGCTTCGGGAGCGGGGCAAGGCGCGTGTGGCGGCGCAGGCGAGCGGTGGCGGTGATGCAGCGGCGTAGTTACAGCGAGCTCCAAAGTGCGGCGGCGGCGCGAGACGCGAGGGAGAGAGAGAGAGGGCGGCGAGCGCAGCTTTATAGGAGGGAGGAGGCGGCGGTGGCGTGGAGAAGGGGCAAAGCGAGGCGGCGGCGGAGTCCTGGTGCAGGACGGCGGCGGCGGCGTTGTGCGAGTGCGAGAGTCTGCCCGAGCTCGGGGACGAGCGGGGCACGGCGCTGGGCTGGGCCGCAGCCTGACTGGCTAGCTGGGCCAGCCCAGTTCGGCGGAGGGATTTTTTTAAAAAAAATCACAGATAACAAAAAAATAGAATAAAACAAATATGTTATATAGGCATATAATATATCAAAAATTTCAGAAAAAGATTGTCTACAACGTGAACATTTTTCTAGAGTCAAATAAAATTCATACAAATTCAGATAAAGCAAAGAGTGCTACTGGTCTATTAAAATCCAATAAAAATCATTTTAAAAATACCAAAATGATTTCAAATTTAATTTTTCTCCAATTTTCTAATGTGGGGAATCATGTTACCCTATTTTCCATATATTTTATTTTTGGAGAAAAATAATTTGAATAAAACTCAAACAATTCCAAATTGAAAATAATTTCAAAAGGACTTTGAATTTGATCCTTGAAACTCCCAACTCATATTTCATAATTTGTAGAAGTCATTTTATCTCCTCTCGTGAAAATCATTGAGTTGCTTAAAGTTTCTGAATTTGAAATATTTCCAAATAAAATTCAAATATTTTCAAAACCCTTTTCATTTATTTAAATGGAAGAAGTCATGTCATCTTCTCTCGGGGGTTTTGTATTTGAAAAGAATTTGACTTCACGGAGATCAAAATGCAAAAGGTGAAAGTTTGGGAAAGTCCTTTTATTCCCTCTCATTTAACTTTCAAAAAGTTTCAAATTTCACTCAATCAATCACACAACAATCAAACAATCAATCAATCTATCTATTTATTATAACATTCCAAAATTTAGAATTTTGGGATGTTACAAACCTACCACCCTTAAAATGAATCTCGTCCTCGAGATTCGGAGAGGCTAGCAAGAAAAAGATTAGGGTTTGGGGGTCTTCTCAAAATCCATCGATCATCACAGGGGTCTGGGGTGCTACCACCCTTAGAAGCATGGTTACGGTTCCATCGAAACTCATATACTTCATCCATATTGTTAACAGTGTCGGTCTTCTCAGAGTCTCGGAAAAATTCCTTCTCTGGGCTCTTCCGGTAGCGGCATAACCTTTTCCTCAATTCTTCTGTACTTTCATCCTGGTAAGGTTATTCCGAGACTGGGTCTTCTTAGCTAACGGGTCTGGCGCCAATACTAATCAACTATCGATATCTCATGGGGGTCAACACTTTATGGTTTCTCCTGCAGGAAATGGGTCTGGGTTGATCCTCACCGTATAACCTATGGTTCCATTCTAGGGTTTAAACAAGGTTCAATATCGTCGTCTCTCTACTATAGGTAAGTCACTCAGATTTACCATCCCATATAGCAAGGCGAACAATAAGAGTAAGTCGGTATGGTGATCAATCCATCCCGCACCCAAATCATTACCTTGTACATGTTTTAGTGAATCTCGCATTCTAACACTCGGTCATTGATACGTCTCCAACGTATCTATAATTTTTGATTGCTCCATGCTATGTTATCTACTGTTTTGGGCAATATTGGGCTTTATTTTCCACTTTTATATTATTTTTGGGACTAACCTATTAACCGGAGGCCCAGCCCAGATTTGCTGTTTTACGCCTATTTCAGTGTTTCGAAGAAAAGGAATATCAAACGGAGTCGAAACGGAACGAAATCAACTGGAGAAGTTATTTTTGGAAGGAAACCTACCGGATAGACTTGGACCCTACGTCAGAAGATGAAGGAGGAGCTCACGAGGGTAGGGGGCGCGCCCCCCTGCCTCGTGGCCCCCCCTTCAGTCCACCGACGTACCTCCTGCACCCATATATACCTACGTAACCTAAAACTTCCAGAACGGAGATTAGATCAGGAGTTCCGCCGCCAGAAGTCTCTGTAGCCACCGAAAACCAATCTAGACCCGTTCCGGCACCCTGCCGGAGGGGCAATCCCTCTCCGGTGGCCATCTTCATCATCCCGGTGCTCTCCATGACGAGGAGGGAGTAGTTCTCCCTTGGGGCCGAGGGTATGTACCAGTAGCTATGTGTTTGATCTCTCTCTCTCGTGTTCTTGAGGTGATACGATCTTGATGTATCGCGAGCTTTGCTATTATAGTTGGATCTTATGTTTCTCCTCCCCCTCTTCTCTCTTGTAATAAATTGAGTTTCCCGTTTGAAGTTATCTTATCGGATCGAGTCTTTAAAGATTTGAGAACACTTGATGTATGTCTTGTCGTGGATATTTGTGGTGACAATGGGATATCACATGATTCACTTGATGTATGTTTTGGTGACCAATTTGCGGGTTCTGCCCATGAACCTATGCATAGGGGTTGGCACACGTTTTCGTCGTGATTCTCTGGTAGAACTTTGGGGCACTCTTTGAGGTCCTTTGTGTTGGTTGAATAGATGAATCTGAGATTGTGTGATGCATATCGTATAATCATGCCCATGGATACTTGAGGTGACATTGGAGTATCTAGGTGACATTAGGGTTTTGGTTGATTTGTATCTTAAGGTGTTATTCTAGTATGAACTCTAGGGCTGTTTGTGACACTTATAGGAATAGCCCAACGGATTGATTGGAAAGAATAACTTTGAGGTGGTTTCGTACCCTACCATAATCTTTTCGTTCGTTCTCCGCTATTAGTGACTTTGGAGTGACTCTTTGTTGCATGTTGAGGGATAGTTATGTGATCCAATTATGTTATTATTGTTGAGGGAACTTACACTAGCGAAATTATGAACCCTAGGCCTTATTTCCTAGCATTGCAATACCGTTTACGTTCACTTTCACCATTAGTTACCTTGCTGTTTTTATATTTTCAGATTACAAATACCTTTATCTACTATCCATATACCACTTGTATCACCATCTCTTTGCCGAACTAGTGCACCTATACAATTTACCATTGTATTGGGTGTGTTGGGGACACAAGAGACTCTTTGTTATTTGGTTGCAGGGTTGCTTGAGAGAGACCATCTTCATCCTACGCCTCCTACGGATTGATAAACCTTAGGTCATCCACTTGAGGGAAATTTTCTACTGTCCTACAAACCTCTGCACTTGGAGGCCCAACAAAGTCTACAAGAAGAAGGTTGTGTAGTAGACATCAAGCTCTTTTTTGGCATCGTTGCTGGGGAGGTGAGTGCTTGAAGGTATATCTTCAGATCTTGCAATCGAGTCTTTTAGTTTCTTGTTTTAGCACTAGTT
This sequence comes from Triticum urartu, assembly GCF_056163025.1. Taxonomy (NCBI): domain Eukaryota; kingdom Viridiplantae; phylum Streptophyta; class Magnoliopsida; order Poales; family Poaceae; genus Triticum; species Triticum urartu. The sequence continues at coordinate 427,220,704 of NC_141876.1, forward strand.
TAGTTTATAAAAGAAAACTATAAAAAAATGGAATTGAGTTTGTCTCATATGCTTCACCTTTTTAATATCTTTCGTGAGTATGATGGAAAGGAAAATTGTGCCAAAGTGTTAGAAGAAGAATGCATTAAAATGATTGGCACTAAATCTTTGAATGATGAGCATGATTGCAATGTTGTTAGTACGAATTCTTTGAATATCCATGATGCTAATGATGATTGCACTAGTTATGATGAAAATGCCTCCTATAAACATGTCAATTTTTGTGGAGTAGACTGGGTTTGCAAGTACACACCAAATAGGGAAGATAGATATTGCAAGAGGCATAAGTACTTAGAAACAAAATTGTTGCAAGAAGAGCTAGATGAATGTGCTGAAAATTTATCTTTTCTTATCCCTACTTGTGAACTTTGCAATGAGCGTGATCATTTTAGTACCCAATGCAAATTGTTTCATGAGCGTATCGTGTCCAAAAATTGTGATGACTTGATTTCCCTTGCACATCATAATGAACTTAGTTTGCTCTTGGGTTATGAAGAAATTAAACGTAGAACTAAGGATATTCCAAAATTTGCCCTTGATAAAGTTCTTCGTTTTGATCTAGAGGAAATTTATATGTATTGCACAGTGAATTGCATTGAAAATCCTTATATTGCCAATTACATAAAGAAAAGAAAACAAATAGAAGATGAAGAGAATGCTAACGAAAGGGAAGAGACTTCCCAATATTCTCCTATTATTTCTTATGATGAATCAGGTAACGAAGAGGAGCCCTCTATTCAACTAATCTCATTAATAAGGAGCTCCAAAAAGAGGATTGAACCCATGCATGATGTGGTGAAGAAGAAGAAAAGAAAAAGGAAGAGAGGTAAAAAGATATCTCTCCCAAATAATGTTGCTCCTATTATTGCTGTGCCTCATGAAAATGATACACTTGATGATGATCTCGTTATGCCTATTGCTTGTTGTGATGATTATGATTGGGAAGATAATGATACTTCTTATGATCTTGAAAATCTTTTTGGTACTTTCTTGGAAGAATATAATAATTGCTATACTATCGGTGCTATCTATACTATTAATGATGAGAGTAATTATGCTTATGATACGAAAAGGCCCAAGCTTGGGGAAGCTGTGTTTGATGAAGATGATGTTTTTGAGAATATATTTGCTGCAATAAATGTTTGTCCCAAGCTTGGGGATGCTATGATTAATGAAGATAATATTTTTAGTCTCCCAAGTTTTGATATGCAAGTTTATAATGATGATAGCATGCCTCCTACTTATGATAATTATTGTGATGATACATATGCTATAAAAAGTATTAGTGATTATATTTATAAAACTTGTCATGATTATGATTACCCCTTCTCTGAACATTACTATTTTAATGTGGAAACAATTTATAGTATCCAAGTCTCTTATCATACTTCCACTATCCCGAATGAGAAGAATTTTGCTTATGTGGAGAGTAATAAAATTTCTATGCTTGTAGATCATGAAAAGAATGCTTTAGGTGCTGGTTATATTGTTGAATTCATTCATGATGCTACTGAAAATTATTATGAGGGAGGAACATATGCTTTTAGGAATTGCAATAATATCAAGTTTCCTCTCTATGTGCTTAAAGTTTTGAAGTTATGCTTGTTTTACCTTCATATGCAAGTTGATTCTTGTTCCCATAAGTTGTTTGCTCAAAAAATCCCTATGCATAGGAAGTATGTTATACTTAAATGTGCTAGTCATATTCTTTATGATGCTCTCTTTATGTTTCAATTCTTATCTTTTATGTGAGCATCATTGAAATCATCATGCCTAGCTAGGGGTGTTAAACGATAGCGCTTGTTGGGAGGCAACCCAATTTTATTTTAGCTCCTTGATTTTTGTTACTTTTTAATAATAAATAATCCATCTAGCCTATGTTTAGATGTGGTTTTATGTGTTTAATTAGTGTTTGTGCCAAGTAGAACCGTTGGGAAGACTTGGGGAAAGTCTTTGCGATCATGCTGTAAAAAACAGAAACTTTAGCGCTCACGAGAATTGCTTCCATTTTTATTTTGAGAGTGCTATTTAGTTAATTATTTTTTAAGATGATTAATAGATAAATTCCTCAGGTCCAGCAATTTATTTGAGAATTTTATGAGTTCCAGAAGTATATGTTTGATCCAGATTACTACAGACTATTCTGTTTTTGACAGATTCTGTTTTCATGTGTTGTTTACTTATTTTGATGAATCTATGGCTAGTAAAAGAGTTTATAAACCATAGAGAAGTTGGAATACAGTAGGTTTAACACCAATATAAATAAAAAATGAGTTCATTACAGTACCTTGAAGTGGTGATTTATTTTCTTATACTAATGGAGCTTACGAGTTTTTTGTTAAGTTTTGTGTTGTGAAGTTTTCAAGTTTTGGGTAAAGATTCGATGGACTATGGAATAAGGAGTGGCAAGAGCCTAAGATTGGGGATGCCCAAGGCACCCCAAGGTAATATTCAAGGACAACCAAGATCCTAAGCTTGGGGATGCCCCGGAAGGCATCCCCTCTTTCGTCTTCGTTCATCGGTAACTTTACTTGGAGCTATATTTTTATTTACCACATGATATGTGTTTTGCTTGGAGCGTCAATTTATTTTGTTAGGATTTGCTTTCTGTTATTTATAACAATGTTTTGCATCTTTTATTTCAATAAAAATGGCATTGATAGCCTTTACTATGCCTATTTTAGAAGTCCACGTGTTGCTGTTTGAAAACAGAAAGTTTACCGCTGTTGCAATAATTCCCTAGAAAAGTCAGAATGCGATAAAATGTTTAAACCTTATGCATATTAAGCTCTGATAAATTTACTACAGTGGGAATTTTATTTCATAATTTTTGGAGCTAGGGAAGTATGGATGTTGCAGCATTCTTTACATACTATCCTGTTTAGGCAGATTGCTGTTATGTTTGCATTGTTTGCATATGTTTGCTTCTTTAATGATTCTATTTGAGGATAGGACTATTAAATATGCAGAGGCATTTAGTATGCAATTTTGAATAATAATTTTTGTGATTTGCTACAGTAGAGTTTGATAAGGTTTTGGCAATGGTTTATACTAAGTTATCTCACAAGTCTTTGTTGAGTTTTGTGTGGATGAAGCTTTTGAGATTTAGGGAGACCGTGATATGAGAGGAATTAAGGAGACACAAAAGCTCAAGCTTGGGGATGCCCAAGGCACCCCAAGATAATATTTCAAGAAGTCTCAAGCGTCTAAGCTTGGGGATGCCCCGGTTGGCATCCCACCTTTCTTCTTCAACAACTATCAGTTAGTATCGGTTGATCCTAAGTTTTTGCTTCTTCACATGATGTTTGCTATTATCAGATGTCATATTATTTAGCTTTGCTTGCTGTTTGAATAGAATACCAAGATCTGAAGTTATTAAATGTTAGAGAGTATTCACATAGTTGCATAATTATTCGACTACTCATTGATCTTCACTTATATCTTTCGGAGTAGTTTGTCATTTGCTCTAGTGCTTCACTTATATCTCTTAGAGCATGGTGGTAGTTTTATTTTGAAGAAAGAGATGAACTCTCATGCTTCACTTATATTATTTTGAGAGTCTTAAATAGCATGGTAATTTGCTTAAATCCTAATATGCTAGGTATTCAAGAATAATAAAATTCTCTTATGAGTGTGTTGAATACTATGAGAAGTTTGATACTTGATAATTGTTTTGAGATATGGAGATGGTGATATTAGAGTCATGCTAGTTGAGTGGTTATGAATTTGAGAAATACTGGTGTTGAAGCTTGTGATTCCCGTAGCATGCACGTATGGTGAACCGTTATGTGATGAAGTCGGAGCATGGTTTATTTATTGATTGTCCTCCTTATGAGTGGCGGTCGGGGACGAGCGATGGTCTTTTACTACCAATCTATCCCCCTAGGAGCATGCACGTAGTACTTTGTTTCGATAACTAATAGATTTTTTCAATAAGTATGTGAGTTCTTTATGACTAATGTTGAGTCCATGGATTATACGCACTCTCACCCTTCCACCATTGCTAGCCTCTCTAGTACCGCGCAACTTTCGCCGGTACCATAAACCCACCATATACCTTCCTCAAAACAACTACCATACCTACCTATTATGGCATTTCCATAGCCATTCCGAGATATATTGCCATGCAACTTTCCACTGTTCCGTTTATTATGACACACTCCATCATTGTCATATTGCTTAGCATGATCATGTAGTTGACATCGTATTTGTGGCAAAGCCACCATTCATAATTCTTTCATACATGTCACTCATGAGTCATTGCACATCCCGGTACACCGCCGGAGGCATTCATATAGAGTCATATCTTGTCCTAAGTATTGAGTTGTAATTCTTGAGTTGTAAGTAAATAAAAGTGTGATGATCATCATTATTAAAGCATTGTCCCAGTGAGGAAAGAATGATGGAGACTATGATTTGTTGGAAAAGGCAATAATAAATTGGTTATTATTATATTTCCTTGTTCATGATAATCGTTTATTATCCATGCTAGAATTGTATTGATAGGAAACTCAGATACATATGTGGATACATAGACAACACCATGTCCCTAGTAAGCCTCTAGTTGACTAGCTCGTTGATCAATAGATGGTTACGGTTTCCTGACCATGGACATTGGATGTCGTTGATAATGGGATCACATCATTAGGAGAATGATGTGATGGACAAGACCCAATCCTAAGCCTAGCACAAGATCATGTAGTTCGTATGCTAAAGCTTTTCTAATGTCAAGTATCATTTCCTTAGACCATGAGATTGTGCAACTCCCGGATACCGTAGGAGTGCTTTGGGTGTGCCAAACGTCACAACGTAACTGGGTGGCTATAAAGGTACACTACAGGTATCTCCGAAAGTGTCTGTTGGGTTGGCACGAATCGAGACTGGGATTTGTCACTCCGTGTAAACGGAGAGGTATCTCTAGGCCCACTCGGTAGGACATCATCATAATGTGCACAATGTGATCAAGGAGTTGATCACAGGATGATGTGTTACGGAACGAGTAAAGAGACTTGCCGGTAACGAGATTGAACAAGGTATCGAGATACCGACGATCGAATCTCGGGCAAGTATCGTACCGATAGACAAAGGGAATTGTATACGGGATTGATTAAGTCCTTGACATCGTGGTTCATCCGATGAGATCATCGTGGAGCATGTGGGAGCCAGCATGGGTATCCAGATCCCGCTGTTGGTTATTGACCGGAGAGTTGTCTCGGCCATGTCTGCATGACTCCCGAACCCGTAGGGTCTACACACTTAAGGTTCGATGACGCTAGGGTTATAGGGAAAGTATGTACGCGGTTACCGAATGTTGTTCGGAGTCCCGGATGAGATCCCGGACGTCACGAGGAGTTCCGGAATGGTCCGAAGGTAAATATTGATATATAGGAAGTATGGCTTTGGCCACCGGAAGTGTTCCGGGCATCACCGGTAGTGTACCGGGACCACCGGAGGGGTCCAGGGGTCCACCAGGTGGGGCCACCAGCCCCGGAGGCCTACATGGGCCAATAGTGGGAAGGGACCAGCCCCTAGGTGGGCTAGGGTGCCTCCCACCAAGGCCCAAGGCGCCTCCAATAGGGGAAGGGGGCAAACCCTAGGGCAGATGGGCCCTAAGGCCCACCCTAGGTGCGCCTCCCCCTCTCCCCCTTGTGGCCGCCACCCTAGATGGGATCTAGGGCTGCCGCACCCCTTGGGGTGGGAACCCTAGGTGGGGGCGCAGCCCTCCCTCTCCCCCTATATATAGTGGAGGCAAAGGGGCAGCCCAACACACGATTCAATCTCCCTGTTGGCGCAGCCCTACCCCTCTTCCTCCTCGTTTCTCGTAGTGCTTGGCGAAGCCCTGCTGGAGTCCCGCGCTCCTCCACCACCACCACGCCGCCGTGCTGCTGCTGGATGGAGTCTTCCCCAACCTCTCCTTCTCCCCTTGCTGGATCAAGGCGTAGGAGACGTCACCGGGCTGTACGTGTGTTGAACATGGAGGTGCTGTCCGTTCGGCACTAGGATCATCGGTGATTTGGATCACGACGAGTACGACTCCATCAACCCCGTTCACTTGAACGCTTCCTCTTAGCGATCTACAAGGGTATGTAGATGCACTCTCCTTTCCCTCGTTGCTAGATTACTCCATAGATTGATCTTGGTGATGCGTAGAAAATTTTGAATTTCTGCTATGTTCCCCAACAGTGGCATCATGAGCTAGGTCTATGCGTAGTTACTATGCATGAGTAGAACACAAAGTGGTTGTGGGCGTCGATATTGTCAATTATCTTGCCATTACTAGTGTTATCCTAATTCGGCGGCATCATGGGATGAAGCGGCCCGGACCAACCTTACACGTACGCTTACATGAGACCGGTTCCACCGACTGACATGCACTAGTTGCATAAGGTGGCTGGCGGGTGTCTGTCTCTCCCACTTTAGTCGGATCGGATTCGATGAACATGGTCCTTATGAAGGGTAAATAGAAATTGGCAATTCACGTTGTGGTTTTGGCGTAGGTAAGAAACGTTCTTGCTAGAAACCTATAGCAGCCACGTAAAAACTTGCAACAACAATTAGAGGACGTCTAACTTGTTTTTGCAGCAAGTGTTTTGTGATGTGATATGGCCAAAGGATGTGATGAATGATATATGTGATGTATGAGATGATCATGTTCTTGTAATAGGAATCACGACTTGCATGTCAATGAGTATGACAACCGGCAGGAGCCATAGGAGTTGTCTTAATTTATTTATGACCTGCGTGTCAATATAAACGTCATGTAATTACTTTACTTTATTGCTAACCATTAGCTGTAGTAGTAGAAGTAATAGTTGGCGAGACAACTTCATGAAGACACGATGATGGAGATCATGATGATGGAGATCATGGTGTCATGCCGGTGACAACGATGATCATGGAGCCCCGAAGATGGAGATCAAAAAGGAGCAAAATGATATTGGCCATATCATGTCACTTTTTGATTGCATGTGATGTTTATCATGTTTTTGCATCTTATTTGCTTAGAACGACGGTAGTAAATAAGATGATCCCTCATTAAAATTTCAAGAAAGTGTTCCCCCTAACTGTGCACCGTTGCGAAGGTTCGTTGTTTCGAAGCACCACGTGATGATCGGGTGTGATAGATTCTAACGTTTGAATACAACGGGTGTTGACGAGCCTAGCATGTACAGACATGGCCTCGGGACACATGCAAAACACTTAGGTTGACTTGACGAGCCTAGCATGTACATACATGGCCTCGGAACACGGAAGACCGAAAGGTCGAGCATGAGTCGTATGGTAGATACGATCAACATGAAGATGTTCACCAATGATGACTAGTCCGTCCCACGTGATGATCGGACACGGCCTAGTTGACTCGGATCATGTAATCACTTAGATGACTAGAGGGATGTCTATCTGAGTGGGAGTTCATAAGATGAACTTAATTATCCTGAACATAGTCAAAAGGTCTTCGCAAATTATGTCGTAGCTCGCGCTTCAGTTCTACTGTTTAGATATGTTCCTGGAGAAAATTTAGTTGAAAGTTGATAGTAGCAATTATGCGGACTAGGTCCGTAAACTGAGGATTGTCCTCATTGCTTCATAGAAGGCTTGTGTTCTTAATGCACCGCTCAGTGTGCTGAACCTCGAACGTCGTCTGTGGATGTTGCGAACATCTGACATACACATTTTGATAACTACGTGATAGTTCAGTTAAACGGTTTAGATTGAGGTACCGAAGACATTTTGAAACGTCGCGAAACATATGAGATGTTTCGAGGGCTGAAATTGGGATTTTAGGCTCGTGCCCACGTCAAGAGGTATAAGACCTCCGGCAATTTTCTTAGCCTGCAAACTAAGGGAGAAAAGCTCAATTGTTGAGCTTGTGCTCAGACTGTCTGAGTACAACAATCATTTGAATTGAGTGGGAGTTGATCTTCCAGATGAGATAGTGATGTTTCTCCGAAGTCATTACCACCAAGCTGCTAGAGCTTCGTGATGAACTATAATATATCAGGGACATATATGATGATCCTTGAGATATTCGCGATGTTTGACACCACAAAAGTAGAAATCAAGAAGGAGCATCAATTGTTGATGGTTGGTGAAACCACTAGTTTCAAGAAGGGCAAGGGCAAAAAGGGATACTTCATGAAACGGCAAATTAGTTGCTGCTCTAGTGAAGAAACCCAAGGTTGAACCCAAACCCGAGACTAAGTGCTTCTATAATAAGGGGAACAGCCATTGGAGCAGAATTACCCTAGATACTTGGTAGATGAGAAGGCTGGTGTCGGTGTCAAAACCGGCGGATCTCAGGTAGGGGATCCCGAACTGTGCGTCTAGGCCGGATGGTAACAGGAGGCAGGGAACACGATGTTTTACCCAGGTTCGGACCCTCTTGATGGAGGTAAAACCCTACGTCCTGCTTGATTAATATTGATGATATGGGTAGTACAAGAGTAGATCTACCACGAGATCAAGGAGGCTAAACCCTAGAAGCTAGCCTATGGTATGATTGTTGTATATGGAGTTGATTGCCTACGGACTACAACCCTCCGGTTTATATAGACACCGGATAGGGTTAGGGTTACATAGAGTCGGTTACAATGGTAGGAGATCTTCAATATCCGCATCGCCAAGCTTGCCTTCCACGCCGAGGAAAGTCCCATCCGGACACGGGATGAAGTCTTCAATCTTGTATCTTCATAGTCCGAGAGTCCGGCTGAAGGTATAGTCTGGCTACCCGAACACCCACTAATCCAGGACTCCCTTAGTAGCCCCCGAACCAGGCTTCAATGACGATGAGTCCGGCGCGCAGATTGTTCGGCATTGCAAGGCGGGTTCTTCTCCAAATCATGTGTACCTGTAGGAATAATGTCCGATTTTTGTAATGTAGCGCTCCTCGGCTCCCACGCCCAATAATGGCCGTCTTCCATGTGTCAAACGAATGCGAAAAGCCAGGGCGTTTTTACATCCACACCCCTAGCCATATAAACAAGCCGCCTTCTTAACGGGATGGGGATTTAGGTCCAAACCACATCTTCTCCTCTGCGCGAGTTATCATCAGAGCGCTTCCAGCAAAGGTCCATTCCAACATGACCAGCCATCGCAGCTCCTCCCCTCGCCCCTCTGGTCCCAAACCCGGGGACTGGGAGAGTTGCACCATCTCGCATAGCGAGTTAGTGTCGCTCCAGGCCAAGGGATTTCTCCCTCAGGCATACATGGTCCTGGTCCGAGCCGGTCTCGCCACCTAAAATGGCGGAAAACAAGCGGAGAGCACCCCCCAATCCTTCTAAAGGAGAGCGGGTGTGCCTCGTCCCCTATCTAATAAGGGGACTGGGGTTTCCAATTCATCCATTTCTCCGCGGGCTTCTGGAGTTCTACGGCCTCCAGCTGCACAATTTCACGCCCGCCTCCGTATTACATATTGCGGGTTTCGTCGCCCTTTGCGAGCTATTTTTAGGCGTTGAGGCCCATTTCGCGCTGTGGAAGAGGTTATTCTGCCTGGTGCCCCGTTCTCGAGAGGGGTCTATATACCAAGTGGGCGGAGCCGAAGTATGGCGCATCGCCGGGACCGGATACCTATCCGGAACCCCAAAGAAGGCGTCCGAGGACTGGCCTTCGGAATGGTTTTACATAAATGACGTCCCGCTACCGGACCCTATCCGGGTCGGTCTCCCTGAGTTCAATAGTGCTCCATTGAAGAAACGCTTGAGCTGGCGTCCGCGGAGCTCTTAGAGAGAAAGCGACAGAGACGTCCTTTACCTGATGGGCCGGATAAGACTGTTGGCTCATTCCGGACTAACCATGATTGGAGTCATGGCCGCATGCATTATGCGGGGGGTGCAGCCGCTTCAATATAGAGGCCACCCCATGTGGGATTTCAACGGGGAGGATGACGCCACCCGTTACGGTCGTAAGGGGCCGGCCTCAGCTGCCGCTCTAGTAAAGATCTTATCCTCTTTGTACAAGGGAGAAAAGGAGGAATTCCTCCGCGTCAACCCGCGGGCCGGATTTACTATGTACGATCCTCCAAGTTGGGTAAGTGAACAATTGCGCTTGCCCGTTTGTTTTATACTCCCACGGTTAGATATGTAGTCTAACGACTTCAGTGCAGGAACTGCGACAGGAGGTAAAGGATATAAACAGCCGCCCTCCACAGCCCAAGGACCCAGAACGGTCCCTCGATCCGGACTCCGAAGAGGATCCGGACATATCGGTGGAGCTTATTAACGGGGTGTTCCATCAGCTAAGCAAGGACAATACCTTGGTAGCCGTCACGGCTGATTACCCAGGGTTAATCCTGGCCTCCCAGGTGACAGAAACCGGAGTCTCATTCCCTTGAGAGAGATTCCACTCTCACGTATTCCGGTGTTTCTGACGACAATCGTGTTTTGCAGGGGAGATTTCTGAGGCAGGAGGCCGAACCTGCGGCGGCTAGCCAACGAGGGGCCGCAGGGCCCCGTGGGACAAAAAGGAATGCAGTCCGGACTGAGATGCCGGCGCAAAGGTATAGCGCACCCTCTGTTTCCCTGGTGTTATTCTGTCAGGGCATAGTAACGTTCGTGCTATCTTCAGAACGAAGAGACCTCGCCGGACTACATCCCGAGAGGTTGCCAATCGCGCCTCCACTAGCCAGGCTCCAACGTCTGGCCAGGAAGCGGAGGCGAGCACAGGGCGCGCACCAGACGCTCCTCCGACAGAGGATGCGGACAGGCTGTCTGCCACAAATTCTGAAGTGGAGAGTGCCATGAACCACAGGCGTCGCCGGACAGTTCTACGCGACGCTTGTTTCTCCCAAGAGGCTTTAGATGCCTTTAATTCGGGAGATGCGTACCTCCGTGCCGCTCAAAATGGTTTAGCCAGAGCCACGGAGCAGTATGTAAAAGACATACGGGTAAGAAAATTTTGGTTAAACATATATATGCCAGTAGCCCCCGAGACTTGAAGCAGTTAGAGCAACTGATTTAAGGATCATTTAATATGCAGGTTCTTATAGAGAAGAATACCATACTGTCCCAGGAGCTGGAAAAGTGCAAGGCCCAACTAGAGGCCGCACTAGCCGCAGCAGGGGAGCCCAAAGAGACCCCCTTAGGTAGGATACACTTCGAAAGATTAGTATTGTGCGGTGTGGGTGCAAATCTGACAAATCATATTGCAGATGGTGCCGGACTCGATCCGGACAAGCAACAACTCTTACGCTGGCTAAAGGCCGGTGAGAGTACGTTGACAAAGGTGAGGCGAGAGAAGAATGATCTTCAGGATGCCAACACCAAGCTGGACGTCGAACTTAAAGATGTTCGTGGCCAGCTATCGGACTCCACAAAGGAGAATCAGCGGCTTCGACACGGCATTTTTAGTAAGTGCTTGAATGAACTTCGAAAAAAAAAAAGTTCGGCGAGGAAGTAGACTAACAGAGTAATGTCTGTAGGTATGCTCACAGGTCGTCCTGCAGAGGAGATGCCCGGTTCTACGGGTGACCTTCTTCCCGAACTCTTGCAACTGCACGAGCGAATTCGGCAGGCGATGCGGGGTATTGCCCAAGCCTTATGGCCTGCCCACTCCGTGCCCGAGGGCCTTGGAGAGCTTGCGGAGAAGCTGAAGGGAGCTCGGCGGCGCTTCCGGTTGTGGAAGATATCGGCCTGCCGACAAGGCGCTAGGGAGGCCTGGGCCATGGTGAAGACCCGTTTTACGAAGTCTGACCCAAACCACATGGCCAAGGTCGGACCAGTGGGGCCTGACGGGAAGGAGATCCCTGTGAGCTTAGTATACGGCCAAGTAGAGTTGGCCGCGAAGTATTCCCAGCAGGACTGTAAATTAGACAGCCTGTTAGATGGTATAGAAGAGGAATACAATCAGTCAGAATGACTATGTAATTTTGAATTGACATGTGTAATGCCTTCTAGCCGGATTGTAGATCGTTTGTCGTTGCCGACCTTTTCGCTTCAACCTCGGGACCTGACGGTCCAGAGTGTGTCCGAATACCATAGCGGTTATATAAGAACCGGGGTATGCGTGGAGACCAGGCGTAGGGGTCATTAGTGCTTTATCAGACAAGTGCCCAACTAGTTATGTTATATTACATGGTTAGTAAGAAACATCTTCCAGAGAGAATAGTTCCGTTAGGGGTTCCTTTCGCTGGGAGGCATGCCCTAAAGTGCATGCCTGAACTACGTGAAAAGATGCAGAAAAAAAGCATCTGGGGGCGCATAAAATGAGTAAAAAGATCATCTTTTATTTCACCGACCAAATATTCCCTTAAGAACGCTAGCTTTCGGCTTCACCCAGTCTGAGGTACACATCCGGCTGACCCGGCAGTAACAATCGCAGAGGTGCTCCCTTTACCACCTAGCCGAACAATCGGGAACGTAGGGGTAAGCATAGGAGCCAGGCAACCCAGCTTGGCCAAAACTTAAGTCATATCGATGCATATAATGGTGAAGAAAAAGGTACATGCGGAAGTTTGACGCATGTGTTGGGCGTGAAGCCCGTATAAATAAGCTTCTGTTAAAGAAGCCCCCAGGTTTAATGAGCGCGAGTGGCGCGTCACTAGATGAGCCTTTAAGGGCTATAAAAGAAAAGAGGGGAAGGAGAGAAATGTAAGACAAAAAAATGCAAAAAAAATGGACAGAGGAAGGAGACGAACACAAAGTCTAGCACTAGGCATAGAATCTTCGGAGACGGGTGGCGTTCCACGGGTTCGGCTCGATTCGGTTATCCAACGCATCTCGCAAGCGGTATGCCCCACCAGTCAGGACTTGGTCGATTATGAATGGACCTTCCCACTTGGGCTTGAGTTTGTCCTTTTTCTTATTCGGCAGGCGTAGAACTAGTTCGCCAACATTGTAATTTTTGGCCCGTACTTCTCTGCTTTGATATCTTCGGGCCTGCTGTTGATAAAATGCGGAACGGGCTTTTGCCACGTCACGCTCCTCCTCCAAGGCGTCCAAGTTGTCCTGCCGATCGAGCTCGGCTTCTCTTTCTTCGTACATGTGCACTCTAGGTGAGTCATGAATTATGTCGCAGGGCAGAACTGCCTCTGCGCCGTACACCATAAAAAATGGTGTGTATCCGGTGGTGCAATTTGGCGTGGTCCGCAGCCCCCATAGCACGGAGTCGAGCTCCTCTACCCAGTGCGTGTTAGATTCCTTGAGGGACCGCACCAGTCTGGGTTTAATGCCGCTCATGATAAGACCATTTGCACGTTCGACCTGGCCGTTGGTTTGTGGGTGATAGACGGAAGCATAATCGAGCGTGATGCCCATGTTTTTGCACCAGAGTTTTATCTCGTCGGCGGTAAAGTTTGTACCGTTATCGGTTATGATGATGTGGGGGACGCCATAATGGTGTACAACCCTGGATATGAAGTCTATCACAGGTCCGGATTCGGCCGTTTTAACAGGCTTGGCTTCTATCCATTTGGTGAATTTATCCACCATGACCAGTAAGTATTTTTTCCTATCGGTCCCACCTTTAAGGGGTCCGACCATGTCAAGCCCCCAGACCGCAAAAGGCCAGGTGATGGGTATAGTTTGGAGTGCGGTGGGTGGCATATGGCTTTGGTTGGCAAAAAGTTGGCAACCAGCGCATCGTTGGACTAGGTCCTGAGCGTCTGCCCGGGCCGTCGGCCAATAAAAGCCTGTACGGAAAGCCTTGCTAACAAGGGACCGAGCAGCGGCGTGGTGACCACCGAGTCCGACATGAATTTCAGCCAGAAGGTTCCGCCCTTCCTCTTCGGAGATGCACCTTTGAAGGACTCCAGTAGTGCTTTTCTTATAAAGCTCTCCCTCATGGACTCTATAGGCTTTAGATCGCCGCACTATGCAGCGGGCCTCGTTTTGGTCCTCCGGGAGTTCCTGCCTAGTAAGGTAGGCTAGGAATGGTTCTGTCCACGGGGCGATAACCGCCATTATTACGTGGGCTGACGGTGTAATTTCATTGGCAGAGCCTCCAATTGTGTCAGATTGTTCGGCTTCGAGTGGTGCGGCTGGGTCCGAGCTGTTATTTGCGGGTTCCCCCTCCCATGCTACGGATTGCTTGAACAATCTTTCCAAAAAGATGTTGGGGGGACTGCATCGCGTTTTGCTCCGATGCGTGCAGGACGTCCGCTGCTTGATTGTTTTCTCGGGCTATATGGTGAAACTCCAGCCCTTCGAACCGAGCTGACATTTTTAGGACGGCGTTGCGGTAAGCTGCCATTTTTGGGTCCTTGGCGTCGAAGTCTCCATTTATTTGGGATATCGCGAGGTTTGAATCCCCGCGTACCTCTAGGCGCTGGATACCCATGGATACTGCTATCCGGAGACCATGTAGGAGGGCCTCATATTCGGCTGCATTGTTGGAATCTGTGTACCTGATCTGGAGCACATATTGGACTGTGTCTCCTGTGGGGGACGTCAGGACAACGCCAGCCCCCAGTCCGGCCAACATTTTGGAGCCGTCGAAATGCATAATCCAGTTTGAATATGTGCCGTACTCTTTGGGGAGCTCGGCCTCCGTCCATTCTGCGACGAAGTCGGCCAAAACTTGCGATTTAATAGCTCGCCGTGGCTTATAGGTTATATCGAACGGGAGAAGCTCGATGGCCCATTTTGCAATCCGGCCCGTTGCATCGCGGTTGTTGATAATATCGTTGAGTGGTACTTCCGAGGCTACTGTTATGGAACACTCTTGAAAGTAGTGTCGTAGCTTCCGGGATGCCATGAATACCGCGTATGCAATCTTTTGATAATGCGGGTACCGTGATTTGCATGGAGTGAGGACAGTGGATACGTAGTAGACCGGCCTTTGAAGGGGGAATTTGTGTCCATCCGTTTCCCGCTCGACAACGAGCACTGCGCTGATAACTTGATGTGTTGCTGCAATGTACAATAACATTGGTTCGCCGGTGTTTGGCGCGGCCAGGACTGGGTTTGTTGCCAATATGGCTTTTATTTCATCAAGTCCGGCCGTGGCGGCATCCGTCCACTCGAAGTGTTCGATGCGTCGAAGGAGGCGGTAGAGGGGTAATGCCTTTTCTCCCAAGCGGGAGATGAAGCGGCTTAAGGCCGCCATGCATCCGGTTAATTTTTGTATTTGTTTGAGGTCCTTTGGGATATCCAATTGTGACAAAGCTCGGATCTTGGCTGGATTTGCTTCAATTCTCTACCGGATACAATGAAGCCCAAGAGCTTTCCGGCTGGAACGCCGAAGACGCATTTTTCCAGGTTGAGCTTGATGTCATATTTTCGGAGGTTATCGAATGCAAGCCTCAAGTCGTCTACTAGAGATTCAACATGTCTTGATTTGACGACCACATCATCCACATACGCCTCCACTATTTTGCCGATCTGGTTTGCCAGACATGTCTGGATCATGCGCTGATATGTTGCACCGGCGTTTTTCAGCCCGAAGGGCATTGTGTTGAAGCAGAATGGGCCGTATGGTGTGATGAATGCTGTTGCGGCTTGGTCTGATTCTGCCATCTTGATTTGATGGTAACCAGAGTATGCATCGAGGAAACACAACGAGTCGTGTCCTGCGGTGGCATCGATAATTTGATCGATACAGGGGAGGGGGAAGGGATCCTTTGGGCAAGCCTTGTTAAGGTCTTTAAAATCGACACACAGGCGCCAGGATTTGTCCTTCTTTGGTACCATCACCAGGTTTGCTAGCCAATCCGGATGTTTTATGTCTCTAATGAATCCGGCCTCCAATAGCTTGGCTAGCTCCTCTCCCATAGCCTGTCTCTTGGGTTCGTAAAAACGCCGAAGGGCTTGTTTGACAGGTTTGAATCCTTTTAGGATATTTAAGCTGTGTTCGGCCAGCCTGCGTGGGATCCTTGGCATGTCTGAAGGGTGCCAGGCGAAAATGTCCCAGTTCTCTCGTAGGAACTCTCGCAGTGCGGCGTCTATATCAGGGTTCAGTCGTGCCCCGATGGAAGCTGTTTTATTGGGGTCCGTCGGATGGACCTAGAATTTGACTATTTCGTCAGCTGGCTTGAAGGATGTGGATTTGGATCTCTTGTCGAGTATCACATCATCCCTGTTAACCGTGGAGCGCAGCGCAGTCAGTTCCTCGGCCGCTAAGGCTTCGGATAGTGCCTCAAGGGCTAATGCGACCGTCTTGTTTTCGGCGCGGAGTGCTATGTCCGGATCACTAGCTAGAGTGATAATTCTGTTCGGCCCGGGCATCTTAAGCTTCATGTACCTGTAATGGGGTATTGCTTGGAAGATTGTGAATGCTTCCTGCCCTAGTAAAGCATGATATCCGCTTTTGAACAGGGCCACCTGAAACGTGACTTCTTCGGACCTGTAATTATCCGGCGTGCTGAACACCACGTCTAGTGTGATTTTTCCTGTGCAGCACGCTTCCCGACTGGGGATTATTCCTCTAAAGGTTGTGCTGCTTCGCTCGACGCAGTTCCAGTCTATTTCCATTTTTTGAAGGGTTTCCTCATAAATGAGGTTCAGTCTGCTGCCTCCATCCATGAGCACCTTGGTGAGGCGAAAGCCGTCCACTATGGGACTGAGGACCAATGCGGCTGGTGCTCGGGCTGTTCGGAATCTAGGTTCATCACTTGCGTTGAAGGTAATGGCAGTGTCGCTCCATGGATTTATTGTTGCAACTTGATAGACTTCGGCGAGGCTGCGGAGTGTTCTTTTTTGCACATTGTTTGATGCGAAAGTCTCGAAGACTGTGAGAACGGTACTGGTGTCCTTGGGCTGGCTTTCTGCGGCCTCCAGAATTAAGAGGTCCTCGCCGATTTTGGCCACCTGCTGGAGTATCCAACATGCTCTAAGGCTGTGAGTTGGTGTGGCGTCCTCTGTACTATGAATTCTACAGGGTCCATCAAGCCATCTTTCCAGTACGGTTCCATGCCCTGTAGAGGGTTTTGGCTTTTTGGTGTTTATTCCGGGTGTCCTGTGATAATGCACCCTCTTAGTTCGGACGAGATTACTATTCAAGGCCGGATTATCCCAAAAATTTATTTCGGTTTTCCAGGCGCTTTCCATCGCACAGTATTTTTGTACTATGGACGCCAAGTCAGCGAAGCGTGTGATATCACGACGACTTACGGCGTTAAGGATTCCCTTGTCCGTGCAATTACTGCAGAAAATTGAGATTGCGTCTTCCTCGCGGCAATCCTTTATCCTGTTCATAACCAGGAGGAATCTGGCCCAGTAATGATGTACTGTTTCCTCGGGCCTCTGCCTAATTTGGGAGAGATCGCTTATGATCGGGTGGGCGGGTGTCGTTGAATCTGAAACCTCACCCAATCCAAGATTCGTAGGCCGAAGAGTTTCCGAACTCTGAAGTTCGGATTCTTGGATGTTGTCCAGTGAATCTGGCCCGTTGCCTGATCCTAAGCTTAGGTCTTGAGTTACATCTCCCCCTCCGCGGGTATCCGGCTTGGAGGGGTCGGGAATTCGGACGTAGCTAGTCCTTAAAATAGATGAAGGGTCGCCGCACTGCGTCTCTACCACGGCAACATGGTGGGTGACTTGGGGAGAGTTAATTTCTCTTAGATCGGGTTTAAGCCCAACCTGGTCGTAATCCGTAGCGACCCCAGGGCGGCGATGCGATCCAAGAGCTTGTTTACGGAAGAGAGCTCCATTGGATCTAGCTGCTCGACGAGCTCCGAGCTGACGTGTAGGTTGCTTTTGATGACCCGAGAGGTCACCGTCGGCGCAACAGCCGAACAGGCGATCATGGGGAAATCACCTAGCCGGAGGGTTTGGCCGACAGCCAAGGCTCCCTTAGCAACGGCGCCGTCTTTAAAGATGGGAGGAGGCATCCTTCCTGATTGTGACAGCACAGAGGAACTCTCAATGAAAGCACCAATGTCAGTGTCAAAACTGGCGGATCTCAGGTAGGGGGTCCCGAACTGTGCGTCTAGGCCGGATGGTAATAGGAGGCAGGGAACACGATGTTTTACCCAGGTTCAGGCCCTCTTGATGGAGGTAAAACCCTACGTCCTGCTTGATTAATATTGATGATATGGGTAGTACAAGAGTAGATCTACCACGAGATCAAGGAGGCTAAACCCTAGAAGCTAGCCTATGGTATGATTGTTGTATATGGAGTTGATTGCCTACGGACTACAACCCTCCGGTTTATATAGACACCGGATAGGGTTAGGGTTACATAGAGTCGGTTACAATGGTAGGAGATCTTGAATATCCGCATCGCCAAGCTTGCCTTCCACGCCAAGGAAAGTCCCATCCGGACACGGGACGAAGTCTTCAATCTTGTATCTTCATAGTCCGAGAGTCCGGCTGAAGGTATAGTCCGGCTACCCGAACACCCCCTAATCCAGGACTCCCTCAGCTGGCAAGGTCGATAGAAGTATATTGGATATACATTGTGTTAATGTGTACTTTACTATTACTCCTGGTAGCACCATGGTATTAGATACCGGTTCGGCTGCTAAGTGTTAGTAAATTCGAAATAAAAGGTTGCGGAGTAAACGGAGACTAGCTAAAGGTGAGCTGGCAATATGTGTTGGAAGTTTTTCCAAGCTTGATGTGATCAAGCATCGCACGCTCCCTCTACCATCGATATTGGTGTTTGCATTGAGCATAGACATGATTGGATTATGCCTATCGCAATACGGTTATTCATTTAAGGAGAATAATGGTTACTCTGTTTATTTGAATAATACCTTCAATGGTCTTGCACCTAAAATGAATGGTTTATTGAATCTCGATCGTAGTGATACACATGTTCATGCCAAAAGATATAAGATAGTAATGATAGTACCACCTACTTGTGGCACTGCCACGTAAGTCATATCGGTATAAAACGCATGAAGAAGCTCCATGTTGATGGATCTTTGGGCTCACTCGTTTTGAAAAGTTTGAGACATGCGAACCATGTCTATTGGTGTATATGCATGAAGAAACTCCATGTAAATGGACCGTTTGGACTCACTTGATTTTGAATCGCTTGAGACATGCAAATCATACCACATGGGCAAGATGACTGAAAGCCTCGTTTTCAGTAAAATGGAACTAGAAAGCAACTTGTTGGAAGTAATACATTTTGATGTGTGCAGTCCAATGAGTGCTGAGGCGTGTAGTGGATATCGTTATGTTCTTACTTCACAGATGATTTGAGTAGATGTTGAGTATATTTACTTGATGAATCACGAGTCTGAATTATTGAAAGGTTCAAGTAATTTCAGGGTGAAGTTGAAAGATCATCGTGACAAGAGGATAAATTATCTATGATATGATCATAGAGATGAATATCTGAATTACGAGTTTGGCACAGAATTAAGACATTGTGGAAATTGTTTCACAACTAATACAGCCTGGAACACCATAGTGTGATGGTGTGTCCGAACATCATAACTGCACCCTATTGGATATGATGCATACCGTGATGTCTCTTATCGAATTACCATGATAGTTTATGGGTTAGGCATTAGAGACAACCACATTCACTTTAAATAGGGCACCACGTAATTCCGATGAGATGACATCGTATGAACTATGGTTTAGAGAAACCTAAGCTGTCATTTCTTAAAAGTTTGGGGCTGCGACACTTATCTGAAAAAGTTTCAGGCTGATAAGCTCGAACCCAAAGCAGATAAATGCATCTTCATAGGACACCCAAAACAGCTGGGTATACCTCCTATCTCACATCCGAAAGCAATAAGGGATTGTTTCTAGAATCGGGTCCTTTCTCGAGGAAAAGTTTCTCTCGAAAGAATTGAGTGGGAGGATGGTGGAGACTTGATGAGGTTATTGAACCGTCTCTTCAACTAGTGTGTGGCAGGGCATAGGGAGTTGTTCCTGTGGCACCTACACCAATTGAAGTGGAAGCTTATGATAGTGATCATGAAACTTCAGATCAAGTCACTAGCAAACCTCGTGGGATGACAAGGATGCGTACTACTTCAGAGTGGTACGTAATTCTGTTTTGGAAGTCATGTTGCTAGACAACAATGAACCTACGACCTATGGAGAAGCGATGGTGGGCCTGGATTCCAAAATGGCTCGAGGCCATATAATCCGAGAGAGGATCCATATATGAAAACAAAGTGTAGACTTTGGAAGAACTACTTGATGGTCGTAAGGCTGTTAGGTACATATGGATTTTAAAAGGAAGACGGACAATGATGGTAAGTATCACCATTAAGAAAGCTCGACTTGTCGTTAAGATGTTTTCCGACAAGTTCAAGGAGTTGACTACGATGAGACTTTCTCACTCGTAGAGATGCTAAGAGTCTGTTGGAATTATATTAGCGATTACTGCATTATTTATGAAATCTTGCAAATAGGATGTCAAAACATTGTTTCCTCGACGATTTTCTTGAGGAAAGGTTGTATGTGATACAACCGGAAGGTTTTGTCAATCCTGAAAGATGCTAATAAGTATGCAAAGCTCCAGCAATCCTTCTAAGGACTGGAGTAAGCATCTCGGAGTTGGAATGTATGCTTTGATGAGATGATCAAAGATTTTGGGTGTATACAAAGTTTATGAGAAACTTGTATTTCCAAAGAAGTGAGTGGGAGCACTATAGAATTTCTGATGAATATATGTTGTTGACATATTGTTGATCAGAAATGACGTAGAATTTCTGGAAAGCATATAGGGTTATTTGGAAAGTGTTTTCCAATGGAAAGCCTGGATTAAGCTGCTTGAACATTGAGCATCAAGATCTATAAGGATAGATCAAAACGCTTAATGGTACTTTCAAATGAGCACATACCTTGACATGATCTTGAAGGTGTTCAAGATGGATCAGTCAAAGAAGGAGTTCTTGCCTGAGTTGTAAGGTATGAAGTTAAGACTTAAAGCTCGACCACGGCAGAAGAAAGAGGAAGGACGAAGGTCGTCCCCTATGCTTTTGTCATAGGCTCTACACGGTATGCCATGCTGAGTACCGCACCTGATGTGTGCCTTGCCACATATCTGGCAAGAGGGTACAAAGGTAATCTAGGAGTAGATCACCAGATAGTGGTCTAAATTATCCTTAGAGGAATAAGGATATGTTTCTCGGTTATGGAGGTGATAAAGAGTTCGACGTAAAGAGTTACGTCGATGCAAGCTTAACACCTATTCGGATAACTCTGAGTAGAGATACCGGATACGTATAATGGAGCAACAATTTAGAATAGCTCCAAGTAGAACAGTTATTTGAAATGGCTCCAAATGTAGCGTAGTAGTTGCGTCTACAAGATGACATAGAAATTTGCGAAGTACATACGGATCTGAGTGTTGCAGACCCGTTGACTGAAACCTCTCTCACAAGCATAACATGAGCAAACCCAGAACTCTTTGGGTGTTAGTCACATGGGGATGTGACCTTGAGTGTTAATCACATATCGATGTGAACTGGATTATTGACTCTAGTGCAAGTGGGAGACTGTTGGAAATATGCCCTAGAGGCAATAATAAATTGGTTATTATTATATTTCCTTGTTCATGATAATCGTTTATTATCCATGCTAGAATTGTATTGATAGGAAACTCAGATACATATGTGGATACATAGACAACACCATGTCCCTAGTAAGCTTCTAGTTGACTAGCTCGTTGATCAATAGATGGTTACGGTTTCCTGACCATGGACATTGGATGTCGTTGATAACGGGATCACATCATTAGGAGGATGATGTGATGGACAAGACCCAATCCTAAGCCTAGCACAAGATCATGTAGTTCGTATGCTAAAGATTTTCTAATGTCAAGTATCATTTCCTTAGACCATGAGATTGTGCAACTCCCGGATACCGTAGGAGTGCTTTGGGTGTGCCAAACATCACAACGTAACTGGGTGGCTATAAAGGTACACTGTAGGTATCTCCTAAAGTGTCTGTTGGGTCGGCACGAATCGAGACTGGGATTTGTCACTCCGTGTAAACGGAGAGGTATCTCTAGGCCCACTCGGTAGGACATCATCATAATGTGCACAATGTGATCAAGGAGTTGATCACGGGATGATGTGTTATGGAACGAGTAAAGAGACTTGCCGGTAACGAGATTGAACAAGGTATCGAGATACCGACGATCGAATCTCGGGCAAGTATCGTACCGATAGACAAAGGGAATTGTATACGGGATTGATTAAGTCCTTGACATCGTGGTTCATCCGATGAGATCATCATGGAGCATGTGGGAGCCAGCATGGGTATCCAGATCCCGCTGTTGGTTATTGACCGGAGAGTTGCCTCGGCCATGTCTGCATGACTCCCGAACCCGTAGGGTCTACACACTTAAGGTTTGATGACGCTAGGGTTATAGGGAAAGTATGTACGCGGTTACCGAATGTTGTTCGGGGTCCCGGATGAGATCCCGGACGTCACGAGGAGTTCCGGAATGGTCCGGAGGTAAATATTGATATATAGGAAGTATGGCTTTGGCCACCGGAAGTGTTCCGGGCATCACCGGTAGTGTACCGGGACCACCGGAGGGGTCCAGGGGTCCACCAGGTGGGGCCACCAGCCCCGGAGGCCTACATGGGCCAATAGTGGGAAGGGACCAGCCCCTAGGTGGGCTAGGGTGCCTCCCACCAAGGCCCAAGGCGCCTCCAATAGGGGAAGGGGGCAAACCCTAGGGCAGATGGGCCCTAAGGCCCACCCTAGGTGCGCCTCCCCCTCTCCCCCTTGTGGCCGCCACCCTAGATGGGATCTAGGGCTGCTGCACCCCTTGGGGTGGGAACCCTAGGTGGGGGCGCAGCCCTCCCTCTCCCCCTATATATAGTGGAGGCAAAGGGGCAGCCCAACACACGATTCAATCTCCCTGTTGGCGCAGCCCTACCCCTCTTCCTCCTCGTCTCTCGTAGTGCTTGGCGAAGCCCTGCTAGAGTCCCGCGCTCCTCCACCACCACCACGCCGTCGTGCTGCTGCTGGATGGAGTCTTCCCAAACCTCTCCTTCTCCCCTTGCTGGCTCAAGGCGTAGGAGACGTCACCGGGCTGTACGTGTGTTGAACACGGAGGTGCCGTCCGTTCGGCACTAGGATCATCGGTGATTTGGATCATGACGACTACGACTCCATCAACCCCGTTCACTTGAACGCTTCCGCTTAGCGATCTACAAGGGTATGTAGATGCACTCTCCTTTCCCTCATTGCTAGATTACTCCATAGATTGATCTTGGTGATGCATAGAAAATTTTGAATTTCTGCTACGTTCCCCAACATGATTCCCCCACAAGTCGGAATGAGACTCCGGACGAAAAATAAATAAAAGAGGCCAAAGAAGCCCAAATAAAAAAAGAGAAAAGAGGCCATAAAAAAGGGAAGAAGGACCAAATAAAAAAATAAAAAATAAGAGAAAAAGAGAGAAGGGGCAATGCTACTATCCTTTTACCACACTTGTGCTTCAAAGTAGCACCATGATCATGATAGAGAGTCTCCTATGTTGTCACTTTCATTTACTAGTGGGAATATTTCATTATAGAACTTGTCTTGTATATTCCAATGACGGGCTTCCTCAAAATGCCCTAGGTCTTCATGAGCAAGCAAGTTGGATGCACACCCACTTAGTTTCTTTTTGAGCTTTCATACATTTATAGCTCTAGTGCATCCGTTGCGTGGCAATCCCTACTCACTCACATTGATATCTATTGATGGGCATCTCCATAGCCCGTTGATACGCCTAGTTGATGTGAGACTATCTTCTCCCTTTTTGTCTTCTCCACAACCACCATTCTATTCCACCTATAGTGTTATGTCCATGGCTCACGCTCATGTATTGCGTGAAGATTGAAAAAGTTTGCGAACATCAAAAGTATGAAACAATTGCTTGGCTTGTCATCGGGGTTGTGCATGATTTAAATATTTTGTGTGGTGAAGATGGAGCATAGCCAGACTATATGATTTTGTAGGGATAACTTTCTTTGGCCATGTTATTTTGAGAAGACATAATTGCTTAAGTTAGTATGCTTGAAGTATTATTGTTTTTATGTCAATATTAAACTTTTGTCTTGAATCTTATGGATCTGAATATTCATGCCACAAGTAAGAAGAATTACATTGAAATTATGCCAACTCGCATTCCACATCAAAAATTATCTTTTTATCATTTACCTACTCGAGGACGAGCAGGAATTAAGCTTGGGGATGCTTGATACGTCTCCAACATATCTATAATTTTTGATTGCTCCATGCTATGTTATCTACTGTTTTGGGCAATATTGGGCTTTATTTTCCACTTTTATATTATTTTTGGGACTAACCTATTAACCGGAGGCCCAGCCCAGATTTGTTGTTTTATGCCTATTTCAGTGTTTCGAAGAAAAGGAATATCAAACAGAGTCGAAGCGGAACGAAATCAACTGGAGAAGTTATTTTTGGAAGGAAACCTACCGGATAGACTTGGACCCTACGTCAGAAGATGAAGGAGGAGCTCACAAGGGTAGGGGTGCGCCCACCCCCCTGGGGCACGCCCCCTTGCCTCGTGGCCCCCCTTCGGTCCACCGACGTACCTCCTGCACCCATATATACCTACGTAACCTAAAACTTCCAAAACGGAGATTAGATTGGGAGTTCCGCCGCCAGAAGCCTCCGTAGCCACCGAAAACCAATCTAGACCCGTTCCGGCACCCTGCCGGAGGGGGCAATCCCTCTCCGGTGGCCATCTTCATCATCCCGGTGCTCTCCATGACGAGGAGGGAGTAGTTCTCCCTCGGGGCCGAGGGTATGTACCGGTAGCTATGTGTTTGATCTCTCTCTCTCTCTCTCTCGTGTTCTTGAGGTGATATGATCTTGATGTATCGAGAGCTTTGCTATTATAGTCGGATCTTATGTTTCTCCTCCCCCTCTTCTCTCTTGTAATGAATTGAGTTTCCCCTTTGAAGTTATCTTATCGGATTGAGTCTTTAAAGATTTGAGAACACTTGATGTATGTCTTGCCGTGGATATCTGTGGTGACAATGGGATATCACGTGATTCAGTTGATGTATGTTTTGGTGACCAATTTGCGGGTTCCGCCCATGAACCTATGGATAGGGGTTGGCACATGTTTTCGTCGTGATTCTCCGGTAGAACTTTGGGGCACTCTTTGAGGTCCTTTGTGTTGGTTGAATAGATGAATCTGAGATTGTGTGATGCATATCGTATAATCATGCCCACGGATACTTGAGGTGACATTGGAGTATCTAGGTGACATTAGTGAAAGGATCGATATGGTTGACTAGAGGGGGGGTTGAATAGGCAACTACCAATTTTTAACTTTTCTTTATCAAATTAAACTTTGCATCAAAGTAGGTTGTCTAGATGCGCAACTAGGTGAGCAGCCTATATGATGCAATACCAACAAGCAAACAAGCAAGCAAGAGAAAGTAACACTAAAGAGCTTGCACAAGTAAAGGTAAGAGATAACCAAGAGTGGATCCGGTGAAGACGAGGATGTGTTACCGAAGTTCCTTCCCTTTGAGGGGAAGTACGTCTCCGTTGGAGCGGTGTGGAGGCACGATGCTCCCCAAGAAGCCACTAGGGCCACCGTATTCTCCTCACGCCCTCACACAATGCGAGATGTCGTGATTCCACTATTGGTGCCCTTGAAGGCGTGACCGAACCTTAACAAACAAGGTTGGGGCAATCTCCACAACTTAATCGGAGGCTCCCAACAAAACCACGAAGCTTCACCACAATGGACTATGGCTCTGTGGTGACCTCAACCGTCTAGGGTGCTCAAACACCCAAGAGTAACAAGATCCGCTAGGGATGAGTGGGGGAATCGAAAATCCCTTGGTTGAAGTGTAGATCGGGGCCTTCTCAACCACTCCCGAGCAAATCAACAAGTTTGATTGGCTAGAGAGATAGATCGGGCGAAAATGGAGCTTGGAGCATTTAATGGAGCTTGAGCAATAAATGGAGCTTGGGGGAGTAAGAGGTCGGTCAAAGGGAAGAAGGAGACCCCCTTTTATAGTGGGGGCAACAATCCAACCGTTGCCCCTCACCAACCAGCCCCGCACAGGGCGGTACTACCGCTAAGAGGGGGCGGTACTGCCGCTAGGTCAGCGGTACTGCCGCACCAGCCAGCGGCACTGCCGCACAGAGGAGACTAGTAGGGAAATGGACCCAACGCAATACTACCGCGGTGGTAGGGGTGGTACTACCGCTCCTGGAACGGTACTACCGCCTCTACAACCGCAACTAGTGCCGCAAAACCCGACACGAGAAAAAGACCCCTCGAATCGAGGCGGTAGGAGCCAGACTACCCAGCGGTACTACGGCAACGGGGTCACGGGCGGTACTACCGCTGAGGAGCGGTACTGCCGCTTGTGACCCTTCGGCCGTACTACCGCTTGTAGTGCGGTACTACCGCTGGGACACAGAAGAGAGAGTGAGAATCTCTCCAAAGAGGCCGAGGACGAGGCGGTGGTGCCAGGCACCCCAGCGGTACTATTGTTGTGGAGACACGGGCGGTACTACCGCTGTGGAGCGGTACTGCCGCTTGTGGCTCCTCAGCGGTACTACCGCTGGGTGGCGCGGTACTACCGCAGGGACCTAGACAGGACAAGGAAGAGAGGAGAGATCTCTTCAATGGAATGGAAAAGCTCGGAGGGTGAGAAGCTGATGTGTACGTGTTGATTCCACCCATGCAATACCCCAGCGGACCCCCTCTTGATAGTACGGTGCCCTCTACGCAACTAGTCCACCGAGAGAGAAACAAAAGAGCTACGCCGTCTTGAAAGACACTCCGAGGGGAAGAAAACGTCTCGTGCCAGGGGAGAATCTGTGAACTATTCAAAGCACAAGATTAGTCCGCAAACATGTTGTCATCAATCACCAAAACTACCTTGAGAGAGATATGCCGTAACAATCTCCCCCTTTTTGGTGGATTGATGACAACTAGGGATTTGCGCAAGGAAAAGAAATAAAATTAAGAAAACTAAGAACTACAAAATATATACGGGCTCCCCCAGAATGTGTGCACCTAGATAGAGGAGCAATCGGAAAGCAAGACACACACATCTGGATCAACACTCCCCCTATATTTTATAGTCCAACAATACTAAGCACAAGATATATGAGAGAAGAGTATAAAACAGGTCAAGCATGCAACTCATAATAAACTACAGTACTGAGTAGACGTAAGTAATAAGGTAGCGATAGAGAGCATATGTCTCACACCATATGTCTAGGACTTAGGTCTCACGGGCACCAAACCAAACCAAACAAAGACACCGAGAGAACACACAAGAAAACACAAGACGACAAACACAAAGCACAACACAAATCCCTACACTCTCTCCCCCTTTGGCAGCGAGACACCAAAAAGGGAAAAGAGCGACGCTACAACTCCAGGTGATGGCAAGCTGAGGATCTCGAAACATCAAATCTCAGCGTGATCGTCTGCATCTCCGTCGTTGGTCGAAAACTGCTCGGCGTCGGAGTCGGTCCAAGGGCAGTGCTGATGAATCCACTCCTCCTCTTCAATGATCTGACCCTCAGAACCACTGGCAACTGTCGCTCCCAACTGACGCATGAGCTCCTTGTGTCATGTACTGACCATGGGACTCCATGCAGAAAAGCTTCTTCAACTTGTTTTTAAGCTTCTTCGCCCACGAGGGTTCAGCACTAGAGGGGCCAATATCCTCCTCGTGATCATCAGTGGCTGCCCCACCCTCGGTCTCCATGGCAGCAGTAGCAGCAGTAGCAGACGGACCCCCTGTTTGAGGCGCAGGGGTGACCCAATTGTCCTTCTTCCTCAGACGCTTGATCTCATGAGAAACCAAGTCTCCAGTCTCTAGCAACACTATGGGATAGGTCTGTGCCCAGGCCCTCTCAATGTGCCTCATGATGAATGGACCATATATCGGGCACTTGCGCTCAGACACGGCAGAGAGAAGTTCAGACCACATGACATGAGAAATATCCAGGCTCTCTCCAGTGCTTGCTTCCTTCTCATGCTGACAGAAAAGGAGCATGTCCACGAGGTAAGAGTGGACCATATCCAGATTCCTGATCCGAGGGAAGAGAGTCTCACGGAAGATGCGATGAAGAATGTCCAGATACGGAGACAGCTCATAGGTCTTCTTCTCAGTTACTGGGTGAACTTTCATAGTGCAGTAGGGCCAAAGGGCTTGCTTGTGGGTGGACGTAGCATTGCGGTGAGGGCGGAAACCGGCAGGAGTCTCAAGCCCGTGATCCACCACATCAAGTAACTCCATGAAAGCCTTCCACTTGACGGAAAGCAGCTTGCCATTGGTCATCCATGTCAGAGTCCTGTCGACATCCGTCCCAAGATGGACGGTGGCATAGAATTGAGCCACCAAATCCGCATCGAAATCCTTGTTGAATTGCATGATCCTGAGAATGTTCAGCTGAGTGCACATCTGAAGGGCTTCACCAAAGTACTTCGGGTCCTTCTCCATAGCATCAGTGTCAATGGAGTGAACATCAACAAAGAGATTCTTCTTGGCCTTGATCACATCAAAGTAGATGGCAAACTGAAAACGGTTCCAGAACGGGCGGTTGACCAAAGTGGGTTCTTGGTCCACCGCATAGGGGTTGCGGTGACGCTTCTCCCAAAACTCCTTATTGGTCATCTCAGTCACAGTCTTCCCTTTTGGCTTGTTGGCGGATCTCTTTGATTGCTGAGGAGGTGGAGGAACACTTGCAGAAGCGCTTGCTGGAGGCGGTTGGGTGCTCGAGGAACCACCGGCTGGCTCAGAGGTGCGGTAGCGTTTTGATGTTGCACACCCGGGGTTGATACGGCGAGCTTGATGCTCAGAAGGGTCATCACCTGGAGCCAAACACAAGAACATGCAAAACAACCAGAAAGAACGAGCATAAGCCAACAAACACAACAAAAATAATCAAGGTAAGGTAGGAATTTGATGGAATTTGGCATGCAGCGGTAGTACCGTGACATGCCCGCGGTAGTACCGCCCCAGCGGTAGTACTGCCCCAAAGAGAGCGGTAGTACCACACGGTAGTACCGCTCCAACGAGAGCGGTAGTATTGCTTGAGCCCAAGCGGTAGTACCACTCCAACGAGAGCGGTAGTACTGCTCGAGGCGGAGAAACAGCAGTTTCCTATAGCACGAGGCGGAGAAACAGCGGTTTCCTACTACCGTGGTCAGATCCGGCACTACCGGCCTGCCAAATTCAAAAATATTCCTACCAAACTCTAATCGAGATAGTCTAGTTGCCTTCTCCAACCAACTCAAGCCTAGATTTAGCCAAAAATCTAGAGATGCAACCACCATTGCTCCTAAGAAACAAGATCTGAAAACGAGACAAAAGGAAAGAAGGAACGGGGGCAATACCGGCATCCATGGCAAGAGAACGGGGTGGGGATCGACTCCACCAAAGGAAATGGAGAGGGACACCCCGGAGACGGAGATCTGCCGGAGCCCTCCCGCGGCGAGTGGAGGCTGGAGAGAGGAAGAAGAAAGAGGGGGGCGAATGGGTATGGGGGAGAAGAAACCTCCCCCTGCCCCAATATAACCCCCTAGTCCCGTCCCTCAGCGGTAGTACCATGCTGGGGGGCGGTAGTACCGCTTATGAGCGGTAGTACCGCGCACCACCAGCGGTAGTACCGCCCAGCACGCCACGGCAACCAAACAAACAAGGCTTTTGCTCGAAGGAAAGAGACAAACGGCAAGAAAAGAGAGCACACGAGCAAACGACCAAGACACACCTCTTCAAAAGAGGGCGGTGGCCGAGGCCACCTATGTTTGAGTCAAGAGGTATGGCGCCGCGAAGATTTTAACCTTGGGCCCATGACCAAAACTCGTCTTTGAAATACAAGTACCATCAACAATGGCTAAAGTGAAAGACTTGATCAATTTATGCATAATGTGGGGAGGGAGAGTTCATTGAGAGAACAACACTCCCCCTATGTCCATGCCTACACCTAAACTAGACAACAAATTGAGCGTGCTGGGGTGTGCAAGGGTTCAAGCCACATTGCTCGAATCAATGATATTTAGCTCATGCCTTAACTCGTGAAATCTTGCTTCATCCAAGGGCTTCGTGAAAATATCTGCAAGGTTGTCATGAGTGTTTACATAGTTGAGCTCGATCTCTCCTCGCCTAATGTGATCCCGAATGAAGTGATACCGAATCTCAATATGCTTCGTCTTGAAGTGTTGCACCGGGTTGAGAGAGATCTTGATGGCACTTTCATTGTCACACCAAAGAGGCACTTTGTCACAAGTGACACCGTAATCCTTTAAAGTTTTCCTCATCCATAGGAGTTGTGCACAACAACTACCGGCGGCAACATACTCCGCCTCAGTGGACGAGAGAGACACACAACTTTGCTTTTTGGAAGACCAACTTACCAAAGAGCAACCAAGGAATTGGCACCCTCCGGAAGTGGACTTCCTATCCACTTTGTCTCCCGCCCAATCAGAATCCGAGTACCCTACAAGCTTGAAGTTTGATCCTCTTGGGTACCATAAGCCAAAGTTTGGGGTATGAGCCAAATATCGAAAGATTCGTTTGACCGCCACATAGTGACTTTCCTTAGGTGCGGCTTGAAACCGTGCACAAATTCCCACACTCAACATGATGTCCGGTCTAGATGCACAAAGGTAAAGCAAGGATCCAATCATGGAACGATATACCTTTTGATCCACCACTTTACCATTGGGATCTAAGTCAAGTTGGCACTTGGTGGGCATTGGAGTGGAAGCCGGCTTGACGTCACTTAGCTTGAATCTCTTCAGCATGTCTTGAGTGTATTTGGATTGATTGATGAAGGTTCCTTCTCTTCTTTGCTTCACTTCGAACCCTAGAAAGTACTTCAACTCTCCCATGGAGGACATCTCGAACTTTGAGGTCATGAGAGCGGCAAATTCCTCATTGAAAGCTTTGTTAGGAGAACCAAAGATAATATCATCAACATATAATTGGCACACAAACAACTCCCCTTTGACCTTCTTAGTAAAAAGAGTGGGGTCGATTAGCCCAACTTCAAAACCACGGTCTTGTAACAACTCGTTAAGGTGGTCATACCACGCACATGGGGCTTGTTTAAGGCCATAGAGTGCCTTATCGAGTTGATACACATGATCGGGAAAGTAGGGATCCTCGAGCCCGGGGGGTTGCTTGACGTAAACCAATTCATTAATAGGACCATTAAGAAAAGCACTCTTCACATCCATTTGTTGTAACTTAAAGTTATGATGAGAAGCATATGCAATCAACATGCGAATGGATTCAAGACGAGCAACGGGAGCAAAGGTTTCACCATAGTCGATACCCTCGACTTGGGAGTAGCCTTGTGCTACCAAACGAGCCTTGTTGCGAATGATAATCCCATGGGCATCTTGCTTGTTCTTAAATATCCACTTGGTTCCTATGACATTGTGATTCCCGGTTGGTCTTGGCACCAATCTCCACACTTTGTTGCGCTCGAAGTTGTTGAGTTCTTCATGCATGGCATTGAGCCAATCCGGATCTTCTAGCGCTTCATAGACCTTGTGGGGTTCCACACAAGAGACAAACGCGTGATGCTCACAATAATTTGCTAATTGTCTACGAGTGCTTACCCCCTTTCTTAAGCTTCCAAGCACATTCGTCATGAGATGATCCTTGGTGGAGAGCTTGGAAGCAACCTTGGCGGCACGACGCTCTAATTCCTCCTTGGGGGTGAGACGAGGAGTGGTCACTTGATCATCTTGAGCGTCATCTTGGGCTTGTTCTTGTTCTTGAACTTGCTCGGAGGAGAGAACTTGACCTTGGGCATCACTTGATGTGTCAACACCGTCTTGAGCGTGATCTTGCCCTTGGTCATGTTCTTGAAGATGAGGGCCTTCATGTTGAACTTCGGAAGCGTGTGGGCCATGGGTTGGTGATGGCTCCACTTGAGTGGAGCTTTGTCCTTCTCCTTCGGCCAAAAGGGGTTCCTCAATGGGTAGGATAAAGCCAACACCCATTCTTCTTATGGCTTGGGGAGGAATTTCATCACCTACATCACAAGTGCCACTTTGCTCCACTTGGGAGCCGTTATTCTCATCAAACTCCACGTTACACGTCTCCTCAATAAGTCCCGTGGATTTATTGAGGACACGGTAAGCATGAGAGTTTGTAGCATAGCCAACAAATATGCCCTCATAAGCTCTAGCCTCAAATTTAGACAACCGAACACCTTTCTTGAGAATGAAACACTTACACCCGAATACCCGGAAGTACTTGAGGTTGGGCTTGTTACCGGTGAGTATCTCGTATGGAGTCTTGTTCAAGCCCTTGCGGAGGTAGAGCCGATTGGATGCATGACACGCGGTGTTGATGGCTTCGTCCCAAAAGTTGTACGGAGACTTGAACTCCGCCATCATGGTCCTTGCCGCATCCATCAACGTCCGGTTCTTCCTATCTGCAACACCATTTTGTTGAGGGGTGTAGGGTGCGGAATATTGATGCTTGATTCCCTCATCACTAAGAAACTCATCCAAGGTGTAGTTCTTGAACTCGGTGCCGTTGTCACTTCTTATTGTCAAGATCTTTGCATTGTGTTGACGTTGTGCTTCATTTGCAAAGTCAATGACGGTTTGTTGGGTCTCGCTCTTCCTCTTGAAGAAATACACCCACGTGTACCTTGAGTAGTCATCCACAATCACCAAGCAATACTTCCTACCTCCAAGACTATCGAAGGATGGAGGCCCAAAGAGATCCATGTGAAGGAGCTCCAAAGGCCTCTTTGAATAAATGATAGTCGTGGGAGGGTGAGCCTTCTCATGTAGCTTTCCTTCGATACAGGCACTGCAAGCACGATCTTTAGCAAAACTAACATTCGTTAGTCCATGGACATGGTCTCCCTTGAGGAGACTTTGCAAAGATCTCATATTGACATGGGCTAAACGGCGATGCCAAAGCCATCCCACATCAACTTTAGCCATTAGGCATGTCGCGGTCTTAGTGGGTCGCTCCGAAAAGTTAATCACATATAGACCGTTCTCGACATGCCCAACAAAAGCTACTTTAAGAGTCTTGCTCCACAAGAGGGCCACGGTATCAATATCAAAGAAAGTGGCAAAGCCCATGATTGCAAGTTGACGAATGGAAAGTAAATTGTATGCAAGGGACTCAACAAGCATGACCTTCTCGATCATGAGATCATGAGAGATGACCACCTTGCCAAGTCCCAATACCTTAGAAGATGAGGCGTCACCCCACTCAACATTGGTGGGCATAGATGGTACCTTGTGCACGTCCACCACCAAGTCCTTGCTTCCGGTCATATGATTTGTAGCTCCGCTATCGAGCAACCATGATCCCCCACCGGAAGCAAACACCTACAAGAGATCAATGCTTGGTTTTAGGTACCCATTTTGTAATGGGTCCTTTGATGTTAGTAACAAGGGTTTTTGGAACCCAAATAGACCATTCAATGTATTCATGAGGAGAACCAACAAATTTGGCATAAACATGCCCATCACTAGCACGGCATAACACATAAGAAGGATTAAAATCGCCGGCTTTGTTGGGAGGGGTGACATTGCCCTTCTTGACATTGTTCTTCTTCTTCTCCTCGGAGGCACTCTCTCCCTCCTTCACAAAGGTTTGCTTGAGAGGAGGAGGTCGTTTGGTCTTGTCATTCTTCTTCTTGTTCTTGGAGTCGGGCACGTACCCAACCCCTTCCTTGGCCACAACTCCCTTTTGGTTGATCAAGAGATCGTTGAGGTTCTTCTTGCCTTGTATGCAAGTCGCAAGACCTCTCTCAAGTTGCCCCTTTAGCTTAGCGTTCTCCTCAACGAGATGCACATGCTCACAACACGGGTTAGTAGCATTTGCATTATCAATTAACATCATACGAGGGAAAGTGGCTTTTTCCTTGGTTAGTGTCGGTGTCAAAACTGGCGGATCTCGGGTAGTGGGTCCCGAACTGTGCGTCTAGGCCGGATGGTAACAGGAGGCAGGGAACACGATGTTTTACCCAGGTTCGGGCCCTCTTGATGGAGGTAAAACCCTACGTCCTGCTTGATTAATATTGATGATATGGGTAGTACAAGAGTAGATCTACCACGAGATCAAGGAGGCTAAACCCTAGAAGCTAGCCTATGGTATGATTGTTGTATATGGAGTTGATTGCCTACGGACTACAACCCTCCGGTTTATATAGACACCGGATAGGGTTAGGGTTACATAGAGTCGGTTACAATGGTAGGAGATCTTGAATATCCGCATCGCCAAGCTTGCCTTCCACGCCAAGGAAAGTCCCATCCGGACACGGGACGAAGTCTTCAATCTTGTATCTTCATAGTCCAGGAGTCCGGCTGGAGGTATAGTCCGGCTACCCGAACACCCCCTAGTCCAGGACTCCCTCAGTAGCCCCTGAATCAAGCTTCAATGACGACGAGTCCGGCGCGCAAATTGTCTTCGGCATTGCAAGGCGGGTTTGAAAGTGCAACTATCCCTAGGTGGTTTTGGTAATTCATAACAACATATAGCTCATTGAGCTAATGCTATTCCAAGATGATTATTTCAGGAAAGCTCAATGATTGGCATGGCATGGATGTGAAAGTGGAACCCTCAAAATGCTAAGGACAAAGGATTGGCTCAAGCTCAAAAGCTCAAGACTCCTCATTTTATATTTTAGTGATCCAAGATCACATTGAGTCCATAGGAAAAGCCAATACTATCAAGGAGGGATGAGGTGTAGCTTAATGAGCCTCTTGCTTCATGTGCTTAATGATATGCTCCAAAACCCTCAACTACTTTCCCATATCCACATATGACCTAAACTCTAAGCCAAACTCGGTCCTACCGATTTTTCCTATCCGGCGCCACCGAGTTTCATTTGTCATTAGCCACTGCCAAACCCTAGCAATTCGGTTCTACCGATAAGGATCTCGGTCCCACCGAGATGGGGTTGCAAACTCTCTGTTTCCCTTTCGTAACTTTTCGGTCCCACCGAAAGAGCGAATCGGTCCCACCGAGATTGCAATGTAAACTCAGTGTTTCCCCTTTGTAACTTTTCGGTCTCACCGAGTTCCACTCGGTCTCACCGAAAGAGCAAATCGGTCCCACCGAGTTTGCCTGACCAACTCTCTGGTTAGATAATTACCAAACTCGGTCCACCGAGTTTGTGTAATCGGTCTCACCGAGATTACGTTATGCCCAAACCCTAACCGAATCGGTCCTACCGAGTTGCATGTCAGTCCCACCGAAATTCCTAACGGTCACTAGGTTTACATTTTCGGTCCGACCGAGTTTTATGATTCGGTCCCACCGAGATTGGAAAACTGTGTAGCGGTTGGATTTTGTGTGGAGGCTATATATACCCCTCCACCTCTTTCTCATTCGGTGAGAGAGCCATCAGAACACACACATCATTCCAACTCATTTGTTCTGAGAGAGAACCACCTTCCTACTCATGTGTTGAGACCAAGACATTCCATTCCTACCATATGAATCTTGATCTCTAGCCTTCCCAAGTTGCTTTCCACTCAAATCTTCTTTCCACCAAATCCAAATCCTATGAGAGAGAGTTGAGTGTTGGGGAGACTATCATTTGAAGCACAAGAGCAAGGAGTTCATTACCTACACACCATTTGTTACTTCTTGGAGAGTGGTGTCTCCTAGATTGGCTAGGTGTCACTTGGGAGCCTCCGACAAGATTGTGGAGTTGAACCAAGGAGTTTGTAAGGGCAAGGAGATCGCCTACTTCGTGAAGATCTACCGCTAGTGAGGCAAGTCCTTCGTGGGCGATGGCCATGGTGGGATAGACAAGGTTGCTTCTTCGTGGACCCTTTGTGGGTGGTTGCTTCTTCGTGGACCCTTCGTGGGTGGAGCCCTTCGTGGACTCGCGCAACCGTTGCCCTTGGGTGGAGCCCTGTGTGGACTCGCGCAACCGTTACCCTTCGTGGGTTGAAGTCTCCATCAACGTGGATGTAGGATAGCACCACCTATCCGAACCACGGGAAAAACATCCGTGTCTCCAATAGCGTTTGAATTCTCCAAACCCTTCCCTTTACATTCTTGCAAGTTGCATGCTTTACTTTCCGCTGCCCATATACTCTTTGCATGCTTGCTTGAATTATGTGATGATTGCTTGACTTGTCCTAAAATAGCTAAAATCTGCCAAGAACTAAAATTGGGAAAAGGTTAAGTTTTTATTTGGTCAAGTAGTCTAATCACCCCCCTCTAGACATACTTTCGATCCTACAAGTGGTATCAGAGCTTTGGTCTCCATTTGCTTGATCTCCATAGCTTTTGGTGGTCATAGCCTTGGTTTCACAACCTAGGAGATTATGGCGTCTAGCGAGGGAAATTATCACCGTAGAGGTCCTTACTTTGATGGTACTAATTTTGCTAGTTGGAAGCATAAAATGAAAATGCATATTCTTGGACATAACCCCGCCGTTTGGGCTATTGTGTGTGTTGGTTTGCAAGGTGACTTCTTTGATGGGAGAGAACCAAACCGTGAAGCTACCGCGGATGAGTTGAAGATGTTGCAATACAATTCTCAAGCTTGTGATATTCTCTTCAACGGATTGTGCCCCGAAGAATTCAACAAAATCAGCCGTCTTGAGAATGCAAAGGAAATTTGGGACACTTTGATTGATATGCACGAAGGTACCGACTCCGTCAAGGAATCCAAGTTGGATGTGCTTCAAAGCCAACTTGACAAGTTCAAGATGAAGGATGGTGAAGGTGTCGCCGAAATGTACTCCAGGCTTGCTCTCATCACAAATGAGATTGCCGGCTTAGGAAGTGAAGAGATGACCGATAAATTCATCATCAAGAAGACTCTAAGAGCCTTGGATGGAAAATATGATACCGTGTGCACATTGATCCAAATGATGCCAAATTACAAAGATCTCAAGCCAACGGAAGTGATTGGAAGAATTGTTGCTCATGAGATGTCACTTAAGGATAAAGAGGAACTTCACAACAAATCAAGTGGTGCCTATAAAGCCTCATGTGAAGCCCCTACATCATCAAGTGAGAAACAAGACTTCAATGAAGAATTGAGCTTAATGGTGAAGAACTTCAACAAGTTCTACAAGAGTAGAAGCAAAGATAGAAGCTCCAAGTCAAGGTCCTACAATGACAAAAGATCTTCTAGTCGAGAGCGAAACTGTTACAATTGTGGAAGACCTGGACACTATTCCAATGAGTGTACAGCTCCCTACAAGAGAAGAGAAGATTCTCCAAAAAGAAGAAGCAAAGGATCACCACCAAGAGAGAGAAGGAGTAGAGATGATCGTTATGAACGAAGATACTCATGGAGAAGCAAGGATTCGGAAAGGAAGGAAAAATCATCAAGGAGCTACACAAGACGAAGACATCAAGCTCATGTTGGTGAATGGGTATCCGGCTCCGACTCTGACAGCCACTCCGAGAGAAGTTATCACTCCGACTCCGAAGATACTCAATATGAAGGTGTTGCCGGTCTAGCACTTGTGTCAACCAACTCCTACGACATATTTGACTCACCAAATGAAGGAATTGGAAGATGCTTCATGGCCAAAGGTCCTAAGGTAACACACCCCGAGTATGTTGATTTCAATAGTGATGAAGATGACTTGTTAGGTGATGAGTTGATTGGTGATAACTCTAGTGATGAATACTATGATGAAAGACCAATTAATCATGCTAATCAAGATAAAACGAATGACAATGATAAGGAGAAGATTGAGGCTCTAACTAAAGAACTAAAAACTCTTAAGTTAGCTCATGACACTATCTTCGAAGATCATCGAGAACTTTTAAGAGCTCATGAGAAGTTACGCTTTGAAAAGCTCAATCTTGAGCAAGAGCATGAGTTCTTAAAGGCAATCAATGATGATCTCCGTAAGAAAAGTTCTTCTTACATTGCCAAGCGTTTACTCTTCTCCACTTACATGCCTCAAGTCAAAACTAACAAGAAAGATTTCTCCTCTAGTAGTAACAATGATCATGCTAAATCCAATATTGTTGCTTCTAGTAGTTCTCTTGATTCCACTAATGATTCTCTTAGCCAAGTTACACTTGAGCAAGAAAATAGCTTATTGAAGGGAATTATAGAGAAAGGAGTGTACAAAAGCCTTGCCGGGAGTAAGCAATTCGAGGAAATTGTGCGCAAGCAAGGAATGCACCGGAAGAATCAAGGTGTTGGTTTTGAACGAAAGTTCAATGCCAATGGAGTTGAATGGGAAGAAGATCAATACCCCAAGACGAAGTTTGTCCCTCAACAAGAGAAGTATACTTCTTTCAAGGGGACACAAGCTCAAGATGATCTTCCACCACAAGACTACGAGCAAAAAGGCAAGGACAAGCTTCAAGAGGAAATTGATGCATTTGAAGAAGCTCCAAAGACCTTAGTCAAGTGGATTCCCAAGACTACTTCAAGTTCCACTTCATCAAGTACGACTACAACTCCAAGGATTCCCATCAAGATGATGTGGATCCAAAAGAAGAAGAACTAGAGAGTTCTTGAGGGTGACTCCGCCAACATACTTCACTCTTATCATTTTGGCAAGAACAAGTGCAATCAACTTCCACATCTTGCACTAGTTCAAGGAGTCACAAACCCTCTTGTTGATAAGACAAGGGACAAGGTAACCTAAAGTCTTCATGGACATCATCTTTTGTGTGCATCACTCTATGTCTATGGATATCCTTGTTTGTTCCTTGTGGGACTAACCCATGTAGGTATTGAAAGTGCAACTCACTCAAATGGATAGCTCCAAGAGATCTACATCAACATTGAGCATCCACATCTTCAATATCTACATGAAGTCATCATCGACAAAACCCAAGGTTAGTTCATCCCTCTTAGGGGGGATATCACATCTAGGGGGAGCTTTACTCTAAGACTTGAGCTAAAGCAACTCTAAAGATGTGAACAAAACAGTGCTTTATGTAAAAGTGGTAACCCCACTTGAGCTTAAACGATGAGTATGACCTACGATCAAGTGTTCTCACTTGACTCCTAAGTCAATATACTCATATATAGATGACCTAGTCATCGCAAATTGCTTGATAGATGCTAGAATTGGTTGTGCATGCTTTGCCACATATTTCATTTGCTATCTTATTGTGTGAGCATGCTGATTGCATACTTTACTCATTCGAGGACATCCACTTGTTGTTTTGATTGTTTGGCTTTATCTTCTTTTGCCAAGTGGATGGACAAGAATGCCTAAGAACCTCCTCTAGCTATCTATGCTTTTCTCGTCTCAAACTCTATTCATGCTGCATCACAAAACTTGATCAAGTCAGATTCGAACCACTCTGTGTGAGGAGCGCTCGGAGTCCCCGATTCGTCATAGACTTAAACTTCCAAAACCTCTTTATGAATCTCGGCCTGACCGATACTCCATTTCGGTCCTACCGAGTTCATTAAGTTGATCTAGGTTTTCGATCTCGGTGCAACCGATTTGAACTTTTCGGTCACACCGAGTTGCAATAACTGCACACAGTTTTGCATCTCGGTGCCACCGAATTGTTCCACTCGGTCACACCGACAGGGTTGGGCTATATATAGTGACGGGCAAAATTTTGGAAATTTCTCCGAAACCTCCTCGCCCGCGCAATAGCCTGCTCTGCCCCCGAGGTCTCCGGATCGTCTCCTCGCCGCTAGTAGCCTCCAGTCGCTGGTCTTCGCCGCCGTCAACGGATTTCTGCCCCGCCGTTGCCGCCGTAGCAAGTCCACGCCGAACTAGGGTATGGACTTGATCATTGTGCTATTCCTCAATCTGATTCCTAGCACATTGTGATCATCATGTATCTTGCCACGATTGATAAACTTCTATCCAGTCAAAACGCTCGTAGATTAGGTTTAATTCAAAAATTTTAGGGTTAGGTTTCCGCCGAAACCATCTCGGACCCACCGAGTTGAAAAACTCGGTCCCACCGATCTGGCTTTTGCCATTGCACAAGTTAAACTCGGTCTGACCGAGAATAACTTATCGGTGCGACCGATTTTGGAATTCTGTGAAACCCTAGCAGTCTCGGTGCCACCGAACTGTGACTCGGTCTGACCGAGTTCACCAGTTCTGGTGCCAAAACTGCTTCGGTGTCACCGAGTTTGAAAATCGGTAGATCCGAGATGCTTTCTGTGGAAAACTAAAACTAAGTTTTTGAATTATTCATTTGCAAAAATCTCTGCTTTTTGTGATGCTCATCCACTCTATCTCTTCTATAATCTATTCACAGGGTCAGCAGTCAGTTTGCAACATGTCTGATCAAAGTGACAGCCAAAACCTCTCAGAGCAGCAAGTTGTGATGAGTGAGGGCACTAGCCCCTCAAGTTCTTCTGATGATGGCAGCAGGAGCACCCCCAGCAATCTGCCTAAGGCTGCCACACGTCAAAGGAAGAAGAGAACGTCTGATTCTGAGGATGAAGACTATGTGGCAGAGGAAGAGGCCACTTCCAAAAGGGTTGAGCCAGCTCAAGGCTCAAAGCCAGGCCTGAAAGTCAAGAGGCCAGCAGGGAGGCAGCCAATGTCAAAGGCTAGAGCCTCAACTGAGAAGCCTCCACCTGCTCCCATTGAGCCCATTGCTGCTGAGGGCAAAAAGAGGAAAGAGAGGGTGAAGAAGACTGTAGCCAAAGTGCTTGGGAGAGCCTCCATCATGGTAGAAGAGGATGAGGAAGAAGAGGTTGTTGCACCAGCACCCAAAGCAGCCAAACTTATGGGAGATGCCATAAGGTCAGGGGGAGCTGCATCCAAGCCCAAGGAAGCTCCTAAGGCTGCATCTAAGCCTAAGACAGCTCCAAAGAGAAACACAAGGAGTATACCTGCTGCAGAAAAGAACAAGGCCCTAGTGCCTGAAGCTATTGAAGAAGAGGAAGAGAGTGTCCTTCGGAAGCTCAAGCCCAAGATCCCAGACCACAACGATGCTCATCCTGTGGCTGAGGACATGAAGCTCAGGAGAGACTCAGGGCTGAGGAAGTGGAGAGAAGCAGACCCGTATGCTTCTAGGAGAAGGACTGCCGTGGATTACAGGTTTCATACAAAGGAGCAACAAGACTTTTATGAGACTGTTTTGCTTGACAAGAAGCCAATCGTTTGTGACATGAGATGGGTCGACTGGACCTACATCAAAGAGAATGAAGAGCACTACCCAGGAGTTCAGGACAGCTTCAGAGCATGTGGAGTAGAGGACTTTGTTGGGCAGAAGCTCACAAAGTGGAACGAGGAACTCATCATGCAGTTCTACTCCACAGCTCACTTTTATCCGGATGGAAGGATTACTTGGATGTCTGAAGGTACAAGGTACCAATCTACAGTGGCTGAGTGGGCACAGATCATCAATGCCCCAGAAGAGCAAGATGAGGACTTGGATATCTATGCCAAGAAGAAAATGGACCATAACTCCATGTCCAACATGTACAAGGAAATCCCCAATGAAGCTCTTGACACATTCAAGTTTGTCTCAGTGCACTATCTGCTATCAGGATTGCCCACTATCAATTGGATACTAAGGCACACTCTGTTGCCTAAGTCTGGAGATCACAAGATGATCAGAGGTCACGCGATAAACCTGCTTCATGTTTTTGATGTGCCTCAAAAATTCAAGGTCATGAGTCTCATTGTGGAAACCATTAAGAGGATAGCTGCAGATCAGAAGAGGAGCTGTGGATATGCCCCTTAGATTCAGGAGCTCATCAACTCCAAGATGGGCACAGGCATATATCTGTTGGATAAGGAACACCTGCCCATCCGTCCAGATTTTGAGAACAATGAAGTTGTGATGACACAGAATGAGCCATCGTCTGCACAAGCATTTGCAAAGAAGGAGAAGGCGAAAAAGGAGAAAGCTTCCAGGATGCCTACTCAAGAGGAGGCATCTGAGTACTTCTTGAAGACCAAACAAGAGCAGCTCAGTTACTTGATTGCATCCTCGCTGAGAATTGAGCAAAGTCTAGCCAACCTCACTAAAAATCAGCAGAGCCTAGAGAGGATCATGGAATAGAAGTTCTATGACTTGGATGTCAAGGTAACAGAAGTCCAGTCTGTAGTGGAGCAGCTCCAGGAGGACATGAATGAGAGGAGAGGCAGGACCACAACTCATGCTTTTTCTAGAGTGCCACGAGGTCCGAGGTCGTCTGCACTGCCAGTTGCTGACACCAGAGCTACAACGTCTGCACCAGCCACAGCCTCAGCTCCAGCGTCTACCTCAGCTCCAACTCCAGCGACTACTTCAGCATCTACAGAAGCCTTCGTCCTTGGAGTGATCCGGACTCCACCACCACCTGAAGATCAAGCCTGAGCGACGACTTAGCGCTATGCATTTTCTAGGAACTTTTTGGTAACTTGTTGCCAAAGGGGGAGAAGATGTATAGATCATAGGCTTCGAGAGAGAGTGTGTTGCTTTTCTCTCTTGTTTTATTTGGTGGTTTCTTCGAACTTTGTTTGCTTTTTTGTGTGAGATACTACGTCCTTATGTTTGTGAGACATCGATGATCATGTGTTTGATCATAAGCTACACTTAATGTTTGCTTAATGCTTGCTTAAATATTATCATTCTATCTATCATTTGTGATCATTCACTATTCTTGGTGATGAGTGCATGTATTTCAATCTTATCATTTTGAGCGCTCCACCAAGATGTATGTGACATGGAAGAGTAACCCATGATTCTAACTCTTTGTGCATTTGCAGTCCAAAGCAAATTTTAAATATGCACAAATTTAGGGGGAGCTCTTACTTATCACATACTTCTCAAAGCGACGATATACTTCATGCTTATTATCATTTGTCGAAGCTTTGATCTATATGTTGTCATCAATTACCAAAAAGGGGGAGATTGAAAGTGCAACTATCCCTAGGTGGTTTTGGTAATTCATAACAACATATAGCTCATTGAGCTAATGCTATTCCAAGATGATTATTTCAGGAAAGCTCAATGATTGGCATGGCATGGATGTGAAAGTGGAACCCTCAAAATGCTAAGGACAAAGGATTGGCTCAAGCTCAAAAGCTCAAGACTCCTCATTTTATATTTTAGTGATCCTAGATCACATTGAGTCCATAGGAAAAGCCAATACTATCAAGGAGGGATGAGGTGTTGCTTAATGAGCCTCTTGCTTCATGTGCTTAATGATATGCTCCAAAACCCTCAACTACTTTCCCATATCCACATATGACCTAAACTCTAAGCCAAACTCGGTCCTACCGATTTTTCCTATCCGGCGCCACCGAGTTTCATTTGTCATTAGCCACTGCCAAACCCTAGCAATTCGGTTTTACCGATAAGGATCTCGGTCCCACCGAGATGGGGTTGCAAACTCTCTGTTTCCCTTTCGTAACTTTTCGGTCCCACCGAAAGAGCGAATCGGTCCCACCGAGATTGCAATGTAAACTCAGTGTTTCCCCTTTGTAACTTTTCGGTCTCACCGAGTTCCACTCGGTCTCACCGAAAGAGCAAATCGGTCCCACCGAGTTTGCCTGACCAACTCTCTGGTTAGATAATTACCAAACTCGGTCCACCGAGTTTGTGTAATCGGTCTCACCGAGATTACGTTATGCCCAAACCCTAACCGAATCGGTCCTACCGAGTTGCATGTCAGTCCCACCGAAATTCCTAACGGTCACTAGGTTTACATTTTCGGTCCGACCGAGTTTTATGATTCGGTCCCACCGAGATTGGAAAACTGTGTAGCGGTTGGATTTTGTGTGGAGGCTATATATACCCCTCCACCTCTTTCTCATTCGGTGAGAGAGCCATCAGAACACACACATCATTCCAACTCATTTGTTCTGAGAGAGAACCACCTTCCTACTCATGTGTTGAGACCAAGACATTCCATTCCTACCATATGAATCTTGATCTCTAGCCTTCCCAAGTTGCTTTCCACTCAAATCTTCTTTCCACCAAATCCAAATCCTATGAGAGAGAGTTGAGTGTTGGGGAGACTATCATTTGAAGCACAAGAGCAAGGAGTTCATTACCTACACACCATTTGTTACTTCTTGGAGAGTGGTGTCTCCTAGATTGGCTAGGTGTCACTTGGGAGCCTCCGACAAGATTGTGGAGTTGAACCAAGGAGTTTGTAAGGGCAAGGAGATCGCCTACTTCGTGAAGATCTACCGCTAGTGAGGCAAGTCCTTCGTGGGCGATGGCCATGGTGGGATAGACAAGGTTGCTTCTTCGTGGACCCTTTGTGGGTGGTTGCTTCTTCGTGGACCCTTCGTGGGTGGA
This sequence comes from Triticum urartu, assembly GCF_056163025.1. NCBI lineage: Eukaryota > Viridiplantae > Streptophyta > Magnoliopsida > Poales > Poaceae > Triticum > Triticum urartu. The sequence continues at coordinate 427,264,754 of NC_141876.1, forward strand.
GCCCTTCGTGGACTCGCGCAACCGTTGCCCTTGGGTGGAGCCCTGTGTGGACTCGCGCAACCGTTACCCTTCGTGGGTTGAAGTCTCCATCAACGTGGATGTAGGATAGCACCACCTATCTGAACCACGGGAAAAACATCCGTGTCTCCAATAGCGTTTGAATTCTCCAAACCCTTCCCTTTACATTCTTGCAAGTTGCATGCTTTACTTTCCGCTGCCCATATACTCTTTGCATGCTTGCTTGAATTATGTGATGATTGCTTGACTTGTCCTAAAATAGCTAAAATCTGCCAAGAACTAAAATTGGGAAAAGGTTAAGTTTTTATTTGGTCAAGTAGTCTAATCACCCCCCTCTAGACATACTTTCGATCCTACAGGGTTCCTCCTCCAAGTCCTTCATAGAAGATTGTAAACACCAAGAGTAGTGTCCGGCTCTGCAAAATAAGCTTCCACATATTGCCATAGAGAGAATAATATTAACACAAATCAAATCTGCTGACGTATTTCGCAGTGCGTCATCACACTACAGCCAAGTCCTTTACTTGAATCGATTTCACTTTTCCACCTCAGCGTGTTTTGCGAGGCAGTTTCCTTGGTACGTCTTGTCAAAGCAGAGATCGTGTGCCCCCCTTTCACGGGATTCTCATCAATACGGACGTGGGTAACCCAATCGTGCCCGTTAGCATGTTTTCTCGATTAAAGGCGAGTCCCAAATGGTTACGGGGAGGGCTCCTGGTATTCAACCTCTTATAAAGAGACCAGGGCCTTACTCCTTTTCTCCAATCCCAAAACGAGTTCGCCCGTCGCCTCGAGTTCCAACACCCTAGGCTCCAGATTCCGGGCGCCTCAGACCTTCGACAATGTCTGGTTCTGACCTTCAAGGCCGATGGATGCCCTCCTCCGTCACGGAGGAGGACGTGCTAAAGTTGAGAGAGGCTAAGTTCTTGACCGCCGAAATTTCGCACAGGTTGCCTGCTCAAAGGCAGGCTATCCCCAGTCCCCAGCCCGATGAGAGCGTAGTGTTCGTGTCTCACTTCCTTCGGGGGTTAGGCTTCCCGATGGATCCCTTTGTGAGGGGACTGTTGTTTTATTACGGGCTGGAATTTCACGACTTAGCTCCGGAGTCCATCCTCCATATCTCCTCGTTTATCGTTGTATGCGAAGCGTTCCTCCGTGTTACCCCTCACTTCGGATTATGGCTCAAGACTTTCAAAGTGGAGCCGAAGATGATCAAGGGATGGCACGCAGAGTGCGGAGGCGCTGTTATAAACAAAAATGTTGATGCTCCATGGCCCGAGGGCTCTTTTCAAGAGGAGCTAGGCTTGTGGCAACGAGAGTGGTTTTATATCACCACTCCCCAGAGCACCAAGTGGGTGGCGCTTCCTGCCTTTCGCTTGGGTCCCCCACCACGGCTAGCGTCATGGGTTAACAGAGGGTTAGATTGGGGTTTGCCCAAAGACGTGCCCTTATTACAGGGCCGCATTAAGGATCTCTTGGAAGGAGACCTCAGCCTGGTCAAGGTGACGCAGGTCATGCTGATTCGCTGAATATTGCCCGGCAAATGTCGCTCCCTTCGCATGTGGGATTTAATCCAGAGGGACCGCGAGCTCTCCAGAATTTCATGGGCGCAACGCCCGTGGAGATGTATAAACTGTTCTTCGGATCACGAGAGATGTGTCCAGATTTAACCGAGGACGCAGGCCTAAACTGCAATCGCTCGGATACTCAAGTAAGCAACCTTGTGCCCGGACCTTCTATCCATATAATTGTCATAAACTTGCCCCTAAAAGAGCCATCCTTTTAAACAGGAGTGGATAGCGAAGGCAAAGCTGATCAGGTGTCCGGCTCCCCTTCCCGAAACCAGGCCGGATCCCGTGCTGGTCAGGATGCTGGAGATAATGCCTTTGGAGGGAAGCAAGGGGGAGGACAAGGAAACTATGGCCTCCTCGAAGGAGGCTGCTCCAAAGGGAGGAACCGACAATTCCTCTCCTCAGGGGAAGAAGAGAGCCGCCTCTGACAGCCCGGAAACCATGGCCTCGAAGCAGGGGGAAAAATCCTCGTCATAGGGTCCGACGCCGGGGAGTTCCTCGGCCGGACTACGCCCTCAAGGGGATCAGCCCTCCAGCAAGCCGTAAGTAGAGAAAGATTTTCCTTTTGAGGGATGAGGGAAATCGTTGATTTAGATCTGAGAAGATTAACCAAATTTTTACCTTGTAGCTCGGACCTCAGCCCTTCTCAGCAGAGCTCGTCTTCGGGGGATCTCCTTCCGGAGATGATGGAGAGCGGGACGCCTCCCCCTGCCGTGCCGCCTAGTGAGGCGGGCGACCCTGAGGTGTCGTCGCGGAGGGTTTCTCCGAATCCGGCAGGGGCGGAAGATAGCTATGTGGCCCCCCGAGGTTCTCCGCGTCCGGCCTTCGAAAGAGGTCGTGGGACAAGTTCGGCACCGTCTGGTGCTCGGCCGGGGGAGCTAAAGATTCTGCTGGGGCGAGCTTCTATCTCGGAGGAGCACCGTGCATTTATGGGCACGGTGATTGAAAGGATCTCATCCGCAGAGAGCGGATTGCATGAGGCCGTCAAAAGTTTACTGACGGGTTTTGAGGTACATTAGATAATGTACACTTTTGTCAGTTGCGCATGAATAAGATGCGCCCTGTGTAGATAGTAGCCCCTGAGACTCTACGCGTCGTCAAGAAATGACAGCACGCGGAGGATCATAATCCTAGGTCTAAGATGTCGCCTTTGAATGTAGGCGGCAGGGTGTTCGGAATCGAGCCGAACTGATGATTTTGTCGAACTAAAGTGGCAACTGGACGTGGCAGATGCCGACATCGCGCTTGTCAACAAGCGGCTTGATGAGGCTCAAGGTATGTAATTCCTCGGGCGGCATCAGGTAAGAAGAGTTTTATGCCAGTGTCTTACGATGTGTATGCTTGACGCAGATGGTGCGGCCACCGTGGAGAGTCTTAGGGCAGAACTTGCCCGAGCTAAAGAACAAGCCAGAGAAAGTGATGTGGCTGCCAAGAAAGCCCTTGAAGAGCTGAGAGCCGAACAGGCTGCTCATTGCCGAAGCAAGGAAGAGATGGCCGAGATGGCCGAAAAGTTAAAGAGTGCTGCAGACCGTTGCAGACTTCTTGAGAAAGAAGACCAGGCGAAACAGACGGACTTAGAGAAGGCCGTTGCCAATGCCAAGGACACGCGTTCTGCGATGAGAGCTATGAAGGAGGAGCTGCGTCAGGCCGAACAGATTGCGGCTGGAAAGCCCTTTATGCTGCGAAGGAAATTTTGTGATCCGAAGTTTGCTCCGTTGGACCGGATGTGGAGTGTGGAGGATACCTATCTGGATTTGGCAGCGAGTGCTGCTGATGCGACCGAACACTTTCGAGATCAGAAAGATCACGAAGTGGAAAAGCTTTTCTGGTCGCAGTTTCACAATCCAGAGCGTCCGCTGGCAGTGGACGATCATTTGGCTCAATGGGCCAAACTGAATAGGTTGTCCGGACTCGCCATGAAGTACGTCATGGGTCATCTGTGGCCGGGGAGATCGGAGCCGAAGAGTTATTTCAGCTTGGTGCAGCAATTCCTTGACGCGGTGCCGCGTATTAATGCAATGAAGAGGTCAGCATGCATAGAGGGCGCAAGGATGGCTCTTGCCCGTGTCAAGACATACTGGGCAGAGATGGAGACCACCATTGTTGCGTCCCGAGATTCGGACAAAAGCCGAGTACCCTCCGAGCACTATTTTCAGGAAGTCCTTGAAGGCACTCGTGTAATAGAGACGCAGTGCTCGAAAGATGCTATGTTATGATAGCATATGTAATTATAAAGTAATATTTTGATAAACTGTAGTGGCCTTTTTATACTTGTGCCTTCAAGTATTGGGAACACCTCCTGTGCGACCGTTTTAAGATATATATATACAAAATCTAAAAGATGGCAGTCGTTGGCTTCAGCCCCCACGCACATAGTGCGGGGGTGCTCGCAGAAGACACATTTTCACACTTAACCCAACGTCTTGGTCCTACAAAGGAGGTGATAGCGCATCGGGCCAGGCAACCGGACTATAATGCTTTAACACTTTCACTTAGCCATAGGAGCTTGACAGTGAGACTATTTAGGTAGCCCCTTGGTGGCGACTGCGCTCGCCCGAGTTTGGGGCGCGTATGTGCCTGACCGGGAAGCGGCCCTTCGTTAAAGCGGAGGAATCTGATAGATTCCGATAGGTCATCGAGTGGCTGACCAGTCTCACGCTACATCATGACAGTCAGTTTTCGGCTTTCTCTACTGAGGTGCTCGCCCGGCCGAACCGGGGCACAATCGCAGTAGTTCTCTTGGTGCTACCTTAGCCGATAGAGCGGAACGTAAGGTAGCCGAACTCAGGAGCCGGGCAACCCAACATTTGACCAAAGACATGATTCGGAGCTGATGCATATAATGCCAAAACTCGCGACGCCGAACACTCCCTAAGGTGTTCGGTCTTTATGAGTGCGGGCGAAACAACACTCTTTATTATTAAAAAAAGCCCCTAGTGTCCAGGTACGTGCAAAAATTCTGACGTGGCCACATGCCAAGACGCCAGCCTCCTCCTTGGTTATATCAGAAAGAAAAAACCAGGGGATGTGTAGCAACAAGAGACAGTAAAAAAGGTTTACGCAGGGTCTTAATCTAAAAGGAATCCTTTAGGACGGGTCCCTACTGCACGTCTGCGCCTGTGTCTCCGTTGTGCCATATCCTGGATGGGCGCCGCACGACTTTCATCTGTAAAAGAGAGGAACTGAGTTGAAAATGGGTCGTGCCGAAAAAGTTTAAAATAAACAAAGTATAAAGTAAAATATATAAGATTGAGCTTTATTGTCTCTTATTGTATATGCGTGGAGCCCCTAGTGCGGGGGTATGTGGCCTCTAGGCCTGCATCAATGATGATTTTGCACCGAACTCGTCTATCCGCGTTCGTGGTCTTGAATGACCTATTTCGAAGTTTTTTGGCCGGTGAGGCCATTTTGCTGTGGGGCTGTCAAAGCGGCCGCACAGTCCTCCGCTTGGGGAGGCGCACTTTAGTGCTTCCCCTTCAAAGAGATGATGCCTCGTGGACCGGGCATCTTAAGTGTAAGAGATGCATAATGCGGTATTGCGTTAAAGCGAGCGAAAGCTTCGCGTCCCAGTAGTGCTTGATAGCGACTTGAGAACGGGACGATATGGAAGGTCAGTTTTTCGCGGCAGAAGTTATCGGCAGATCCGAATATGACTTCGAGCCGGAGAAAACCCATACAATGGGTGTCCGGACCAGGTATTACCCCTTGAAAGGAGGTTTTGTTGCGGCGGATTCTTGCTGGGTTTATCCCCATGTGCTGGATTGTATCCTGATATATCAGGTTTAGTCCACTGTCGCCATCCATAAGGACATTTGAAAACTGGAGTCCGCCAATTATTGGGTCGAGTATCAAGGCAGTCCAGCCTACATTCTTGATATTTCTAGAATAATCTAGCTGATCGAAGATGATCGGTTTTGACAACCAGTGGCAGGACCCTTTGGGGATGGGCCGTGTGGTGCGTACCTTTATGGGCGCCGCACGTTTTGTTATGTGAAGTGAGTTCACTGTTTTTACTTCTTGTGGGAAGTTCTTTTGTTTCCTGGTGCTCTACTTTTGGGGTTCGTCTTCGTCTTCGCTTGGTGTGTCGAGCCCCTTGTGTTCGGCATTGAGTCTGCCGGATTGTTTGAAAACCCAATAGTCTCTGTGGGCATGGTTAGCAGGCTTCCCGGGAGTACTGTGTATCTGACATATCCTGTCCAGGATTTTATTTAGGTTGGATGGATCATCCCTGTTATCTTGTGGGGGCAATTTTGCCTGATTTTGTCGTGAGCCTTTGAATCCGGCATTGACTGCCGTGCTCTTCGGACTTTTGTCCTTAGTCCCGCGACGGTCCTTGTTGCATCACGGTTTCCCTTTTCCATCCCTAATTTCGGATGTACTTGGGTCGCTGGGGCTGCACCTTGCCAACCAGCTGTCCTCCCCTGCACAAAAGCGGGTCATGAGGCTTGTTAGTGCGGCCATTGTTCTTGGCTTTTCTTGGCCGAGGTGTCTGGCGAGCCATTCGTCTCGGACGTTATGCCTGAAAGATGCTAAGGCTTCGGCGTCCGGACAGTCGACTATCTGATTCTTTTTAGTGAGGAATCTATTCCAGAACTACCGAGCTGATTCTCCGGGTTGTTGAGTTATGTGACTAAGATCGTCTGCATCTGGAGGGCGGACATAGGTCCCTTGAAAGTTTGCTCGGAAAGCATCCTCGAGCTCTTCCCAGCTTCCAATTGTGTTTTCGGGAAGGCTTTTAAGCCAATGTCGGGCTGGCCCTTTAAGCTTAAGGGGTAAATATTTTATGGCGTGGAGATCATCTCCTCTAGCCATGTGTATGTGGAGGATATAATCCTCGATCCAAACTCCAGGGTCTGTTGTTCCATCATATGCCTCTATGTTTACGGGTTTGAATCCCTTTGGAAATTCATAGTCCAGGACCTCATCGGTGAAACATAGGGGGTGTGCGGCACCCCTGTATTTGGGTGTGCCGGATTCTGATGATGGCTTCATAGTGTTGCTTACGAGAGCTTGCTTTCTTGGCCCATAAATGGACCTGACTGGGCCATGATGCGAATCCTTAAGTGGGTCGCATGCCGATTTAGGTGCGGCGCCGCTTGCCGCTTTATGGGGTCGTCTATCCGACCATGTGGCTTTCTCATTTTTTGAATGCAAGGGCTCTAGGGCCTCTTCATCGAATTCAGGCAGTAGCTTTCTTTTCGGATAGCTTTTAGTGCGGCGACTGTCGCCGTATTTATCTGCGGTATTGATTACTTTGCTCCATCTAATCCGGAGTGCATCTTCTGCTGTTTTTAGCTTCCTCTTCTGCTTTTTTAGGCTGCGTGCAGTTGCAACGAGCCTCTCGTGGAGATTCTTCTACTCCATAGGTTTATCCGGCGTGAGGTCGTCCGGAATGCCGTTTTTGCCGGAGGAGGGATGTTCGGTTTCTCTATCCGTGTTGCCCTGTTCGGACGGTTGCTCTAAGGCCTGCTCGTCATCTACCGGCTCGTCCTGCTCTATGGCTGGGTTTTTGTTGAGGCGGGGCTTGGGTCGGCGTTTACGCCGATGCTTTGATTGCTTTTCGGGGGGTCGATCTCCCGTCCCATCCCCTTTTTCCTCGTTGTCGCTTCCTTTAGGGGTGTCCACCATGTACACATCATGAGATGAGGTGGCTGTCCAATGCCCTATGGGCGTTGGTTCGTCGGTATCTCCTGCATCGTCATCCATGCTGTCGATGTCTCCGGAGTCGAAGTTGAGCATGTCGTTTAAATTGTCGACAGTGGCTACCAAGTGGGTGGTGGGTGGGCTTTGAATTTCTTCATCGTTCGTATCCCATCCTCGCTGACCATAGTTCGGCCAGGGCTCTCCTGATAAAGAGAGAGACTTGAGAGAGTTCAGGATATCGCCAAAAGGCGAGTGCTGAAAGATGCCTGCGGCGGTGAACTCCATTATCGGCACCCAATCGGATTCGATCAGCAGGGGCGCGGGGGGTTCAGAGTTCGGAAAGGAGTCCGGATCCTCGGAGTCACGGATCATGCAGAGTGTGGGGCTAGCGTTCGGCTCGATCGCCTTTGAGATCGAAGCCCCGGAGGTGACGTCCAACCGCTCATCCTCGATTGGCGCAATAGGCTCCGAGTTAGGGGTCGGAACCGATGCGTGTGCGGCCTCCAGGACACCGTCCGGAGGCAGAGCTAGATCATGCCCCTCGAGATAGTGCGGCGCGCTTGGCCGTGGCTCGAACCCGTCGAAGATCAAGTCTCCGCGGATGTCAGCCGTGTAGTTTAAGCTTCCAAACCTGACTTGATGGCCAGGGGCGTAGCTTTCGATTTGCTCCAGGTGGCCGAGCGAATTGGCTCGCAGAGCGAAGCCGCCGAAGACAAAGATCTGTCCGAGGAGAAAAGTCTCACCCTGGACCGTATCGTTGTTGATGATCAAAGGAGCCATCGGGCCTAAAGGCGACGACATAGAGGAACTCTCAATGAAAGCACCAATGTCGGTGTCAAAACCGGCGGATCTCGGGTAGTGGGTCCCGAACTGTGCGTCTAGGCCGGATGGTAACAGGAGGCAGGGAACACGATGTTTTACCCAGGTTCGGGCCCTCTTGATGGAGGTAAAACCCTATGTCCTGCTTGATTAATATTGATGATATGGGTAGTACAAGAGTAGATCTACCACGAGATCAAGGAGGCTAAACCCTAGAAGCTAGCCTATGGTATGATTGTTGTATATGGAGTTGATTGCCTACGGACTACAACCCTCCGGTTTATATAGACACCGGATAGGGTTAGGGTTACATAGAGTCGGTTACAATGGTAGGAGATCTTGAATATCCGCATCGCCAAGCTTGCCTTCCACGCCAAGGAAAGTCCCAACCGGACACGGGACGAAGTCTTCAATCTTGTATCTTCATAGTCCAGGAGTCCGGCTGGAGGTATAGTCCGGCTACCCGAACACCCCCTAGTCCAGGACTCCCTCAGTTAGCTTTACTTGAAGTTGATCATGAGACTCTTTGAGGCTAGCATGAGCACCCTTCAGGACCTTGTGAGCCTTGTCAAGTAGATCAAACTCCTCTTTGAGTCTAGCAAGATCAACCTCAAGTTCGGCCTTCTCGGAGTTTAGCACATGAGAAACTATGAGGACATGATCATAATCTTTCTTTAACTTAGCATGATCAACGTTGTGTGACTCCTCAAGAGCCAAACGAAGACCACGCTCTTCCTCAAGAGCATTGGAAAGATCCGAAATCTCATCGGCATAGTCACGACTATGCCCTTCCATCTTAGTGATGGTGTCTTCGTGAGCCTCGATCATGTCATTGGCTTCACCAAGTTGTTCCAAGATAGCAACAAAGTGCTTCTTGGATTTTCCCTTGAGTTTGCCCATAAAGGCCTCAAACTCGTTAGCCTCCACATTAGCTCCCTCAAGTTCATTAATGCTATCCGTCGGAGAAGGATGATTAATGATGGTAGTTTTGATATTGGGGGTTACCTTGTTGGTGGCTTTAGCCATGAGGCACTTGGCGGTGATGCTCTCATTGGGTGAGTCGAAGAGAGACACCCGTCAAGTCGTCGCAATGGCAACGAAGGCCATGGCAACCGACTCATCATCTTCATCATCGTCATCATCCTCATTGTACTCTTCTTGTACAACCAATGCCTTGGGAGGAGTCTTCTTGGTGAAGTTGTTCTTGTTGGGGAACGACTTGGCCTTGTCCTTTCAGATGAGCTTGCCACCATTGTCTTCTCTCTTCTCATACGGGCATTCCGCAACAAAATGACTCACGTTGCCGCAATTGTAGCAAGTTCTTACACGTTGCTTGCCCCTCGTGCCACTCGAGTTGTTTTTGCTAAAGTTTGGCCTCGAGTTTTTCTTGCTCCAAAATTGCCTTGAAGCAAGTGCCATGTGTTCATGATATGCATACTTCGTATCTTCGGGGTTGCTCTCCTCTTCTTCCTCTTCTTCTTCTTCAACGGTGAGCTTGGCCTTCAATGCAAGGTTAGGCTTCTTTGCCCGTTGAGAACGGAGCACCGCATTGTCGGCGGTCTTGTCCAAAATGTTCATGGCCACAAACTCATCCAACACTTCGCTTGAGGTCAAAGTGTGGAAGTCCGGTCTTTGACGAATGACGGAGGACATGGCCTTGTGGTAGGGCATCATTGCCTTGAGGAATTTGCGCTTGATCCAATTGTCATCCGTGTCCTTGCTCCCGTGATCTCGTAGTGAGACCGTGAGTTTGGTTACTCTCCGATAAAGCTCACGAGGTTCTTCATCTTCTTTCATAGCAAACTCATCGGCCTCATCTTGCACCACTTCATAGTTGGAGCGTTGAATGCTTGCGCTTCCCCGGTAGAGAGAGACAACACAATGCCATGCATCTTTGTCCAAGGCGAAGGGACGAAGATGAGGTAGGTCTTCGGGTGGAATTGCATCTTGAATGACGAAGAGAGCATTCTCATTGAATTGATTATCCACGGCTTCTCGAGGAGTGAAGTTGCTTGGATCATGCGGATAAAAACCTTCTTCAATGATTCTCCAAAGGTCAGTGTTCACATGATTTAAATGACGTTTAAAGTGATAAACCCAAGAATCAAAGTCCTCATTTTTCACAATCTTAGGGGAGGGGACCGGCATGATTCAAATGAGTAGAAGGAACCGGTCCACCATAAACAAGTGGTGTTTCCACATGAGCAAAGATGTCGGTGCCATTTTTACCACTAGAAGATGGAGCCTTTTCACTACTAGCTCCCCCCTTGTCGGGGATAACATCCGTCACCTTGTTGGTGGGATCACCCACTTTCAACGGTGCGGTGGAAAGTTTAAGCCCCTCAAGAAATTTAGTAAACATGCTTTCAACCTCGGTCGTCATGGAGGTCTTCAATGTCTCTAAGGCCACATTGAATTCCTCACGAGAGACCGAGGTTCCCCCATCGCCCGTGGACGAGATCGGATTCACACCGGAGTGTTCCTCCACACTGTCTACGGTATCAACCATACTATTTGGACGGTAAAGTCCTTAATAAAGAGATGAGGCTCTGATACCAATTGAAAGGATCGATATGGTTGACTAGAGGGGGGTGAATAGGCAACTACCAATTTTTAACTTTTCTTTATCAAATTAAACTTTGCATCAAAGTAGGTTGTCTAGATGTGCAACTAGGTGAGCAACCTATATGATGCAATACCAACAAGCAAACAAGCAAGCAAGAGAAGTAACACTAAAGAGCTTACACAAGTAAAGGTAAGAGATAACCAAGAGTGGATCCGGTGAAGACGAGGATGTGTTACCGAAGTTCCTTCCCTTTGAGGGGAAGTACGTCTCTGTTGGAGCGGTGTGGAGGCACGATGCTCCCCAAGAAGCCACTAGGGCCACCGTATTCTCCTCACGCCCTCACACAATGCGAGATGCCATGATTCCACTATTGGTGCCCTTGAAGGCGGCGACCGAACCTTTACAAACAAGGTTGGGGCAATCTCCACAACATAATCGGAGGCTCCCAACAAAACCACGAAGCTTCACCACAATGTACTATGGCTCCGTGGTGACCTCAACCGTCTAGGGTGCTCAAACACCCAAGAGTAACAAGATCCGCTAGGGATGAGTGGGGGAATCGAAAATCCCTTGGTGGAAGTGTAGATCGGGGCCTTCTCAACCACTCCCGAGAAAATCAACAAGTTTGATTGGCTAGAGAGATAGATCGGTCAAAAATGGAGCTTCGAGCATTTAATGGAGCTTGAGCAATAAATGGAGCTTGGGGAGTAAGAGGTGGGTCAAAGGGAAGGAGACCCCCTTTATAGTGGGGGCAATAATCCAACCGTTGCCCCTCACCAACCAGCCCCGCACAGGGCGGTACTACCGCCAAGAGGGGGCGGTACTACCGCTAGGTCAGCCGTACTGCCGCACGAGCCAGCGGCACTGCTGCGTAGAGGAGACTAGTAGGGAAATGGACCCAACGCGGTACTACCGTGGTGGTAGGGGCGGTACTACCGCTCCTGGAACGGTACTACCGCATCTACAACCGCAACTAGTGCCGCAAAACCCAACACGAGAAAAATACCCCTCGAATCGAGGCGGTAGGAGCCAGACTGCCCAGCGGTACTACGGCAGCGGGGTCACGGGCGGTACTACCGGTGAGGAGCGGTACTGCCGCTTGTGACCCTTCGGCCGTACTACCGCTTGTAGTGCGGTACTACCGCTGGGACACAGAAGAGAGAGTGAGAATCTCTCCAAAGAGGCCGAGGACGAGGCGGTGGTGCCAGGCACCCCAGCGGTACTATTGTTGTGGAGACACGGGCGGTACTACCGCTGTGGAGCGGTACTGCCGCTTGTGGCTCCTCAGCGGTACTACCGCTGGGTGGCGTGGTACTACCGCAGGGACCCAGACAAGACAAGGAAGAGAGGAGAGATCTCTTCAATGGAATGGAAAAGCTCGGAGGGTGAGAAGCTGATGTGTACGTGTTGATTCCACCCATGCAATACCCCAGTGGACCCCCTGTTGATAGTACGGTGCCCTTTATGCAACTAGTCCACCGAGAGAGAAATGAAAGAGCTACACCGTCTTGAAAGACACTCCGAGGGGAAGAAAACGTCTCGTGCTAGGGGAGAAGATGTAAACTATTCAAAGCACAAGATTAGTCCGCAAACATGTTGTTATCAATCACCAAAACTACCTTGAGAGAGATATGCCGTAACAATTAGGGTTTTGGTTGATTTGTATCTTAAGGTGTTATTCTAGTACGAACTCTAGGGCTGTTTGTGACACTTATAGGAATAGCCCAACGGATTGATTGGAAAGAATAACTTTGAGGTGGTTTAGTACCCTACCATAATCTCTTCGTTCATTCTCCGTTATTAGTGACTTTGGAGTGACTCTTTGTTGCATGCTGAGGGATAGTTATGTGATCCAATTATGTTATTATTGTTGAGGGAACTTACAGTAGCGAAAGTATGAACCCTAGGCCTTATTTCCTAGCATTGCAATACCGTTTACGTTCACTTTCACCATTAGTTACCTTGCTGTTTTTATATTTTCAGATTACAAATACCTTTATCTACTATCCATATACCACTTGTATCACCATCTCTTTGCCGAACTAGTGCGCCTATACAATTGAAGGAAATATGCCCTAGAGGCAATAATAAAGTTATTATTTATTTCCTTATATCATGATAAATGTTTATTATTCATGCTAGAATTGTATTAACCGGAAACATAATACATGTGTGAATACATAGACAAACAGAGTGTCACTAGTATGCCTCTACTTGACTAGCTCGTTAATCAAAGATGGTTATGTTTCCTAACCATGGACAAAGAGTTGTTATTTGATTAACGGGATCACATCATTAGTTGAATGATCTGATTGACATGACCCATTCCATTAGCTTAGCACCCGATCGTTTAGTATGTTGCTATTGCTTTCTTCATGACTTATACATGTTCCTATGACTATGAGATTATGCAACTCCCGTTTGCCGGAGGAACACTTTGTGTGCTACCAAATGTCACAACGTAACTGGGTGATTATAAAGGAGCTCTACAGGTGTCTCCAAAGGTACATGTTGGGTTGGCGTATTTCGAGATTAGGATTTGTCACTACGAATGTCGGAGAGGTATCTCTGGGGCCTCTCGGTAATGCACATCACTTAAGCCTTGCAAGCATTGCAACTAATGAGTTAGTTGCAGGATGATGTATTACGGAACGAGTAAAGAGACTTGCCGGTAACGAGATTGAACTAGGTATTGGATACCGACGATCGAATCTCAGGCAAGTAACATACCGATGACAAAGGGAACAACGTATGTTGTTATGCGGTCTGCCCGATAAAGATCTTCGTAGAATATGTAGGAGCCAATATGGGCATCCAGGTCCCGCTATTGGTTATTGACCGGAGACGTGTCTCGGTCATGTCTACATTGTTCTCGAACCGTAGGGTCCACACGCTTAATGTTTCGATGACAGTTATATTATGAGTTTATGAGTTTTGATGTACCGAAGGAGTTCGGAGTCCCGGATGAGATCGGGGACATAATGAGGAGTCTCGAAATGGTCGAGACGTAAAGATCGATATATTGGACGACTATATTCAGACATCGGAAACATTCCGAGTGATTCGGGTATTTTTCGGAGTACCGGGGAGTTACGGGAATACGGGGGGAGAAGTATTGGGCCATACGGGAAAGAGAGAGGGGCTGCCTAGGGCAGGCCGCGCGCCCCCCAAGGCCTAGTCCGAATTGGACTAGGGGGAGGGGTTGCGCCCCCTCCTTCCTTCCCTTCTCCCTTCCCTTTCCTTGTCTCCTACTCCTAATACTTGGAAGGGCTCCTAGTTGGACTAGGAAAAGGGGGAATCCTACTCCTGGTGGGAGTAGGACTCCCCTAGGGCGCGCCATAGAGAGGGCCGGCCCTCCCCTCCTCCACTCCTTTATATACAGGGGCAGGGGGCACCCCATAGACACACAAGTTGATCTTCGTGATCGTTCCTTAGCCGTGTGCGGTGCCCCCCTCCACCATATTCCACCTCGGTCATATTGTTGCAGTGCTTAGGCGAAGCCCTGCGATGGTAGAACATCAAGATCGTCACCATGCCGTCATGCTGACGGAACTCCTCCCCGATGCTTTGCTGGATCGGAGCCCGGGGATCGTCATCGAGCTGAACGTGTGCCAAGAACTCGGAGGTGCCGGAGTAACGGTGCTTGGATCGGTCGGATCGGGAAGACGTACGACTACTTCCTCTACGTTGCGTCAACGCTTCCGCTTTGGTCTACGAGGGTACATAGACAACACTCTCCCCTCTCGTTGCTATGCATCACCATGATCTTGCGTGTGCGTAGGATTTTTTTTTGAAATTACTACGTTCCCAACAGTGGCATCCGAGCCTAGGTTTTATGTGTTGATGTTATATGCACGAGTAGAACACAAGTGAGTTGTGGGCGATATAAGTCACACTGCTTACCAGCATGTCATACTTTGGTTCGGCGGTATTGTTGGATGAAGCGGCCCGGACCGACATTACGCGTACGCTTACGCGAGACTGGTTCTACCGACGTGCTTTGCACACAGGTGGCTGGCGGGTGTCAGTTTCTCCAACTTTAGTTGAACCGAGTGTGGCTACGCCCGGTCCTTGCGAAGGTTAAAATAGCACCAACTTGACAAACTATCGTTGTGGTTTTGATGCGTAGGTAAGAACGGTTCTTGCTAAGCCCAGTAGCAGCCACGTAAAACTTGCAACAACAAAGTAGAGGACGTCTAACTTGTTTTTGCAGGGCATGTTGTGATGTGATATGGTCAAGACGTGATGAGATATAAGTTGTTGTATGAGATGATCATGTTTTGTTGAAGTTATCGGCAACTGGCAAAAGCCTTATGGTTGTCTGTCTATTGCATAAGATGCAAGCGCCAAATAATTGCTTTACTTTATCGCTATGCGATAGCAATAGTTGCAAGAGCAATTGTTGACGAGACGACCATGTGACGACACATTGATATAGATCAAGATGATGGAGATCATGGTGTCATGCCGGTGACGATGGAGATCATGATGATGCTTTGGAGATGGAGATCAAAGGCACAAGATGATGATGGCCATATCATGTCACATATTTTGATTGCATGTGATGTTTATCTTTTATGCATCTTATCTTGCTTTGATTGACGGTAGCATTATAAGATGATTCCTCACTAAATTTCAAGATAAAAGTGTTCTCCCTGAGTATGCACCGTTGCCAAAGTTCGTCGTGCCCAGACACCACGTGATGATCGGGTGTGATAAGCTCTACGTCCATCTACAATGGGTGCAAGCCAGTTTTGCACACGCAGAATACTCAGGTTAAACTTGACGAGCCTAGCATATGCAGATATGGCCTCGAAACACTGAGACCGAAAGGTCGAGCGTGAATCATATAGTAGATATGATCAACATAGTGATGTTCACCATTGAAAACTACTCCATTTCACGTGATGATCGGTTATGGTTTAGTTGATTTGGATCACGCGATCACTTAGAGGATTAGAGGGATGTCTATCTAAGTGGGAGTTCTTAAGTAATATGATTAATTGAACTTTAATTTATCATGAACTTAGTCCTGGTAGTATTAGCATATCTATGTTGTAGATCAATAGCTCGCGTTGTTGCTTTCATATGATTATTTTGATATGGTCCTAGAGAAAAAATTGTGTTGAAAGATGTTAGTAGCAATGATGCGGATTGGATCCGTGATCTGAGGTTTATCCTCATTGCTACACAGAAGAATTATGTCCTTGATGCACCGCTAGGTGACAGACCTATTGCAGGAGCAGATGCAGACGTTATGAACGTTTGGCTAGCTCAATATGATGACTACTTGATAGTTTAGTGCACCATGCTTAACGGCTTAGAATCGGGACTTCAAAGACGTTTTGAACGTCATGGACCATATGAGATGTTCCAGGAGTTGAAGTTAATATTTCAAGCAAATACCCGAGTTGAAAAATATGAAGTCTCCAACAAGTTCTATAGCTAAAAGATGGAGGAGAATAGCTCAAGCAGTGAGCATGTGCTCAGATTGTCTGGGTACTACAATCACTTGAATCAAGTGGGAGTTAATCTTCCAGATAAAATAGTGATTGACAGAATTCTCTAGTCACCATCACCAAGTTAGTAGAACTTCGTGATGAACTATAATATGCAAGGGATAACGGAAACAATTCCCAAGCTCTTCGTGATGCTGAAATCGACGAAGGTAGAAATCAAGAAAAACATCAAGTGTTGATGGTTAACAAGACCACTAGTTTCAAGAAAAGGGCAAAGGGAAGAAGGGGAACTTCAAGAAGAACAGCAAGCAAGTTGCTGCTCAAGTGAAGAAGCCCAAGTCTGGTCCTAAGCCTGAGAATAAGTGCTTCTACTGCAAAGGGACTGGTCACTGGAAGCGGAACTACCCCAAGTGATTGGCGGATAAGAAGGATGGCAAAGTGAACATAAGTATATTTGATATACATGTTATTGATGTGTACTTTACTAGTGTTTATAGCAAACCCTCAGTATTTGATACTAGTTCAGTTGCTAAGATTAGTAACTCGAAATGGGAGTTGCAGAATAAACAGAGACTAGTTAAGGGTGAAGTGACGATGTGTGTTGGAAGTGGTTCCAAGATTGATATGATCATCACCGCACACTCCCTATAATTTCGGGATTAGTGTTGAACCTAAATAAGTGTTATTTGGTGTTTGCGTTGAGCATGAATATGATTTGATCATGTTTATTGTAATACGGTTATTCATTTAAGTAAGAGAATAAATTGTTGTTCTGTTTACATGAATAAAACCTTATATGGTTACACACCCAATGAAAATAGTTCGTTGGATCTCGATCGTAGTGATACACATAATCATAATATTGAAACCAAAAGATGCAAAGTTAATAATGATAGTGCAACTTATTTGTAGCACTGCCGTTTAGGTCATATTGGTGTAAAGCGCATGAAGAAACTCCATGCTGATGGGCTTTTGGAATCACTTGATTATGAATCAGTTGATGCTTGCAAACCATGCCTCATGGGCAAGATGACTAAGACTCTGTTCTTCGGAACAATGGAGCGAGCAACAGATTTGTTGGAAATCATACATACTGATGTATGTGGTCCGATGAATATTGAGGCTCGCGACAGGTATCATTATTTTCTGATCTTCACAGATGATTTGAGCAGATATGAGTATATCTACTTGATGAAACATAAGTCTGAAACATTTGAAAAGTTCAAAGAATTTCAGAGTGAAGTGAAAAATCATCGTAACAAGAAAATAAAGTTTCTATGATCTGATCGTAGAGAAGAGTATTTGAGTTACGAGTTTGGCCTTCAGTTAAAAACAATGTGAAATAGTTTCACTACTCATGCCACCTGGAACACCACAATGTAATGGTGTGTCCGAACGTCATAACCGTACTTTATTAGATATGGTGCGATCTATGATGTCTCTTACCGATCTACCACTATCGTTTTGGGGTTATGCATTAGAGACAGCTGCATTCACGTTAAATAGGGCACCATCTAAATCCGTTGAGACGACACCGTATGAACTATGGTTTGGCAAGAAATCGAAAGCTGTCGTTTCTTAAAGTTTGAGGTTGCAATGCTTATGTGAAAAAGTTTCAACCTGATAAGCTCAAACCCAAATCGGAGAAGTGCGTATTCATAGGATACCCAAAAGAAAATGTTGGGTACACCTTCTATCACAGATCCAAAGGCAAGACATTCGTTGCTAAGAATGGATCCTTTCTAGAGAAGGAATTTCTCTCGAAAGAAGTGAGTGGGAGGAAAGTAGAAAACTTGATAAGGTAATTGTACCTTCTCTCTTATTGGAAAATAGTTCATCACAGAAATCTGTTCCTGTGACTACTACACCAATCAGTGAGGAAGCTAATGATGATGATCATGTAACTTCAGATCAAGTTACTACCGAATCTCGTAGGTAAACCAGAGTGAGATCCGCACCAGAGTGGTACGGTAATCGTATTCTGGAGGTCATGTTACTTGACCATGACGAACCTACGAACTATGAGGAAGCGATGATGAGCCCAGATTCCGATAAATGGCTTGAGGCCATGAAATCTGAGATAGGATCCATGTATGAGAACAAAGTGTGGACTTTGGTGGACTTGCCCGAGGATCGGCAAGCCATTGATAATAAATGGATCTTCAAGAGGAAGACGGACACGGATAGTAGTGTTACTATCTACAAAGCTAGAATTGTCGCAGAAGGTTTTCGACAAGTTCAAGGTGTTGACTACGATGAGAGTTTCTCACTCGTATCTATGCTTAAGTCTGTCCGAATCATGTTAGCAATTGCCGCATTTTATGAAATCTGGCAAATGGATAAACAAAACTGCATTCCTTAATGGATTTATTAAAGAAGAGTTGTATGTGATGCAACAAGATGGTTTTGTCAATCCTAAAGGTGCTAACAAAATATGCAAGCTCCAGCGATCCATTTATGGACAGGTGCAAGCATCTCGGAGTTGGAATATACGCTTTGATAAGTTGATCAAAGCATATAGTTTTATACAGACTTGCGGTGAAGCCTGTATTTACAAGAAAGTGAGTGGGAGCACTACAACATTTCTAATAAGTATATGTGAATGACATATTGTTGATCGGAAATAATGTAGAATTATTCTGCAAAGCATAAAGGAGTGTTTGAAAGGAGTTTTTCAAAGAAAGACCTCGGTGAAACTGCTTACATATTGAGTATCAAGATCTATAGAGATAGATCAAGACGCTTGATAAGTTTTTTCAATGAGTACATACCTTGACAAGATTTTGAAGTAGTTCAAAATGGAACAGTCAAAGAAAAAGTTTCTTGCCTGTGTTACAAGGTGTGAAGTTGAGTAAGACTCAAAGCCCGACCACGGCAGAAGATAGAAAGAGAATGAAAGTCATTCCCTATGCCTCAGTCATAGGTTCTATAAAGTATGCCATGCTGTGTACCAGATCTATTGTATACCATACACTGCGTTAAGAGAGGGAGTACAATAGTGATCTAGGAGTAGATCAATGGACAGCGGTCAAAATTATCCTTACTGGAATAAGGATATGTTTCTCGATTACGGAGGTGACAAAAGGTTCGTCGTAAAGAGTTACATCGATGCAAGTTTTGACACTGATCCAGATGACTCTAAGTCTCAATCTGGATACATATTGAAAGTGGGAGCAATTAGCTAGAGTAGCTCCATGCAGAGCATTGTTGACATAGAAATTTGCAAAATACATGCGGATCTGAATGTGGTAGACCCGTTGACTAAACTTCTCTCACAAGCAAAACATGATCACTTTTTGGGTCTTAATAACATAGTGATGTGAACTAGATTATTGAATCTAGTAAACCCTTTGGGTGTTAGTCACATGGAGATGTGAACCAATCACATAAAGATGTGAACTATTGATGTTAAATCACATGGCGATGTGATCTAGATTATTGACTCTAGTGCAAGTGGGAGACTGAAGGAAATATGCCCTAGAGGCAATAATAAAGTTATTATTTATTTCCTTATATCATGATAAATGTTTATTATTCATGCTAGAATTGTATTAACCGGAAACATAATACATGTGTGAATACATAGACAAACAGAGTGACACTAGTATGCCTCTACTTGACTAGCTCGTTAATCAAAGATGGTTATGTTTCCTAACCATGGATAAAGAGTTGTTATTTGATTAACGGGATCACATCATTAGTTGAATGATCTGATTGACATGACCCATTCCATTAGCTTAGCACCCGATCGTTTAGTATGTTGCTATTGCTTTCTTCATGACTTATACATGTTCCTATGACTATGAGATTATGCAACTCCCGTTTGCCGGAGGAACACTTTGTGTGCTACCAAACGTCACAACGTAACTGGGTGATTATGAGCTCTACAGGTGTCTCCAAAGGTACATGTTGGGTTGGCGTATTTCGAGATTAGGATTTGTCACTCCGAATGTCGGAGAGGTATCTTTGGGCCCTCTCGGTAATGCACATCACTTAAGCCTTGCAAGCATTGCAACTAATGAGTTAGTTGCAGGATGATGTATTACGGAACGAGTAAAGAGACTTGCCGGTAACGAGATTGAACTAGGTATTGGATACCGACGATCGAATCTCAGGCAAGTAACATACCGATGACAAAGGGAACAACGTATGTTGTTATGCGGTCTGCCCGATAAAGATCTTCGTAGAATATGTAGGAGCCAATATGGGCATCCAGGTCCCGCTATTGGTTATTGACCGGAGACGTGTCTCGGTCATGTCTACATTGTTCTCGAACCATAGGGTCCGCACGCTTAAGGTTTCGATGACAGTTATATTATGAGTTTATGAGTTTTGATGTACCGAAGGAGTTCGGAGTCCCGGATGAGATCGGGGACATGATGAGGAGTCTCGAAATGGTCGAGACGTAAAGATCGATATATTGGACGACTATATTCGGACATCGGAAAGGTTCCGAGTGATTCGGGTATTTTTCGGAATATCGGGGAGTTACGGGAATACGGGGGGAGAAGTATTGGGCCTTATTGGGCCATACGGGAAAGAGAGAGGGGCTGCCTAGGGCAGCCCCCCCCCCCAAGGCCTAGTCCGAATTGGACTAGGGGGAGGGGCTGCGCCCCCTCCTTCCTTCCCTTCTCCCTTCCCTTTCCTTGTCTCCTACTCCTAATACTTGGAAGGACTCCTAGTTGGACTAGGAAAAGGGGGAATCCTACTTCCGGTGGGAGTAGGACTCCCCTAGGGCGCGCCATAGAGAGGGCCGGCCCTCCCCTCCTCCACTCCTTTATATATGGGGGCAGGGGGCACCCCATAGACACACAAGTTGATCTTCATGATCGTTCCTTAGCCGTGTGCGGTGCCCCCCTCCACCATATTCCACCTCGGTCATATTGTTGCAGTGCTTAGGCGAAGCCCTGCGACGGTAGAACATCAAGATCGTCACCACGCCGTCGTGCTGACGGAACTCCTCCCCGACACTTTGCTGGATGGGAGCCCGGGGATCGTCATCAAGCTGAACGTGTGCCAAGAACTCGGAGGTGCCGGAGTAACGGTGCTTGGATCGGCCGGATCGGGAAGACGTACGACTACTTCCTCTACGTTGCGTAAACGCTTCCGCTTCGGTCTACGAGGGTACATAGACAACACTCTCCCCTCTCGTTGCTATGCATCACCATGATCTTGCGTGTGCGTAGGATTTTTTTTTGAAATTACTACGTTCCCCAACAACAATTTACCATTGTATTGGGTGTGTTGGGGACACAAGAGACTCTTTGTTATTTGGTTGCAGGGTTGCTTGAGAGAGACCATCTTCATCCTACGCCTCCTACGGATTGATAAACCTTAGGTCATCCACTTGAGGGAAATTTGCTACTGTCCTACAAACCTCTGCACTTGGAGGCCCAACAAAGTCTACAAGAAGAAGGTTGTGTAGTAGACATCAGTCATCCTCACAAGCATTGCAGAATTTCTCTTGTCAACGAACTAAGTTCGGATAAATCCATGGATTCTGCAAGCCAAACAAACATCTATCGTTCCTTCACAACTCTCAGGTTTTGCGTTACTCCTATAAAATCATCGGTGGGGAAGGTCGTACTCTCTTCTAGAGTTTTTCCTTCAGCAAGAGCGTGCTTGCTTCTTGGCAGGTCCTGGGGCCTGTGGGTTATGGCCCATCTCATCACTTGTAACCTTGAACTCATCCTCTGGGCAACTTATCATTATTCCAACATCCAACTTCCAGCTTCCTAGCATACTTAAAATCCATCCAATTGTATTGTCTCCCTTCCTTCTATTGGCACCAAACTAGGACATGATTATTCAGATTCATTATGGAGTTTCCATTGATCCATAATACCAACATCATACCTCCTTTATATCCAACAGTAATTCATCTCTTCATCCTCGTGGGTTTTCCCACATACTGAGATAAAAACTTATAATTATGAAGTCATACTCCACTTCCTGGAAAATCATTATCCTTTCCAGGGTCAAGCGTCCTTACAGGGGAATATTGGTCATCTTTGCATGGCACTTCTTCAACTGGGAAATGTGAAACACATCATGAACTCCTGACAATCCTTCGGGTGACTCCAACTTGTTGGCCACTTCTCCCATACGCTCCAAAACTCGGTATGGTCCTACAAATCTCGGGGCTAACTTTCCCTTAACTCCAATTCGTTTAACTCCTCGCAGAGGGGACACACGAAGACATGCTCTGTCTCCAATTTCATAGACTACCTCCTTGCGTTTTTTTAGTCTGCATAACTCTTCTGCCTAGACTAAGCTACCTTCAGTCTATCTCGAATCAACTTAACATTCTCTTTTGACTCCTTGATCACATTTGGTCCAAACAACTGACAGTCTCCAACTTCATCCCACATATCGAGACAAAACTCGTACTCATTTTGTCCGAAATCCACTCAGTGGAGTATCCTTATCTTTTCCAGGGGTCAAGGGTTCTTACAGGGTACTACCACCCTTAAAATGCACAAATCTTCCATAGACCATATTTCTCATATCCTCATAAATGGTCAAAATCCTTCTTCATAGAGTAACAACTCATAAAATCCATATCAGTACCAATGATGCTAACTTTATTCACTCTCAATTGATTACAATCTCTCGCTTTTCCATTACATGTCTCAACTCAACACTTCAATATAAAAGAAAATGTTCTCACTTCTACTACTCCATTTCTTCTGTTGCAAACTCAACTATCTAGCACAAGTTTCCTTCTCCTTGAGGCATTCTCTGGCAAAGTGCCCTGCTCAACATATTACTTCTGACAAGTATCGAGGTTTCCTTTTTGGGAAACTGTTGAGGTAGTGCCCTGACTCCTTGCACCTGTAACAGGTGATATGACTCAGGTCCCTCCTGGGCTCCAATCGGTTTCTCTTCCTGGATTTTTTCCATTCCAATCAGGGCTTCTATTTCCTTTGGGTCATATTCTACTTCCTTTGTCGGGAATTCTACTAGATCCCCATTCATACAATTTTGGGAGATGCGTCCTTCTTCTTCACATGAATAGCAAGACTTAGTGCAGGGTTTACTCGGGTCTTCTTTAGGTGTGTCCTCCATCTCTTCCTTCATCACAACTTCTTCTAAAATTTCCATGAGGGCTCCTTTCATTACTTCTTTCTTCTGCTGGATGGTTCGTTGTACCATGGGGTAAATGTGACACTGGGCAGGATAGTGGATAGTCCCTTCACACAAGCAACAAGTAATTTGCCTAGTTGGGCATTCTTCAACTGGGTGACTTCCTTCACAATTAGGGCATTCATCCTTGTGTTCTTTATGGGTGTGTCCTATTTCTCCACAAATCTTGCATGCATAAGGTTTCTTCATATCCTTTCCATAAGGCTTCAACTTCTGGGACACAAACCAAGACTTTGGTAAAGTCAATTTAAATTCTTTCCAAGTGGTTACTCCTTGCCATCCATTGATGGTTTGGTACATCCTCCACCAAGTAGCAGCACCTCTTTCAAAGCACTGAAGAGCATGCTGGGTCATATCCTTTCTGACTATAGGGTTAATCTTCATGTGATCCTCCATGTTCTGAATCCATCAGTCTGTCTCCAACTGACTCATCGGTCCAGAAAATACAAGCTCATCTCCATTCATCCTCTATTGGGTCCAAGGGTTTGGGGTGAGATAAGGGAGATAGCGAGGGATACACACAATGCAAACAATAGTTTTGAAAAGACAGATTTTTTTATTGTGGCTGTCGGAAAACATCAAACAAATGACAACTCACAATCGTCGCATCTAACGTAGGTATATTACAGGGGTTTGGTATTCTAAAGGTCAATAAATCTTCAAGGTCGTCTAACTCTTCAAGTCTTGTTCATTCCTCTAATGGCTTCTTCCGATCATGCTTGTCTTTCTCAAGTCCTTTTGCTAGCTCATCTCTGTTGTAGCAAAGTCTCTCGTGACATCCTTGAATATTCTGGAGCTGCAATCCAAACTTCTGGGTTTCAACATCCTTGGCATGAGCCATGGTCATACTGTCCTTCAGTTCCTAACAAATCTCCGGTATCTCGAGGTTGTAGCTCCTCCAGCTTGGCTACTTTCAGCTTTTGGTTCCTGAGTTCTTCACGAAATGCTTCCTTGTCTAATACGGCTTCATGGAGCTCCACCTTAAACTTCTTTGATGTACTACTCCAGATCCTAGTGATACACCGGCTAAGGTTAAAACTTCATCTTACTGATAGGTGCTCCATCAGCCTTCTTCCATCAAATCCATTCTGAAGAAATGTATCCTTAACTCAGCACGGTGACAATAGCATCAGCGGGCGATGACATCACGGATAACCGTTTTTCTACCATTGATATTGCCAGGAGCTATCTTCCATAGTTGATATCTCCTGCCTTAGGTTTTTTTGGTCCAAACTTTGAGTTCTCATGCTCCATGTTCCGGTCTTTCTCCGGTACACCTTGATCTTGGGGATTGACAACTTCATTAGTCTGCCAAGTTCCATAAGGGTAGCTTTCCTAGGTCATACAAATCTGGAAATTCTACAAAGCCTTCAAATTCTCCTAGTCTTCGGAGTCTTCAACCGTTGTAGTTTCCATTAATCAGATGCACGGTAAAATCTTCTTCATTCCGTAGTGGTCGTGGTTGTCCGATATCTTGTACTTCTTGGAGTGGTCTCATCCGTCGAATCTTCGAGTGGTCAAAAGGGGAAAGGGGTATAGTCTCACTAAAAGGGAATTTTTGAATAAGCTCAGAAGAGAAGAGAGGTAAAAGATCTTTTGAAAATGAAGTTGTAGAGAAAATCTTTCCTATGGGCTTGCCAATTTCTAGGGTCACGTCCTACAGTCAACATGTGCTCTGATACCATCTTGTAGCGACCCGACCTCAGACAGTCAAGTCTCTGTGCTTAAGTGTCATCCCTGGATCGGTATGCTGACACACACAGTACTCGAGGATTTATAACAGAGGTAAATCACATGTATAAAGTAACATAAAATACTATTACCTCAATCCAAATAGTGGAAGTAACAAGGTTGTGGATTCCCATCAACACCAACGGCAAAGTTGAGTGTAGAAATCGTAACCCTAACGTATCGCTTACTCGTTGTAAGATTCCTACAACATGAGACATTGCAGCCACAAAGGTCAGTACATTGAATGTACTAGCAAATTCACACCATAGAGAATGATGAACAATGGCTATCACTACATGCATATTTGGCTGGTGGAAAAGCTCTATGGTTATAAGGTTTTTGCGAAAAGCCAATTTTCCCTACTGCAAAGGAATATATTTTATTTAACTATCATGGTGGTTGTTAAACATTGAGAGTGTAGACACCCTCTCAATCCCAATTAAGCATCATCATTAAAACCCAACAAAATTATTTAAAGACACATGATGAGATTCACATGATAATCCAAGTACTAGATACTCAAGATGTCCATAACCGGGGACACGGCTAATCATGATTAGTTTATACATTTTGCAAAGGTTTGCGCACTTTTCCCCACAAGACTCGATCTCCTCCGTTGGGATTCTCGCACTACATGGTGTTTGAGAAACGGATGACCGAGACATAGTCTTTCAGAAGCGCTAGCACCTTACGATCGGGTAGACCGTTACACCTACTTTCCCCTACATCTGCTAGTCTACCACTGTAAGAGTTCGCACGACTTAATCAACTATGCTAGAGCCCATAGTAGCTTGTCGCTGCACACGGAAGTTTCTAGTATGAATAATCTCATGATCCCTTTGAGCCTGGGTGGCGGTCCATAAAGAAAAACAGGCAATCGCTGGAATACCCAGGTGCCTAAACAGGCAATCGCTAGAATACCCAGGTGCCTCAATCCACCCAGATGTGTGTTAAAGTTGCCACCTTAAGTAAACAATTAATTAACAATCTCACATCTGTCATGAATACTCTCAAACCCAATCCACATCTACGAGCATAGCATGGCAATGTAAGCATAACATAAAAGTAACTCCCAAGGTTGGAATGTAGGGCAATAGGTTCCTACCTCATCAACTACTTCCCAATACCCACATGTTATCAATCCTACTCATGCAATGTTTGAGTGTTGAAACTAATGCATAAAAACTGGGTATGAAAGGAATATGATCAAAGTGTAAACTTGCCTACAATGTTGATGAAGATGATGCGCACTCAAAACTCTTGATAGTTCTACTCGTCACACTCCGGTCAATCTATCATAAGCAATCAATGGTAACCACACATAACCAATCACTCAAAAGATCGGAAAGAACGAGGAAGACAATTCGGAAAACATCAAAACTAAGCAATTAACTCTTGCAACATAAAACAATTTCTAACAGTACCAAAATTATGTGAATTTGGCCTTACCAGAAAGTTTAGGTCAAGAGCTTCGATTTGCAAAAAGAATCAACTCAAACGGAGTTACGAAACTCAAGTTACGATCAAACGAAGTTTGAATTCAAATCTGGTCTAATTCAAATTTTAAAATTTCAAAAACATGTTTAAGTTGTTTTACTGGATAGAGGAGATCGTAATGAAGAAGTGGGCGTTGGTTTCATCTAATTTGGATGAACGAGTAAACAGATGCGGTCGTTTGAAAACCAGGGGCCAATCTATAAAATAAAACCTAGCGAACAGGTCCCTGGCAGAAAACTAAAATAAAAGAAAAAGACTAAATAGTGAACGTTCGCTAAACAGATATAACCTAATGAATGAGTTCACTGAAAGACCTAAACGAACGAACGATCTCTAAGTATCTAACCTAAATAAATAAACTGGATCTAAGAAAACCGAAACTAAAAAAAATAAAACCGGCCAAATCGGGGCGGTTCTTTTACCGGTTCACGGCGGCAGGTCGGCGGTTAATTGGGGCGGCGGTTCCGGCAACGAGATGCGGCAGCGGCAGCGGCACTGCGAGGCGGCGGAGCTTGCAGTGGCGGCGGCGTCGTCAGCGGCGCGGCAGCGCGGGCGAGATGTGAGGCGAGGCGAGGTGGCTCTGACGCGGCGGCTCGGCTTCGGGCGCGGGGGAAGGCGCGGGTGGCGGCGCAGGCAAGCGGTGGTGGTGGTGCAGCGGCGAGGCGGCGGCGTAGTTCCGGCAAGCGGCAAAGTGCGGCGGCGGCGTAGTTCCGGCGAGCGGCAAAGTGCGGTGGCGGCGCGAGATGCGAGGGAGAGAGAGAGAGGGCGGCGGGCGCGGCCTTATAGGTGGGAGGAGGCGGCGGTGGCGTGGAGAAGGGGCAAAGCGAGGCGGCGGCGGAGTCCTGGTGCAGGACGGTGGCAGCGTCGCCGTGCGAGTGCGGGAGTCCGCCCGAGCTCGGGGACGAGCGGGGCGCGGCGCTGGGCTGGGCCGCAGCCTGGCTGGCTAGCTGGGCCAGCCCAGTTCGGCGGAGTTTTTAAAAAAATTCACAGATAACAAAAAAAACAGAATAAAACAAATATGTTATATAGGCATATAATATATCAAAATTTTCAGAAAAAGATTGTCTACAACGTGAACATTTTTCTAGAGTCAAATAAAATTCATACAAATTCCGATAAAGCAAAGAGTGCTACTGGTCTATTAAATCTAATAAAAATCATTTTAAAAATACCAAAATGATTTCAAATTTAATTTTTCTCCAATTTTCTAATGTAGGGAATCATGTTACCCTATTTTCCATATATTTTATTGTTGGAGAAAAATAATTTGAATAAAACTCAAACAATTCCAAATTGAAAATAATTTCAAAAGGACTTTGAATTTGATCCTTGAAACTCCCAACTCATATTTCATAATTTGAAGAAGTCATTTTATCTCCTCTCGTGAAAATCATTGAGTTTCTTAAAGTTTCTGAATTTGAAATATTTCCAAATAAAATTCAAATCTTTTCAAATCATGTTATCTTCTCTCGAGGGTTTTGTATTTGAGAAGAATTTGAATTCACGGAGATCAAAATGCAAAAGGTGAAAGTTTGGGAAATTCCTGTTATTCCCTCTCATTTAACTTCCAAAAAGTTTCGAATTTCACTCAATCAATCACACAACAATCAAACAATCAATCTATCTATCTATTTATTATAACATTCCAAAATTTAGAATTTTGGGATGTTACACATCTCCATAGCTCATTGATTAGCCTCGTTGATGTGAGACTTTCTCCCTTTTTTGTCTTCTCCACATAACCCCCATCATTATATTCTATTCCACCCATAGTGCTATATCCATGGCTCACGCTCATGTATTGCGTGAAGGTTGAAAAATTTTGAGATTACTAAAGTATGAAACAATTGCTTGGCTTGTCATCGGGGTTGTGCATGATGAGAGCATTCTTGTGTGACGAAAATGGAGCATGACTAAACTATATGATTTTGTAGGGATGAACTTTCTTTGGCCATGTTATTTTGAGAGGACATAATTGCTTAGTTAGTATGCTTGAAGTATTATTATTTTTATGTCAATATTGAACTTTTATCTTGAATCTTTAGGATCTGAATATTCATACCACAATTAAGAAGAATTACATTGAAAATATGCCAAGTAGCATTCCACATCAAAATTTCTGTTTTTATCATTTACCTACTCGAGGACGAGCAGGAATTAAGCTTGGGGATGCTTGCTACGTCTCCAATGTATCTATAATTTTTTATTGTTCCATGCTATATTATATTATGTTTTGGACATTATTGGTCTTTATTATACACTTTTATATTATTTTTGGGACTAACCTATTAACCGGAGGCCCAGCCCAGAATTGCTGTTTTTTGCCTATTTCAGAGTTTCGCAGAAAAAGAATATCAAACGGAGTCCAAACGGAATGAAACCTTCGGGAACGTGATTTTCGAAACAAACGTGATCCAGAGGACTTGGACCCTACGTCAAGACATCAACCAGGAGGCCGCGAGGTAGGGGCGCGCCTATCCCCCCTGGGCGCGCCCTCCACCCTCGTGGGCCCCCTGTTGCTCCACCGACGTACTCTTTCCTCCTATATATACCTACGTACCCCCAAACTACTAGATACGGAGCCAAAACCCTAATTCCACCGCCGTAACTTTCTGTATCCATGAGATCCCATCTTGGGGCCTTTTCCGGAGCTCCGCCGGAGGGGGCATCAATCATGAAGGGCTTCTACATCAACACCATAGCCCCTCCGATGAAGTGTGGGTAGTTTACCTCAGACCTTCGGGTCCATAGTTATTAGCTAGATGGCTTCTTCTCTCTTTTTGGATCTCAATACAAAGTTCTCCCCCTCTCTTGTGGAGATCTATTCGATGTAATCTTCTTTTGTGGTGTGTTTGTTGAGACCGATGAATTGTGGGTTTATGATCAAGTTTATCTATGAACAATATTTGAATCTTCTCTGAATTCTTTTATGTATGATTGGTTATCTTTGCAAGTCTCTTCGAATTATCAGTTTGGTTTGGCCTACTAGATTGATCTTTCTTGCAATGGGAGCAGTGCTTAGCTTTGGGTTCAATCTTGCGGTGTTCTTTCCCAGTGACAGTAGGGGCAGCAAGGCGCGTATTGTATTGTTGCCATTGAGGATAACAAGATGGGGTTTATATCATATTGCATGAGTTTATCCCTCTACATCATGCCATCTTGCTTAAAGCGTTACTCTGTTCTCTTGAACTTAATACTCTAGATGTATGCTGGATAGCGGTCGATGTGTGGATTTATAGTAGTAGATGCGGGCAGGAGTCGGTCTACTTGTCTTGGACGTGATGCCTATATACATGATCATACCTAGATATTCTCATAACTATGCTCAATTCTGTCAATTGCTCAACAGTAATTTGTTTACCCACCGTGAATACTTATGCTCTTGAGAGAAGCCACTAGTGAAACCTATGGCCCCCGGGTCTATTTTCCATCATATTAATCTTCCAATACTTAGTTATTTTTATTGCCTTTTATTTTACTTTGCATATTTATCATAAAAAATACCAAAAATATTATCTTATCATATCTATCAGATCTCACTCTCATAAGTGACTATGTAGGGATTGACAACCCCTTATCGCGTTGGTTGCGAGGATTTATTTGTTTGTGTAGGTGCGAGGGGCTCGTGTGTGGCCTCCTACTGGATTGATACCTTGGTTCTCAAAAACTGAGGGAAATACTTACGCTACTTTGCTGCATCACCCTTTCCTCTTCAAGGGAAAACCAACGCAGTGCTCAAGAGGTAGCAGCCGTGTTCAAGCTGCTTCCAGTGGATTGTTGTGGTTGTTGGCCCTCAACCTCTTAAAATGTGCTAGTTGTTATTATATATGTTAAGTATGTAGATATGGACCATATGGTTGTCAAAACCGTGTTACGAATATCCTCCTTTTGTCGAATAGTGTGACCATTATATATATGTTACTCAAACTCTGTTACCCAAGTTCATAAATTTTCATGGAAAGTATTAGTATCGTACAGAGTTCATTGAGTTTAAGCATGTGCCCGATGTCCAAAAGGCATTTGCATATTAACTGTCCATATTGCAAATTCACACACATGTTAGCATAAGGAAACATATGTGTAACATACTAATCATCGCACACGAGTACTCATAGACGCATCATGTGCGATACTCCTAGCCACCGCAAGCAACTAATTTGCATTTTTCAAAGATTTTTGTACACACAGAAACGCACACGAACTAACTGTATTGACCGTCTGTGTTGTAATTTCTCATCGCAAACAGTCCATCTGAGTCGGCTGTTTGCCACGTATCACACACATCTTGTTTACACGACTTGTTTGCGTTCTTTTGGCTCATCGCAAACAGTTCATCCATGTGAAATGTATGCCACATATCACACACATCTTGTTAAGTTGAACTGTTTATGTTGTGTTCCCTAATCGAAAACAGTTCGTCCGAGTGAACCATATGTCTTATATCGCACACACATTGATATGGCCGCTTGTTTCTGTTGTTCTACCTCATCGCAAATAGTTCGAATGGATTAACCATGTGTCCTGCATCGCACACACATTGATATGGCTGCTCGTTTCGGTTGTTCTGCCTCATCGCAAACAGTTGGAATGGATTAACCATGTGCCCTGCATCACACACGCAACTAAAATTTGAACCGTGTTTGATGGCTCCGCCATCACAAACATTTTGCACCTTTTTGGGGTTTTTTACACCACCGTTTGAGATTATTGCATCGCACACAGTTTTGGCAAAGGAGTCTATGATCGTAGTGTCGCGTTAGCAGTATCCTGTAGTAGTGCAAGCATCTAAGCTTGGGGATGCGCCGGAAGGGATCCCATCTTTCTTCTTCAACAACTATCGGTATGCCTTTATTTTTGTTTTGTTCACATAATATGCGTCTTTTGTGTTTATTTTTCCCTTTTCTTTTATGCACCATGCTTGTTGGGGATGATGGTTCTTTGTTGATTTGTAAAATTCTTCATCGCTTAACTTAAACCTTTTGAGTATAGCTTTATAGAATGCTCTTTGTGCTTTACTTAAATCTTTTGAGTATGGCTTTTATAAAATGCTCTATATGCTTCACTTATATATTTTGAGCTTGGATATTGGTCTATCTATATTCACTGTAGAATGATCTATGAACTTCACTTATATCTTTTAGAGTATGAATAAAATTATCATCGATTTGGAAGAGTATCATTAAAATGTCAATGCTTAGCTAAAAAGCTTTAAACAAAAATTCTTGTGTGGGGACAACCCGATATTTATCCTTGTTGTTTTTGTGTGTTCACATGATTATTTTCTAATGTAGTAATCATGTTTTATAGCTTTTGTTTCAATAAAGTGCCAAGTAAGACCTTTGGGATAGTGCAAATGCTTGTTGATTTGATTCTGTGCAAAAAGAGAAACTTTTGCGCTTAGTATTTGATTTTAATTTTTTTACTGGAGCATATAAAAATTCTGAAATTTTTACAAACTGTTGGGTTATAATTTTTTAGGATGTCCTAATGTTTCATAATTTTGGAGTTATAGAAGTATGGTTCTAGTTCAGATAATTACGAGTTGTTCTGTTTTTGACATAATCTGTTTTGTTTGCATAGTTTGCTTGTTTTAGCATTTCCATACCTTATATTGAGTGATATAAATTGTGGAAATGATAGAGTATAGTAGGCATTATGTGAGAACAATTTTGGATCTTGTCTTGACTGTACCAAAGAGAATGGTTTATTTATTATCATACTAACCTATCTTACGAGTTCCGTTAAGTTTTGTGTGATTGAAGTTTTCAAGTTTTGGTGAGACATCTATATGAGGAGAATAAGGAGTTGCGAGACCCTAAGCTTGGGGATGCCCAAGGCACCCCAATATAATATTCAAGGAGGACTCCAGCGTCCAAGCTTGGGGATGCCCCGGAAGGCATCCCCTCTTTCGTCTTCAACATTATCGGTAACCTCACTTGGAGCTATATTTTTATTCATCACATGATATGTGTTTTTCTTGGAACGTCGTTTTATTTTATTAGGATCTGCTTGTTGTTATTTAGAATAATGTTCTGTATCTTTTATTTCAATAAAAGTGGCAAGTATAGCCTTTACCATGCTCAATTTGCAAGACTATATGTTGCTGTTTGAAAACAGAAAGTTTTATATTATTGTATGAATTCTTCAAAAAAGTTAGAACGCTATAAAATCTTGAGAATTTACGTTTGAATGCAAATGCACAATCGATTAGGACCATGGATCACTCTTTCATGTCACATACATCTTGGTGGAGCGCACAAAATGATATGAGTGAAATAACATGCACGCATCACCAAAGACATAAGTGAATGATCATACACACATAATTGTAGGTATAAGCATTAAGCACACATTAAGAAAAGTTTGATCAACCTTACAACCAAACTTAGTACCTCACAAGCATCAAACAACCAAGTAGCACGGATCAAACGAACAAGGTAGCAAAAACTTAATAAAACCAAAGAGCAAAAGCGAGACTCTCTCTCTCTCTCTCAAAGCCTAATGATATATACAATTTCTCCCCCTTTGGCAACAAGTACCAAAAATCTTGAAAAGGTATAGAGCTATGCGTCTCTCTAGGCACGATCCTCTGGAGATCCTAAAGGGGTCTTCTGGCTTGTGGCTCCGGTGTGTGTAGATGGCGTGGAGAGAAGTGCATCTGCAAATGCCTCTGAAGATGTCTGCTGGACTGGGGGTGTAGACACTGGAGGTGGCACTGGAGCAGTAGCGGCAGGTGCAGAGTGAGTAGGCCTCGTGTCTACAACTGGCACAACTGAAGATCTGGGTGCCCTGGGTACAGCCTGGAACCTCTGAGTGGTAGGTCACTCATCTCCACTATCCTCGGCAGCAATCCTGCTTGCCTCAACATCTGCCTATAGCTTTTCCACAACTGTTTGTACCTCAATGATCTTCACATCAAGATCATGAATCTTTGTCTTGACAACCCGCTCTAGACTCTCCTGCTTCTTGGAGATGTTGTCCAGACTCCTCTTAATCCTCAGGGTGGCCTCTAGCAGATATGTCATCTGATCATTCTTTGACTTGAGGTTTGCAATGGATGCATTGGGAGTTGCGGCTTACCGAGCTACTTTAGCTGCTGCTGCCTGGGCCTCCCCTTGAACCTCAACAGATGTGGGGTGTGAGGGATACATCACCACCACATTATCCACGAACTCTAGCTAAAGAGGGAGGTGCTCATGATCTAGTAGATATGTGTCTATACCAACTTTGGAGTTGATAAGCATCTGAATGTGTGAGGCATATCCACAAGACCTCTCCTGGTCAGCAGTTGTCCTCTTGACCGTCTCTACAATCAAACTCATAACATTTAACTTCTTAGGTGGGGAGTCAAACAAGTGAAGCGAATTGTTGGAGTGGCCATATATCATCTTGTCATCTCCAGACTTGGGCAAAAGGGTATGCCTCAAGATAGTGTTGGTTGTGGCCAACCCTGCTAGAAAATGCTTGACTGACCCAAGCTTGTGTGTACCAAGATCTTTCTTGGGAATTTCCTTGTACATATTTTCATTGAGTTGTGGTCCATCCTGGGCTTCCCATAAATATCAACATCATCTTCATCTTCCTTAGGGGCATTAATAAGAGCAGCCCATTCAGAGATTGATGACTGGTACTTGGAACCCTTAGTCATCCATGCAATCCTCCCATCTGGATAGAAGTGTGTTGTGGAGTAGAATTGCATGATCAACTCATCATTCCACTTAGTGAGCTTCTGGCCAACAAATTTGTTAACACCTGCAAGCGTAAAACTCTCATGAACACGGGGGAAATAATCTTCATTGGCATCAATGTATTTCTAGTCCACCCACTTCATGTCACTGACAATGGGCTTGTTGTCAAGCAAAACTATCTCATAGAAATCTTGTTGTTCTCTGGTGTGGAAACGGTAGTCATAAGCAGTCCTTCTCCTGACTGAATAGGGATCCACTTTCCTCCACTCTCGTAGACCCTTGTCCTTCCCGGGCACCATGTTTTCTGCAACAGGGTGTGCATTATCTATTGGGAAACGTGGCATGCAATTTCAAAAAAATATACGCTCATGCAAGATCTATCTACGCTCATACTCAGAGTGACAAATCCTAATCTCGATCTATGCCAATCCAACAAACACCTTCGGAGATACCTGTAGAGCATCTTTATAATAACCAAGTTACGTTGTCACGTTTGATAGCACACAAGGTATTCCTATAGTATCCAGAAGTTGCATAATCTCATAGTCGAAGGTATATGTATTTGACATGAAGAAAGCAATAGCAATAAAACTGAACGATCAATATGCTAAGCTAACGGATGGGTCATGTCCATCACATCATTCTCCTAATGATGTGATCCTGTTATCAAATGACAACTCATGTGTCATGTCCATGGTTAGGAAACATTAACCATCTTTGATCAACGAGCTAGTCAAGTAGAGGCTCACTAGGGACACAATGTTTGTCTATGTATTCACACATGTATTAAGGTTTCCGATCAATACAATTCTAGCATGAATAATAAACATTTATCATGAATAAGGAAATACAAATAACAACTTTATTATTGCCTCTAGGGCATATTTCCTTCGGTCTCCCACTTGCACTAGAGTCAATAATCTAGATTACATTATAATGATTATAACACCCATGGAGTCTTGGTGTTGATCATGTTTTGCTCATGGAAGAGGCTTAGTCAACGGGTCTGCTACACTCAGATCCGTATGTATTTTGCAAATCTCTATGTCTCCCTCCTTGACTTGATCACGGATGGAGTTGAAGCGTCTCTTGATGTGTTTGGTTATTTTGTGAAATCTAGATTCCTTCACTAAGGCAATTGCTCCAATATTGTCACAAAAGATTTTCATTGGACCGATGCACTAGGTATTACACCTAGATCGGATATGAACTCCTTCATTTGCTGCTTCTGAAGCAGCTATGTACTTCGATTCACACATAGATCCTGCCACGACGCTCTGCTTGGAACTGCACCAACTGACAGCTCCACCATTCAATATAAATACGTATTCGGTTTGTGACTTAGATTCATCCAGATCAGTGTCAAAACTAGCATCGACGTAACCATTTACGATGAGCTCTTTGTCACCTCCATAAACCAGAAACATATCTTTAGTCCTTTCAGGTACTTCAGGATGTTCTTGACCGTTGTCCAGTGATCCACTCCTGGATTACTTTGGTACCTCTCTGCCAGACTTATAGCAAGGCACACATTAGGTTTGGTACACAGCATAGCATACATGATAGAACCTATGTCTGAGGCATAGGGAATGACTTCATTTTCTCTCTATCTTCTGAAGTGGTCGGGCATTGAGTCTGACTCAACTTCACAGCTTGTAACACAGGCAAGAACCCTTTCTTTGACCAATCCATTTTGAACTTCTTCAAAACTTTATCAAGGTATGTGCTTTGTGAAAGTCCTATTAAGTGTCTTGATCTATCTCTATAGATCTTGATGCCCAATATATAAGCAGCTTCACCGAGGTCTTTCATTGAAAAACTTTTATTCAAGTATCCTTTTATGCTATCCAGAAATTCTATGTCATTTCCAATCAACAATATGTCATCCACATATCATATTAGAAATGCTACAGAGCTCCCACTCACATTCTTGTAAATACAAGCTTCTCCGAAAGTCTGTATAAAACCATATGATTTGATCACCTCATAAAAGCATATATTCCAACTCCGAGATGCTTGCACCAGTCCATGGATGGATCACTGGAGCTTGCACACTTTGTTAGCACCTTTAGGATCGACAAAACCTTCTGGTTGCATCATATACAACTCTTCTTTAAGAAATCCATTAAGGAATGCAGTTTTGATGTCCATTTGCCAGATTTCATAATCATAAAATGCGGCAATTGCTAACATGATTCGGACAGACTTAAGCATCGCTACGGGTGAGAAGGTCTCATCGTAGTCAACTCC
Organism: Triticum urartu; assembly: GCF_056163025.1. Taxonomy (NCBI): domain Eukaryota; kingdom Viridiplantae; phylum Streptophyta; class Magnoliopsida; order Poales; family Poaceae; genus Triticum; species Triticum urartu. The sequence continues at coordinate 427,301,142 of NC_141876.1, forward strand.
TTGAACTTGTCAAAAACCTTTCGCGACAAGTCGAGCTTTGTAGACAGTAACATTACCATTAGCGTCAGTCTTCTTCTTAAAGATCCATTTATTTTCTATGGCACGCCGATCATCGGGCAAGTCAACCAAAGTCCATACTTTGTTCTCATACATGGATCTATCTCAAATTTCATGGCCTCAAGCCATTTATCGGAATCAGGGCTCATCATAGCTTCTTCATAGTTTGTAGGTTCGTCATGGTCTAGTAACGGACTTCTAGAATAGGATTACTGTACCACTCTGGTGCGGAACATGCTCTGTTCGACCTACGAGGTCCTGTAGTAACTTGATTTGAAGTTTCATGATCATCATCATTAGCTTCCTCTCTAGTTGGTGTAGGCATCACGGGAACGGTTTTCTCTGATGAGCTACTTTCCAATTAGAGAGAAGGTACAATTACCTCATCAAGTTCTACTTTCCTCCCACTAACTTCTTTCGAGAGAAACTCCTTCTCTAGAAAGTTTCCATTCTTGGCAACAAATGTTTTGCCTTCAAATTTGTGGTAGAAGGTGTACTCAATTGTTTCCTTAGGGTATCCTATGAAGATGCAATTCTCCGATTTGGGTTCGAGCTTATCAGACTGAAGCCTTTTGTAGCGACCCGACCCGAATGGATCAAGTGCTCTGTGCTCAGGTGTCATCCCTGGATCAGTAATGCTGACACCACACAGTACATCGAAGGATTTATAGCAGAGTGGCAATCACACACTTATTACATCGTTGTCTCAAAGAGAACTTATTACAATAAATATGGCTTAAGGCCATCTAATAATGATAACAGCGGAAGACTCGGAAGATAAATGGGTCCATCAACTCCAACGGCATCACTGAGTATAGAACCACAACCTAAAAGCACCTTACTCGTCGTCTGAAAAGTCTGCAACATGAGAAGTTGCAGCCCGAAAACGGGTCAGCACATGGAATATGCTGGCAATGTAACACATAGAGAGTAATGGAATGCAACAGCTATACTATATGCATATATGGCTGGTGGAAAGCTCTATGGTTACAGTTTTGCGTAAAGCCAGTTTTTCCCTACTGCAAAGGAATAAATTTATTTAACTATCATGGTAGTTGTTAAACATCGAGAATGGTTGACAGCATTCCGATCCCAATTAAGTAATTAAAACCATTAATATTAATTAGAGTAACATGTTGAGATTCACATGATATTCAAGTACTAGATACTCAAGTTGTCCATAACCGGGGACACGGATAATCATGATTAGTTTGTACACTCTGCAGAGGTTTGCGCACTTTTCCCACAAGACTCGATCGCCTCCGTTTGGTTTCTCGCACTACATGGTGTTTGAGAAGACGGATGACCGAGACACGGTCTTTCAGAAGCGCTAGCACCTTACATGTGGGTAGACCGGTACACCTACTTTCCCCTACATTTGCTAGTCTACCCGTAAGAGTTCGCACAACTTAGTCAACTATGCCAGAGCCCATAATGGCTTGTGGCTGCACACGGAAGTTACTAGCATGAATGATTTTATGATCCCTTTGAGCCTGGGTGGCGGTCCAAAATAAAACAGGCAAGTCCTGATAGACATCAGGTGCCTCAATCCACCCAGATGTGTGTTTAAGTTGCCACCTTAGGTAAACCATTAAATTAACAAACTCACATCTGTCATGGATATCACTCACCCAATCCACGTCTACTAGCATAGCATGGCATAATAAGCAAACGTAGAAGTAACTCCCAAAGGTTTCATAATAATACAGGTAATAGGTACTACCTCATCTACTTCCCATCCCACAATTTAATTAGATCCTAATCATGCAATGTGAGAGGATTGATCTAATGCAATAAAACATGGGTTGTAGAAAAGGTATGATCAAAGTGTTACTTGCCTTGCTGATGATCCGCGAGACCTAGGGTTTCGAAGTAACAAGCGGCGCAATCCGGGTGATCTATCGCAGACAAACAACAAGCACACAATAAGTACTCATCTAATGCACAGGTAAAACTCGAACAAGAGAACGAACCAGAGAGTTCAACTTAAGAACTCCGGTTGCAAAGAAAGAACGAACCGAACAAAGAAACGGAAAACAAACGGCGGAAGAAAACAACTCGGTTCTAGCAAGTTGAAACTAGGTCAAATTTTACTGTGGCAAAAACTTGTTCAAGTTGATTAGTCGGAACGGCAGTTTCGAAACGAAACTCCGGGCGCTTGAATCACCTGATTCCGATAAATGAGCGAGAAGAAAGACTAGAACGAAGATCGGATCTGAGATCACAATCGCGGAATAAATCCGACGAAAAGAAAGAGACGAACGGTTAAACGAACGGACGTTCGTTAACCGGGAATAATCGGTGACCACGTTCATTGAGATGAAACGGTCCGAAAGAAGAACGAAAACCGATCTAGGGTTTTCGGAAAAGAAACCGAAAAGAAAAAAACCGGAAAGAAAACGGAACGGTTCTTTTAAGAAAAACCGAACCGAGGCGAGGGGTTGCGCGGCTACCTCGGGAGGCGGGGCTCCGGGCGGCGACTTAGGGCGGCGGCGGCGGCTATAGGCGGCGGCGGCTTGGGGCTTGGGGTGGTGTGGGAAGAGGGGGGGTGTTGGGTATTTATATAGGAGGGGGGCTAGAGACTTGGGGAAGGGGTCAAGGGGAGGCGGCGGCGGCTTGGAGTCCAAGCCGAACTCGGCCTGGCGGCGGTGTCTGGCGGCTGCGCCTGGCGCACGGGGCGGCTGGGCCCTTGGCCCAGGCGGGCGCTTTGGTCTCCTTTTTTTAAATCGTTTACGCGCGCAGAAAAACAAAAGAAAGAAAATCTAAACGAACTCCAAAATTCCTAAAGTAAATTTTCCCCGACTCCTAAAAATGAGTCGAACAAAATGAACTTTACTCCGTACCTAGAATGCAATTTTTGAAAACGCGCATTTTTTTCCTATCCAAATAAAAAGCAAACAAAACTCCGGCAAAACCAAAATTTGATTTATTCATTAAATCTTCATTTTTCCTAAATTTGGGAAAGTCATATTATTCCCTCTCTTATATTTTTGATATTGGAAAAATAATTGAAGATGAAATAAATAAATCAAATGATCCTCTTTTCAAAATTTGAGAAAACTCTCAAATATGAAAATAACGAAATCTCCAACTCCCTCCGAAGGTCCTTGAGTTGCGTGAAATTTTTAGGATCAACCAAAATGCATGAAAATATCATATGCATGATGATCTAGTGTATAACATTCCAAATTGCAAATTTGGGATGTTACACCTTTTGACATAAGTGTCGCAACCCCAAACTTTAAGAAACAACAGCTTATGTTTCTTGCCAAACCACAATTCATACGGTGTCGTCTCAACGAATTTACATGGTGCCCTATTTAACGTGAATGCAACTGTCTCTAATGCATAACCCCAAAACGATAGTGGTAAATCGGTAAGAGACATCATAGATCACACCATATCTAATAAAGTACGGTTACGACGTTCGGACACACCATTACGCTGTGGTGTTCCAGGTGGTGTGAGTTGTGAAACTATTCCACATTGTTTTAAATGAAGGCCAAACTCGTAACTCAAATATTCGCCTCCGCGATCAGATCGTAGAAACTTTTTTTCTTGTTACGATGATTCTCCACTTCACTCTGAAATTCTTTGAACTTTTCAAATGTTTTAGACTTGTGTTTCATTAAGTATATATACCCATATATACTCAAATCATCTATGAAGGTGAGAAAATAACGATACCCGCCGCGTGCTTCAACACTCATTGGACCGCATACATCGGTATGTATTATTTCCAATAAGTCATTAGCTCGCTCATTGTTCCGGAGAACGGAGTTTTAGTCATCTTGCCCATGAGGCATGGTTCGCAAGTATCAAATGATTCATAATCAAGTGATTCCAAAAGTCCATCCGCATGGAGTTTCTTCACGCGCTTTACACCAATATGACCTAAACTACAGTGCCACAAGTATGTTGCACTATCATTATCAACTTTGTATCTTTTGGCATCAATATTATGAATATGTGTATTACTATGATCGAGATTCAATAAACCATTAACATTGGGTGTATGACCATAGAAGGTTTTATTCATGTAAACAGAACAACAATTATTCTCCGACTTAAATGAATAATCGTATTGCAATAAACATGATCCAATCATATTCATGCTCAACTCAAACACCAAATAACATTTATTTAGGTTCAACACTAATCACGAAGGTAGAGGGAGTGTGCGATGGTGATCGTATCAACCTTAGAATCACTTCCAACACACACACATCGTCACCTCACCCTTAACTAGTCTTTGTTCATTTTGCAACTCCTGTTTCGAGTTACTAAACTTAGCAACTGAACCGCTATAAAATACCCAGGGGCTACTACGAACACTAGTAAAGTACACATCAATAACATGTATATCAAATATACCTTTGTTCACTTTGCCATCCTTCTTATCCACCAAGTATTTGGGGTAGTTCCTCTTTCAGTGACCATTTCCTTTGCAGTAGAAGCACTCAGTTTCAGGCTTGGGTCTAGCTTTGAGCTTCTTCATGGGAGCGGAAACTTGCTTGCTATTCTTCTTGAAGTTCCCTTTTCTGTCCCTTGCCCTTTTCTTAAAACTAGTGGTCTTATTAACCATCAACACTTGATGCTCTTTCTTGATTTCTACCTTCGCCGATTTCAGCATTGCGAAGAGCTCGGGAATTGTTTTTGTCATCCCTTGCATATCATAGTTCATCATGAAGTTCTAGTAGCTTGGTGATAGTGACTAAAGAACTCTGTCATTCACTATCTTATCTGGAAGATTAACTCCCACTTGATTCAAGTGATTGTCGCACCCAGACATTCTGAGCACATGCTCACTGGCTGAGCTATTCTTCTCCATCTTGTAGGCAAAGTACCTGTCAGAGGTCTCATACCTCTCGACACGGGCATGAGTCCGAAATACCAATTTCAGCTCTTGGAACATCTCATATGCTCCATGGCGTTCAAAATACTTTTGAAGTCCCGGTTCTTAAGCCGTAAAGCATGGTGCACTAAACTATTAAGTAGTTATCATACCGAGCTTGCCAAACATTCATAATGTTTGCATCTGCTCCTGGAATAGGTCTGTCACCTAGCGGTGTATCAAGGACATAATTCTTTTGTGCAGCAATGAGGATAATCCTCAGATCACGGACCTAGTCCGCATTATTGCTCAACTTAGTTTTCTCTAGGAACATATCAAAAATAGGGGAGCTACATCGCGAGCTATTAATCTACAACATATATATATATATATGCAAATACTATCAGGGCTAAGTTCATGATAAATTAAGTTCAATTAATCAAATTACTTAAGAAATCCCACTTAGATAGACATCCCTCAAGTCATCTAAATGATACATGATCAAAATCAACTAAACCATGTCCGATCATCACATGAGATGGAGTAGTCATCAATGGTGAACATCTCTATGTTGATCATATCTACTATATGATTCATGTTCGACCTTTCGGTCTCCAGTGTTCCGAGGCCATGTCTGTACATGCCAGGCTCGTCAAGTTTAACCTGAGTATTCCGCATGTGCAAAACTGTCTTGCACCCGTTGTATGTGAATGTAGAGTCTATCACACCCGATCATCACATGGTGTCTCAACACGACGAACTGTCACAACGGTGCATACTCAGGGAGAACACTTATAACTTGAAATTTAGTTAAGGGATCATCTTATAATGCTACCGCCATACTAAGCAAAATAATATGCATAAAAGATAAACATCACATGCAATCAAAATATGTGACATGATATGGCTATAATCATATTGTGCTTTTGATCTCTATCTCCAAAGCATCGTCGTGATCTCCATCGTCACTGGCTCGACACCTTGATCTCCATCGTAGTGTCATGGTGGTCTCGCCAACTATTGCTTTTACAACTATCGCTAATGCATAGTGATAATGTAAAGCAATTACATGGCGTTTGCATTTCATACAATAAAGAGACAACCATAAGGCTCCTGTCGGTTGTCAGATATCTTAAAAAACATGATCATCTCATCATCATGTCTTGACCATATCACATCACAACATGCCCTGCAAAAACAAGTTAGACGTCCTCTACTTTGTTGTTGCAAGTTTTACGTGGCTGCTATGGGCTTCTAGCAAGGACCATTCTTACCTACACATCAAAACCACAATGGTTATTTATCAAGTTTGATGTTTTAACCTTCAACAAGGACCAGCCGCAGTCAAATTCGATTCAACTAAACTAGGAGAAACAGACACCCGCCAGACACCTTTATGCAAAACTAGTTGCATGTCTGTCGGTGGAACCGGTCTCATGAATGTGGTCATGTAAGGTTGGTCCGGGACACTTCATCCAACAATACCACCGAATCAAAATAAGACATTGGTGGTAAGCAGTATAACGATCACCGCCCACAACTCTTTGTGTTCTATTCGTGCATATCATCTACGCATAGACATGGCTCGGATGCAACTGTTGGGAAATGTAGCATGCAATTTAAAAAAATTCCTACGCTCACACAAAATTTATCTAGGAGATTCATAGCAACGAGAAGGGGAGAGTGTGTCCACATACCCTCGTAGACCGAAAGCGGAAGCGTTTGACAACGCGGTTGATGTAGTGGAACTTCTTTTAGATCTGACCGATCAAGCACCGAACGTACGACACCTTCGAGTTCTGTACATGCTCAGCGCGATGACGTCTCTTTGCCTTCTTGATCCAACAAGGTGTCTAGGAAGTAGATGAGTTTCGTCAGCACGATGGTGTGGTGACATTGATGGTAAAGTGATTCTCGCAGGGCTTCGCCTAAGCACCGCAAAACTATGACCGGGGGTGTAAACTGTGGAGGGGGCGCCGCACACGGCTAACGATTGTTGTTCTATGTTCTAGGCGCCCCCTCCCCACGTATATATAGGTGGGAGGGGAGGAGAGGCAGCCATGGGGCACCCCAAGTAGGAGGAATCCTACTTGGGGTCCTCCCTAATTCGGCCTCCCCCCTTTCCTTATTTCCGGAGGGGGGAAAAGGGAAGAGGGAAGGGAGGAAGGAAAGGGGGGCGAACCCCCTCTTCCTTCTCCAATTTGGCCTCCTGCCTAAGGGGGGCGCCACCCCTTGCGGGCTGGTGTGCTCCCCTCTTATGGCCCATATGGCCCATATCTTTACCCCGGGGGTTCCGATAACCCCCCCGGTACTCTGATAAATACTCGATACTATCCGGAACACTTCCGGTGTCCGAATACTATCATCCTATATATCAATATTTACCTCTAGACCATTCCGAGACTCCTCGTCATGTCTGTGATCTCATCCGGGACTCCGAACAACATTCGGTCACCAAGTCACATAACTCATATAATACTAAATCGTCATCGAACGTTAAGCGTGCGGACCCTACGGGTTCGAGAACTATGTAGACATGACCGAGACACCTCTCTGGTCAATAACCAATAGTGGAACCTGGATGCTCATATTGGCTCCTACATATTCTACGAAGATCTTTATTGGTCGAACTGTTATGACAACATACGTTATTCCCTTTGTCATCGGTATGTTACTTGCCCGAGATTCGATCGTCGGTATCCACATACCTAATTCAATCTCGTTACCGTCAAGTCTCTTTACTCGCTCTGTAATACATCATCCCGCAAATAACTCATTAGTAACTTTGCTTCCAAGGCTTCTTATGATATGCATTACTGAGAGGGCCCAAAGATACCTCTCCGATACTCAAAGTGACAAATCCTAATCTTGATCTATGCCAACCCAACAAACACCTTTGGAGATACCTGTAGAGCATCTTTATAATCACCCGGTGATGTTGTGAAGTTTGAAAGCACACAAGGCATTCTTCCAGTATCCGGAAGTTGCATAATCTCATAGTTGAAGGAATATGCTTTTGACATGAAGAAAGCAATAGCAATAAAACTGAACGATCTATATGTTAAGCTAACAGATGGGTCATGTCCATCACATCATTCTCCTAATGATGTGATCCTATTATCAAATGACAAATCATGTCCATGGTTAGGAAACCTTAACCATCTTTGATCAACGAGCTAGTCAAGTAGAGGCTCACCAGGGACACAGTGTGTCTATGTATTCACACATCTATTAAGGTTTCCGAACAATACAAGTCTAGCATGAATACTACACATTTATCATGAATAAGGAAATATAAATAACAAATTTATTATTGCCTCTATGGCATATTTCCTTCATTGTCATGGTTTGGGATATTGGGCTTGAGCTTCCTGAGCACTGCTACTTCTTGAGCTTGCGTTGGTTTTTCCCTTGAAGAGGAAAGGGTGTTGCAGCAAAGTAGAGTAAGTATTTTCCTCAGTTTTGAGAACCAAGGTATCTATCCAGTAGGAGACAACACACAAGTCACTGAATACCTGCACAAAGAAACACCAACTTGCACCCAAAGCGATAAAGGGGTTGTCAATCCCTTCACGGTTATTTGCAAAGTGAGATCTGATAGAGATGGATAAATGGTAAAGTAATATTTTTGGTTTATGGAACAGAAAGTAAAAGATTGCAAAGGAAGTAATTAGGAAACTAAAATAGTAGATCGGAAAATTATATGACGGAAAGTAGAAGATTATATGATGGAAAATAGACCTGGGGCCATAAGTTTCACTAGAGGCTTCTCACAAGATAGAAAATATTACAGTGGGTGAACAAATTACTACCAAGCAATTGATAGAAAAGCGCAAAGTTATGACGATATCTAAGGCAATGATCATGAATATAGGCATCGCGTCCATATCAAGTAGACCAACTCCTGCCTGCAACTACTACTACTACTACTCCACACATCGAACGACTCCTGCCTGCTTCTAGAGTATTAAGTTCATGAAGAACAGAGTAACACATTAAGTAAGATGACATGATGTAGCGGGATAAACTCAAGCAATATGATGAAAACCCCATCTTGTTATCCTCGATGGCAACAATACAATACGTCCCTTGTTGCCCCTACTGTCACTGGGAAAGGACACCGCAAGATTGAACTCAAAGCTAAGCACTTCTCCCATTGCAAGAAAAACCAATCTAGTTGGCCAAACCAAATCGATAGTTTGAAGAGACTTGCAAAGATATCAAATCATGCATATAAGAATTTAGAGGAGATTCAAATAATATTCATAGATAAGCTGATCATAGATCCACAATTCATCGGATCTCGGCAAACACACCGCAAAAAGGTATTACATCGAATAGGTCTCCAAGAACATAAATGAGAACATGGTATTGAGAATCAAAGAGAGAGAAGAAGCCATCTAGCTACTAGGTATGGACCCGTAGGTCTGTGGTAAACTACTCACGCTTCATCGGAGAGGTAATGGTGTTGATGTAGAAGCCCTCCGTGATCGAATCCCCTTCCGACAGGACGCCGAAAAAGGCCGCTAGATGGGATCTCACGGGTACAGAAGGTTGCAACGGTGGAGAAGTGTTTTCGTGGCTCTCTTGGTTAGTTTGGGAATATTTTGAGAATATATATGCAGAAGAAATAGGTCGATGGAGTCACGAGGGGCCCACAAGGGTGGGGGCGCGCCCTACCCCCCTGGGCGCGCCCTCCGTCCTTGTGGCCACCTCGTGGCTTTCCTGACGTGTACTCAAAGTCCTCTGGATGTCTTCTGGTCCAAGAAAAATCATCGCGAAAGTTTCATTCTATTTGGAATCCGTTTGATATTCCTTTTCTGCGAAACTCTAAAACAAGGAAAGAACAGGAACCGACACTGGGCTCTAGGTTAATAGGTTAGTCCCAAAAATAATATAAAATAGCATAACAATGCATATAAAACATCCAAAACAGATAATCTAATAGCATGGAACAATCAAAAATTATAGATACGTTGGAGACGTATCAAGCATCCCCAAGCTTAATTCATGCTCGTCCTCGAGTAGGTAAATGATAAGAACAGAATTTTTGATGTGGAATGCTACCTAACATATTTATCCACGTAATTTCCTCAATTGTGGCATGAATGTTCAGATCCGTATGATTCAAAACAAAATTTTAATATTGACATAAAATAAGTAATACTTCAAGCATACTAACAAGATAATAATGTCTTCTCAAAATAACATGGCCAAAGAAAGCATATCCCTACAAAATCATACTAGTCTGGCTATGCTCCATATTCATCACACAAAATATTCAAATCGTGCACAACCCCGATGACAAGCCAAGCAATTGTTTCATACTTTTGATGTTCTCAAACCTTTTCAACTTTCACGTAATAGATGAGCGTGAGCCATCGACATAGCACTATAGGTGGAGTAGAAGGTGGTTGTGGAGAAGACAAAAAGAGGGAGATAGTCTCACATCAACTACGCATATTAATGGGCTATGGAGATGCCCATCAATATATATCAATGCGAGTGAGTAGGGATTGCCATGCAATGGATGCACTAGAGCTATAAGTTTATGAAAGCTAAAAAAGAAACTAAGTGGGTGTGCATCCAACTTGCTTGCTCATGAAGACCTAGGGCAATTTGAGGAAGCCCATCATTGGAATATACAAGCCAAGTTCTATAATGAAAAGTCCCACTAGTATATGAAAGTGACAACATAGGAGACTCTCTATCATGAAGATCATGGTGCTACTTTGAAGCAAAAGTATGGAAAGGGATATTAACATTGCCCCTTCTCTCTTTTCTCTCATTTTTTCTTTCTCATTTTTTTCTTTCTTCTATCTTTTTTTTCTTTATTTTTTTTCTTTCTCTCTTTTGCTTTTATTTCCTCACATGGGACTATGTTCTAAAAAGGAAGATCATCATACTTCTATTTACTTACAACTCAAAAATTACGACTCGATACTAGAATAAGATATGACTCTATATGAATGCCTCCGGTGGTGTACCGGGATGTGCAATGAATCAAGAGCAACATGTATAAAAAATGATGAACGATGGCTTTGCCACAAATACGATGTCAACTACATGATCATGCAAAGCAATATGACAATGATGATGAATGTCATAAATAACAGACAGTGGAAAGTTGCATGGCAATATATCTTGGAATGGCTATGGAAATGCCATAATAGGTAGGTATGGTGGCTGTTTTGAGGAAGGTATATGGTGGGTTTATGGTACCGGCGAAAGTTGCACGGCACTAGAGAGGCTAGCAACGGTGGAAGGGTGAGAGTGTGTATAATCCATGGACTCAACATTAGTCATAAAGAACTCACATACTTATTGCAAAAATCTATTCATGATCGAAAAAAGTACTACGCGCATGCTCCTAGGGGGATAGATTGATAGGAAAAGACCATCGCTCGTCCTTGACCGCCACTCATAATGAAGACAATCAAAAACTATCTCATGCTCCAACTTCGTTACATAACGGTTCACCATACGTGCATGCTACGGGACTCACAAACCTTAACACAAGTCTTTATCAAATTCACAACTACTCACTAGCATGACTCTAATATCACCATCTTCATATCTCAAAACAATCATAAGGAATCAAACTTCTCATAGTATTCAATGCACTTTATATGAAAGTTTTTATTATATCCCTCCTGGATGCCTATCATATTAGGACTAAATTTATAACCAAAGAAAATTAACATGCTGTTTAGAGACTCTCAAAATAATATAAGTGAAGCACGAGAGTTTATAAATTTCTATAAAATAAAACCACCGACATGCTCTAAAAAGATATAAGTGAAGCACTAGACCAAAATTGCCTAGCTCAAAAGATATAAGTGAAGCTCATAGAGTATTCTAATAAATCACGATTCATGTGTGTGTCTCTCAAAAGGTGTGTACAGCAAGGATGATTGTGGAAAACTAAAAAGCAAAGACTCAAATCATACAAGACGCTCCAAGCAAAACACATATCATGTGGTGAATAAAAATATAGCCTCAAGTAAAGTTACCGATAGATGAAGACGAAAGAGGGGATGCCTTCCGGGGCATCCCCAACCTTAGGCTCTTGGTTGTCCTTGAATATTACATTGGGGTTCCTTGGGAATCCCCAAGATTAGGTTCTTGCCACTCCTTATTCCATAGTCCATCAAATCCTTACCCAAAACTTGAAAACTTCACAACACAAAACTCAACAGAAAATCGCATAAGCTCCGTTAGTATAAGAAAATAATCACCACTTTTGGTACTGTTGTGAATTCATTCTTTATTTATATAGGTGTAATATCTACTGTATTCCAACTTTTCCATGGTTCATACCCCCCGATACGAGCCATAGATTCATCAAAATAAGCAAACAACACATAAAAATAGAATCTGTCAAAAACAGAATAGTCTGTAGCAATCTGGATATTTCAAATACTTATGTAACTCCAAAAATTCTGAAAAATTAGGATGACCTAAGAAATTTGTTAATTAATCTTATGCAAAAGAATCAGTATTTTTTCATGCTTCTAATAAAAATGAGAATTGTTTTCTTAAGCACAAAAGTTTCTGTTTTTCAGCAAGATCAAATCAACTATCACCGTAAGCTATCCCAAAGGTCTTACTTGGCACAAACACTAATTAAAACACAAAATCTAGATGAATTATTTATTGCAAAACAGAACCTAAAAAGCAAAAACAAAAATAAAATTGGGTTGCCTCCCAACAAGTGCTATTGTTTAACGCCCCTGGCTAGGCATAAAACACGAATAGATCTAAGTATTCTCTTCTTCGGTATGCAATTCTTTTCTCATCAAATCCTCCAAACCCCGTCTTAGAAATTATATCCTTTCCTTTATTTCCCTCCTAGTAGATGAACTCAAATCGTGAAACTGACTTTGATTGGTAATTTTAATATTCATAAACCCATAGTCGGGATCATCACAGTGTATATCATCATATAAATACGTAGCTCGTTTCTGACGGGTTCCTTCATCATTTTATTCAACCAATACCTATTAAATCCTACATAAATTCCCCTAGTAATCCAATCAAACTCCTCAAAAGCCTCAAGATACAAATATTGGGAGATATCTGAATGGGGAACTCTCCTCCTAAGATTTTCACTATAAGACTGATAATCCCTAGATTCCAAACTACACATGGTTTCTTTATCATGGAGGATATCTATAATTGGAGGGTGTTCAACATCCTTTTTATAGAAAGCAAAAATATCCCTAGCTTCTTGTATTATAAAATCAAATTCACGCATAAGGATAATAGTGGCAATCTTTTTAGCTATTGGATGATTAATATTGGGAAGTTCATAAAACACCTTTTGCAAAGCAGGATGGAGACGCACGAACTTTCTTTCTAATTTCTCAACAAGCATAACGATAGCATCTGCATAGCAATTTGTCTCAAGAAGGATAGATCTTTTATTAACAGGCATGGATCCCGTACAATCAAAGAATTCTTGGATGACACTTTTTCCAATAATATTACCCGTCCCCCACACAATTTTTTTTGGTTTTGTAATTAGGAGGTTTTTCAGTTTCATGATCCAAAGAGCAAGAATCAATATTGTCGGATTTCGGGTTCCGGCAGACCCTTGAGGTTCGAACACTGGGGTGCGCACGGAGATTTCGCCTCCTACCTTCCTGCACCCCTCCGCCACGCTAGGATCAAAGCTATGGAAAGAACAACACAAGGGACACAGGGTTTATACTGGTTCAGGCCACCGTTGTGGTGTAATACCCTACTCCAGTGTGTGGTGTGGTGGATTGCCTCTCGGGCGGATGATGATGAACAGTACAAGGAAGAACAACCTCGCGAGGGTCTATTCTTGGCTGGGGTGATGAACTGCTAGGAGGAGTTCAGCCACCTTTCTCTATCTCACTCTCTCTCTCTCTCTGCTTACCACCTCTCTACTTGTCGATCCCTTGGAGGAGACTGAGCCCAACCCCTGGAGGAGAGTGAGCCGAACCCTTGGAGGAGACTGAGCCGAACCCCTGGAGGAGACTGAGCCGAACCCCTGGAGGAGACTGAGCTGAACCCCTTGCTACGTGGGTGGCCGGTCCTATTTATAGTGTCCCTGGTCCTCTCCCCAAATATTGAGCGGGAAGGGAGCCAACAATGGCGGGCTAATTTGAAGGGGGACAGCAAGTATCAACTATCCTAACAAAAGTAGTCTTCGCCTGCGCAAAGCTCTGGTGATGACGCCGTCTTGGGCTCCCCTTGTCTTGGTCTCGTTGCACCGAAATGGCAACCTTTGCCTGACGCCTCGGTACTCCGCGGCTGCGCTTGCCCCCTTTGCACCAAAGAGGAAAGGAGGACGCTGCGCAGGCTGGCACCTGCCTGGCGCCCTGAGTCGTCATGGCTTGCGTCACGGGCACCTCGTGAGGTACCCCGCCTTGATCTCTCCGCCTCCTCATGAGCCAGCCTGACGAGGCCGTGCCTGAGGAAGCTCCGTGTCGTCCACCCCACGAGGCTTGGCCCCTCGCGTGGGTCTTGAGTTTGTGTTGGTGAAGATGGGCCGTGCTGGGCCCCCCTTTGAGCCACGCCGCAGGCCACAGGCAGGCAAGTCTGGGGACCCCCGTTCCCAGAACGCCGATAGTAGCCCCCGGGCCCAAGGCGCGCCCGGACTTGGCCATGCAGGGAGGCGGAAGGGCAAGAGCGAAGCGCCGCGGGCCCTAACAGCCTGCGGCCTTAGGCGCCGCGCAGCAGTTGATTGGACGTGGGCGGCACTGTTCCCCCACGCCCTCCTTATCTTGCGCCTTGCTAGGCGGACCGGTAGTCGTACACAGTCGTTCCCCTTTTATCGCTCGAGCGCTTCCTGTCCTTCCTCCGCTCGAACCCTGGTTTCTTTTTTCAATTCAATCTCGAATCCTTACCCCCCCCCTTTCCTATCGCCATGGCCCCGACGAAGAAGGGAAGAGGGAAGAATCCCGTGTCTCCGCCTCGCCCGCCGCCGTTGGCGGCCTCCGCTGAGGGTTTGGGTAAGGTCAGCTTGGCTCTGGCCACCATCTTCAATGAATGCGGGAGAACGATGGCCTGGCCCGCATCCCACTTCTCCATCGGTAGGATAGTTACCGAGGTCCCATATTTCACCGATGCCCTGTGGGCAGGTCTGGTTCCCCCCTTTTCTGATTTCTTCAATGCCGTGCTCTCCCACTATCAGATCCACATGCTGCATCTGAGTCCTGAATCCATCACTCTCCTTTCGATCTTCGCCTTCGTCTGCGAAGCCATGGTGGGCATCCCTCCTTCGGTTGCCTTGCTGCGCCACTTCTTCTCGCTGCATCTTGTCGACCCTACCCAATGCTGGGCGTGCGTAAGCTTCGTTGCCGCGCCAGAGACTGCCGCCTCTGGGATTGACTTCAAGCTCCCCCTGCCCGCGGTTGGGTTCCGCGAGAGGTGGCTGTATGTGGACGCAGGGGTGCCCAGCCCCCTGCTAACGGAGCCGACCTCACCTGTTGTCCCCATTCGGGCTGGGGCCAGGTGGCGCTTGAGAGCCCCCGGCTCGTCTTCATCTGGCACCGCTTCGCGCTCTTAAGGTCGCTTGGCGTGACAGCGCCCAAGGTGGTGAAAGAGTTCCTGCTATGCCGCGTTGCTCCTCTTCAACGCCACTCTCGCCGGATGTGGGCCTTCCGTGGGCGCGAGGATAGTATGAGGCTCCAGGAAGAGGACCTGGCTCCTAAGGTGCTGAAGACGGCGCTCTCGACCCTGGCTGGGGACCCCAACCCCGGCAGCGTCCGGCAGGGAGGGGCCTTGCTGTACCTCTGCCAGAGCAGGGTCGACTTTGTGAAGCAGATGCCTGCCTTCGATGAGTGGGGGCTGCGCCCCGCCGGCCTTCAAGGGTCTCGCGAGAATCTGGTGGTGGTGACTGCCCTTCCAGTCGGCCAAGGCGACTCGTCCCCGAGTGGCGGAGCAGGGAGGTACGAGGCGCTAGAGGCCGAGGGGGCTCCCGGCGTGGTGACGGCACCGGGCGAGGCTCATGAGGAAGCAGTTATCGGGGCCCGTACCGCTGAGGCTGAGGGTGACAAACAGCTGCCCTCTGCGCCTGCAACTGGGGCCCCTGAGGTTCCAGCTGCTTCTCTTGGGGAGGCGATTGGCGGCGCACATCAGGCAGGCGCCCCTGACGCTGATCGTCTTGACGCTCCATCTTCGTCGCAGGTCGATCCCTGCGCCCGACTCTTAGGCCGCTTCCGCGTGGACTTTGGGGCTCTCCGGAAGAGAAGGGAGGCCCTGCGCGACGGTTACCCTTGTAGCCTGCTGAAGCGCAGAAAGTACTTCGCCACTAATGAGTAAGCCTTCTCCTTTCCCTGCTCCTGATCCTTCCGTTGCTCTTACTAACCCTTGCTCCGCAGGCCCCTTCCAGCCGAGCCTGCTGAGACGGCTGAGGAGCCGTCCCCTTTGGCTTTGCCCCCTCCACCGTCCTCGAGCGCCCCAAGCAGCGGAGCCCTTGTGGCGAGGGCGATCGAAGGGGCGAACCATCCCGAGGCGTATCGTGGCCCCGCGCACCTCGCGATCCTCCTTCGCGAGCCTTCTCGTGGCATAGCCAACCTGCCATGGGCTTCTCGCCTGGTCGTGGACTACGATTGGCTGAGGCGCTTCCTGCGCTCTTCTCCTGAGGTCGGGTTGGCCCCAGGCCGGGCTTCTAACGCGGCGTGCCCGGCCGTCACGAGGGTGCCAGCCCCCAGCCCAGAGGGGGAGCGTTGACCTGCAGCCCCCGACGCTTGCTCGGGGCAGATGATGGTGTGGAAGACGTGCTTGAGCGCGCTCGGGAGCGTCGCGCTCTCCGCCAAGGATTCCTTCGAAGGGCGACTGACGCAATGAGCCTGCTTGGTGTGGAGCTTGCTGATGAAGACGCGCGCCTTGAGGCCGAGGGCCTGCGCCTGGCTGCAGAGAGGCGCGAGCTGGAGGGTGCCATCGCCCTTGCGCGCCGTCAGCGCGACCTTGATGAAGCAGAGGCCAAGGCGTCGTTGGTGGCTTCTCAGGAGGCCCGGTCCCGGGCTGCTGAGGAAGCTCGGGAGGCTGATCGGCGGCGAACGGCTGCGGAGGAGCGGGCTCGGGAGCTCCTGGCCTGGTGCCACTCGTTGGAGGAGCAGGTGGAGCTGCGTGAGGCAGCCCTCGCGTCGATGAGGGTGGCCTCCGGCGACTCGGCGGAGCTCCAAAAGCGTGAGGAGGCGCTGATGCTGGAAGCCGCCGAACGTACCCATGAGTACGAGCGTCTGGAGACAAGGGAGCGCTTGGTGACGCAGGCGGAGGATGATGTCGCTGCACAGGAAGCCCGTGTCCTGGAGGAGGTCAGACGTCGGGTGGCGATGGCGCATTTGAACCTCGAGCACGAGTTCGAGGAGAAGCTGGGGTTGATCCGGGCCGAAGCCGAAGGCAGGACTGCTGCCCTGAGGGCCAAGCTGGAGGAGGTGACGCGGCGGGCCGATGCTTCCCAGGCCGCCCTTGAGGTGGCGCAAGGTGGGATAATCACCTCCCAGGCTGAGGTGCTCCTTCTTCGCCAGCGGGTGGAGGAGGCTGAGGCCATCGCGCGCCAGAACGCGGACGAGATACGTCAGCGGCGGCTCTTGGAGCATGAGCACGGCCCCATGCTGACCACGCTCCGGGAGAGGGCCAACGCGGCCTTGGGCAACATCTGCGAGGAGACCGTCAGCGAGCCGCACGCGGTTAACTACACGGGCAATCTTCAATTCTTTACTGACGTGGTGACGCAGCTGGAGGCGCGGTCGATCAGGGCTGACAGGTTGGTGGAGGAGAGGAGCCGCGCCCTACTCAGGCGCGCCTTTTCTCGTGTCTTCAGCCATCTCCGGAGCATGGATCCCCACTTCGATTTCGACGCCGCCATCGCCCCAGTCCCCTAGGCCGTCCGATGTGAGTTGGCGCACTGGGTGGAAGACCATGTGGAGGCTCTTATCAAGGCCTTTGCCTCGGATAACGATGACGCGATCATGGCGGCTGGCGAGGGTGGCGTGACGGGCGGCCCTGACACCGCTGGTGGCAACGCGGGCAGCGGTGGCGAGTTCAGCGACGCCAGCAACGGCCCCGATGGCGCTCCTAAGGACGCATTGGGAGATTCATCCGACTGATTGTGCACCGTTCCTGCTTACCCTGTATGAATAGAACTCAGGTTTTGGCCTGATAGCTGTGAGAGCATTTTGGAGGGGGAGCCCCTCATGTAAAACTTGTGTTTATCGTATGAGTAGGAGCTACATTGCCCATGCGCCCACGCCAAGTGGTTGGCTTAAGCGACGCGCTGGTCGGCTAATTTACCTCTGTCCCGTGCTGGCCCTGGGGCAGCCCGCAGGAGGCTGTGGAGCCCGGAGTGTTTCCTGATTGAATCCGTTGGACCTGCAGTAAGACGCCCTCCTGAGAGGACGCGGCGGCGGCAGTCTGGGCTGCGCGCAAGCTAGGCCTGACCTGGCTCGCGAGGGGTTCACGAGGGGAGGCAGCTGAGGCGAAGCGGTAACCGAAACACGAGAAATTGCTCGAACGAGACTAAGCACCCCTTCCCCGAACACACGCAAATCTCAAATTCGAATCCAACTTGAATCCAGCGGGGGAAAGCGGCAACCAAAGGGAAGAGCAACAAAAGCAAACAAAAGGCCGCGTCCGGCACCTAGTCTAGTCTTGGACGTCTTCTCACCAGCGCGGAGCTAAGTGCTGCCACTGGGCGTGGGAGGGAGCCCCAGGGCCTGAGGCCGGCACCCCTGAGACTCCGGGGCGTGTACAGCCCCACTCATTATTACGTGAGAGTGTCACGGGGCGGCGAGCTTCACAGGCACTGGGCCTTCTTCATAGGTACTAGCCTTGCTTCATATCGCCAGATGAGGGCCCTGCCTTGCGCCACACTCTAGTGCCATCAGCAACGACCGGAAACCAGGACGCCGCCCGATGGGGTAGAGCGGTCGCCAGCGGTTCCCCCGACGACCACGGGTCCTCCGCCGGGGGCAGGCCCTGGGGCACCTCCCCAGCGGAGGGCCTACCTCCTGAGAACGCCTTGCTCTGAACGCCGCGGTGGCGATGTCGGATCCCTGCCTCTCTCCTGCAGCCCCCTGCGCCCTCCTCCCGAGGGGTAGGAGACTGTGGGAGCGGGGCAGCTGCTCGCTGCGGCGACCTGCACCTCCTGCGATCCATGGTTAGCGTATACCTGCTCCTGAAGAATTAGCGGTACCCGATAATCGTTGCCTCCAGCGTGGCCAGTGGGACCGTCCCGGGGCTCCTGGAAAGGCTCAGCTTCTAGTGCCTCGTCCCCCCAGCTTGGGCTGAGGAGCGAGCCTTGTCCGTTCTCGTGAGGGTGTCCTTGGTCCATCATGAGGGGCACGTATTCCTCCGGCGTCGTCATCCCGAATGCCACGCCGTAATGCCCCGCATGCCACGCAGTCCTGCCTGACGTGCCCACCGTGGGGTGGCAGCGCGGCCTCCCACTGGGGCCACGGGTCACGTTGAGTCCTTCTTCGCGGACCGGGGGCGGGGGCAGCGCCGCCGCCGGTCCGGCGCTGACAGCTTCGCTGGCGTCAGAGTAGCCTTGGAGCCCACGGGCGCACGCGGGGCCCCCGCGTGGGTCGCCCTGGCTTGAGATGGGAGCTGGGTGGAGAAGGGGTGAGCCCCCGAGGCGGCGAAGCCCAGGAGCTCTGCCACTCGCTCCAGTAGCACGTCGTGGCCGCCCTCCAGCAGTCTGCACTGCAGCAGCTCTCGGGCCACCGTGAGTGCGGCTCTCGAGTTCGCCTGCTGCTGGCAGGTGTACGGTGTCGTGGTCGCGGCGTGATTGGAGGCCCTTGCTACCGACCGCGCCTGCCGCGGTGTAAGAGTTGTCGAAGCCTGTCCGCGTCGCCCGCGGCCCGCAGCGCCCTACGAACCGCAAGCTGCCTAGGGCACAGGGTCGCCCGAGGCGAGCGGTTCTGCGCGGGCGGGCCACGAAGCCCATGGGTCTGGGTTGCCCTCCTGGTCGCTGGGCATGGTGATGACGACGCGATGGGGCACGGAGCGGTGGAAGACGAATTCCGGCGCACCCCTACCTGGCGCGCCAAATGTCGGATTTCGGGTTCCGGCAGACCCTTGAGGTTTGAACACTAGGGTGCGCGCGGAGATTTCGCCTCCTACCTTCCTGCACCCCTCCGCCACGCTAGGATCAAAGCTATGGAAAGAACAACACAAGGGACATAGGGTTTATACTGGTTCGGGCCGCCGTTGTGGTGTAATACCCTACTCCAGTGTGTGGTGTGGTGGATTGCCTCTCGGGCGAATGATGATGAACAGTACAAGGAAGAACAGCCTCGCGAGGGTCTGTTCTTGGCTGGGGCGATGAACTGTTGGGAGGAGTTCAGCCACCTTTCTCTATCTCACTCTCTCTCTCTCTCTCTGCTTACCACCTCTCTACTTGTCGAGCCCTTGGAGGAGACTGAGCCCAACCCCTGGAGGAGACTGAGCCGAACCCCTGGAGGAGACTGAGCTGAACCCCTGGAGGAGACTGAGCCGAACCCCTGGAGGAGACTGAGCCGAACCCCTTGCTACGTGGGTGGCCGGTCCTATTTATAGTGGCCCTGGTCCTCTCCCCAAATATTGAGCGGGAAGGGAGCCAACAATGGCGGGCTAATTTGAAGGGGGACAGCAAGTATCAACTATCCTGATAAAAGTAGTCTTCGCCTGCGCAAAGCTCTGGTGATGACGCCATCTTGGGATCCACGGTGACCTCCGTCTCGTAGTCCTCCTGGTCTTGGTCTCGTTGCACCGAAATGGAAACCTTTGCCTGATGCCTCGGTACTCCGTGGCTGCGCTTGCCCCCTTTGCACCAAAGAGGAAAGGAGGACGCTGCGCGGGCTGGCACCCGCCTGGCGCCCTGAGTCGTCATGGCTTGCGTCACGGGCACCTCGCGAGGTACCCCGCCTTGATCTCTCCGCCTCCTCGTGAGCCAGCCTGACGAGGCCGTGCCTGAGGAAGCTCCGTGTCGTCCGCCTCGCGAGGCTTGGCCCCTCACGAGGGTCTTGAGTTTGTGTTGGTGAAGATGAGCCGTGCTGGGCCCCCCTTTGAGCCACGCCGCAGGCCGCAGGCAGGCAAGTCTGGGGACCCCCATTCCCAGAACACCGACAAATATTATCCTCAAGACTTTCAACGATCACCTCCCTAGTTTCAGACTTGGTGAGGGCAAACGGATCTAGCAGACGAGCAACCAAAAGGCAATCGAAGAAGATGAATGGAAGAGGGGCGAAGAAAAGGCAAATATTTTAAAAAATTGTTTTAGAAGTGGGGGAGAGGAAAACGAGAGGCGAATGGCGAATAATGTAATGCAAGGGATGAGAGTTTATGATGGGTACTTGGTATGTCTTGACTTGGCGTAGATCTCCCCGGCAACGGTGCTAGAAATTCTTCCTGCTACTTTCTTGAGCTTGCGTTGGTTTTTCCCTTGAAGAGGAAAGGGTGTTGCAGCAAAGTAGAGTAAGTATTTCCCTCGGTTTTGAGAACCAAGGTATCAATCCAGTAGGAGACAACACACAAGTCACCAAATACCTGCACAAACAAACACCAACTTGCACCCAACGCGATAAAGGGGTTGTAAATCCCTTCACGGTTATTTGCAAAGTGAGATCTGATATAGATGGATAAATGGTAAAGTAATATTTTTGGTATTTTTGGTTTATGGAACGGAAAGTAAAAGATTGCAAAGGAAGTAAATAGGAAACTAAAATAGTAGATCGGAAACTTATATGATGGAAAGTAGAAGATTATATGATGGAAAATAGACCCGGGGGCCATAGGTTTCACTAGAGGTTTCTCTCAAGATAGAAAATATTACGGTGGGTGAACAAATTACTGCCGAGCAATTGACAGAAAAGAGCAAAGTTATGACGATATCTAAGGCAATGATCATGGATATAGGCATCACGTTCGTATCAAGTAGACCGACTCCTGTCTGCATCTACTACTATTACTCCACACATTGACCGACTCCTGCCTGCATCTAGAGTATTAAGTTGATGAAGAACAGAGTAACACATTAAGTAAGATGACACGATGTAGCGGGATAAACTGAAGCAATATGATGAAAACCCCATCTTGTTATCCTCGATGGCAACAATACAATACGTGCCTTGCTTCCCCTACTGTCACTAGGAAAGGACACCGCAAGATTGAACCCAAAGCTAAGCACTTCTCCCATTGCAAGAAAAACTAATCTAGCTGGCCAAACCAAATCGATAGTTCAAAGAGACTTGCAAAGATATCAAATCATGCATATAAGAATTCAGAGGAGATTCAAATAATATTCATAGATAAGCTGATCATAAATCCACAATTCATCGGATCTCGGCAAACACACCGCAAAAAGGTATTACATCGAATAGATCTCCAGGAACATCGAGGAGAACATGGTATTGAGAATCAAAGAGAGAGAAGAAGCCATCTAGCTATGAGCTATGGACCCGTAGGTCTGCGGTAAACTACTCACGCTTCATCGGAGAGGCAATGGTGTTGATGTAGAAGCCCTCTGTGATCGAATTCCCCTCCGGCAGGACGATGGAAAAGGCCCCTAGATGGGATCTCATGGGTATAGAAGGTTGCGGCAGTGGAAAAGTGTTTTCGTGGCTCTCTTGGTTGGTTTGGGAATATTTGACAATATATAGGCGGAAGAAATAGGTCAATCGAGTCACGAGGGTCCCACAAGGGTGGGGGCGCGCCCTACCCCCCTAGGGGCGCCCTCCGTCCTTGTGGCCGCCTCGTGGCTTTCTTGACATGTATTCCAAGTCCTCTGGATGTCTTCTGGTCCAAGAAAAATCATCGTGAAAGTTTCATTCCATTTGGACTCTGTTTGATATTCCTTTTCTGTGGAACTCTAAAATAAGGAAAAAAAATAGGAACTGGCACTGGGCTCTAGGTTAATAGGTTAGTCCCAAAAATAACATAAAATAGCATAATAATGCATATAAAACATCGAAAACAGATAATATAATAGCATGGAACAATCAAAAATTATAGATACATTGGAGACGTATCAAGCACTAGTGGCTCATCATCATCTTGAACTTCAGGCACTGGGGCCTTGTTTTCTCAGCAGGAGGGATGTTTCTTGTTGACCTCTTGGGAGCAAAAACCTTGGGCTTGGGCTTGGACTTGGACTTGGAGGGAGCAGCTGTTTTCATGGCATCAGACATGAGTTTCTCCTCCTCATCATCAACCATCATGGAGGGTCTTCCAATGGCACGAGCAATTGTCTTCTTCACCCTCTCTTTCCTTTTCTTCTTCCCTGGAGCAGCCTCTGCATCACTTTGCTCTTCAAGTGTGAAGGTCATAGTTTCTTGTGGAGCTAAGGATTTGTATGCCTTTGACCGAGGCACTTTTTTGACAACTGTCCTTTCCTTGGCGCTTGGACTGGTGCTAGCTGCAAAGCCATACTCCTTCTTGAGTATTGTATTCTTCTTGGAAGTGGCCTCCTCTGTAACAATATCTTCATCCTCACCATCAGAGGTTCTCTTCTTCCTTGTCCTGGTGGCAACCTTTGGAAAATTGCTGGGGGTGCTTCTACTGCCTTCATCACAGCTCTTATTGGGACTAGGACCATCACTGAGCTCAACATTTTGTTTTGACACATTCTGACTGGCACTAGCACTAGACATCTTTGCAAAGCTGGCCCTGTGAATAGATGGCCATGGGTAGAGTAGATGAGTTATCACAAAAATTAGATAGTTTTTCAAATTTTGAGTCCAAACTTTAGTATTAGTTTTTCACAGAAAGCATTTCAGAGCTACCGAGTTGATCATTTCGGTGACACCGAAGCACTCACAGAGCCTAAACACACCATTTCGGTTGGACCGAGTTGTGGTTCGGTGGCTTCGAGTTGCTAGGGTTTCACTAAAAATTTACTTTCTGTCTCACCGATCAGTACGTTTCGGTGGAACCGAGTTGTACTTGTGCAATGGCCAGGGCCAATCGGTGGAACCGAGATGAGTTCGACGAAAACCTAACCCTAGAAATTTTCTTCGAATCTATTCTAACGAATTTTTTTGGTGGATGGATGAGTCTCCAATGTAGCAAGATACTAGGCAACATTCTTGTGCACTGAATCGGAGAAAAGAAAGCACAAGGAGATCGAATCTCACCCTAACTCGGTGACGATCCTCCACGGTGACAATGGTCGAGTAGATTTCGTTGATGGCGGCGGATTCCTGCGGCGAAGGTGCACAAGAGACGATGAAGATCCAAAGACCAAGGGGACGGCAACAATGGGGAACGAGCTCGAAGCGTTTGAAGAAATTTTCAACTATACAGGCTGCTGGATATAAATACCCATGTGCTATCGGTGGCACCGAGTGGAACGAACCGGTGGCACCGAGATGTGTAACTGCGGGCAGTTACGCAAATCGGTGGGACCGAGTCGGTCTAATCGGTAGCACCGAGATGAAAATCTAAATCCATCTAATGCTTTTGGTGTGACCGAGTTTGAGTGAATTGGTCTGACCGAAATGCAATAGAAGGTTTTGGAAGGCAGCCCTTGATGGATCGGTGGCCCCGAGTGCTCCTCACCCGGAGGGTTCGAAAAAGAACTTGTTCAATTTTTGTGATATAACATGAATAGAGTTTGAGACAAGAAGAGCATAGATAGCTAGAGAAAGTTCTTAGGCATTCTTGTACATCCACTTGGCCAATAAAAACCAAGACAATCAAAGCAACAAATGGATGTCCTCGAATGGGGAAAAGATGCAACCAACATGCTCACACAATAAAAATAGCAAATGAAATGTGTGTCAAACATGCACAACCAATTCTAGCATCTATCAAGCAATTGGCGATGACTAGGTCATCTATATATGAGTATATTGACTTAGGAGTCAAATGAGAATATTTGATCATAGGTCATACTCATCGTTTAAGCACAAGTGGGGTCACCACTTTTACATAAAGCATTAATGTGTTCACACCATTAGAGTTGTTTTAGCTCAATTTTTAGAGCAAAGCTCTCCCTAGATGTGATATCCCCCCAAACAGGGATGAACTAACCTTGGGTTTTGTCGATGATGACTTCATGTAGATAGTGAAGATGTGGATGCTCAAAGTTGATGTAGATCATTTGGAGCAATCCTTTGGAGTGTTGCGCTTTCAATACGTACATGGGTTAGTCCCACAAGGAACATCCAAGGATATCCATAAACATAGAGTGAATTGCTCATATGATGATGTACATGAAAGCATTAGGTTACCTTGTCCCTTGTCTTACCAACAAGAGGGTTTGTGACTCCATAAACTAGTGCAAGATATGAAAGTTGACTGCACAAGTCCTTGCCATAATGAATATAAGTCAAGTATGTTGGCAGAGTCATCCTCAAGAACTCCCTAGTTCTTCTTCTTTGGGACCCACATCAACTTGATGGGAATCCTTGCAGTTGTAGTTGTACTTGATGAAGTAGAGCTTGACGTAGTCTTGGGAACCCACTTGACCATGGCCTTAGGAGCTTCTTCAAATGAGTCAATTTATTCTTGAAGCTTGTCCTTGCCTTTTAGCTTGTGGTCTTGTGGTGGAAGATCATCTTGAGCTTGTGGTCTTGTGGTGGAAGATCATCTTGAGCTTGTGTTCCCTCAAAAGAAGTGGGATCATACTTCTCTTGTTGAGGAACAAACTTCGTATTGGGGTATAGATCTTCTTCCCATTCAACTTCATTGGCATTGAACTTTCATTCAAAACCAACACCTTGATTCTTCCGGTGCCTTCCTTGCTTGCGTACAATTTCCTCAAATTGCTTACACCCGACAAGGCTCTTGTAAACACCTTTCTCTATAATTCCCTTCAATAAGCTATTTTCTTGCTCAAGTGTAACTTGGCTAAGAGAAACATTAGTGGAATCAATAGAACTACTAGAAGCAACAATACTAGATCTAGCATGGTTATTATTACTACTAAAAGAAGAATCTTTCTTGCTCTTGTTGCTAGACTTTAGTTGTGGCATATAAGTAGCCAAGAGGAGACGTTTGGCAATGTAAGAAGAACTCTTCTTTCGAAGATCATCATTGATAGCTTTTAGGAACTCATGCTCTTGCTCTAAATTTAGCTTCTCGAAGCGTAGCTTCTCATGAGTCCTTAGGAGCTCTCTATGATCCTCTAGAGTTGTTTCATGAGCTAACTTAATAGTGTTTAGTTCTTTAGTTAGTCACTCAATTTCCTTCTTATCATTGTCATTCCTTTCATCTTGATTAGCATGATTACTAGCAAGTTCACCACATTTTTTATCACTAGATTTGTCAACAAGTAAATCATCATCACCTAGCAAATCATCTTCATCACTGTCAAAATCAAGATACTCGGGGTGTGTTACCTTGGGGCCTTTAGCCATGAAGCATCTTCCAATTCCTTCATTTGGCGAATAAAATATGTCATACGAGTTGGATGACACTAGTGCAAGACTGGCAACACCTTCATCTTGAGTATAGTCGCAGTCGGAGTGATAACTTCTCTAGGAGTAATTGTTGGAGTCGGAATCGGACATCCATTCACCAACATGAGCTTGGTGTCTTCATCTTGTGTAGCTCTTTGATGACTTGTCCTTACTTTCCGAATCCTTGCTTCTATGAGAGGGTCTTCGTTCATAACGATCATCTCTACTCCTCTCTCTTGGAGGTGATTCATCTCTTCTACTTCTCCTTTTTGGTGAGTCTTCTCTTTTCTTGTAGGGAGCCATGCACTCATTAGAATAGTGTCCGGGTCTTCCACAATTATAGCAATTATGATCACGACTAGAAGATATTTTGTCATTGTAGGACCTTGACTTGGAGCTTCTCTCTTTGCTTCTACTCTTGTAGAATTTGTTGAAGTTCTTCATCATTAAGCTTAATTCTTCATTGGAGACTTGCTTATCACTTGATGTTGTAGGAGCATCACTTGAAGCTTTGTAAGCACCACTTGACTTATTGTGAAGCTCTTCCTTATCCTTGAGTGACATCTCATGAGCAACAATTCTACCAATGACTTCCGTGGGCTTTAGATCTTTGTAATTGGGCATCATTTGGATTAATGTGCACATGGTATCATATTTTCCATCCAAGGCTCTAAGGATCTTCTGGATGATGAATTTTGTCGGTCATCTCTTCACTTCCTAAGTCGGCAATCTCATTTGTGATGAGAGCAAACTTAGAGTACATTTCGGTGTCTCCTTCACCATCCTTCATCTTGAACTTGCCGAGTTGACTTTGAAGCACATCCAACTTGGATTCCTTAACGGACTTGGTACCTTCGTGCATATCAACCAAAGTATCCCAAATTTTCTTTGTGTTCTCAAGGCGACTGATTTTATTGAATTCTTCGGGGCACAATCCATTGAAGATAATATCACAAGCTTGAGCATTGTATTGCAACATCCTCAATTCTTTCGCGGTCGCTTCACGATCTGGTTCTTTACCATCTCCGAAGAATTCACCTTGCAAGCCAACATACACAACAACCCAAACATCGGGGTTATGACCAAGAATATGCATTTTCACCTTATGCTTCCAACTGGCAAAATCTGTACCATCAAAGTAAGGACCTCCATGGTGATAGTTACCCTCGCTAGACGTCATACTCTCCTAGGTTGTGAAACCAAGCCTATTATCACCAAAGCTATGGAAATCAAGGCTAATGGAGACCAAAGCTCTGATACCATTTGTAGGATTGAAAGTATGTCTAGAGGGGGGTAGACTATTTGACCAAATAAAAATCTATCCTTTTCCTAATTTTAGTTGTGGACAGATTTTAGCAATTAGCACAAGCCAAGTAATCAATCTACACATGCAATTCTAGGAGTATAGCAGCAGAATGTAAAACATTGCATATGAAGGTAAAAGGGAAGGGATTGGAGAAGGCAAACGCAATGGAGACACGAAGATTTTTGGCGTGGTTTCGATAGGTGGTGCTATCGTATGCCCACGTTGATGGAGACTTCAACCCACGAAGGGTAACAATTGCGCGGGTCCACGGAGAGCTCCACCCATGAAGGGTCCACGAAGAAGCAACCTTGTCTATCCCACCATGGCCATCGTCCATGAAGGACTTGCCTCACTCGGGTAGACATCACGAAGTAGGCGATCTCCTTGCCCTTACAAACTTCTTGGTTCAACTCCACGTCATGATGGAGGCTCCCAAGCAACACCTAACCAATCTAGGAGACACCACTCTCTAAAAGGCAATATATGGTGTGTAGATGATGAACTCCTTGCTCTTGTGCTTCAAATGATAGTCTCCCGAACACTCAACTCTCTCTCACATATTTGGCTATGGTGGAAGAGGGATTTGAGTGGAAAGCAACTTGGGGAATGCTAGAAATCAAGGTTCAAATGGTTGGAATGGAATCTCTTCATCTCAACACACGAATATGTGGTTCTCTCTCAGAAAATGAATGGTGAAAATGTAGGCACGTTCTGATGGATCTCCTCAATGAAGAAGAAGGGTGGAGGGGTATATATAGCCTCCACACAAAATCCAACCATTACACACTTTTGACTCATCTCGGTGGCACCGATTAGAAAACTCCGCATTGCCGCATTGCGCATGCAGAGGGAGCGGAAGGAGGAGAAGTGCGTCCACGTCGCCGCATTGCCTCCATCGTAGCAGGCGCCGGAGGAGGCAACCCTAGTGGCCTATCAAGCCGCCTTTTATTAATGTTGAATTAAGTTTTAAGTAGACTTTGGCCGTCGGTTGACCGGCCATTATGATAATTTGAGTTCGTATTAGGGTTATCCGTGTCGCGTGTGTATCATTTTTTTACGCGCGTAAATTTTGGTTGGTCTTCCGTTGGACGCTCGAGCCGATTCATATGTAAAAGCGGACGCGCCCGTCCGCCTGGCTGACCCAAACGGACGAAAAGCGGACAACCGCATGTTCGTTTGGGTCGTCCAGTTGGAGTTGCTCTTATACCGTTCAAATGGTAGATGCATTTTCCCTCAAAAAAAAGAGAGGCGGATGCATTGAAGCTCATGAGGAGAAGAACACTTTCGGGTTTTACCTTCCAACTATGGGTGTGTTTGGTTTCCATCATCAACCAGAATGTCATTGGTTGGACCTGTTCCGAGGCCTCATTCCTGCGTTTGGTACGTAAGCGGACCAGGAACCAACTCGTTCCCGCGGAGGGAATATTCGGCCCATATCCGGAACGCGCCGATACCTCCAAACCGGAGGAATCATGCGGAACCGGTCCTGGGTCTCGCTCTAGCCCGTCACTCCCGACAAATCCTCGCCTCTCCATCTTTCGTCTCCTCTCCCTCCCCGTCCCTCCATGTCTCGATCTGAAGAGGAGCGGGTGCGGCGGCCGAGCCACTGGAGGCCGATGGCCTGTTCCGGCGGTGACGGCGGCGTTCCTAGGTTCCGTTCCGGTGGCGGCCTGATCTGCGCGGGGGGAGGGGGCGGTGGCACCGGCGGCCTGGTCTGCTGGGGGCTGCGGCGACTAGGCCTGTTGGGGGTTGCCGTAGCATCTTCTCTATAGATTGCTCCTTCTTGAGTTAGCGATGATATGCATCGCGGTAGCAGATCGTAGCTTCCCTGTATTCTTGGTTCTTCTGTGTAAATTGCTTCTTTTTGTTTGTAGAAATGTATTGATGCAAGAGAAATAGTCATATGATATGTTTGATTTTATGTATCTCAGTATCTGTCATGCTTGTGTATAAATGTTATCAAAATGACCAAATTCGTTTTATTGTGTCTCACCAACCAAACACTCGGATGTAATCATTTCATTCCATCTATTACCTCAACCAAACATAAAAATGAAACCGACCCATTCTAGTGAAATAAAATGTCATGACATTTCATTCCACTTCTTTCCACAACCAAACACACCCCAAACCGGTAGCCTCCCCTTTGTTTTGTAGGATTTTTGTAGGAATTCTATAGGATAGGATTTGCAAAGGAAAAATTCCTTTGAAGCCCTTTGGTTTGTAGGAATGGATTCCTATTCCTATGTAGGATAGGAATCAATCCTTCACGTTTTGGAGAAAAAAAACATTAGGCCTCCTTTGGTTCATAGGATTAAAAAATTATAGGAATAGGAAAGTCATAGGAAATGAGATGACATACATCTCAAATCCTATGCATAGGAATAGAAAAGGAGATGCCCTTTGATTTACATCATAGGATTTTTTTCATTAAATCTAGGCTAATGTTTATTTTCCTATGAAATGTGAAGGATAAGAAGAATTCCTTCATAGGAATAGGATTTCATTCCTACAAACCAAAAAGCTCTAAAGAAATTTTTCCTATAAAAATCCTATCCTATGAAAATCCTACAAAATTCCTCTAGCCTAGACTCGATGAAAAAAATCCTATCCTATACATCAAATGACATCTTTTTCTTTATAGGAATTGACATGCATGTCATCTTACTTTCTATGATTTTCATATTGATGTCAAATTCCTATCCAAACGGCCAGATCTCGCGTCTCCGGTCGACGCCGTGAAATCCCCCAATGCCCCTCTCCCATCATTCCGCCGATCTTCCACCCGCCGCGCGCAAAAGACACCTCCCCAGGGACATTCCCGTCAATTCAGGCAGGTCACGGAGGACGCAAAATTCCACGCTCCCGAACCAAGCCGGCGAGTCGGAGGCGCCTTCTCTACGCCACCGCCGCCGCGTGGACCAGCCCGAACAAACCAACCTCGAGCTTCTCGCCGTCCCGGGAACGCACGTGCCCCGGGCGTCCACCACGACGCCTCGATCCGCCCTTGTGCCTTCATGAGACTCCTTGTCGCGGCGGCCCTGGTGGCCTGCGCCGCCGCGCACGAGCACCACGGCGAAGCTCCCATTTGCGCCGGCGGCGGTGGTCGCGTGGTCGCGGAGTTCCGTCCCGGGGAGGTGACCCTGGACGGGCACCCCGCCGACTGGGAGGCCGTTGAGGCCTCGGAGTTCGCGTTGCTCCCGGCGCTGGACCCCGACGACGACAAGGCCTACACCGGTGGCAAGGTCGCCGTCAAGGTTCGCCCCCTGTGTCCCGCCATGCTCTCTCTCTATAGCTCCCCGTACGGGAATTTGTGGATCTCGAGAAACAAGGTGGATCGTAAAAATATTAGCTGCCTCAGTTGCTGAAATGATGACTAGTGGATGCCTGAACTTCGATGCTATGCGACAGCGTTTGGCGTGTACTGTCGAATAAGGTGCACAGTGTCATTTGTAGTACTCCCTCCGTCTGGAATTAACTGTCGATGAAACGAGTGCTCATTTCATCGACAGTTAATTCCGGACTGAGGTTGTAGGCTTGTAGCTGTCTGGATTAGATGTGTAGTGCGTTTGCAGTGGAAGAGGCATTCCGTATGTGTGATCTCTCGCAAGTGGTGGCTTTGTTTAACTTTTGGATGGAATGGACTGTGTGTGCAGGCTGTGCATGATGGCGTCAATGTTTTCTTCATGCTGCAAGTTGATGGGGACTATGCTTACACTAAAGGGTACTTCCACTTTTTATTTGGTATACTTCTGTTGGTTTGCATGATACAGCTAGTGGAAGTTGTATTGCCTTTTATGGTCATTCTTTTAGTTCTGAGGTGTGCCAAATTTGGTTGGAGACATTGGACAGCTCTACTGATTTGAAGTTTGATGCACAAACTCTCCCAGCAAAACTGCAAAGCTTATCTCTTTCTTTTCCTTTTGCTTGGAGCATCAATTTCTTGCTAAATTGTTCTACTTCAATTGTAGCCATGACAGTTATGGAGGCTGGGAGATTATACATGAACCTCAGTTAGTTGTATTACTTGGCTATTGCATGATATTTTCTCTTATGACCTTATCTTCGTAAAAAGCCTGATGGTGGTCTGATTTATTTGAGATTGTCTTTTGATCTTATGATTGGAGAAAACAATTATATTCTCAGTGTATGCATGTTAGCCTTGTACCATTACTTCTCAGCTATACAGGTCTGCAGCAAGTATCCTGTGCTTTTGATTGACTTGTTTTGTATATTGCAGTGAAAGTAAAAAGTGCCCCTCTGTTGCTCTGATGTTCCAAGTTGGAGAAAAAGCCACATATTACAATGTAAGTTTGATTTAAGCCCCTTTATTCCCAACTCTCAAGTCACGGTGCTAAATGCTAACTATATGTGTCAGTTTAGTGCTGCTGAATGTTAAAACTAGTTATTGGTAGGAACTAGGGTTCTACCGGGTCTAGGCCGGAGGTTGTACGGGAAGGAGGGAGTTGGACGTGGACGAACACGCGGCGGCCGGCGGCTGGGCGCCGTCGTGCGTGTGAGAGGAGGCGACGGCGATGATAGGAGGCGGCTAGGGTTTAGTGTTCCGGCTCCTCGGGGAGCCGGGCAATAGAATTGTCTTATTGCTTGATTTCTAAAAGAGTCTTTACAACTGTTTATATAATCACGATGCTAATAAAAATAAGATAACTTTTGGGCTAAGCCCCTAACTAAACCTGTCCAGTGGGCCTCCTCCGGGTATAAGTTACCCCGGTCATAACATCTCTCCCCGCCTGCGCAAACAGCTCGCCCTCGAGCTGGAACTCTGGGTAGTGTTGGCGGAACTCGTCGCGCTGCTCCCAAGTGGCCTCCTCCTCCGGAAGGCCGTCCCACTGGATCAACAAGTACCACACCCCGCGACGTAGCTGGGCCTGCAATACCTTCGCTGGCCAGGGAAGGAGGCGGCCGTCGGAGGTCGGAGGAAGCGCTGGCGTGGCCGCCGGTGGCTCCCCATGGAAGGGCTTCAGCAGCCCCACATGGAAGACGTCATGGATGCGAGCACCGGCCGGAAGCTGAAGATGGTAGGCCACCTTTCCGATGTGCTCCAGCACGGAAAATGGCCCGGCGTAGCGAGGGCCCAGCTTGCGCTTCGCGCGCGGGTCAAGTGACTGCGTAGAGCGGTGAAGAAGGCGCAGCCACACCCAGTCGCCCACCACGAACTCCGCCTCGCGGTGGTGGCCGTCGTAGTAGTGCTTGGCCAGCTGCTGGGCTTGAATGAGGTGTTGCCGCACCTCCGCAAGCATCTTGTCTCGGCTGCGAAGAAGGTCGCCCGCCGCCTCCGTCCGAGCCGTCTTCGGGTCAACCGGCAGGATGGGCGGGGGCGGTCGGCCGTAGACCACCTCGAACGGCGTTGCGCGCAGGGCGGAGTGATAAGACGTGTTGTAGCAGTACTCCGCCCATGCGAGCCAGTCCACCCAAGCGCGAGGACGATCACCTGTGACACAACGCAAATACATGGCAATCACCTTATTGACCACCTCGGATTGGCCGTCCGTCTGAGGATGGAAGGCCGTGCTCAGGCGGAGCTTCACGCCCGCCATCTGGAAGAGATCGCGCCAGACATGCCCCGTGAACACCGGGTCCCGGTCGCCGACGATCGAAGAGGGAAACCTGTGGAGGCGGACGATGTCGTCGAAGAAGGCACGACCCACAGATGCGACAGTGTAGGGATGGCCGAGCGCGATGAAGTGCGCGTACTTGGAGAAGCGGTCGACCACCGTGAGGATGACGGACTTGCCGCCCACCTTGGGGAGGCCTTCAATGTAGTCCATGGAGATATCAGCCCAAATCTGAGAGGGCACCTCCAAGGGCTGTAGCAGACCAGCCGGCCGCAGTGTCTCCGTCTTGTTGCGCTGGCACGTCACACAAGACCGCACCTAGTCCCGGACCAGGGCCTGATCACCGGGGATGTAGAAGTCGGCGCGGAGACGCTGGAGGGTCTTCTGCACACCCTCGTGGCCGGCCGAGTGGGCCAGCAGCAGAACCTGGTGACGGAGGACGCCGTAGTTCGGCACGAAGAGACGGCGCCCATGCAGGAGCAAGCCATTCGCCAGGCGCCACGGCTCCTCCAGGTCGCTGGCATGAAGGCGCTGCCGAAGGAGCTGAGCGTCCGGCGCGTCCGCGGTGGCCCTGCGGATGTCGGCGAAGAGGGCGAAGGAGGGCCTCGAGCGGATGCAGAGCGCCGCCCCATCGGAGTCACCGACGACTGCGTGGTGGTCGGCGTCGCGGCGGGACAGGGCGTCGGCCACGGTGTTAAGGCGGCCCGGACGATACTCGACGGTGAAGTCGAAGCCAAAAGAGCTTACTGATCCACTGGTGCTGCGGCACGGTAGACAGCCTCTGGTCCAATAAGAACTTGAGGCTGTAGTGATCCGTGCGAATCGGAATGACCGGCCCCAAAGATAGGGCCGCCAGTGGCGCACGGCCTGCACCAAGTCAATGGGCTCCCTCTCATAAGCCGCGAGCTTAAGATGGCGCGCGGCGAAAGGCCTGCTGAAGAACGCGAGCGGTCCGTCGCCCTGATGAAGGACGACGCCGAACCCCACACCGGAGGCGTCGCAGTCCACGACGAACGGGACCCGTCGTGAGGCCCCCTTGAGAGCCTCGAACGCCTCTGTCGCCTCTGCATCCCAAGCAAAGGCGTCGCGACGCAGCAGGCGCGTGAGCGAGGACGCGATGAGGCCGAACTCCTAGATAAATTTCTGGTACTACCCCGCGAGGCCCAGGAAGCCGCGGAGAGCTTGCGGTGAGTGCGGTGTCGGCCAGGCCACGACGGCCGCCACCTTGTCGGCGTCCATAGCAACCCCCTTGGCCGAGATGATGTGGCTGAGGTAGGCGACTGAAGGCGTCCCGAACGAGCACTTCGAGCGCTTAAGATGAAGATGGTGCGCTCAAAGCTCGTTGAAGACGATGGCGACGTGCTGAAGGTGCTCTGCCCACGAGGCGCTGTAGATAAGAATGTCATCAAAGAAAATGAGCACAAACCGACGCAAGTAGGGGCGGAGGACGTCGTTCATCAAGGCCTGAAAGGTCGCTGGGGTGTTGCAGAGGCCAAAAGGCATCACCAAGAACTCGAAGTGGCCGTGATGAGTCCGAAACGCCGTCTTGGCGACATCGTCTAGGTGCATCCGCACCTGGTGGTAGCCCGATCGGAGGTCGAGCTTGGTGAAGAAGCGCACCCGATGTAGCTCGTCCAGGAGCTCATCGACCACTGGGATAGGAAACTTGTCCTTGAGTGTCTGGGCGTTAAGGGCGCGGTAGTCGATGCAGAAGCGCCACATGCCGTCCGACTTGCGGACGAGGACCCGCGCCGAAAACGGTGACGTGGAGATCCGGATGATGCCCAAGGCTAGCATGAGCGTCCACTGCTGCTCCAGCTCGTCCTTCTGCAACTGGGGATAGCGGTAGGGGCGCACTGCAACCGGCGCTGTGCCCGGCAAGAGATGAATGCGGTGATCATACACCCGGGCTGGCGGAAGGCCCCGCGGCTCGTGGAAGAGGTCGCGGTGCTGCTGCAGGAGGTGATCCAACAGTGGGTGCTCGGGTTCGGCGGCGGTCACGGCCAGCTGCATTGCTGGTGAGGCGCCACCCATGCCCTCCCACCGGACGCGGCGACCCAGGCGCCAGAAGGTCATCGTCAGGGCACCGAAGTCCCAGAGGATGGGACCGAGGGTCCGCAAGAAGTCGACGCCGAGGATGAAGTCGAAGCAACCCAAGTCGATGCCGACGCACGTGATGGTGAAGTGCTCGTCGCCGATGGTGATGGGCATGTTCCGCGCCAGCCCATGGCACCGAAGGCGGTCGCCGTTAGCCACTGTGACCCGAAGTTGCTCCCCGCCCGTCAGCTGCAGCGCTAAGCGACGCATGGTTGCCTCGGGCAGGAAGTTATGCGTGGAGCCCGTATCCAGGAGGGCCACCAGGCACTCACCGTGAATCATCACCGGCAAAAGCATAGTCTGCTTGTCGCGAATGCCGGCAAGCGCCTGGAGCGAGACCACGAGCGCCGTCGCCGGAGTGGGCGCGGGGGCGGCCTCCGCAGCAACTGGTGGCGGACCGTCGGCGGGTGTGTCCTCCTCGACATAGTCGGCCACCTCCAAGTAGAAGAGGCGCGAGCAGACGTGGCCCGACACGTAGGGCTTATCGCAGTTATAGCAAAGCCCCTGGCGACATCGCTCGAGCTGCTCGGCCGGAAAGAGCCGGCGGAAGGGCCGCGTCGTAGCCGGAGTGGTAGTCGTTGGAGCGGCCGGGGGCAGCTGGCCCGGCACAGGTGGTGTCGGAGGCAGCCTGGCGGGCTGTCGGCCACCCCGAGCCGGCGTCGCCTGCTGCAAGGCTTGCGCGCGACACTCGAAGGCGCGGACGTAGTACATGGCCGTCTAGAGGTCCTGGGGTCCCCGAAGCTCCACGTCCACGCGGATGTGATCCGGCAGACCGCCGACGAAGAGCTCGGCCCGCTGCTGAGCTGTCACGCCCGGTGCGTGGCACGCCAGGGCCTGGAAACGGTCGGCGAAGTCCTGCACTGTGGAGGTGAAGGGGAGGCGGCCGAGTTCCGCCAGCCGGCTCCCGCGTATCGGCGGCCCGAAGCGAAGGAGGCATAGCTCGCAAAAGCGCTCCATGGGGGCATGCCGCCCTCGTCCTGCTCGAGGGCATAGTACCACGTTTGTGCGGCGCCCCGGAGGCGATAAGAGGCGAGCAAGTCCGGTCCAACGCGAGCGTGCGTTGCCCTCGGAAGAATTGCTCACACTGGTTGAGCCAGTTGAGGGGTTCCTCGGTGCCGTCGTAGGTGGCGAAGTCGAGCTTGGCGAAACGCGGCGGTGTCTGAGTCTGACCGCCGTGAGCGTACGGCTCGGCGGTACGGAGCAACGAAGAGGATGGCGCCGGCCCGGTGTGCACAGGGGGTCCCTTGTGAAACGGTGGCCCGTCGAAGCCAGCGTGGGAACCCGTGGAGCCGGAGGGCCCGCCGTAGGGCAGGGTGGGCGCCGGCTGTTCCGCGGCCATAGTGTAGACCGGCTGCGGTGATGACCCGGCTAGCCAGGCCGGAAGCTGGGACGGCGAGGGCGGGAACCGAACCTGCTGGATCGGAACGCCCGCTGGCGCGGTCGTAGCGGGCCCGCTGCTGGGCGGGGGTGGCGCCTGCAGCTGCGGCTGCGTGAGGGCGACGGACGCTGCGGGAGCCGCGATGGCCGGTGACGGCCACGGCGGCCATAGCGGGGTGGTGGTGGGGGGTGGCTGCAGCTGCAGCTGGGGCTGCAGCGGCCCGACCAGCGCCGCGGAGGCCCCCGGGTGCGGTGGCTGCCATGGCAGGAGAAGGGGCCCGGTGGCGGTGGCGAGATCGCGGAGTGCTCCGGTGACCTCCTCCGGAGTGAAGACGGCGGTGACCGGCGCGGCGGCGGTGGAGGCGCGCTGGCCGTCGTGGACAGCGGGGCGGTGGTGGCGGTGGGCAGCGGGAGGGTTGGGGTGGGCGGCGGCAAAGACATGATCGCAACCGAGCTAGCTGATACCAAAGTGGTAGGAACTAGGGTTCTACCGGGTCTAGGCCGGAGGTTGTATGGGAAGGAGGGAGTTGGACGTGGATGAACACGCGGCGGCCGGCGGCTGGGCGCCGTCGTGCGTGTGAGAGGAGGCGGCGGCGATGACATGGGGCGGCTAGGGTTTAGGGTTTCCGGCTCCTCAGGGAGCCGGGCAATAGAATTGTCTTATTGCTTGATTTCTAAAAGAGTCTTTACAGCTGTTTATATAATCACAATGCTAATAAAAATAAGATAACTTTTGGGCTAAGCCCCTAACTAAACGCGTCCAGTGGGCCTCCTCCGGGTATAAGTTACCCCGGTCATAACAAGTTAGCTTTATTTCTTCCTGTACTATGTACTGGAGAAGCGCCTATTGAGCATATATGGATAATGTTGTTTTACCTTTTTTGATCTATTATTAAACCATATATCTCAAACTTGGAGCTATTTGCCTTTTTAGATGGGAGGGTGCAAGGATTTGCCTGGTTCATGTACGAGAAAAAGTTGCAGAGATCATGAGGTCGACATTATGCACTTTTCAGTTGGAAATGCTATTCCTGGACGTCTTTATGGTGGCAATCACATAGATAATGCAGCTGGAAACGGAGGTGATAGGTAATTCTAATGTGCTCTCTGTTAGAGTTATAATATAAGTCATGTACCCCTTTGTATTTATCCCGTTGTATAAGGGGTTTCCTGCATATGTTCCACACCTGTACATGTTCGGCCTATGGCCTCATGGGAATACAAGTTGCATATTCCTAACATGGTATTAGAGCTTTAGGTTTTTTTTAGCACGGGCAACTCGTGCGATCCAACCCTGTGCCGCCGGCCTTCTCCTTTGTCCGGCTGTGCTGTTCCGGCGTTGATCTCCTGCGGCCTCTTCCGTCGCGTCGCAGCCGCTGCCGCTGCTTCTTCCATTGGTCAACGCCCTCCCTCCCACGCTCGATCTCCATCAACGCCCGTGGTCGCTACTCTGCCTGAAGTCCTGATCCAGTGGGAGGATCCAACCGCCAGGTCCCGCCCGTGATCCAGTCGCCCGGTCCCGCCCACGATCCAGCTGCCCGGTCCTGCCCGTGACCCAGCCGCCAGGTCCCGCCCATGATCCAGCCACTGCTGCAGCCGGGTCCCAACTGCTCTCGATCAGTCGCCAGGTCCCGATTGAGACTCCTGATCGTTGGCCACCACTGATTCCTTGGGCCTGATCGAGACTCCTGCCGCAGTTGCAGATCCAGGCTCCTGATTATCGGTCTAAAAAAAAAGGCGCGATGTCTCTGTCCTCGGGCTATGTTGCTGTCCCTCGCTGTCCGGTGATCTTTGATGGTACTAACTACACCGAGTTTACTGGCTTCATGCGCATTCACATGCGTGGCATCAGTCTTTGGGGTGTTCTTTCTGGCGAGGTCTGCTGTCCGCCACGTCCAGTTCCTCCGGTGGCCCCTACTCCGCCAACTCCATCGGTTCTTCCTACGGATGCTAATCAGGCCGCCAAGGATGCGGCTAAGGTTGCTGATGAGGCTGCTGATCGTGCTTATGATGAGAGGGTTTTGGCTTATGAGGAGGCTCTTCAGACGTATCATGGTGCTCTGTCTGTTTACACCCAGTGGCTTGATGATGATGCTCGTGCTGCAGCTGTTCTCACTGCTAGTGTTCTGCCTCAGTTTGCTTCTGAATTTCTGGGTCTTTCTACTGTCTTTGAGATGTGGACCCGTCTTCGTGAGCGCTATCAGCCCTCTGGTGATGCCTTATACCTCTCTGTGATCCGTCAGGAGCATGCTCTTCAGCAGGGTGACTCTACTGTTGATGACTTCTATGCACAGAGTTCTGCTATCTGGCGCCAGCTTGATTCTCTTCGTAGTGCTGGGTGTCGTACCTGCCCCTGTTGCCAGGCTGTCCAGGCCAATTTGGAGTTTCATCGCGTCTATGAGTTCTTGTCTCGGCTCCGTAAGGAGTTTGAGCCCCGGCGTGCTCAGTTGTTTGCTCGTGGCCGTATTTCTCTCATGGAGGCGCTTTCTGAGATTCGTGCTGAGGAGACTCGCTTACGTGGTGTTGGTTTGCTGGAGGTTCCCTCTGTGCTCGCTACTCGTGCTCCTACGCCACTTGCTCCATCGACCCCTTCTCGCTCGAGTGCTCCGCCGCTCTTGCCCACTCCTTCTGGAGGCTCAGGTCGCCCCCGTTCACATTGCGCCTATTGCAACAATGATGGTCATCTTGAGTCTCAGTGCTACACGAAGAAGAAACACCTGCGCAAGGCTCGATCATCATCTTCCGGGACTTCGTCATCTACCTCGACAGCTTCAGCCATTGCTTTGACTGAGCAGGATATTCTGAGACTTAAGCGTCTGCTCGCGGCTTCAGGTTCTTCCTCGACGGGTACTGCCGGTTCTGTGACTGATGCTTCCCGCACTGAGCAATCACCCTCTACACAGTCAAGTACATCCCCCTGGGTTCTGGACTCTGGAGCTTCTTTTCATATGTCTTCTCATTCTTCCACTTTGTCCTCTCTTTGATCACTGGATTCTCCTATTCATGTCTTCACTGCTGATGGTACTCCACTTTCTGTTGCTAGTAGAGGCAATCTTACTACTCCTTATTCTGTTCCTGATGTTGCTCATGTTCCTTGACTTACCATGAATTTGTTTTCTGCTGGTCAACTTACGGATTCTGGTTGTCGCGTCATCCTTGACGTTGACTCTTGTTCTGTCCAGGACCGTCACACGCACACTCTGGTTGGGGCTGGCCCTCGCCGCCGTGATTCTCAGGGTCTTTGGGAGTTGGACTGGCTTCATGTTCCTTCTGCTGCCACCACCATCGCCAGTTCTTCCGCTTCTGTCGCCTCCGTCACTGGTTCCTTCCAGCAGTGGCATCATCGACTTGGTCATCTGTGTGGTTCTCGGTTGTCTTCTTTAGTTCGTCGAGGCCTTCTGGGGTCTGTCTCAGGAGATGTCTCTTTAGAGTGTCAGGGTTGTCATCTTGGCAAGCAGATTCAGTTACCATATTCACATAGTGAGTCAGTGTCTAAGCGTCCTTTCGATTTAGTCCATTCTGATGTATGCGGTCCGGCCCCTTTCGCTTCGAAAGGTGGTCATAAATACTATATTATTTTCATAGATGATTTCTCTCGTTACACATGGCTTTATTTCATGACTTCTCGTTCTGAGGTGTTGTCTATTTATAAGCGTTTTGCTGCCATGGTTCATACTCAGTTCTCTTCACCCATTCGTGTTTTTCGTGCTGACTCCGCTGGCGAGTATATCTCTAAGATGTTGCGTGGTGTTCTTGCTGAGCACGGGACTCTCTCTCAATTCTCTTGTCCTGGTGCTCATGCTCAGAATGGTGTGGCTGAGCGAAAGCATCGACATCTTCTTGAGACGGCTCGTGCATTGATGATTGCTGCCTCTCTCCCGCCTCATTTTTGGGCTGAGGCCGTCTCCACATCCACCTATCTTATCAATATACAGCCTTCCGCTGCTCTACAGGGTGGTGTTCCTTTCGAGCGACTTTTTGATCGTTCTCCCGATTATTCGATGCTTCGCTCGTTTGGTTGTGTTTGCTATGTTCTTCTTGCCCCTCGCGAACGCACCAAACTGACCGCTCAGTCTGTTGAGTGTGTCTTCTTAGGCTACAGTGATGAGCATAAGGGCTATCGTTGTTGGGATCCTATCGGTCGTCGGATGCGTATCTCTCGAGATGTGACTTTTGAAGAGTCTCGTCCCTTCTACCCACGCCCATCTTCCTTGACTTTTTCAGTGCAGGATATCTCTTTCCTCACTTTTTCTGACTCACCTATCACTCCCGCCGAGACTGTACCTCTCCGTTCCACTTCCTCTCCTTCTCCACATCTAGTTGATTTGCAGCCACCATCATCCCCGGTCTCCTCGCCTCGCATGTCACCGGGTTCTCCACCTTCATCTCCGGTGACTTCCTCCCCGGTCTCCTCTCCCAGCCTGTCACCGGATTCTACACCTTCATCTCCGGTGACTTCTTCGTCGCCACCTCCTGATTCTACCTTGCCGATTCCTCCTTCTATTATTCCATCTTTTCCTCAGCATTACACTCCTCGTCCACGACCAGTTGATGCCTCTGTGGATGGGTCGTCATCTTCCTCTCAGCCTACTTATGGCTTGCGTTCTCGTCCTCGTCCGCCTGTTGATCGCTTTGGATTTCCCACCGCTGGTGCTGCTGTTCTTGAGCCGACTTCTTACCGTCAGGCTGTT
Organism: Triticum urartu; assembly: GCF_056163025.1. Taxonomy (NCBI): domain Eukaryota; kingdom Viridiplantae; phylum Streptophyta; class Magnoliopsida; order Poales; family Poaceae; genus Triticum; species Triticum urartu. The sequence continues at coordinate 427,342,439 of NC_141876.1, forward strand.
GTTCATCCTGAATGGCAGTTTGCGATGGCAGAGGAGATTGCTGCTCTTGAACGCACTGGTACCTGGGATCTTGTTTCTCTTCCTCCCGGAGTCCGTCCGATCACTTGTAAGTGGGTCTACAAGGTTAAGACTCGCTCCGATGGTTCTCTTGAGCGTCACAAAGCTCGTCTTGTGGCTCGTGGTTTTCAGCAGGAGCATGGTCGTGATTATGACGAGACTTTTGCTCCTGTGGCTCATATGACCACTGTTCGTACACTTGCTGTTGCCTCTGCACGCCACTGGTCTATATCTCAGCTTGATGTTAAGAATGCCTTTCTTAATGGTGAGCTGCGTGAGGAGGTGTACATGCAGCCACCACCTGGGTATTCTGTTCCTGATGGCATGGTATGTCGTCTTCGTCGCTCTCTCTATGGCCTTAAGCAAGCCCCCCGCGCCTGGTTTGAGTGCTTTGCCTCTGTGATCACTGCTGCTGGTTTTTTAGCCAGTGCTCATGATCCAGCATTGTTTATTCACCTTTCTCCTCGTGGACGGACTCTTCTTCTTCTTTATGTTGATGACATGATCATCACGGGGGATGACCCCGAGTATATTGCCTTTGTAAAGGCCCGTCTTAGTGAGCAGTTTCTTATGTCTGATCTTGGACCTCTTCGCTACTTTCTTGGGATTGAAGTCTCTTCTACCTCTGATGGCTTTTTTATCTCCCAGGAAAAGTATATCCAGGATCTTCTTGCTTGTGCTGCTCTTACTGACGAGCGCGTTGTTGAGACTCCTATGGAGCTCAATGTTCACCTCCGTGCTATTGATGGTGATCCTCTCCCTGATCCGACGCGTTATCGTCATCTTGTTGGCAGTCTTGTCTATCTAGCTGTCACTCGTCCGGACATCTCTTATCCGGTTCATATTCTGAGTCAGTTTGTCTCTGCCCCCACCTCGGTTCACTATAGTCATCTCCTTCGTGTTCTTCGATATCTTCGAGGCACGATCTCTCACCGTCTATTCTTTCCTCGCTCCAGTTCTTTACAGCTCCAGGCCTATTCGGATGCTACGTGGGCTAGTGATCCTTCCAATCGCCGTTCACTTTCTGCTTACTGTGTTTTTCTTGGTGGTTCTCTCATTGCCTGGAAGACAAAGAAACAGCTTGCAGTTTCCCGTTCGAGTGCCGAGGCTGAGTTGCGAGCAATGGCTCTTTTGACGGCAGAGGTGACTTGGTTACGGTGGTTACTTCAGGATTTTGGTGTTTCTGTCACTACACCGACTCTGCTTTTATCTGACAGTACAGGTGCTATCAGCATTGCACGCGATCCTGTGAAGCATGAGCTTACCAAGCATATTGGTGTTGATGCGTTCTATGTGCGCGCTGCTGTGCAGGGTCAGGTTATTGCTCTTCAGTATGTGCCTTCCGAGTTACAGTTGGCGGATTTCCTGACGAAGGCTCAGACTAGAGCACAACATGGCTTTTATCTCTCCAAACTCAGTGTTGTTCATCCACCATGAGTTTGAGGGGGGGTGTTAGAGTTATAATATAAGTCATGTACCCCTTTGTATTTATCCCGTTGTATAAGGGGTTTCCTGCATATGTTCCACACCTGTACATGTATATATATATCGGCCTATGGCCTCATGGGAATACAAGTTGCATATTCCTAACACTCTCATGGTGGTTGTATAGTTATGCATAGTAGGATGTGAAGATTTGTTGTTGAAATACTTGATTCGTGCAGATTTGGCCATCTTGTTGATGTCTATTCATGGAATCCCCATTGCCGCTACCTTGATGGTATAGGCCCTAAAGGTACTCTGCTATTTGACACAAAGAAATTCTCATACTTTTTATTTGAAAAATTATTTAATGTTATTACATGCATTTTCATTTTTTGTGTGCATTGACATTCTGTGACAACCTTGCATAATGGTTTGCATTTCAGAAAACAATTCAAATGCTCAAAATGATTGGCATGGGGCTTGGTGGCACAGTTCCCTGACCTTCCATTCAGGTAGGTCATTGAACATCATCACTACATTCACATTTTATCCTTGATCTCATGATATCTAATCATGCATTCTTTACCACATGGTTTCTTGGAGAAGCTAAGAAATGCACGTCTGTGCAGAAGCAAATAAGTACACAAGGAGGACATGTTCTCATGTTCTTAATGCCCGCATCCTCTGCCCTCTAATTTGCATGCTACTTAATGAGTTTCAATTGACAGCATGTGAAACATTATCTCTGGAACATTCGACTTTTTTGGGACCTTCGATAGCGTGAACTTGATTAAAAGGCAAATCCGCCCAAGTAGAACTAAATCATTTTACTATCATGTGAACTCTTCAGGTTTTGTGGATGATGACAGTCCTTATGGAAAGAAAGATGACAAAGGCACATATTACTTTGAGTTCTCAAGGCCCCTAAGAACAATGGACCAGTTTCAGCAGGTGTCTTATCTACTACTATTTTATTACATTATTTTCCACACTATTACATGAAAACCAGCATACCCAGGGACATGTGCAGAAATGAAGTTATAGTGTCAAGAAACATTCATATCATTGTATTTCTGTTCCTTCGACAACTAGATCTGCAATTTGCCAGCCTTGCTAAGGAAACTGTGTGCATGCAACATTCCCGTGGTTGGGTGATTATCGGAAATGTCTAGTTTGTACTATAAGATACATGCACCGTATGACAAAGTTATTGCCATGGTACACTTAGGACACACAACCCACTTAAATGGAGACTGTTTAGATGCTTGGGCAAATATCTGTACTGGCACGGTACGTTCATATCTTCAGCAACACAAGTTCAAGCACAGCCTCTTACGATGATGGTCAGTTTGTGTGGATCTACTTCAAACCTGCGAGCTGACACACACAGGGATTAATGTGTCTCAATTGCACGCTTCAAGATTATACAACACCTTTCAAATAATTAAACATACCTTTTGGTCACTAAATCTGTTTGGCACTTAAATGTTTCTTTGGCTATGCAGGATGCGCAGTTCACAATAGGCGAGCCCAGCAGTATGGCCGTAGCTTTCTGGTACCCAACTGACGGCAAACCATGGAGCAACTCCCAGCATTACTCAGCCAGCTGCGACTGGGTGACTCTGGACATACAGCCTTCATTGGAAGCCGCTCGATACCGCCCAGCCCCTAACCGTTCCTGGGATGCTGCGACCGCCTTCGCCTTGCTCCTTTCAGTGGTGGCCGTTTGCGTGTCTATCTTTGTGGGCTACTCAGCTTCGAAGAACAAGAGCGGTGTCCAATTTACACAGCTGGCAGACATCTAGTTTGGTTGCAGGAATTATTTCGATTGCGTGCCAGCATTTCATGACCCACGCCATCCATATGTGAGGCTAATGGGTTTGTAAGATCCTTTCACACTTGGACAGAGGGATTCCCCAGTATAGTTGCGTCGGGATAATCTAGTGTAGGACACAGAAAATACACAGCCAGTTTCGATTGTAACGTGCAGCGCACATTTTCTGTAAATGATGTATTTCAGTTCATACTGGCAGTCATTGTTATTTTCTGCGGGGAAATAGAGAGATTTGATACTCATTTGGCGAAGTACGACAAGCCAACAATTTGGCCAAGTGCATACTGTCGGCCATTTTTATTTTCTGTAAATGATGTATAGTCAATGCATACTGTCGGACATGATAATCTGGTAGTCTAGCTTTCTCGCAAAAAAAAAGTTTTGCGACAGCGATCTCTCACTTGATGTTTTTCCCTCTGGCGTTCATATTAGGCCAGGGCCCAAGCAAGAAGAAGAAAATCTTAACCGGTCGCGGGCCGGGAGAGACCCCTGGAAGCTACAGTATGCTGGTCCCATCATCGGCCCGTGAGAATCTAGTTGCTAGGGTTTTAGGCGAGATAGCCTCTCCCAAGGTTTTTGCGCAACCTGCGGCACGGCTCACCAATGGCTTAGCGGTTCCGGTTAGTAGCAGCCATTCGTGCCCCCATGTGTTCCTCCATGGCCGACCCAGCGGACGCCGCCACAGCACCGGCGAACGACGACGACGTCGACGATCTCTACGCCGACCTCGACGACCAGGTGACCGCCGCGCTGGCCGCGGCTGGGGAGAGCGGCGGCTCCAACGCCAAGGACTCCGACCCGGCCACCGACGCCGAGGCCGACGCCGACGCCATCGAGGCTGTGGATTTGGGGGACGGGCTCGCGGGCTACAGCAGCAGCGACGAGGAGAGTGAGGATGACCTCCACATCGTGCTCAACGAGGACGGCTGCGCGCCGCCGCCTCCTTCTGCCGGCCGGTGCGAGGAGGGGTGGGCGGAGGAGAGCGAGGAGGGGGAGCTTCGGGCCAGCCTCTTGAAGAGTCTATCTGCTAAGGACGGCGGACAGCGCAAGGTATGCTTCGCGAATTTGTGAGGGATCGCTACTTGCTAGTGTCAAATTCGTCGAAACAATAGCTAATTTTTGCTCTTCTACTAGTTAATTGGGACGTGCTGAGAGTTCCTGATTTTTCAGTACCGGTCTCGGTACACTCCATGGTTTAGCATCCCAAATTCTGTTGTTCTGATTTCTGATACATTAGTAGTAGCTTGGAAATGCTATTTTGTAAATTAAACGAATTATATAACTAATTTGGATGAATGATGGGGTTTTCCATGTAATTGCGATTTCCAGCTTCACGGCCTCCACTACAAGGGACCTCTTGACAAAACAACAGTGGCAATCACAGGACAAGGTGATCTAGGTCACCAGCATGCGTTTCAGAAGGATTATTATTTTTTCTTGCCAAGAAACAGGTATGCTCCCTTCTCTCATTCTAGCACAAAATCCATAGAATTGTGTAACACGGAACTTTGCTACTCATGTTCTCGTTGCGATAGCGATACGAGTATTTATGGCTTTGTTTGGCGATTAGACATTGGATTATTTATGACCGTTGCTTGCTTATTTGTTAGCTGCAACTAATTGGCTGGTCTTTCGTTCTGCCTTTCTATCATTATTAGGATATGTAGTTGCACTTGCTTGCTTATTCGACCATTCTTCTATTATTTCAGGACGGTTTTCGACATAAACATTGAAGCATTTCAGCAGAAGCCTTGGAGACAGCATGGTATAGATCTTACTGATTACTTCAATTTTGGTCTGGATGAAGAAGGTTGGAGAAAATATTGTTTTGGCATGGTAGGTTTCATGACCCATTTTTTCTTCACATTTGTGTTGGGACTTTATAATTTGAAAAATTGTGATAGAGAAACTTTACTGTTTTTTTCCTGTAGAAACAGTTCACACAGGGAGCCAGATCACTTGCAGAAAAATCGTCAGGAATGGATCAGGTGAGAAACAGCCTTGAAGGTTTGTCTGTGTTCTTATTAAGAATTTTCTTACATATCTTTGCATCCAGGAATCACATCACAATCTTGAATCTAGTAAGCTAATGCCAAAGTCAGCAATTTATTCTGGATTTGAAGGAAGTAATGACGTTGCCAAGGTAATATGAAGTTAACTTTTCTTGTGGTGGAAGCAGTACATGAATTATATTCAGTCTATGAGAGCTAACTTAATACTGCACATCTAGCCAAAGGGTAGAGCAATCGATGTTCAAGGTGGTCTGTTTGAACGTCTTCCGTCAGCAGATATGTGGCGTCCAAGAGAAAGGGATTCTGATGTTGTGATACAAGTATGTTTCATCAAGGCGTCTAATATGTTGCTGCTATATCTCCTGATTTATATCTTATTACAAGTTATTCCGATTGTACAGGTAAACATGATGCTTTCGCCTTCAAATCACTCCACTTCTGATGACAACTCAACAGTAAATGACAAGTGCATGACTACTGAAAGGTATGCAGAGTCGGAACTACATGTTCCTGTTGTTTTGAGAAGGTTATACTTGTATTTCGCAAAATGATTGCTGAGCTGACCGTATTCTTAATCACAATGAATGCAGAGTATTGGTTAACGATCCCGGCGTCAAATGTTTGAAAGACACTAACCATCTGGTGGACAAGGTTGTTCCTAAGGAAGTGCTTAATGGAGGTTCCTCAGAGTGTACTGGGAGCAAATTGGATACCAGAGATTCAGCTTCTACAAGGGACCATTTTTCTAGTCCTCGTTATTCTGACATGCTTTCTGAAGAATCAACAGAAGATTGCTACTTTAAGAGAGCTAATAGATATCCAAATTCCAAGGCTACTTGTTCAGACACCAAGCTTAAGAATGTGTATGCCAAGTCTGATTTTTGCCGCCATTCGAGTAAATCAGACCAAGAAAGTGCCAAGGGTGACAGTCATAGCTATACCCCCTCTCCTGCTGATGATAGATATGACAAGACAGATGAACCTGATTTCATGTCCAGTGGCGTATTTATGAATCGTCAAAGTGATCACCGTCTCCTTAAATATGGGCATCAAGAAAGAAAAGAACAGAAGCGGAAAGGTTCAGCTTATGTAAGGCATGATGCGTTTGAGAAGGAAGAAAAAATAGCATATAGCTATGCTAGCAGGTATGATAGAAAGCATGAAGAGAAAAGATCTAGCTCCACTTTCCTTGGTAATGATTGCCGCAATGCTGTTCACAATCAGGTTTATGAAAGACGTGATTATTCACCTGCTGAAAGAGCAGCTTTGAGAAATGGCGTGCATCGCTTTAGTACCATCTCTAACCATCATCACGACCGTTTTTCTAGGCATGAATTCAATGATGACCAAGATGATCTGCAGAGGCTCTCATTAGCCAAAGGGTGGCAGCGACGCCATGATCACGGATATGGATACAAGTCAGTGCAAAAGGCTGAGCTTTTTGATGACATTGATAGGCACATGTATAGAGAAAGTTATTACCAGGAAACTAGAAGAGTCCGACATGGCCATGATGAGGATGATGAACTATTCGATTACAATGACTACCGATTTGGTGAGTTCTGTGGACCTGAGGTTAGACGAAAGTATCGAAGCAGAAGATCTGCAGAAAGCAGTGATGAACATTGGAGACATCCTTACCACTTCGTTTCGCCTCCTCGGGCAAATGACTACCCCCAGAATCCTGAGAGAAACTGGTCTTCTCCTGGTTTAACTTCCTTGAGCTCAAGAAACAGTCGAAATGCCAAATTCATGCAATATCATCATGATGAATACTATCAAAATAACAAGCACCATAATTCTTCAGCTCACATTGACAACATTCAACAATCTGTTTCATTCACTGCTGCCCCCTCTGAGACTGGTTATTGTATTCTTCCAGTCAAGAGGAAGCTCCATGCTGGTCTGGGTTCGATGAGCCGTAAAGATCTTCTCGGCATAGCAATTTCAAAAGGGAGAAGACTGAAGCATGACCAATTCATGATCAGTGATAGGAAGCTTTATGCTGTGGAGATGCACAATTCTCCAAAGGAAACTGTTAGAGAAGCCATTTATAGTTTCAGTGATATGAGAGATAGTAATACTATTTCAAACATTCACGATGAAAGAAGGCATGAGCACATGAATATTCAGCCCAAGGACACAGCTAGCATCCGCTTGAATGATAGGAAAAGAAAGGTAAACTTTGAGGAGATAAAATCAGAAATGTTGTACGCATATATAATATTCAATATATCTTTTTCCTTAAGTTCTTATTGTGGCAAGAGGGTGATTTCAACCAGCACATATGTGCACATAAAAAGGGAAGAAAAGGAGTGGGGCTTTATGCTGCTCAAAACTGAATTGCACATAGCTCAGTATGGTGGTGGAATTTGCAACTCCTCAGTTTTCTTTGAAATTTATGTTTTTATCTTTTAGGGGCATTTACGCACTTCCAGAACAATGCACACTCTCCTTTGGTAAGCTGTTTCTTTAGATGGTCTGGTCTCTAGTGGGATCCTACCAAAGTTTGGTGTCAATTTTAAACCAACTTGGATATCGGTCAGATATAGCTGCTCCATGTCTGTAAACAAGGCCTGAAATAACTTAACAGGATTCTGGATTTTTGTTGTTTACGGGTTGGCCTTTTTTTTGCGGATGAACGGGTTAGCGTTTGTCCATATTATCAACATTTTGATTGGTATTTCTGAACTAGGGCGTGTATCGGGATAACTACTCTCTAGAGGATAGCCATGGACACATACTTAACAATATCTGATGCTATTCTCTTGCTGTTTAATAATCTTCTCGCACTTTAATGTACGCTCACAAGGTAGTGTTAGCTTCTTTTCCACTGCTGAGATTATAGCCTGCTCTGGCATCTGCATACTTATCTCCAATGAGTGATTGTATTAATTTGCACCACTGTCGCACATGGTCAATGAAATGCCAATTTCTCTTCTACTATAGTATCTTCAACACATATGATGCCTGGAATCCTCTGCTTCTAGTCAGTCACAGTACTTGGATCTTACAGTAGCAGGACATGGTATGCACATGGAGATACACAATTTCATGATGTGCCAACACAGTGACGGTGAAATACATGGGTTGAAGTTCTGCGCATTCGTACTTTGTAGATTGTGTTCTTGTATTAATACATGCTAGGTTGCTTAGCAAGCAATTTATATAGATATTTTAAATACAACTATAGAGGTCTATGTGCTGTACATTTGTGCTATTTTTTTGTGATAATGTTTGTCTGTGTGTGCGTTCTATGTTGGCTGGTAGGTTTGTTTTTAAATAATAGTGACCTAGTGTGTGCTGTGAATATGTAACATCATTGTTGCTGGCTGAAGTGTTTGGTGTCCAACGTGTGCCAAGGACCTAATGTCAGCATACTAGTGCTTTGGACTTTTTGACTGGCTTGTTCATGTCAAGTATTTGAAATTTGATAGATCCAAGCTCAAGAAGTGACAGTTTTCCTCCCTATGTACTTATTTTCATCATGAGAATATTGTACCTGGTTTGGTTTGTATGTCTGACCATTGATGAACTCAGTAAAATGTACTACAACTAAAATTCCAACTTGTCATTTCCAGTTAAATTACAATAACCATTGAACTGATCCCAAATTCATTTCTTCTTAGGGATTGACTATTGTACATTTTTTATATATTTTTTCCCATAAAAGATAATCTTAAATCAATTTACATTTCTGCTCTGAGGCCTGAGGTGAGACATTGTTCGATTCTTACATGACGTCATACATTTTATTCGGATATCCTCTCAGATCTTAATAACTCAAACTGTTAATGTGTTGTCAGTTTTGGTGACATTTGGAGATTATTATGGTTTAATCTTATTTTGCTCTCTATTGAGCTCTGACTGCACATTCAGTATTCAAGTGGATAGCCTTTTAAACTAGTGCTGTACTTTACTTTCACCTAATCCTTTTACTATCATCTGGCATATCCCTGTTAATTTTTCTGTTGTTGATTTGTTTGACAAATAGTAGCATTTACTATCCCATAGGGGCAGATTGACTGTGTCACCGAGTCAGTACAAAGGCACCCACTTGTAACTATCGTGCTCATACAAGTGTCCTCACTAGTATCTTGATTTGATGCCACATGATTTTATCTCCCGAGGGTCTAATATAATGCCTAATTACACTTAAGTATGCCTTTACTTAATGTATAAATCTATTGCAACTCAATAAGGTCTGAGTTAACACACATTACACATTGCTATAATGCTGATTGGTTTCATTTGCCAAGTATATCAAGTAACATGAGAATAAATTTAGGTTTTTCTTGCTAGATTCTCAAATTCGGAATTTAACGAGATTCAAATGATTATGCTACATATCATCAATCCATGGCAGGTTCCAGTGCACACTGATTACTGACTGGAAATTCATGTATATGCTGTGACTATCATGTTTTGATATTTTGATTGAGCAAGATTGCAGTCAAACTACTCGAGTTTGTTATTGGAACACCAATAACTCCAATGAAATCTCTGAAGTATGCGCTGATGTATATGAAAGCTTGGGTTTTAAATTCTAACATGACATGCTGAGAGAAAAGGGGTTTCCTGACAATGTTGTGGTATTGACGTTCCTTTTGGTCTTCATTTTAAAATAATATAGGTCAAAATTAGATGCTCAATAGGACTCTTAGAAATATTCTATGTTTTGCTGCATGTTTAATTTGATAAACCAATTTGAGCTCAGTTCAGGCTGTGTCTCCTCTTCTTTCTTTTTATTTTTTTATATTCTAGGAATTTTTCTGCTGCCCTTCTCCATATACTTTTAATAGTTCATTGGAATAATCGCCTTTTCTCTTACATAATTTGTTTGTACTAGTTATTTTTGTGAATATTCCCAGTTACTGCTTGTGGTGAGGTGTATATATACCTTCTGGATCCCCCAGTAGAAATGTTTTAGATTAATTAGGTGTAAATGGGGAACACCCACAGTAGTTCGTCCAGTTCAATTGGTTTTCCTTGTCAGGGAAAAAAGACACATGGATGGTTAAGCAATAGGATATTATGTCTTAAGTAATTATCTCTTCGTATTTACTTTAGTGATCTAAGACGTCTTATAAAAGTTTACAGAGGGAGTATGATTTATCTTATCAATAAAATAGCCAGAACTTTGCTACTTGTAATTTACATTTATGTTCAGGTTCATATTTTCAATCCGTAGTATAGATTAAGAACATGTTCATGTCCATAAAAATGATAGTACATGGTTTATATCCGGCTGACTTAACACATGCAGTTACTGGTAGAAAGCATTAATTCTTTCTGCGCCTGTATATTTTGCTTAATATTTATACTTAGAGGAAACACTTAGTTATAATATATATGTTGTTTCTTTTTGTAAAGCAGTGCTGCATCACCAAATATTGATCTCTCAGACACTTAATTTAGCAGCTAATATCCTATAAGTAATCCTACTGGTTGCTGAAGAATAGGATAGGAATATATTTCTTTTAGGTCGCGTTGTAAGTTTACCAAGTTTTATCTGTAACTTCTGTATACTGTATTACGATATTATCTTATCAGATGTTTGATGTGCCCTGGTAACTACTACTCCATTTAAACAATCCATTTAAACCCTGAAGTAATACAGTATACGGAAGTTACCGGGGCACACTGAAGTAGAAAATGCGACAGATGTGCCCCGGTAACAATATGTGCCCCGGTAACAATCCATTTAAACCCCGAAGTAATACAGCAACAATAATCCATTTAACCAATTATCTTATCAGATGTCCATTTAAATGGAGTAGAAAATTGACAATTATTGTTGCTTAGTAAACAGTCCATTTAAACCCTGAAGTTCATTTTTCAGTTTGAAATGAACTCCGATGTCTAGAGCCCAGATATTTGTAACCCCGAAGTCTAAAGCCCAGAATTTGTAACCCCGAACCTTAACAACCAATCCCTTGCTTCCTTTTTGGGTGTTTAGCTGCATTGGAGCCCATTACTGCCCAGTAGACCGGATTTGATCAGCCTTCAATGCCATTTTTTCTAAAGAGAATACCAACATTGCCCCTATCTTCCCATACCACCAACACTTTATACTTTTCTCCTTCTCTTCTCATGCCACCAGCCGAAGTGAGGGATGCCAAAAAAGGGGGTGGGGTCAGTGTGCAGAGTCCACCTGTGACGTTGCTCGGGGCGGAGCGCGCGTTAAGTGGCACTCAAGGCCACAATGGCGGTGGTTGCATCATTCTCACATCGAGGTGGCACCACAAGTGCAGAATCGTGCGATTGATTGAAGGAGGGTGATGAGCAAGGAGGGGACATAGTGTATCCACGAGTAAATGTTTGGGACTCACTGTTTGGCAAGCATCACCCTTTTCCCTGTGTGCCAAACAAGCTGTCTAAGTTGGTTCGTATTAGGAAGTTCAGGGTCCTGAATTTAGGGACTGAAAGTATGAGCACACATCAAACCGGAGGGTTTATAATGGACTTATTTTTCTCTCTGTATGCCTATTTCTGGTGCTTTGTTAACATGGCCATCATTGTAGAATCTTAACTGTCAATGCTAAATTGCTGCTGATTCTTGTGTCCCGGTCCTTTGCTTCTACTACACATTGTGTATTAGTGACAAGGAGTAACTGTCAAAGCTTTAAGAGCAGTTGTTTACCCAACAATGGAACAGGAATACAATTTCTCGCACTATTTGTGTTTGCCATTTCAGTACAAGTCGATGTGCACCTTTTTACCTTATTTTTCTTGCATGCATGCTCTCACCATCTGTGGACTTTTGTTCCTCAATGCTATATTGTCATTTATTGCAGTTTAAGCTCCAAGGCAATGAGATAAGGCGAGTTGAAAGTGACAATGAGGGATGTCTTCCTGCAGACAAGAATTTGCACAGTTCCAAACACAAGGATGTACATCAGAAAGCACAGAAGGTGAAACTGAATAGAAGTTACTATCAGTCAGTCTGCCAGGGCTTGGAGAAAATAACAAACCAAAGACGCCAAACTACCAAGGAAGAAGATGAGATTGAGGAGGGAGAAGTGATTGAAGAGGACCATCAGGATACTGCTCCAAACAGAAAACCTAACAAGCCAAGAAACACAGCATTGAAATCAGTGATTGAAGCAAGCTCAGGCGGTCAGTTAGAGACGATTAATGCAACCTCAAAAGATATTTGCGACAATGGAGCTACAAGGGAATGCGACGAGAAACACATACTCAAGGTAATGGAAAAGATGCAGAAGAGAAGGGAGAGGTTCAAAGAAGCTGTTACTGTTACTCAAAAGGAGCAAGACAATGGCAAGGATGAACTGTTAGCAGTTGCGTGTGGTGCGGACGATGTCAAGAATCAGCGACCTGCAAGGAAACGTCGTTGGGGCGGCAATGGTTAGATGCTGAACTAACCGTGAGTCAGGCATATTTTGTGCCGAAATATCGACTTATGGTACTTGGGAGGAGCCAAAGTGCCAATGTTTTTTATGAACTAGATGCCGCTGTCATCTAGCGATTCAGGTTGAGACACTGTAGATTGAATATGTTTTGATGCTTGGAACAGGAAACAGAATGTACAAAGGCATTCACATATTGCAGTTGTAATTGACCTACAGTTTCAACATTTTTGTCAGAGCAGTCAGCTAATAAGATCAACGGCATCAGACTGAACATCTGCTCGTCTTTCCTCAGGAGAGGGTTACTTCTTTTTTTCCCTTTCCTTTTTTTTGCTGCGCGGGGAATTCTGACACTATCTCTCTTGGGTATATTTGGCCGTGGTCTCTACATATGGACATAGTGTCGCTCTGTTGGTTGCGGAGTTGTCGTAGTGTGCTGCCGTATGCCTGCTTCATGTCTTGGTTGTGTTTTTTGCATGCATTCCTTGGGCTCCTAACTGCAGTGTGTTTTTAAAAGTAGAGTATGGTTTTTGCCGCGGTTATGTTGCTTCATGTGCTTATTAAGCTGTACTGGCAGCCTAAGCGAGTGTTATGCTGGTTTATTTTGCGTGGATTGCTCCGTAACCATGGCAAAGCCGCAAAGATCGCTTGAGTAAAAAAATATCATCCATATTCATACCTGCAAGTTATTGTTTTTCAACTCAGGACTGGTGATATCTCTCGCAGCGTGTCAAAAATGAGATGTTGATCATTTCAAAAGACAAAAAGAGAAAGAAAGATATGTTGATAGTTTCATGGTACATCCCCGGTGACAATCACAGGCAGGAACGGGACGCTTCTCTTTTCCTTGGAAAACAGGAGACGGGCATCCCGCCTCGTGTCCAATCGCACGCCGAGGCGAAGCACTCGTCCCGAGAGGTTTTGCCGGTCCGGTGAAACTCAAAAAACACTGACCTTCCCTGCCCGGCGACGTGGCGCGCTCCGGGCCTCTCCAACGGCCTCCCCCATCCCCGCCTCCCGCTTCTGCCCCCGCAGCCCCGCCCACGGCGTCAACACCACCGCACGCGCGTGGGCAATCCCGTAAACTCCACACCCCCTCCCTCACAAAGCCACGCCTCGGCCTCGCCTGCTTCGCTGCTCCGACCAGAGCACCGCGTCGCGCTCCAGCGCCATGGCGATGCGGCTCTTCTCGTCCTCGCCGCCTCCCCCGCCCCTCCCGGGCCCTGCCACCACCAAGGCCTCATCCGCCGCCGCGCTCTTCTTCCTCCGCCTACGCCGCCGGAGGCCCGCTGCCGCGGCAGGGGGAGGGCCCGAGCGGGACGGGGAGGGCCCCTTCGACAGGAGAATGGAGGAGATTGCGAAGAAGGTCCCGCTCTTCGAGCCCGCCATGGGCGAGCCCGCCGCCACGGCTGAGCGCCCGCTGCCCATCAACCTCGAGCTCTGGCTCCACCGCGCCAAGGTGCACACCAGGAAGTACGAGTTCGCGGAAGCCGAGAAGCTCCTCAACAAGGTGCGCACCTACAGCACAGAGTTCAATGCATCCAACATAATAGTATGACATCTCACTGAAACACAACAAGAGATAATGAGGCTGCATTGTGCTCTAAAATGCTACTCCATTATTGTTTATATAGAATCATCAAGTGTCTAATTGTTTGGTTGCTCTAAGCTGACGATCGATTTCTGATCCAGTGCATGTTGTATTGGCCTGAAGACGGGCGCCCATACGTCGCGCTTGGGAAGCTATATAGCAAACAGTCGAGGTTTGACAAAGCTAGAGCGGCTTATGAAAGGGGCTGCCAAGCCACACAGGGAGAAAATCCATACATTTGGCAGGTTTGCACGTCATCACCTCACTTCTAAACCGACTAGTAGAAAAATTTATACCACGTCAGCAATGCAGGGCATGTGGTTCATCCTCTAGAGGCTTACGTGTCAACATAAATAATGCCCATACGGTTATCTTAACAATATCTTAATATACCAAGTGTAATTTTTTTTGTTAATATGCCATGTGTGGATTTGACTATGTTTAACTATAACTCGTTCGTCTATATGTTATACTCGGTGTTTCTCAAACGAAAAAGAACACACTGGGAGCACCTATAAGGGTCAATCTTTTTACTATTTAGCTTTCATTTACACATGTTATTTATGTCAGAACATAATTTCTTGAAATATTGTTACGATCTGGTAGAAAATGTAGGAAGTCATTCGAGATTTTTGATTGAATCCTGTGTGATGTGCCCAGCTGGAACTATCTTGCACATTGACCCCAGTGTGTATGTTTGACATATCTAGAAATTACGTCATCTAGTGAGAAATCCAATAAAACATGCAGAAGTCATGGTTTTCCTTTTGCTTGGATTACAGTGCTGGGCAGTGCTAGAAAGCAAGGGTGGGAGTATTCGAAGAGCACGAGAGCTATTTGATGCTGCTACTGTGGCTGATGCAAAGCACATTGCAGCTTGGCATGGGTGGGCAATTTTAGAAATCAAACAAGGAAACATAAAAAAGGCTCGGAACCTACTTGCAAAAGGTCTGAAATATTGTGGAGGAAATGAGTACATTTACCAGACTCTTGCTTTGCTTGAAGCTAGAGCAGAGCGCTTTGAACAAGCACGGACTTTATTCCAGCAAGCTACTCAATGCAATCCAAAAAGTTGTGCAAGTTGGCTAGTAAGTATTTGCTTCATAGTTTTCTGTTTACTGCATAAAAAGAAATTTCAAGCTGTATTTTGTGTTGAACTGTGAACTTATGTATGACAATTTTCTAGTAGTCTTGGGCTCAGGTAGAAATGCGTGCAGAAAACAATGTCATTGCGAGGAAGCTCTTTGAGGTAATACTTAGACAATCATACTTCCCATTGATGGTTTTTACTGGTTTGGTTCTCATACTTGTAATTTTCTAAGGCTTGTTCATCCATTTCCTCATGTTCACGTATCTTCAGAGGGTTTTTTGTCTTAATGGGTAGTGTGAAGTAGAAAGAAATTCCAAGTAGCGATGGAATTATTGTAGATTCACCCTTTATTTGTCTGGTTTTTGTTGGAAGATCTGCTCTACTAGTAACTATATCGGTTTCAGTTATTCCACTATAATACAATGCTAGGGTCATACTATGGTGCTATTGGTTCACATCTGCATGTGATAGTTCCTCGTATTATTTATCACATTCCTTGAAAGAAAATCAAGTTTCTTGGCAGAAAGTAACTTCGGTTTTCCTGTGCAGAAAGCTGTCCAGGCTAGTCCCAAGAACAGATTTTCGTGGCATGTTTGGGCACTCTTTGAGGCCAATCAAGGTAACACTGACAAAGCAAGGAAGTTACTTAAGATTGGCCATGCTGTGAACCCTAGGGACCCTGTAATTCTACAGTCACTTGCACTGCTGGAATACAATTGTGCATCTCCAAATGTTGCCCGTGTATTATTTAGAAAGGCATCTCAGATTGATCCAAGGCACCAACCAGTTTGGATAGTAAGTATTTCTGCACTTACCTCTTTTATTAATCTGACCATTTAAGCTCCATGTGGTTTGCTTTACTTCATTTGCAGTTGGTCTGTACGCCTTTTCTTAATGTTCTTTTTCCTCTGTCTGGAGATACAATTTTTCAGTTTCCGACATTACTTTGTTGTAGTGCCTCTTACAGTAGAGCTGCAACTTGCAAGTCCTAGTTATTCAGTATGCAAATATACAATCGAATCATTTGGGAATGGAAAGGTTCACGGAATATTCAGTGCATCCCTTGAGTTCAGAATATGCCTTCCCTTTTGTTAGTACTTCTGTGTTGTGCTCTATATCCTTCTTTCACCTTCAGAGTTTAGATTATTTAGCCAGTGTTCTTTAAGATCTTGAGTGATATATTTTGAGTTTCTGTAGAGTTTACTTTTTGGGTGCAATTAGATATATTACCTACCTTCCACCATGGAAGGTGTTGCATTTTCTCTTTTTTCAGAGAGTACAAGCAAGACACATAAACTCACACACACCACACCCCATGATGCTCACACATTTTACCGGCTTCACTTAACGTGGGCACATGCTATTCTACTAATGCGAACACACACCTGCACGCCTAGGGATCGAACCAGATATATGGTCACAGGAATATCTGTAGGTTTTGCATGTTGTTGGTCACATTGAAGTAAAAAAGATTGGATATGAACAACTAGAAGGACAGATGTTTCTACCAAAATCAGGAACGAAATATACAAGAGTACCACTTTGCATTCAACATTTAGATGTGCTTTTTATTTCCAGCTAATTGACATGGCTACTTGCTTATGGACTGTTTTCTTTACAGTATTAGGTTATCTTTGAAACTTAGCATTTCATGTTATAGGCTTGGGGTTGGATGGAGTGGAAAGAAGGAAATGAGAGAACTGCAAGGTCACTCTATCAAAGAGCCTTGTCAGTTAATTCAACAAATGAATGTGCTGCTCGTTGTCTTCAGGTAAAGAATATCACTTGAACAAAATCTGATACTTTGTCTAAGTGTTTGTTATACCTTTTTGTCTCACACACCATCGAATATATACAGTTTGATTTGATGAAATAGTCCAACTTGACTGCTTGCTCGTATGTGTGAAGCATATGTTGTATCCATGATTTGAAGGCTCAAACTGCATCATTCTAGCAATTTGAAGATTAGCTCCTAATGTCGGCTATTATTCCATTTACTATCTCATACCATTAAATTATGAGCACTACTTTTATAGGCTTGGGGAGTCCTAGAACAGCGTGTGGGTAACTACACTGCTGCCAGAAGATTGTTGAGGTCTTCGCTGAACATCAATTCTCAGAGTGAGGTGACATGGCTGACATGGGCGGCACTAGAGGAGGAACAGGGGGATCCAGTTCGAGCTGAAGAAATACGGGACCTTTATTTTCAGCAGGTTAGTGCATGCAAACTATATCTTTTGTGTTCATGTGTTTGTGCCTACATCTCCATGAACAACATAGTAGCAGGCTAGCAGCAGTTGTTAGCCTACCGCGGGAGACCCGTGGCAATGCAACTGATCATTCCCCATCCTGACAGCGTATCGAGGTCATGGATGATGCCTCCTGGGTCATGGGCTTCCTCGACATCATCGATCCTGCTCTAGACAGCGTGAAGAAGCTCCTAAACATGGACCGACCGTCCGGTCAAGTGATGCAGCAAGGTAGGAACAGGGGGATCACAGCTGAAGGTTCAAGTACTTCTGACCTCGACAGCGGCACGGCTGAAGGTTCAAGCACTCCCAACCTCGACAGCATCGTGGACCGCCGTGCTGCATACACTCGGGAGGCAGAGAGTGATTTTGACGTGGACGGCTTCATCAGGAGGAGGCTGGCCCTGGACCCGGCGGAGCTAGACGCTGTGCTAGAGGGCTCTGATCCCGGAGTTATTTCTCAGAGGAGGACGCGGCGGCTGACCAGGAAGCCTCTCCCTCTTCTTCCCGTCCCGTAGTTCCTTCTTCCGTCCAGCATTAGCAGCAGTTGTTGCCATGTCCACCGTGCACAGCCATCCAGCGATCACTGACAGGTACCGTGGCCTGAGGGACAGTAGTAAGTAGTACGTGCATTTATGTGTATATCTGTAATAAGAAGAACCCCGATGCTGACATTAGCAGTCACTTGCCCATTGTGTATGTAGTTCTGTCAGAGGCTGCTCGAGAAGCAGTGTAGCTGTGTATAGAAGCCCATCAGTCTTGTGTGGTTACAGCATTTGTTCTTTGCAAGTAGTCTAACTCTCCGGATAGATGCCACTCGATGTCTCGGAGGAGCACCAACACTGGCCATCTTCGAGTCCAAGTTTATGAGACTCATGCCTTGGAGCCTAGTAAAAGGGCAAGTCAATCCGTAGCGGAGCGTTGAGCTCATCCCATTGTGGTCCTGAAGTTGACTTCAATCGGTTCGTTTGTGCGTCCGAGTGAAGGACGACCCTCGAGGGTGTTTGGCGGACCGAGAGTGATTCTTAGGAAAGAGATCACCGGTGATCAATCGGATTGATCTGCGGCGAAATTACCGCGATTTCAAAATGCGCGTGCGTGCGGACGCGGTTGCGCCGCGGATCGTGGGGAAAGTGGAGGCACGGCACCTCGATTCCTGCCCCGGAAATCTGCCATGTGTCGCACTTCCTCTGTGCGGCGAGATTTGAGGGTGCCGTGGGACCGGAGATCAACGACCACTAATCCTCGGGGTGGATTTATCCACGGTATAAAACACGGTAGGGTTGGGGTAGAAAAATTACCAAATCCCTTTTTCACCCCTTCGTCCACTTTGACGAGCTCGCCACCCGCCCTCTCCACCAAGCCCACCACCACGCCTTGCCGGAGTGTGCGGAGAGGATGGTGAAGGACGCGACGGCCAAGCTTGAGCGGGCCAAGAAGGCACAGAAGGACTCGTCGTCGAGCCCCGCTCCCTCGCCCGACTGGATCCAGGGGGATTGGCTTCCGCCTCAGGTCACTGCGGAAGACATGGAGGGGATCGTCATCGACGGGTTGGTCCCGGAGGAAGGCTGGAGGCTACCGGAGGCAGACAAGCCGGAGCCCGCACCACGGCTGGATAAGCATGTCCTCCTCATGATGCACGTCGAGCGAGGCTTTTCCATGCCACCTCATCCCTTCCTCCGCAGTTTCTTGAACTTCTTCGGGGTGCAACTGCATCACCTGCCCCTGAAAGTGCGTTATATCGACTAGAGGGGGGGGGGGTGAATAGACAATCTTTACAAATTTTTCACTGAGGAAATTCAACTTGAGGAATTTCCTAAGTCACGAACTACTAGCAGCGGAATAAGTACTCAGGTGCATGCGGAACAGAGCAGTAGCGCAGTCATCATGATTGAATGAAACAAGCACAGAGTACAAGTGGCGTGAAAACAGGATGAGCAGGCTGAAAACAATGTGACTGAAGAAATATGATCGAGGAAATTGAGAAAGTCTTCAGTCAAAGTCTTCAAACAGTAATGATCAAGTTCATCAACATATGAATGAGGAAATGAAAGGGTTGAGGAAATAGAACCAGTAGCTTGGTGAAGACGATGATTTGTTAGACCAGTTCCAACTGTTGTGACAATCGTACGTCTGGTTGGAGCGGCTAGGTATTTAAACCTGAGAACACACAGTCCTCACCGTATTCTCCTTGAGCTAAGGTCACACAGACCTCACCCAATCACTCGTGGTAAGTCTTTAGGTGACTTCCAAACCTTCACAGACTCGGTCACTCGGCGACCCACAATTACTCTTGGATGCTCTAGACCATTGAAAGTGCGTTATATCGACTAGAGGGGGGGTGAATGGACGATTTTTATGAAAGTCTTCAAAACTTGGGAGTTATGAAGACAAACAGTGAAGATTATGCCTATTACTATGCAGCGGAAGTTAGATTACACTAGGCCAGCCATGGTCATGTATTCATTAGAGTGAAAGCACAGTGACAAACAGCTTCAGTGTAATAAGGATCAAGTAGGAAGAAGTTATGAAGCCAAACAGATCATGCATTCACGTTATGAAGACAAATGATAAAGCAAGCATGCAGTGACTTCACAATGAGTAACAGCAAGAGAAGGAAGTGAGGATGAAACCAGTGACTCGTTGAAGACAATGATATGTTGGACCAGTTCCAGTTGCTGTGACAACTGTACGTCTGGTTGGAGCGGCTAGGTATTTAAACCTTATGACACACAGTCCCGGACACCCAGTCCTGAACACACAGTTCAGGACACCAAGTCCTCACCGTATTCTCCTTGAGCTAAGGTCACTTAGTCCTCGCCCAATCACTCTGGTAAGTCTTCAAGGTAGACTCCCAAACCTTCACAGACTTCGTTCACTGGCAATCCACAATGTCTCTTGGATGCTCTGAACGCGACGCCTAACCGTCTGGAGGATTCACAGTCCTCAAGTGTAATAAGTATTCAGATCACACAGACAAGAAGACTTAAGTGATGCCCAATTTACTCTGGCTCTGGGTGGTTAGGGCTTTTCTCCTCACTAGGAATTTTCTCTCAAAGGCTTCGAGGTGGGTTGCTCTCAAACGACAAAAGCCGTGCACTGAAATCTGAGCAGCCAACCGTTTATGGTTGTGGGGGTGAGCTATTTATAGCCACTTGGCAACCCGACCTGATTTGTCCGAAATGACCCTGGGTCACTAAGGAACTGACACGTGTCTCAACGGTCAGATTTCGAACTCTCATGACAACTTTACTTGGGCTGCAAGCAAAGCTGACTTGTCCGGCTCTGGACAAGATTCGCTCTCATTGTCTTCACTCGAAGACATAGGTTTTTGATTTAGGCATCACTTCAGTCATTCTGACTGGTTCTCCTGGACCCCACTTAACAGTACGGTGGTTCCTATGACTCAACACAAAATAAAAAGAACTACGAAAGATCTAAGTCTTCGAGTTCCATAGGCTTCATAACGTGTCTTGTTTTGTCATAGTCTTCAATGTGAATATCTTCATATACCACATTTGTCTTCAGTGTCTTCATACATTTTTAGGGGTCATCTCTGGTAGTAAAACCGAATCAATGAGGGACTTCTACTTGTGTTTTCCTGCAATTCTCACAAACACATTAGTCCCTCAACTAGGTTTGTCGTCAATACTCCAAAACCAACTAGGGGTGGCACTAGATGCACTTACAATCTCCCCCTTTTTGGTGATTGATGACAAACTAGTTGAAGTTTTCAACGGGGAATATAAAGTGTGAAGTTTGTAAAGGAATTGTCTTCATAAGTAGCAAGAGCTCCCCCTGAAGATGTGCATATAAGTTAATTTGCTTTTGGAATGCAAATGCACATGGCAGGTTGTACTTGTGGAGATCAGCTTCAGCTTATGATGACAATCCACTATGCATGTGAGAGTATATGAAGATAATGACATGCATAATGGAAAATGGACGTCTGCAGAATGAGGTGAGTGCGGAATTTATCGTCGCACATGCGGAATTTATCTTCGCAAACAGAGTGGTAAACAAGTAGCAGACGACCATCGAGTTTTAGTGTTTACAACTCAAAAGAACCAAATGAAGTAAAAACAAGAGTTGTAAACACGAAGCAAAGTATAACAAAACAAGGCACCCGCCCATGTTGACCCGCTTGAAGACTATAAACATCATATGCTTCTCCCCCTTTTGTCAGGAATGACCAAAAAGGTTTGAAGACATAGAGTTTTCTACGCGTTCCCAGGCGCAGCAGGGTCGGTGGAGTTGTTTGGCGGTGCTGAGCTTTGAGGTGCTGAAGCAGGTGGTGGTGAAGTAGCATCATCATCTTCATCAATGATCCTTGCAGTGACGGTGGCAGCAGATGAGGAAAACTCAGAGTCTTCAAGTGATGGTGTGTTGCGCATCACAGCCCTCCTAGGGGGTGTGGTGTCAAATTTGAAGCGCTCTGTGAAGCCATCCTCTTCAAGTTCAACTTCAGTGCAGATCATTGAGAGCCCTTTCCACGTACGACGGCAAGTCTCATGTGTAACGAAGGCATTCTTGGTGGCCAGGTTTCGAAGACGATTGACATCCACCAAGAGGCTCTTCATCTGACGTTTCAGCCAGTCGTGATGCTTATCTTGCTTTTGGTGAAGGGCCACAAGAAGCTCTCGGTCAGTGAGGACACGAGCATGCTTCTTGGGTCTTGGAGCGTTTGTGCTATCTGTGGCTTCAGTTGATGCCGGTGCACGTGTAGTGCCAGCCATCGGATAGACTCTGGACATGGCTTCAACACCTTCAACATTCTGCGTGAAGCTCTGGTGTTCGGCATTCTGAAGACTTATTGGTTGCTTGGAAGGCTCAGGGTATATTGCTTCAGCAGAGATATCCACATCTGGCAGGAAGATGCGATGGTTTCGGGTTGAGGGCTGATACGAAATTGTAGAGTGCAGTTTGATCAGCCTCATCACCCAAGGGGCATAGATTTTTAGACCAAATAAGTCCGAGCCTGACGCTGCAAGTTGTTGTATGAAAAGATCCTGTGCGTTGAAGCATTTGCCATGCATGATATAGAATATGAGAGTCTTCATTGCACCCTCAATCTTGGCATGTGGAGAGTGTCCCTTAATGGGCCAGAGAGTCCGCCGAATAATGTGATATATGGTCCTGGGCAGGTACTCTAGGTCTTCAACGAAGAACTCAGTTGGATATGGTGCATCCTGAGGCAATGGCTTAATCATTGAGAGCATCTGACTCATATTTGGTTCAGGTCTCTGGAAAATACTCTCAATAGCTTCAGAATGTGGTTGGTAGCCTTCTTCGAAGAATTCGCCTGGAGTGGGCAGGCCGGTGAGCTCAATGATATCAAATGCATTGGCTTCATGATGGACATTTCCGGTCATCCACTCCAGGATCCAAGTCTTCGGATCTCTGTTGTATCCTTTGATATGGAGAGTGGCATAAAACTGAAGTAGAAGCTCTTCGTTCCAGTGCTCTTCATCAGTTACAAACGGCAGCAGACCTACTTGCCTGAAGCAGTCCAAAGCTTCCTCAAGACATGGCAGACCAGCAATGGCTTCAACCTCAAGGTGCTTGTGAGGGAAGATGCGACCTTGGTTGTATAAGATGCATGAATAATAGCTGCGCTGTGAATAGCTCCAGAACCTGTCTGATACAATCCTTTCCCTTGAATAGGGGTTCTTGGAGCTATTGAAAAATGTGTTGTCTGCCTTGAAGCTGTTTATATCAAAGGAGCCAGGTGCTGATGCAGGACCTGGGAACCTTGGAAGCCTTGGGACTGGCTTCTGGACATGAGGCCTGTGCTCTATGTGATAATCAAATTGTGGACCTGCAGCAGACTTAGGAACTGAAGTGTCTGGCTCAGTGGCTTCGCTGTCCGCTGAAGCATTTGGTGGGGCAGGCTCCACATTGGCTTCAGTGTTTGTAGTTGGAGGGACAACCTCAGGCACGTTCTCCTGGGAAACTGCATCTTGATGGAGCGAGGGAGTGGGTTCTGGAGGTGCTTCTTCATTGTCTTCGGCTGATGCAGCCGGAATTTCTGCAGACTGGACTTGAGGCCGTGGACCTTTGCGAAGCCTACGGAACGCAGACGACGCTTGTGGTGTCGGAGTGGGCTGGGCCTCAATGTCTTCTTCTTCCTCCTGAGGGCGATCCGCCCATGACTCATTTTGTGCCATTGGCGTCAGAGGACGTCCAATGCTGATGAGTTCGCTTGTTTCAAGCTGAGGAAGGGCTGCATCACCTTGCACATTGTCCTGATGACCAATGTCTTCAGTAGCTATTGGATCGGCTGCTGGAATATCTTCAGCGTCAGGTGCCTCTGTGGGAGCAGGCTCATGAACTGTCAGTCTTCTTTCTGCATTGGGGTGAACGACAGAAAGGGGTTCAACCATCAAGGGCTATGTGGGAGCAGCCCTAGATTTCTTGGTCTTGCGCTTCTTTTTACTGGGGGCAGTAGGAGAGGCTTCAGAGCTCTTCCTTTTTCTGGCTTCAGCTTCTGCAGCTCTTGTCTTCTTTAGCTCTGAAGCTGTTGACCGGCTCTTTGGCTTCGAGCCGGTCGTGGCGGTTGAGAAGACAATCGGAATAGCTGCTTGTTTTGATGCCTCTGATTCGCTCACAACAGGCTGCTTCTTCTTCTTTGCGGCCATCTTGGGGTCGATGCCAGGACGCCCAAGTGCCTTGCGCTTTTCAGCCTCGTTGTAGGCTTGAACACATTTGTCTGCCAAAGACTTCATCCTTTCACGTGAGCCTTGAGCTTCAGCACGCTTCTTCAGAAAGTTTTCTTTGAGATCATGCAGCATGATTTTGAAGTTCCTCACTTCCTGCACGCTGAGGCTGGCCATGTGCTTCTTGAACTGAGCTTTTTCGTGATCAATTTTCTGCTTCAGCTCAACAATGCGCTGAGCAATGGCCAGTTCTGAAGCAATTGCGCCTTGGAAGGCGACGCTGAGTCCAACAGGCAGCTCTAGATCATTGAAGCTTATGTCTGGTGTGTCAAACCATTCATCGATGAAGCTGTGGATAATGGTGACATCAAAGAGAGGCAGATTGTTGAAGATTTCTACTTCCTCCTTGCTTTTGATGAGCTGTTCTAGTGCGTCATCGCCCAGATCTTCATCGCTTGATAGATCAATGGCTTCACTGCGCAGAATGGCAGCAGCAGTGAGCTCTTTGCCTGTTTGTTGCTGGGGCTCCTTTTCATTCAGGGGCTTGGAGACGCGGGATACGTCTTCAGACTGCACACTAACTTTAGGAGGTGCAGTTTTCAATGGCTTCGCCCTTGAGATTTTTGAGGCAGGGGCCGGCTTCAAAGCTTTTGGTTTCTTTGTCTGCTTTGGCTTCGGCACAGCAGGAGCTTCATCAGACTCAGAATCAGCTGGAGGGTCATTCACAGTAGTCCCTTGGACTAAGATGTGGGTGATCAGGCCCTCAAGATTGGCAAACGGACCGATGATATTGGGTTCCGCGTCGCGAGTGCCATCTGCCCTTGGTGAGGAGGGACCAGGGTTGAAGTCAAGCCCAAATTTCTTCTTGTTTAGCTTCGCAGACTGTTTGGCAAACTGAAAGTTGCGCTTGAAGAGATTGTCGTCACAACACCAGAGAAGTGACGACGGATGTGCATCATCAGGCTGTGGTCCTCGGACCATGCATGGGTAGAAGCCTTGAGCAATGGCTTCATCTCTAGTCCTGGGTACAAGGTTCTTGTATAAGATATCCCCCCATGGACTCTTGATAGCATTCTTTTCGGCATACTCCTGGGTGACGAAGCGATATTTGAACCACTGTTCTGCCCAATAGCGTCGAATCCATCGGATTTGAGTCTTGCGCTGCCCATAGCTCTCTTCTGGATCTGTTTTGTACATTTCTGCCAAGTCTTCAGGCAGATCCTTGGAAGTTCCCTCACGTCTCTGTCTGCCCCCTTTCTTGCTGCTGCAACTGAAGCCATAAACTTTAACTTGAAAGGCTTCAAAACTTTCAAAGGCTTCAAAGGCTTTCTTTTTCTGGACCAACAGGAACTGGCTTCAGGAGAGTTTATGTGATGCTGTAGGAATTCTGCAAATGAATGCAGACTATGAGAACCGAAGGATTCTCCCACGGACATGTACCTGTGACAGCATTAAGGTGCGAGGGAAGGGGAAGAGGTCATATGCATTCTCAGAAGGTTTTGAAGATTAATCAGTTTAGAAGACATTGACCTCATTGTGCGAAGACATTCACTTTATAGATAAGAAGTTGGTTCCAGATTTGTACGAACCCATAGATCAGTACAAGTGAGGAATCTAACTACTTTATGAAGCACAAGTGAATATACTAGGCATGTTATGAGATGCAGCGAGAGATCTAACTGGTGTAAAGAGAAACTTCTTATGGTAGAAAGTGACAGAACCATGAGATCAAAAGAGGCTGTAAAAAGAAGTTCTATTTACCACACTGGAACTGCTAGACGGAAGGAAGTTGATGCCGAGCAGTTCAGTCCTCCGTGCCCTAACTTGGCGACGGAAAACACCTACGGCGACGGCGGAGAGGACGATGTCCGCGGTCGGCGTGAGGACGGCGTTGGAGAGGTTGCGGCAGCGAAGCGCTTCGTCTCCGGCGTCGTCGAGTGCTAGCGGTGGCGCTAGGGTTCGTGCGAGGATGGAAGAAAGAGATAATGACTGTGGTAAGTGTGAATTTATAGACTCAGAGGCGGCACTGTGCTATTACGCAGGTGCCCCTGGCGGTTCGCATTTGAGGCACGCGTGGCCAGTTAGCGGAAGTTTGGGGTTTGTTCCACGTCCCACGCACGCCTAAATTGTCGGGCGGTCGTTCCTGCTTCTCCGGATCTTATGTGGAGGAATGAGCATTAAAAACAGACTTTTATGGTTGTCTCTATGTCTTCAGCTGACAAGGACACAGTGAAGACATTCGATAGTTTCAACAGAATGCATATGACTTGGAGAGATAGAGTTTGAGATAGAAAGCATAGAGAGATTAGAGTCCGATCACATTCACTTAGTTCAAAAGATTCAACCAAGAAGACATAGCTATAAGTGAATGTTGTAGAGGACAAAACACTTGAGCATACATATCTATTTAATCAACGTAATGAAGATAATCAAGAAGACATATTGAGTTCGAAGCCAAGTTAAATGTGAAGATATTGCAAGGTAACGCCATGAGTTAAACACTTCAAAATGGAACGTTTGGTGGTGGCGTTACCCACCGTATAGGAAGTATTAGACCCAGACACGGCGCACAATTATCGTGGCGCTCTAAAGTCAAATTCCACATTAATGTATTCACACTTAGAATATATGTCTTCATTGATTGAAGATATACTTTACTTTGTGTGTTGCACATCTAAGTCATCAATATGCATAAGTGTTAGGATGTGTGCCTGATCACAGGACATTTGAGGATTCCAGGATATTTAGCTCACACCGTAACTTGCAAAACCTCTTCTCATCCAAGGGCTTGGTGAAGATATCTGCCAATTGCTCTTCAGTGTTGACGTGTATGATATCAATGTCTTCCTTCACAACATGATCTCTGAGAAAGTGATGACGAATTTCAATGTGCTTTGTCTTCGAGTGCTGAACTGGGTTGTTGGAAATCTTGATGGCGCTTTCGTTGTCGCAGTAAAGTGGCACTTGCTTCAGATGAATGCCATAATCCTTGAGTGTTTGCTTCATCCACAGAAGCTGAGCGCAGCAAGATCCAGCAGCAATGTATTCAGATTCAGCAGTGGAGAGAGATACACAGTTCTGCTTCTTTGAAGACCAACATACAAGTGATCGTCCCAGAAAGTGACATGTGCCTGATGTAGACTTGCGATCAACTTTGTCACCAGCATAATCAGCATCCGAAAAACCAACCAAATCAAACTCTGAGCCCTTTGGATACCATAATCCTAGAGTTGGGGTGTGAGCCAAATATCGAAGAATTCGCTTCACAGCTAAGTGATGCGACTCCTTTGGTGCCGCTTGAAATCGAGCAGACATGCAAACACTAAGCATGATATCTGGCCTAGATGCACATAAATAAAGCAAAGACCCAATCATGGAGCGGTATGCCTTTTGATCGAACTCTTTACCATTGTCGTCAGGATCTAGATGATGTTTGGCTGGCATCGGTGTTGTGAAGCCTTTGCAGTCTTGCATACCGAACTTCTTCAGGCAATCTTTGAGATACTTCTCTTGAGATATGAAGATGCCATTGCGCTGTTGTCGTATTTGAAGGCCAAGGAAGAACTTCAGCTCCCCCATCATGGACATCTGATATTGCTCTTGCATCATATATCCAAACTCTTCACTGTACTTCTGATTGGTGCAGCCGAAGATAATGTCATCCACATATATTTGGCATACAAACAGTTCACCATCGTATGTCTTCGTGAAAAGAGTGGGATCCAGGGAACCAGGTATGAAGCCTTTGCTCTTCAGAAAGTGCTTGAGTGTGTCATACCAGGCCCTAGGGGCTTGTTTGAGGCCATACAGTGCCTTGTTGAGCTTGTATACCATATCAGGATGTTTTGGATTTTCAAAGCCAGGCGGTTGTGCAACATACACTTCTTCTTCAATCTTGCCATTGAGAAAGGCACTTTTCACATCCATTTGATATAGAAGTATGTTATGATGATTTGCATAGGCCAGTAGTATGCGTATGGCTTCAAGTCTGACAGCCTGCCTTATAATGAATTGAAGACCTTGATTTGACGAATCTCATAATCCATGGTGCATAAGGCTTCAACTCAAAAGATGACAGAGCAACATTGGCCAAAGTCCTCATGAAGAAATCATGGTAATCGATAGGAATACCATGTATGATATTGAACATCAGATTCTTCATTATGCCAACAACCTCTTCTTCATCAGAGTTGTGGCCCTTGATCAGACTGAGGGTTTTGGTCAATATTCTATATACTGTCCTTGGCACATAAAGCAATTCCTTGACGAGGAATGTGGTCCTTGGAGCTTGTCCAGGCTTCAAAGGCTTCATCAGCACTTGCATCAGATGATTTGAAAGTTCAGGTTCTGCATACATGAGTCTGGCACTTTCAGTGGGAGGACTGGCTGGGACGACATGAAGCAATTCAGAGGCTGGTGCTTTGTAGTGAGTATTTTCAGACATCCAGTCGAGCACCCATGAATTCATATCTTCAACATTGCGAGTGATGTGTAGCGTTGCATAGAATTGAAGAAGAGTTCTTCATTCCAGTTGCAAATGTCAGTGCAGAGGTTGAGCAGTCCAGCGTCATGAAGAACACTGAGGACAGGGGTGAAGCATGGAAGAGACTCCATATCCACATGAGGAATTTGATGATGTTCAAAAACCTTGTCTTTATCAAATACCAGTGAGGAATATAAATTCATTTGGCTGGCTGTCTAGAAGTGCTTGCGACGAAGTCTAGCAGTCATAAGGATTATAATCTGAGAAGAAATGATGCTCAACAAAGAAATCATCAGCTTTGTATTTTTGCTTCTTGGTGTGAGGATTCTGTGGCTTGGGCAGAAGATTAATAGTTGAAGTCTTGACTGCCTCTTGTTGCATAACCTCTGGAGCCACAGGCTGAGGAATTTCAGTAGCTGGTTCAGCAACAGCAACCTTGGCCTCCATTTCTTCAGTGTTAGAGTCAGACCATCCGGTGGAGCCGCATCGTAATGAACAACGTGGAGTGCAAGTCAAGAAACTACCAAATAGATTGTTTCCATCTCTGTTGGTCTATTTGTATTGTACACAAACTCTGTAATTTATGGATGCATATATATACAAGGAGGCTATACCGTGGCTGGCATTGAGCCGCCCGGTGTATTCCAATTTACATGGTATCAGGCCACATCGTTCCTCTCCTATCAAGACTCGATCTCAAAACCTAATCGCCGCCGCCGTTGCTGCTTCCCACAGCCTCCTTCTTCTCTACCACCATGAACGCTGACGACCTCAAGAAGCTCGAAGAGGAGCTCAAGCAACACGAGTCCATCATCAAAACTCGCGAGGAAGAACTCCAGCATCTTGCCGAGGAGCGCGGCAAGACAGTTCTCGCATCCACCCCTGCACCTGTTCCTGCATCATCCTCCTATGCTGCTTCAATCACGACATATGTTCCCATCACTCTTGGTCTTCAACACTCCAACTACGCCATGTGGCGTGAGCTTTTTCTCGTGGCCCTCGGGCGCTACGGCCTCTCCAGCCACGTCGTCGGCGCCGCCAACGCCACCCCCTCCGAGACGTCGCCTACCTCGGACTGGGGACGCGATGAGTACACGGTGTTGGGGAACGTAGTATTTCAAAATTTTTGCCTACGATCACGCAAGATCTATCTAGGAGAAGCATATCAACGAGCGGGGAGAGTGTGTCTACGTACCCTCGTAGACCGAAAGCGGAAGCGTTAAGTAACGCGGTTGATGTAGTCGAACGTCTTCGCGATCCAACCGATCAAGTATCGAACGCACGACACCTCCGCGATCTGCACACGTTCAGCTCGGTGACATCCCTCGAACTCTAGATCCAGCTGAGGCCGAGGGAGAGTTTCATCAGCACGACGGCGTGGTGACGGTGATGATGAAGTTACCGACGCAGGACTTCGCCTAAGCACTACGACAATATGACCGAGGTGTGTTTCTGTGGAGGGGGGCACCACACACGGCTAAAACAATTGTCAACTTGTGTGTCTATGGGGTGCCCCCTCCCCCGTATACAAAGGAGTGGAGGAGGGGGAGGGCCGGCCTCCTAGGGCGTGCCCCAAGGGGGGATTCCTACTCCTACTAGGAGTAGGTTTCCCCCCTTTCCTAGTCCAACTAGGAGGGCGAAGGAAGGGAAGAGGGAGAGAAGGAGGCCCCCCCAAACCCTACTCCAATTCGGATTCGGCCTAGGGGGGCACGCACCACACCTGGCCGCCTCCTCCTCTCTTCCACCATGGCCCATCAAGGCCCAATAACTCCCCGAGGGATTCGGTAACCCCCCGGTACTCCGGTAAATGCCCGAACTAATCCGAAACCTTTCTTGTGTCCAAACATAACCTTCCAATATATCAATCTTCATGTCTCAACCATTTCGAGACTCCTCGTCATGTCCGTGATCACATCCTGGACTCCGAACTACCTTCGGTACACCAAAACACATAAACTCATAATACCGATCGTCATCTAACGTTAAGCGTGCGGACCCTACGGGTTCGAGAACTATGTAGACATGACCGAGACTCATCTCCAGTCAATAACCAATAGCGGAACCTGGATGCTCATATTGGTTCCTACATATTCTACGAAGATCTTTATTGGTCAAACCGCATAACAACATACGTTGTTCCCTTTGTCATCGGTATGTTACTTGCCCAACATTCAATCGTCGGTGTCATCATACCTAGTTCAATTTTGTTACCGGCAAGTCTCTTTACTCGTTCCGTAATGCAACATCCCGCAACTAACTCATTAGTCACATTGCTTGCAAGGCTTATAGTGATGTGCATTACCGAGAGGGCCCAGAGATACCTATCCGACAATCAGAGTGACAAATCCTAATCTCGATCTATGCCAACTCAACAAACACCATTGGAGACACCTGTAGAGCATCTTTATAATCACCCAGTTACGTTGTGATGTTTGATAGCACACTAAGTGTTCCTCCGGTATTCGGGAGTTGCATAATCTCATAGTCATAGGAACATGTAGAAGTTATGAAGAAAGCAATAGCAATAAACTAAACGATCATAGTGCTAAGCTAACGGAAGGGTCAAGTCAATCACATCATTCTCCAATGATGTGATCCCGTTTCATCAAATGACAACTCATGTCTATGGCTAGGAAACTTAACCATCTTTGATTAACGAGCTAGTCAAGTAGAGACGTACTAGTGACACTCTGTTTGTCTATGTATTCACACATGTACTAAGTTTCCGATTAATACAATTCTAGCATGAATAATAAACATTTATCATGATATAAGGAAATATAAATAACAACTTTATTATTGCCTCTAGGGCATATTTCCTTCACACGGTGCTCTCCTGGATCTACGACTCGATCTCCATTGAGCTCTTCGGCATCATCATGGATCCCGGATCCATGGCGCGGCAAGTCTGGGACTCCATTGCCAACCTCTTCCACAACAATAAGAAAAGCCGCACCTTAGCCCTCGATGCCGAGTTCCACAACACTCCACAAGGGGACATGTCTGTCCATGACTACTGCACCAAACTTAAGTCTCTTGCGGACGCTCTCAGTGATGTCGGCCAAAATATCTCCGACGAGGGGCTCGTCCTCATGGTGCTCCGCGGTCTCAACGAATAATTCAGCCATCTTCGGTCTTTTCTACCGTTCCAGGTGCCGTTCCCATCCTTCATGCAGACATGTTCTGCTCTTGTCCTCGAGGAGACGTAGAAAAAGACGGACGCTAAGAATGCGGCAACAACCGCACTCTGGGCAAGAGGCAACAACATCCTCCCTCATGCTGGCGGGGAGCGTGCTCCTTCTTCTGGCCGCGACACTGGCTACAGCAACAGTGACTCATGCAACGCTGTCTCACACTCCACCACACCCTACCCCAACCCTGGCTGCGGCAGTGGAAACGGCGGATGCCGCGGACAAGGCCGCGACAATCCTTGGATGTTCAACCCATGGACCGGCCTCCCGACTCGGGCTCAACAACAGCAACAACATCCTCCATCTGCACCGTGGCATCCCCGCTGGCGTCCTTGGTCCTCACCCCAGTGCAGCTCCTTTCCAGGCGTACACTGCATATGGTCAGCAACACACCAACAATGGTGGCATGATGCCGTCACCATCTACAAGCTATCCAGGAGGTCACCAGCAACTTGATCCAGCCTTGTTGACCACACTTCAAGACATGCAGCTTCCTGGCAATCAAGAGTGGTACATGGACTCTGGAGCATCATCCCATATGGCATCCGATCATGGTATTCTCTCCTCCTCCCAACCCTCCTCTACTCACACCATCACTGTTGGTAATGGTGCCTCCCTTCCCATCTCTCACATCGGCACACACACCCTGCCCTCTCTTTCGAAACCTTTATATCTTAACAATGTTCTTGTCATTCCACATATCATCAAAAATATTCTTTCCGTTCGCAAACTTACCACTGATAATTTTGTTTTGATAGAATTTGACCCTTGGGGTTTTTCTATGAAGGCACTTCCCACAAGGATCGAGATTCTTTGATGCAATAGCTCCGGACCACTCTACCCAGTATGCCATCCCACACCCGCCGAAGCACATGTCATCACCACCACCCTCGACCTTTGGCATCGCCGACTTGGACACCCCGGTCATCACACCATGAAGCGTCTTCAAATTTCTCGCCATATCTCCTACAATAAAGTCATGCCGTCCATTTGTCATGCTTGTCAGCTTGGGCGACATGTTAGATTACCCTTTTATCCATCTGTTTCTTATACTAGAAAACCTTTTGCATTATTACACTGTGAACTTTGGACTTCTCCCTTTCCCAGTATGTCTAGCTTTGCCTATTATCTTATAATTGTCGATGATTTCACACCATAGTTTTGGGCTTTCTCACTGCGCAAGAAATCTGAAGTCTATGCAACACTTCTCACCTTTCATGCTTACGCTTGCACTCAATTTAATATATCTATTTTAGCTTTCCAATGCGACAATGGACGAGAGTTTGATAATACGAAAATAGATGCTTTCTGTGCCTCTCACGATATTCTTCTTCGCTTCTCTGTCCATACACCTCTCAACAAAACGGTAGGGTTGAACGAGCTATTCACACCACCAACAATGTCATACGTACCCTTCTGGTTCAAGCTTCTCTCCCCCCATCCTTCTGGGCCAAAGCACTACACACTGGCACCTTTCTTTTAAACATTAGACCGACGTCGACTACCAAATTTCTCACACCGTATGAAACTCTCCTTGGTTCATCACCGCCATATGACTCACTTTGTGTGTTTGGTTGCCTCTGTTACCCTAACACTACACCCACCTCTCCCAACAAACTATCCCCACGCTCCACAAAATGCATCTTTTTTGGGTACCCGACACGCCATAGAGGTTATTGCTGTCTTGATTTAACCACACGACAGATCATCATCTCTCGTCATGTGGTTTTTGACGAGTCCTCCTTCCCTTATGCACCCGCCCCAATTCCTAATCCACCACGTTGTACCCAAATTTTCGACCCACTTGAACTAATCCATCCGCTCGTTCCCCCTGCCATGCACGCATCCGCTCCACCCGCGCCCGCTATGCATGCACCCGATATGCATGCGCCCAACACCCCGCCACCAACAGCTCCTTCTTCTGGCTCGTCTTCGACCCCGCCTACTAGCACCTTGCTTGCTTCTCCACAACCGGTTTCTTCCTCCACTCATGGGGTGCAGCCTAGCCCACCTGTGCAGTCCACCCCACCTGGCTTGCCATCCCCTAACCCCATACCACTGCCCGCTCCACTACATCGTACACACTTCACTACTGGCTCCTCCACCCATCGACCGCCTTAACCTCTCTGCTATTGCTTCTTCTCCACTCCCACACAACTATCCTATGGCATTACGCGATCCCAACTGGCGTCAAGCCATGCAAGAAGAGTTTGATGCTCTCATCCTAAATCAAACATGGACTCTTGTCCCTGCTCCTCCCGGTGCAAATGTTGTGAGTGGTAAATGGATCTTTCGCCATAAATATCATGCTGACGGCTCTCTCGCTCGTCGCAAAGCTCGTTGGGTTGTCCGTGGTTTTTCGCAATAACCAAGAATTGACTTTGATGAAACCTTTAGTCCTGTTGTTAAACCTGCCACTATTCACATTGTTCTCTCTCTTGCTATCTCTCAATCTTGGCCCATACACCAGCTTGATGTAAAAAATGCCTTCCTCCATGGTCGTCTTGATGAAGTTGTCTATATTCAACAACCCTCTGGCTTTGTTGATCAATGTCACCCCACTAATGTGTGTCGTCTTCTTAAATCTCTATATGGTTAAAAACAAGCTCCCCGCACATGGTTTCAGCGGTTTGCCACCTTTGCGTGCTCCATTGGGTTCGTTGAATCCAAATCCGATGCCTCTATTTTCATTTTTCATCAGGGCATCAACTTAGCATATCTCCTTCTTTATGTCGATGACATCATTCTTACTGCCTCTCCACCCAATCTACTCTTGCTACTATCACACATGCCATGGCACGTGAATTTGCTATGAAGGATATTGGCCCCCTACATCACTTCCTTGGCATTTCTGTCACACGTACTTCTAGCAGCCTCCACCTCTCTCAAAGAAACTACATTCTTGACATCTTGAATCGTGCAAGCATGCGTGATTGTCATCCCGTCACTACACCTATTGAT
Organism: Triticum urartu; assembly: GCF_056163025.1. NCBI lineage: Eukaryota > Viridiplantae > Streptophyta > Magnoliopsida > Poales > Poaceae > Triticum > Triticum urartu. Next base: position 427,377,358 of record NC_141876.1, read on the forward strand.
ATCAAAGCAAAACTCTCCTCCACATCCGGGTCCCCCATTTCTGATCCTTCTCAGTATCGTAGCTTAGTCGACGCACTACAATATGCTACATTCACTCGTCCTGACATTGCTTACGCCGTGCATCAAGTATGTCTCCATATGCATGATCCACAAGAATCCCATTTCTCTCTCATAAAACGCATTCTCTGCTATCTCCATGGCACTCTCGACCTTGGTCTTTCTCTGCATCACACTTCTTCTCACTCTCTCATTGCCTACTCGGATGCCGACTGGGCTGGTTACCCGGACTCACGACGCTCTACGTCTGGATTTTGCATGTACCTCGGTGATAATCTCATTTCTTGGTTCGCACGACGACAGGCGACCGTCTCCCGCTCTAGTGTTGAGGCAGAGTACAGTGCAGTAGCTGCGGCTGTTTCAGAGTCATGTTGGGTTTGGCAGCTCCTACAGGAACTTCGATGGCTGATCTCGATTGCCACCATTGTCTACTGTGATAATGTCAGTGCCGTCTACTTGTCTGCCAACCCCGTTCAGCATCGACGAACCAAGCATATCGAGCTAGATATTCACTTTGTTCGGGAGAAGATTGCCCTTGGAGACGTGCGCATTTTACATGTACCCTCGTCCTCATAGTTCGTGAACATTTTCACGAAGGATTTGCCTACTACTCTTTTTCAAGAGTTTCGCTCCAGTCTTTAGGTCAAGAGCTCTCCCGGTTCAGACTGCGGGGCATGTTAGAGTCAGACCATCTGACGGAGCCGCGTCGTAATGAACAACGTGGAGTGCAAGTCAAGCAACTACCAAATAGATAGTTTCCATCTATGTTGGTCTATTCATATTGTACACAAACTCTGTAATTTCTGGATGCATATATATACAAGGAGTCTGTACCGTGGCTGGCATTGAGATGCACGGTGTATTCCAATTTACATTCAGCACTAGCGGCTGGATCTTCTTCTGGAATAGAATGAAGTGAATCTTGATGTCCTTTAGAGCCCGTATGAATTTCTTCAGTTTGGACGGGGGACTAAGAAGTTGATGTAGAGGGGTTGTCAGTGGTGAATTGGGTTGACGAGTTTCCCAATAGTCATCATTCAAAATTGCAGTTGTAGACCCAATGTCCACATCCTCATCTTCTTCATCAATTTTTTCAACGCCTGCCTCTTCAGTTGTGAACTGAGGCATGGGCGATGATACCAGCGGAGTGGAAGGGATTTCATCCACTTCAATGTCTTCATCCAACTGCTCTGAAGAAGTAGCAGAAGGATTTTCCTCATCCGTGTCACTAGGAATGACATATTCCTCACCAAAGGGAACAATATCCTTTGATGTCATGCTTGAGATAGGAACAACATCTTGGGTTCACGTATGAGCTCGTCAAAGTCTTCACTTTCTTAGGAGCTGAAGACTCTGAGGTGGTAGATGCTTTCCTTTTCTTCACTGCTGCCCTCTCCGCAGCTTTGGTCTTCTTCACTTTTGATGAAGAAGGAAGGTGGGTACTTTTCATGTGTGATGAATTTGCAGGAGGAGCAGATGAAATTGGTTTAGTTTCTTCAGGCACAACTGATGCAGTTGCCCTGGCATGTTCATATTCCTCAGGCACAGTAGCAAAAGCTTCGACTGGCCTGGTTTGTTCTTCAGGCGCAACATTGGAGGTTGCCCTGGAAGTTTCTTCAGAGGCTGGAATTTCTTCAGCAGCCCTGGTACTTTCAGAATCATCAACAGTCTGATGTTCATCAGTTGTGCTTGCATTTTCTTCAGTAGGCTGAGCAGATGTCTTAGCCTGAGGAATTTCTTGTTGCGATGAAGCTACAACATTTGGTGTGAATCCCTTTGCCATTCTGACAAATCTGACTTTGGCGCCTAGCCAGTCTGCACAATATGCGTCAAATTCATCACTGAGTGCTTTGATCTCAGTCTTCATAGTCACATGTTCTTCAGGAGACATTTTCACAACATTCTTCTTTAGAAAATGCTCCTTCTTGTACTGTGCTTTCTTCACTTGCCCGGCCCTCTCAAATTTCCATTTTCTTCTCCTATGAAGGCATTGAGCATGTGGCTCTGGCCAGGAGTGAGGTTCAGATCAGGCAGAGGAGTATTAGGGTCCTTGTGCCATAGATCGATGAAATCAAGGATCAACTTTGGATCCAGCGGGAGGGGCACTTCACTGCCTTTGGCTGTAGCGCCCATTGCTGCCTGTCTCTGATGACTCAACCAATTCTTCATCATCAGCTTCATCATCGCTTGACGGTACTTGAAAGGCAACCTACTTCTTGTGAGGACTTGGCTTTGTGCCTCGTCCAGCAGTGGCCTTTTTCTTCAGCAAGGTTGGACCAGTTGAAGACTGAGGTGGAGCTGAAGAACTTGCAGATGCTCCTGAAGCAATTGAGATTCATGTAGTCCTTTGGCAAGAGGCAAGATGCACAGGTGCCATGAACTTTGCAACATTTGCTGAGGATTTTGCAACAGAGGGGCTGGAGCTGCTTTTGAGGATGTTGCTTGAGGAATAGGCCGTGAGGGATTTGAAGAGCTTGGCCGTGAGGGCATTGCAGCTGAGGAACTTGGCTTGACAACTGGTTTCTTTGGCATTGGCTTCTTAGGCTTGCTAGCAGAGGCCTCAGTAGCGGCAGCAGCAGAATCTTCATTGAATTTCTTCACTGCTTCTTTGGCCATTTTGGCTAACTTAGCTTGCCGCTTGGCCCACTCCTTGGGAAATTCCTCACCTCTTCTGATGCTAGAGGGATCAACAACTTGGCATGGTGCCAATGGAGGTCTTGGGCATGGAGGGTGTACAGAGAATTTCTTCATGTATTTCGGAGTCACATATCGATACTCCCTCCATTCTGTGGCCCATGTCCTCTCAATCCGCTGAATGCGCACCTTGCGCTGATTTTTATTCTCCTTGCCATGAGTGGCTTCATCAGGAGTGCACTATTCATCATATATGTCATCAGGGATTTCAAAAGCAGTGTTCGCTTCTGGTCTCTTTCCTCCCTTTCGAGGTCTTTTGCCATCAACCATTTTCTTCACTTGAGGATTTTGAACAATCAAATTTTCTGACGAAGTATGCAATTTGTCTTCAAGAAACGCTGCAAATGAGTTAAAGTTGATGAGAACCTAGAGATTCAGCAGCGGACATGTGTACCCGTGAACAGAATATATATGCGAAGAATTTGGAGAGGTCATATGCATTCTCAGAAGTTTTTCAAAGGAATCAAGTTTGAGGAATTTGACCATGGATGTCTTGAGGAATTTCACTAAGCGTTCTTGACTTAGGTTCCAGAGTTGTATAGATTTGAAAATTCACACAATTGAGGAATCTTGAGGAAAAACGTTGCTTAGAGAAACAAATCAAGAATAGAAGCAACATGGTGTTTAACAGTACGGAAGTTGAAGAATAAACACCTTTTGAAGATTTTATGGAAATCATCAGAATCAACAAGGGCAGTAAAAACAAATTTTATTTACCTTGATGAAGAACATGACGAACTGGGAGTTAAAGGTGAGAAGCTCGTCCATTCAGATCTTCCACGCCCTAACTTGGTGGTGGAAGACAACTACGGCGGCGGCAGAGTGAAGATTTCCGCGGCCGACGCGAGTATGATGGCGATGAGGTCGAGGCAGTGAAGCTCTTCCTCAACGGTGATGATGGAAGGTAGCGGCGGCGCTAGGTCTAAGAGCTCGAGCGAGGGGAGTGAGATCAAGCAGAGTAAATGAGGTCTGAGGAGGGCGAGGGGTATTTATAGCCACGGTGAAAAACCGCTCATCCAAGGAAAATGGACGAACGTGCCCCTGACCCTTGCCATCCTAGCGACATGTGTCACCCACGTACTGAGAAGTGGAGATCGTATTAGATCATGGGTGAATAGATTAATCTTATCGTGGGATGCAGAACGGTTTGAGCGGCAAAAGCCAAAAATTGAGATATGAAAATTGTAATGTTTCGTTCGCAAATTCTTCAGCTGACAAGGACACAATGAAGATTTTGAACGAGATTCAAATAGAACGCACATGAAGAATTTGTGAATAGATTGGGTTGAGTTTAACATAGAGGGGGAAGGGTCCGATCACATTCACTTAGCATAAAAGTCAGCTTGAAGAATTAGCAATAAGTGAATGCTGTAGAGGACTTGAAAACTCAAATATATAGTCAATGAAGAACATAGTCGGAAAGAATGAAGACTTTGCAAAGTTGAAGAATTTGAAGAGCCGAGGAATTTCAAAACTGAAGAAAAACTCAAATTGAAGATTTTCAACTTTTGTTGGTGGCGTGACCCACCGTATAAGAATGATGATTTCAGATACCGCATACAATTGTCGTAGGGCTCTGAGAATCAAATTCTTCGTTAATTTCTTCACACTTAGAGGGTTAGCCTTCATTAATTGAAGAAAAACGTTATTTCGTGTGTTGCACATCTAAGTCATCAACTTTGCATAAGTGTTAGGATGTGTGTTCTTTTCAAAGAACATTCGAAGACTCTAAGATATCAAATCTCTTCTCATCCAAGGGCTTTGTGAAGATATCCGCTGGCTGTTATTCAGTCTTCATGTGCTCAATAGAGATGTCTCCCTTCAATGCATGATCTCGAAGAAAATGATGACGAATCTGGATGTGCTTTGTCTTCGAGTGCTGAACTGGGTTATGAGCAATCTTGATGGCACTCTCGTTGGCACAGAATAGTGGCACATTCTTCACATTGATGCCGTAGTCCTTGAGGGTTTGCTTCATCCATAGCAATTGAGCACAACACGAACCAGCAGCAATGTACTCAGCTTCAGCAGTAGAGAGTGATACACAATTCTGCTTCTTTGAGGACCAACATACCAAGGATCGTCCAAGGAAATGGCATGTGCCTGATGTTGACTTGCAATCCACAGAATCACCAGCATAGTCAGAGCCAGAATATCCAATGAGATCAAAAGCCGAGCCCTTGGGATACTATAATCCAAGTGTTGGAGTGTGAGCTAGATATCGAAGAATATGCTTCACAGCCTTATGGTGTGGTTCCTTCGGTGTAGCTTGAAAACGGGCACACATGCAAACACCACTACAAAAAAATACACTTTCGTGATGATACGTGTTTGTCACAGTAGGTCATATTTTCTGTCATGCATGTACATCCATGACGATTTTATGACAAAATCAAGGTAGTCATACTTGTGCTGTCGTAGAAGTGTTCCATGACATTACCAAAATTATCATCACAGAAGTGTCCACATCCATGACAATAAATCACGCGTCATAGAAGTGCTTTCGTCAAGGGTGACCGACACGTGGCATCCATCGTAACGGGTCGCCGTTAAACTATCGGGTTCTGGTTTGGATCCGATAACCTGTTAACAGCCCGAACCAACGGCGATTTTCCATGTGTAAAATTCTCATTCGCCGACGAACCACATGTCGGCTCAGCGTTGGGACAGATGTCAACCGTCCATTTGACAAGAATCACCAATGAACCATTGACACGTGGGACGGCCCAATAGAGACCCATATAGGTCTAAAAGCCGAACCAGGAACAGGCCCACAAGATTTCGTCAGATCTAATGGGTCAGCCCGTCAACAGCCTAACATTTTCTGGACCAAATTATAGCCCATATCAGATACGAGCCGTTAAATGACTGCAATATTCTGGGCCAGTTTATTGCCCATGTCAGATCCGATCCATTAACAACCTGCAATAGTTTGGGCCAAATTACGGTCCACACCCGATCCGGCCTGTTAACTGACTTTTACTTCTTGGGCCAAATTATGGCCCATAACAGATACATCCCTTTTAACAGCTACTGTGCCATTGGGCCCATTGGCGACCTGATTTGCTCTTCGGCCTCTTAATGGCCCGTTTAACAGTTCAGCCCGATACTAGTTTTGGCCTGTCAGCGGCCCTGTCTACATATGGGCCTCTTTCGGCCCGGTTTCACTTTCAGCCATTTAAAGGCCCGAGTTGCACCTGGGCATAATTACGGTCCGTAGTTACTTTCGTCCTCTTAATGGCCCGTAGTCTTCGTGGATACATTCTAGCCGAAACTGCCTATCAGCCCGTTAAAGGCCCTTGAGAGTGTTGGGCCTAATTTAGGCCCGTTATACATCCGGCCTGCTTCCCGCCTGTCATGTAATTGGGTCAGCCAAGGCCCAAAAACATTTCACCCTATTAATGGCCGTCACCCAAATGGGCCAATAATGGGCCGATTTATATTATAGCACGCTGTCGGCCCATTATTTGTTCGCCACAATTAGGGATGAATCTAGTTCTCAATCTATTAAAAGCCTATTTAATTTTCGGGCCCAATTAAGGCAAGCGATTTACTCGGCCTTTTAAAGGCCCGAAACTAATAGTGGGCCAGATTAAGACTAGACCAAACTAATGTCCCAAGATGATTGTAGGCCCACGGTTCGGCCTGTACTAGCGACTGGCGACGGGCCAGTTTTAGTACAGAAATTATTATTTTATAAACCTAACCTATTGGCTCATTGCGCACCGATCGAAGATTACGACCTTTTCTTAGAGAGATGACAGCATAAACAACAAATAAATTACAACTTCGTGATGAAGAATAAAGCTAGACTATACAACAAAGAAATTACAGCATATTACATCCCCTAGGCATCAAAGTTCGCCGCCAGTGATAATAAAGGGCAACTAGACATCAGATTACATAAATTGGGTAGGTCGCCACCAGTGGAAGTTAACAGGCGGACAAAATAATAGACATAACCGACAACACTTCAACGCAGTTCAAGAAAGGTTAGCCCGGCCTAGGAGCTGCAGCACAAGCAGCTTAGCAACCTGATGAGACTGCGCTTCTTTGGCGCTCATATCCACCAACTTAAGCTGCATAGCATCAATAAACATCCTGTACTTACAGTTAATCTTTCATAGAGATTGGAGTTCCAGTCGGATTTGAGCGGAAGCATGTATTTCTGCTTGAATTTCAGACTGAAGAAGTCAAACAGATTCAGGCGGCGACTTCATCGAGCTTGTGTCACCGAGAAAGTTTGACACTACATCAAGATGTGACTTCGTGGTTGTATCCCTACCCTCAAGATGTGTTGCCTTCTCCTCTGGAATATGTGTTAGAGGGACAAACAATGGGTTTGTCTCACTATCATTGTGGCAGTTCTTCCTAGCAGCAGTGTTGTCACCCTAAAAGAGAAACAAGTAGGTAGATAACGAGTTTTGCACGTATAAGCATCAGCACTGTCAATTCATCTCCTTTCTTTGTCAGAAATAAAGAGACACGGTTTAAAATAGCATTAACATAATATGCACTATTCATAGTTAAGAAGGTAGGAAATGGCATTGTGCAGGAGCGGCCAGCTTCACCAGACCACTAGATTACATATCAAGAACACAAGCATAGATGTAGTTCTAAACAACGTATAAGCATGAATGGTGAGTGTACTGTCAATTTATACCATTTCAGATTGGTAAATAAAGAGACACGATTTAAATAACATTAATATAATATGGCATGGTTCATAGTTGAGACATAGTAGGATATGGAATTGGGCTGTTGTTGGTAGTTTCACCACACCACTTGATTACAGATCAAGAACACAAGCATACACATAGTGCTAAAGAAGATAACTTGCTATGTTTAGTTTAATTTACATGGTACGAATAAGGAACTAGGTTGTACAACTAAAGACTAAAATTGAGAAGGACAAACTTATGTTTATGTACTTCTACTTTATAAACTTTGAACAAGCAATTTGATGCAGACGACAAAAATAAACAGCAATTTCACTCATAGCTATCCAAATATACACAACAAAGTTTGAAGGCCCGAGGAGGACAAACTTACATTAGTAGTGAAGACAGACTCTATAAAGGCCTTGTCCATATTGATGGGGGGGGGCAATTCAAGAAGTTTACCGCACACTCTGCTTCAAGAGTATTGCCTTTATTCTACATTTTGTTAAGAGTAAATATAGATGTGAAAATATAGGAACAAATGGCGATTATTTAACTTAAGATGCAGAGTACAAATGTAAATACAGCATACAGGCAGAAGGCACTGACAAGAGCAATGTGGAGCTAAACTTCTTCAGTAACATTGGTTTTATTCAATATTTTGGCAAGAGTAAATGTAGATATGATGTGTAGAAAAATGGAGGACAAGGGAAAATAAGCTGCAAAGTGTACATGAAGAACTAGCTGACAAATATAAGTACAGTGATGAAGGACAACATATACTTACAAGAACAATGCAGAACTAAATTTCTTCATAAGCATTGGGTTTATGTTACATTAATTTAAGCATTAATATAGATCTGATAATTTGGAGCAAACAGTGGATAAGCAAGCTATAATGCACAATGATGTCACATAATCCACCAGGTATGAATGTAAGGACAACGATAGGACAACAGGTACTCACAAGAGCAAAGCAGCGACCAGCATAGTTGTGATATCCTAGGTTTTGTGGCGCTGGTTCTATCGCCAATATACGCCGGGTGCTATGTGATTTCTCTGGTAGCACCACCTATTTCAAGGACTTTGCTTGTACTCCTTCAGGTTCTGCAATCACCCTCTTCCTTTTGGATGTCTGAAACACAAGAACAACATTTGAATGGAAAAACATGGTATGACGACAAATGGAATAGGTGTTGATAATGGATGGGCATGGAATCTTCACATATATCATGAGTAAACTAAGTAGATGGCGGTGCAACGAAGAAAAAGAAATGCAAGACACCTTATGCAAGATATGTGCAACCAATAAAACCTTGCCAAATTAGAACATGCACCTTATGGGGTGAACATGATAGGCCATCTGCCTTTGACTCCTTGAGCTTAGAATAGGCCATCTGAATACGAATCTGTAGGTCGGGAGCATGTGGGTTTCATTGCATCCATAATGGACCTCAATCCCTTGATGCCAAGTTTGTTATCCATTGAACTGTTCTGCAATATTCTTCTGATGTGCGCATTCTTATATTCATTGTGATTACGTACAATATCTGTAAAGCATGAAAGCACAAATAGTAGTGACATTATCTTTGTAATGCAGAGGATATTGTAATATAATAGAGGCACCCTGTAAAGCCTTGTGTGCTATCACTAGATTCTGATGAGAGAGCCCATGTGTGCTGTAATATGGTGAGTAGATTAATATAATCTGGCACAACTACACAACAAATAGGCTCCCTGTTGGGAGCCCCAGATGTAAGGATAGTTAGCAGATGATAGGTTCATAATATACCGTATAGAAAGTTTATTGCCAAACCATGATAACAAGAGCGCAGAACCAGTAGGCAGATCGTAGTGTAAATAACAGGGGTACACCATAACCACCATAAATAAATTGGGAAAGCTGAACTGGCTGGAAAACACAGGGTTTTGCCGCTACTAATATGCAGCCTATCGATCACCTACAGGCCAGCTCTATTCATCTGAAGGCGCACAACTGTTACTATCAGTTTAGTCTATCAAAGACCGTGCGGCTCCCAGCATTTCAGGGGTATTATGGTAGACCAACTCGAAGTAAGAAATCATTTAGCAGAACCGGCCCAATAGAGCTGTCGACTGCAGATGTCCCTGCTCTCCTTCCTGACAAGGAACATACTGTGCTTACTAAAGAAGAACAGAAGAGGAACATGTTAAAGAATAGAAGGGGAAGCATATTATTGAGATTCCCCTTCTTTCTATACAATGTTGGTTGCCCACCCATGATGAATCAGAGCGCCCAAAGAAATGCAATTCCATGATGTCTCTCTATATGTGGCCACATGCATTTGGAAACTCAATTGGGAGCACTAGCTAAACAATTAAATGTGTGTCTATTAGCTAATGTCAGTATCATATCACATTCGTATTTGAAGAACCTTAGGACGTATGATTGGTGTGTTATTTAGCTTTAAAGGGTGGACAACTGCTAGTAGGAAACAAAGCACCTACGTAGATCATAGTGTAGATATAATGGGAAAACCCTAAGCATCAGGAGTAAAATCATGAAAGTGGAACTTGCTGGAATATATGTGCTAGTATTGCCGGTGCGGCTAGAAAGGCTTCACATACTAGCTCCCTACAACTGAAGGCGCAGTACTGTTACTATCAGTCTAACTCCCAAAGGAGACACATATGATCAAATACGAAGAGTTGAAAGCGTCCTTGACAATCATATGAAGACCAACACGAAGAGTTGAAAGCGTCCATGACAAGCGACCGAATAGACCTATACACTGCAAATGTCCCTACTCCTCTTCACTACAAAGAACATACTGCACAACTATTATACTCCCTCTGTTCCTAAATACAAATCTTTGTAGAGATTACACTATGGATCACATACGGATGTATATAGATACATTTTAGAGTCTAGATTCACTCATTTTGCTCCGTATGTAGTCCATGGAGGAATCTCTACAAAGATTATATTTAGGTACGGAGAGAGTACTTACAAAGGAAGAACAGAAGAGGATCATGTTAAAGAAGAGCAAGTAGATTTTGGATAATAAAATGTTGGCTGGCCACACGTACATGATGAACCAGAGCACATAAAGAACGCAACTTCCTGCCGTCCCTCGATATGTGGCGCATGTGCTTTTCGAAAGTAAAGTAGGAACATTAACTGACCAATTAAACATTCTCGGTTTTAGTACATGTCAGCATCAAGATTCGTATTTGAGCATCTAAGTTTGGAATTATGAGTGGAATGTTGTTTAGCTTGATGGGTTGAGGAGCACTGCTTGAACGTACGTCTCGAAGCACCTACGATAATAGTACTCAATATATGGGAATGTCTACATGCAAGTCGCCTGACTTCTGCCATTTGGGTCAGTCGACCATTTTAGGCGGTTGGATGAAGATCCTACATCTCCTAACCCTTCTTCTTCCTCGCCTCTTATTCTTCCCCTAAAGACCACCGCATGGGTCACCGGCCGAACCACCGGCCCCCGCCCTCCCCTGAACCGCCCACCACCTCCGATCTTCCTCCCCTGAACCGCCCACCACCTCCGATCTTCCGCCGCCCCCGGCCATCCCTCTAGCTAACCCCACCCCACCTGTGTCGAGTTCTGCCTTCGGCGAGGCCCCACCATAGCCCGACGACAGCCCCCCACAACCACTGTCCTCACCCGAAACCCTAAGATAGATAATGGGACAGCCCTTCGGCGAGCCCCTTCCTTCGCACCTGTGGCACCCCGGCTCAGAGCGACCGGTTTACCCTGCATTGCCAGCCCAGGGACCATGTCTTCTAGCAACACACAACATCTTGGTACAGAAAAACAACCGCTTTATTTATGCTAGAGGATTAGAGTTTATATTACAATAGATGTCGAGGCCGAGCATCACGCACGGTGCGGCTCAACAATATGTACATTATTTAGTGGACATAAAGGGGCCTTGATCATACAACTACGCGGCAGCAGAATAACGTCGTAGCGGAAACTCCATAGTACAGGGACACTGATGTGGACATGATCTAGACTCGAGCAGCGCTCCTTTCCAACACGACTTTCCTGAAATCTGGCATGACACGCTAGGTTAGTACATTGAATGTACTTGCAAGCTCACAACAGGCATAATCACAATGACAAACAATATCATGATATTTAACCAATTAATAGTGCAATAATGTTCCAACATGCTGTGCTCATGCTCTTGGGATCGACGTCCCTCGGGACCGACTTACCAACCGTGATCGTTCTCGGATCACAAACAAACCACCATCGTGGTCTTAACCAGAGTAACTCGTGATCCTTACGGCGATCATAACCAAACCACCATCGTGGTCTTAACCAGAGTAACTCGTGATCCTTACGGCGATCACAACCAAACCACCATCGTAGTCTTGACCAGAGTAACTCATGACCCTTACGGCGATCACAACCACGACCCATATTGGGTCTCGAACATCTCAATGGCCTTTACTCTATCATCATCAGTGCAAAGTTCATAACTTAGTGTGCAGGTCTATTAAACATTGACTCATGGTGGGACCTACTACGAGGTGTCCGTGACCATGGACTCGGCTATCGATAGATTATACACTCTGTAGAGGTAGCACACTGTACGCACACCACGGAACCCATGGCCACGCACTCCCATTCGGGTGGACCAACGACATTCCGACAAAACCCTTCCATTGCCATCACACTCTCCCGGCCACTCCGACCCAATCCCCAACGGGCTAGTCCTGGGTGGCCCCATGTCTACCAAAGACACAACGACCACCGTCGTGGCCAAAACGATCCCACTCGGGGACCCGGTACCATAATCTCGACAATGGGCACACAAGGTTATGCCTGCTTACCGGGCCAGGGTAAGCATGCCCATAACCTTTCCTAGTTGGAGGCACCGACCAGAGGCATGTCAATGGACCGAATCAAGGCCTTCGCACAAAGGCAAATGTGGTTGCACTGGGAAAATCTCGATTTAGCGGCACCATGACCCAGTCAACGATATATTCAAGTTGAGTTATATTCACGTTCAACTTAAAATGAAGATGACCGGTGTCATAGCATGCCATGAAATGCAATACTACACATGCATCACATATTAACGACAATGACTGATGTCAACCATATTCACACTAAGCATAAGCATCAACAACTTATATTACTTTCCTGGTCAGGGTAACTCTCAGTTTAACAATATATTTTGCAGCAAGTATTATCATTTTCTCATGCAAGAAAATAACTTCGATTAATTTCTCATATGCATAGAAAAGATTTTATTATCACCACAAGCAAATACTATTCTCTTTGCCAACCAAGTTAGGTTCAAACATTCTGTAACTTCAGTAAAATGGCTAAACAAGCACTTAACAACATATTTTCTAGCAAATTTAACTATTTTATTTATGCAAGAAAATAAATTTAAGCAATTACTCATATGCATAACAAATCATTTTATCATTACCATAATTAGATCTTAGCTTCTTTACCAACTAAACTAGTTTCAAGGTTCTGTAAATCAAGCATAATACCAACACACACTTAACAAAATATAAATAACATAATAGTTATTTAAATGCATGGATTAATCATTTCATTCAAGTAAGAATATCATCAATATTGAAATGGCACCATGAAAATGTTGCTGTGGCTTGCCTTAGTGCAGATGAGGTTCACAAGCCTTCTGGTGATCCTCAAGACAAGCCTCACCCTCTGAAAATAATTTTAAACACAAGAAGAAAAATATCAAGAACTCTTCTGAAAATCACCAGAAATTCTAGAAAGCTCAGAAAAATCTCATTGGTGAGCTGCTAGATTTCTTTGCAAAGAACATAATGCAAAAAGAATCAATTCATTTGGACTTATGGTTAAAGAGTTATAGCTGTTTGAAGCTCTCTGGAATTGAATTGAATTTGAATTTAGATAAACAGACTAGGGGGGGGGTGACGTCGAAGGCGTAAAGCCTTAGGGCACAACCACTCGTATCGCTTCACGCGCGTACAGAATGGCTGACTAGCGGGCCCTGCTAGTTAGGTGAGAAGGAGGGGAGAAGGAAATAGAGGGGTGTCACGGCTTCGCCGGAGCTCTCACCGGCGACGAGGGATCCTTGGCCAAAACGAGAGGGAGGGATCGAGAAAGGGGATGTAGGCGCACCTGCCCGTACCCATAGCGTAGCTAGGGGCGGTCGGACGGCGTCGGAATCGACCTCGCAAGCATAGGCAGAGGGCGGTCGTCGCCGGAGATGAGGAAGACGGCGAGCAGGGGCAACTTCAGGGGCTCCAGGGGGACAGGATGGATTCACCGGAGAGAGGCAGAGGCCCTGGAAGGATCGCCCTGGCCTGGGAGGGGCTGGAGCTACTTCGGCGACCAGAGGGGATCGCCGGCGAGCTCGAGCTCGAGGATGGCGGCCCGTGGCCTGCCCGGTCGGGCTATGGTTTCCTACGCACTTGTGGGGTGTGTGGGAGTGGTGGATGGTGCTCGAGGAGGCTGGGGGTGGCTCCATTTATAGGCGAGCGGAGAGGGGGTTTCGGGCTCCGCCGGTGGACACCTATCCATGGCGCCCGGCGACGAGCGGCGTCCGTGAGAGGGGGAGAAGGCGACGCAGCTCACGCGGTGACTGTTGGCGAATGGGGACGAGCACAGGAACGAGGAGAAGGCGACGAGCACAGTGCGCACCGCACTGTTGGGCTGGCCGGACCGTGCCCGTGCTTGCTGCGGAGAGCTCCGGCGTCGGCGAGCGCCAGGGGGGATTTAATGGCGTTGAGACGAGGATGGTGGTGAAGTTTGGCACGCTTAGGCAGGAGGGGAAGCGAGCACGCGACCAACAGAGGTTCGGGCGCGTCGCAGAGCGCGTCGGCCGCATGCCAACACGCCTGGACGAACGCGGTCACCGCGTGAACTCTGACCTCATGCCGACCTAAGCCCAAACTTCATGTCTGCCATGTTGTTCATGGTAGTTTTGAATGTAACCACGCTTTGGTTTGGCCCCAGATGCAGTAGAGAAGATTTTACACGCCAGGTAAGTTTCTGGTCAGTAACTTTGAGATGTTACTGAGGTCAAATGGCTAGGAGTTGGGGGCTGTGCTTTGGAGGCTAGCCAGCATCTACTAAGGTGATGATGCATAAGAAAATTCAGGCACAAGGGAGCAATTAAAATGGTAGTTGCTGTAGAAACCACCATTTCTGTCCAGAACAGAAAATATTTTCTGTAGCAAAAATATTCCAAAAAGTGATGAAATATTTTTTCTCAGGAAGGTGCCCTAGGGTTCAAAGAATATTTGGGAATTTTCTCAGATTTTTGTGGGCAAGAAAAATGAGGGTTGCTTTGGAACCCATTGAACTAGCTAGGGTTTTAGAGAAGAACAATGAATATTTTTCATTTAAGAAAAATATTCCCAAGATTATTTTGAGATGGATCAGAAGGGGAATGATGATTAGAGAAGGGAATGATGCACTTGGGTGAAAGCCAAGGGTACCCAAGTGTCTAAGTCCATATGAAAAGATTCAAACCCCAACTTTCGAAATAAATCCAAATGAAAATCAGGCAAATAAGAGAGGGCAAAAATCAGGCTGTCACAACACCGGCGAACTCCGGTGAGCTCTCAAAAATCGACTAACCCAATTTTGAAATTTAGTCTACTGTCATTTAACTAGTGTGGAATATAAAAGGGGAAAACCATAAGCATTGCGAGTATTGTGTTGAGCATGCCATGGCGGATCTGAAGGTGTAAACCGGACAAAGGCAACTTCGCAACCAATGTTTACTTTCAACTAACAAGTAAGTGATGGACAAGAAATCAGAGTAAAGCAGTGGCGATCTATTTTCTTGCTGCGATAAATAAGTTGAGCAAATACAAAAGAGTACCGCCTCTGGTGCGGCGCCGTGTATGCATCTGGAGAGAATTTGACGGTGCTATGGTAGCGATGGCTGTCGGCTGCATGGAAGCAGATCTAGGAGGGTAGACGGTGGCGGCGGGGGAAATATCCTGGCGCGATGGACGAGACAGTCGTAGGAGCGGCACCGACAAGGTGGACGACGACGGGGATGAAGCGAGAGGACGGGATGCAAGGATCCTGGTTCGAAGCCGTGGATGAGAGAGGTCACACTACAAAAAAAAGACACATCCGTGAAATTTTGGGCCGAACGAATTTTTTTCTCTCATACATATGACACTTCTATGACGATAATTGTGACAAAACCTGGTATCATCATAGATGTGGTGGGCTCCTACTTCTATGACAAAAAATCATGACAGAAAATGGGCTTTTTGTCCTGGGCGGGCCGAGACGCAGCTGCATGACATTCTTTGGGCCGTCCATGACGGAAAAACCATGGTAGAAGCGAGGGGGAGGAAAATTTCGGGGAGTTCCCGATTATGGTGGGAGGTCGGGGGCCAAGCGATGCACGTTTCTCTCGTACACGTATGCGCGTGTGTTCAAGGCGTTGGCTCTAACTGAACCCGAGCAAGGCGTTGGGCTCTAACTGAACCCGAGCGATTGCACTGCAGGCTACGCGTTACTGAACCCGAGCGATCGATTGATGGCTGTTAACTGAACCCGATCGAGCGATTCCTTCGCTACTGCTGCTAACTGAAGCCGATCGATTGGATGAACAGTGAGCGTTGCCGGGGGGGGGGGGTGGATGAACAGTGAGCAGTGGCGTTGCCTCTGGATGAACAGGACCCCGTGGTGTGGAGGGCTGGATGAAGAGTAGACGATGGAGGGGTGCCCGTGGAGGGGTGGTTGAACAGTAGCCGGTGGAGTAGCGCGCGGTGGAGGCTGGATGAACAGGAGCCCGTGGAGGCTGGAGGAGGTCGACGGTAGCCCGTGGAGGCTGGAGAAGGTTGACGGTGGAGATGAACAGTATCCCGTGGAGTCCCGTTTTGTGGTACGCCACACCCCTCCTGATGAACAGAACCCCCGTTTCGACCGTAGGAGGTCCATTTCATCCGTTTTGCGGTACGCCACACCCCTCCCGATCAACAGGACCCCCGTTTCGACCGTAGGAGGTCCGTCTCGTCCATTTTGCGGTACGCCACATGAAACATCTCCAACGTATCTATAATTTTTGATTGCTCCATGCTATATTATCTACTGTTTTGGACTATATTGGGCTTTATTTTCCACTTTTATATTATTTTTGGGACTAACCTATTAACCGGAGGCCCAGCCCAGAATTGCAGTTTTTTTTGCCTATTTCAGTGTTTCGAAGAAACGGAATATCAAACGGAGTCCAAACGGAATAAACCTTTCTGGAATGTGATTTTCTTCCCGAATATGACCCAGGAGACTTGGACCCTACGCCAAGGAAGCTTCGAGGTGGGCATGAGGTAGGGGGCGCGCCCTATACCCCCAGGCGCGCCCCCACCCTCGTGGGCCTACCGAAGCTCCACCGACGTACTTCTTCCTCCTATATATACCTATGTACCTCCAAACGAACGGGGACGGAGCCAAAAACCTAATTCCATCGCCGCAACTTTCTTTATCCACGAGATCCCATCTTGGGGCCTGTTCCGGAGCTCCACCGGAGAGGGCCGTCATCACGGAGGGCTTCTACATCACCATAGCCTCTCCGATGATGTGTGAGTAGTTTACCTCAGACCTTCGGGTCCATATTTATTAGCTAGATGGCTTCTTCTCTCTTTTTGGATCTCAATACAAAGTTCTCCCCCTCTCTTGTGGAGATCTATTCGATGAAATCTTCTTCTTTTTGCGGTGTGTTTGTTGAGACCGATGAATTGTGGGTTTATGATCAAGTCTATCTATGAATAATATTTGAATCTTCTCTGAATTCTTTTATATATGATTGGTTATCTTTGCAAGTCTCTTCGAATTATCCGTTTGGTTTGGCCAACTAGATTGGTAGTTCTAGCCATGGGAGAAGTGCTTAGCTTTGGGTTCGATCTTGCGGTGTCCTTTACCAGTGACCGAAGGGGCAGCAAGGCACATATTGCATCGTTGCCATCGAGGATAACAAGATGGGGTTTATTTCATATTGCATGAATTTATCTCTCTACATCATGTCATCTTGCTTAAAGCGTTACTCTGTTTTTAACTTAATACTCTAGATGCATGCTGGATAGCGGTCGATGAGTGGAGTAATAGTAGTAGATGCAGAATCGTTTCGGTCTACTTGTCATGGACGTGATGCCTATATACATGATCATGCTAGATATTCTCATAACTATGCTCAATTCTGTCAATTGCTCAACAGTAATTTGTTCACCCACCGTAGAATACTTCTGCTCTTGAGAGAAGCCACTAGTGAAACCTATGCCCCCCGGGTCTATTCTCATCATATCAATCTCCATCACTTTAATCTTGCTTTGCTTTTTTACTTTGCCTTTTACTTCTCACTTTGCATCTCTATACCAAAAATACCAAAAATATTATATCTATCAGATCTCACTCTCGTAAGTGACCGTGAAGGGATTGACAACCCCTAATCGCGTTGGTTGCGAGTAGCTATCGTTTTGTGCAGGTACGAGGGACTTGAGCGCGGCCTCCTACTGGATTGATACCTTGGTTCTCAAAAACTGAGGGAAATACTTACGCTACTCTACTGCATCATCCTTTCCTCTTCGGGGAAATCCAACGCAAGCTCAAGAGGTAGCAAGAAGAATTTCTGGCGCCGTTGCCGGGGAGTCTACGCAAAAAGTCAACATACCAAGTACCCATCACAATCCATATCTCTCGCATTACATTATTTGCCATTTGCCTCTCGTTTTCCTCTCCCCCACTTCACCCTTGCCGTTTTATTCGCCCTCTCTTTCCCAATCTCCTTCTCCTTCTCCGCCTCTCTTTTCCGTTTGCCTTTTTCTCGCTTGCCTTTTTGTTTGCTCATGTGTTGGATTGCTTGTTTGTCGCGATGGCTCAAGATACTACCAAATTGTGTGACTTCACCAATACCAATAATAATGATTAGCACTCCGATTGCTCCTCTTGCCAATACCGAATCTTGTGAAATCAATACTGCTTTGTTGAATCTTGTTATGAAAGATCAATTCGCCGGCCTTCCTAGTGAAGATGCCGCTACTCATCTGAATAGCTTTGTTGATTTATGTGATATGCAAAAGAAAAAAGATGTCGATAATGATGTCGTTAAATTGAAGCTATTTCCTTTTTCGCTTAGAGATCGTGCTAAATCTTGGTTTTCGTCTTTGCCTAAAAATAGTATTGATTCTTGGAACAAGTGCAAAGATGCTTTTATCTCTAAGTATTTCCCTCCGGCTAAGATCATCTCTCTTAGAAACGATATTATGAACTTTAAGCAACTTGATCATGAACATGTTGCACAAGCTTGGGAGAGAATGAAATTAATGATACGTAATTGCCCTACTCATGGTTTGAATTTGTGGATGATTATACAAATTTTTTATGCCGGATTGAATTTTGCTTCTAGAAATCTTTTAGATTCGGCCGCGGGAGGCACTTTTATGGAAATCACTTTAGGAGATGCTACTAAACTCCTAGATAATATTATGGTTAATTATTCTCAATGGCATATTGAAAGATCTTCTAATAGAAAAGTGCATGCGATAGAAGAAATCAATGTGTTTAGTGGAAAGATGGATGAACTTATGAAATTATTTGCTACTAAGAGTGTTTCTTCTGATCCTAATGATATGCCTTTGTCTACTTTGATTGAGAATAACAATGAATCTATGGATGTGAATTTTGTTGGTAGGAATAATTTTGGTAACAACTCTTATAGAGGGAATTTTAATCCCAGGCCATATCCTAGTAATCCTTCTAATAATTATGGGAATTCCTACAACAACTCTAATGGAAATTATAATAAGATGCCCTCTGAATTTGAGAATAGTGTTAAAGAGTTTATGAATTCACAAAATAATTTTAATGCTTTGCTTGAAGAGAAATTGCTTAAAGTTGATGATTTGGCTAGGAACGTTGATAGAATTTCTCTTGAGGTTGATTCTTTAAAGCTTAGATCTATTCCTCCTAAGCATGATATCAATGAGTCTCTCAAAGCCATGAGAATTTCCATTGATGAGTGCAAGGAAAGAACCGCTAGGATGCGTGCTTCCAAAGATGCCTTTATTAAAGCATGTTCTTCCAATTCCTATGAAAATCAAGATGAAGATCTAAAAGTTATTGATGTGACTCCTATCAAATCTTTGTTTTGCAATATGAATCTTGATGAAACTGAATATGATCTTCCTTTACCTAGAAGGTGTTCTAAAAATTCGTAGTATTTAGATCTTTATGATGAAATTGATGAAAGTGGGATTGAAAGAAATAAAAATCTAGATGTTGCTAAACCAACTATATTGGATTTCAAGGAATTTAATTATGAAAGTTGCTCTTTAATTGATTGTATTTCCTTGTTGCAATCTGTGCTAAATTCTCCACATGCTTATAGTCAAAAGAAAGCCTTTACCGAACATATTGTTGATGCCTTGATGCAATCTTATGAAGAAAAACTTGAGTTGAAAGTTTCTATCCCTAGAAAACTCTATGATGAGTGGGAACGAACTATTAAAATTAAAATTAAAGATCATGAGTTTTATGCTTTGTGTGATTTGGGTGCTAGTGTTTCCACTATCCCCAAAACTTTGTGTGATTTGCTAGATTTCTGCAATTTTGACGATTGCTCTCTAAACTTGCATCTTGCGGATTCCACTATTAAGAAACCTATGGGAAGAATTAATGATGTTCTTATTGTTGCAAATAGGAATTATGTGCCCATAGATTTCATTGTTCTTGATATAGATTGCAATCCTTCTTGCCCTATTATTCTTGGTAGACCTTTCCTTAGAACGGTTGGTGCAATTTTTGATATGAAGGAAGGGAATATTAGATTTCAATTTCCATTAAAAAAGGGCATGGAACACTTTCCAAGAAAGAAAATAAAATTACCATATGAAACTATCATGAGAGCCACTTATGGATTGCCTACCAAAGATGGCAATACCTAGATCTATACTCGCTTTTATGCCTAGCTAGGGGCGTTAAACGATAGCGCTTGTTGGGAGGCAACCCAATTTTATTTTTAGTTTTTGTGTTTTGCTCCTGTTTAGTAATAAATAAATTATTTAGACTCTGTTTTGGTTGTGTTTTTTGTGTTTAATTAGTGTTTGTGCCAAGTAGAACCGTTGGGAAGACTTGGGGAAAGTCTTGTTGAACTTGCTGTAAAAACAGAAACTTTAGCTCTCATGAGAACTGCTGTAATTTTTATTTGGAAAGTGATATTTAGTTAATTCTTTTTGAAGATGATTAATAGATAAATTCCTCACGTCCAGAAATTTAGTTTAGAATTTTTGGGGTTCGAGAAGTTTGCGTTAGTTGCAGATTACTACAGACTGTTCTGTTTTTGACAGATTCTGTTTTTCGTGTGTTGTTTGCTTATTTTGATGAATCTATGGTTAGTAAAATAGTTTATAATCCATAGAGAAGTTGGAATACAGTAGGTTTAACACCAATATAAATAAATAATGAGTTCATTACAGTACCTTGAAGTGGTCTTTTGTTTTCTTTCTCTAACGGAGCTCACGAGATTTCTATTGAGTTTTGTGTTGTGAATAGGGCTGGACCAAAAGCTCGTAACTCGCAAGCTTAATGAGCGCTCGATAGTTCGACTCGTTAAGCTCGTAGCTCGCTTCTTAATGAACAGAGCCAATCATTGATTTTAGCTCGTTAAGCTTAACGAGCTTAACGAGCAAGCTAACGAGTTTCACGAGTAGCTCGTTAAGCTCGTTAGTAACAACACAACACATATTTTCATTTTATGTGACAAACTTTTATAGCACCTCAACCCATCTATTCAATCTAATCGACCTATGAGACAACAAACTACTGCATTTCTTTTTATAGTCATCATATTTCGTCTTGAAAACCACACCTACACATTCATCTTATATATCGTAAAACATTATAATCTGTTAACGAGCGCTCATGAGCTTAACGAGCTTCAAACGAGCCGAGCCGAGCCGAGTAGGGTTTTCTGCTCATTAATCTTAACGAGCTTAACAAGCCGAGCCTTAACGAGCATGATCTTAACGAGTACGAGCTTAACGAGCCGAGCTGCTCGTTAGTCCACCCCTAGTTGTGAAGTTTTCAAGTTTTGGGTGAATTCTTTTGATGGATTATGGAACAAGGAGTGGCAAGAGCCTAAGCTCGGGGATGCCCATGGCACCCCCAAGATAATCCAGGGACACCAAAAAGTCAAAGCTTGGGGATGCCTCGGAAGGCATCCCCTCTTTCGTCCACTTCCATCGGTAATTTACTTGGAGCTATATTTTTATTCACCAACATGATATGTGTTTTGCTTGGAGCATCTTGTATTATTTGTGTCTTTGTGTCTTAGTGTGCCACAATCATCCTTGTTGTACACACCTTTTGAGAGAGCCATACATGAATTAGAGTTTGATAGAATACTCTATGTGCTTCACTTATATCTTTTGAGCTATGTAGTTTTGCTCTATGTGCTTCACTTATATCTTTTGAGCGTTATAATTTTGCTCTATGTGCTTCACTTAGATCTTTTAAGAGCACGGTGGTGGATTTGTTTTAAAGAAACTATTGATCTCTCATGCTTCACTTAAATTATTTTGAGAGTCTCTTAATAGCATGGTAATTTTCTTAATAATAATATGCTTGGTATTCAAGATTTGTGAAACTTTCTTTTGAGTGCATTGAATACTAAGAAAAGATTGAAGCATTATAATTGTTTTGAGATATGGAGGTGATAATATTAGAGTCACGCTAGTTGAGTAGTTGTGAATTTAAAGAATACTTGTGTTAAAGTGTGTGATTCCCGTAGAATGCACGTATGGTGAACCGTTATGTGATGAAGTCGGAGCATGATTTATTTATTGATTGTCTTCCTTATGAGTGGCGGTCGGGGACGAGCGATGGTCTTTTCCTACCAATCTATCCCCCTAGGAGCATGCGCGTAATACTTTGCTTTGATAACTTCTAGATTTTTGCAATAAGTATATGAGTTCTTTATGACTAATGTTGAGTCCATGGATTATATGCACTTCTCCCATCCTTCCACCATTGCTAGCCTCTCTAATACCGCGCACTTTTCGCCGGTATCATACACCTACCATATACCTTCCTCAAAACAGCCACCATACCTACCTATCATGGCATTTCCATAACCATTCCGAGATATATTGACATGCAACTTTCCACCATTCCATTTATTATGGCACGCTCCATCATTGTCATATTGCTAGCATGATCATGTAGTTGACATCATATTTGTGGCAAAGCCACCGTTCATAATTATTTCATACATGTCACTCTTGATTCATTGCATATCCCGGTACACCGCCGGAGGCATTCATTTAGAGTCATATTTTGTTCTAAGTATCGAGTTGTTGAGTTGTAAGAAAAATAAAAGTGTGATGATCATCATTTTTAGAGCATTGTCCCAAGTGAGGAAAGAATGATGGAGACTATGATTCCCCCATAAGTCGGGATGAGACTCCGGACGAAAAATAAAAAAAGAAAAAAAAAGGCCAAAAAAAGAAAAGGCCCAAATAAAAAAATGAGAGAAAAAGAGAGAAGGGACAATGTTACTATCCTTTTACCACACTTGTGCTTCAAAGTAGCACCATGATCTTCATGATAGAGAATCTCTCGTTATGTCACTTTCATATACTAGTGGGAATTTTACATTATAGAACTTAGCTTGTATATTCCAATGATGGGCTTCCTCAAAATGCCCTAGGTCTTCATGAGCAAGCAAGTTGGATGCACACCCACTTAGTTTCTTTTGATGAGCTTTCATATACTTATAGCTCTAGTGCATCCATTGCATGGCAATCCCTACTCACTCACATTGATATCTATTGATGGGCATCTCCATAGCCCGTTGATACGCCTAGTTGATGTGAGACTATCTTCCCCTCTTTTTGTCTTCTCCACAACCACCATTCTATTCCACATATAGTGCTATATCCATGGCTCACGCTCATGTATTGCGTGAATATTGAAAAAGTTTTGAAAAAGTTAGTGTATGAAACAATTGCTTGGCTTGTCATCGGGGCTGTGCATGATTTAAATACTTTGTGTGGTGAAGATAGAGCATAGCCAGACTATGATTTTGTAGGGATAACTTTCTTTGGCCATGTTATTTTGAGAAGACATAATTGCTTTGTTAGTATGCTTGAAGTATTATTATTTTATGTCAACATAAACTTTTGTCTTGAATCTTTCGAATCTGAATATTCATACCACAATTAAGAAGATTTGCATTGAAATTATGCCAAGTAGCACTCCGCATCAAAAAATCTCTTTTTATCATTTACCTACTTGAGGACGAGCAGGAATTAAGCTTGGGGATGCCTGATACGTCTCCAACGTATCTATAATATTTGATTGCTCCATGCTATATTATCTACTGTTTTGGACTATATTGGGCTTTATTTTCCACTTTTATATTATTTTTGGGACTAACCTATTAACCGGAGGCCTAGCCCAGAATTGTTGTTTTTTTTTGCCTATTTCAGTGTTTTAAAGAAACGGAATATCAAACGGAGTCCAAACAGAATAAACCTTTCTGGAACGTGATTTTCTTCCCCAATATGACCTAGGAGACTTGGACCCTACGCCAAGGAAGCTTCTAGGTGGGCACGAGGTAGGGGGGTGCGCCCTATACCCCTAGGCGCGCCCCCACCCTCGTGGGCCTACCGAAGCTTCACCGACGTACGTCTTCCTCCTATATATACCTACGTACCCCCAAACGAATAGGGACGGAGCCAAAAACCTAATTCCACCGCCGCAACTTTCTGTATCCATGAGATCCCATCTTGGGGCCTGTTCCGGAGCTCCGCCGGAGAGGGCCGTCATCACAGAGGGCTTCTACATCACCTTAGCCTCTCCGATGATGTGTGAGTAGTTTACCTCAAACCTTCGGGTCCATAGTTATTAGCTAGATGGCTTCTTCTCTCTTTTTGGATCTCAATACAAAGTTCTCCCCCTCTCTTGTGGAGATCTATTCGATGTAATCTTCTTCTTTTTGCGGTGTGTTTGTTGAGACCGATGAATTGTGGGTATGATCAAGTCTATCTATGAATAATATTTGAATCTTCTCTGAATTCTTTTATGTATGATTGGTTATCTTTGCAAGTCTCTTCGAATAATTCATTTGGTTTGGCCAACTAGATTGGTAGTTCTTGCCATGGGAGAAGTGCTTAGCTTTGGGTTCGATCTTGCGGTGTCCTTTCCCAGTGACAGAAGGGGCAGCAAGGCACGTATTGCATCGTTGCTATCGAGGATAACAAGATGGGGTTTATTTCATATTGCATGCATTTATCTCTCTACATCATGTCATCTTGCTTAAAGCGTTACTTTGTTTTTAACTTAATACTCTAGATGCATGCTGGATAGTGGCCGATGAGTGGAGTAACAGTAGTAGATGCAGAATCATTTTGGTCTACTTGTCACGGACGTGATGCCTATATACATGATCATGCCTAGATATTCTCATAACTATGCTCA
Organism: Triticum urartu; assembly: GCF_056163025.1. Classification (NCBI taxonomy): domain Eukaryota; kingdom Viridiplantae; phylum Streptophyta; class Magnoliopsida; order Poales; family Poaceae; genus Triticum; species Triticum urartu. The sequence goes on from NC_141876.1 coordinate 427,402,229, forward strand.
ATTATGTCAATTGCTCAACAGTAATTTGTTCACCCACCGTAGAATACTTCTGCTCTTGAGAGAAGCCACTAGTGAAACCTATGGCCCTCGGGTCTATTCTCATCATATCAATCTCCATCACTTTAATCTTGCTTTGCTTTTTTACTTTGCCTTTTACTTTTCACTTTGCATCTCTATACCAAAAATACCAAAAATATTATATCTATCAGATCTCACTCTCGTAAGTGACCTTGAAGGGATTGACAACCCCTAATCGCGTTGGTTGCGAGTAGCTATCGTTTTGTGCAGGTACAAGGGACTTGAGCGTGGCCTCCTACTAGATTGATACCTTGGTTCTCAAAAACTGAGGGAAATACTTACGCTACTCTGCTGCATCATCCTTTCCTCCTCGGGGAAATCCAACGCAAGCTCAAGAGTTAGCACCACACCCCTCCCGATCATCAGGACCCCCGTTTCGATCGTAGGAGGTCCGTTTCCTCCATTTTGCGGTATGCCACACCCCTCCCGATCAACAGGACCCCGTTCCGAACGTAGGAGGTCCGTATCCTCCGTTTTGCAGTACGCCAGGCCTCGTTTCCATCGCCTGTTCCGTCCAAGCCCTCCCGATGAACACCACCACGCATTCCGTTCCGACCCAGCCGGTTGGCTCCCACGCGTTCCGTTGCCTCCCGATGAATATGACGCATTCCGTTGCCTCCCCATGAACACGACGCATTCTGTTGCCTCCCCATGAACACGACGACGACGCTGTTTCTCCGTTCCGACCCAGTCATGTACACGAGCCCTGGCCGTACGTATGCGCGAGTAGGCATTCGAGACCCCGCCCGTATGTACGCATACGTGGCCGTATTTTCTTTCTTGCACCCTGGCCGCTGTACGTACGTGTACATGCTACATGCACGCCTCTACGACGACACGTACGTGCCTCTACTACAACACGTGCGCGCCTCTACATCCACCAGTATATATGTACGTACACGTTTGCAACCAGAATGACAACGCTTCGTACGCTTCGACCAGGTGGGTCCCAACTGTCAGGCACTTCCTTGCGTGCGAAGATGTAGCTGGTGGGTCCCAGCAGTCAGGGGGGTGAATCGTTTTTTTGCCCGGATGCACTTCCTTGCGTGCGAAGATGTAGCTGGTGGGTCCCAGCAGTCAGGGGGGGGGGGGGGGGTGAATCGTTTTTTTTGCCCAGACGCACTTCCTTGCGTGCGAAGATGTAGCTGGTGGGTCCCAGCAGTCAGGGAGAAACGTTTTTTTCACAAAATACGGTGGCCCGTCCGGTGGGTCCCCGCTGTCAGGTGGAGGAATCATTATTTTGCGCGTAATAAGGAGGCACTTCCTTGCTGCAGCCGTGGACCCAGCTGTCAGCCTCTCCACGTACAGTCCACGTCCGATGGAAGTCGTTCCTTGACCACATTGACCACGCAGCGACAAGAGCACCACGGCGGTGGACGACGGCGAGGACTAGGAAGGGGACGACTCGGAGCTGGGGAAGACGCAGCAGTGGATGCCCACGCGAAGAGGAGTACGAGGGTTCACTGGTTCGGCTGCAGTGTGAGGCTGCTGTCGCCGCAGAATAAGAGGGGGTGTGGGTGAGTAGAGGGATGGCCCGGCCAGCGGTGGTAGTAGTAGGGGGCGGTGAGGCCTCCGCGGCATCACAGCCAGCCACGGGAGGCAGGAGCACGCGACACGACCAGCGCTGGTTTGGGCGGCTGGAGCAAGAAGACCAGAGGTTGAAGAAGCACTACAGCCGTTGGATGAACATCGTACGGTAACAGGAGCTAGAATCGTTCATATTGACTAAGTTGACAAAGCCCTCCGTCCCCGTCAACTTGGTAGGCCCACAAGTCAGCGTCCCACTATGCTGGGTTCTAGCTGGCAGGGGGAATATTTATTTTTTTGTGCGTAATAAGGAGGCACTTCCTTGCGTGTGAAGATAGCTGGTGGGTCCGACATGTCAGCGGGGGGCACGTTATTTTCGCGAAATACAGAGGCCCTTCCGGTGGGTCCCATATGTCAAGTGGAGGAATCATTATTTTGCGCATAATAAGGAGGCATTTCCTTGTGTGCGGTCGTGGACCCAGCTGTTAGCCTCTCCACGCACAGTTTACTTCCGATGGTGTCGTTCGTTGACCATGTTAACCACGCCGCGCCGAGCGCATCCAAGGTGGTGGACGACGGTGAGGCCCCGGATAGCAACAAGCTGGAGATGGGAAGACGCGGGAGTAGAGTCGTAGACGGAGAGGTGTACGAGGGTTAACTGGTTCTAGTGCGGTGTGGTTCGGCAATCGGTGGAGAAGAACAGGAGGTGTGGAGGGGTGGAGGGATGGCCTGGCCAACGGTGGAGTAGCGCTTCATAGCGAAGCGTGCTAAGCAGAGCTGCTAGCAGCAGGAAGCGAGAGGTGGTCCCGGCGGCGCTGGAGGAAGAAGACGAGATATTGAAGATGGATGCCGGTCGTTGGATGTAAATCCAACGACTAACATGTCAGAATCATTTGTTGACTAAATTGACAACGACTTGCGTTGGCTTCGACCTATTGGCCCACATTTCAGTCTCCAAAAATGTGGCACGTATTCAACCCATTTTTCTGAATTTACAGTCTTTTTTTGCACGGTAGAATTTACAGTCAATTTGATCATTTTTTTTGAATTACAGCCATTAGCTGGGCTGGGTGAACAAATAATGTAGCGTCCATGCGACCCATTTATTTTATTTCCTAAAAAATTATAGGCCATTTGCACTTTCTCAAAATACACGATTTTGTTGGGCTGATTCTAATTATAATGTTGGGTTGGGCCAGCAATGTTATCAAAAAATAAAAAGGGGCTGAGCATTTCTTTATAAATATATTTAAATAATAAGTGATATTATTACATTCGTCCTTAAATCTTACCAAGCTTTTGTACACAATCACTAGGATTTTCGTGCCAAAACAATCCAAGATTTTATTTGTTAAGAAATTATTTTTATAAGTTAATAAGATGTGGGATATTGTTTTCTTACATATGTAAGTATCTGTTAAATATATGTTGACAATAAAAATAATATATAATAACATATAAAATAATTTAAATATATATAATATAGTTAGAAGGAAAACATAAGTTGGACCTGGCGTTCCTATTCTTATATAGAAAAATAGAACAGACCTCTGTGTTTTCTTCAAAAAACACATAAATTGGGCTGCCAAAAATAAAACCTCGGATGGGAGGTCCATAGGCCGGTCGATATATGACGGCCCTAAGAAAATACCAACAGGCCTATGGACCTCCCATCCGAGGTCGTGGGCTGCGCATGTTAAAAATGAAAGCCTAGACGGGGCAGCCCAAAACCACGTCCAACACTTGCCAAAACTTCGTCCCTCGTTTTCTCTGTGTGTCGCACACTCGACATTGTGTGGGCATTTTGGCTGTGCATCATATGAAGATGTGCTATGCATGAATGTTGATCAGCATGATGTTAACTGGCAGGTAGTTCCATTTTCGACCATGAATAAAACTTCCAACATGATGTTAACCCTGTTTGAAAAGGCCGTGTTAATATAAATGCTCTACCTCTAAAAGTTGCAGTTTCTTATCTGAAACTGAACTTGCAGTTTCTTATCTGAAACTGAAACTTGCAGTTTCTTCTTTGAGAATCACATTGTCTACACTTTTATACTCCTATGAAACTACATTTTTTAAGTGCTAAAAATAGATCTCTAGAATTCATAAAATACTTCATATGCTCAATATTGCAAAACTAAAATTCAAAAGACATTCATATCTGAAAGTACTCTAAAAATACACAACACAAAACACAATTCACAACTTGCAAATACTGACAACCCTAAGCTCCTCCTGACAATTCACAACCTACCCGACTATTGGGCTGGGGGGGGGGCAGCCCCCTCCTATTCCTCGGCGGCAGACAGCTGCCCCGTGAGACGATGTGAATGGCGAGGGAGACGATGACAGGGAGCGTCGTCGGGCCAACTACTTTTCTCCTCTTGCAGTTGGGTTCGGTCGAGGAAGACTCCACCGGCTCGCTCTGGCAGGACACCCTCACAAACGGCACCCTGTAGATGCTCGATCCTTCAATCTTTGGTGGATGCTCCATCTGGGATCGATACTCCCACCACCGCTCCCTCACGATCGGATTCGGTGAATCTGTTTGCTCCATGGCCCAGAGGAGCAGCTCTATGTACTCTGACGCGACTCCCTCCGGGAGTATCACCGCCTTTTCGCTCTGTTGCAGATATTTGGCCATGGATGTCGCCGTTGCCACTAGTTGGTCCTTGTTTTGAAACCAAGACTGTATCTCCAACATCCTAGCTAGCTTCACAGGGTCGCCATCTGCGATCCTCACATATCAGTTGTACTCCTCCACTGATCTACTTCTCCACAGCACCTTCACTCATCGGCGGTGGTTTTTGAATGGAAGAGGAGAGGAGCAGCGCTGGTTTTGGATTAGAACGGGAGAGGAGCGACGCTGGTTTTGGACTGGAACAGGAGAGGAGGGGCGGTGGTTTTGAAATGGAAGAGGAGAGGAGCGGTGCTGCATTTAGATTGGAACAGGAGAGGAGCGGTGCTGCATTTAGATTGGAACAGGAGAGGAGCGACGGTGGTTTAAGAGGAGAAGAGCGGAAGAGCGACGCTGGTCTTGGAACTATTTTTTTGTTATTTTGCGTATTTTGGGTCAAAGTTTGACCATGCACTGTATTTTTTTGACCACGTACTGTATTTGACAAGCAAAATGTGAATGCATGTCACCAAAAATTGTATCGTTTGGTTCGTACCTGAATGTACTTTCAATTTATATTATTTTTGCAACGTATAACATATATTTTATGTGCGAAAATCATGGTCAATTATGACCCAGAATAAAATGGAGACTAGTTAATGTGGGGTCGCTTTCTTAATTGAAGGGTAAATTGATTTTGATTTTGATCCAGTCACAGCGCGCCGGCCCTCTCGTCCAATCCTAAATCGCTGCCGCACGCTCCTCTCCCTCTTCTCCATTCCAAAACCACCGTCTCGCCTCTCCCTCTTCTGATCTTCTCCATTGCAAAACCACCTCATCTCCTCTCCATCATCTCCATTCCAACACCACCGTCTCGCCTCTCCCTCTTCCGATCTGCTCCATTGCAAAACCACCTCCTCATGCACATGGCCCAGAGGCGCAGTTATCGTCATTTTGATCTGAAGTGCCGGATTATAACATATAACACGAAAAATGCCACATGACAAGAAATCATAACCTCACTGCCCAAAGGAGACAACATGAATCCCGACGGACAAACTAGACGAGGAACAAAGCTCAAATTAAAGATAAACTCGTAGAAAAGGGGTCCGTCGATAGATGTCCTAATTAACATAGCCGGTTTGACCTAGATGGCAGCTGAGTAGTCACTGTTCGTGCATGTGCCCCCAATGACTAGCCCAACTCAGTTGTCGCTGTTTAACCCTCGCAGTGATCCGAAGCACATGACACCTAATTTTGCGAGATGACAAGAAACCTTTTTTTAGATTTCTCACCACAACTACAGCCATGTACAACACAGCCTACACGATATGCAGACGGTAGCCAATCCAGGTGTGTCTGCTGGAGTCTGGCCACATGCATGGACGAACTAATCTTCTGTGTCTTGTAGGGATCGTCCAGGCACCAATGTAGTACAACACTTCTCTAGTACTATCACTCGTCTCCCTCTTCTATTAAGTCACCCAACTTGCGGGGCCGGGGAGTGTGCCTATGGTCGGTTCTCAATTGCCGTCCCACATGTGCGTGCAAACGCAATATGACGCGCGTTCCATTCGGAGAGCAGCGTGCCAGATCGACCGACCGTCTGGGTGTGACGCGAACGCGACGGGCGTGCTGTATACTCCGTACATGTGTACCGCCGTTTTCTAGACGCTTTGCTCCATGGCGCGGGCGCAATCCATGGATACAAAATTAGTATACTGTATACTATTTAAAAGTCGAGGGCGGGGATTTTCCTGCGCGGTAGGCGGCGGGGCAGTTCCACCTAGTCGGTTCGACAGAGACGCGAGAAGACGTGGGAGTAGGCTGCTGCAAACGTAGGGCTGTGTGATTTGACAGCGAGTTACTACTGGACAGGTGGGGCCCCGTGATCATGGGAGAATGGAAAGCCACTACCCTGCCATTCACACACTGGTAGTTTGCTCCTACTCGTCCCCGCATGTCCTTCAATACTACGGCGGTTCGCTCCTAGTCGTCCCGTCCATTCACATTACGGCAGTTCCACTAATCCTAACCCTCCTCCCAAATCCATGGCGTCCCAAATCTCCATGATCGGCAGTGAGTACAAGGTTAGAACCATCACCGGCGATGAGTTCGACGTCATCTACACCCGTTCTTCCGTGACAGTGAAAGGATCCCTTTCTCGCTTCAGACGCATGTTCGAAGACTCAGATGATGAGTAGGTCGCTGGGCTAGATGTTGAGTACACCACAGTCCTGGGACCAGAGAAGGATCTAAAGGACGAAGAGAGGAAGAAGCCCGCCATGATCCAGGTTTGCGTGTATGACTTATGCTTGGTCTACCACATATGCCATGCTGACGTTGAGTGCCAGGATTTTAAGGACTTCCTCCAGAGCAACCTAGTCAAATTCGTTACTGTAGACTTTGGTAACGATAAAGAAGTCCTGCGTCGGATAGGCCTTGTTGTAGGCAACACCTTCGACCTCCAAAAGAATTGGTTGGTGTCCTCTCGTCAGCCTTCAATGCTGACCCTGGCAGGAGCCATGGTTCATCCTTCATACGGTAAACTGGAGAAACCTCCATACACATTTCATCGTCATGCATGGCAGTGGAATGTACTAGATATAGACCACATCCACTACGCTACAATGGATGGCTACCTTTGCTTCAATATCTACAAGGGTTGGATGAAGAGCAACAGCCAAGTGTGCGGTTCAAGCAAAGAAGTATCGGCCAAGAGGAAGAGGGACAAGGACGAAGTCGAGGACGTGGACAAGGACTCCAAGTAAGGTGGCAGTGTCGTTGCTCATGGTGGTTCTAATGCAGTGTCTACCGGAATAGTTGCAAAGTTTAATTTCAGGTGTGCTTAATTTAATTTGAGGGGTGTGTTGTGCTGAGCCCCCAGCAGAAATATGTTATGTTTCTTCTCGTTACTTTAACTCTTCAGTACGTACATACTAGTATTTCTTACATTTCATCTTTTAGTTGGTATAGTACTACCACTCGTTTCTTCACATTATATATGTACAATATATATGGCCAACATCATATAGCCAGCAGTTTAGTTGTCAAAGAATTTCAGGGTGCTTAGTTTTGTCAAAGAATTCCAGGATGCTTAGAGGGTGCTTGGATCCAAGGGACTTATTTTAGTCTGACTAAAAATAGTCTCTTTAAGAGGCTAAAGTTCCAAGCACCCCTGACTAAAGAGGGGCTAAAACTAGTCTTGAGACTAAATTTTTTTAGTCAGGGGTACCCCTACTAAAATGTGGATTAGTCCTCTCTCTACTCATTTAACTCCTCTCCTTTAACACAGGCGAGTTCTAGATTGGAGGGTCTGGAGGATAATAAATGCTCATTAACTTGATTTTAGCCTTTTTAGTATTTGGATCCAAGCATGGGTGAGGCTAGCATGTTTTCGTCCCACTACTTTTAGTCATGGGACTAAAACGTATCCAAGCACCCTCTTAGTTTTATTTGAGGGGTGGGTTGTGCTGGACACCATTATTGTGACTAGCCTTTTTAATAGTACTATATGCATAATTTGGCGATGAGCGCTCTCTATATGTACCACTTTTTTTAATTTCAAGTTTTGCTCCATGGCGCAATCCATCGATACTACTGTTGTACAAAAGTATACATTTTTTAAAAGGCTAGAGGACAGGGCAGTCTAGCTTGGTCGGTTTCACGAGAGGCGAGGGCCTTTGTGATTTGATGGCTCATTACTGCTGGAAGGCGGGGCCTTGTGATTTGACTGCTCGTATAAATGCGCTGACGACCTAATCGAGGAGGAGAAAAGAACCGTGCGGTATACTCAAGTTTTCCACTGGAGTAGTACTACGACGGAGGAGCACGAAACATGGCAGCCCAATGCCATATGGCGATAAAGAATGATCTAATTTTCTAGTCATCTCATTGTTAGCATTGTTCTATTTGTCGGCGTTCTGGGAACGGGGGTCCCCAGACTTGCCTGCCTGCGGCCTGTGGTGTGGCTCAAAGGGGGCCCCAGCACGGCCCATCTTCACCAACACAAACCCAAGACCCTCGCGAGGGGCCAAGCCTTGCGGGGCGGACGACGCGGAGCTTCCTCAGGCACGGCCTCATCAGGCTGGCTCACGAGGGGGCGGAGAGATCAAGGCGGGGTACCTCACGAGGTGCCCGTGACACAAGCCATGACGACTCAGGGCGCCAGGCGGGTGCCAGCCTGCGCAGCGTCCTCCTTCCCTCTTTGGTGCAAAGGGGGCAAGCGCAGCCGCGGAGTACCGAGGCATCAGGCAAAGGTTGCCATTTCGGTGCAACGAGACCAAGACCAGGAGGACTACGAGACCGAGGTCATCGTGGAGCCCAAGACGGCGTCATCACCAGAGCTTTGCACAGGCGAAGACTGCTTTTGTCAGATAGCTGATACTTGCTGTCCCCCTTCAAATTAGCCCGCCATTGTTGGCTCCCTTCCCGCTCAATATTTGGGGAGAGGACCATGGCCTCTATAAATAGGACTAGCTACCCCCAGGGTAGAGGGGATCGAGAATCAGCCAACCCAGAAAACAAGCTGGGGTCAAAATCTGGGTCGGTCAGTTGGAGGAAAGCAAAGAGAGAGAGAGAGAGAAAGGTGACTGAACTCCTCCGAGCAGTTCATCGCCCCAACCAAGAACAGACCCTCGCGAGGCTGTTCTCCCTTGTATCGTTCATCATTATCAGCCCAAGAAGCAATCCACCACATCACACACTGGAGTAGGGTATTACACCACAACGGTGGCCCGAACCAGTATAAACCCTGTGTCTCTTGTGTTGTTCTTTCCTTAGTTTAGATCCTAGCATGGCGGAGGGGTGCAGGTAGGTAGGGGGAGAAATCTCCGTGCGCACCCCAGTGTTTGAACCTCAAGGGTCTGCCGGAACCCGAAATCCGACATTTGGCGCGCCAGGTAGGGGTGCGTCGGAATTCATCTTCCACCGCCCCGTTCTCCTCCGACCGTCACGCCCATGTCTGACGCTCGTCGGGCCCGCGCCGAGCGCCGGGCCGCACTCGCTTCCCGCGTCGCCCAGACGGCCCCTATCGGCGGGCATCCACGCCGTTCCCTGTCACCTGCCGTCAACGCCGCCACCGGCCCGGTGGGGGACGAGCGGAAAGCATCATCCCAGCATCCGTCCGTGCGGCAAGACGGCCGCACCGCAACTCCCTCGCTCACCCCAGCTGGTTCTTCGTCCCGTGCGCTCCACGCGCCCATGGAGGCTCGAGCTGCACTCATCGCGGCAAATGAGCTCGTGCGCTACCGTCCCGTCGACGACGTCTACAAAGAATGGCTCGACCGCGTCGCCGAGCTCGTCCGCGCCGTAGGGGGCTCTCCTACGCCGTCCGTTCCACTGCACCGCACCCCGCCCTGCGCGGGCCACGAGGCTCCGGCGGCGCCCCGGCCGCCTCCTCCTCAAGAAGACGCCATGGCCCCAAGGCGCGTGGCCCCTGGGCGGAACCCGCTCCGTCAGGCGCCAGCGCGGCAAGAGCAGAGCTGCCAGGAAGTCCCTCGCCCGCAAGAAGCTGCCCGGGCGCTCCCTGCTCCTGCTCCCGCGCGTCAAGACCCCGCACTGCTCCCAGCTGCAGCGTGGGGACATGCAGGACCAGGCTCTCCGTCACCCAAGGCCTCCCGTGGCCACAGCAGGCTGCCGCGCCTTCACCACCGAACTATGCAGCGTAGCGTGGCCCGACAAGTTCAAGCCAGACCTGCCTCCTCGCTACGACAGCACGGCTGACCCTGCAGAGTTTCTCCAGCTCTACGAGCTAGGCATCGAAGCTGCCAACGGAGACGAGAAGGTCATGGCGAACTTGCTCCCCATGGCACTCAAGGACGGGGCCCGCACCTGGCTCCTGAACCTGGCTCCAGGCACAATCTCCTCCTGGGAGGAGATGCGCACCCGCTTCATCGCCAACTTCCAAGGCACTCGCGACCGGCCACCCGCCGTGAGCGACATGCGCCGCATCAAGCAATAGCCCGGGGAAACCCTGCAGAAGTACATCTAGCGCTTCAACAACGCACGCCTCAAGGTTCCCAAGGTGACTGAGGAGGCCATCATCTCGGCCTTCTCCGACGGCGTGCACGACGTCAAGATGAAGGAGGAGCTGGCGATGCATGAAGACCTGTGCACTTCCTTGGAGCTGTTCAACTTGGCAAACAAGTGCGCCAGGGCTGAGGAAGGGCGTCTCTCCCTCCTCGAGCTGCCTGCCGTGGACCCAGAAGAGAAGAAGCCCAAGGCCAAGGACGTGAAGCGCAAGGGGGCTGCGGTGCTCGCGGCAGAACCAGACACCAAGCGGGGCAGAGATCAGCCCGAACCCTCCAAGGGCAGCCGGTACTGTGTGTACCACGACCTCCACACCCACAACACCAACGAATGTCAAGAACTCCGAGCCGTGCAAGAAGGAAGGATCGGCCGTCGCCCCGACCGCAGTGACCGGGGCTACGGCCGAGGAGGAGGAAGAAACGCAGGACGCTGGGAAGACCGTGGGCCGCGCCAAGGGTGGCGCGACCAACCTTGCGAGGATCGCTGGCAAGACCCGCCTCACGAGAGAGGATGGAGGGATCAGCCTCGCGAGGGAGACTGGAGGGATCAGCCTCGCGAGGATCGCCCGCAAGGCAACGCATGCCTCCCACCGCTGCCACCGCAGCCAAGGAGAAACGAGGACCGCCACCAGGACGAGGAGGCTGGGGGCTTCCAGGAGCCGCGCGCGATCGCCTGCATCTTGGGCGGAGCACAAGCCCTAGCCTCTCAGCGCATCTTCAAGCAGTTCACCCGCGAAGTGAATGCAGTCCTCCCCAGGCTCGAAGCCACGCGCCCCCTCAGGTGGTCGGCGTGCGCCATCACGTTCAGCTCAGCAGATCAGCTCAAGTGTGCGGCTACAGCCGGAGTCCTCCCGATGCTTTGTTCCCCAATCATCAGCAACGTGGTGGTCACCAAGACCCTCATCGATGGAGGGGCAGGGCTCAACGTCCTGTCCATGGAGACGTTCAACAACCTCCAAGTGCCCTATAGCCAGCTTCAGCCAACCAAGCCCTTCTCCGGTATCACCGACAGCTCCACGGTCCCGATTGGGCAGGTCTGCCTCCCTGCACCTTCGGGGCACGCGACAACTACCGCACCGAGCTCATCGACTTCGACGTCGCTCATATTCGCCTGCCGTACAACGCCATCCTTGGGTACCCAGCGCTGGCCAAGTTCATGGCCGTAACTCACCACGGCTACAACGTCCTCAAGATGCCAGGAAGCGGCGGAGTCATCACGGTGCCCTGTGAAGAGAAGGACGCGGTGTGTTCCCTGGAACGAGCCTTTCAGGCCGCGTCACTGGAAGACCCGGATCGTGGAAGCAGGAGGCCTCCCGAGACCACCCCCAAGAAGAAGAAGACATCGTCCGGCCCGGCCACTCAGGAGGCAGGCCCCTCTGGGCCCGCGCCTGTCCAGGGGGTGCCTCCCTCCATCTCATAGGAAAGCGCGCCCGGCGCCCTCCCCAGGCAAGGCTCGGGGGCTCTCCCCTGGAGGGCCACCGACCTAGCTAGGGTCGCAAGGGAGGCGCTTGGGCACCACATGGAGGCGTGTTTTGAAGCACGTTTCCCTCGAGAAGGAGCAAGGCAAGGAGATCCAGATCCTCAGGAGTTCGTCAGCAAGGCCATTCAGGAGCTACAAGAGTCAAGACTCATGAAAGGCGGCCGCCGCTTGCCAGCAGTGGCCCCCCATCCAGGCGAGGATGGTGGCCTGCACGTCTGCATCGACATACCAGGGCTCAACCAAGTCGCCTCTCTGGAGCGCCTCTGGCCCTCGCGAGTGGGGCGCTGCGGAGGTCCACCCCACAGCTATGTTCGCATGCCTTACGGCTTGCCGAACGCGGCTGGCGCGTACCAGCGCCTCATGAGGGGCATCACGGAGGCACGAGAGGCCAGGCGTCCCGCAACCCTGGCAGAGATGGAGATGGCCCGCGAGGAGCCACCAGCGCCTCCGGAGCCTCCCGAGGCCCCTGGGCCTGGGGGCTCATGAGGATCGGCTCCCACAGCCCACCGAGCCTGCTACACCAACACCCCTTCATCCTCAACATCACCAGGTGACATCTTTCGAGTTTTACTTCCAGCTGGGAGCGCCCCCAGGGCTGCATTATTCCCAGGCCGCGTGGGTCCGTCCCTGCGGCGTGTATCCCTTTATTCCATGTTGTTAGCTTACCTTGTTGGGGGTGTCCCTCAGGCTGCATGATCCCCAAGCCACTCGGGCCAGGCCCAGTGGCATGTATCCCATTTGCGTTTATTTCCGATTATGCGTTAGACCCACCATGCTTGATTATTTGATGCCGGTCCATGGCACCTCTTCTCCTCCATGCCGACCACTTGCACGTTAAAGGGGGGGCACCTGAGCATCGCGACTCAGGGCTCTTACTGGCTCTCCAGCCCTCACCCTCTGGCCTTGTCCATGGCATCGCGACCTAGCATACCAGCAACGGCTGAGACCAGCTCGAGGGCCGGGACCCGAGGACGTAGAGTGCCGACATCTAACCAAATTTGCAGGGACACATCACAAGATAAGGCCCAGTGCTAGGCGCAACCCGCCTAGAGGTAGGGCCCCGTGAGTCCCGCGCTGGCTCACGGGTGCCTAGATACACCTCGCCAGGCCCTACCGTGCCAGCCACGTGTCAGGGCAGGGCTGTACACGCCCCGGGGGCTCCTCCGGAGGGGCCCCCCTCCCACGTACCAGTGGAAGCACCATGCTCAGCGCTGGCTGACGACACTGCCGAGGAGCGGCTATGCCCGTACGCATACGGTAGCACTATGCTCCGCGCTGGTGATAAACAACTGAAGGTGGCCCCCGGGCCGCATCAACCTCAGGGAGCCCAGAGCTCAGTGTCTAGCCTCATCGTAACACCTCCCCTCGGGAGTGCCACGCGAGGGGGCTGGGCACGGGGGCTGCGCCTGGGTCACACCCAGACGCACGCCGCCCAGCCAGGTCCCCACCGGGCCTGGTTCGTCGCGCGTCTCTCCCCGAGCGGAGCCAAGGTATGAAGGCCGTTTGAGCGTCAAAGGGGACTCCTGAGCATCGCGGCTCAGGAGCCTAACTGGTCACGTAGCCCCTCACTCCGTGGCCCCGTCCTGGTTTCCGGTCGGGACCATTGCTGGGTGAGGTACGCGCAGGGCCGGGCTCTGCAGACATAGAACGGTGGATCCACCCACATCATACCTCCCTACTTGCAGTTCGTGCGTCAAGGGGGACTCCTGAGCATCGTGACTCAGGAGCCTAACTGGTCACGTAGCCCCTCACTCCGTGGCCCCGTCCTGGTTTCTGCTCGGGACCATCGCTGGGTGAGGCACGCACGCGGCCGGACTCTGCAGACGTAGAACGGTAGATCCACCCGCATCACACCTCCCTACTTGCTGTTCGTGTGCCAAGGGGGACTCCTGAGCATCGCGACTCAGGAGCCTAACTTGTCACGTAGCCCCTCACTCCTTTGGTCCCGTCCTGGTTTCCGGTCGGGACTATTGCTGGGTGAGGTACGCGCGGGGCCGGGCTCTGCCGGCGTAGAACATAAGCAAGTAGGAAGGAAAAGTGCTAATTTCAAGGAATTTAAAAGCAAATATTATAGTCCACACTGTTATCTCAATGCCAAACGCAAGTTTAAACGCCTCCCCGAGGCATGATACGTTTGCAGGAATTAAAAGCAGGACAAGAGCCACGACGGAGTCACTTGGTGGTGGGGGAGCAGCGCGGAGCGGGTTCGCCTCACGGAGCAGCGGGGTCGGCAGCGCCTTGCTCCGGCTTGGTGCTGAAGGCCCGGAACTTCCCAGCAGAGCCTCCGCGTGACCCTTCATGGCCTCGGCAGCGGCAGCGGCACACTCACCACTCACTGGCTCCAGCAGGCTGTCGAGGTCGACACCGGGATCGCAAAGGTAGATGTGTGTGAGGACCCGCGTCAGTGCTGCAGAAGACAGGACACGCGCCTCGGCCTCGGCCGTGGGGCCAAGGCCAAGGGCGACATCTTCAAGAGCGTGAACCAGGAAGGGAAGCAGCTTGGCAGGGCCGTCCTCGGTGCCAGCCAGTGGGCTCTCCAGGCCGCTGTCGTAAAGCGTCCTCGGCGAGGAGCGAGCCCTCGCCTCCAACTCCGTGAAGGCCATGCGGTCCTCGGCAAGAACCAGGGCCTTGCAGTCCAGCTCGGCCTTCTGCGCCCCCAACTCCTGCTCCAGCGCACCTAGGTGGTCGTGGAGCTTCCTGAGCTTGGCCTCCAGGCCCTCGACGGCTGCCTCGCGAGCCTTCACGCCTTCTTCCTTCTCTTGGCGAAGGCGGACCTCTTTCGCGAGCTGATCCCGCAGGCCTTGCAGCTCATCCTCCAGCGCTTTGCAGCGACCGCGGACATCGACCACCTCCCCCAGGGCTGCATCACGAGCAGCCTCCGCCTCCAGGACGGCCTGCTTCTCCTCGTCGCATGCCGTCGAGGCCTGGACCAGCGCCGCCCGAATCGAGGCGTCGGAGCGAACCCATCCAGAAGCCAGCTCCAAACGCCCGGCCACCAAGCGGGGGTCGGCGCCAAGAAGATCCTGCCGCAGTCGGTCTAGCTCAGCAACAGCACAATCCAGAACGGCAGAAGGAGTCGGAGAGACAGCGGCCGGTGGAGTAGGAGGAGAAGGCGGCAGCACAGCCGCAGCATCCTGAGGCGGAGTCTGTCGTGCCACAACAGCTATAGTGGCGGCGGCAGGCAAGAGCACCTCGGGAGCCACTTGGGACGTGGGGGCTGAGCTTGCCCCAGCCGGCTCAGCCAAACCTCGCGAGGACGACCGGGCAGGAGAAGCCTGTGCGTCGCGGTCACCCTCCTTCGCGGGCAGAAGCGCCGCCACGGATGGAACCTCGAGAGCCCCCTTCGGCTTCTTTGCTGCGGGCGCCAACCTATCCAAAGATGCGGACGTCAAGCCTCAGAAGCAGAGCAAGAGATAAAGACAAGAATCGAATGCTTACGGGTCATCGCCAGTGAGCTCAAGCGGCCTCCGTCCAAATTTGAAGCCTGAAAGCCGGCTGGAAGGGTCAACCTCAGGAAGCTTGGAGGCGGAAGGTGCGTCTGTGATTCGCCCCGGGGCCGGGGGAGACCCGCGGGAGATCAGCCCGGTCCTGTCCTTCTTCGGGATCGGGGGTGAGCTCCCGCCGTCCTGCTCGTCGTCGTCTTCGTCGTCATCCTCGTCGTCATCGTTCAGAGAGAGGTGGAGAACGTGGGACCTGCTCTGGGGGAGGGGAGCCCTCGACTCTTCGTCAGTCGCCTCGGAGTCAGGCCCTTTTCCTCGTTCCCCTCCTTCTTCCTCTTCGCTGGAGTCGCCGGAGGGCACGTACACCGGTTCCTCGGGAGCTTCCAGGGGCACTGGCCCATCCCCATTGAAGACGGGCATGGACTTCACCACCCGCTCCCAGTCGTTGTGGAGGAACAAGGGCGTAGGAGCGCCCTCCAGCCTCGCCACATTGCCCCCGACCAGAGATTGGAGAACCGCAGCCAGGTCTCCGTCGGCCCAGGCCGCGGGGCTCGGACGGGGCCTCCACATTGTAAGCGAGTACTGCCAAAGCGGAGCCAGCTGGTGCTCCAGGAACTCCCTCAGCAACGACGCGCCGGTCAGCTTCGCCGCCGCCATGTCGGCCGGCCTCAGATCCGCGTCCATCTTCTCTAACACCATCTTCGCGTGGGGATCCGCGAGCTCCGCTCGACCCCAGTCGCTGGAGCTCGTGGGCTGCTCCGTGGGTAGGATCAGCCGAGGGTGGATGCGCCCAGCATCCACCAAGATCCACTTGCTCCTGAAGCCCTCATTCCTCTTCCCAGAGTTCGAGATGGCAATGGCGCCGCCGTACGCGACGAAGCTCGCGCACGCGGAAGCACGAGAGGTCCGGAGGTAGAAGTAGTGGCGCAGCAAGGCCACTGAGGGCTGCACCCCAACATGTGCTTCACAATAATAAGCAAAGATTGCCAGGAGAAGGACGGAGTTGGGATGGAGATGCAGAGCCTGTAGCTTGTAATGGCGGAGGACAGAGAAGAAGAACTCGGAGAAGGGAGGCACTAGGCCAGCAACAATGGCACTTACGAAGAGCGGATAGAAGGTGCTCCTTTGACCCTCAGGGGTGGCGGAGCCGTCCTTGAACGCCTTCGCCCCGTCGATGCCCCATGCCGTCTCCATCCGGCGCAACCGGGCAAGGCCTGCCTCCGACACGTTCGGCGAGTCCAGGGCAGACGAGTACCAAGCTGCGGCCGGGGCTGACGAGGCGCCATGGCTCCCTAGGTCGCGCGGTCAGAGCAGATCCAGAAATCTCGGAGGAAGGAAGGAGAGGCGCAAGAAAGGGGATCTGAGAAGCAACCGGAGAAAGCAAGAAGCAGGGCCTAGGCGGATGCCACTCCTTTATCAACTCGCGCGGTTGCTAAGGCGCCCACGTCCAGTCAACCGCCACGCGGCGCCAAAGGCCGCAGGCTGTTAGGGCCCGCGGCGCTTCGCTCTTGCCCTTTCCGCCTCCCTGCACGGCCAAGCCCGGGCGCGCCTTGGGCCCGGGGGCTACTGTCGGCCTTCTGGGAACGGGGGTCCCCAGACTTGCCTGCCTGCGGCCGGCGGCGTGGCTCAAAGGGGGGCCCAACACGGCCCATCTTCACCAACACAAACCCAAGACCCTCGCGAGGGGCCAAGCCTCGCGGGGCGGACGACGCGGAGCTTCCTCAGGCACGGCCTCATCAGGCTGGCTCACGAGGGGGCGGAGAGATCAAGGCGGGGTACCTCACGAGGTGCCCGTGACGCAAGCCATGACGACTCAGGGCGCCAGGCGGGTGCCAGCCCGCGCAGCGTCCTCCTTCCCTCTTTGGTGCAAAGGGGGCAAGCGCAGCCGCGGAGTACCAAGGCATCAGGCAAAGGTTGCCATTTCGGTGCAACGAGACCAAGACCAGGAGGACTACGAGACGGAGGTCACCGTGGAGCCCAAGACGGCGTCATCACCAGAGCTTTGCACAGGCGAAGACTGCTTTTGTCAGGATAGCTGATACTTGCTGTCCCCCTTCAAATTAGCCCGCCATTGTTGGCTCCCTTCCCGCTCAATATTTGGGGAGAGGACCAGGGCCTCTATAAATAGGACTAGCCACCCCCAGGGTAGAGGGGATCGAGAATCAGCCAACCCAGAAACAAGCTGGGGTCGAAATCAGGGTCGGTCAGTTGGAGGAAAGCAAAGAGAGAGAGAGAGAGAGAGAGAGGTGACTGAACTCCTCCGAGCAGTTCATCGCCCTAGCCAAGAACAGACCCTCGCGAGGCTGTTCTCCCTTGTATCGTTCATCATCATCAGCCCAAGAGGCAATCCACCACATCACACACTGGAGTAGGGTATTACACCACAACGGTGGCCCGAACTAGTATAAACCCTGTGTCTCTTGTGTTGTTCTTTCCTTAGTTTAGATCCTAGCATGGCGGAGGGGTGCAGGTAGGTAGGGGGCGAAATCTCCGCGCGCACCCCAGTTTTCGAACCTCAAGGGTCTGCCGGAACCCGAAATCCGACACTATTCATTCCCTGAAAAAAACGATTGTCCTATTCATGCCTCGCAGAGAACGTGACACGTGCGGCGAAACACCCGAAGCAAAAGATGAAACACAGGAGCAAAAGAGGAAGGAAGATTATCACCCCAAATGATCTAATTCGCCGCGGAGTCGTAACTGCTTCTTCATCGCCTCAACGACCTCCATCTCCTTGCGCGTCTCCTTCGCCATCTTCTTCATTCTGTCCATGACGCGGGATTTCTCGATGCGAGCCTTCATTATCTGTTCCACGGCCGCATTACGTACCTTGACAGCAGCCGGGTGCTCGATGCGGAGATTCTCCAACTCCTCCTTCCGTTCCATGACGAGGGCCTGCAGCATCTTCATTGAGGAACTACTATTCTCATGCAGCTTCTTCTAGCCGGCGTTCTTCTCCTTCAACAGGTCGATCTCGTGGCAGAGCTTCGCCTTGTCCTCCAGAAGTCGCAGGATTTCGCCGGTTGCCTTCTTCTCTGAGGCAATGCTCTTCTTCAGCAGCATCACCAAGCCGGCGGTCAACTCCCCCTGCTGATTGAGCTCAGCGGGCATGTCGTCGAGGCTCTCCTTCAGCAGCTCCATCAAGCCTTGGATGAACTCCTTCTGCTTATTGAGGTGCTTATTGAGCTGATCGGGCATGCCGTCGAGGGATAACGACTCCAGCTCCGCCGGCTCAGCATGTTCGCCTCCGCGGCTAGGGCGCTCCTGGGAGCCATCGCCTGCCCGTGAGAGATCTTTCGAAGTCTCTGTGTGACGGTGAGCCCTCTCTTTCTTTTCCGCAGCCTTGGTTGCCGCTCCCTTGTTACGAGTAGTTCTCGACCTAGAGCTCTGCTCACTGGCCGTGGCAACGACGGACGAAGAAGAAGCACTTATGAGGAGGAAAGGTAGAGTAATTTTCGGTTACGTAGTTCCCCTTTTTATAACCTAAGTACTAGCACTAGTACTAATACCTGCATAGTGGGAACACGTTCAGATTTGGTACGTACTAGTAGGTGTGAGCAGGCTTTCGAATGTGATGGGAACAAGGTAAAGATTAATTGATGGTTTTGGTTTCGAGGCCCGAAACGGCTCCTGATGAGTATAGCGGAACATAAATTTCAAGTACTATGCTGCTCAAATGCGTAAATATTATGTTACTATCAAAAATTGGCACAAAATATGAAGGAGACCAATGGAAGTACTACAAGCAACCCATGATTTAACTACTCGCATGCGCGCAGTGGAGTAATAATGTCTTTCTTCCGCCCTCACGTCCACTCAATTTGCATGCGCTGTATTAATTGACCATCAATGAAGTGAACGACTTTACACGCGTCAAATTATCACATGGGGTGGATCTTGGGACAAAATTGCGTCCGCCTGTGTACCCGCGTGTGCGTGCGAGGTAATGAGTGTGTGTGTGGCGTGCGTGCACATCTTCGCTTCGTGCATGTACCGCCAGTATGGCTCAGGGAGGACGAGTACATTCTTCTAGAACCAGCAACATGTCACTGTGATCAATCCACGCAAGGAGGTCGTGACAACGCCTCCACATGTGCCACGTGGCTTCATGAAATGTAAGAGAGACACTGTGTAGCGTGCCATTGGTATTCTAATTTACGTGTTTTGCACATACTCGAAGTACTAGTAAGGTACACGTGCATTGCACGCATTAGATTTTGCAACCAATATTTATAAATACCACACTATAGCATGTAAGCTCTGAGTCATATATGCCTGATGTAGCCCTTAGTTTAATTCTTATAGTTCATCTCATTCAAAATCAATTAGTTCTTATAAAAAAGCTACGCGGAATAGGAAAAACATGGGATTATAGTGGAATGTCGTCTTGAATCCTATAGGATTGTACGAGTGTTTGATTGTGCATAGAAAAAACGCAGAATTCTTTCAAAGAGGTTTGAGTGGATGGGATGTTTCCTATGAAATCTAGTGCAAATGAATCATATGGAAAAATTCCTATGGTTTACAATCCTACGAATCAAACAACCAAGATAGGAAAAATTCCTAATGATTAGAATCCTCCAAAATTCCTTTGAGAATCCTTTGAATCAAAGAAGCCCTTAATCTATTTTATGATTCAATGAATTGTGCGTTGTAAAGCATAAAGTAAAAACAAATAATGGCAATTCAACTAGAAAAAAGTTTGGGCAGTTGTGATACGGAAGATTCTAGAACAAAAGAGAACCACTGTTGTTTTGAGGTTTGTGCATTATGCTTAAGTTCAACCATGGAGTCTGCTAGATTGTACATGTGTCAAAATCCGGTGGGGGCTATAAGATGGTGCGAGGGGCCGAGTGGAGGGAGACTATGAAGGAATGCACAAGTGCGAGATCGATATTTAGAGAGAGGGGGCGAACACGTGCGCTGTTGCGCGCAGTGGCGGAGCCATGAAAAATAAATGAGCTAGGGGGCCAAGCATTGCTAATCCTTTACGAGGAGGGTCAATTCATGAACTTAAACCATTTTAGCAGCAATTTTCTAATGATCACATTCATATTAGCGATATATAGTGATGTTAGGGGGGAGGGGGGCAGGGCCCTTACTGCCCCCTGTCTTCGCCATTGTGCACGCGTCTTAGAGATGAAGCGGAAGGCATGGATGATGAGAGGGGGACGTTGGATATATAATTAATGTGGGTGTATTAACTATATATGTTAATCCTGTATAGAGAGGTATAGATTGATCGATGTGGACGTGGGAAAGAGGGTGAGACCTCACTGGATATATCGATTGATCAGTTTGTGTGGAAAACTATGAAAGACCTAGCTATATACACACATACATAGAGGAACATTGATCATTGCGCATGCACACTTGAGAGATAAAGAATGCCCGATATGATGGAGAGGGGGATGTGTGTGGGTGTGTGCCTTCATGGGAGACCGACCCGAAGAAAAATATTGCATGCGTGCGATGGATAATGCCGACTAGTAGTGTGTGTGCATGCATGCACGAGAGAAAGTTAGTGGTACAATTATAAAGAGAAGACTACTGTGTGGGTGTAAAAGAATAGGTGAGGTCATAATCAATGTAAAGTTGAATTCAAATATTTGAATAAGAGATCCTGATGTTTGAAACCCATGCATGCATGAATATAACGGAGATCTACGCGGTGTGGTTTGGAAACGAGCATGTTGTAATGTATACACATTGAACAAGGTCAGACTGATTTGAATTTGAGATACCGATGGCAGACATCATTTGTCCATGTCGCATCCGTGCATGGACACACTATTCTAATTGGAGATGATGTGCGGCTTTCGCATCACATATCTATATCTATACCCCTATATATATTATATTATATATTTTTTATATTGTGTGCGGTTAACTTTAACTTTGAAAGATGGTCGTTGGATGAGGCGAATCCGATGGTCCAAAGATGGCAAATTTGAGCACTACTGGCCATTGGATATCATCTAGATTCCACCACATTTCGCCACATGTATAATCTAGAAGACTCCATGGTTGAACTTAAGCATAATGCACAGACATCAAAACACAAGCACTTCTTATTTGTTCTAGAATCTTCCGTGTCAGAATTGCCCAAATGTTTTTCTACATGATTTGCCATTATTTGTTTTTACTTTATGTCTTACGACGCACAATTACATGAATCTTAAAATAGATTAGCTTTCTTATAAAAACTAGATGATTTTGAATGAAATGAACTATAAGAATTAAACGAACATCTACATCATGCATATATGACTCAAAGCTTGCATTCTATAATGTGGTATTTATTCATAATTTGGTTGCCAAATCTCATGCGTGCAGTGCACGCGTACCTTACTCTAGTCTAAATGGTGTTTGTGTGTGTTGTGCGTGTTGAGGTGCAAATTGTCTTTTTTTGGGTACACGTTAAGCTTGTTCTTCCGAAATTTCAAGCCGCGCCTTGTTATGCCGAAAATTCAAGCTAGCGTCTCTGTCTATCATGCTGCAAAACTCCCGCCTCTTCAACCCGCGCCTTGTTAGCCTGAAATATTTAAGATATATCTTTGTCTCGTTGTGCTCCGACAACTCCCTCCATCTCATCCCGCGCCTTGCTATTCCGAAATTACAACGGGCGCGAAAACTCCCAACTCCCGTGAAATCCCGACACGCGAAATGCCCGTGGTACCCCTGAACCGAAAGAACCGCCTCAAATCGGTGGGGGTACTTTCGTAACTTACCCCACATTTCGGACAAGCGCGTCTCTAAGCCATGGTTCCCCACTGCCATCCCATCCGCCCACCCATTCGTACACCGAGTCCGCGAAAACCCGCGATGAAACCCCACACCCTGCTCCGTCCGCCACCCAGCTGGAGCCTCTTCCCCAATGACGTCGTCCACAGCAACACCTCGACGTCCCTCATCCACCGTATCGGATGAGGATCCGTCGTCGATCTCATCGTCCCGCCGGTTCAGCCACCCCGTCCTCCACCTCCAAGAAGCTGCCTCGACGTTCCCCTCGTCTTTCGCGCCACCTCCATTCCCACACCGCCGTCTTCACCTGCACCACTGGCAGAGCATCATCATCACCGTTTCCTCGTATGAAGCTGCGGCCTAATCGGCGCCACCAAAGAGGTTGTACACTAATCGCCGCATTTTCTTCTTGATTCGATCTCACGGTGCCGTCGGCGCTCGGTCCCGAGCCAACACGGTGCAGCTCCATCCACGGCGGCGTCGCCGGCCACTTCCTCCACGGTGTCGCTCCCTCGGTGGCGACGTCCACATCAGTAGGAGCTGTTGCTGCTTTAGCTCTCGCTCGCGTTGCTGCTCTGCTCTTGCTCTCGGTCCCCTGCCTGGTCTGCTCTTGCTATTGCTCTTGCTCGCACTGCTGCTCTCACTCTTGCTCTTGCTTGTGATGCTGCTCCGATTTAGCTAAACTTCATTCGACTGAATCGACTTTTGGGTCAGTCGATTTTCAGGGGGTGAGGGGGGGGGGGCTCGCCGGGGTGAAGGAAGAACCAGCCGCAGCGGGAAGGGGGGCTCGCCGGGGTGAAGGAAGAACCAGCCGCAGCGGGGAGGGGGGCTCGCTAGAGAGGTACCCCACTATCTATCTTAGGGTTTAGGATGGGGGCGGTGGACGCTGGTGGTGGCGGGGCGTTGGTGGGGCAGTGGCGTGGGGATCGCCGGAGAAAAAGCTCGGCACGGGGGGGGGGGGCTAGAGGGATGGCCGGGGCGACGGCGGACCGGCGGTGGGGAGTGTTTTCGGGGCGGGCGGGGAGGCGCACCGCCGGCCGCGGGTGGCGGGGGCTGCTGTTTGGCCGGTGGTGGCTGGCGGCTCAGGGGGGTGGAGGTTGAAGATGAACCGCATGCCCTTGATTTCGTATCCAACAGCTGCAAAATTGACTGACCAGAGATGAAAAAGTCAGTCGACCAACATGTAGCCTCACCTTGCTAGTGCGTTCAGTTTCGACAGCAAAATTCAGTTTCGACAGTTAAGTTCAGTTTCAACAGTTAAGTTCAGTTTCGACAGTTAAATTCAGTTTCGACTATTAAGTTCAGAGATGAGAGGCTGATGTATTTTACATGTAGCACTTTGTGGTTATGTATTTTATGTCATGTATTGGAGATGCTATTAGAATTCCACTTAGGTTAACGTTGTTCGTTGTCTCTCTTGTCCTGCTTCAGCCTCGGCATCGTACAGCTCACCAGGGCTGCTCCAACGACGAAACCCTCCATCACAACGGAGCAGTACCTCGGGCTCCATCTCCAGACGCCTAAGATCTTCTTCCCCTCCTCCGACAGCCAAGTCAGCCGGAGCATCCCCACCGGCCAACCCAATCACGCTGAGATCGACATGGCTTCGCCAAAGAGGTTGTACACTTGTTGCATCTCTTTTTTACTCTACATGTTATATATATTGTCCACTGAGCACTCGTAGTAATGGGAAATACGATTATTTTATCCTACTATATGACAAGTAGTGAGGTACCAGGCAACTTAGCTATCCGTGATGGACTCTCTTGAACGCCATCATTATTTATCTTTGCACGCTTGAGCTGTGCATTTGTCGATGGGCCTGGGAGTTGAGCTAGTATGGAAGTGGCCTAGGTCCAAAGTAATAGAAGTAGCACAAAAACATTTTTTTAGTGTAGGATTTTCCTTGCTCAAGCCTGCCTACTAGAATCGGCAGTGCTTGAAAGGAAAAGTGAATGAAAAACATCAGAATTGGAAAGTTTCCTATGGTACTAATTTTCATGAATTTGGTGCGAAGGAGTGGAGCAAAGTAAAACTGTAGGATTTGTTCCTTTAGTGTCTCCTTGAAAGAAAAACCGTAGGAATTCTAATTTCCACTTCTCCCCCTTTTCATATTCCTATTCATCAAGCACAATACTAAGAGATAGTAGCATAATAACATTATAACCGTACATTTTCTTGTGGTTTGTCTTAATCTCACCATGCTTTTTTGCATCCTGTGATCTTCCAATTGTTGTGAATCAAACACCCAGATTGGCAGAAATCCTGTGTTTTTAAATTCTCTGTTTTGCACGTGCATTCCTATCCTATTCCTGTCTATTTCCTATCCCTGCATTGTTAGAATCCTCAAATTCAAACAAACCCTTACTCAATTACTTCTGTTACAGATATGTGTCAAAGAAAACCTTGTGTGGTTTGTCCTGCTCCTGCAGCGTTATGTTCCACCCCAGCTTAGCTGCTCCAACGACGGAAGGGTTCACCACAGCAGGGATCCGCTCTCCAGACTGTCTTTTGCCACCTTAGATCTTCTTCCCCGCCGTCGGCAGCCACGGCAACTGCATTACCATCATCAACTGAGCAGATGACCTTGAGGACTACACGGGTCCGCAAGAGAGGTCTTACTCTTCCGTGTATGCTTACATTATGCGTCGCTTAATATGATGACATGCTATATTATCGTCGTGTTCACCTATTAGACTCCGAGTCAGGTCCAAGTTAACGTTGAAACTTGAGTTTATAAATGGTTGTGGGGTACATATTGGTGCAGCAATCAGTACTATCTGTCTACTATCTGGTTAATCTCTTGTGTCTACTATGAGTTTCATGTTGGGTGCAAACAAACATTAAAGGAGCCATTATCTGTATTTTTTAACTAAAGCTATTATCTGCCTGCTATCATTGGTTTTGGGTCTATCCACAGTTTGCTACCATCACTCTAGATTTGTGCATGCACTCCTTACATAATCTCACTATGTTTTATTCCTATGCATGCCAGTTATTGTACACAATGGAACTGATCATGTAGAGCAAAAGAGACGAGCCTTGCGTGGCAATAAAATTTCATGCAGACGTCGTTCCATGGTGGGCGCAAAGGCAGCCCCCTCCACCCATTTCAGATCGTAATCAAGAGGAAGATAACTGTTCTGAGGAGGATTCAGAAGGAGAAGACCACTCCTATTTACCCCATGAGGTCTTCGCTCTAACTTGGCATGCTGATGTTGGTAATATCATGCATATGGTGCCTTGCATTGCTTACTGTATACATTAAAGATGTCATCTGCTTAGTTTAGACATGCTTTGTGTCAATGCCATCTGTTTAGTTTCTTTATCGTATATGTGAATCATGCAATGCCATCTTGTCTAGCCAGGCATCATATATGTGAATTTTGCAATGCCACCCTGGTTAGCCAGTCATCTTATATGTGAATTATATGATGCCATCATTTATTATTACGTGTTAAATTTGTCAACAGTTTTAGTACATTCAATTACTCTTCCTGTGCATCAGCCCTTCGGCACGGTCATGGAAAAATATGGAGTGGAAACAAGGTCTTCAGAGCAGACAATGCTATCTGACGAAGCGCATGCCTTGCTGGTTACCGATAGCTCCTCAGAGCAGGATTCAGAGACAGATGACCAGTCATATCCCCCCCCCCCGAGGTGCATGCCCTAACTTGGCAGGGTTATGTTGCTCATATCGTGCGTATGGTATCTTGCATTGCTATGTCATTTGCTTAGTTTAGACATGCTTTGTGTGAATGCCACCTGTTTAGTGTCTAATTACCATATATGTGAATTATGCAATGCCCTCTTGTTGCAAGACATTCTATATGTGAATTATGCAATGTTATCTTATTGCAAGGCATTATGTATGTGAATTATGCAATGCCATGCTGTTTAGGCAAGCGTCATATATGTGAATTATATCATGCCGTCCTTTTTTTGTATTTCTCATTGCTTTTGTCGACAATGTTTGTATATTCAACTGCTCTTCCCGTGCATCAGCCATTTGAATTGGTGATGGAGAAATCTGGAGTGAACACAAGGTCTTCAGAGCAGACAATGCTACCTGCTGAAGCAGATATCTTGCTGGTTGCAGATAGCTCTTCAGAGGAGGATTCAGAGGCAGATGACCAGTCCTATATCCCCCTGAGGTGTATGCTCAAACTTGGCAGGGTTATATTACTCATATAATGCATATGTTGTATTGCAATACTTAGTTTTTACATCATATACACAATATTGAATGCCATCTCCTTAGTTGACACATCATATATGCGATTGCCCTCTACTCACTTCCTTAGTATATAAATCATATATTTGAATTATGTCATGCCATGATGTTTACATAGACAGCATGTACCTGAATTATGGCATGCCAACCCATTTTCTAAAGACATAATATAGTTATATCATCTCATCCTGTTTACATAGTCATCATATTTTAAATTATGTCATTCTATCCATGAATTATATCATGCCATCATGTTTCCCTCGACGACATGTTTGTGATTTATGGCATGCCAACCAATTTAATAGACACATCGTATAGTTATATCATGTCATCCTGTTTACATAGTCATCATATTTTGAAGTATGTCATTCTATCCTGTTTAGTTAGCCATCATACATGTGAAATTGTGTCATGCTATCCTGTTTAATTAGCCATCATATATGTGAAATTATGTCCTGCTATTCTGTTTTCTTAGACAACATAAATGTGAATTATTTCATGCCCTGTTTTCTTCCCTACTATCCATTGCACTTGTCTATCTTACAATGTCTGTACATTCAATTACTTTTCTTGTTTATGTGCCATTTCAATTGGAGGGAGTGATGGCAGTATCTGTGGGAGTAAAAACACAGTCTTCAGAAAAGATCGTGCTACCTGTCGATGCAGATAGAACCACGGTTGTACTTGCCCAAGAACCAGCCCCACCACACATAACCCACACTCATGTAGATTGTACCCCCTACCCAGTTGGACAGAGAACCAGCTACACCCCTTCTAACCCCAACCCAGCAGATAGACACCCAGTTCCCGTCGACACGGCACCGTCTCCACCACAGAGCACCCAAACACGAGCAGTTAGTAAGGCAACTGCAGTGCCCCAATCACGAGGACCACCACTCCGAACCCGAAGTCAACGCTTAAAGCAGAAGAAGAATTGTTCTTAGGTCAGGTTCCGTAGCTATGGTTCATACGACTTTGCTCTTGCATCACTGTATTTACTGATACCAACTAATTTCGAATTTGAAGGATGCAATTGAAACTCCAATTGCGCAACATGTATGTTTTAAACCTGTTTCTTCAACGTGTTTGCTTGTTTGCTGTTGTAACTTGCTCTATGTTGATTTCAGTTTCAATTGAATAAACAATTATGTTCTCATGCCATGCACATTACAAGTGTTGTTATTGTTGTGTAGTTTCCCACACTTATATTCTGTCTATGCTGCTTTGTCTTAAATAGATATGATTCGAACTGTATCTATCTTGATTTGGCAACATAAACTAGAATGATATATGCCATACAGTGACCATACTACATAGATATATGTTTGTTTCATGCTGTTATCCTATCCACCTTACTACTGAACTGGTTTACCAAAATGAGTTTCATATACTACATTGTAAACCTGAGATGTGTTTGTTTGTTTCTCTTTTACAACGCGGATAAAATATTGGAGAAGAGTA
Source organism: Triticum urartu (assembly GCF_056163025.1). Lineage (NCBI taxonomy): Eukaryota > Viridiplantae > Streptophyta > Magnoliopsida > Poales > Poaceae > Triticum > Triticum urartu. The sequence continues at coordinate 427,429,842 of NC_141876.1, forward strand.
CCCTGTTATGCAATGGTAAAGGAAGTAATGCAGATAAGGTTCAAGATAGTGAGACATCCCTGTTGGTCTCCAAGAAAGCTGATAAAAACTATATTGAAGACACCGAGACAACCCCAAAGTCCTGTCTTGATGTAATGTTCGAGTTACTAGCTACCACTGCTAGCACCAGCTCTTCGAACTCGTTACCTGAATCAGTTCGGCTTCTTGAGTCTCAACTTCAAGTTGAAAGACATTGATCAGATGTTATGCGATAGGAAGCCGAAGGACTGAGGAAGTCCCTGCAGAATTCAGATGCATACTTTCTGGTGCAACACCAAGCGCGGGAGGACTTAAGCGCCAAACAAGAGAAAGTTAATAAGCTTGCTAAGCATCTTGCCAGCATTATGGGTACCCAGGATATTGTTTCTTGAGCTCTTCTGAAGTGGTTTCAGTTCTGGACTTGTTTTGCTGCGGCATTTATATGCTGCTGTGTTCCCTATATTTGCACTGGTGGCGAACTTTGATGCCGAGTGGATGTAATATGTGTAATAGCCGTGATAGCCTAGTGTAAGTTGCTTGCTTATTTATTTCCTTGTTGTCTTGTTTATTTGTTTGCTTGTAGTCAGTGCAGTTCTTTTTCTGTGGTTTGCTAGTGGCCGCAATAACCTATTTTTTAAAACTAGGCCACAATAACCATGGGCTAATATTTACTGTAGTGACACTGGGCCTCCTACGGGCCGTAGAAACAGTGGGCCTTCTACGGGCCGTAGAAACAGTGGGCCTTCTACAGGCCGTAGAAACAATGGGCCTTCTACCGGCCGTATCATCAATGGGCCTTATACGGGCTATATGATCGATTGGCCAAACATGGGCCAAACAGACCGCATCCTGGCCGTAAACGGGCTAGAGTTGGAATCGTCCGTTCATGGGCCGACCATAACGGGCCATCGTTAATAGGCCGTATTTGATGATGCTATGAAAACGGCCCAACGTATTAACGGACCACAAACGGGCCGACTGTAACCATGGGCTGAATTTGGCCCACAAGCAGAAAATGATAGTAACGTGCTGTAAGTAAACGAATGCTGGAAAATAGCCCAAGAATAAATGGGCTCTGAGAAGGCCGAAAGATAACATGGGCTGGAAACGGCCCAACGGAATAATAGGCCGTTAATGGGTATAAAGCGATACACTGTTCTTTACGGGCCAGTTTCACCACGGGCCGTTAATGGGTGTAAAGTGATACACTGTTCATTACGGGCCAGTTTCACCACGGGCCGTTAATAGGCCAAGAGTTACATAGGTCCTCATATGGGCCGAAAGACGCCATGGGCCATACATGGGCCAGAAGTGAAAACGGGCTGGAATCATATTGGATGGCCCAGATGACGCTACCGGGCCTAATTCGAATAGGGTGTAACGGGCCTTGGGTTAGCGGGCTGTAAATGGGCTATATGCGAACAGGCCGTTAATAGGCTTTCCATGGGCCGGCCCGCCACCTTTTGACCAAGTCAAACGGGCCGGCCTTTTTCCCAGGAATGGGCCTCTGTTGGGCCGTGCCACGTGTCGACGTATCATAGGCGCCTTCTGTCCAATGAGTGGATGACATCTGTCCCAGCGATGAGCTGACACATGTTTCCTCCAGCCAATGATGATTTTACACATGGAAAATCCCCATTGGTCGGGGCTGTTAACGGGTTATCGGATCCAAAACTCGACCCGATAGCTTAACGGCGTTCCGTTACGGTGGATGCCACGTGTCGGTCACCCTTGACGAAAGCACTTCTGTGACGCGCGATTTATCATCATGGAAGTGGACACTTCCATGATGATAATTTTGGTAATGTCATGGAACACTTCTACGACAGCATAGGTATGACTATCTTGATTCTGTCATAAAATCGTCATGGATGTACATGCATGACAGAAAACGCAACCTACTGTGACAAATACGTATCATCACGGAAGTGTATTTTTTTGTAGTGTCAACCTCTTGTAATGGACGACGACGTCGGGGTATCAGCTCTGGCATGGTGGAGGAGGACAGCAGTGGACGGGGTGGCGGACGGAGGAGGCTGGGTGGAGAGGGTGTTTTGGCGCTCACAGAGTACGAATGGGGAAATGGAGGGAGAGAGGAAGGGGGAACCATGTCTTCAGGGCACGGTTGTCTCAAATGCGAGGAAATTTACAAACTTAGCCCCCGTTGAAAATTTCCTACATCACATCAATATTAGTCGGTTGGGGATAGGACGGTAATCTCGCATACACCGAATATTTGCCGACGAGAGTTTGTTTTGGCGCCCACCGTGTATGAATCGAGGAGGGAGTCGATTTCGACCGAGGAGAAACTGTGTTTTGGCGCCCACCGTGTATGAATCCGGGTGAGAGGCGGTTATGTCACGTTTGAGTGAAATTACAAACCTACCCCTATCAAAACCTATAGAAATCGAGTCGATAGGCTTTGCGTGTTAGGGATAGGCAGTAATTTCCATCTCGCAGATTTTGGTTTCGGGCGGTTACTGCGACTTTCCCCGCTTCGTTCAAATTTTTGCAGGGTAAGAGTGCACGTTTACCGTGCCAACTCAATTCGAATCCAGTTTGTATTCTATTTTTGTTCGGGCATGATCCATTTTCGATTGGAATAAAATTCTATATACATCATTTTTATATATACTTTCAAAAGCTCAACACCCTTTATACATAAATATGGTTTACAAATGCCATGATCTCATATTCATAAGGCTGGATCCATCTTAATTTAGATTTTCAAATATTTGAAACCAATTTTTGTTGAAATCCAATGTATGCATTCCTCGCTAATTGTCTCCAATTAATGTGTGTTTCATGCGGTTTTTTTACTTCTCAAACATGTATAATGTGTTTCACACACACAACATATAGTGTAATCCCGTTTAGATATTAATTGCATATAAACCATGCATTGTCTCTAATTAAAGAATCTATGGATCACTAATATTGATAAACTATATAACATTACATGTGTCCCCAAATTCAAATGAATATGCATGTTTGATACACCAATTTTCGTTATGATATTATCGATGTCGTGATCTCTAGTTTAAATATTTGAATCCCCTTTAATCCAGATATTCGTCTCATATAGCTATCACTCATACTTATATAGGAGTATATCTCTAGACCTATACGCGTTCATCGTCTCTCGGGCATCTCTCGTGCTACCTATATGTCGGCAATGATCTTTTATCTTCATAACACACTAATGGTACTCTCTTCCTCGACCTTCATCACTCTATCTCTCTCTAAGTACTAGCAAGATGCTCGTGTATTGCACGGAACACCAAGATCTCGTGGGAGAAAAGGATGAATGAGGGAAGACCTTATCTGCAAATGTGAAGAGGAGTGCGGGTAAATTGTCATAGTTTCCTTTCTATCCGTTAGATATAGATTGGACGACCTATATTGCAGGATGGCAGGCACACCATCATCACCAACTATGCTTTTTATAAGAGTAGAGATATCTTGCTCCCTGCTATGTGTCTCTAACTATGATTCTCCATGCGAAATCTCTTTCTCTCACACAAACACAAACTTCGTCTCCCGGGGTCTCATTTCTCTCTACTATTCCCCTGTGTGCCACTCTCACACAGAGATGTCTTGCGCTCCTTAGGTATGAGAAGCTACGACTCTTCCTCTTAAATATCTCTTTCTCACACACAAACACAAACTCTGTCTCCCAGGGTCTCATATCTCTCCATCATTCTCTTGTATGTCGCTCACACACACTCTCCTTAGAGATATCTCGCGTTCCATGATATGTCTCTCTAGCTATCACTCTCGTTGTGAAATATATTTCTCTCTCGCAGACACAAAACTCTGTCTCTCGAGATCTCATTTCTCTCTGGTATTTGTTTGTATGTGACTCACATGCACCCTCTCTCTATCTTCTCACACCCACACACATAACTCAGCCTTCTGATCCACTCGACTCTTATCTCTAACACACACACTAGCTAGCATCTTTATCTTTCTATTTATCCGTTTCTCCATCAACCTTCTTTCTCGCCCTCACTCTTGCTTCCTATCACGCACACTATATATGTTTCTCTCTACATGCAGTCATGTGCCCTCTTTTTATCTTTCTCTCTCACACACATAAGTTCACCCTCTGAACCAGTCGGCGGTCATCTCCAACACTCAAACTGGCTGATGTCCCTCTAGCTAGCATCACTATCTCTATATCTATCTGTAGTTTCTCCATCAACATTTCTTTCTCGCACGCACTCTTGCTTCCTATCACACACAATATATCTATCTCTCCATACATGCATCTATAGCTTGATCTCTTTTGCACAATCGTTGTGTCTTGCTCCCTCTACTCGCCATAGATGCATGCTCCAGCCCATGCCACTATCTCTTAAAGACAAAAATACATGCTCAATTATCGGGCCTTCTTCCCTGCGGTCTCACATGCATGCATATTGTCATACCGATCCATCTCTCCCATGTCGTTGATCTTATGACTTCTGTCTTCTTTCTTTTATCTCGACCATGCGCATGCGCGCGCACACACACATCCCACATATACATGTATACCTCACGCACATGCACGTTCAAGGTCTCCTATGTCTCCATACATAGTTAATTACCCTCAGCCCTAACCCCACATCGAATCATCCTCTTCTTGTGTGCACATAACTTCCGCCTGGAAGGGTAAAACACACACTCACACTTAACAATCTCCTTCTAGCTACCCCCTCTCTCACTCTTCCCCTATATCCCCGAAACCAATAAGACCGTCCCTTCGTTTAATTCCCGCCTACATGTAACATCAATATATAGTAGTCTTCCTCGGTGTCTCTCGAACAAACACGTTCTCTTGATGTCGACTCCTCTCACGCGCACACGCCTTCTCTTCCCTCTCCACATGCCTTTTTTCTCTCGCACCCCCTCGTTGGCGGCCTCTTCCACACACATCACCTCTCTATGATGAAGCCACACTCGCTTAAATTACTTTCTCCACAGAAGACTCCGCGTCATACACACACACACACGCACCCACCCACCCACCCACCCACACACACACACTAAGACTCCATCTCACACACACATGCTCTAGGGGGAGCATTTGTTCCTACCACCCTTCGTCCAACCTTACCCGCATGATAAACAATCACCTTAATTTACTTGTATAACATGGACAAATTCCACTTTACTTTAGTAGTTAGCAAACTTCTCATAATTATATAACACAAATCACGAGCAGGAAGTGACATTTTTTTACACAACCACGTTACATGGCCACGTAAATCACTAGCTAAAGTGTAATACCATTATACTTATATCCCTATGCAAAAGGTTGAGTACATGTCCGAAGAGTAGAGTCGCACACACGCACTCTGTCTCTCAGAATCACACACACACACACACAAGTTACTTGACGCCCCCTTAAGCAGACCGTATGTTACAATTTGTGCATCCGTGGGTACACGTGATGGTGCACATTTATTTAAGCCGGACGGCGAACCCAAATAGTAGCTGCATTCATTCCCCTCCCGCCACCTCTTCTCTGGTCGTCGTCGCCCGATAGCCATGGCCCGGCCGAAGGTAACGACATACGCCATACTCCCGCATGAGCGACGCTTTAATTTGGAGGCGACGCGAAGCCCGGATCATAGCCGCACTGCCTCCGGAGTCCGGACTAGCTGGAGCCAGACGAGGAGGCATTGGAGGCGGAGGAGCACGCGGAGCCGGAGGAGGAGAACGATGACACGAAGCCGAAACAGGAGGATGATGACGCGGGCGAAGTGGAGCCAGAGGAGGACAATGATTTCCATTATACTCAGACTTAAAGGGCTTTGAGTTTCATGCCACATTTATTTCATAGAGATAAGAGAAAGGAAATTTTAGTGTTCATGCATGCATCTTTTTGTGCTAGCGCTCCTATATAAGGGTTGACCAGTCACTTCTAGTGGACGTGCGTGGGCGGTGGAAGAGGAAGGAGAAGGGAAGTGAGCTGTGGAGTAACGTTTTTTACCACAATTTCTTAGGAAACTAAGTGCAATAATTGAGTAGTTTTGCAAACTACCAGTACTACCTCCGTCTAGGTGAATAAGTCATTCATGTAGTTCGAGGTCATTGATTTGAAGAATTAAGTATGTGTTATATGTCATGAAAAGTATATCACTAGATTTCTACATGTATGTAGTTTCTAAATATATATTTTTTGTCACATATAGTACATATTTAGATAGTTAAATCGTCGACTTAGAACTACACGAATGACTTATTCACCGAGACCGTGGGAGTACTACACCTGAAACGGTTCAAAACCAATACCACCACCATGCCCACGTTTGACCGCCCTGGCCGACCCAACCGTCCTCCCTAGCCAGTGCGTGCTTCCCGCGTGAAACGGTCAGCGTCGCCCCAGAGCGTCAGTGCCGCATTAATGCCCGTCCAGAGTGGAAGCGACCTCTCACTAGTGCCGGCTTTGAAGCAGCGCGACGGCCGAGAGAGCGCCGCTTCCTGGTGCCCGCGACTGCTCTGCGTCGAGGCTGACCATAGTTTGGATGAGTCTTCACCGTGGGGAGCCACACTAGCTGCGATGATATGGACTCCCGTTACCCACAATTATGGATCATTCCATCTATGAAGAACACGTGGGACTGGAACTACGAGACGGACATGTACCCAGGAGTGGACGTACGAACCTGAGTAATGTAGCGCAGTAAGTGAAGCAGAAAGGCACAAATAGTATGAACATGCATGGCATATAGGCATTTGCCTCTTACTACCACTAAATGTTGTACGTGCAATGCACAATGATGTTATGATGTACGTGCCTAAGTACTCTACTGCTACTATATTAATTGGAGGCACATATTAGGTTTTATATTTGTTTACGTGTATGCCCCGAGACCTTCCAACTAGACGTGTCTTTCTCTCTGGGTCGCACTTTGTATCGTTCATACCACTAGTACTACTACGTGTGGTCTCTGACCCAGAAGTGGAAGAAGTGGAGACGCTCTACCATGCTGTTCATGTCCCACTCCTTTCGTTGACATGTGGGACATCCAGCACGTGCCATATTTGGCACTCCTTCGTCGTAAGAGTTGAAACGCTAGCATTAATCAAAAATAAAAAATATATACTTTACTACATAGTGTACCAGTTTTGAAATTTTGAATCTCATGACTAGGAAGCAACCTGAACCATTGATAGAGTCCATCCAATGGTTGGAAATGCTGGGATTCGCTGCTACAGTTCTAGCTATAGTACGAGAGAAGCTATTGTTGTTCTATGGAACCATCGACAGATAATCAGTAAAAGCCAAGGTACTGTTGTTCTCTAGAACCATCCACAGATGTCAATCCTGGAAAAAATCCACATGCTTGATGTTGTTATCACCATCCGTGCGCGTAGCTGGCTGTCTCAGCCGCCTTGGCAGCCGGTCCATAAGCATCTGTAGCATGCGTACTAATCATGTCATTGTAGAGGGATTCAGGACGAAATTTTGAGCTAGCTGTTGTGCAATGCACCAATCTGTGGGACGAGGGAAGTCAATGTGTGCATTTGCATGTACATGTATACTAGCAAATATAAATCAGCAATGATACTATACCACGCGGTTTCCTTGCTCCTTGATATCGGAAAGAATACTTTCGTTCTTCGACATGTGGGACGTCGACCATCCTAGTCACTTTCCATGCACGCAGAACTCCAAGGGAGAGTCACCCCGGTCGCCGCGCTGTAGTAATAATGACTAATGAGCCGTCAAATCACAGTCCCAACCTTTCCCACTGTGAAGTTGCTCGGACGAAGGAACCATCATGACTTCGTTGAATTCCGCTTCTTGAAGGAAACTACTGTACCAACAGTACTACTAGCTACAGTAGTTACTCCGGCAGAGGCTTCCTTTGGTTCATAGGATAGGAATTTTATAGGAATATGAAAATCATAGGAAGTGAGATGACATGCATCTCAATTTCTATAGAGAAAGAGATGCCATTTGATGCATAGGATAGGAATTTTTCCATTGAGTCTAGGCTAATGTACTGGTAATTTGCTCTAAAAACTACAGTAGTAACTAGTACTAGTACATGCTCATAATTAATTAAACAAACGTACGGGCGACACACACACACACTAACTAACTAACTAACTAACTACTAGTACTGCTACTTCTCACATCCCAACTTTGTCGGCGACAACCCACCGTGCTTGGATCTCCGCAACAGCGCGTGCGTCCTCTTCTTTCTTGCGGTGGTGGGCCCCTATTTTCTTGAGTGCTTTCTGAATTTTCCGCTCCCTCTGTGAGGCTTTGGCGCCTCTTGCTCTACCGCCCATTCGGCCTTGACAGCTTCAAATTCCGCCCACATAGGTGTGAGGTCCCGAGCGGCGATGAACTCGACACGGCGGGATGCCATTGCTTCCCTACCATTTTGTGTGTGGTTGTGGGCGGCGAGGAACTTGGCACGACGGGATGCCGTGACTTCCTTACCGGTTAGTGTGCGGCGCGATGGCATGAACGACACTTGGTGAGAGCTCTAGGGTGGAGTGGCCGAACAACCGTGTAGTTCATTGGTTTGTCAAGAGTTCAAGGATAGAAGACGAAGGAAATTTGGATTCCCCTTCAATCCTGGTCATTTATTACCGAGTAAAATGCATTGGCGGTCATCGAACTTGTCTTGACAGCTCACTTTGATCATTGTATACGAGAAATGGTGATTATATGGTCACTGGCTCAGCGTATAGCTCTGTATTTGTCTGGTTGACCAGTCAAACAGTCCGCATGCGCCTCATCAGCTCATGTTCTTTATCTATCTATCTATGCGGGCCTACCTATCAGTAGAGAAAGAAATAAAAACCAAAATTATGCGTATGTGAGGAATCAAACCACAGACTCTGTCGGATTTCGGGTTTCGGCAGACCCTTGAGGTTCGAACACTGGGGTGCGCGCAGAGATCTCTCCCCTAGCGATCTACGTCCAATCTCCTCGCGTGATCTAAGCTGGAAACAACGAACAACACAAGGGACACAAGGTTTATACTGGTTCGGGCCACCGTTGTGGTGTAATACCCTACTCCAGTGTGTGGTGTGGTGGATTGCCTCAGGGGCTGATGATGAACAGTACAAGGGAAGAACAGCTTCGCGAGAGGTGTTCTTGAGCTAGTGTGATGAACTGCTTGGGTGAGTTCAATCGCCTCTCTCTCTCTGTTAGGGCTCTATCAGATCTCTAGCCCTCTGGGTGTCTTGATCTCTCCGGGGCGTCTTGATCTCTCCGGGGTGTGTTTTCTACTCTGTGGTGGCTAGCTCTATTTATAGAGGCCCTGGGCCTCTCCCCAAATAATGAGTGGGAAGGGCGCCAACAATTGGCCATTTTGAAGGGGAACATCTAGTACAAGTTATCCTGACCAAAGGTGGTCTTCGGCTGCCAAAAGCACTGGTGATGACGCCGTCTTGGGCTCCACGGTGACCTCCGTCCTGCCGCTCTGCTGGTCTTGGTCTCGTTGCACCGGAATGGTAACCTTTGCCCGATGCCTTGGCTTGTGCTTGCCCCCTTTGCACCAACGGGGAAACAAAGACACTGTGTAGGCCGGCGCCCGCCTGGTCTCGATCGTCATGGCTTGCGTCACGGGCTCCTCGTGAGGTACCCCTGCCTTGATCTCTCCGCCTCCTCGCGAGCCTGCTTGATGAGGCTGCCTCTGAGGAAGCTTCCGGTCGTCCGCCCCGCGAGGCTTGGCCCCTCGCGAGGATCTTGAGCTTGAGCTGATGAAGATGGGCCACGCTGGGCCCCCACTTGAGCCAAGCCGCAGGCCGCAGGCAGGCAAGTCTGGGGACCCCCGTTCCCAGAACGCCGACAGTAGCCCCCGGGCCCAAGGCGCGCCCGGGCTTGGCCTAGCAGTGAAACGAAGAGGCAAGCACGAAGCGCCGCGGGCCCAAACAGCCTACGGGCTTGGGCGCCGCGGGGTGATTGATTGGACGTGGGGGACTGCGCTTCCCATGACGCTTCGGCAACTGTCCATCTGACAAAAGAGGTGCCCGGGCCAGACTTACCTGCTGGGGACCCCGACGTCGACTTCGACAGCCTGCCGGAACCTGTGAGCGGTGACCTTGCCGCCGCTGCCGCTGAGGCCGTGAAAGGCCAAGCCGAAGCTTTGCTGGGGAGGTTCTGCGCCTTCAGCGTCTTGCCCGGGCGCGGTGTCGCCAGCTCCACGGCCCCGGGAGGCGGAGTCATCCAGCGTGACTCCACCACAGGCGGCGGCGCCATTGAAGAGTGATCCCTTCGCGTCTTCTGTCCTGTTTTTATTCCTGCAACATGCACCATGCCTCGCGAAGGCGTTTAAACTTGTGTTTGGCATCGTGAAACAATCTATGGCTTGTAATATTTGCTTTGAATTTCCTGGAATTTGCATTTTTCTCCCCTACTTGCTCGCACTCTACGTCGGCAGGGCCCGGCCCCGCGCATACCTCACCCAGCGTTAGCCCCGACCGGAAACCAGGACGGGACTAAGGAGTGAGGGGCTACGTGGCAAGTTAGGCTCCTGAGTCGCGATGCTCAGGAGTCCCCCTTGACGCGCAAGCAACAAGTAGGAAAGGGGGGGACGAGGAGTGGATTGATCGTTCTGCGTCGGCAGGGCCCGGCCCCGCGCATACCTCACCCAGCGTTAGCCCCGACCGGAAACCAGGACGGGACTAAGGAGTGAGGGGCTATGGGGCAAGTTAGGCTCCTGAGTCGCGATGCTCAGGAGTCCCCCTTGACGTTCAAACGGGTTTCCGTACCTTGGCTCCGCTCGGGGAGGGGCACGTGACGACCAGGTCCGAGGGACCTGGCTGGGTGGCGTGCGCTCGGGCGAGGCCCGTGCGTAGCCCCCGTGTCCAGCCCCCTCGCGCGACGCTCCCGAGGGGAGGCGTTGCGATGGTGCCGGACACTGAGCTCCGGGCTCCCTGATGTTGGTACGGCCGTGGGCCGCCCTCAGTTGTTTATCACCAGCGCGGAGCATAGCGCTTCCGTATGTGTACGGGCATAGCCGCTCCTCGGTAGTGTCGTCAGCCAGCGCGGAGCATGGTGCTTCCACTGGTACGTGGGAGGGGGATCCCCTCCGGGAGGAGCCCCCGGGGCGTGTACAGCCCCGCCCTGACACGTGGCCGGCACGGTAGGGCTAAGAGAGGTGTATCTGGGCACTCGTGAGCCAGCGTGGGACTCACGAGGCCCTACCTCGAGGCGGGTTGCGCCTGGCTCTGGGCCTTTATCAATGGTGTGTTCCTGCAGGGTGGTTAGAATGCAAATGCTCTACGTCCTCAGGTCCCGGCCCTTGAGCGAGCTCAGCCGCTGCTGGTATGACAGGTCGCGATGCCGTGGGTCAAGGCCAGGGGGTGAGGGCTGGAGAGCCAGTAGGAGCCCATGAGTCGCGATGCTCAGGTACCCCCCTTTTAACGTGCAAGCGCTTTGCATGAAAGCGGAGAAGTCCGCGATAAGCAGCAGGTGACAATTAAGCGCTAAAGAGCAAATTCATTTTAAGTAGACGCGGGAAAAGCAAACGCCGCTGGGCCAGGCCCGAGCAGCTCGGGGATGATGCAGCACGAGGGGCGCCCCCAACAAGGTAAGTAAAGAGCATAAGCAAAACGGATACATGGCGCAGGGACGGACCCACGTGACTTGGGAATGATGCGGCCCTGTGGGCGCTCCTAGCTAAAAACGGAACTTGGAAAGATGTCATCTGGTGCTGTTGAAGATGGAGTGGTGTTGAAGAAGCGGGCGATGCGCGATGAAGGCGTCGACCCTCACGAGCCCCCAGGCCTAGGAGCCTCGGGAGGCTCCGGGGGCACAGGCGGGTCTCTGAGGGCCATCTCCATCTCCGCCAGGACCGCACAATCCCTGACCTCCTGAGCCTCCAGAATGCTCCTCAACAGGCGCTGATTAGCGGCGACCGCGTTCAGTAGGCCGAAAGGCATGCGAACGTAGCTGTGAGGTGGACCCTCACAACGCCCCGTGCGCGAAGGCCAGAGGCGCTCCAGAGACGCGGCTCAGTTGAGCCCTGGCACGTCAATGCAGATGCACAGCCCACCATCCTCGCCTGGATGTGGGGTTACGGTGGGCAGGCGGCGGCTGCCGCGCATGACTCTCGATTCCTGTAGCTCCTGGGTGTTTCTTGCGATGAACTCCTTGTTGGAAATATTCCCTAGAGGCAATAATAAAAGTATTACTATTATATTTCCTTGTTCATGATAATTGTCTTTTATTCATGCTATAATTGTGTTATCCGGAAATCGTAATACATGTGTGAATACATAGACACGAACATGTCCCTAGTAAGCCTCTAGTTGACTAGCTCGTTGATCAACAAATAGTCATGGTTTCCTGACTATGGACATTGGATGTCATTGATAACGAGATCACATCATTAGGAGAATGATGTGATGGACAAGACCCAATGCTAAACATAGCACAAGATCATATAGTTCGTTTGCTAGAGTTTTTCCAATGTCAAGTATCTTTTCCTTAGACCATGAGATCGTGTAACTCCCGGATACCGTAGGAGTGCTTTGGGTGTACCAAACGTCACAACGTAACTGGGTGACTATAAAGGTATACTACGGGTATCTCCAAAAGTGTCTGTTGGGTTGACACGGATCAAGACTGGGATTTGTCACTCCGTATGACAGAGAGGTATCTCTGGGCCCACTCGGTAATGCATCATCACAATGAGCTCAAAGTGACCAAGTGTCTGGTCACGGGATCATGCATTACGGTACAAGTAAAGTGACTTGCCGGTAACGAGATTGAACGAGGTATTGGGATACCGACGATCGAATCTCGGGCAAGTAACGTACCGATTGACAAAGGGAATTGTATACGGGGTTGCTTGAATCCTCGACATCGTGGTTCATCCGTGAGATCATCGAGGAGCATGTGGGAACCAACATGGGTATCCAGATCCCGCTGTTGGTTATTGACCGGAGAGCCATCTCGGTCATGTCTACATGTCTCCCGAACCCGTAGGGTCTACATACTTAAGGTTCGGGGATGCTAGGGTTGTAGAGATATGAATATGCAGTAACCCGAAAGTTGTTCGGAGTCTCGGATGAGATCCTGGACGCCACGAGGAGTTCCGGAATGGTCCGGAGGTGAAGAATTATATATAGGAAGTGCAGTTTCGGCCATCGGGAGAGTTTCGGGGGTCACCGGTATTGTACCGGGACCACCGGAAGGGTCCTGGGGTCCACCGGGTGGGGCCACCCATCCCGGAGGGCCCCATGGGCTAAGTGGGGAGGGGAACCAGCCCATAGTGGGCTGGTGCGCCCCCCTTGGCCCACCCCATGCGCCTAGGGTTGGGAACCCTAGGGTGGGGGGGCGCCCCACCTAGCTTGAGGGCCACTCCACCCCTTAGCCGCCGCCCCCCCTAGGAGATCCCATCTCCTAGGGCCGGCGCACCCCCTAGGGGGCCTATATAAAAGGGGGGAGGGAGGGGCAGCCGCACCCTTGAGTCTTGGCGCCTCCCTCTCCCCTGCTACACCTCTCCCTCTCGTAGTAGAACGGCGAAGCCCTGCTGCGGTGACCCGTGCATTCACGACCACGCTGTCGTGCTGCTGGATCTTCATCAACCTCTCCTTCCCCCTTGCTGGATCAATAAGGAGGAGATGTCACACTGATCGTACGTGTGTTGAATGCGGAGGTGCCGTCCGTTCGGCGCTAGGATCTCCGGTGATTTGGATCACGTCGAGTACGACTTCCTCATCCCCGTTCTTTGAACGCTTCCGCGCGTGATCTACAAAGGTATGTAGATGCAATCCGATCACTTGTTGCTAGATGAACTCATAGATGGATCTTGGTGAAACCGTAGGAAATTTTTTGTTTCTGCAACGTTCCCCAACAGTGGCATCATGAGCTAGGTCTATGGTAGTTCTCTTTGCACGAGTAGAACACAATTTGTTGTGGGCGTAGATGTTGTCAACTTTCTTGCCGCTACTAGTCTTATTTTTCTTCAACAGTATTGTGGGATGAAGCGGCCTGGACCAACCTTACACGTATGCTTACGTGAGACCGGTTCCACCGACTGACATGCACTAGTTGCATAAGGTGGCTGGCGGGTGTCTGTCTCTCCCACTTTAGTTGGAGCGGATTCGATGAAAAGGGTCCTTATGAAGGGTAAATATAAGTTGACAAATCATGTTGTGGCTTTCACGTAGGTAAGAAAACGTTCTTGCTAGAACCCTATTGCAGCCACGTAAAACTTGCAACAACAATTAGAGGACGTCTAACTTGTTTTTGCAGCAAGTGTTTTGTGATATGATATGGCCAAAGTTGTGATGAATGATGAATGATATATATGTGATGTATGAGATGTTCATGCTATTGTAATAGGAATCACGACTTGCATGTCGATGAATATGACAACCGGAAGGAGCCATAGGAGTTGTCTTTATTTTTGTATGACCTGCGTGTCATTGAGAAACGCCATGTAAATTACTTTACTTTATCGGGTGTGATAGATTCCAACGTTCACATACAACGGGTGTAAGACAGATTTACACATGCAAACACTTAGGTTGACTTGACGAGCCTAGCATGTACAGACATGGCCTCGGAACACAGAAGACTGAAAGGTCGAGCATGAGTCGTATAGAAGATACGATCAACATGAAGATGTTCACCGATGTTGACTAGTCCGTCTCACGTGATGATCGGACACGGCCTAGTTAACTCGGATCATGTTATACTTAGATGACTGGAGGGATGTCTATCTGAGTGGGAGTTCATTGAATAATTTGATTTAGATGAACTTAATTATCATGAACTTTGTCTAAAATCTTTACAACATGTATTGTAGATCAAATGGCCAACGTTGTCCTCATCTTCAACGCGTTCCTAGAGAAAACCAAGCTGAAAGACGATGGCAGCAACTATACGGACTGGGTCCGGAACCTGAGGATCATCCTCATAGGTGCCAAGAAAGATTATGTCCTACAAGCACCGCTAGGTGACGCACCTGTTCTCCCTGCAGAACAAGACGTTATGAACGCTTGGCAGACACGTGCCGATGATTACTCCCTCGTTCAGTGCGGCATGCTTTACAGCTTAGAACCGGGGCTCCAAAAGCGTTTTGAGAAACACGGAGCATATGAGATGTTCGAAGAGCTGAAAATGGTTTTTCAAGCTCATGCCCAGGTCGAGAGATATGAAGTCTCCGACAAGTTCTTCAGCTGTAAGATGGAGGAAAACAGTTCTGTCAGTGAGCACATACTCACTATGTCTGGGTTACATAACCGCTTGACTCAGCTGGGAGTTAATATCCCGGATGACGCGGTCATTGACAGAATCCTTCAGTCGCTTCCACCGAGCTACAAGAGCTTTGTGATGAACTTCAATATGCAGGGGATGGAAAAGACCATTCCTGAAGTATTTGCAATGCTAAAATCAGCAGAGGTAGAAGTCAAAAAGGAACATCAAGTGTTGATGGTGAATAAAACCACTAAGTTCAAGAAAGGCAAGGGTAAGAAGAACTTCAAGAAGGACGGCAAGGGAGTTGCCGCGCCCGGCAAGCAAGCTGCCGGGAAGAAGCCAAAGAATGGACCCAAGCCCGAGACTGAGTGCTTTTATTGCAAGGAAAGTGGTCACTGGAAGCGGAACTGCCCCAAATACTTAGCGGACTAGAAGGCCGGCAAAACGAAAGGTATATGTGATATACATGTAATTGATGTGTACCTTACCAGTACTCGTAGTAGCTCCTGGGTATTTGATATCGGTGCAGTTGCTCACATTTGTAACTCAAAGCAGGAGCTGCGGAATAAGCGGAGACTGGCGAAGGACGAGGTGACGATGCGCGTCGGGAATGGTTCCAAGGTCGATGTGATCGTTGTCGGCACGCTACCTCTACAGTTACCTACGAGATTAGTTTTGAACCTCAATAATTGTTATTTAGTGCCAAGTTTGAGCATGAACATTGTATCAGGATCTCGTTTAATACGAAATGGCTACTCATTTAAATCCGAGAATAATGGTTGTTCTATTTATATGAGAGATATGTTTTATGGTCATGCTCCGATGGTGAATGGTTTATTCTTAATGAATCTCGAGCGTAATGCTACACATATTCATAGTGTGAGTACCAAAAGATGTAAGGTTGATAATGATAGTCCCACATACTTGTGGCACTGCCGCCTTGGTCACATAGGTGTCAAACGCATGAAGAAGCTCCATGCAGATGGACTTTTAGAGTCTCTTGATTATGAATCATTTGACACGTGCGAACCATGCCTCATGGGTAAAATGACCAAGACTCCGTTCTCAGGAACAATGGAGCGAGCAACCAACTTATTGGAAATCATACATACTGATGTGTGCGGTCTAATGAGTGTTGAGGCTCGCGGTGGCTATCGTTATGTTCTCACCCTCACTGATGACTTGAGTAGATATGGGTATGTCTACTTAACGAAACACAATTCTGAGACCTTTGAAAGGTTCAAGGAATTTCAGAGTGAGGTTGAGAATCAACGTGACAGGAAAATCAAGTTCCTGCGATCAAATCATGGAGGAGAATACTTGAGTCACGAATTTGGCACACACTTAAGAAAATGTGGAATAGTTTCACAACTCACGCCGCCTGGAACAC
The DNA here is from genome assembly GCF_056163025.1 of Triticum urartu. NCBI lineage: Eukaryota > Viridiplantae > Streptophyta > Magnoliopsida > Poales > Poaceae > Triticum > Triticum urartu. The sequence continues at coordinate 427,446,416 of NC_141876.1, forward strand.
GTCAGTGTAATGGTGTGTCCGAACGTCGTAATCGGACTCTATTAGATATGGTGCGATCTATGATGTCTCTTACCGATTTACCGCTATCATTTTGGGGCTATGCTTTAGAGACTACCGCATTCACTTTAAATAGGGCTCCATCGAAATCCGTTGAGACGACACCGTATGAATTATGGTTTGGGAAGAAACCTAAGCTGTCATTTCTAAAAGTTTGGGGATGCGATGCTTATGTCAAGAAACTTCAACCTGAAAAGCTCGAACCCAAGTCGGAAAAATGCGTCTTCATAGGATACCCTAAAGAAACTATTGGGTATACCTTCTACCTCAGATCCGAAGGCAAGATCTTTGTTGCCAAGAATGGATCCTTTCTAGAGAAGGAGTTTCTCTCGAAAGAAGTAAGTGGGAGGAAAGTAGAACTTGATGAAGTATTACCTCTTGAACCGGAAAGTGGCGCAACTCAGGAAAATGTTCCTGTGGTGCCTGCACCAATTAGAGAGGAAGTTAATGATGATGATCAAGATACTTCTGATCAAGCTCCTACTGAAATTCGAAGGTCCACAGGGACACGTTCCGCACTAGAATGGTACGGCAACCCTGTCTTGGAAATCATGTTGTTAGACAATGGTGAACCTTCGAACTATGAAGAAGCGATGGTGGGCCCGGATTCCGACAAATCGCTGGAAGCCATGAAATCCGAGATAGGATCCATGTATGAAAATGAAGTATGGACTTTGACTGACTTGCCCGTTGAGCAGCGAGCCATAGAAAATAAATGGATCTTTAAGAAGAAGACAGACGCGGATGGTAATGTGACCATCTATAAAGCTCGGCTTGTCGCTAAGGGTTATCGACAAGTTCAAGGGGTTGACTACGATGAGATTTTCTCACCGGTAGCGAAGCTGAAGTCCGTCCGAATCATGTTAGCAATTGCCGCATTCTATGATTATGAGATATGGCAAATGGACGTCAAAACGGCATTCCTTAATGGTTTCCTTAAGGAAGAATTGTATATGATGCAGCCGGATGGTTTTGTCGATCATAAGAATGCTGACAAGGTTTGCAAGCTCCAACGCTCGATTTATGGGCTGGTGCAAGCATCTCGGAGTTGGAACATTCGCTTTGATGAGATGATCAAAGCGTTTGGGTTTATGCAGACTTATGGAGAAGCCTGCGTTTACAAGAAAGTGACTGGGAGCTCTGTAGCATTTCTCATATTATATGTAGATGACATACTTTTGATGGGAAATGATATAGAGCTTTTGGACAGCATTAAGGCATACTTGAATAAGAGTTTTTCAATGAAGGACCTTGGAGAAGCTGCTTATGTATTAGGCATCAAGATCTATAGAGATAGATCAAGACGCCTCATAGGTCTTTCACAAAGCACATACCTTGATAAGATATTGAAGAAGTTCAATATGGATCAGTCTAAGAAGGGGTTCTTGCCTGTGTTGCAAGGTGTGAAATTGAGCTCAGCTCAATGTCCGACCACGGCAAAAGATATAGAAGAGATGAGTGTCATCCCCTATGCCTCAGCCATAGGTTCTATTATGTATGCCATGTTGTGTACCAGACCTGATGTAAACCTTGCCATAAGTTTGGTAGGTAGGTACCAAAGTAATCCCGGCAAGGAACACTGGACAACGGTCAAGAATATCCTGAAGTACCTGAAAAGGACTAAGGAAATGTTTCTCGTTTATGGAGGTGACGTAGAGCTCGTCGTAAAGGGTTACGTCGACGCTAGCTTCGACACAAATCTGGATGACTCTAAGTCACAAACCAGATACATGTATATTTTGAATGGTGGGGCAGTAAGCTGGTGCAGTTGCAAGCAGAGCGTCGTGGCGGGATCTACATGTGAAGCGGAGTACATGGCAGCCTTGGAGGCAGCGCATGAAGCAATTTGGGTGAAGGAGTTCATCACCGAACTAGGAGTCATACCCAATGCGTCGGGGCCGATCAAACTCTTCTGTGACAACACTGGAGCTATTGCACTTGCCAAGGAGCCCATGTTTCACAAGAAGACCAGGCACATCAAGCGTTGCTTCAACTCCATTCGTGAAAATGTTCAAGATGGAGACATAGATATTTGTAAAGTACATACGGACCTAAATGTAGCAATAATAAAAGGATTATTATTATATTTCCTTGTTCATGATAATTGTCTTTTATTCATGCTATAATTGTGTTATCCGGAAATCGTAATACATGTGTGAATACATAGACACCAACATGTCCCTAGTAAGCCTCTAGTTGACTAGCTCGTTGATCAACAGATAGTCATGGTTTCCTGACTATGGACATTGGATGTCATTGATAACGAGATCACATCATTAGGAGAATGATGTGATGGACAAGACCCAATGCTAAACATAGCACAAGATTGTATAGTTTGTTTGCTAGAGTTTTTCCAATGTCAAGTATCTTTTCCTTAGACCATGAGATCGTGTAACTCCCGGATACCGTAGGAGTGCTTTGGGTGTACCAAACGTCACAACGTAATTGGGTGACTATAAAGGTATACTACGGGTATCTCTGAAAGTGTCTGTTGGGTTGACACGGATCAAGACTGGGATTTGTCACTCCGTATGATGGAGAGGTATCTCCGGGCCCACTCGGTAATGCATCATCACAATGAGCTCAAAGTGACCAAGTGTCTGGTCACGGGATCATGCATCACGGTACGAGTAAAGTGACTTGCCGGTAACGAGATTGAATGAGGTATTGGGATACCGACGATCGAATCTCGGGCAAGTAACGTACCGATTGACAAATGGAATTGTATACGGGGTTGCTTGAATCCTCGACATCGTGGTTCATCCGATGAGATCATCGAGGAGCATGTGGGAGCCAGCATGGGTATCCAGATCCCGCTGTTGGTTATTGACCGGAGATCCATCTCGGTCATGTCTACATGTCTCCCAAACCCGTAGGGTCTACACACTTAAGGTTCGGTGACGCTAGGGTTGTAGAGATATGAATATGTAGTAAGCCGAAAGTTATTCGGAGTCCCGGATGAGATCTTGGACGTCATGAGGAGTTCCGGAATGGTCCGGAGGTGAAGAATTATATATAGGAAGTGCAGTTTCGGCCATCGGGAGAGTTTCGGGGGTCACCGATATTGTACCGGGACCACCGAAAGGGTCCCGGGGGTCCACCGGGTGGGGCCACCCATCCCAGAGGGCCCCATGGGCTAAGTGGGGAGGGGAACCAGCCCATAGTGGGCTGGTGCACCCCGCTTGGCCCACCCCATGCGCCTAGGGTTGGGAACCCTAGGGTGGGGGGGCGCCCCACCTAGCTTGGGGGCCACTCCACCCCTTGGCCGCCGCCCCCCCTAGGAGATCCCATCTCCTAGGGCCGGCGCACCCCCTAGGGGGCCTATATAAAAGGGGGGAGGGAGGGGCAGCCACACCCTTGAGTCTTGGCGCCTCCCTCTCCCCTGCTACACCTCTCCCTCTCGTAGTAGAACGGTGAAGCCCTGCTGCGGTGACCCCTGCATTCACCACCATGCCGTCGTGCTGCTGGATCTTCATCAACCTCTCCTTCCCCCTTTCTGGATCAAGAAGGAGGAGACGTCGCGCTGACCGTATGTGTGTTGAACGCGGAGGTGCCGTCCGTTCGGCGCTAGGATCTCCGATGATTTGGATCACGTCGAGTACGACTTCCTCATCCCCGTTCTTTGAACGCTTCCGCGCGTGATCTACAAAGGTATGTAGATGCAATCCGATCACTCGTTGCTAGATGAACTCATAGATGGATCTTGGTGAAACCGTAGGAAATTTTTTGTTTTCTGCAACGTTCCCCAACACTCCTGTGGGTTTGGTCTTCCTTGCCTTGTATCTTTCTGAGGGAAACGTGCCTGGAAGTACCCCTCCAAGTGGTGCCCGAGCGCCTCCCTCGTGACCTTGGCAAAGTCGGTGGCTCTCCAAGAAAGAGCCCCCGAGCACTGCGTGAGGAGGGCGCCGGGCGCACCTTCCTATGCGAGAGAGGGTGGCGCTCCCTGATTGGGCGCAGATCCTGACGCAACAGCTCCGGAGGCGCCTGCCTCCTTATGGCTTGGGCCAGGCGAAACCTTCTTCTTCTTAAGGGTCGCCTCGGGAAGTCTTCCGTTTCTGCGGTCCGGGTCTTTGATTGCTGCGGCTTGGAACGCGCGCTCAAGTGAACACACTGCGTCCCTTTCTTCACAGAGTATGGTGATGACTCCACCGCTTCCTGGCATCCTGAGGACATTGTATCCATGGTGAGTCACTGCCATGAACTTGGCCAGGGCTTGGTACCCGAGGATGGCGTTGTATGGCAGACGGATGTGGGCGACGTCGAAGTCGATGAGCTCGGTGCGGTAGTTGTTGCGCTGCTCGAAGGTGACTGGAAGGCGAACCTGCCCTATTGGAACAGTGGAACCATCAGTGACTCCTGAGAATGGCTTGGCTGGCTGAAGCTAATCGTACGACACTTGGAGACTATCGAACGTCTCGACGGATAGGACGTTGAGTCCTACTCCACCGTCAATGAGGGTCCTGGTGACCTGCACGTTGCTGATGAGTGGGGAGCAAAGCATCGGGAGGACCCCGGCCGTTGCCGCGCACTTGAGCTGATCCGCTGAGGTGAACATGATAGCGCACGTGGACCACCTGAGAGGGCATGTGGCCTCAAGCTTGGGGAGGACTGCATTCACCTCACGAGCAAACTGCTTGAAGATGCGCTGGGAGGCTGGGGCCTGCGCGCCACCCAAGATGCAAGCGATCGCGCGTGGCTCCTGGAAGCCCCCAGCTCCCTCGTCTTGATGTTGGTCTTCATTCCTCCTTGGTGGTGGCGGCAAAGGAGGAAGGCCTGCGTTGCCGTGCGGGCGATCCTCATGAGGCTGATCTCTCCAGCCTCCCTCGCGAGGCTGGTCCTGCCAGTGATCCTCGCGAGGTCGGTCACGCCACCCTTGGCGAGGGCCACTGCTTCCCATCATCCGCCACCTCTTCCTCCTCCTCGGCCATAGCCCCTGTCATTGTGCTCGGGGTGTCGGCCGACACGCCCATCTCTCACGGCCCTGAGCTCTTGACATTCGTTGGTGTTGTGGGTGTGGAGGTCGTGGTACACGCAGTACCGGCTGCCCTGGGATGACTCAGGCTGATCCTTGCCTCACTTGGTGTCTGGTTCCGCTGCAAGCACGGCATCCCCCTTGCACTTCACGTCCTTGGCCTTGGGCTTCTTCTCTTCTGGGTCGGCAGCCGGGAGTTCGAGGAGGGAAAGGCGCCCTTCCTCAGCCCTGGCGCACTTGGTCGCCAAGTTGAACAGCTCCAGGGATGTGCACAGGTCTTCACGGATTGCTAGCTCCTCCTTCATCTTGATGTCGCGATCGCCATCGGAGAAGGCCGAGATGATGGCTTCTTCAGTCACCTTGGGGATCTTGAGGCGAGCGTTGTTGAAGCGTTGGATGTACTTTTGTAGGGTTTCCCCTTGCTGCTGCTTGATGCGGCGCAGATCGCTCACGGGCGGGGGCCGGTCGCGAGTGCCCTGGAAGTTGGCGATGAAGCGAGTGCGCATCTCGTCCCAGGAGGAGATCGTGCCGGGAGCCAGGTTCAGGAGCCAGGTGCCGGCCCCGTCCTTGAGCACCATGGGGAACCAGTTCGCCATGACCCTTTCGTCTCCGTTGGCGGCTTCGATGCATAGATCGTAGAGCTGTAGGAACTCGGCGGGGTCCGCCGTGCCATCGTAGCGAGGGGGCAGGTCAGGATTGAACTTGCCTGGCCATATGACGCCGCGTAGCTCGGGGGTGAGAGCACGACAACCTGTTGTGGCCACCGGTGCCTTTTGTTGGTACTGGGCTTGTTCCTGGGGATTATCGCGCGCCGCCGCTTGGAGCAGCGCGGGGTCTTGGCGTGGAGGTGCAGGGACGCGATCTTGACACGCTGGCGCTGGGAGCGCGCAAGCACCTTCTTGGGGACGAGGGATCTCTTGGCAGCTCTTTTCTTACTGCGCAGGCGCCGGACGCGGAGGGTCTCGCCCTGGGGCTGCGCGCCTTGGAGCCAGGGCGCCTTCTTGGGGAGGAGGTGGTGGAGGCACCCCGTGATCCTCGCCTCTTGTGCGGAATGGAGGGCGAGGCAGCGAGAAGGATGGCAAGGGGGAGCCCCCTGCGACGCTTACGAGCTCGGTGATGCGGGCGAGCCAATCCTCGTAGAGGTCGTCGACGGGGCGGTAGTGCAGGAGCTCTCTCACCAGGAGCAGCGCGGCGTGTCCGTTCGTGGGGGCGCGACGGGCGTGGGACGACGAAGCGGCTGGAGTTAGCGACGGTGTGGCGGTGCGGCCTTCCCGCCATACCGAAGGATGCTAGGATGAGGCCTGCTGCTCGTTCCCCGCCGGGCCGGTGGTGGCGTTGGCGGCAGGCGATGGGGAACGACAAGGGCATCCGCCGACGGGCACCGTCTGGGCAACGCGGGTGGCGAGAGCAGCCCGGCGCTTGGCGCGAGCCCGATGAGCGTCAGCCATGGACACGACGGAAGATCACACGCGAACAGCGGAAGAAAGATTACGGCGCACCCCTACCTAGGGCGCCAAATGTCGGATTTCGGGTTCCAGCAGACCCTTGAGGTTCGAACACTGGGGTGCGCGCGGAGATCTCTCCCCTACCGATCTACGTCAACGAACAACACAAGGGACACAAGGTTTATACTGGTTCGGGCCACCGTTGTGGTGTAATACCCTACTCAAGTGTGTGGTGTGGTGGATTGCCTCAGGGGCTGATGATGAACAGTACAAGGGAAGAATAGCCTCGCGAGAGGTGTTCTTGAGCTGGTGCGATGAACTGCTTGGGTGAGTTCAATCGTCTCTCTCTCTCTCTGTTAGGGCTCTATCAGATCTCTAGCCCTCTGGGTGTCTTGATCTCTTCAGGGCGTCTTGATCTCTCCTGGGTGTGTTTTCTACTCTGTGGTGGCTAGCTCTATTTATAGAGGCCCTGGGCCTCTCCCCAAATAATGAGCGGGAAGGGCGCCAACAATTGGCCATTTTGAAAGGGAACATCTAGTACAAGTTATCCTGACCAAAGGTGGTCTTCGGCTGCCAAAAGCACTAGTGATGATGCCGTCTTGGGCTCCACAGTGACCTCTGTCCTGCCGCTCTGCTGGTCTTAGTCTCGTTGCACGGGAATGGTAACCTTTGCCTGATGCCTTGGCTTGTGTTGCCCTCTTTGCACCAAAGGGGAAACAAGGACACTGCGTAGGACGGCGCCCGCCTGGTCCCGATCGTCATGGCTTGCGTCACGGGCTCCTCGTGAGGTACCCCTGCCTTGATCTCTCCGCCTCCTCACGAGCCTGCTTGATGAGGCTGCCTCTGAGGAAGCTTCTGGTCGTCCGCCCTGCGAGGCTTGGCCCCTCGCGAGGGTCTTGAGCTTGAGCTGATGAAGATGGGCCGTGCTGGGCCCCCACTCGAGCCACGCCGCAGGCCGCAGGCAGGCAAGTATGGGGACCCCCGTTCCCAGAACGCTGATAGACTCGTCGCTGCAACTCACACTCGCCAGTCAAATGAAAATGAAATACTTTGCGTTAAATGCACAAACCGATTTTTTTATATTATACGTGATGCACACATTAGCGCACACCGTTCATAGAGGCAAGTAGCATGTACGCATGCAGACACTCACGCTCACACTGTCAAACCATGCTAATGCATGCATGTATCATTCTCAATCAAAGTCCTGCTCACGGCGTAACACAAATGGCGAGACCGTCACTTGCACGCCCCGCGGTGCCTGACATTACCGTTTATATGTTTGCTGGCGACCTCCGCGAACACCGAGCATGTATTCACCTGGCTCAACACCAACGGTGATACTCGTGCTTGGGCACCGAGTTGCTCGACATTAGCCATGGCTCTGCACACGACGCGACGACGTGACTCGGCGCCTTACTCATGTATATCATCCATCACACCATCAATCTGTAAAACAACCTAGCTAGAGAGGGTACTATGGTACCTATATATGTATCGTGAGCGACCGATCATAGTGCCACTACACACGAGTGTGTGTTTGATCGATTTGTCCATTATTCGTAAGTTATGCATGGTTGTGTGGTGTCTAATGGTGGTCGTCGAAGGCTAGCTGGCGACAAGAGCTGTCGCATGGACGCCTGGTTGTCAATACATGCTGCATACGCTTCAAAGGCTCGTTATCCATGAGTTCACATTTTACCACCACGCCAGCGTCTGGCCGCCCTAGCCTACCGAAACCCCTTCCATTGTTAGCGCGTATTTCCTGCCTAAAACGGTCACCGTCTCTCCAGAACATCAATGCCACATTCACGGGACTTAACTGCAGGTGTAGTTGGTGTGTCACTGACATGCGGGCCAGATGCCTGTTGGGCCCACATGTCAGTGACCCAACTGCACTTGCAGTTAAGTCACTGAAGCAGCATCTGCATTCATGCCTAACGTGACCTCTCACTGGCGCCGGCATTGCAGCAGCGCGACGGCGGAGAGAGCGCCACCCTCGCGGCTTCCCGGTGCAAGCGACTGCTCGGCATTAACGACACCACGGCCATCCTTTCGTCCGCCGCCCACATTAATGACACGAGGCTGCCGACGAACCTACTCTGGCGCCAGCCGTCCATCCGCCTGCCGTGGCTCATTGCAATTCATTCTCTATATTAACTTGAGGCCTATCTCCCAACCATAGCCAAAGACCTACACTCATTCTCCTCCGGTCCCTTCCTTGTATCGGCACCACTCCAACCATGGCCTCCTGGCGCTCCAAAGCTCTCTTGGACGTACTGTCGCAGGAGCAGACGAAGGACATTAGCGGCTCCACTTCAGGCGCACTCCAAAGCTCTATTGGACGTACTGTCACAGGAGCAGATGAAGGAGATCGTTGGCTCCCCCCGGCTGCCCTCCGCCGCCACAACCATGAAGCCGGCGCGAGTGCGTGGGCGTAGCCAGCAGTGAGGAAGAGTAGTAGACGGTAGGTCGCCACCGCTCTGGTCCCAGGAAGGCCACCGCTCCTCCACTCAGTCGACGCCAAGCTTGGTGGGGTAAACATCGGTGGCCGATTAGTCGCTTGACGGCGACGTGGAGGCGGAAATCTTTAGAACCTTGTGCTTCGGAGGAGGAGGTTATCGAGGCAGAGCTGGACAAAGTCGAGGCGGATGAGTAGGAGGCAAAGGCAATGGCCGGCGTTCTCGGGGCTCATGGCCGGACATGGTGGTCGGGCGCCGGCGGTCGTTTAGATTGGGTTTACAGTAGGTTTTAGTACGGTTTGTGCGAACCATGTAATGAATTTCGTCCAGTTTATAGGAAAAGTTTTCAAAATGTAATGAATTTCATCTAGTTAATTTGAAATTTGCTTTGTTTGCACGAATTTTGTCTGGTTAGTTCATATAGTTGTCGAAAGGTATGCGGGAAGCATTGGATGGCATCCTCTGGCATCAGTGTCCTTGGACAGATGCCAGTGTAAATTTATGGGCCGGCGCTAGAGATGCCCTAACTATCATGCTATAATCGCTAACAATGCTCCATTATTTCGCAAGGAACAGTTATCCCTCGATCATAATCAGATCCGCCGTGTTTCGCACTCCTCCCACATAAGAGTGTAGACTCTTGCTTACATAAAAATGGAGCAAGTGGACGACAATGTAGCACATCATATCACTCAAACTAGCCCGCCTAACGCACAGGAAAGCCCCGCCCTCGTCATTTTGTTCTGGATTTCTATCAATCGATCGCATGAAAATGTTATGCTTTGCAAGTTCAAAAGGAAAAGGCAGCACACTTACGACTCGTACGCGCCGCGTTCGCGTCGCACCCCCGACAGTTCAACTCACACGCCGCTCACCATAGGGGACACGCGTTTTCTTGCATTTTCACTGACATGTGGGACTGCAATTGAGTAAATCATCGATAGCCGAAATCTAATCGCTCGGCGGGCGTCGGTTGAGAAGAGAGAGACGATGGAGGGAGAAGAGATCGCCCGCCCGCCGTGCACAGACTCCAAGAAATATAGGGTGATAATGTGAAGTGGGCCATGCGAGAGTCCGGACCGCTTCCAAGCCCTTGCTACCTCTTGAGCATGCGTTGGTTTTCCCTTGAAGAGGAAAGGGTGATGCAGCAAAGTAGCGTAAGTATTTCCCTCGGTTTTTGAGAATCAAGGTATCAATCCAGTAAGAGACTACACGCAAGTTGCCTAGTACTTGCACAAACAAACAAGAACCTCGCAACCAACGCGATAAAGGGGTTGTCAGTCCCTTCACGGTCACTTACGAAAGTGAGATCTGATAGAGATAATAAGATAAATATTTTTGGTATTTTTGTTGTATAGATTGGAAAATAAAGATTGCAAAATAAATAGTAAACTAGAATTGTAGATTGGAAACTTATATGATATAAAGTAGACCGGGGGCCATAGCACTACAAAAAAAAGACACATCCGTGACATTTTGGGCCGAATGAAATTTTTTTCTGTCATACATATGACACTTCTATGACGATAATTGTGACAAAACCAGGTATCATCATAGATGTGGTGGGCTCCTACTTCTATGACAAAAACTCATGACAGAAAATGGGCTTTTCATCCTGGGCGGGCCGGAGACGCAGCTGCATGACATTCTTTGGGCCGTCCATGACGGAAAAAACCATGGTAGAAGCGAGGGCGAGGAAAATTTCGGGGAGTTCCCGGTTACGGTGGGAGGTCGGGGGCCGAGCTATGCGCGTTTCTCTCGTACACGTACGCGCGTGTGTGCGAGGCGTTGGCTCTAACTGAATCCGAGCGAGGCGTTGGGCTCTAACTGAACCCGAGCGATTGCACTGCAGGCTACGCATTACTGAACCCGAGCGATCGATCGATGGCTGTTAACTGAACCCGATCGAGAGATTCCTTCGCTACTGCTGCTACCTGAAGCCGATCGATGCTGCCTTTGGATGAACAGTGAGTGTTGTGGGGGGGGGGGGTTGGATGAACAGTTCCCGGTGGGGGTGGATGAACAGGACCCCGTGGTGTTGCCTCTGGATGAACAGGACCCCGATCGATCGAGCCGGTTGGGGCTGGATGAACAGGACCCCATGGAGGGCTGGATGAACAGGACCACCCTGTGGAGGGCAGGATGAACAGTAGCCCGTGGAGGGGTGGTTGAACAGGAGCCCGTGGAGAGGGCTGGTTGAACAGTAGCCGGTGGGGTAGCGCGCGGTGGAGGCTGGATGAATAGGAGCCCGTGGATGGACAGTCGCAGGTGGGGGCTGGAGGAGGTCGACGGTGGATGAACAGTAACTCATGGAGGCTAGAGGGGGTGGACGGTGGAGATGAACATTATCCCGTGGAGTCCCGTTTTGCGGTACGCCACACCCCTCCTGATGAACAGGACCCCCATTTCGACCGTAGCGCTCCAACACAAGTCTGTTTCGTCCGTTTTGTTGTACGCCACACCCCTCCCGATCAACAGGACCCCCGTTTTGACCGTAGGAGGTCTGTTTCCTCCGTTTTGCGGTACGCCACACCCCTCCCGATCAACAGGACCCCGTTCCGAACATAGGAGGTCCGTATCCTCCGTTTTGCGGTACGCCAGACCACGTTTCCATCGCCTGTTCCGTCCAAGCCCTCCCGATGAACACGACCACGCATTCCGTTCCGACCCAGCCGGTTGGCTCCCACACGTTCCGTTGCCTCCCCATGAACATGAGGCATGTTGTTGCCTCCCCATGAACACGACGACGACGTTGTTTCTCCGTTCCGACCCAGCCATGTACACGAGCCCTGGCCGTACGTATGCGCGAGTAGGCGTTCGAGACCCTGCCCGTATGTACACATACGTGGCCGTATTTTCTTTCTTCCACCCTGGCCGCCTCTACTACGACACGTGCGTGCCTCTACATCGACCAGTATATATGTACGTACACGTTCGCGACCAGAATGACAACGCTACGTACGCTTCGACCAGGTGGGTCCTGACTGTCAGGCACTTCCTTGCGTGCGAAGATGTAGCTGGTGGGTCCCAGCAGTCAGGGGGGCGAAATATGGTGGCCCATCCAGTGGGTCCCGCTGTCAGGGGGAGGAATAATTATTTTGCACGTAATAAGGAGGCACTTCCTTACTGCGGCTGTGGACCCAGCTGTTAGCCTCTCCACGTACAGTCCACGTCCGATGGAAGCTGTTCCTTGACCACGTTGACCATGCCGCGCCGAGAGCACCAGGGCGGTGGACGAGGCGAGGCCTAGGAAGGGTACGACGCGGAGCCGGGGAAGACGCGGCAGTGGATGCCCACGCGTAGAGGAGTACGAGGGTTCACTGGTTCACTGCGGTGTGAGGCTTCCGTCACCGCAGAATAATAGGGGGTGTGGGTGAGTAGAGGGATGGCCTGGCCAGCGGTGGGATTAGTAGGGGGCGGTGAGGCCTCCGCCGCATCGCAGCCGGCCATGGGAGGCAGGAGCACGAGGCACAACCGGCGCTGGTTTGGGCGGCTGGAACAAGAAGACCAGAGGTTGAAGAAGCACTACGGCCGTTGGATGGACATCGTACGATCACTGGAGCTAGAATCATGCATATTGACTAAGTTGACAAAGCCCTCCGTCCCATCAACTTAGTAGGCCCACAAGTCAGCCTGCCACTATACTGGGTCCCAGCTAACAGGGGGAGTATTCATTTTTTGTGCGTAATAAGGAGGCACTTCCTTGCATGCGAAGATATAGCTGGTGGGTCCGAGCTGTCAGCGGCGGTAACGTTTTTCTCGCGAAATACAGAGGCCCTTTCGGTGGGTCCCTGATGTCAGGTGGAGGAATCATTATTTTGCGCGTAATAAGGAGGCATTTCCTTGCGTGTGGCCGTGGACCCAGCTGTCGGCCTCTCCATGTAAAGTCCACTTCAGATGCATGTTGGTCGTTGACCACGTTGACCAGGCCATGCCGAGAGCACCAGGGCGGTGGACGACGGCGAGGCCTAGGAAGGGAATGACATGGAGGCAGGGAATACTCGGCAGTTGTTTCCCATGCGGAGGGGAGTACGACTGTACGAGGGTTTACTGGTTCGTCTGCCGTCGCCGGAGAATAACAACAGGTGTGGGTGAGTAGAGGGATGGCTAGGCCAGCGATGGGAGTACGGTGGGGCGGTGAGGCCTGCGCGGCAGCAGAGCCGGCCGCGGGGAGGAGGGAGCAGGCAGTCCCGTCGGCGCCTTTTTGAGCGGCTGGAGCAGGAAGAGCAGAGATTGAAGAAGCATGACGGCCGTTGGATGGCCATCCAACGGTCACTGCTTGTGCGTCAACCTTTTTTTAGGAAAGCCTCAAATCTGTGGAAAATAGCATACATCCCATCTGCCATTATTTCTAATAATCTACAGCCCATTTGCTAATTATTAAGGTTTTTTTGGAGCCCATATTCTCTTTATTAGCATTACATCCCATATTGTGGCCATGGTTAGAAAATTATACGAAATTTTGCATATTTCGGTGCGGTTCGAACTATTTTTAATCCTGAAATTTCGACTCACATTCAAACTGATTTTAAAAATAAATGTATATCAATATAAAATCCAACAAATTCTCCACGCATAAAAATTAATGTAATTTCAAATCTCGAAATGAAAAAAAAGATGTTTGAAACTAATTGCCGGTTTGATGTGTTTTAAAAATGTACAACCCATTTCTCATTACTGATAGGCCATTTTCTCGGCCAACCGAATGAAAGCTCTCCTTGTCTTGAAAGATTTGCAGCCCAACAGGCCTGACAAAGTGACTTACTTGGCAAATCACAAAAAAACTGGGTTGTGGCCGTGGACCCAGCTGTCAGCCTCTCCACCTACAGTACTCTTCCGATGGAATGTCGTTGACCACGTTGACCACACCGCGCCGAGAGCACCAAGGCGGTGGACGACGGCGAGGCCTAGGAAGGGGAAGATGCGGAGCCGGGGAAGACGCGGCAGTGGATGCCCGCGCGGAGAGGAGTACGAGGGTTCACTGGTTCGGCTGCGGTGTGAGGCTGCCGTCGCCGCAGGGCCTGGCTAGCGGTGGGAGTAGTAGGGGGCGATGAGGCCTCATCGGCAGCACAGCCGGCCACTGGAGGCAGGAGAAGGCGGTCTCCCCGGTGCTGGTTTAGGCGGCTGGTGCAAGAAGAGCAGCGATTGAAGAAGCAGTAGGACCGTTCGATTCAAATCCAACGGTTACTGTTTCTAGAATCGTTTGTTGACTAAGTTGACAAGCCCTGCGTACGCGTCAACTTAGTAGGCCCACAGGTCAGCCTCCCAACCGGTGCGCCCCAGATGTTAGTGGGAGGAATCATTTTTTTCGCGTAATAAGGAGGCAGTTGATTGCGTGCGGCCAGGCCAGCGAAGGGAGTAGGGTGGGCCGGGGAAGCCTGCGCGGCATCACAATGGGCCACAAGAGGAGGGAGCAGGCAGTCCCGCCGGCGCTAGTTTAGGCGGCTGGAGCAGGAAGATCAGAGATTGAAGAAGCACGTCGGCCGTTGGATGGACATCCAATACTAACTGCTGCTAGAATCGTGTGTTCACTGACAAAGCCTTGCGTAAACAAGTCAGCCTCGAAATATGTGGCATGTACAGCCCATTTGCTATTATTTTTATAATTTTTACTCATTTTCTAATTCATATGTAATTTATTGCAGCCCGTTTTCCATTTTTAGAATTGCTGGCCATTTTCTGGTCAGTACCAGGTTCAAAAAATTAACTAAATATGTGGGAAATTTTGAAAATTCGCAAATTTTTGCTGGGGAACGAAATATTCTTAATCCAAAAATTAATAGCCATACTAAAACAAATTTAAAAATAAATTAGTACTATGTCATGTTAAATCCAATGAAATACGTATAAGATATCAGTGAAGAACAAAAACAAAAAAGAAACTCATATCCCATTTTCTATAAATTTTTTGGAATTTTTAACCCCTTTTGATATTACTTTTAACAAACATTGACCATACTCTTAAGCCAGGCCGGAATGCATCCCTCCTCGTCTTGAAAGATTTGCAGCCCAGTAATTCGGAGAAAACAAGTAGGCCTAGCTTGGGTATTCTTCAAAAAGAAATACTGGGCTACCTATTTTCCCAAAGAACTGGTGCATGAGCATTTAGCTTTATTTATTTACTTATTTATGTTTAGGGGACCATGAGCATGTACCTGGGCCAGATTCATGTGAGAGCCTCCCTTCCAGTTAATTATGGGCTTCTCTATTGGGCCTTCATCAGTGGGCTGCATGTTATCAACAAGTGGAAAATGTGTTCCGAGTTTCAAAAAAAATGTGTTCCGTACGATAAATAGTATGCGCTACGTACGGTACAGGGCACTAAAGGATCGAACCGTGCAACGACTTCCAAAACATTGTGTTTGTCATTCTAACAACACATTTATTCAACCAACAGACGAAATATACTACTGATTGTACATTGAAAACAGCAGCAGCAGCAACCAGGGCTGGGGGTGCAACAGAAGCAGTAAGCAGGCCAGAAGAGTGAAGACGCAGCTCTCTTTTCCAAACCAAACATCAGCCATCATTACAAAAGGGATACCAAAAAAGAACAAGTGTATGCATTAAACTAAATAAAGATCCTACTACACCAAGTGTACGCATCTAACTAACTGGCTCAGTTAGACGTTACTATTTATTAAGCTGTGGAGATTGGTTGACGGCTTGAACCAGATGGGTGCCTGACGGGGGAAACTCCAGCCAGCAGGTCGAAGTCTGAACTTGCGACCCTCTGTCCTACTTTGGCCTGCAGAGCGTGGTGGCACATATCAGGGTATGGTGCATGCAGAGACGCATGGTACGCTGTGTACACATAGTTTTGCCTGATGAACGAAACTGCGCTGCCATCATGATCCTTGCCGTCGGTTATCTCCTGGTTAATCGGATAATTCAGTCCGACAAACAGAGAGCGTGTACCAAGGCTACTTACCAGCCTCCAGTCAAAAATTCCTAAAGGCCCAGAGAAGCTGGGATCCTGCTCAAAGACCTTGCAGTGACTGTGATTGTATTCCGCGAAACAACACGTCCGGTACGTGCGAACGATCATCAATCTTTCACCGTTGTCTGATCGAGCCAGGAACCACCTGCAACTGCCATGCCACTTTTCTTTGAAAGGTTCTGGGATTAGGAAGGGTAGGGACACTAGGCGGCCTACAACATCATATCAAGTTGGAGTCAAATAAAAAAGGGCTCTTGGTTTAGTCAATCTTAAGAACAACATGTTATGAGCATGAATATTTTTTAGCAAATGTTGACAGTAATATAAGCAAGCCATCATGATATCATAGGAAAGTAACATACTGCTATAACAGCCGTTTGTAGCAATGACTGGAGTAGGCCAGCAATACGTCCAGCCATAGAAGGAGTCGACAGCGTAAATGAAGCCCTTGTGTTCAATGGCATCAGAGAACCATGGAGGATGTATGATCCTGTGATGGACGTGTAGATTTATCCACTTACCCCAGTGATCTGTCAGATAGGCGAGACCGCGGTTGAAGAACGCAATTAGCCTGAAGTCTTTATAATTCGCAGATCTTGTGGGCACTTGGCAGATTACAACCTTGAGCAAATCAAACTTGGTATCATGTTGGCTACTGTAAGATTCCGAGTATTCTGGGCCGCGGTGCCAAAGTAGTGCAGTGTTAATCAAAGGAAGGGGGATCAATCGCCGGGTGTAGACCTCCACGAGCATCCAGCTACCGCGACCGTCGACGAGCACCATCCAAGACGTGTTCATGCCGACCCAGTACATACCGTTAATGTCGTTGAGGCTGACGGGGATCGGATCGCAGTCAAGGGGGTTGATGCTCACCACCCTATGATCGTTATGCTGCGTGACACGCCGTTTCTGAAGATCAGGCAGCATCAGCAAGCAAGGAGCTGGCTTAAAAAGCTCCGGCCTGAGGGCTTTGAGTAAATGGTACAGCCCCGACGAGCACGCGGCGAGCGGCATGGTACTGAGATTGTCCACACGCGAAACAATGAGCTTGATTACCTCTATGGGGAGTGAATTCTAGCCACTCTTTCGGCGGACGCTGCTCGGTTTTGCCATTGTTAGTGCTTGGGTTTCGGACGAGGGGGGGGAGGCGCCTTAGCGGGGATGGAAGATTGGGCGAGATTATGTGCGGACAAAGATGGAGAAGCGAATATGTGCTGCGGGAAGTGGACAGGTGATGATGACTACAGCACGCCGCTTGACTTACGAGACACATACCAGCAGCATAGGTTCATGTCGATGCCAGACAACTTGCTTGAGTGGTCACAGTACTGGTACTCCCTACAATGCTATGCCCTAACTTGCTTGAGTAGAGTAGTAGAGTAGGACTCTGCTCTACTACTAGCACCGGAGGAGTAGTATATTCTAATCTAAAATAGTTACAAACTTCAATTCCCGAGCGTGGAACGACTACGAACCATGCTCAAAGACCGTGTCTACGTGGTGTTTGGACATGGGCGACAACCTCAACGCCAACGGTGCTGCTCCCGTTGCACCATATGTGTTTCTGTCCTTCCTGTTCGAAATCGTGCTAGAATTCATGTTTCTACTCTGTATCCTACTACTATGCTAGTCCACATGATTAGTTGCGAACGACGACTTCTTCCCCGACCTCGGCAACCTCATCCTCGATGACATGGGCGACAACGTCAACGCCGGCAACCAGTGAGATACAGGGTGTAGCAAGCGGTTTGGGAATTTGCATGCCTTCCCAACCAGTGAGATACTCCGTACAAAGTACGACAGGGAAATAACCACAGAGAAGGAAGCTAAAAGTAAACAATCAAACGAGCTTTTTTGCATTTGTTTTGCATTGAATCGTTTCACAAGCTTGACTAGTGCAGTTTTTCTACTTTTACAAAAACCGCATCGTAATGTTAAAACGTGCATTTGCACGTACATAAGTAATAGTAGTACTCCATCCATCTAGGTGTATAAGTCTTCCCTCCTTGGTCACAGTGCACAACCGAAGATGACTTATTGACCTGGACGGAGGGAGTAGCACAGTCTGCAAGCATATATCAAGAGAGACGTGTAGTGCGATAGTATATAGTAAAGTTTGTGCTATATGCACGTACTTGCAAAATGCGTACAAATACACAAGGTTTCCAAACTTTCCCTTTTACATACTTAATTAAGGACGCTAAAAATTCCTGAACGTTCGGGATTTATCATTTGCGTCCCAAAACTAATGAGATCGCCTTACAAAACAAAAATTATACTCCTCCTAAAAGCCACGGCGCTCGCAGGAGCGCTTGCGGCGCGCCACGAGTGCCCTGGTGCGCGGCCGTTTCCTAGCGCGCCGACACAATGCCTCTTCCTCAGCCTCGCAACTCGCGAGGTGCTAATTGGCGGCTTGCCGGCGGGCAAGCGCGATCTCACCGGTGTGGTGATCCGGTGCCAACAGGTACTCCTCCTCGCTGGAAGTGTGCACCCGGTCCACGTACCACCAAGCGTAGATGAGGCGCTTGGGCCCGACTGCACTCAGGGCGTCGACACGGGCGCCCTCCTCCACCCTCACGGCCCTCGCACGAGCCTTTTGCCAAAGAGCCAATTGCCTGACTCTCTCGGACGCGACATAGGCCTCCCAGGCAGCTTGTTCCGCGGTGCGCTTCTCTTCCTCGGCCTTCTTCTCCGCCTCTAATTTGGCGCGCTCTGCTGGAGGCAAATCCTCCCACAAGGCGACATCCATTTCTTTCCAAAGCTCCTCAAGGCTAGGGGGGCTCGGCGGGCAATGCGGCGTTCTCCTCGTAGCGGGGAGCCGACGCGTCCTCCGACGCGCGTGCTGGCGAGATTGGGAACACCGACGCGTCCACCTCGACGCGTCGTGGCGAGGAGCGGAACACCGACGCGTCCTCCTTGACTAGTGGCGGCGAGGAATGGAACGACGAAGCGTCTTGTAGCAGCGAGGAGCGGAACACCGACGCGTCCTCCTCGACTAGTGGCGGCGAGGAACGGAACGGCGATGCGTGACCGTCCGCACGATGCAGCAAGGGGCTCCTAGGGCTTGGGAGGGGCGATGCCATGGTGGTTGACGTGAGAGGGAGGAGGAGGAGATAGCGATGAACGTGAACGTGAGGGGGAGGAGATAGCGATGTCGTGGGAGGCGCAATATTTATAGCGAGCAATGGCACACCTACGTAAGATATGGACTGAGCTGCACTGACTTAACTGCCAGTCCAGTTGCATCACTGAGATGTGGGCCAGACCCCTGTTGGGCCCATATGTCAGTGACCGAATGCACCTGCAGTTAAGTAACAACTACGTGGGCATAATTGTTGGAGTAAATTACGGGGGAGCGAAGGGGTGGAAATACTGCTGGTCACAACGGATTGGACGAGCATGGGGGGAGGAGAGTCATGCATGTAGATTTTTTTGCACGGGGTGGAGTGGTGGGACCGCTAGAGGGAGAAGGAGAGTTTGGCAGGCATATTGTTTCCACACATGGAGAGGAGAAAAATTGGAGACGAACGGGCTTCCTGCAGGTATGGGGAACAGTGCATAATAAGTCATCTTGCATGCCGGGCTAGGTATAGTCTCAAGTCATTAAAAACAAACATGCCCCACACATGTTCATATTTCAAGGTGCACTAAATTATTGCATGCGATGATTAAGGCTGGCCATAATGGTGGTATCTTAGCTGGTATCATGCACGCGGGAATAGCAAACATGATGATGTGGCAAAGAATTAAAGAAGAGAGGGGGGTTAGAGTAACTAGAGTTCATGCATGCATTGGTAAACACATTTTTTGTGGAGAACGACAACACTAGTTGAGTACTTTTGCAGACTTCAAAAACTATTCCATAATGTGTCAACATTCACAATGTCAAATCAATATTTTTACACTCATTATAAAACGTAGTTCTTATACTCCCTCCTTCCATCTATATAGGGACTAATGCATTTTTCGAGGCTAACTTTGACCAAATGTTAGAGCAATAATATATGACATGCAACTTACACAAAGCACATCATCAAATTCGTATGTGAAAGGAGCTTTCAATGATATAATTTTCACATTATGCATGTCATGTAGTATTAATTTTATCAATAGTCAAAGGCGGTCTTGAAAAACGCATTAGGCCCTATATATATGGAAGGAGGGAGTACTCATTATAATCAGTACTCCCTCCGTGTAGGTGAGCAAGTCACATAGATTGTGCACTGTGACCAAGGAGGAGGGGAAAACGAGAGATCTTAATGTTTATTTGCTAATTAATAGCATTGCATGCAATGAACTAACCACTGCATGTCGTGTTTGGTAGTCTCAAGTCATTAAAGCATGCACACCCACATCTCCTATTGGTTGATATGTCAAGAAACAAGAAACGAGGTAGAAGCTAATGCACCGCGCCTAAGTGTTTTGGGAGTATTGTAGATATTGATATTTTTAGTATAAATTTGGTCGTGTGATTTCATTGATGCATGTCAAAGCGTTGACAGGTCTGTTATGCGTGACCTAAAGATGAAAGCGTTGAGCATCTCGAAGTTGATCAACAATCTCCAATTGTTAAAGATTAGCCGTTCGTCCAATAAGGTGGCACACTTAATCACTAAGTATAGCTTTGACAATAGATTAGATGGTATTCTTGTAAATAATGTACCGCCCTGTGTGGTGAATATTGTATCGAATGAGTGTACTAGTGTGGCTGGTTAATTAATATAAGGTGGTTTTCAAAAAAAGTATAAATTTGGTCAAACACTTTGCAAACGGTTGACGGGAGTAAAAAGGACCAGAGGGAGTATCATGCATGCGGAGTAGGCAAAAAAATTGCTTGTCTAAAAAAGGCAAAAAAATTGCTCATTTATAGCCGGTCGAAGTCTCAAAGGGCGCGACTGCGCGAGGGAGGTGAAGGTCGTGGGAGGCGCGATGTTTGACGGAATTAAGTGAAGTTACATCCACGCGCCGGCATGGCGTGCGAACAGGCAGAAGCTATACCGTCAGGCCTACGATATGGGTCTAGTAGACATGACATCTAGTGGGTCCCGCATAGTTCCCAAGAACTCTTTGGGGGCTTGTAGCCGTTTATCCACCGGGCAAGCCAGCAACCCCACGCCGTTCGCACGCCCTACTCGTCCCCGTCTTCTACCTTACAACAGTTCGCTCCCAGTCGTCCCGTCCTTTCACATTAGTTCGCTCCCAGTTTTTTTTGCGGGGTACAACAGTTCAACTTCTCCTAACCCTCCTCCAAAATCCATGGCCTACCAAATCACCATGGTCGCCGCTGAGTACCAGGTTAGAGCCATCACTGGCGATCAGTTCATCGTCATCTACACACGTGGATCCGAGATGGTGAAAGCATGGCTTGCACGCTTCCTACGCATGTTCAACACTTCAACGGATGAGTGGGTCGCTGGGCTAGATGTTGAGTACACCACAGTCCTGGGACGAGAGAAGGATCTAAAGGACGAAGAGAGGAAGAAGCCTGCCGTGATCCAGGTTTGCGTACATAACGTTTGCTTGGTCTACCACATATGCCATGCCGACATTGAGTGCCAGGATTTTAAGAACTTCCTCAAGGACAAAAGAGTGAAATTCGTTACTGTAGGCTTTAAGAACGACAGTGACATCCTGCGTCGGATAGGTCTCGTTGTAGGCCAGCCCTTTGATCTCCAGAAGGCAAGCCTGGTGTCCTCCTCTCAACCTTCAATGCTGACGCTGGCAGCAGCCATGATTGATCCTTCGTACGCTAAACTGCAGAAACATCATCACAAGTTTCATCATGCATGGGAGTCGAAGACATTAGATGAAGATCACATCCTGTATGCAGCAATGGATGCCTACCTTTGTTTAAATATCTACAAGGGTTGGATGAAGAAGCAGAGCCCAGTGTCCGGTTCAAGCAAAGAAGCGTCGGCGAAGAGGAAGAGGAAGAGGGACGAGGACGAAGTCGAGGACGTGGACTCGGACTCCAAGTAGGTGGCAGTGCCGTCGCTCATGCTGGTTCTACTGAAGTGTCAAGCAGACTAGTTGCTTATTAGTTTATTTTCAAGGGTGTGTTGTGCTGAGGCCCCAGCAGAACTATGTTTATGTTCTTTCTCATTATTTGAACTCTTTAGTACGTACAGTAGTACTAGTACTATGTCTTACTACTGTTCTTCTTGTAGTTGGTACTACTGCTCGTATCTTCGTGTTCCTACTGTACTTAATACGTTCGTACTAGTGTTATAATTTGGGTCAGTCAATTTGTGAAAGAAGTTCGACGAAGCAAAGGAAGAAGACGACAAAAGAGGTGGAAGAAGCCCTTCTAGCCATCCATGTTGCGTCAAACGGCTCACATGAGTCGACTGACCCAAATTGCTCCTTCAGATTGCAGGATCCACATGGCATTCAAGGTCTCGAAGGTACATTCCGCGTCCGCACCCAGTTTACGGGCTCGACGCGCACGCGACCGGCTTCCGCCGCGACAGCCATCATGCACGCCTCCTCTATGCGGGCGGAGACGACAATGACATGCTAGTTCCTCCTCGCCGGCATGCTGGAGCACGCGCTCGTCCTCCTCTTCATACGCTGCGTGCATAGACGCGGCCCCACCAGCTGCTCGCGTGCTTGACAGCGCGGCGTCATCGCGAGGAGGGACTGCAGACGACGTGAGCGAGTGAGCCTTCAGCTTCATGGCACAGGGATGGCGGCGACACAGCGGTGATGGGCGAGAAATTGTTGGCCGGAGCAGGCGGGCGCCGGCATGAGCAACGGCGGCGGCATATTGATGAGTGCACGTGTGGGAGCTTACTTTAGTTTTTTATATAAGGTTGGTCAAACTTAAAAGAAAACCGTACTAGTACACGTAAACATTAGACTTAGGCAGCGCTTTTATTAGTTACTAGCTTATGTTCTTGCCCATTGTGACCAGCCTTAGTACCACAACCACGATAAGGAATCCTGTGCAAGCACGTGAACCGCGGCCACGCGGTCGATCGAACGGTGCGTCACCGTGTCGCGCTCGAAGGACATCCACCGAACCTTTTTGTGTGTGTGAAAACAATCCTCGAATATTACTCAACTTTTTTTCCTGTGAAAGTTCTTGACACTGCAATATTTCCATATATTTGAATTTAGCTCCAGTTCGTGTTTATTTGGATTTGGACGTTTTAAGTGCGCCCTAGTTTTTTTAATACTGATTTTGTGTGTGTGTGAGTGAGAGAGAACGTGTGTATGTGTCCATATGTGTGTTGTGGTGGAAGGGCAATGTGGACACGGTGTGCGTGTGATACAGACATAGAGAGGTGTGAATGTGCAAATGATCGTGCATGAGTGAGACATAGACAGATGCCGATACGTTGTGTATACATGAGAGAACGGTCTTCTAGTTTACTTGTGTGTGTGTGTGAGAGAGAGAGAGAGGGAGAGAGAGACAGAGAGAGGAGCATCCGTAACACAACAACCATCTCTCTCGATTCGTCCGTCCCTCGCATGGTCGCATGCAACACATGCATCAACGTGCACATTTTGACACCCTCACCCGGCCCCTGCCCACCTCAAGGCCCGCACAATCTCTTCGTGAATACCCATTTCTCTCCTTAGGTTTGTTTTCTCTCAATATCAGACACACACAGACACACGCAGCACAACACACACACACACTCCCCTGAGCACACAATTCATCCCCATCCAAGGTTATACGGCGACCACTCTCGCTTGTGCTTCTTTGCACCCCAACATGCACAACACCTCAATCTTCAAAGAGGGCAACGAGCAGATCGAAGACGGCGACCACACCGCGCTAGAGAATGTGGGGTCATTTGGAAGCAGGGTGATGTGACGACGGCTGACTGACTCCTCCCCCACCCTCTCTGTCTCTTGCACAAAATTACCAATCCCTCTCTCCCCCGCACAAAATTGTCAATCCCTCAACCCATGAGATCCTTCCCCTCTCATCCATATTTTTCCTGCTCTCTCATCAAACATGTTGTCTCTTCTCCTTCCACGTATATAGAATCCAGATGCACATGCATCTCATGTATATTACATGTATGCATCTTTCTCACAGACCTAACTTCTTCATCTCTCTTTCTCTCTCTATCTCTCTCTCCCTCTGTCTCGTTAGGTTTGTATCCTACTCTCTCGTCCACATACATACAATCTTTCCCGCCCTATCTGCTCCATCTTCAAAAGCTCTCTCTGCACGTTTCATTCACACATTGGGACATGTCAAAATGTTGCTTCTATAATGGCTGATGTAGAGTTATGGTTGTTCTTGTTGCGTCCTACAAAGTAATAACTATGAAATGCATTTAGATTCTCATTTGACTAGGATTATGTGAGTTTGAGCATGTTGTGAAGTACTATAGACCTTGTATACATCATGGGATTCGACAATGATTGTAACTATTGAATTGTATAGACCATTACATTCGAAGTCAATAGCCTAATATATTTATTTCACAATTTCAACAAATGATTAGTTCACTACAAACTAAGAAAACAAATGTGTACTCCCTTCGTTTTTATTTAAGTCTGCATATTAGCATTGGTCAAAGTCAAGTTTTGTAAACTCTCAGAAAGCTTATAACAAAAAATATTAACATATACAATAACAAATAAATACCATTAGATTCATTATTGAATGTACTTTCACATCATACATATTTGTTATGGTAAATGTTTATATTTTTCTATAAACTTGGTCAAACTTTAGGAAGTTTGACTTCGGTCAAACCTAATATGCAGAGTTTACTACTACTACTCGCTAGTTGCTTAGCCGAATCACTCAACACGCCACACGGGGAGTCCAGTGTCACAAAATTTTGAGGTCGGCGGGAAAATCTCCCGCGACCCTGATTGGAGCAGTGGGAAGTTACCATCATAGCCTTCAGAACAGGCCTACGGATGACGCTTGGTAGGGGGCTATTTTCGTAACTTCAGGTTCACCCTACCCAGCCAACCCCACCCCAGCACCCAGAGTAGTACACCTGAATACTCCCCAATTTCTATCCCCACCGCAAAATAGACTTCTCCACGGCACCGCAGCCTTCGTGCTCCTCCCCTTTACATCGGTGCACTCGTCCACCGCAGCGCATCTGCCTCATCGACGACCTCGTACGCCGCACTGGAGCCGGTCCACCGTCGTCATCGTACACGGAGCCTCTTCCCCGGTATCATCTTCCACGGTCTTGGATCTGCTTCCCGGAAGTCGACGCCAAGCGCAGAAGTACCACCGTCGTGGACAATGATCTGACTCCCGTTGCCGACCATGACTCACAGAGGCCGCCGCGACCATCGTTCTCCTCCTCGATTGGTAATGTGTGTATTTCATCACTTAGCAGTACATGTGCAGTTCCAATTTTGTTCATACCTACCCTTCAAATTTCCTGGGTGCTATTGTTCCCGTAAAAGTAATTGGTTATAGCCTCCATTGTCCAACAGAATATCAGCTTGTAATTGTGCGTCGCTCCTGTATCGTGCTGTGCTTGGGTAGGTTTTTCATCTGCAACCAGTAGTGTGGCAAATGATGGAAAGGTTTTTAGAACTAGCAAAATGCCCATGCGTTGCACACATCAAGATGCATTTGTATGAGTAGTTTATCTTGTTGGAGATGCTCTAACATGGCAGACGAGTGCTTTAATGTTGCCCACAAGATGCGCGAGTATTACTAGTAGTATATTTTTCTTGCCATGTTGAGATTTTAAAACCACGAGTGCGAACATGCAGAGGAGCAATGAAGACCAAACACGGGATATTCAGGGCATCTTCAAGGAGCGTGGCAAGTTAAAGAGGAGCTGCACCGAACCTGTAAAACGAGCTTTGGTAAGTAACACCCTTTCAATTACTTTCGTGTAGCCTTGTGTTCTTCGATGTGTATATGTTGTAGTTTCTGTTTCTCTTAAGCGTGGTGTTCTTCGATGTGTAATAAGAAGAGTCTTAATCGTCCTAATGCTTTCGTTTTTAGCTTGATGTAGGAAGTGGGTGTTCTCACCTTGTAGTCTATTTTTATTTATTTTTTCCTTTTGAATTCACTTCTCCGAGTTCTGTTTATCTGGCTTCTAATAAATGGATCTAGGTTGCTCTGAGTATTGATCTAAAAAAGAAGTAACTTCATGTCAGGATGCAGTTCCTGCAAGGAGGGAAGTATGGTCAACCTCGAGATCATGTTTCCAAAATGAGGCTGGATTACACACAAGGTGCCAGTTCCCTAATGATGTTGGATTAGACACAAGGTGCAAATTCCCAGATGATGCTGGATTACACACAAGCCAGGTGGAGTCGTCAGCTATTCATGTCCTCGTGGCATTAGTAAAGGCTGGAAGAAAGCGTGCAGTAGCCCTTGAGAATGTAGCTGAGTTCCTGAAGAAGCGAAAAGAGCAATTGGATGCTCTCTTCACCCAAGCCAACGAAGAGATGGAAGAAGCCAGAAATAAGCTAGCAGAGGCAGAGCAGGCTAGGCGTCTCCTGCTATCTAAAACTGTTGTCAATACAAAATTTCCTTCATAATAGCTAGGTTCAAATGTTTATCCAGTCAGCATGCCTGTTGTGATGTCCGTGCATCTACTGATGTGGCACAAAATGTTTTTTCGGGTCATGTAATAACAGCAATTACTTTCCAAACAATAACAAACGAAGCATTGAACATGGTATAGTTCACGCGCAAGCCCGACATTCCAAGTTCAACTTCCACATCAAACTCATGTTCACAGATATCTGCACATTCATACATAATTTCCACAACCATGATTCACTTCAAAGCCAAAAAAAATGTGAGGAGAGTTATAAATAAAGAAAATCCTCTACTAGTTCCTGCTACCAGTGCGAGCACAACAAGTCAAGACCATGCGTAAATTAATTATATTTTAGTCATTTTTTGTGTTCTAAAATGCCTGCCGGCTCGCGGAAGGACGTGTTGCCGGCACACGCGCAGATTCAATGAAGGCAGGCGGGGCAGTCTTAAGATGGTTGCACGCGGCGAGGAGGCATGCTCAGCCGGGCCTGCAACGAGTGTGGCCCTCTTGGCCGGCGCGCCGGTTCAATGCCTGCGCTATGAGAGGTCGCGTCCGTGTCAGAGCAATCGCTCCCTCCAGTCCTTTTTTGTTTGGGTAGAACAAAATCTCGTTTTCCATTCACATTTTAGTGGTAGGAGTTGTGCGTGTGTGTCTGTGAGAGAGAGAGAGAGGAGACGGTAGTCGGGGTTGTCTGATCGGTAAACAAATGAATAATGTCAGTCTGGGATGGAGATGAAAAGGAGACCGCAATAAATGTTGTGTCTACAGGAGAGATAGAGAGAGTAATTTTAGTGGTATGAGTCATATGTAGAGACATATATGGTGTGTGAGAGAATCCCATAGAGAGAAAGACAAAGTGAAATACGAGTGGAGACTGTGTGTTTGGCGGTGAAAAAGAAAGCTTAGGTACCGAGTGATACCAGAGAACAGTAGAGACGTGAGAGATAATGAAAACCGTGTAATTTATAATGATAGGGAGAGTGTGACACTTCTCAAGGGAGACGTCGAGAGACCATGTTTGCGAGGATAGGAGCAACATGAAGTGAGCGTGCGGGTGAGCTGGAGAAAAGAGAGTGATAGCTACCTGAAGGAGCATGCATGCGAGAGAGATGGGCGTGAAAGGAGTGAACAAAAAAGGGATTCAAATATTTGAATTCGAGATGATGATACATGTAATCCATACTCAAACCAAAATTGATCTATCAAACATGCATACTCATATGAGTTCACGCACATCTATGTTATTTAATATGTAGATATTACTGATCCATACATTTTAGTAGAACATAATTTGGTTAAAAAAATTCGAATTCAACCTTAAGATTTCGATATCATTGTATTTGTAAATCATATTATACATATAAAGGAGCATAATTCTTTGTTGTGCTTTTGAAAGTATATATAAAAAATGATGTATATAGAATGTAATTCCAATTGAAAATGGATCCCGCCCAAAAAAATAGAATACAAACGGGATTTGAATTGAGTTGGGACGGTAAACGTGCACTCTGCAAAATTTGAACGAAGCGGGGAAAGTCGCAGTAACCGCCCAAAACCAAAATCTGCGAGATGGAAATCACTACTGCCTATCCCTGCCACGCAAAGCCTATATGCTGGATTTCTATAGGTTTCAATAGGGGTAGGTTTGTAATTTCACCCAAACGTGACATAACCGCCTCTCACCCAAATTCATACACGGTGGGCGCCAAAACACAGTGTGTCCTCGGCCAAAATCGACTCCCTCCCCGATTCATATTCATACACGGTGGGTGCCAAAAACAAACTCTCGTCGGCAAATATTCGGTGTATGCGAGATTACCGTCCTATCCCCAACCGACTAGTGTTGCTGTGATGTAGTAGAAATTTGAAACGGGGGCTAAGTTTGTAAATTTCCTCGCATTTGAGACAAGCGCGCCCTGAATACATGGTTCCCCCCTTCCTCTCTACCTCCCTTTTCCCCATTCGTACTCCGTGGGCGCCAAAACACCCTCTCCACCCCACCCTCCTCTGTCCGCCGCCGTCCGCCACCCCATCCACCGCCGTCCTCCTCCACCATGCCGGAGCTGATACCCCGACGCCGCCGTCCATTACAAGAGATCGACCTCTCTCATCCACGGCTTCGGACCGGGATCCTTGCATCCCGTCCTCTCGCTTCATCCCCACCGTCGTCCACCTTGTCGGCGCCACTCCTACGACCGTCTTGTCCACCGCGCCCCTCCGCCATCGCATACCCTCCTACATCTGCTTCCACGCCGCTGACAGCCATCGCTATCGTAGTACCGTCAAATTCTCAGCAGATGCGTGCACGGCGCCGCACCAGAGGCGGTACTCTTTCGTATCTGCTCAACTTATTTATCGCAACAAGAAAATAGATCGCCACTGCTTTACTCTGATTTCTTGTCTTGGTTGCGAAGTTGCCTTTATTCGGTTTGCACCTTCAGATCCGCCATGGCACGCTCAACACCATACTCGCAATGCTTATGGTTTTCCCCTTTTATATTCCACACTAGTTAAATCACAGTAGACTAAATTTCAAAATTGGGTCAGTCGATTTTTCAGAGCTCGCCGGAGTTCGCCGATGCGATCGAAGGGGCTTGGGTGGGGACGGTGGTTGTGGGGGGCGGTGGTGGGGCCTCGTCGAACAAAGAAAACTTGACGCGGGTGGGGGCGGGGGTGGGGGTGGCGGAGGAACACAGGCGGTGGGGCCGGTGGTTCGGCCGGCAGCCCGTGCGGTGTTCTGTATGGGAAGCACAGTATGTTCCTTGTCAGGAAGGGGAGCAGGGACATCTGCAGTCAATAGCTGATAGAGCTGGCCTATACGTGATCGATAGGCTTTCAATTACTAGCAGCAATACAACACCGTAATTTCCAGCCAGTTCCACTTTCCCTATTTATATATCCTGGTTATGGTGTACCCATGTTATGTACACTATGGGGCTGTTTGGTTTGTGACTAAGTTTGCCAAAGATTGCCACACCTAAGGTTAGGCAAGTTTGACCAACTTAGCTGAGTGTTTGGTTCAAGCCACATCTTAGGCAAGCCACATTTGGACCCCACATGGCATACACACAAAAAGTGTGGCAAGATTCCCTTAGGCTTGCCAACTTGTGGCTCTCATTTTGATGAACTAACCTTAGTCAAGTTTGGCAAAAATGTGTGGCAAAGTGTGGCAATGCTAGTCCTAAAACCAAACAGCCCCTATGATCTGCCTAGTTGTTGTGTGCTCTTGTTATCATGGTTTGGCAATAAACTCTCTATACAGTATATTATGAACCTATCATCTGCCAGCTATCCTTACTTCTGGAGCCTATTTTTTTGTGTACTTGTGCCAGATTATATAAATGCACGCACCATATTACAGCACACATGAGCTCTCTCATCAGAATCCAGTGATAGCACACAAGTGTTTACAGGGGCGCCCCTATATTAGAATATCATCTGCATTACAAAGATAATCTCACAACTATTTATGTTTTCATGGTTCTCAGATATTATACGCAATTACAGTGAATATCAGAATCCGCGCATCAGAAGAATATTGTGGAACACTGCAATGACTTACAAAATTGATAGCAAGGCATTGAGTGCCATTCTAGAAGCAATGAAACTCGTACGCTCCCCACCTGTTGATTCTTGTTCAGAATATCATCCTAATGACTATTCTAACCTCGAGGAGTCAAAGGCAGATGGCCTGTCCTGTTCACCCATCAAGGTGCCTGTTCTAATTTGGCAAGGTTTTATTGATTGCGCGTATCTTGCATATGTTGTCTTGCATTTCTTCTACTTTGTTGCACCGCCATCTGCTTAGTTTACTCATCATATATGTCGAGATGCCATGCCCATCCATTATCAATACATATTTCATCTGTCATCATACCATGTTTTTCCACTCAAATGTTGTTCTTGTGCATCAGACATCAAAAAGGAAGAGGGTGATTGCCGAACCTGAAGGAGCACCAGCAAAGTCCTTGAAAAACGTGGTGGTGCCGGAGAAATCAGACAGCACCCCACTTATATTGGCTGTACAACCAGTGACACAAAACATAGGACCGACTCCAGCAGACGGTACCCATACTTCACTGGCCACACCACTAGCCCCACCACACAGGACTTGCACTCCAGCAAAAGGTATACTGATTTCATTCACCATAGCACCAGCTGTACCACAGAAAAATCCCACTCCAGCAAAAAGTACAGGAAGTCCACCGGCCGAAGACCTATCCCAACTACAGAGACAACCAATTCCTGCAGATTGGAACCCCATTCCATTTATTCCCAGTTTAAAAGACAATGCTTTCAATGTTGTTAGGGACTACGTGCATATATTCCCATCATTGGAAGATTATTGTGAAGACAAACACCATTTTCACATCTTCCTGTCCAACTTACGTGTAAGTGCTATTATTCATGGCTATTATTTTCTTGTTTTCTGCTGATTGAACACATCAATGATTTACATTACATTGTTGTAACTAGGCGAGGGTCAATCTGGATAGTCATGACGAGCAAAGCTTGCTTGTGCTTTTCAAGGAAGCATTGCAGCAGTATCGGTGTTACCTGAGGAAATCACACTTTGATGGCAAGTCTATAAACGAATTTCCGGTGAAGTCTCCTGTGCTAAATTTAGAAGACATTGAATGGAAAAACCTTGTTATGCACTGGTCTCGTTCCCAGGATGAGGTACTGTATATGAAATCACATGACAATTTGAACTTCTACTTTTCCGCATGTGCCTTACGGATCTTTTTTGCAGGAAATCTGCTCGAAGAAGAATTCCGGTTTGACAAGAACGACATGATATCGTAAATATGCTGCCCGCTGCTTTGCTCTTGTTATTACCTGTTGTCCTGTATCACTGTACTTGCATACTTACCTGGTTCATTATGTGACAGCAGTATGCATGATAGCTTGCTTATCAATTGTTCACTCCAAATTATCTGATCTGTATGAATGGTTACATTAGTGTAGAATATATCCAATGCTAATGTTTTTTTAGCTCTGCATTGTTCTTGTAAGTACATGTTGTCCTTTACCAGTGTACTTATAATGATAGGTACTTGTTCATGTACCATCACTCTACAGCTTATTTTCCTTTGCCCTCCATTTTCTACACATCAGATCTATATTTCTCTTACCATAATGTTGGTACTGAAGAAGTTTAGCTGTGCATTGCTCTTGGCTGTACCTTTTGCCTGTATCGCTGCACTTACATTTATAGCTACTTGGTTATGTAGCATCACTCTTCATCTTATCTTAAATATTCTCCATTTGTTCGTATATTATCACATCTATATTTACTCTTAACAAAATGTAGAATAAAGGCAATGCTTTTGAAGAAGATTCTGTGGTAAACTTCTTGAATTGCCCCCCATCAGCATGGATAAGGCCTTTATAGAGCATGTCTTCACCAATAATGTAAGTTTGTCCATCTCAAGCCTTCAAACTTTGTTGTATATATTTGGTTAGGCATGACTGCAACAGCTGTTTATTTTTGGTGTTTGCATCAAATTGATTGTTTAAAGTTTATTATATGTAGTTCATAAACAAAAGTTCGTCCTTTCTCAATTTAAGTTTTCAGTTGCACAACCAAGTTCCTTCTTCATACCATGTAAATTAAACTATACAGAGCAAGTGATCTTCGTTTGCACTGCATGTATGCTTCTGTTCTTCATCTGTAATCCAGTGGTGTGGTGAACCTACCCACTACAACACAATGTCATATTCTGCAATGTCTTAACTATGAAAAATGTCATATCATTCTACTATTATTTAAACCGTCTCTTTATTTGCTAATCTGAAATGGTATAAATTGATAGCACACTAACCATTGATACTTATGAGTTCTTGATCTGTAATCCAGTGGTGTCGTGAAGCTGCCAACTCCTTCACAATGTCATTTCCTGCCATGTCTTGACCTGAACAATACCATATTGTGTTAATGCAAATTTAAACTGTGTCACTTTATTCGTCAGTAAGAAATGTGATGAATTGTCAGCACTGATACTTTTATGTGCAAAACTTGTCATCTGTCTGCTTGTTTATCTTTCAGAGTGAGGAAGATATAAGTGTTGAACAAGCGTAGTCTCATCATCTTGCTCAGCTGCTTGCGCTGCAGCTCCCCAGCAGGGCTAACCTTTCTTTGAACTCTATTGAAGTGCTGTCGGTTTTGTATATTATTTTGTCGGTGTGTTTATTTGCACTGGTGGCAATCTTTGATGCCCAGTGTATGTAATCTGCTGTCTGCTTGCGCTTTATTATCATAGTGGCGAACTTTGGTGCCCAGTGGATGTAATATGCCATAATTTCTTTATTGTACAGTATAGATTTTTTCTTATTCACGATGCTGCAGTTATTTTACTGTATATATATCCTGTCTTCGCAGTAAACCAGCCAAACCGTAAAATTACGGTACATAATCGGGCTGTCATGCAATCACGATGTAGGTTGGGCCTGAAACGTGCCGATCAGCTCACGGGCTGGCAGCAGCCCAAAATGAACCCTAGCCCATGATTGTGAGAATCAAATCACGGGCTTTTAACAGGTCGAAAAATTGTCTCGGTCCTTGTTTGGCCCAATCAGATATCGGCTGCGAGCAGGCTGGATGCAAACCGGGCCATAGTTAGGCCCAACTATATGACAGGCTTTCAACACGCTGAAATTAATATAGGGCCGAAATGTTAAACGGGCCCTTAACAGGCCAAAACTAATATCAGGCCGAATTACTAAGTGGGCCTTTAGCAAGTGGGCCCAAAAGCATAGTGTCCAGTTGACGGGCTGAATCTGATATGGGCCATAATTAGGCCCAAAACCTCTTAAAGGGCCGGACCTGATCTGGGCCGTAATTTGGCCCAGAACGTGGTAGGCTTTTAACGGGCCGGATCTCATATGGGCCACTATTAGGCCCGGAGCGTGGCAGGCCATTAATAGACCATATCAAATATGGGTCGGCATTTGGCCCAAAACATGGCAGCCAGTTAACGGGCCGGCCTACTAGGGTCCTCAAAATCTTGTGGGCCTACATCTGGGCCGGCCCATTAATGTCGGCGAAATCTCGTGGGCCTTTAGCTGGGCCGGCCCATTATGATCCACAAGAATTTTGTGGGCCTTTACCTAGGCCGGCCTATTATGGCACACAAAAATCTTGTGGGCCTTTAACTGGGCCGGCCCATTATGGCCCACAAAATCTTGTGGGCCTTTAGCTGGGCCAGCCCATTATGGTCCGCAAAATCTCATGGGCCTTTAGCTGGGCCGGCCCATTATGGTCCGCAAAATCTTGTGGGCCTTTAGTTGGGCCGGCCCATTTAAACTTGTTGGGCCGTGCCACGTGTCGACGTATCATGGGCGCCTTCTGTCTAGTGAGTGGATGACATCTGTCCCGACGATGAGCCGACACGTGTTTCCTCTAGCCAATGATGATTTTACACGTGGAAAATCCCCATTGGTCGAGGCTGTTAACGGGTTACCGGATCCAAAATCCGACCCGATAGCTTAACGGCGTTCCGTTACGGTGGATGCCACGTGTCGGTCACCCTTGACAAAAGCACTTCCGTGACACGCGATTTATCGTCATGGAAGTGGACACTTCCGTGATGATAATTTTGGTAATGTCATGGAACACTTCTACGACAGCACAGGTATGACTATCTTGATTTTGTCATAAATTTGTCATGGATGTACATGCATGACAAAAAAAGCGACCTACTATGACAAACACGTATCATCACGGAAGTGTATTTTTTTGTAGTGTAGGTTTCACTAGTGGCTTCTCTCAAGATAGCATGTATTATGGTGGGTGAACAAATTACTGCCGAGCAATTGATAGAAAAGCGCATAGTTATGATGATATCTAAGGCAATGATCATGAATATAGGCATCACGTCCGTGTCAAGTAGACCGAAACGATTCTACGTCTACTACTATTACTCCACACATTGACCGCTATCCAGCATGCATCTAGACTATTAAGTTCATAAGAACGAAGTAACGCTTTAGGAAGATGACATGATGTAGAGGGATAAACTCAAGCAATATGATATAAACCCCATCTTTTTATCCTCGATGGCAACAATACAATACGTGCCTTGCTGCCCCTGCTGTCACTGGGAAAGGACACCGCAAGATTGAACCCAAATCTAAGCACTTCTCCCATTGCAAGAAAGATCAATCTAGTAGGCCAAACTAAACCGATAATTCGAAGAGACTTGCAAAGATATCAAATCATGCATATAAGAATTCAGAGAAGAATCAAATAATATTCATAGATAGTCAAGTTCATAAACCCACAATTCATTGGATCTCGGCAAACACACCGCAAAAAGAGTTACATCGAATAGATCTCCAAGAAGATCGAGGAGAACTTTGTATTGAGATCCAAAGAGAGAGAATCCATCTAGCTAATAACTATGGACCCCAAGGTGTGTGGTAAACTACTCACACATCATCTGAGAGGCTATGGTGTTGATGTAGCAGCCCTCCGTGATCGAATCCCCCTCCGGCAGATCGGCGGAAAAGGCCCCAAGATGGGATCTCACAGGTACAGAAGGTTACGGCAGTGGAAAAGGTGTTTCGTTGCTCTCCCCGAAGGTTTTAGGGTATAAGAGTATATATAGGTGAAAGAAATAGGTCGGTGGAGCTGTGAGGGGCCCACGAGGGCGGGGGCGCGCCCTCCTGCCTCGCGGCTTCCTCGCTGCTTCCTTGACGTCCACTCCAAGTCTCCTGGATTGCGTTTGTTCCAAAAACAATCCTCGCGAAGGTTTCATTCCGTTTGGATTCCGTTTGATATTCTTTTTCTGTGAAACACTGAAATAGGCAAAAAAAACAACAACTTGCACTAGGCTTTTGGCTAATAGGTTAGTCCCAAAAATAATATAAAAAGGTATATTAAAGCCCATTAAACATTCAAAACAGATAATATAATAGCATGGAACAATAAAAAATTATAGATACATTGGAGACGTATCAGCCCGCTTCTAACCGCCCTGGCCCACCAGAAAACCCCTCCCCCCTCCCGCACGCGCTCCCCCCCCCCTCAGACGCCAGCTGCCCGCATTCATAGCAATTAGTACTAGTAAAATACTACTGGGCTATAAGCTCGCTTATGTTGAGGAGAGAGAGGCATTGACAAAGTCAAGGAGTGGGCTCCGCAAGAGCCCGTCTATACACGTGTTCCTAGGTATAAAAAACTAATTCTAAAAAAAGAGGTATAAAAAACAATTGTGTCTAAAAAGAAAGGTAAAAAACATTTGAGAGGAAATATATAGAGAGAAAGTGAGAAAAAATTGTAACCTTATAGCCAACCTTATAGTCAACACTATGGTAGTATTACATGAGGAAGGAGGGAGTTGTGCACATGCCAAGTTTACTGGGCTGCCGTGTGTCACACTCCTCCGTCGTAACAGTGGAGACAATAGATTTCATCAAAACTAAACAATAAAGGGGGTGTTTTTTTACAGGGACTTATTGGTGTAGGGACTTAAAAAAGTCCCTTTTAGTCCCATCTAAACCAAACAGGAGGGACTTATAGGGACTTAAAGTGGGCATGTGAGACTTATGAAAGAAGACCCTAAGGGGGAGTCCTTTTGGGACTTTTAGTTGTAACATGGTCTTTTAGTCCTTGTTTAGTCCCAGGAACCAAACAGGTAGGGACTTTTTAGGGACTAGTGACTTTTTAGTTGGGACTAAAAAAAGTCATAGGGCTTATGAACCAAACAGGACCGAATACTCGTTGCTCGTCCTCTATATCAGAAAGAATACTTTCATTCACCGACATGTGGGACGTCGACCATCCTAGTCCACCTGCCATGCATAAAATTATCCTGGTCCACCCTGGTCGTAGCGCAAGACCAACCTTTCCCACTGTAAGTTGGTCAGACGAAGGAACCATCATGACTTCGTTTAATTACGCTTCTTCAAGAAAACTTACTGTACCCGCAATACTGCTACCACACGCGAAGACTGGACATCACTGTACCACGTCATATCACTTAAACCCACTAGGCCAAACTAGACCGCCTAGGATCTGTACTCCCTCTGTTTCAAAGTTAGTAGTACAAAGTTGAGTCATCTATTTTGGAACGGAGGGAGTACGTCCCTGTACTGCTATGATTTTGTGTTCTCAAAAAATATCCTTTGTCAATCTAACGAGTAGAAAGATGGTCTTTGTCTCTCTCTAGATCTCTCTCCATCCCAGAACCCCTCTAGCACACATACACACTCTCTGTAGCCACTCCGAAAGTACGACGTCACTACAGATTCACGTTTCCAACCAAAAAATTGCACATTCACACATGTTACAAGTACGTGCCAATTTTGTTGGCTATTAATGTGAGGCCTCCATTGGTTTGGAGGAATCTTGTAGGAATTTCATAGGATATGATTTCTATAGGAAAAATTTCTGTAGAGCCCTTTGGTTTATAGGAATGGAATTATATTGCTATGGAGGAATTCTTCCTATCCTCCACATTTCATAGGAAAATAAACATTAGCCTAGACTCAATGGAAAAAATCTTGTGATGTGAATCAAAGGGCATCTCCTTTCCTATTCCTACTCATAGGATTTAAGATACATGTCATATGATTTCCTATGACTTTCCTATTGGTATGATTTTCCTACCCTATGAACCAAATGAGGCCTGAATGTATCCGTGTCGATCGATCGCTAAGCCTACGACCTCTTTTGGTTCATAGGGTAGGAAAATCATAGGAATAGGAAAGTCATAGGAAATGAGATGACATGTATCTCAAATCCTATGAGTAGGAATAAGAAAGGAGATGCTCTTTGATTTACATCATAGGATTTTTCCATTGAGTCTAGGCTAATGTTTATTTTCCTATGAAATGTGGAGGATAGAAGAATTCCTCCACATGAATAGGATTCGATTCCTACAAACCAAAGGGCTCTAAAGGAATTTTTCCTATAGAAATCATATCCTATGAAATTCCTACAAGATTCCTCTAAACCAAAGGAGGCCTAGAATTTTAGGAGCTTGGGCTATTGGTCGATCGACGACAGATCAGACCTATAAGCGTACCACGAGCTGATCAGCCCCAACATTTCTCTTCGGTGTGTGTTTTGCAAGTACTATAGCTCGCACAGTAGCTAGCCTACTAACACCAAGAATCATCAAACAAGCCCTGCTGATATGATAAACAGTTCAAACTTACATCTAAGCATGCCATATATTACATCAAAAGCTGGTGAGGATACATCTGTTTCCATAGCTCGAAGAGGGTTCGCATGATTCACTATCAAACAAAAGTAGCAAGTACCGCCCACACAAGACAGTGCACTAGCCCTAAGATGGTTTGATAACACACATCGTTCTGGTAATTAAACACAATGCAAACTACCCTGAAGGATTAGCGCGACCAACTATTTCTTGTCATCGATCTCTCGGGCAATGACCACAACACGGACAACTGTTTGGGAATCGATCTCTGGGGCAATGTCCACAAGACGGACCGCGACATCGGAATCGATCTCTAGGGCGATGTCCACGGAATGGACAGCGGCATCGGAATCGATCTCTGGGGTGATGTCCACAGGACGGACCGTGACACCGAAAACGATCTTTGGGGCATTTTCCACAGGACGGACCGTGACATCGGAATCATCAAGGATGTCCACCGGCACCTGCACAACCCTAACATATTAGCAAGCACATTTCAAATAATCAAAAACCACAAGTATGGTAAGCCATTATTTTTTACCTTGTGCAGCTCACCGGGGGATCCCATCCCTCCGGGGCCATCTCCTTGTCCTCAATGGGGGCCATCGCCTTGCCAGGGAAATACTTCTTCTCAACGACAACTATCTCCTCAAACTCAGCCTTGAGCCTCTCATAGGTGGCCATTAGAGTTTTTGGGGTAGGCATGGTGGGGCCCTTGCTGTTCTTCCAGCTTTCTTTGAGGAGTTTGTCCGCCAACGTCGTTAACTCTTTGGCCGGTGCTTGTTTCTTGGAGTTCTTCGTCTCCATGGGTTGGCCCGCCAACATGGTCAACTCGTTGGTCGGTGCTCGCTTCCTGGAGATCTCTCTCTCGAGTGGGTTGTCCGCCGGCAACTCTTTGCCTAGTGCTCTAGGATCCATCAATGAACTGACAAACAAAAATAAATCGAAAGGAAACCACAATCGCAATGAAAACGGGAAAAGAATAGGCTGTGAGAATCGGTCGGTGCTTCGCAAAAAGAAGATTCTTGGAATGAAAATATAGTAGCATCACTGATTCACCCACCTTTCCTTCGTCGGTACAGAAGAAAAATGGCAGAAGTGAGTAGCCTGGAATGAGGTTTTCTTCAAGAAAGGGGAGAAAGGGCTTTAACGCACATTTGAGTGAAATGATGGTTGCTTCGTCCAGTTCAACTTCGAGGCCACTTCGAGGCCACTTTACCACTACTGGTAAAGGTGTGGGTTTTGTGATATGACAGGTCATGACGGCCACACCGGGGTGACCGGTGAGTCTCGATTGTAGCACCTCGCTGTGATTTGGTGGATGGCACGCGGGCCCGGATGCTTTGATGTCCCGCATGTAGATAGAGCGGCTAGTCATATACTCAATATTGTGCACCACAACCAAGGCGAAGAGGAAAACGAGAGAACTACATATTTATTTACAGTGTAGATTCACTCATTTTGCTCCATATGTACTCATTTAGGGTGTAGTCACTTGTTGAAATCTCTAGAAAGGCAAATACTCCTTTCCGGTTTACAGGGCTATACTAGCAAGTACTACAATAGTGGGCTTATAGCCTACTTACATAGCAATCTTGTCTCATGCAAGAGCCTGGCTATATGCGTGCTCCAAGGGTCCGCACCACGCCCCACCCCTACACGACTGCCACGCCCGGGTTGTGCTTGGCTCTTCACCTCTTCGAGAAAACGAACAATGATGTTACTACTTCTACAGTATCGAATCAACTGCTGCATGTCCATCCACCGCATGCGGGAAGGATAGCTTGTTGTAGTAAGCAAAAGCCTATCCTCGTCTATGAGCCACCGTGCGCATGGGCAAGGGAGAAGGCATGTAGTAGTAAAATCAAGCTTCTCCTCGTTGTACAAGTTGATGCGACACATCATAGCACTGGCCCCACATGCTTGCCTCTAAACTTGGCTAAAAGACCTGTAGTGTACAATATATTTGCTAAAACCTCTAACATTTACCCCACCACAAATTAAAATATATATTCCTTTCTTGATCAGATGAGCGTGCAAACTACAATCTCCATGATGACAGGTAGGGCCAGAAGATTATTTTAATCACAAAATGCTTCAAGACGGCCTCATAGCATGGAGCCGACCCCAACGATTTTAAGCTTAGAGGCACAGTACACACTATCCTAGACTACTCTACACATGAAACTGCCACACGAGCATCCGGGCTGCGCTTGGCTCTTCGCCTCTTCAAGAAGTCGAACAATGATGGTACTACTGCAGTGGAGTACTACAGTATGCTTCTGGCCATCTGACACCGAATGAACTACTGCATGTCCACCGCATGCGGGAGGGAGAGCGTGTAGCGAAAGCTTCTCCTAGTCCTATGAGCCACCAAGCTCATGGGCGAGGGAGGTGAGGGAGTCCTGGACTAAGGGGTCCTCGGGCGTCCGGCCTGTTATCCATGGGCCGGACTGATGGACTGTGAAGACATGAAGGCCGAAGACTGCACCATGTCCGGATTGGACTCTACTTGGCGTGGAAGGCAAGCTTGGAAACCGAAGATTCCTTCTTATGTAACTGACTCCATGTAAACCGTAGATCCCCTCGGTGTCTACATAAATCGAAGGGGATAGTCCGGAAAGGACACCACATATACTCATTACCATATTCATAGGCTAGACTTCTAGGGTTTAGCCATTACGATCTCGTGGTAGATCAACTCTTGTAATACTCATTTTCATCAGGATCAATCAAGCAGGAAGTAGGGTATTACCTCCATACAGAGGGCCCGAACCTGGGTAAACATCGTGTCCCCCGTCTCCTGTTACCATCGATCCTAGACACACAGTTCGGGATCCCCTACCCGAGATCCGCCGATTTTGACACCGACATTGGTGCTTTCATTGAGAGTTCCACTGTGCCGTCGATGAAAGGCTCGATGGCTCGCCTTGTCGTTAAAGACAACATTACCGCAGGGGTAGTTTTGGCCTCAGGCCAAACCCTCAGGCTAGGCGACTTTACTATGATTGCCCGTTCGGCCACGGAGCCGACGGTGACCTCTCGGGCCATCGAAAATCCCCTTCGCATCAACTCCGAGCACTCCAAGCAGATGGATCTGGTTGAGTTTTCGTCCTTAAATGAGCTCCTAGATCGCATCACCGCTTTACGAACCGTCACAGATTACGATCAGATCGGGCCTAAAACCGACCAGGAAAAAACTGAAACTCCACCAGTCACCCACCAGATCGCGGCAGTCCTGGAGCAGGACGGCGAATCTTCTTCTATATTGAAGACGGACTATGTCCGGGTCACCGTTCATGAAGAGCCGGATACTCACCCGCGAAAGGACGCAACCAGCTCTCTGAACATAGCATCGGACGACGGTTCCAAACAATCAGAAGATATTCCGGAACCCGGACTGTCTAGTCCGAAAGGTCGTCGGACTCCGGACAACCGGTTAGGTCGGGGTTCCGATTTAATTCCACCCACCCACCCGGACATAGAGGCTCTCATGAGCATAAAACAGCAATCTCAGGAGAAGGTCCACCACTTTTGGGCCAGATTCCTCCTTGTCAAGGACAAGGTAAAAGATTGCCATGACGAGGATGCAATATCAGCGTTCTGCAAAAACTGTGCGGACGAAGAAATCCTCAATGCATCAATCGACGCCGCATACTAAAATTTGCTGACTTAGCAACCATCGTACAAAAATACTGCACGATGGAAATCGCCTGGGAAACTCGGGCAGCTCGCTGGGAACCACCAGCCCCAACCCAACTTCCCCTACAGGCGAAAAGGGCGTACCCTCGGGGCACACCCAGTCCAACAGTCGAAAAACACAAAGCCACTATACAGCACGACACCGTTCTGGAAGGGTGGCTCGATGGCCCATGCAAAATACATACAACAACAGATACCGTGGCAACCCACAACCTTAGAGCATGTTGGATACTACGACAGGTAGCCAAGAGCGGCGAGGACATCCTTATCAAGGACGCCCCAGAACAACACCCCCCAAAAGACGATGACCCAAGAGTATTGACAGTCTTCGGGACATTCGCTTCAAATAACAAGTGCAAAAGGGCACTTCGCGAGCTCAACGAAGTCTGCCAAATCGCTGTAATAAACCCATGGAATGACACGGCTATAACATTCAACGCCGGTGACGAACCAAAGTACAGAATAGTACGAGCACCAGCCACGTTAGTCCTCAGCCCCATCGTGGATGGGTTTCGACTCACCAAGGTCCTCATGGACGCCGACAGCAGACTAAATCTCATTTATGGGGACACACTCCATGAAATGGAAATAGACAGGAGCCACATCAAACAAAGTAACACAACCTTCTGGGGAATTATTCCTAGTCGGGAGGCGCGATGCACGGGCAAAATCACACTTGACGTGGTATTCGGATCGCCGGAGAACTATCAGTCCGAAGAAATAACCTTCCAAGTGGCCCCTTTCAGCAGCAGATATCACGCCCTGTTGGGACGGGATGCTTTTACACGCTTCCAAGCTATACCTCACTACGGATATATGAAGCTCAAAATGCCCGGACCAAACGGTATAATCACTCTCGTCAGTGATCCGGACATAGCACTATGCGCTGAAAACAAAACCGCATCCCTGGCCCTAGAGGCGCTATCTGAAGCCCTCGCGGCCGAAGAATTAACCGCACTATGCTCCAAAGTGGACAGGGATGATGTGATCCTCAACAAATGCCCCAAATCCACCTCGTTCAAACCGGCAAAAGAAATAAGCAAATTCTAGGTCCACCCAACGGACCCCAAGAAGACAGCATCCATCGGAGCTCAACTGAACCCAACAGTCGACGCCGCACTACGAGAATTCCTGCGCGAAAACTGGGACATATTTGCCTGGCACCCTTTGGATATGCCAGGTATCCCACGCAAGTTGGCCAAACATAGCCTCAACATATTAAAGGGATTTAAACCAGTCAAGCAAACACTTCGGCGCTTTTCCGAACCTAAGCGACAAGCCATGGGAGAGGAGCTGGCCAAGCTCATCGAGGCCGGATTCATCAGAGAAATCAAGCATCCGAACTGGCTGGCAAACCTGGTAATGGTACCAAAGAAAGATAAATCCTGGCGTCTATGTGTCAATTTCAAGGATCTCAACAAGGCTTGCCCTAAGGACCCCTTTCCCCTTCCTCGCATTGATCAAATCATTGACGCCACTGCAGGACACGACTCACTGTGTTTCCTCGATGCATACTTCGGATACCATCAAATCAAAATGAAGGAATCCGATCAAGCTGCAACAGCATTTATTACCCCATATGGGCCATTCTGCTTCAATACCATGCCCTTTGGGCTCAAGAACGCCGGTGCCACATATCAACGCATGATTCAAACATGCCTGGAGAAACAGATTGGCAAAACAGTAGAAGCTTACGTTGATGACGTAGTCATCAAAACCAGGCACATGGAAACACTAATAGATGACTTACGTCTTACATTCGACAACCTCAGGGTGTATGACATCATGCTCAACCCAGAAAAGTGTGTCTTCGGCG
Source organism: Triticum urartu (assembly GCF_056163025.1). Taxonomy (NCBI): domain Eukaryota; kingdom Viridiplantae; phylum Streptophyta; class Magnoliopsida; order Poales; family Poaceae; genus Triticum; species Triticum urartu. The sequence continues at coordinate 427,489,474 of NC_141876.1, forward strand.
TCCCCGCTGGAAAACTGCTGGGCTTCATCGTCTCCAATAGGGGAATCGAAGCAAACCCAGCCAAAATCCGAGCTTTGTCACAATTGGCTAAGCCAACAGACCTTAAACAAGTTCAAAAACTTGCAGGTTGCGTGGCAGCTCTAAGCCGCTTTATCTCCAGATTAGGAGAAAAGGCACTGCCACTCTATCGCCTTCTACGGCGAACCAACCACTTTGAGTGGACGGACGCGGCAATAGCCGGACTGGAAGAAATGAAAACCCTTCTTGCGAGCAATCCAATCCTAGCCACAACAAACGCTAGCGAACCGATGTTATTATACATATCGGCAACACATCAGGTGGTGAGCGCCGTACTCGTCGTTGAACGAGAACAGGACGGACATAAATTCCCGCTTCAGAAGCCAGTATACTACGTATCTACTGTCCTTACACCATGCAAATCCCGGTACCCTCATTATCAAAAAATAGCATACGAGGTCTTCATGGCATCCCGAAAGCTCCGTCACTACTTCCAGGAGTGTTCGATCATGGTGGCCTCCGAAGTACCACTCAACGACATTATAAACAACCGCGATGCTACGGGCCGGATTGCCAAATGGGCCATTGAGCTCCTGCCATTCGACATTACATATAAACCACGTCGAGCTATCAAATCCCAAGTACTGGCCGACTTCATCGCCGAATGGACAGAGGCCGAACTCCCTAAAGAGTACAACACATACTCCAATTGGGTCATGCACTTCGACAGCTCCAAAATGCTGGCAGGGTTAGGAGCGGATGTCGTTTTAACGTCCCCTACCGGATACATCGTCCAGTACGTTCTCCAAATACTATACACAGACTCCAATAATGCAGCCATGTGGCACCCCAGCTCAGAGAAACTAGAACGCTCCATATTCCATCCCAGAGATTGAGGAGAAGTCTCTGGAATACGGCACTGCTTGACATAGGACAAATCAGCTCTTATTACAAGAATAATAATTACACGGGTCTGATGTTACAATGATCACATCAGCATGGCGACACTGCGTCTGTGATACTACACTTGCTCTATGCTAGCAGCGGAACATCTCATAGCAGCGGAAAACTTCTAGCAGTGGAACAACGACGAAGGTGGTGAACTCCACTCCGCAGGGACTCTGGCTGGGACATGATCTAGCTCGCACAAACGGAAACCACGACAAGCAATCAAGCAATCACGGCATCACCTGCAATCTGGCATGACACGCCAAGTCAGTACATTGAATGTACTTGCAAGCTCACAACAATCATAAACATCAAGGCAAGACAGTAACATAGCATCAATAGGTTAATTAATTATCAACTACCATGATGAAGCAACTACTAAGCATGAGATAAACTAATACAATGCTAATACATCACCATCTCAGATCTCCATAACCATATCTCTCCTGGCTAACCGGCCAAGCAATATACCCTCTCGATCAACTCATGATCGAAACCATACGATGATCTTTCCTGCGATCACTACCATGAACAACACTTGGTCTCAAACTGTGATCTTTCCGGCGATCACTACCACGACCAACACTTGGCCTCCAACCTCATCATCAACATCCTGCTACCTGTACTGCTCAACATATCAACATATAAATCACCTATAAGTCATTCCGTCATGTGAGTGTTGATCGAACGGTGGGACCTAGTACGGGCGCGACTATCGATAGATTAAATACACTCTGCAGAGGTAGCACACTGTACCCACACCACAGAACCCATGGCCTCGTACTCCCATTCGGGTGGACCAACAGCGTTCCGACAAAACCAATCTACTGCCATGACGCTCTCCCGGCCACTCTAACCCACTCCCAACTGGGCTAGTCCTGGGTGGCCCCGTGTCTACCAAAGACACCCCGACCACCATCGTGGTCAAAACACTCCCACTCAGGGACACTCCCACTCGGGGACACGCGCGCGAAATCCAACTATGGGCACACAAGGTTATGTCTGCTTACCGGGCCAGGGTACGCACGCCCATAACTGTAACACCCCGGATGTAACTTTCCCAATTTGTACTCCAACTCTTGTCGTTTCCGGCGTTAAGTTATTTTATTTTCTCGGGTTCGGGTCTTTGTCTCCGTGTGTTGTTGTCGTTGTCATGCATCTCATATCATGTCATCATGTGCATTGCATTTGCATACGTGTTCGTCTCATGCATTCGAGCTTTTTCCCCGTTGTCCGTTTTGCATTCCGGCGCTTCGTTCTCCTCCGGTGGTCATTTCTAGCCTTCTTTCGTGTGTGGGGATTAAACATTTCTGGATTGGACCGAGACTTGCCAAGCGGCCTTGGTTTACTACCAGTAGACCGCCTGTCAAGTTTCGTATCATTTGGACTTCGTTTGATACTCCAACGGTTAACCGAGGGACCGAAAAGGCCTCGTGTGTGTTGCAGCCCAACACCCCTCCAATTTGGCCCAAAACCCACCTAACTCTGCTCCATCATCTAGAGCGTTCGATCACGATCGCGTGGCCGAAAACCGCACCCCATTTGGACTCTCCTAGCTCCCTCTACCTATAAAATAGCATCTCCCCCCAAATTTCCGGATCAAATCCACCCTAGACCTAGATCCCCCTCCTCTCCGCGCGGCCGGACGTGTCCGCCCGCCGCCGGAGGAAAAATCCCGCTGCCACCGCCGCCACGTGGCACGCCACCATTGGCCCCGCCTCCGCTGCCGTTCCACTCCGCCGCCAGGCCCGGGAGGCCCGTGGCCGGCCCCCGAGGCCCACCTCGCCTCGCCCCACCGCCCGGTGAAGCCGCCGCCCGCGCCTCCTTCTTCCACGGCCGCGGCAGCCCGATGCCGCCTTGCCTCCTTCTCCGGTCGCCACCGCCCGGACCGCGCCGCCTCCCGCCGCCCGGCCGCGCGTCCCGCCGCCCAGCGAGCTCGCTGCCCCGAGCCGCCGCCTCGCGCGCCGCCGCCGGAGCGCGCCGGCCCGTCCTCTCCCTCATCGTCTGGCAAGAGCTCCGGCGGGATCCCGGCGAACCTCGGATCCCGCACCCGGCGAAACCCTAGATCTGTCCAGGAGAGGTTCAATTTTTCGTCTAAGCCCTCGGAATTGCAGATCCATGTGCTCATGTTCGTAGCTCCGTAACTTTGCATCCGTAGTTCCGATTCATGAATATAGCATATCAAAATGTTCATCTCACAGAGTACATAATTTCTTTCCATTGCATCATTTTCATTTGAGTTCATCTTGATGCCCGAAATGCTGTTAGAAGAGGGCTACTTGAGATTATTGTCAGATCTGCTACTCCATTTAGGTTTTTGTCATTTTTGCCATGATTATTGCATGCATGCTATGCCCTGGTGCTCTACATGTGTTTTGTTAAGGGTTTTGTCATCTTTCCAGAGGTGCAACCCATGTATTTTTAGGATGTGTGTGGTGACTAGTGCAAGCTTGCAAAGTGGTGCACTTAGTAATTCTGTTTTCAGGGACTTAGTAATTTCACTAAGTCCTGGAGTTGTTTAGCTCATGATGCCATATGTTCATATTGTTTTCTAGTGATCCATGCCTCTTTTGAGGATGATCAGTAAGGATGTTTTGTTAATCTTGTAGTGCTCTATCCATCCATGTCTTTGTTTGCAATTATGGAGCACCCTAGCTTGAGTCAATCAAGCTCTACGTTTGCTACTTCGCGAATCTGGGCAGATTGTCAACTTGTTTGCAATTTTGCCGGTGATGTTGTAGTTGATCCGTGCATGCTATGCTATTGTTCTTACCATGTATAGCTTGCATTTTGTGCCTTATTGATGGGTGTATGCTTGTCTTTCCATGAATTGCTCTGTAGTGAGTGCATCGAGCTCGTAAATATGCCTACTTGAGTTATATTTCAGCATGTGTCAGTTTTCACTAAGTCTGAAAACTGATTATGTTTTTGCTATGTTCACATGCTTGCAATTGTATTTTCTGATCCCTTTTGGCTCAAGGTCACTAAGGGACTTTTGTTAAGATCTTTGAGTAGCTCCATTCCATGCTTTACTTTGCCATGTTCAGGTCCTGTAGCATGTAGTTTTGTTGCTCCGAAGAGTGCAACCTGATCTGAAATTCCAGACAAGTGTTAGTTTCACTAAGTCTGAGATCTGTTTGCCATATGCATTTTTGCCATGCTTGTTTGAACCTGTTAATGGATGAATTGGCCGTAGCTCAGTTCTAGACTTTTGTTAAGCATCTTGTGTGCATCTCTGCCATGTATTTTGTTGTCATGTTTGGGTGCTTTAGCTTGTTCATTTCGTTGCATTTAGATGGCTACTTGCTGTAAATTGCAGACCGGTGCCATATTTGAATCGCTTGCCATTTCCAAACCGTAACTCCGATTCCGGTGTTCTTTATATCGTTTTCAAGCGATTTCATCTCATCTTTCCAGTGGCACACTTGGATTTCCAAGTTGAGGCCAGGTTCATGCATTTCCTGTCATATCTTGCATTTGGCATCCCGCATCGCATCCCGCATAGCATATCATCATTGCATCGTATTGCTTGATCCTTGCACGTGGTTGATTGTATCATTGCTGCTTGTTTGTCTTGTTTGGGTAGAGCCGGGAGACGAGTTCGCTAATGAGGAGCCCGTTGAGTTTGCTTTCGAGGATCCAGTCAACTCTGACAACTGTGCAGGCAAGATGATCATACCCTCGAAATCACTACTATCTTTGCTATGCTAGTTTGCTCGCTCTTTTGCTATGCCAATGCTACGATGCCTACCACTTGCTTGCAAGCCTCCCAAATTGCCATGTCAAACCTCTAACCCACCATGTCCTAGCAAACCGTTGATTGGCTATGTTACCGCTTTGCTCAGCCCCTCTTATAGCGTTGCTAGTTGCAGGTGAAGATTGGAGGCCATTCCTCGTTGGAACATTTATTTACTTGTTGGGATATCATTATATTGCTATGTTATCTTAATGCATCTATATACTTGGTAAAGGGTGGAAGGCTTGGCCTCTCGCCTAGTGTTTTGTTCCACTCTTGCCGTCATATCGGTGTTATGTTCCCGGATTTTGCGTTCCTTACGCGGTTGGGTTATAATGGGAACCCCTTGATAGTTCGCCTTGATTAAAGCTTTTCCAGCAATGCCCAACCTTGGTTTTACCATTCGCCACCTAGCCTCTTTTTCCCCTGGGTTTCCGGAGCCCGAGGGTCATCTTATTTTAAACCCCCCTGGGCCAGTGCTCCTCTGAGTGTCGGTCCGACCGAATAGACTGCGGGGCCACCTCGGGGCAACTTGAGGGTTGGTTTTACTCGTAGGATGTCTCATCTGAGTGTGCCCTGAGAACGAGATATGTGCAGCTCCTATCGGGATTTGTCGGCACATTCGGGAGGTGTTGCTGGTCTTGTTTTAACCTGTCGAAGTGTCTTGAAGAACCAAGATACCGAGTCTGATCGGAACGTCTTTGGAGGAGGTATATTCCTTCGTTGACCGTGAGAGCTTGTCATTGGCTAAGTTGGGACTCCCCTGAAGGGATTTGAACTTTTGAAAGCTGTGCCCGCGGTTATGGGCAGATGGGAATTTGTTAATGTTCGGTTGTAGATAACTTTAACCTTAACTTAATTAAAATGAATCAACTGAGTGTGTTACCGTGATGGCCTCTTCTCGGCGGAGTCCGGGAAGTGGACACGGTGTTGGAGTAATGTTTGCGCAGGTTGTTCTCTAGTTTCTCGCTCGCGCTTTGCCTCCTCTTCTCGCTCTCTTTTGCGAATAAGTTAGCCACCATATTTGCTAGACGCTTGCTGCAGCTCCACATATTTACCTTGTCTTACCTATAAGCTTCAATAGTCTTGATCGCGAGGGTGCGAGATTGCTGAGTCCCTGTGGCTCACAGATTACTATTACACCAGATGCAGGGCCTGATGATTCCGCTCCAGGAGACGCGTATGAGCTCAAGTGGGAGTTCGACGAAGACGCTCAACGTTATTATGTTTCCTTTCCTGATGATCAGTAGTGGTGCCCAGTTGGGGGTGAACGGGAGCGTTGTCGCATGTTGGGTTCTCTTTTATTTTGGCACCGTAGTCGGGCCATGAGTGTTTGGATGATGTTATGTTATTTATGTACTTGATTGATGTGGTGAGTGTAAGCCAACTATGTTATCTCCCCTTTCATTATTATATTACATGGGATGTTGTGAAGATTGCCTAACTTGCGACATATGCCTTCAATGCGATTATGCCTCTAAGTCATGCCTCGACACGTGGGAGATATAGTCGCATCGAGGGTGTTACAAGTTGGTAATCAGAGCCTTCCCCGACCTTAGGAGCCCCATTGCTTGATCGTTTTTAGCGGCCGAGTTGTGTCTAGAAAAATGTTTTGAGTCATTTAGGAATTATATATCGGAGAGCTTAGGAATTATTTTTACTTCCCAGTCTCCTCATCGCTCTGGTAAGGCATCCTGGCATAGAGTTTTGACTCTTCTCTTCTCAAATTTCACTAAAAAAAAATTTTAGGATCACGCGGGTATCTTGGAATCGTTCCGATGGTTTTATGATGAGAACACTGTCTTGGTGCCTCCTGTCAGGGGTTTAATGGAAGTGTCCCGGGGAGTTGAGCTCTGAGGTGTTGTCGTCATAATTTTATCGTTGCAGTTCTGGAATACCTGAGTTTAGTACGCCGACATCGAAAATCTCTTTTATGCAGTTCGTTGGTGAGATAACCTCGACGCCACCCAGTACTGGGGCGGGAGTTCGGGAGTATCGCCATAACTTGTATAACGGATGCTTTTCGAAGGTTGAGGTAGATGGTTTCCGAAGTTTTCTTGGTTATGTGTTGAAGGATGGATACAGCTGGATGTAGGATTTGCTAGTTTGGGTGAGATATTATGCTTCCCCTGTATCCCCAACACCTGATTGCATAACCGGAAAGGTTCGGGAGTTTCATAGGTGGGAATTCTAGTATCTCTAGTTCTTCTTCCATGGATATTGGTTTGAGATTGGGATTTCTTACCGATTATTCGTTCTTGATCCGTACCTTGTTGATTTATTTCTCTACCTTAATTTTACGTGGCTTCTCAATTTATGGATATGTGACCATTTCAAGAGGAATGCATTCGTTCATTTTGTTCGGATGTGAAGACTATATGTTGCAATTTTCATTCCGTTGGATTCAGCTTCAATATTTGTCTGTCAATGTGCTAATGGTGGTCAACCTCTTCAGGATGGCTCTTCCAACGCGCATGACTCCGAATCCTGATCCGCCACCACCTCCACCTCCTCCAGAGGCATGGCAAGCTGTGATGGCCGCAACCAATGCAAACACATAGTTGATCATGCAAATTCTTCAAGAGCGAAATCAAGGCAACCAAGGGAATCAAGGCAGCAATCAGAATCACTTTGCTACACTCAACCAGTTCCTTGCTAACGGGCCAAAGACTTTCAGCAATTGTGTTGAGGCAACCGATGCTGACGATTGGCTTGTGGATCTGTGTAAGCATTTCGAGTGCAGTAACATCAGGCCTGAGGACTTTGTCAAGTTCGCTTCCTTCCAACTCAAAGATCAAGCTGCAGAATGGTTCCAGCAGTACAAGGACTCTAGAGGTGGCCGTGTTATCACCTGGGATGACTTCCATCGAGATTTCCGAGCTCATCATATTCCCCAGAGCGTGGTTGAAAGCAAGCGTGAGGAATTCCGCAATCTGAAGCAAGGCTCTTTGTCTGTCTATGACTACAATTGTTTCAGAAGCTCGCCCGCTTTGCCAAGCAGGACGTCCCTGATGAGAAGAGCATGATATACCAGTTCAGAGGTGGTCTCAGAGAAGAAATTTAGTTAGCTCTTGTTCTCTTCGAGCCCTTGAGATACGATGAGTTCTACAACATGGCACTGAAGCAAGAGGCTGCTCAGTTGAAGTGTGATGCTTCCAAGAAGTGAGCCAGAGATGTTACTCCTTCTTCCTCTACTCAAGTGGCCAAGCAGCAGAAGTTTTGGCTTCCTCCTCCTCTGTTCCGTCAGCCGTATCAGCAGAAGAGCAAAGGTGGCAGTGGTTCTTCCCACCCACCCAACCCTGGCTTTCAGAACAAGACTTCGTCTCAAGCTCCGGTCAAGTGCTCCGTATCACCGTCCGCTTTCAGAGGTCACGTGCAACAAGTGCCAACAGAAGGGTCACTATGCCAACAAGTGTCTCAACCAGAGGCGTCTTCCTCCTCCTCCTCCTGTGAGATCGGCAAGTACAGCTGTGGTCAAGCATAACCCCAAGCACGCCAAGGTCAATTTGATGAATGCAGCCCAGGCAGAGGTCTCGTCAGATGTGATCATGGGTAACCTTCCTGTTAACGATGTTCCTGCAAAAGTTCTTTTTGACACTGGTGCATCGCATTCCTTTTTGTCATGTCCTTTTGCATCGAAGCACAATGTTGATACCGAGATCATGCCCAAAGTCATGCAAGTTGTTTCTCCCGGCAAGCTTTTGACTTCTAGTTTGGTTGCTCCTGATATCTCTATCACGTTGGGCGACTACAAGTTTCTCTCTTCTCCGGTGGTTCTTGGTAACTCAGATATTGATCTTATTCTCGGAATGGATTGGCTTTCTAAGCACAAGGCACATCTTGATTGTGCTGCCAGGCAGATTCAATTGACTCATTCGTCTGAGGATGTAATTGTCTTTACCGCTCGTGATAATACAATCCGTCTGTTTTCTCTCAATGAGAAGGGTGAATTGGATGCCATCTCTCAAATTCCAGTCGTTTGCGAATATCAAGATGTATTTCTAGAAGAGCTCCCAGGAATGCCTCCGCACCGGCCAGTTGAATTCGTTATTGAACTTGAGCCTGGCACGGAACCTGTGTGCAAACGTCCTTACAAGCTCGGACCTGAAGAGTTGAAGGAACTGAAGAAGCAACTCGATGAGTAAGAAAGAATGGGTCTTATCCGGCCTAGTTCTTCTCCGTGGGGTTGTGGCGTTCTTTTTGTGAAGAAGAAGGATGGAACGGACCGACTTTGTGTTGATTACCGTCCAGTGAACAAGAAGACCATCAAGAACAAATACCCACTTCCCAACATCAATGAGCTGTTCGAACAACTCAAAGGTGCCCAAGTATTCTCCAAGCTTGATCTCCATATGGGTTATCATCAGATTCGAATCCGTGAGCAAGATATTCCCAAGACGGCTTTTAGGACAAGCTTTGGTTCATATGAATACACTGTCATGTCTTCTGGCCTCGTCAACGCTCCTCCGACATTCTCTCGCATGATGAACTTCATCTTCAATGCCTACACCAATGACTTTGTTTTGGTCTATCTCGACGACATTCTGGTTTTCTCCAAGAATAAGGAAGATCATGCCAAGCACTTGCGTTAGGGAACATCAGTTCTATGCCAAGTTCTCCAAGTGTGAATTTTGGCTCGATGAAGTGCTTTATCTTGGTCATATCATCTCTGCCAAGGGCATTGCCGTGAATCCTGAGAAGGTGTCTGCAATTGTGAATTGGGAACCTCCTCAGAACGTGAAGCAACTCCGTAGCTTCCTCGGTCTCGCAAGCTATTGCCGAAGATTCATTGAAAACTTTTCTAAGATCGCGAAGCCTCTCTCTAATCTTCTCCAGAAGCACGTCAAGTACATTTGGTCTCCGGAGTGTGATATTGCTTTCAACACTTTGAAAGAGAAATTGATCACTGCTCCAGTTCTCACTCCGCCTGATGAATCCAAGCCGTACGAGGTCTTTTGTGATGCCTCTCTCCAAGGTCTTGGCACAGTATTGATGCAAGAGAAGAAAGTTGTTGCTTATACATCTCGCCAGTTGAAGCCTAATGAGAAGAACTACCCCACTCATGATCTCGAGTTGGCGACAGTGGTGCATGCTCTTTTGACTTGGAGACATCTTCTATTGGGAAGAAAAGTGGACATTTTCACTGATCACAAGAGTCTCAAGTACATTTTCACTCAGCCTAATCTCAACCTCAGGCAAACTCGATGGGTCGAAATGATTCAAGAGTATAATCCGAGTATCGAGTATACTCCAGGCAAGGCCAATGTGATTGCTAACGCTTTGAGAAGGAAAGCTTACTGCAACAGTCTGATTCTCAAGCCTTATCAACCCGAGCTTTGTGAAGCTTTCCGCAAACTTAATCTGCAAGTTGTTCCTCAAGGTTTCCTCGCCAACCTTCTAGTCTCTCCTACCTTAGAAGACCAGATTCGCCAAGCCCAGCTTCTTGATGCTATGGTGAAAAAGGTGAAGATTGGGATTGCCAAGAGTCAGCCCAAGTACAAGTGTTACCGCCTTGATGACAAGGACACTCTCTTCTTCGAGGATTGTATTGTTGTACCCAAAGGTGACCTCCGTAAAGTGATCATGAACGAGGCTCACAATTCTCTCCTCTCCATCCACCCTGGGAGCACGAAGATGTATCAGGACCTCAAGCAAGCTTATTGGTGGACTCGAATGAAGCGCGAGATCGCTCAATTCGTGAATGAATGTGATGTCTGCATAAGAGTGAAGGCAGAACACCAAAGGCCAGCAGGTCTCCTCCAACCTCTTGCCATTCCAGAATGGAAGTTTGACCACATTGAAATGGACTTCGTGACTGGGTTTCCAAAGTCCAAGCGTGGCAATGATGCTATATTCGTTGTCATCGACAAACTCACCAAAGTGGCTCACTTTCTGCCTATTAAAGAGTCGATCACTGCAGCTCAATTGGCGGAACTCTATACCTCTCGAATTGTCTCTCTGCACGGTATTCCTCAAGTGATCTCTTCAGACCGTGGCAGCATCTTTACCTCGAAGTTTTGGGATTCTTTTCAGAAGGCCATGGGCACGAACATCCGCTTCAGCACAGCTTTCCATCCTCAAACAAGCGGTCAAGTCGAGCGTGTCAACCAGATTCTTGAAGATATGGGGCTTGCGTGATCTCCTTCGGCATGAAGTGGGAGGATTGTCTTCCTTATGCTGAATTCTCCTACAACAACAGTTTTCAAGCAAGTTCGGGCAAGGCCCCATTTGAAATTCTGTATGGCAGGAAGTGCCGTACCCCTCTCAACTGGTCTGAAACCGGTGAACGTCAGCTTTTGGGTAATGACTTAATCACAGAGGCAGAGGAAATGTGCAAAGTAATTTGTGATAACCTCAAAGCAGCCCAATCCCGCCAGAAGAGCTACTATGATAGTAAGCACCGTGATTTGGCTTTCGAGATCGGAGATCATGTTTACCTCCGTGTCTCTCCTATGAAAGGTACTCGTCGCTTCGGTATCAAAGGCAAGCTTGCCCCTAGATACGTGGGACCTTTCAAGATTGTCAGCAAGAGAGGCGACCTCGCCTATCAACTCGAGCTTCCTTCAAACTTTGCAAATGTTCATGACGTGTTCCATGTCTCTCAGCTTCGAAAGTGCTTCAAGACTCCTGACCGCACCGTCAACTTCGAGGACATTGAGCTCCAAGAAGATCTCTCTTATCGTGAGCACCTAGTTGCTATTCTTGAAGAGACTGAACGCAAGACTCACAACAAGTCAATCAAATTTCTCAAAGTCAAGTGGTCACACCATTCCGACCGTGAAGCTACCTGGGAACGCGAGGATCACCTCCGTTTTGAGTACCCGGTGTTCTTTCAGTCCTAGATCTCGGGACGAGATCCTTTCGTAGTGGTGGAGTGTTGTAACACCCAGGACGTAACTTTCCCAATTTGTACTCCAACTCTTGCCGTTTCCGGCGTTAAGTTATTTTATTTTCTCGGGTTCGGGTCTTTATCTCTGTGTGTTGTTGTCGTTGTCATGCATCTCATATCATGTCATCATGTGCATTGCATTTGCACACGTGTTCGTCTCATGCATTCGAGCTTTTTCCCCGTTGTCTGTTTTGCATTCCGGCGCTTCGTTCTCCTCCGGTGGTCATTTCTAGCTTTCTTTCGTGTGTGGGGATTAAACATTTCCAGATTGGACCGATACTTGCCAAGCGGCCTTGGTTTACTACCGGTAGACCGCCTGTCAAGTTTCGTATCATTTGGACTTCGTTTGATACTCCAACGGTTAACCGAGGGACCGAAAAGGCCTCGTGTGTGTTGCAGCCCAACACCCCTCCAATTTGGCCCAAAACCCACTTAACTCTGCTCCATCATCTAGAGCGTTCGATCACGATCGCGTGGCTGAAAAGCGCACCCCATTTGGACTCTCCTAGCTCCCTCTACCTATAAAATAGCATCTCCCCCGAAATTTCCGGATCAAATCCACCCTAGACCTAGATCCCCCTCCTCTCCGCGCGGCCGGACGTGTCCGCCCGCCGCCGGATGAAAAATCTCGCCGCCACCGCCGCCACGTGGCACGCCACCATTGGCCCCCGCCTCCACTGCCGTTCCACTTCGCCGCCAGGCCCGGGAGGGCCGTGGCCGGCCCCCGAGGCCCACCTCGCCTCGCCCCGCCGCCCGGTGAAGCCGCCGCCCGCGCCTCCTTCTTCCTCGGCCGCGGCAGCCCGGCGCCGCCTCGCCTCCTTCTCCGGTCGCCGCCGCCCGGACCGCGCCGCCTCCCGCCGCCCGGCCGCGCGTCCCGCCGCCCGGCGAGCTCGCCGCCCCGAGCCGCCGCCTCGCGCGCCGCCACCGGAGCGCGCCGGCGTCGCCCACAAGCGCCGGCCCGTCCTCTCCCTCGTCGTCTGGCAAGAGCTCCGGCGGGATCCCGGCGAACCTCGGATTCCGCACCCGGCGAAACCCTAGATCTGTCCAAGAGAGGTTCAATTTTTCGTCTAAGCCCTCGGAATTGCAGATCCATGTGCTCATGTTCGTAGCTTCGTAACTTTGCATCCGTAGTTCCGATTCATGAATATAGCATATCAAAATGTTCATCTCACAGAGTACATAATTTCTTTCCATTGCATCATTTTCATTTGAGTTCATCTTGATGCCCGAAATGCTGTTAGAAGAGGGCTACTTGAGATTATTGTCAGATCTTCTACTCCATTTAGGTTTTTGTCATTTTTGCCATGATTATTGCGTGCATGCTATGCCCTGGTGCTCTACATGTGTTTTGTTAAGGGTTTTGTCATCTTTCCAGAGGTGCAACCCATGTATTTTTAGGATGTGTGTGGTGACTAGTGCAAGCTTGCAAAGTGGTGCACTTAGTAATTCTGTTTTCAGGGACTTAGTAATTTCACTAAGTCCTGGAGTTGTTTAGCTCATGATGCCATATGTTCATATTGTTTTCTAGTGATCCATGCCTCTTTTGAGGATGATCAGTAAGGATGTTTTGTTAATCTTGTAGTGCTCTATCCATCCATGTCTTTGTTTGCAATTATGGAGCACCCTAGCTTGAGTCAATCGAGCTCTACGTTTGCTACTTCGCGAATCTGGGCAGATTGTCAACTTGTTTGCAATTTTGCCGGTGATGTTGTAGTTGATCCGTGCATGCTATGCTATTGTTCTTACCATGTCTAGCTTGCATTTTGTGCCTTCTTGATGGGTGTATGCTTGTCTTTCCATGAATTGCTCTGTAGTGAGTGCATCGAGCTCGTAAATATGCCTACTTGAGTTATATTTCAGCATGTGTCAGTTTTCACTAAGTCTGAAAACTGATTATGTTTTTGCTATGTTCACATGCTTGCAATTGTATTTTCTGATCCCTTTTGGCTCAAGGTCACTAAGGGACTTTTGTTAAGATCTTTGAGTAGCTCCATTCCATGCTTTACTTTGCCATGTTCAGGTCCTGTAGCATGTAGTTTTGTTGCTCCGAAGAGTGCAACCTGATCTGAAATTCCAGACAAGTGTTAGTTTCACTAAGTCTGAGATCTGTTTGCCATATGCATTTTTGCCATGCTTGTTTGAACCTGTTAATGGATGAATTGGCCGTAGCTCAGTTCTAGACTTTTGTTAAGCATCTTGTGTGCATCTCTGCCATGTATTTTGTTGTCATGTTTGGGTGCTTTAGCTTGTTCATTTCGTTGCATTTAGATGGCTACTTGCTGTAAATTGCAGACCGGTGCCATATTTGAATCGCTTGCCATTTCCAAACCGTAACTCCGATTCCGGTGTTCTTTATATCGTTTTCAAGCGATTTCATATCATCTTTCCAGTGGCACACTTGGATTTCCAAGTTGAGGCCAGGTTCATGCATTTCCTGTCATATCTTGCATTTGGCATCCCGCATCGCATCCCGCATAGCATATCATCATTGCATCGTATTGCTTGATCCTTGCACGTGGTTGATTGTATCATTGCTGCTTGTTTGTCTTGTTTGGGTAGAGCCGGGAGACGAGTTCGCTAACGAGGAGCCCGTTGAGTTTGCTTTCGAGGATCCAGTCAACTCTGACAACTGTGCAGGCAAGATGATCATACCCTCGAAATCACTACTATCTTTGCTATGCTAGTTTGCTCGCTCTTTTGCTATGCCAATGCTACGATGCCTACCACTTGCTTGCAAGCCTCCCAAATTGCCATGTCAAACCTCTAACCCACCATGTCCTAGCAAACCGTTTGATTGGCTATGTTACCGCTTTGCTCAGCCCCTCTTATAGCGTTGCTAGTTGTAGGTGAAGATTCGAGGCCGTTCCTCGTTGGAACATTTATTTACTTGTTGGGATATCATTATATTGCTATGTTATCTTAATGCAAATATATACTTGGTAAAGGGTGGAAGGCTTGGCCTCTCGCCTAGTGTTTTGTTCCACTCTTGCCGTCATATCGGTGTTATGTTCCCGGATTTTGCGTTCCTTACGCGGTTGGGTTATAATGGGAACCCCTTGATAGTTCGCCTTGATTAAAGTTTTTCCAGCAATGCCCAACCTTGGTTTTACCATTCGCCACCTAGCCTCTTTTTCCCCTGGGTTTCCGGAGCCCGAGGGTCATCTTATTTTAAACCCCCCTGGGCCAGTGCTCCTCTGAGTGTTGGTCCAACCGAGTAGACTGCGGGGCCACCTCGGGGCAACTTGAGGGTTGGTTTTACTCGTAGGATGTCTCATCTGAGTGTGCCCTGAGAACGAGATATGTGCATCTCCTATCGGGATTTGTCGGCACATTCGGGCGGTGTTGCTGGTCTTGTTTTAACCTGTCGAAGTGTCTTGAAGAACCGAGATATCGAGTCTGATTGGAACGTCTTGGGAGGAGGTCTATTCCTTCGTTGACCGTGAGAGCTTGTCATGGGCTAAGTTGGGACTCCCTGCAGGGATTTGAACTTTCGAAAGCTGTGCCCGCGGTTATGGGCAGATGGGAATTTGTTAATGTCCGGTTGTAGATAACTTTAACCTTAACTTAATTAAAATGAATCAACTGAGTGTGTTACCGTGATGGCCTGTTCTCGGCGGAGTCCGGGCAGTGGACACGGTGTTGGAGTAATGTTTGCGCAGGTTGTTCTCTAGTTTCTCGCTCGCGCTTTGCCTCCTCTTATCGCTCTCTTTTGCGAATAAGTTAGCCACCATATTTGCTAGACACTTGCTGCAGCTCCACATATTTACCTTGTCTTACCTATAAGCTTAAATAGTCTTGATTGCGAAGGTGCGAGATTGCTGAGTCCCTGTGGCTCACAGATTACTATTACACCAGATGCAGGGCCTGATGATTCCGCTCCAGGAGACGCGTATGAGCTCAAGTGGGAGTTCGACGAAGACTCTCAACGTTATTATGTTTCCTTTCCTGATGATCAGTAGTGGTGCCCAGTTGGGGGTGAACGGGGCCGTTGTCGCATGTTGGGTTCTCTTTTATTTTGGCGCCGTAGTCGGGCCATGAGTGTTTGGATGATGTTATGTTATTTATGTACTTGATTGACGTGGCGAGTGTAAGCCAACTATGTTATCTCCCCTTTCATTATTATATTACATGGGATGTTGTGAAGATTGCCTAACTTGCGACATATGCCTTCAATGCGATTATGCCTCTAAGTCGTGTCTCGACACGTGGGAGATATAGTCGCATCGAGGGTGTTACAATAACCTTCCCTAGTTGGAGGCACTGGCGAGAGGCACGACAATAGACCGCATTAGGGCCTTCCCATAAAGGCAAGTGTGGTTGCACTCGAAAAGCCCGGTTCGGCGGCACCTGACCAACTTAATGACGGAATTTATCCCCAAAAATATAGCTGTGGTAACTGCTACTCCAATATCAACTATAAAACTATAATCCAAATCATAGATCCAACAAATAATCCAAGCATAATATCATCATCTCAAAATACTCCAAGGGTAGCACAACACTACTGTCATGATGATTCCGAAAACAATACTCCTACTACTCCAATAACAAGAATAAAGCTATTCGGCTGAGATCCACATGTAAACATCATCTCCGAAAATAATACTCCAAGCAACAGAACATCAACTAGCATCATGAAAATAATCATACTAACCACTAATAATCCAAAGGCAGTATGACATCTAAAGCAAATACTCCAAGATATATCCAAAACCACCATGAAACTAATCATAAAAGCCACTAATACTCCGAAGGCAACATGACATCCAAAGTAATACTCCAAAATATAATAACACATACCATCATGAAAATAATCATACTAACCACTAATAATCCAAAGGCAGCATGATATCCAAAGTAATACTTCAAAATAATATCAAATACCATCATGAAAAATAATCATACTAACCACTAATAATCCAAAGGCAGCATGATATCCAAAGTAATACTCAAAAAATATCATATACCATCATGAAAAATAATCATACTAGCCACTAATAATCCAAAGGCAGCATGATATCCAAAGTAATACTCCAAAAATATCATATACCATCATGAAAAATAATCATACTAACCACTAATAATCCAAAGGCAACATGATATCCAAAGTAATACTCCAAAAATATCATACCCAACACCACCATCATAACATAAGCCACTAATAATCCAATGGCAACATGTCAACCACATAAGCTGCAAAATAAAAGTCCAACTCCAAGCAACATCATGGCAATAACAAGATCAAAATACAACTCCGAGAAATTGCCATGCACAAAGTCGTGTAGCTAAAGCAATATTTTAAACAAGTTCAAATAATTTAAACCATGTCAATGCATTGCAATCATGCAAATGGAGGGTGTGGCTTGCCTGGGGTGGAGGAAATCACCAGGAGAAAGTGCGAGAAACTCGTGGAAAGGATCGCCGGAAAACGTACTCTCTCGGAGGGAGCTGAATAATGGCAGGGGCAAAATGGTCAATTTCAGAATGTCAAAACATGGTGAAAATGGTTCCATCAGAACGGGCTCGATGAAACGAAGAAGTGGGCTTTGGAATCACCTCATTTAGAGTTGTGGTTAAAAAGATATGAGGTGCTTCTGCCAGGGACCCATCTGTAACGAAAAACTTCAAAATCTGGGCCTGGACAGAAAAACAGAAAGCGCCTTCGGGTGGAAAACGTTTTCTGTAAAAGAAAACGACTTTTCAGGCGCAGAACTTCAGATAAAACAAAGGAAGAATACGCTTTCGTCGGATGAAAACGTACTATGGGAAATGCGTTTCCACTTAACCCGTGGACAGTGGCCGGGCCGGGCGTGGGTCGCTGACGTGCGGGTCCCGCGGGGTGGGACCCGTCACTTATCCACGTTGGCACTTGGGGTCAACGCGGGGCCGGCTCCGGTGTGGGTGACTGGTGGGGCCCGCCTTATCCACTCCCTCTCTCTCTCCTCCCTTCCCTTCTTCTTTCTCCATCCCGACGGCGCGCCCGCAGAACAGAGGAGGAGCACGGCGCCGGCGCTCGTCCGGCCGGCTCGGGACGACTCAGGCGACGCCCCGGCCACCGAAATGCTCCGCGCGGAGAGGCGCACCCGAATGGGGGCAGCACGCTCACCGGAGAACGCGGGGACGAGCGGGGCCGCGACCACAGCGGACAACAGCTTTGGTCGGTGATGGGAAGCACGGCGAGAGGCCACCAGAGGGCAAGGAGGAGGGCGGGGAAAGCTCGGGGAGGTCTAGGCGCTCTCTGGTAGTAGCTAGGAGAGGAGAAGGGCTCGGGTTGCTGCGAATTTAGGCGGAGGCCAGGGGCGGCCATGGCGGTGATGAGTGGCAAGAAGAGCTTCTGGAGCTCAGGCGAGTGGACGGGGAGGGAGCTAGGAGTGAGGGAGGCTGATGAGGTGCTCGAACGACTCGAGGGAGGGCTTAAATAGCCGCGGGGCAAGGAGGCCGAGCTGGCGTCGCCGCAGACGCGTGTGCTCGCGCATGAGCTCGGGGAAGGCGAAGAAGAGGGAACAGACGAGGGGCAGGGCTCACGCAGGTGAGGGCCAGCTCGAGGACAAGAGGAGAAGGATCCGAACGCCATTAAAGCCTCGGTCGGCTATAGCTTGCCCGTGGGCACGCGGCGACGAGAGCTGACGGGGGGAGCTGACGGAGTGGTAGAGGGCTCCAGGAGGACGGCGGCGATGCAAGCCAGCTGTGGGACATGATCACGCGCGCGAAGGCGACGAGAGGAGGAGGGGGTCCAGCACAAACAACCACTGGACACGCGCACTGCACACAGAGTGCGTGCATGGGCATGCCATTGTCGTGGTCACCATGTGCACTGGCATGTAGTGGGGGAGAGGGGCTTGAAAATGTTGTCTAGTGAGTAGTTCCTCCAAGGGAGGCCTCAACCGTGGTGGTATTTCGGTGAAAACGGCTCCGGTTAAAAGGTAAACAACCTCTGAAGTTTACTGCAGTAAACTTGATCAACTAAGTGTGATCAACAGAGAGATGATATGTGTCAAATGTTATGTCTGGGGTGATTAACTAAGGAAGAAATATGATCCTGGGGGTTTTGAGGCATAATGGATCACAAACTAACATAGTTGCTTTGTAACTCACATTATGTGTCCAGAATCAAGATTTGGATGATGCACTCACATGGAGTAACCACTTGAGCTCAAGTTTGGCAAGGGTTAATGATTTGATCATATAAAGATTTTGTATAAGTTTCATACCAATTGGATTCACCAAAATGGTACTTGCTTCACAAATATCCTTGCTGACAAGAAACTTGCAAAAATTCTAGAGGAAAAATGGCTTGATGAAACATGCCCAAAATGGGTTGAAGTAGGTTATATGGATAATATAAGGCCTAGACAAATTGGCAGCCATAATGGAGCAATATAAAATATACTTGCTTCACAAACTGAAATTTTGGACAGAATCAAAGAATTGAAAGTGAGCTCACATGGAGGCATGACATGATCTCTACTTTGGTGGAGGGCTATGATATGATTATATGAGGGATCATGCAAAATGAAAACTCATTTGGATATGCCTAACTTGTACTTCCTTCAAAACCACTTCCCTCAGACAGGAACTTTGGAAAATCATAATTAAATAATTGCTAGGCAAATGAGGTTGCATTTTGGCACGTCGCAATTATATGGACAGGAAAAGGTGTAAAAGAAGTTTGAGGTCAATAAGGAAAAGATAAATGGCACTTGCTTCACAATGTGCCATTTAGGGCAGAATAGGAAATGAATGATTTGAAGAAGATGATAAACATGACCAATGAAATATTTTGCCATATTTGGGAAAGATATGACCCAAAAAATTTATGAGAATTATTTAGGAATTTTAGGAGTGATGGAAATAAAGGTTCCTTCACAACCTAGGGCTGACAGGGTTATTCCTTTAATAGAAAAAGGAATATTCCTGAGAAAAAGAAATTAGGGTTTGGTCAAGCAGTGGAGTGACATGATCTTGGCAAGGTTTTGAGAATGATGAGCCACCTGGGAAGGAAAAACAGGATGATTTTCCAGGTGACAAGGTGTAGGATCGAAAGTATGTCTAGAGGGGGGTGATTAGACTACTTGACCAAATAAAAACTTAACTTTTTCCCAATTTTAGTTCTTGGCAGATTTTAGCTATTTTGGGACAAGTCAAGCAATCATCACACAATTCAAGCAAGCATGCAAAGAGTATATTGGCAGCGGAAAGTAAAGCATGCAACTTGCAAGAATGTAAAGGGAAGGGTTTGGAGAATTCAAACGCTATTGGAGACACAGATGTTTTTCCCGTGGTTCGGATAGGTGGTGCTATCCTACATCCACGTTGATGGAGACTTCAACCCACGAAGGGTAACGGTTGCGCGAGTCCACACAGGGCTCCACCCAAGGGTAACGGTTGCGCGAGTCCACACAGGGCTCCACCCACGAAGGGTCCACGAAGAAGCAACCACCCACAAAGGGCCCACGAAGAAGCAACCTTGTCTATCCCACCATGGCCATCGCCCACACAGGACTTGCCTCACTAGCGGTAGATCTTCACGAAGTAGGCGATCTCCTTGCCCTTACAAACTCCTTGGTTCAACTCCACAATCTTGTCGGAGGCTCCCAAGTGACACCTAGCCAATCTAGGAGACACCACTCTCCAAGAAGTAACAAATGGTGTGTAGGTAATGAACTCCTTGCTCTTGTGCTTCAAATGATAGTCTCCCCAACACTCAACTCTCTCTCATAGGATTTGGATTTGGTGGAAAGAAGGTTTGAGTGGAAAGCAACTTGGGAAGGCTAGAGATCAAGATTCATATGGTAGGAATGGAATATCTTGGTCTCAACACATGAGTAGGTGGTTCTCTCTCAGAACATATGAGTTGGAATGGTGTGTGTGTGTTCTGATGGCTCTCTCTTCGAATGAAGAGGAGGTGGAGGGGTATATATAGCCTCCACACAAAATCCAACCGTTACACAGTTTTCCAATCTCGGTGGGACCGAATCAATAAGCTCGGTCGGACCGAAAATGTAAACCTAGTGACCGTTAGTGATTTTCGGTGGGACTGACATGCAACTCGGTAGGACCGATATGGTTAGGGTTTGGGCATAACGTAATCTCGGTGAGACCGATTACACAAACTCGGTGAGACCGAATTTGGTAATTAGCTAACCAGAGAGTTGGTCAGGCAAACTCGGTGGGACCGATTTGCTCTTTCGGTGAGACCGAGTGGAACTCGGTGAGACCGAAAAGTTACAAAGGGGAAACACTGAGTTTACATTGCAATCTCGGTGGGACCGATTCGCTCTTTCGGTGGGACCGAAAAGTTACGAAAGGGAAACAGAGAGTTTGCAACCCCATCTCGGTGAGACCGAGATCCTTATCGGTAGAACCGAATTGCTAGGGTTTGGCAGTGGCTAATGACAAGTGAAACTCGGTGGCGCTGGATAGGAAGAATCGGTAGGACCGAGTTTGGCTTAGGGTTTATGTCATATGTGAAAGTGGGAAAGTAGTTGAGGGTTTTGGAGCATATCACTAAGCACATGAAGCAAGAGGCTCATTAAGCAACACCTCATCCCTCCTTGATAGTATTGGCTTTTCCTAAAGACTCAATGTGATCTTGGATCACTAAAATATAAAATGAAGAGTCTTGAGCTTTTGAGCTTGAGCCAGTCCTTTGTCCTTAGCATTTTGAGGGTTCCACTTTCACATCCATGCCATGCCAATCATTGAGCTTTCCTGAAATAATCATCTTGGAATAGTATTAGCTCAATGAGCTATATGTTGTTATGAATTACCAAAACCACCTAGGGATAGTTGCACTTTCAATCTCCCCCTTTTTGGTAATTGATGACAACATATAGATCAAAGCTTCGACAAATGATAATAAGCATGAAATATATCGTCGCTTTGAGAAGTATGTGATAAGTAAGAGCTCCCCCTAAATTTGTGCATATTTAAAAATTTGCTTTGGACTACAAATGCACAAGGAGTTAGAGTCATGGGTTACTCTTCCATGTCACATACATCTTGGTGGAGCGCTTAAAATGATAAGAATGAAATACATGCACTCATCACCAAGAATAATGAATGATCACATAAGATAGATAAGATAATAGCATTAAGCAAGCATTAAGTGTAGCTTATGATCAAACACATGATCATCAATGTCTCACAAGCACTCAAAAGCAAACAAGTTCGAAAAAAACACCAAATAAAGCAAGAGAGAAAAGCAACACTCTCTCTCTCTCTCTCGAAGCCTATGATCTATACATCTTCTCCCCCTTTGGCAACAAGTTACCAAAAAGTTCCTAGAAAATGCATAGCACTAGATCGACGCTCAGGCTTGATCTTCAGGTAGTGGTGGAGTCCGGATCACTCCAAGGACGAAGGCTTCGGTAGATGCTGAAGTAGACGCTGGAGTTGGAGCTGAAGTAGATGCTGGAGCTGGTGGAACTGAGGCTGTGGCTGGTGCTGAGGTGGTGGCTCTTGTGTCAGCAACTGGCACGGCAGACGACCTCGGACCTCTTGGCACTCTGGCAAAGGCATGAGTAGTAGTCCTGCCTCTCCTCTCATGCATGTCCTCCTGGAGCTGCTCCACTGCAGACTGAACTTCCGTTACTTTGACATCCAAGTCATAGAACTTCTGTTCCATGATTCTCTCTAGGCTCTGCTGATTTTGAGTGAGGGTGGCCAGACTTTGCTCAATCCTCAGCGTGGATGCAATCAAGTAACCAAGCTGCTCTTGTTTGGTCTTCAAGAAATATTCAGATGCCTCCTCTTGAGTTGGCATCTTGGCAACTTTCTCCTTCCTCGCCTTCTCCTTCTTTGCGTATGCTTGTGCAGACGATGGATCGTTCTCAGTCATCACAACTTCATTGTTCTCAAAATCTGGACGGATGGGCAAATGTTCCTTATCCAATAAATATATGCCCGTGCCCATCTTGGAGTTGATGATCTCCTGAATCTGAGGGGCATATCCGCAGCTCCTCTTCTGATCTGCTGCAGTCCTCTTGATTGTTTCCACTATGAGGCTCATCACCTTGAACTTCTGAGGCACATCAAACACATGTAGCAAGTTGATAGCATGGCCTCTGATCATCTTGTGATCTCCAGACTTAGGCAATAAGGTGTGCCTCAAGATCCAATTTATAGTCGGGAGCCCTGACAGAAGGTAATGTACTGAGCCAAACTTGAAGGTATCAAGTGTTTCATTTGGGATCTCCTTGTACATATTTTACATTGAGTTGTGGTCCATTTTCTTCTTGGCATATATGTCCATGTCATCATCTTGCTCCTCTGGGGCATTAATGATCTGTGCCCACTCAGCAACTCTGGATTGGTACCTTGTACCCTCAGACATCCATGTGATCCTCCCATCTGGATAAAAGTGAGCTGTGGAGTAGAACTGCATGATGAGTTCCTCGTTCCACTTTGTGAGCTTCTGCCCAACAAAGTCAGCTACTCCACAAGCTATGAAGCTGTCTTGCACTCCAGGATAGTGCTCCTCATTGTCCTTGATGTATGTCCAATCAACCCATCGCATATCACAGACAATGGGCTTCTTATCTAGCAGCACCGTCTCATAAAAATCCTGCTGCTCCTTGGTGTGAAACTTGTAGTCCACGGCAGTCCTTCTCCTTGAAGCATACGGGTCTGCTTCTCTCCATTTCCTTAGCCCTGAATCTCTCCTGAGCTTCATATCCTCAGCCACAGGATGAGCATCGTTGTGGTCTGGGATCTTGGGCTTTAGCTTCCTTAGGACATTCTCTTCCTCTTCTTCAGCAACAGTCTCAGGCACTGGGGCCTTGTTCTTCTCAGCTGCAGGAATGCTCCGTGTGTTCCTCTTGGGCTTTGGCTTTGGAGCTGGCTTGGCCTTGGAAGCAGCTCCCCCTGATTTTATGGCATCTCCCATTAGCTTGGGTGCCTTGGGTGCTGGTGCAGCTACCTCTTCTTCTTCTTCCTCCTCTTCCATGATGGAAGCTTTGCCAAGTACTCTAGCCACAGTCTTCTTCACCCTTTCCTTTCTCTTCTTTCCTTCTGCAGCAACTGGCTCTTGGGGAGTGGGCTTCTCAGTTGAGGCTCTTGCTTTTGACATGGGCTGCCTGCCTGCTGGCCTTTTGATTTTCAGCCCTGGCTTTGTGCCTTGAGCTGGCTCAACTCTCTTGGAAGTGGCCTCTTCCTCTGCCACATAGTCTTCATCTTCGGAATCTGAAGTCCTCTTCTTCCTCTATCTCGTGGCAGCCTTTGGCAAGTTGCTAGGAGTGCTCCTGCTGCCTTCATCAGAAGAACTTGAGGGACTAGTGCCCTCACTCATGTGCACCTGCTGCTCTGACATGTTTTGGCTATCACTTTGATCAGACATGCTGCAAACTGACTGCTGACCCTATGAACAGATTATAGATGAGGTAGAAAAGATGAGCATCACAAAATGCAGAGATTTTTGCAAAAAGAATGATCCAAAAACTTAGTTTTAGTTTCCTACTGAAATCATCTCGGATCTATCGATTTTCAAACTCGGTGATACCGAAGCAGTTTTGGAACCTAAACTAGTGAACTCGGTAGGACCGAGTCACAGTTCGGTGGCACCAAGACTGCTAGGGTTTCACAGAGTTCCAAAATCGGTCACACCGATAAGTAATCCTCAATCAGACCGAGTCTCACTTGTGCAATGGCATAAGCCAAATCGGTGGGACCGAGTTTTTCAACTCGGTGGGTCCGAGATGGTTTCGCCGGAAACCTAAACCTAGAATTTTCGAATCAAACCTAATCTACGGGCGTTTTGACTGGATAGAAGTTTATCAAATGTGGCTAGAATCAATATGATCACAATGTGCTAGGAATCAGATTGAGGAATAGCACAAAGATCAAGTCCATACCCTAGTTCGGCGGGGACTTGCTACGGCGGCAACGGTAGGGCAGAATTCCCGTTGACGGCGACGGAGACCAGCGACTGGAGGCGGCTGGCGGCGAGAAGACGATCCGGAGACCACGAGGGCAGAGCAGGCTATCGCGCGGGCGAAGAGGTTCGGAGAAATTTCCAAATTTTGCCCCTGACTATATATAGCCCGACCCTGTCGGTGTGACCGAGTGGAACGACTCGGTGGCACCGAGATTCATAACTGCGTGCAGTTACTGAAACTCGGTGTGACCGAAAGGTTCAAATCGGTTGCACCAAGATCGAAAACCTAGATCAACTTAATGATCTCGGTAGGACCGAAAGTGGAGTATCGGTCAGACCAAGAATCATAGAGGTTTTGGAAGTTTAAGTCTATGACGAATCGGGGACTCCGAGCGCTCCTCACACAGAGTGGTTCGAATCTGACTTGATCAAATTTTGTGATGCAGCATGAATAGAGTTTGAGACGAGAAAAGAATAGATAGCTAGAGGAGGTTCTTAGGCATTCTTGTCCATCCACTTGACAAAAGAAGATAAAACCAAACAATCAAAACAACAAGTGGATGTCCTCGAATGAGTAAAATATGCAACCAGCATGCTCACACAATAAGATGGCAAATGAAATATGTGACAAGGCATGCACAACCAATTCTAGCATCTATCAAGCAATTTGCGATGACTAGGTCATCTATATATGAGTATATTGACTTAGGAGCCAAGTGAGAACACTTGATCATAGGTCATACTCATCATTTAAGCTCAAGTGGGGTTACCACTTTTACATAAAGCATTGTTGTGTTCACATCTTTAGAGTTGCTTTAGCTCAAGTCTTAGAGTAAAGCTCCCCCTAGATGTGATATCCCCCCTAAGAGGGATGAACTAACCTTGGGTTTTGTCGATGATGACTTCATGTAGATATTGAAGATGTGGATGCTCGATGTTGATGTAGATCTCTTGGAGCTATCCATTTGAGTGAATTGCACTTTCAATACCTACATGGGTTAGTCCCACAAGGAACAAACAAAGATATCCATAGACATAGAGTGATGCACACAAAAGATGATGTCCATGAAAAACTTTTAGGTTACCTTGTCCCTTGTCTTACCAACAAGAGGGTTTGTGACTCCTTGAACTAGTGCAAGATGTGGGAGTTGATTGCACTTGTTCTTGCCAAAATGATAAGAGTGAAGTATGTTGGCGGAGTCACCCTCAAGAACTCTCTAGTTCTTCTTCTTTTGGATCCACATCATCTTGATGGTAATCCTTGGAGTTGTAGTCGTACTTGATGAAGTGGAACTTGAAGTAGTCTTGGGAATCCACTTGACTAAGGTCTTAGGAGCTTCTTCAAATACATCAATTTCCTCTTGAAGCTTGTCCTTGCCTTTTTGCTCATAGTCTTGTGGTGGAAGATCATCTTGAGCTTGTGTCCTCTTGAAATAAGCATCATACTTCTCTTGTTGAGGGACAAACTTTGTCTTGGGGTATTGATCTTCTTCCCACTCAACTCCATTGGCATTGAACTTTCGTTCAAAACCAACACCTTGATTCTTCCGGTGCATTCCTTGCTTGCGCACAATTTCCTCGAATTGCTTACTCCCGGCAAGGCTTTTGTACACTCCTTTCTCTATAATTCCCTTCAATAAACTATTTTCTTGCTCAAGTGTAACTTGGCTAAGAGAATCATTAGTGGAATGAAGAGAACTACTAGAAGCAACAATATTGGATTTAACATGATCATTGTTACTGCTAGAGGAAGAATCTTTCTTGTTACTAGACTTGACTTGAGGTATGTAAGTGGATAAGAGTAAACGCTTGGCAATGTAAGAAGAACTTTTCTTGCGGAGATCATCATTGATTGCCTTTAAGAACTCATGCTCTTGCTCAAGATTGAGCTTTTCAAAGCGTAATTTCTCATGAGCTCTTAAAAGTTCTCAATGATCTTCGAAGATAGTGTCATGAGCTAACTTAAGAGTTTTTAGTTCTTTAGTTAGAGCCTCAATCTTCTCCTTATCATTGTCATTCGTTTTATCTTGATTAGCATGATTAATTGGTCTTTCATCATAGTATTCATCACTAGAGTTGTCAACAAACAAATCATCACCTAATAAGTCATCTTCATCACTATTGAAATCAACATACTTGGGGTGTGTTACCTTAGGACCTTTGGCCATGAAGCATCTTCCAATTCCTTCATTTGGTGAGTCAAATATGTCGTAGGAGTTGGTTGACACAAGTGCTAGACCGGCAACACATTCATCTTGAGTATCTTCGGAGTCGGAGTGATAACTTCTCTCGGAGTGGCTGTCGGAGTCGGAGCCGGATACCCATTCACCAACATGAGCTTGATGTCTTCGTCTTGTGTAGCTCCTTGATGATTTTTCCTTCCTTTCCGAATCCTTGCTTCTCCGTGAGTATCTTCGTTCATAACGATCATCTCTACTCCTTCTCTCTCTTGGTGGTGATTCTTTGCTTCTTCTTCTTGGAGAATCTTCTCTTCTCTTGTAGGGAGCCGTACACTCATTGGAATAGTGTCCGGGTCTTCCACAATTGTAGCAGTTTCGCTCTCGACTAGAAGATCTTTTGTCATTGTAGGACCTTGACTTGAAGCTTCTATCTTTGCTTCTACTCTTGTAGAACTTGTTGAAGTTCTTCACCATTAAGCTTAATTCTTCATTGAAGTCTTGTTTCTCACTTGATGCTGTAGGGGTTTCACATGAGGCTTTATAGGCACCACTTGATTTGTTGTGAAGTTCCTCTTTATCCTTAAGTGACATCTCATGAGCAACAATTCTTCCAATCACCTCCGTTGGCTTGAGATCTTTGTAATTGGGCATCATTTGGATCAATGTGCACACGGTATCATATTTTCCATCCAAGGCTCTTAGAATCTTCTTGATGATGAATCTATCGGTCATCTCTTCACTTCCTAAGCCGGCAATCTCATTTGTGATGAGAGCAAGCCTAGAGTACACTTCAGCGACACCTTCACCATCCTTCATCTTGAACTTGTCAAGTTGGCTTTGAAGCACATCCAACTTGGATTCCTTGACGGAGTCGGTACCTTCGTGCATATCAATCAAAGTGTCCCAAATTTCCTTTGCATTCTCAAGATGGCTGATTTTGTTGAATTCTTCGGGGCACAATCCGTTGAAGAGAATATCACAAGCTTGAGCATTGTGTTGCAACATCTTCAACTCATCCGTGGTAGCTTCACGGTTTGGTTCTTTCCCATCAAAGAAGTCACCTTGCAAACCAACACATACAATAGCCCAAACGGCGAGGTTATGTCCAAGAATATGCATTTTCATTTTATGCTTCCAACTAGCAAAATTAGTACCATCAAAGTAAGGACCTCTACGGTGATAATTTCCCTCACTAGACGCCATACTCTCCTAGGTTGTGAAACCAAGGCTATGACCACCAAAAGCTATCGAGATCAAGCAAATGGAGACCAAAGCTCTGATACCACTTGTAGGATCGAAAGTATGTCTAGAGGGGGGTGATTAGACTACTTGACCAAATAAAAACTTAACCTTTTCCCAATTTTAGTTCTTGGAAGATTTTAGCTATTTTGGGACAAGTCAAGCAATCATCACACAATTCAAGCAAGCATGCAAAGAGTATATTGGCAGCGGAAAGTAAAGCATGCAACTTGCAAGAATGTAAAGGGAAGGGTTTGGAGAATTCAAACGCTATTGGAGACACGGATGTTTTTCCCGTGGTTCGGATAGGTGGTGCTATCCTACATCCACGTTGATGGAGACTTCAACCCACGAAGGGTAACGGTTGCGCGAGTCCACACAGGGCTCCACCCAAGGGTAACGGTTGCACGAGTCCACACAGGGCTCCACCCACGAAGGGTCCACGAAGAAGCAACCACCCACAAAGGGTCCACGAAGAAGCAACCTTGTCTATCCCACCATGGCCATCGCCCACACAGGACTTGCCTCACTAGCGGTAGATCTTCACGAAGTAGGCGATATCCTTGCCCTTACAAACTCCTTGGTTCAACTCCACAATCTTGTCGAAGGCTCCCAAGTGACACCTAGCCAATCTAGGAGACACCACTCTCCAGGAAGTAACAAATGGTGTGTAGGTAATGAACTCCTTGCTCTTGTGCTTCAAATGATAGTCTCCCCAACACTCAACTCTCTCTCATAGGATTTGGATTTGGTGGAAAGAAGGTTTGAGTGGAAAGCAACTTGGGAAGGCTAGAGATCAAGATTCATATGGTAGGAATGGAATATCTTGGTCTCAACACATGAGTAGGTGGTTCTCTCTCAGAACATATGAGTTGGAATGGTGTGTGTGTGTTCTGATGGCTCTCTCTTCGAATGAAGAGGAGGTGGAGGGGTATATATAGCCTCCACACAAAATCCAACCGTTACACAGTTTTCCAATCTCGGTGGGACCGGATCAATAAGCTCGGTCGGACCGAAAATGTAAACCTAGTGACCGTTAGTGATTTTCGGTGGGACTGACATGCAACTCGGTAGGACCGATATGGTTAGGGTTTGGGCATAACGTAATCTCGGTGAGACCGATTACACAAACTCGGTGAGACCGAATTTGGTAATTAGCTAACCAGAGAGTTGGTCAGGCAAACTCGGTGGGACCGATTTGCTCTTTCGGTGAGACCGAGTGGAACTCGGTGAGACCGAAAAGTTACAAAGGGGAAACACTGAGTTTACATTGCAATCTCGGTGGGACCGATTTGCTCTTTCGGTGGGACCGAAAAGTTACGAAAGGGAAACAGAGAGTTTGCAACCCCATCTCGGTGAGACCGAGACCCTTATCGGTAGAACCGAATTGCTAGGGTTTGGCAGTGGCTAATGACAAGTGAAACTCGGTGGCGCCGGATAGGAAGAATCGGTAGGACCGAGTTTGGCTTAGGGTTTAGGTCATATGTGGAAGTGGGAAAGTAGTTGAGGGTTTTGGAGCATATCACTAAGCACATGAAGCAAGAGGCTCATTAAGCAACACCTCATCCCTCCTTGATAGTATTGGCTTTTCCTAAAGACTCAATGTGATCTTGGATCACTAAAATATAAAATGAAGAGTCTTGAGCTTTTGAGCTTGAGCCAGTCCTTTGTCCTTAGCATTTTGAGGGTTCCACTTTCACATCCATGCCATGCCAATCATTGAGCTTTCCTGAAATAATCATCTTGGAATAGCATTAGCTCAATGAGCTATATGTTGTTATGAATTACCAAAACCACCTAGGGATAGTTGCACTTTCACAAGGCCACAGAACCACTCCAAAAAGAGAAAGCAAAGCAAAAACCAATAAATCAAAAAGAAAAAGAAAAGGGCCAAAATCCAGGCTGTTACAAGCCAAATACGAGGCCTTATTGCATGGTCCCCGGATGGCTGTCTCCATGGGCATACAACGCCTAGAAGTGTGCGGGGACTCAAACACTGCAATATCTCAAATAAATGGAGATTTCAACGCTAAATATCCGAAGATGGCAGCGTATCGTAACACAGTCATAAAAATGTCGGCCCGGTTCAAGGGGCTCGAGTTCCATCATGTGTCTCGAGAAAGTAATCAAGCGGCGGATGTTCTTGCTCGTATTGGCGCTAAGCGCGACCCCGTCCCACCTAATATCTTTCTGGAAAGGCTCTTTAAGCCATCTGTGGTGTGGCAGGGGGAAAACGGCAATACTAGTCCAGACCGAAACATAACCCCAGATCCCGGAAACACCGACATAACACCGTCGGTGCATCTCACCATGGAAGTCATTGCCCCATGGACCGAACCCTTCCTGGCCTACCTTAATAGGAAGGAGCTTCCCGAGGACCAGAATGAGGCCGGCTGCATTGTCCGGCGCTCAAAGGCCTATAAGGTTCATGATGGAGAGCTCTACAAGAAAAGCGCCACCGGAGTCCTTCAACGATGTTATCCGAGGAAGAGGGGCGGCAACTCTTGGCTGAAATTCATGTCGGACTCGGCGGTCACCACGCCGCAGCTCGGGCCCTTGTTAGCAAGGCCTTCCGTATAGGGTTTTATTAGCCGACGGCCCGAGCAGATGCACAGGACCTTGTCCAACGTTGCGTCAGATGCCAACTCTTTGCCAATCAAAGCCACATGCCCCCCAATGCCCTACAAACAATCCACATCACTTGGCCTTTCACGGTCTAGGGACTCGACATGGTTGGACCCCTTAAAGGAGGAAGCCATAAGAAAAAATATCTGCTGGTTATGGTGGACAAATTCACTAAGTGGATAGAGGCTAAACCGGTCAAAACAGCTGAGTCCGGCCTGGTGATAGACTTCACATCCGATGTTGTGCACCGTTATGGTGTCCCACACAGCATCATCACTGACAACGACTCCAATTTCACAGCCGACGAGGTAAAAAACTGGTGTACTAATCTGGGTATTAAACTAGATTACGCCTCCGTCTACCACACACAAACCAACGGTCAAGTCGAACGCGCCAACGGCCTTATTATGAGCGGCATCAAGCCCAGACTAGTGCGGTCTTTGAAAGAATCAGACAAGCACTGGGTTGAGGAGCTCGACTCCGTACTTTGGGGGCTGCGGACCACGCCCAACCGTACTACTAGGTACACACCTTTCTTCATGGTGTATGGTGCAGAGGCCGTATTGCCCTGCGATATTATTCATGACTCACCTAGAGTGCGTATGTACGAAGAGAGAGAATCCGAGCTTGATCGGCAGGACAACCTAGATGCCTTGGAGGAGGAACACGATGTCGCAAAAGCCCATTCAGCAGTTTACCAACAACAGGCTCGAAGATATCAAAGCAGTGAAGTATGGGCCAAGACTTACAACGTTGGCGAACTCGTTCTACGGCTCCCGGAGAAGAAAAAGGACAAACTCAAGCCCAAATGGGAGGGTCCCTTCATAATTGATGAAGTTCTCATCGGAGGAGCGTACCATCTTCGCGATGCATCAGACAATCGCCTCGAGCCGAACCCCTGGAACGCGGCCAGACTCCGGAGATTCCACGCCTAGCGCTAAACCCCGTGTTCATCTCCTCCTCCCCTATAGTTTCCATTATTTTTTCTCTCTTCTTCGATTACTTTCTTCTTTCTCGCTTTAAAGCTTTGGTGCGGCTACACCGCACACCATTGGCACATACATCTTTAAAAATGTACGTCACTTGTACATGGGGGCTTCTCGGACAGAAGTTCTTGTCATTCCTTGAGCATCAAGCTCCTCACATATGAGTTTTTCCATATGTACCTTTTCTTTGCCATTATATGCATCGATATGACTTAAGTTTGGGCCAAGGTGGGTTGCCTGGCTCCTGTGCTTATGCCCTAGATTCCCATTAGTTCGGCTAGGGCATAAAGGGAGCACCTTTGTGATTGTTACCGCCGGGTCATCCGGATGTGTACCTCAGACTGGGTGAAGCCGAAAGCTAGCTTTCTTAAGGGAATATTCGGTCGGCGAATTAAAGATGTTTTTTAAAGTTCACTCCATTATGCACCCCCAGAAGTTATAGAAACCGTGGTGCTCACATCACAATTCGGACATGCGCATTAAATGCATGCACACCCAGGGAAAGGAACCCTTAATGGAACTATTCTCTCTGGAAGATGTTTCTTACGATATCAATGTAATATAACATAGCTAGCCAGATACAACTTGTCTGTTCAAGCAACTATGACCCCTACGCCTAGTTTTCCAGGCATACCCCGGCCTATTCGGCTGCGAAGGTATTCGGAAACACTCTGCACCTTCGGGACCGGAGGTTGAAGCGAAAAGGTCTGCCATGACAAATGATATACAATTCAACTAGATGAGGAAAGTACACGGTCACTTGGACTCAAAAACCTCCTCCTCTACACCTTCCAACAGGCAGTCTAACTTACAATCCTGTTGGGAATATTTGGCGGCCACCTCTACTTGGTCATATACTAAACTAACGGGAATTTCTTCGCCATTCGACCCTACCGGTCTGACACGAGCCATGTGATTAGGATCCAGCTTGGTATATCATGTCTTCACCATGGCCCAGGCCTCTCGCGCACCCTCTCAGCATGCCGATATCATCCACACCCGGATACGCCGCCGCGCTCCATTGAACAGCTCTACCAGCTGCTCCATGCTTCCTGGAGCGGGTCAGATGGCCATAAAGCCTTGGCTACACTCCGCATAGCCTGCCGAGCTTGCTCGTGCAACTGCGACAGCCCTTTGAAGAAGATCACTCGATGATCCGGACACCTCCTCTTCGGGGCGGTTCATCAAAACGCCTGCAATTATAGCAATGTCAGCTACCGTTACCTCCAAAACTGTTATAAAACAAAAGTGGCCACATACTGAATATGCCGCCTCGCAGCTTCTTATTCTCCTTCACAGAGTCAGCTAGATGAGCTCGCACATCTTTCAGTTCTTCGCCTAGTTTGGAGTTCGAGTCATGAAGTTTCTTTTTCTTTTGAACGACTTTTGTCAATACACGCTCGCCTGCTGCTAGTAGCTTTTTGGCTCCGCGTTCTTCTCTTCGAGCGGCGTCCAACTACTCTTGCACTTGGTCTAACGGCCGAACAGAAAGATTAGCACACAGATTTGCACTATCGGCGTATCATTATGAATTTTCGATAGAAGGAAACATTACCGGGAGATGCTTTGTATTTCTCCAGTTCGGCATTGGCAGCAAGCAGCCGGTGCTGACACTTTTCCAGCTCCTGAGCTAGCTGGGTGTTATTCTCCGTAAGCACTTGGTCATACATTGATCCTTAAATCAGTTGTTTCAACTCCTTTAAGTCTTGGGGGCTACTGCATATGGTTATCATAGTCAGACAAAATAAATTTACCTGCACATCTTTCAAATGTTGCTTTGTGGCCCTGTTAATCCCATCTCGAGCAGCTCAGATGTACGCATCGGCCGAGTTGAAGGCGTTAAATGACTCTTATGAAAAGCCAGGGTCTTGTAAAATGGCGCTGATGATTCACCGCACTCTCCACTTCCGAGTTGGTGATGGATACATCATCCGAGTCCTCGACCAGAGGATAGTCCGGCTCCGCCTCCGCGTCGGCCCCCGTCTTCATGGCAGGATTTGAATCCTAGTTGTGGGAAGTACGGCCGCTCGAGCCTCCGGATACGGTCCGGTGCATCTTTCTCCTGACACATGAATAACAGGAAGGTCACGGTTGGACGTGACTGCTCAGGTGCAGGTTGGCGAATTCATACCTCTTCGGTGATGGCATGGCCGTATCTTCGTTTGCTTTCCTCTTGGAAGGATCGCCCGGAGTGGGGGACACTCTCTTCGGAGGTACCCTTGGAGTAGTACGGCGCGCCGAACCCTTCCCCTTTTGAGCACAAGACAGTGCGGTGGATAAGAAGGAAGGAGAGATCTCTTTTGAATAAGGTGTGTCCGGATCACTTACGTGTGAAGCTGGAAGAAGACCGGGGTAGCCGGCGATGATGGCCACTTCTGTGCCATCGTAGCTCGTCTGGTAAAACACCCCCTGCGCAAGTACCATAAATATACCCGGATCCTCTTTGAACCTGGGATCGAGCTCCTGGTTGTGGTCCTCCGGCTGTGGGGCGGGACTATGAAATCCCTCGGTGACCTTTCGCCAGTGCTGTCATAAGCAAACATGCTAGAAGTTTATCAAAGGCAATTCAGAGATGGAAGAAGTAAAAACAGAGGGGTCGGGCCTTACCCAGCTAGGAGGGTTGTACATAGAGTACCCGTCTCTACATTTGATGCGGAGAAATTCCTTTTCCTCCCCTTTGAACAGTTTGACTAATATCTTAGCCAAAGCGGTAGGGGTATCCGGACCTTTCTGGCCGCAGCGAGAGGCGTCGTCCTCCCCATTGTATTGCCACATGGGAAGCCCTCTGTATTGGAGCGGCTGAACTCCTCGCGCTATGGAAATCGCCATAACCTCGATTACTGTGAGTCCGGACTGGGTGAGCTCTTTTATCCTGCTCATCAGCTAACAAACCTCCGCGCCGTCTTCCTCTTCAAGACTCCGGGGACGCCAACTATGGCGTTTCTTCAGTGGGACACGCGCAAATTCAGGAAGACCCTTTCAAATCGGGTCAAGGAGCGCAACGTCCTCTATATAAAACCATTCGGAGGGCCATTCATCAGGTGCCTTCCTTGGTGTGCCAGATGGATATACGGTATCGGCGACACGCCATATTTCGACTCCGCCCACTTCAAATATTGACCCTTCGTGATTGCGCGGGATGAGACAGAACAACTTCCTCCACAACTCGAAATGAGCCTCGATGCCTAGGAAAAGTTCGCATAAAGCGACGTAACCCGCAATGTGCAGAATAGAGGCCGGAGTGAAGTTGTGCAGCTGGAGGCTGTAGTATTCCAGAAGCCCTCGGAGGAACGGATGGATTGAAAATCCAACACCTCTTAGCAGGTAGGGGACAAAACACACTCCCTCCCCCCGGACGGATTGGGGAAGTCCTCTGCTTGAGTCCCCTCATTGAAGAAAGCTAGCCCCGTTCGAACAGGGACTAGATCTGCATGGGGAAGGAATCCCTGCGTTTGCAACTTTGTCAATTGTCTATGAGACACGGAACACCTCTCGCACTCGCCTGTCTCTGGCCCGGGACGAGCGGAGGAGCTGGGAACACTAGCCATGCAGGAATGGTTTCTCCTAAGCAGTCTCTGGGGATTTCTTCTGCGTAGCGCTGAATGGATCTGGGATCCAATCTCTTTAAATAGGCGCTCTTCCTCGCATGGATGGGGTGTTATTCACAAAATACCCTGACTTTCCACATTCACTCGACACGTGGAGGACGAAGATTATTCAAAAGCGCAGAAGCCAAGGAGGCGGCATTGGATCAATGACCGAATACATTACTTGGGGATCAGTGAAGGGGGAACCCGCCTTGCAATGCCGAAGCCAATATGTGTGCCGAGCACCTCGCTATTGAAGACTGGTTTGGGACTACTGAGGGAGTCCTGGACTAAGGGGTCCTCGGGCGTCCGGCCTGTTATCCATGGGTCGGACTGATGGGCTGTGAAGACATGAAGGCCGAAGACTGCACCGTGTCCGGATTGGACTCTACTTGGCATGGAAGGAAAGCTTGGCAACTGAAGATTCCTTCTTATGTAACCGACTCCATGTAAACCCTAGATCCCCTCGTGTCTATATAAACCGAAGGGGATAGTCCGGAAAGGACACCACATATACTCATTACCATATTCATAGGCTAGACTTCTAGGGTTTAGCCATTACGATCTCGTGGTAGATCAACTCTTCTAACACTCATATTCATCAAGATCAATCAAGCAGGAAGTAGGGTATTACCTCCATAGAGAGGGCCCGAACCTGAGTAAACATTGTGTCCCCCGTCTCCTGTTACCATCAATCCTAGATGCACAGTTCGGGACCCCCTACCTGAGATCCGCCGGTTTTGACACCGACAGGAGGGACGCAGCTTCATTGATTTACTGCTCCTTCCTTTGGGTGTATGACAGGTGGGCCCAACAGGTGGCTGGCCCACCTGTCATACAGCCAAAGGCAGGTGCAGTTAAGGCACTGGAGCTTAGTCCGCGAGGGAGAGGGCATTGTAATCAAACTTCTCGTTGTTGTACGAGTTGACGCGACACATCAAAGGAGTGCACTCGATATATTTCAATAATTTGCATTTACTGATGCATTAATTACAACGCATGCATGCATGTCGTGACTTTCCTTTTGATACTTGCATGTGATGATTTAATGCACCTTGAAGTAGTATGAATATGTGATGGTAAAGCTTTGTAATGCCCTGGCCCTAAAGCGAGAGGGTTATGCACGAGGAGGGACGACAGACGAGGAGCTCTGTCCTGGTTTATTGGTCCCTATGATAATCTGTGCCAAATTTTGACTATAAATTTAACTAACCATATGTTCATGCATGTCACAAAAAATTACATCATTGAAAACTATTTTCAAATACGAATCAAAGGATATAATTTTTGTTAACATGCACTAACATTTTGTCAGTTAAATCTTTGGTCAAAATTTAGAACAAATTACAAAGGGGCCCGATAAATACTGTACTCTCACATTTTGTTTTGAGGATACCCCCACATCGAAAATATAAATAATAATGCATGTTGGGGCAGCCCACGTTTACGATAAGTTTAGCCGTGGGCTTGTTCACAAATTTTACGAGGTGGTGGTTGTTCATTTAATGGAGGGTCTAGTACCAGACTTGAACGATACAAAGTGCGAACTGGCACACCGTAACACCACTTGGAATAAGCGGGTAGCTATCTCAAGAAGCAATCAACAACTCACAAAAAAATGGCGACCTAGCACATACACAATTTTAAACGATTGTTTTGATGGAGTGGAAAGGAAAACTACCCCACTACCTATATATAGGCCGGAGCCTCCGCGCTTGCTTGCTAGGGTCGCTCTATTCACACACTCTCAACCTCTCCAAATCTAAACAAGATAGCGGTGGTAACACTGTCTTTCTATCCTCACTGCTGGTTACAGATCCGGACGTATCCCCCTCCGCCGGTGAAGGGGAGGAGGGGCAGCGTTTAGGCCGTCGTCGACAGCGAGGGAGGAGACCCACTGCCAGCGGCACCGTTATCTCTGGCCGAGCGTCGACACGGGAGGTCCTCCGATCACTTCGTCGCTGCCCTACTGTGGGCGGATCCGGCCTCCCGCCGGCCACCTATCCACATCCCCGACGACCTTCAGGTATATCTTCCTTCGAAACCGGCCTAGCTCTACTTCCCCAGCTCGCTACGTTGCTGCATGTGCATCATTTTCTACCTCTCAGCCCCTCTTGATCGGATGGTCCAACGTCACCTATTTTTTTCTATTGTTAGAGGTAAAGCTACTTCATGGAGTCGAATCTTGTACTTGGTTCAAACAGGAAATAAAGGGGGGGGGGATTTAGTATGTACATCGGACTTGGTACAAACATGAAGGAAAGGGGGTGAAAGTAGTACAGACTGGTCATCCAATCGGTCTCTTGGTCGAAAAGGGAAATATAGGGGAAACGCTGTACATAGTGGTATGACGAAAACTAGATTTTCTATCCACACATAGGAGTAGGTGGCTAGAGTGAACAAAAATGGGACCAACCCAGATATGTGTTCTTGGATGTTTGTTTCTCGGGGCAACAAACTCTGAATCGCCACTTTATGCCCCTGTTTAGGTACATGGTGCTGGACTGCTGGTGCACCCACTGTCCCATGCCCTTATACCGAATATTTAGCTGTTCTTAATCTAATGCTCCTGGTAAATTGAAGCCATACCACTATTATAAGCCATGACAAGTTCAGCCAAATGTTTTTGCCAGTAATTGTTTGAGACTCTAACTATTTCCTCTGTAGCTTTTTTTGCAAACATGGATAACCATTTCACCTCGTTGCTATTGTGACCTTTTGGTGCACTGCACAAAACACTTCTTAGAAGAAGTGACTTTTGTGTTGTTTAACTGGAATGTCAGAATGGAACCGTTGGTTCATTTCGGTGGAACTGCAGAAAGGGAGATATGTGTTCCAATCCTCATCATCCATATTGGCACCATAACCTTCCTTTAGGTAAGAATTATATTTAATGCATGTGTTCATCTCTATTTTGCAACTGCCATGAGAAAATAATGCTATTGTTTACTAGTACACTTGTACTCCCTCACTGACAAAACCAATTCTGAAATAGAAGGCCAATCATGTACTCGGTTTCACCAACTAGTGAGGAGAAAGAGAAACAGAGCATGAAGAGGAGGAAGAAGAAGAATAAAGAGGAAATGCAGATCACATGATGATACCGTCCTATGTTATCCTGACATCTTGCTAGTGGTATTGTATTGCCGTGTTGCTACTAGTCTTAATTTACTTGGAAGACTAGCAAGTTGCCTGTGCGTTGCACGTAACATCAAGATGCATTTGTATGAGTAGTTTATCTTATGAGAGAAAAGGATGAACGAGGGAAGGCCTTATTTGCAAATGTGGAGATGGGTGTGGGTACCTTTTTGCAAAATTGCCATAGTTTCCTTCCTATCCGTCAGATATAAATCAGACGGCCTATATTGCAGGATGGCAGGCACACCATCATGACCAACTCCATTTTTTATAAGAGTAGAGATATATAGAGAAATGCAGCAGAGTAGTACTTGGGTTGATGACACATCATACTAATTAACTGGATTCTGGATGCATCTGTGATCCAACTCTACATGATCAACAGTGCCAAGGTGATCTTGCTGAAGTCGAGGCCTCAGTCGAGGACATTCCAGGGCTCTGGCAACGTCTACCTTACATGTGAGATGATCCTCCAGGGAGCCCTTCCACTTATATTGTCTCTCCTACAAGGTCACTTAATTAATTAGGAGTACTTAAGTAGCACTAATTTATTGCTGCCTAATTTTCCTGTCAGAGTTAAACAAATCTTTGGTAGCACCCTATGCTGAATCATGTACGTGTGTCTGTGGAGGTGAATCATGTGGTGGAGCAGGGAGGGAATCTTGGTAGTGTCATGACATAATAATGCTATTTTTTTGCATGTCAATTTATTGCCATTGGTTCATTGAGGCAATGTTTTGCATATTGTCCATCATGAATTTGATGTTACTGTTAGAGTAATATGCTAATGTCTTTCTATCCTTTCTCTCTAAGCTAATGAAGGTTTCACCTCGTTCCTACTTGTGCAAACAGGGATCATGTTGTGCCAATCATACATTTTAGTGGAACTACACAAGACAATACAATGAACTATATCCCATCCAGTGCTTTAACTCTGCTGGAAGTTCTCAATCATCTTTTGATATAATCTCACCACTGGTAAACAAGAGTGATTTCAACCATACATTTGAAATGCAAAAAAATATGTACTATTGAGTGATTCCAGTGAGTGCTTTATCATCTCTTCTGATACTACATGAATAAGCTTTTTTGCTCAGTTGGTACCGGCCTAAGGCCTTCATCCATAATAGTTTGTTGTCATCTCTATTTGTATCATGCTACTATGTTGCTACTGTCATGAGAAACTCATTTATCTTTGCACGTTAAATTTTTGCAACCTATGATACATGGCAATGCTTGAGTGTTGAGCTAATTGACACTGATTAAATAAACTAATACATCTCTTTAAGAAAGACTACTATGTTGCTAAGTTTACCCATCAAGATAATGAGGGTGCTTCTATTTGTTAGTGTATGTTTCATCAACTAGTCCCACTAATACAGTAATGTCACTCTCTCAATATATGTGCCAACAGGGATGCTCGATTTTGGTCGAACTGCACAAAAAATTTGGGTGCTTCATTGCCTCGACTGCTTCCTTCCATTCCTGTCAGTCGCTTATCTCGGATTGCTTCCTTCCTTTCCTGTCAGTCGCTTTGCTTATCTCAGCTTACAGTCAAAGGAAATAGTAATTGATATGCTACCTCACACAGGTTGGTACCGGTCTTTATCCTGATTATTGTGCTTGTCATATGTATTGGTAATTTGGTATTGTGCTACTGGTTGCCGATTTCATAAAGGAGTAACTTGGAGCCTAAACTCGCAGGCAAATCATTACATTGGGCGATTTCAGTAGAACTGCACAAAAAGATCAGATGGACAAATACTTATGCTGCTGCTTTGTACTCCAAAGTTCACTCAGACAAGCATCGATGTTGACAAGAAGAAGTGCCTATATTCATTCGAGCAGCAACCGGCGTCAACCAGTTGTCAAACTCCAAGTATTAGGAGAGTGAACGCCAAAAATATTGCTTGGCGCAAAGCCCAGAAAAATGCAGTCCAGTCTTTGGTCCCAACTTGTGCCTTTTGGTCATCAGCACATATGGTAGCGAACTGTATGGCATGGAGTCTAAAGATTCCAGACAAGTTGGTTGACGCATATATTCATCTGGCAGTTAATCAGTCTGCATGCCAGGAATGCTCCATTTCATTTGAACCGCACAAAAAATTTGGGTGGTTCATTTTCTCAACCGCCTCCTTTCTTGTCTGCAACGTTGAATTTGGGCGAGCTACGGGACCAAGATGAGCCAGTAAACTAGTTGGATGAAAGTAGTGGCCAAGTTGCCCAAACCTCCCTAGGCACGAGGCCACTATTTGAGGATAAACCTAGCTACAAGCAAATTTCAGATTGTTTGTGCTGCCTCTTATGTACTCGAAAGTTTACTCGTACAAGCATTAATTTTAGCAAGAAGTACCTCCAACTGAACACCATTTACCAGTCTGTACCCTAGGTAATTAAAGTTTGTCCATGGATGATATTGGCTGTGATCTCAATCATTTGGATGCATAAACATACTAAACATGTGTATATCTGAATCTTTTTGTGAATTATCTATGAATATTGTCTTGTGATCTATCAATCATTTGGATGCATAGACATGCTGAACTTGTGTATATATGAATCTTTTGAGTTGTTGATTTTGAATGTTGGCTATGAATATGAACGTGTCCTGTGAACCTGAGTTTGATACGAATGTTTACCTTTTCGGTTGTACTTGTATGTGAACTTGTTAGTATGTCTACTGTGGGATTTGTGACGTGTGGGTGTCAACGGCACACCCTCTTCCCGAGAAGAATTGCACCTGCTTTGTTCGGGTAGCAATGACGCATCAGCTCGTTTTAATCATTTTGCTCTGTCTTCCCCCCTCCCCCGCTCAACCCCAGTTGTAATGTTTTCAGCCTCAAAACAAACATAGTAATGCGTTGTTTTGGGGCTTGATGAAAAATCGAGTGCTGGTTTTTGTAGGTTGGCCCGCCCAACAAATGGGCTGCTGGTCCACCACAGACTGGGAGGCTAAAAATACAAGTTGTATGGTGCAAAGGCAAGTAAAAAACGCCATCGAGAGCCATCCACTGAAAAAAATCACGACTGATGTGCTTCTTCAGTCGTGCCGCTGGCCCTCTCTTTAATCCAGTTCTCTCCATTCCCTAACCGGCAGCACGGGGTGGAAGTTTATTTCCCCCTCGCACCTACTGGGGGATTGAAGAAGCACGACATCGAATTCAACACCGGTGATGGCTGCTTGTCCAAGTGATTTCCAGATAAGAAACTGCATGTTTCAGAGGCAGAGCATTTAAATCAACATGCACTTTTCAAACATGGATAACAGAATGTTGGAAATTTTATTCATGGTAAAAAAATGGAACTAACAACAAGTTAACATCATGCTGATCAACATTCATGTGTAGTATATCTTAATATGATGCAAAGTCAAAAAGATATTCTATTTTCAAAATGGAAAGACAATGTTGAGTGTGTGAAAAACTGCGTAAACTAGGGACAAAATTTTGGCAAGTGTTAGATATTTTTCAATTGCACCAGTTGGAATCGAACCAGGGCAGTACATCTTTTGGGTGAGAGGGCTGCAGCCACCGGGTGTCAGGACCCCGATCCTATGTCACACCGATCTAGCATGTAACACATCATATCGTTTTGCGGCCTCACGCACGGTATCCCCACGGGTGCCACCTTACCTGGCCCGGGACCGATTGCGCCTTTTGGCTCACGTATATGATAGTGTCGCTAGCATCCATATGACAGAGAACCCGAGCCGACATGTCTAGTCGTAAACCCAAGGTGGCACTAACTTACGGGGACAGGCATACATGACCCAGCAACGAACGTGTCGGTCATCAACGTATGAACCCAAGTCCTAGCAAGCTACAAGGACTTAAAGGAACACCGCGTGACATTTCCCTGAAAGGACATACACCGGAACGAAGGACACATGCCATTCAGCCTAAGTTTTCCTGAATAGTAGCAAGCTACCATGGCTCAGTTGAAGCACTAGGAGACATTTCCCCATAAGAGAGGCCACCAAGAATAAACAACTAGGTTGTCGGATCCCACACATACCAAGCATTTCAATAACATACACACAATATGCTCGATATGTGCAAATATAACATGGCATCACAACGAAATTCTATGACTCAAAGTATTTATTCATTAGGTTCCGAAGAGCCAGATATTACAAACATGGGTCTGATGACCCAGCATTCAAGTCATACAAGAAACAAGCACAGGCGGAATCATAAACATGTCTGAATACAAACATCGGAAAAGAGAGAAGGCTAGTAAGGCTATCTATCTACAAGATCCTTCAAAGGGTACAAGATCACAACTAAGGTAACAAGCTAAATATCGAAGTCCACGCGAAACTACTAGTGAGACTGAAGTCTCTCTGCAAAAACATAAATTAAGCAAACATGATTACAAATGTACCTAGCAAGACTTACATCAGAACTAGCTACATATGCATCAGTATCAACAAAGGGGTGGTGAAGTTTAACTGCAGCAAGCCAACTTTGACTCAGTGGCTATCCTGAACTACGTCTGCAAGTAACTCTTTTGGGGTGGCGCACACGAGTCCACATATTCACCAAATCAATACACCACTATGGATCCGCTCCCATCTCCCTACGAGAACGCCATCCATAGCACTCATGCTTATCTTGTGCATTTTAGAGTATCCACTTTCACTTGTCTATGAATTGTATAAGCAACCAAGTAGTCCTTTACCGTAGACGCGGATATTCGAATAGATAATGTTAACCCTGCAGGGGTGTACTTCTTAACACATGCTCTCGCCACTTACCGCCCTGTACATGTCATGTATCTCGGCAACCTTCAAGCGGAAGCCTGGCGAGGGCATCGGCCACGACCTGACTAACCACACAAGTCCCTAGTCCAGGTTTATCACCTATTCAGGTTCCATCCACAGGGAGTCCGGCTGAGGTTTCCAGTACAGCCCCGAACGATGTGTGCAGGGTTCCCGGGTCACCAAACGGGTGACTCGGTACACTGGGCCACGTGCCTATCGCATCACAGCCCACCCCTCGGGTCAATGCTGCGCATGGCCTCCATCATACTACAACCACCAGAAACTACTTGCAACTCCTGGACAGAGGACATGGGCGGTTAATAAGTCAAGACAGTTAATTAAGGATCCCAATGTGTGGTAGTAGCTGATCTTAAATCACACATACAGATCTCAGTTCCTAAGGACGGTTTCAATGAAACAACCCACCATGTACTCCTACATGGCCTCTCATCGATACCTTTACCAAATCGTGTTCACACACTTAGCTCTCAACAGTAGGACATGTCCACACACCCCCAATTCATCCCCGATGAATCAGACCTGACTCAACTCTAAGCAGTAGCATGCATGACAAATAAGGATGAATGAGTAGGCACATCAGGGCTCAAACAACTCCTACTCATGCTAGTGGGTTTCATCTATTTACTGTGGCAATGACAGGTCATGCAGAGGAAAGGGGTTCAACTACCGCAACATGTTATAGATGAATCATCGTTGTCCTAATGCAGTAAAAGAGAGCAGGAGCGAGAGAGTGGGATTGTATCAGATTGAACAAGGGGGGTTTTGCTTGCATGACACTTCTGAAGATAGTATTGCT
Source organism: Triticum urartu (assembly GCF_056163025.1). Classification (NCBI taxonomy): domain Eukaryota; kingdom Viridiplantae; phylum Streptophyta; class Magnoliopsida; order Poales; family Poaceae; genus Triticum; species Triticum urartu. The sequence goes on from NC_141876.1 coordinate 427,533,273, forward strand.
CTTCATCGGTGTCATCGAACTCATCATCGGAACTACGTCCACTGAGAGGGGAAAGATACCAGCAAACAAGAGGGAACACAATCAATGCAATGCAATAATATGATGCATGAATGTGACATGGCAATATACTATGATTTGAGCTAATGCAGCTAGCAACGATTTAAATGGAGTTGGTTTGAACACAAGATTCAAATTCAAACTCCACATAAGGCATTTAAAATGCCATTAATTCAAATTGTCATATACAGTAGCTTTAGGTCACTCAAACATGCATGAAAATGCTATAAACAGATTTTTTTTGATTTTTCTTATAATTTTTCATATATAAATTATTTCATTCTGAGCTACGGTTTAATTTCTATTATTTTTAGAAGTTTTAGCTATTTTTTGGAATTTCCTAGCTATTTAGGAATAAACTAAATCCAGAAAATGTATTACTGCATCAGCCAAGCGTCAGGGTGACATCAGTAGGTCAACTAGGTGGCCAAGGTCAAACCTGACGCGTGGGACCCAACAGTCAGTGTCTCAGGGGTTAATTAATGTTCAAACTAATCTTATCCAAAACTAATAATGGCCTGGGGCCCACTGTTAGTGTGTGTGGGTGGTTTAGCTGGCATTGATTACTACTAACCATGCGGCCACGTCGGGATGCCGGAGATTGGCTGGCGGCGACCTCTAGCCGCGGGGGAGTCCGCTCGGGAAACACCCTCCGGCAACCAAAACAACGGCGAAGAGCATCTACGTGCAGCTCGCGCTCAGCCGCATCCATATAAGAAAGCAGGAGGGGCCGAGGTCGACCGGACTCGCCGAAATCAAGCTCGCGGCGGCGGCCGGAGTTCGGGTGACGTCGGGCTCGGCGTTAGAGTACACGGTAGGAGGAGTTGGTGGACGTTCCATGCTCCTGGGAGCGTGCAGAGCACGGTGACGCGCTCGGTTTCGAGCCTCAGCGGCTGCAGTGACGGCGCTGACATCGCCGGCGACGTGGAGCTCTCAGTTCCGGCTGTGGAGCTAGCTAGAGGATGCGTGCGATGACAAGGTAAGGGGGGTTTTGATCGGGGGCTCACAGAGGTTCGTTTGGCGCAGACAGCCAGGCCGGGGAGTGTCGAGGCTGAGCGGGACGCCGAGAGGGATCTCCAGCGACCGAGGTTGAAGAAGACGGCGGTGAGGGCGTTCGGGGGCGTCTGACATCGCGTTGCTCGAGCAGAAGACGCAGGCGACGGAGGCGAAGCTTGTGGACACGACGATGGGGCGAGGGAGCGGCGGTGGCTGCGAGAACGGTGATCGGCATCGACGAGCTCCATTCAGGAAGAGAGCAGAGGAGGGGGGAGAGTGAGCCACATGGAGGGGAAGCAGGGGACTGCCTGGCGTCCATAGAGACGTCGGGAAGGCAGCAAGAAGCAGGAGGTGGCCTCGCGCATGGATGCGTGCAGCGAGCACGCCCCTTCGTCCTCGTGGCACGGGAGGAAGACGACAGGGGGAGGCCAGTGGGTTGGGCCGGCCACTTGGGCTCCAGCTAAGCCCAGGTGGGTTCTCTCTTCTTATTTTCCTATTTTTTTATTTAAACTTGCCACATTTTAAAATTAGAACAATTCAAAACAGTGCCAAATATCCTCTAAGTATAACTTATGCTACTCATTGGACATTTCCAAATGCACATAAATTATCACAGAGCATTTAAAAACATATCTATATATATTTGAATATATTCAAATTCAAATAGAATATTGTTTTAAATTTAGAGACCAAATAATTCCTTAAGAATGTTCCAAAATTTTGGTTTGCTATATAACCCTTGCTAAAATTCTCAAAACTATTTTTAGGGAATTTTGTATTCATTGAATGCAATTTAAAGGGTTCTTACCCTTCTTTTAAAAGATTTTGAGGCTTTCAGATTCCCTCAATTCAAGTTTCTTCAATTTAAACATGATGCATGGATGCTGATGCAACTAATTATAAACAATTCTGGATTGTGACACCGGGCTAGTGTGGTGATACGTCTCCGTCATATCTACTTTTCCAAACACTTTTGCCCTTGTTTTGGACTCTAACTTGTATGATTTGAATGGAACTAACCCGACTGACACTGTTTTCAGCAGAATTACCATGGTGTTGTTTTATGTGCAGAAAACAAATATTCTCGGAATGACCTGAAACTCCACGGAACATCTTAGAAAAAATAATAAAAAATCCTTGCCAAAGATGAAGACCAGGGGGCCCACACCCTTCTCACGAGGGTGGGGGGCGCCCCCCCTAGGGCGCGCCCCCTACCTCGTGGGTCCCCTGTTGCGTCTTCGACTCCAACTCCACCTCCATATATTGAGTTTCGATGAGAGAAAAATCAGAGAGAATAAATCATCGCGTTTTACGATACGGAGCCGCCGCCAAGCCCTAAAACCTCTCAAGAGGGCTGATCTGGAGTCCGTTCGGGGCTTCGGAGAGGGGGATTCGTCGCAGTCGTCATCATCAACCATCCTCCATCACCAATTTCATGATGCTCACCGCCGTGCGTGAGTAATTGCATCGTAGGCTTGCTGGACGGTGATGGGTTGGATGAGATTTATCATGTAATCGAGTTAGTTTTGTTAGGGTTTGATCCCTAGTATCCATTATGTTCTGAGATTGAGGTTGCTATGACTTTGCTATGCTTAATGCTTGTCACTAGGGCCCGAGTGCCATGATTTCAGATCTGAACCTATTATGTTTTCATGAATATATGTGAGTTCTTGATCCTATCTTGCAAGTCTATAGTCACCTACTATGTGTTATGATCCGGCAACCCCGAAGTGACAATAATCGGGACCACTCTCGGTGATGACCATAGTTTGAGGAGTTCATGTATTCACTATGTGCTAATGCTTTGTTCCGGTTCTCTATTAAAAGGAGGCCTTAATATCCCTTAGTTTCCAATAGGACCCCGCTGCCACGGGAGGGTAGGACAAAAGATGTCATGCAAGTTCTTTTCCATAAGCACGTATGACTATATACGAAATACATGCCTACATTACATTGATGAATTGGAGCTAGTTCTGTGTCACCCTATGTTATGACTGTTACATGATGAACCGCATCCGGCATAATTATCCATCACTGATCCGGTGCCTACGAGTTTTCCATATACTGGTTCTCGCTTATTTACTTTCCCGCTGCTACTGTTACAATCACTACAAAATACCAAAAACATTACTTTTGTTGTCTTTACTTTTGTTGCCGCTACCACCACTATCATATTACTTTGCTACTAAACACTTTGCTGCAGATACTAAGTTTCCAGGTGTGGTTGAATTGACAAATCAGCTGCTAATACTTGAGAATATTCTTTGGCTCCCCTTGTGTCGAATCAATAAATTTGGGTTGAATACTCTACCCTCGAAAGCTGTTGCGATCCCCTATACTTGTGGGTTATCAAGACCTTTTTCTGGCGCCGTTGCCGGGGAGCATAGCTCTATTCTTTGAGTCACTTGGGATTTATATATGCTTATCACTATGAAGAACTTGAGAGATCCAAAAACCAAGATCTATCCCTCAACTACGAGGGGAGGTAAGGAACTACCATCTAGCTCTGCACTTGATTCACCTTCTGTTATGAGTAAGTTTGTGACACCTACATCTGCTTCTACTATTCGTTCTGATATGTCGCATGTTATTGATGATGCCACTTCTGCTATGCATGATACTTATGATGAAACTGCTTCTATCCCTGATACTACTGTGCCCCTTAGTGAATTTCTTGATGAACAAATTGCTAGGGCTAGAGAAAAGAAATTATTGAATCTGAATACGATGATGATAGTGATGATGAAAATATGCCTATTATTCCTGAAGGTTATCTTTTTGATATGGAATCTTCCGCCGTATTTCTGCTTGCAAAGATAGATATGAGCTTAAGAGGTTATTAATTAAATGGAACAAAGAATCACTTAGAGATAGAATGAAACCCGACCCTGCTTTTGCTACTTCACCTATATGTGTTCCTGATAAATATTATGAATTCTCTGTTGATCCTGATATAATTACTTTGGTTGAATCTGATCCGTTTTATGGCTATGAATCTGAAACTGTTGTGGCACATCTTACTAAATTAAATGATATAGCTGCCCTGTTCACTAATGATGAGAGATCGCGTTACTTTTATATACTCAAAATATTTCCGTTCTCATTAAAGGGTGATGCTAAGATATGGTTTAATTCTCTTGATCCTGGTTGTGTGCGTAGTCCCCAGGATATGATTTATTACTTCTCTACTAAATATTTCCCTGCTCATAAGAAACAAGCTGCTTTGAGGGAAATGTACAACTTTGTGCAAATTAAAGAAGAGAGTCTCCCACAAGCTTGGGGGAGGCTTCTCTAGTTACTTAATGCTTTGCCTGATCATCCTCTTAAGAAACCTGAAATACTTGATATCTTTTATAATGGACTAACCGATGCTTCCAGAGATTACCTGGATAGTTGTGCTGGTTCTCTTTTCAGGGAAAGAACACCGGATGAAGCTGAAATTCTATTGAATAATATGTTGACAAATGAAAATAATTGGGCACCTCCTGAGCCAGCTCCTGAGCCATCTCCTGCTCCAATTACTGAGCCTATTCCTAAACCAACTCCGAAGAAGAGAGGTGTTTTATTTCTCAGTCCCGAAGATATGCAAGAGGCAAAGAAATCTATGAAAGAAAAAGGTATTAAAGCTAAAGACGTTAAGAATTTGCCTCCTATTGAAGAAATACATGGTCTTAATTCATCGCCTGTTGAAGAAACCTGTGATCTCAATTATTTATTTACTAAAGAACCTCCTGATCCCGATATCCCAACACAGGTAGTAAAGGTAAATTTTCTCTATAGATATGATAAAGCTGAAGTCCCTCCTACTAAAACTGCTAGTCAATGCTTGGATGAGTTTGATAACTTTATGTATAAGCAAGATGACTTCAATGCTTATTTTGGTAGACAACTAAAAGAAAATGCTTATATGATTAGACGCTTGGGTGATTATATGGCTAATATTAAAGGTGAACTTAAACTTGTTAGCAAACATGCTTCTATGGTTACCACTCAAGTAGAACAAGTACTTAAGGCTCAAAAAGAAGTGCTTGATGAAATGACTAGAAAGAAAAATGATTATGCTGTTAGAGTGGCTACTAGAACTGGTAGAATGGCTCAGGAACCTTTGTATCCTGAAGGCCACCCTAAGAGAATCGAGCAAGATTCTCAAAGAAATAATATTGATGTTCCTAGTTCTTCTAAAAAGAAGAAGAAGAAAAATGATAGAACTGTGCAAACTTCTAGTGAACCTATTGCTGAACCACCTGATAATCAAATGATATATCTATGTCTAATGCTGAAACACAATCTGGTAATGAACATGAACCTAGTAAAAATATTAATGATGATGTTCATGATGATGCTCAACCTAGTAATGATAATGATGTAGAAATTGAACCTGCTGTTGATCTTGATAACCCACAAGCAAAGAATCAACGTTATGATAAAAGAGACTTTGTTGCTAGGAAACATGGTAAAGAAAGGGAACCTTGGGTCCAGAAACCCATGCCTTTTCCTCCGAAACCATCCAAGAAAAAGGATGACGAGGATTTTGAGCGCTTTGCTGAAATGATTAGGCCTATCTTTTTGCGTACGAGATTAACTGATGTGCTCAAAACGAATCCTTATGCTAAATATATGAAGGATATCATTACTAATAAAAGAAAGATACCGGAAGCTGAAATTTCCACCATGCTTGCTAATTATACTTTTAAGGGTGGAATACCAAAGAAACTTGGAGACCCCGGAGTACCTACTATACCTTGCTCCATTAAAAGAAATTATATTAAAACTGCTTTATGTGATCTTGGAGCCGGTGTTAGTGCCATGCCTCGCTCTTTATATCGTAGACTTGACTTGAATAAGCTGACACCTACTGAAATATCTTTGCAAATGGCTGATAAATGAAGTGCTATACCTGTCGGTATCTGTGAGGATGTGCCTGTTGTGGTTGCAAACGTTACTATTTTAACGGGCTTTGTTATACTTGATATTCCCGTGGATGATAGTATGTCTATTATTCTTGGAATACCTTTTCTTAATACTGCAGGGGCTGTTATTGATTGCAACAAAGGCAATGTCACTTTTCATGTTAATGGTAATGAGCATACGGTACACTTTCCGAGGAAACAACCTCAAGTCCATAGTATCAACTCTATTGGAAAAATTCCATCGATTATATTTGGAGGTTTTGAATTTCCTCTTCCTACTGTCAAGAAGAAATATGATATTCTTATTATTGGGGATGTGCATATCCCCGTTGAGGTAACTTAGTGTTATTCGAAATTTCTTCGGTTTCATGATTATCGGAATGAGTTTGTTAACAAGACTTGATCAACCTTGTTAGTGGATTCTTTTTGATGAGCATGAGATGGATGAAACTAGAAGCACAAACTTCTGTACCCTCTCTATATTTTCTGTTATTTATATTAAATAAAGTAAAAATAGTATTTTTTGTCTGTTTCTTGACTTATCTGTGCAATATAAAAATATCCCGAAAATAGAAGTCCTCAGAATGCCATGCCAATTTAATATGATTTTTTCGGGAATATTTGAGGATTTACTATGCAAAAATTACCGCGGGAGGAGCTGCCACCTGGCCACGAGGGTGGTGGGCGCGCCCCCCCTATAGGGCGCGCCCCCTGCCTCGTGGGCCCACGATGGCCCTCCTCCACTTATCCCAGCACCCATCTTCTTCCCCTATCTCACACAAACCCGAAAAACCAACTCAAGCACGAGTTCCAGCCACTTTTGCTGCGATTTTCGATCTCCTTGCTCAAAGCACCCCTCGCAAAACTGCTTGGGGAGATTGTTCCTTGGTATGTGACTCCTCCATTGGTCCAATTAGTTTTTGTTCTAGCGCTTTATTCTTTGCAAATTTGTGTTGCATAGGTGACCATGTTCTTGAGCTTGCATGCGAAATTTACATGGTTCTAAGTAGTTCTAATGCTTGATATAGGCTCTAGACACTTGTAGGAGTAGTTGCTATCAATATTATTGAGTTTGGTTTACTTTTATTTTGAAGTTACTAAAAATTTCAGATTGTTTCAGAAAAATTATGAGGAGATTATTGAGGGGCTCATCAAGCCAAAGCTCAAAGGAAAAGGCACCGAAGCCTAAGTATAATTTGCCACGCACCACGGAGATTCGGGCGTGTGAATGGCCTTCTGATGATTTCTTGAGAGCAGCCGGTATCTATGAAGATTTTCATGAATTGGCTCACAATGCAGGCCTCACCGCTTTCCTCCACGACCAATGCGATCAGTATCTCTTACTCACAAATACCTTTGTGCAAAACTTTCATTTTCATTCTAGGAACTCACCACCTACGGTGGAGTTTCATTTATATGATGAGCATAAGGAGATGTCACTTTATGATTTCTGTCGGATTTGTTTAGTCCCTTTTGAGGGCAAGACAGAAGAACCACATCATGATGATGTGACTGGGTTTATTGATAATAGCACTGTAGGAGAAACCAGGAAGGTTTCCGACACACGAATCACTAGCATACATTTCCCTGTTTTGCGTTACTTTGCATTATTTGCTAGTCGTTGTTTAATTGGACGCGGAAATTCTGGAAACCTTAGTATCCCTGATTTAATTATTCTGCTCCAAGGTTTATACAGTGATAACACTTTTAGTTTGGGTGGTATTATTGCTAGACGGTTAAATATGAACCGTACTAAGGGCCCCATCTTTGGAGGCATCTATGCCACACGCCTAGCCGCACATTTTAACATACCTATTAGGCATGCTGAGAAGGAAGAAAAGGTGCTGCCCCGTGTTTATCTAGATCATAAAAGTATGGTGGCACATGATTTTATTGTTAAAAATAGGGCAGGGGAGCTTAAATATCAATTGTTCTTTAATAAACATCATCCTGAGACTATTACCTTGTCTGCTCCTTCTTTGTTTGATTTGACTTCAGGCACGTACCTTGTTCCGTTGATGGCTATTCACGCCTACCGGAACCCTGCACCAGCCTCGGAACAGGAGCCACAAGATGAACCTCCACGACAATCTGTTTATTCTTGGGATCCAAAGATGACTGTCAGCCAGTGGCAGTCAGAGTCTTCTTCCTCATCACAGTACGACCCCAACAACTATTATTATGGATATCCGCCAGGCCAGCCGTGGCCATAGACCAACTTAGGCCAAAAGCCTAAGCTTGGGGGAGTACGTATTTCTCACCGACATTACATTTATGTTCACACACACTCATTGCTAGATGTCGGTGCTCATACTTTTTCACTGTAATATCCATGCTAGTTTATTTTCCTTTTCCTGCTTTCTTCTTGTGTGTTTGTTAGACCTTCAGAAAAAACCAAAAAAATTAGTAGTAGTTTATTTTTCTCCTGTAGTAGTAATAATTTAAAAGAAAACCCAAAAATATTTCCCGTTCTTCTTTTGCTTGTTGGGATCTTTCCCGTGTAAATAATTTTATTTCGTTTCTTCTATTTGGGGGTCAGTAGGAGAAGACCATAATTAAATTGTTGAAGTGGCTCTTATATGCATTATTGTTGATTCAACCAAGAGCCCATATTGCCTTGTCTTCTCCTGTTTATTGAATGCTCGCAGATTCCAGCTTAGTCCAATGCACGTGCACTCTTATTATTATTCACACCGTTTGATCGTGCAAGTGAAAGAAAATTATGATGACATATGATGGACTGACTGAGATGAGAAAAGCTGGTATGAACTCGACCTCTTTTGTTTCTGTAAATATGATGAGCCTGTCGTTCTTGATTTAGCTTATTATGAATAAACATGTTTGCAATAACGATTGGAGATCAGAGTTTCTTGTGCCATGCTTGATTAGCTATGAGTTATAATGATTTACCTTGTATGTCAACATGCTATTGAGATGATTATGATGTGGTATGATAGGGTGGTATCCTCTTTTGAATGATTTAAGTGACTTGACTTGGCACATGTTCACGCATGTAGTTGAAACAAAATCAACATAGCCTTCACGATATTTATGTTCATGGTGGATTATATCCTACTCATGCTTGCATACAATGTTTATTAATTTTAATGCATGTACATGGCTGTTGTCGCTCTCTAGTTGGTCGCTTCCTAGTCTTTTGCTAGCCTTCACTTGTACTAAGCGGGAATACTGCTTGTGCATCCAATCCCTTAAACCCCAAAGTTATTCCAGATGAGTCCACCGTACCTTCCTATATGCGGTATCTACCTGCCGTTCCAAGTAAATTTGTATGTGCCAAACTCTAAACCTTCAAATAAACATTCTGTTTTGTATGCTCGAATAGCTCATGTATCAAGAAAGGCTGTCCTTATCTTCCGTGTTAGGCGTGTTATTCTCAAGAGGAGTGGACTCCGCTCCTCACTCACGAGAAAATGGCTGGTCACCAGGATGCCCAGTCCCATGCTTTATGCAAACTAAATCAAAATTAATTGCAAACAAAACTCCCCCTGGGACCTGATGTATGTTGGAGGCACTCGTTGTTTCGAGCAAGCCATGGATTGATGCTTGTTGGTGGAGGGGGAGTATAAACTTTACCATTCTATTTGGGAACCGCCTATAATGTGTTTAGCATGGAAGATATCGCCATCTCTTAGTTGTTACGTTGACAATGAAAGTATACCGCTCAAAATACAAGTTATCCCTATTTCAAAACCGAGCTCTGGCACCTCTACAAATCCCTGCTTCCCTCTGCGAAGGGCCTATCCATTTACTTTTATGTTGAGTCATCATCCTCTTATTAAAAAGCACTAGCTGGAGACCACGACTGTCATTTGCATTCATCACTATTAATTTATATTGGGTATGACTATGATTGGATCTCTTTTAACATGAATTACAATGTCTAGTCAGTCCTTGATCTTTAAAGGTGCTCTGCATTTATGTTTTGCGGTCTCAGAAAGGGCTAGCGAGATACCATCTTGTTATATCATATTATGATTGTTTTGAGAAAGTGTTGTCATCCGAGATTTATTATTATGACTTGCTAGTTGATTATGCTATTGATATGAGTAATGATGAGACCTGAGAATTATTGCAAGTGTGGTTAGTTATGGTCTATGTTGAAAACTTGAATGCTGGCTTGACATAGTTACAACCACAAGAGCAAATAGAGTTTGTAAAAGTTTTTCTTTCTTTCTTTTAGTTTGTCAACCGAACTTCTTGAGGACAAGCAAGGGTTTAAGCTTGGGGGAGTTGATACGTCTCCGTTGTATCTACTTTTCCAAACACTTTTGCCCTTGTTTTGGACTCTAACTTGTATGATTTGAATGGAACTAACCCGGACTGACGTTGTTTTCAGCAGAATTACCATGGTGTTGTTTTATGTGCAGAAAACAAATATTCTCGGAATGAACTGAAACTCCACGGAACATCTTAGAAAAAATAATAAAAAAGCCTCGCCAAAGATGAAGACTAGGGAGCCCACACCCTTCTCACGAGGGTGGGGGGCGCCCCCCCTAGGGCACGCCCCCTACCTCATGGGCCCCCTGTTGCGTCTCCGACTCCAACTCCACCTCCATATATTGAGTTTCGATGAGAAAAAAATCAAAGAGAAGAAATCATCGCGTTTTATGATACGGAGCCGCCGCCAAGCCCTAAAACCTCTCGGGAGGGCTGATCTGGAGTCCGTTCGGTGCTCCGGAGAGGGGGATTCGTCGCCGTCATCATCATCAACCATCCTCCATCACCAATTTCATGATGCTCACCGCCGTGCATGTGTAATTGCATCGTAGGCTTGCTGGACGGTGATGGGTTGGATGAGATTTATCATGTAATCGAGTTAGTTTTGTTAGGGTTTGATCCCTAGTATCCATTATGTTCTGAGATTGATGTTGCTATGACTTTGCTATGCTTAATGCTTGTCACTAGGGCCCGAGTGCCATGATTTCAGATCTGAACCTATTATGTTTTCATGAATATATGTGAGTTCTTGATCCTATCTTGCAAGTCTATAGTCACCTACTATGTGTTATGATCCAGCAACCCCGAAGTGACAATAATCGGGATCACTCCCGTTGATGACCATAGTTTGAGGAGTTCATGTATTCACTATGTGCTAATGCTTTGTTCCGGTTCTCTATTAAAAGGAGGCCTTAATATCCCTTAGTTTCCAATAGGACCCTGCTGCCACGGGAGGGTAGGACAAAAGATGTCATGCAAGTTCTTTTCAATAAGCACGTATGACTATATACGGAATACATGCCTACATTACATTGATGAATTGGAGCTAGTTCTGTGTCACCCTATGTTATGACTGTTACATGATGAACCGCATCCGGCATAATTATCCATCACTGATCCGGTGCCTACGAGTTTTCCATATACTGGTTCTCGCTTATTTACTTTCCCGCTGCTACTGTTACAATCACTACAAAATACCAAAAACATTACTTTTGTTGTCTTTACTTTTGTTGCGGCTACCACCACTATCTATTACTTTGCTACTAAACACTTTCCTGCAGATACTAAGTTTCCAGGTGTGGTTGAATTGACAACTCACTTGCTAATACTTGAGAATATTCTTTGGCTCCCCTTGTGTCGAATCAATAAATTTGGGTTGAATACTCTACCCTCGAGAGCTGTTGCGATCCCCTATACTTGTGGGTTATCATGTGGTATGCTAGAAATAATGAAGGCGTCTTCCCCGGCTCTGGTTCTTTCTCGTCCGTGTGCGCTCGGCGTGGTGCTGCCGTATGCCGTTGTCAACATGCTCAACAAATGAGAGGAATCTGGAGAGGATTGTACGCCGAGAGACTGACAATGAGGACCCACCAGGTCCAAGCCATACACAAGCAAGTGCGCCATTGGGAAAAAATTTCCTCCTAATTGTATACTAACGTTGGGGCCCACAGGTTTGTCAACCTTAGTCAATAAACAAAATAAATTTCCAATAATGACTGTCATCGGGGAGCTTTTTTTCAGGGGTATTGGGGATCTTTCTGTTGTTGTTGCTGGAAAGGGGTATCGGGGATCTAGCTGGTACTTTTTTTCCAAAGGACGAACAAGTATCAGCTAGGCCTAGGTTTTGTTTTTTAACATGCATAGCCCACGACATATGGAGACAGTGGTTTCAACTTATTTTTTGAGGTCCATACCGGCCTATGGGCCTCCCAGCGTAGGTTTTACTTTTTCTTAAAGATCGGCAGCCCAATGTTTTTTTAATAAAACGCAAATCTCTGCTCTATTTATCTATATAAGTATAATAATGTTGTGTCCAATTTATGTTTTCCCTTCTAACCACATTATATATATTTATATTATTACTATGATCGTATATTCAATAGAGACTTATATATACATTATAAAAACATCCCACGACTTATTAACTTATAAAAGTAAATGTTTAACAGAAGTTGTTTTTGACTCACGAGAAGATTTTAAGGACCAATGTAACAATAACGTGCTCATTTTTGTTTTGAGCAATAACTCGCTAATTTGTTAATTATATATATATATAATGTGTCACTCCGGTTTATTTTTGATATTAATCGCTCCTTCTAACCTAACATTATATATAGAACGAGCCTAGCTAATTTGTGTATTTCAAGAAAGTGCAAATGGGCTGGGATTTCTTAGAAAATATTAAATGGGCCGCATTGACGCGAAATTATTTGTTCATCCAACCCAGCAAATGGACTGTAAATTCTAGAAAACATGGATGTTGCGGGATTTCCTTGGCCACCTATGGGACCGGGTGGCCCCTTCTTGGTTTAGCAGGAGGGACGGCGCGTTGCACAAAGAGAAGACCAGCATACGGCAGCGCGACAGAGAGCACACAAGCGATTTACCCAGGTTTTGGCAGCCGCGAGGCATAAGACCCTACTCCTGCTTTAGTGGACTGATGGAAGAATGAATGTGGTCGTGCGTAGTACACTTGCCCCCCAAGGTTTGCCTTGGGGGCACAACGACTACGTGTGTGTGGTGGCTTGGGGTTATCGATTTTCTAACCTTCTAACCCCTCCTACGAGTGCCATGGGCCTCCTTTTATAGATTAAGGGGTCACCAAAGTGGCAAAGTGGTCATTATCCACTGATATGATAGCAAATAGTGCTATCATACCTAACTCTGCGGGCTGATAGGGTGCATTAAATGTGCCACTTAGTGTCACATCACTTGGCGCCCGGCAAGGCCCGCTGGGCTATCTTGCCAGCTCCGCACCTGTTCTCTTGACACGTCACTGGATGAGTGTCATCTGTAGACTTCTCTGTAGGAAATGGCTGCCATGTGGCGAAAGGCTGCCACTTAATCATCTTGTGGCTTGACACCACACTGATTGACAATGTGAGTCGTGCTTGAGTGGTTGGTTGGGTGGTTCTGCCCCCGCGAGCCCCGGCAGGCTCTGCCAGGGAGCCTCCGTAGCTTGCTTCTGGTGGTGGCCTCGCCCCTTGTCGGGCTTGCCTGCCCGGCAAGGGAGGCCCTTCTCTTGCCGATATCGTGCTCCTTAAGCTCGATCTTGGTCCTTCTGAGCTCCATGTTGGTTCTTCAAATCTCTTGGTTCTTCAATCTCTGAGTTAAGCTGGTGCTTCAATCTTGATCTTGTGCCTGTGCATAGTTGGTCAATAGACCCAGGGTTTGTTGCACCGACAGAAGCCCCCGGGCCTGCCCCGAACGCGTTGCTGAGCATCGTCGGGGTAGGGCCTAATAAGTGCACATGCACAGGTTGCTGAAGGGGTTGGCCCCTTAAGTTTTTCATTGCTGCTTCATCAGCCTTGATTCCGGGCTACTTTTCGGTTTTCCCGTGTGCGGCATAAAGCCAATAGTGGTGGGGTTGTTCCAGTAATGGCCCGTGAATGACTTTAACGCACGGGGTAGAAACTGCCAATTTACTCTTCCCACGGCGCGCCCTTATCCTTAGCCACGTATGCAGCATGCATCGTGCGGGGTAGGTAACGGAGGCGCGTGGCATGGGAGAGTACCATGGAAAGGGCCCGCCCATCTTGAATTGGTGGAGGAGGGCGGTCGTCATCCGTGGATGGAGCAGCTGCCCCTCCCCGCCCGACCTATAAACGGGGAGGAGCAGAGGAGGGCGGAGTCATCCGTCTCCGTGGTCCTCTTCTCCTCATCTTCTGTTTCTGCTAGTCATGCTTGAGAAGGAACTTTGGGGCCAGCCCCCGGGCTCCTGTTTGGTATCTCCCTTGGATTTAAAAGGAAGGTTCCGGTGGCGTGGCGCCGACGCCGGGAGTGGCAACCCCGGCGCGCTTCCCGCCGGGTCGCCCGTGGCCTTGACTTCAGTGGGAGGGAATGCGACCAACACCACGTCGTGGCTCGAGATGGACACGCCACATGGTAGTCGACTGCTCCCCATTCTTCTTCCCTTCGTGGCATCGGGGAGGAGTCGTAGAAGAGATTTGCCGCAAACAGGGGCGAATCTGGCTCCTCCTAGACGCGGTTTTCTTCGTCGAACAGGAAGGCTCCTTGCTTTCTCACGCGTCTTCAGGACGTGCAGTGACTTCTAACGTCAGGGCTCCCGGGGACGACCATGCTCTCTGTGGGACGACTTAGAGAGCATGGTACCCGACGTGGTGGTCGCGTCGAGGTCCTCGGGTGGTAGTGATGCGGACGACATCGGCAACGATGACGCATCAAGAACGGGGACGACCGTTCCGATGACCGTGTTTGCCGGTGACTCCGTACCACCCATCTGGTCCTCTAGCAGTGTCACCATCCACGCCCTCCCTCCAGTTTCTTCCTCCCTGCCGGGGAGCAACGCCGTCCTGATCCTGGGGAGGCGCCGAATCCCAGCTGTGCGCGCCTCCGGCCCCTTCGATCTCTTCCTGCAGGAGATGGACAAGGGCAAAGGCGTAATGGGGCACTTATCTTTTTTCAATCTTAAACTTGTAGGCAATTGCCAAATTTTAATTCAAATAATGTAATCTCTCGAATCCATCTTTTGTGTTCTATAATGCTTGTACTTGTATTCGCATGTCAATGAAAGAAATAAACCTTGCCGAGAACTCGTGCATGTATATGTCCATGCAGAGGTGGAGTGCCTCTTTACTGTAATTAAACGAGTTTTCCCGGCAGGATATCCTGCCAGTGCCCTTTTCGTCTGCCGGAGAACCATGCCTGCCGGGGAATAGACTGAGGCGCCAGCCCCCCGCCCACTCCCTTTTCACCAAGGGCCACTGTGACCATCCAGGCCGAAGCAACATTCGAGCCAAGGATGGGAGCACCCTAGTTTCAAGAGAGCGGCGAGGTTTCTCTATGCACAAGTTATAGCTTATAGAACACTAATGGACAAGAGGTAAACTTATCTGTTTGGCTTGCCGGGGGATCATGATGACGTGCAATCTTCTCGTCCCTTGTCGGAGTCAAGTTCACGGTAGGAACCTGCAACTCCATGTAGATGAGAATGAATGCAGGATGCAATCCTATCTATATGCATATGCAAATGCTCATGAAATGCTTATGCAGTGATCTGGGTGTGCTCGTGCATGCATGCGATCTCGATCGGGGGGCCCCACAACGCTTCTTTATTTTATCTTGAACGGGGTCATCACCCAGGCTTTGTACAAGGGGTTACATGCAACTGAGGCATGGCCTGTACAAAAGGGTGGCTGTCGGGCGGTGCCCGGCAGCCTCGCACCTTACGGGTAGTACTTACAGAGTTGCTCAATATTCCATGAGTTTTGCAACTGTGTGCCATCTCCGGTCTCCAGACGGATAGCGCCAGGTCTGGTGACTCGTACCACCCGGTAAGGGCCTTCCCACTTCGGTCATAGCTTGTTTGTACCCTTGGCAGACTGAACGCGCCTAAGGACAAGACCACCTTCCTCAAAACACCGGGCATGAACTATGCGGCTATGATAGCGACGCAGGGCTTGCTGGTAGTGTGCAGCACGCGTAGCAGCCTGGAGACGGTTCTCCTCAAGTAGCACAGCGTCGTCACACCGGTGCTGATCTTGCGCTACTTCATTGTAGGCAAGCACTCTAGGGGACCCATAAATGAGTTTCATGGGGATAACTGCTTCTGTCCCGTAAACCAGGGAGAAGGGAGTCTGCCCGGTAGCTCGGTTCGGTGTCATTCGAGGGACCAGAGAACTACCAGTAGCTCCTCGATTCACTGCCTGCCATGCTTCTGCAGTGTATCGAAAGTTCTTGTCTTGAGTCCAGCATTCGCCCTCTCAGCTTGTCCATTGCTCCAGGGGTGTGCCACAGAAGCGAATGAGATTTTGCATTCGAGGGTGTGAACATATTGCATGAAGGTGTGGCTCGTGAACTGGGTGTTGTTGTCTATGATGATCCTTGCCGGAACTCCGAAACGACACACCAATTCTTTCAAGACTTGATAGCTGACTGAGCAGTCACCTTTCTCATGGCAGTCACTTCCGGCCACTTTGTAAACTTGTCGATGGCAACGAACAAGAATTCAAAGCCCCTGATTGCTCGGGGGAAGGGGCCGAGGATATCAAGCCCCCAGACCGAAAATGGCCATGATAGAGGGATTGTCTAAAGGGCTTGGGCAGGCATGTGTGTTCTCTTGGAATGGAACTGACAGGCTTCACATTTCGTGACGAGCTCAACTGCATCTTGGAGGGTTGTGGGCCAATAGAATCCTTGCCGGAATGCTTTCCCAACTAATGCCCTTGATCCAATGTGTGAGTCGCACATTCCTCTGTGAATCTCAGCCAGCAGTTCCTTTCCATCCTCCCGACAAACACATAGGCCCGGCTGGAGGGGGTGGTTCGGCAGGCTGTGAGGAGTTGTTTCCGGCAGGGTCTCTGCCGGGAGTGAATGGCTCTGCCGAGAGAGGCTTACCGTAGTCCATCTTTCTCCTCTTCCGGGCCATTGTGGCTGGTGATGTGGAGGGTTGAGAGAGATGGAGAACAAAAGTTCCTGGTTCCACAGGAAGCTTCTGCGCATCACACTTTGACAGGTGATCAGCTATGCTGTTTTCCGCACAGGGTACGTGCTCTGTTTGCAACCCGTCAAAGTGCTCCTCCAATCTCCTTACTTCCTCGACGTATGCTTCCATCAACGGGCTTTGGTAATCCTTGTTGACTTGCCTCACCACGAGCTATGAATCTCCTCAAATGATCAGCTTCCTAATTCCCAATTCTGCTGCAATCCTGAGCCTGGCAAGGAGCCCTTCATACTCTGATGTATTGTTGGTGGCTTCTTCCCGGGAAAAGTGCATCTGGACGACGTATTTCAAGTGCTCCACGGAGGGGGCAACAAGAAGCATGCCATCCCATGTACCTTGTAGGGAAAAAGCACCATCAAAATAGATAATCCATTCTTGGGGTGATTCCTTGCCGGTGAGGGAGTCTTGGATTATGGCGTCCTCGGGTGTCCGGGCTATGTGACATGGGCGGTACTGGTGGGCCGTGAAGATACAAGATAGAGGGCTTTCCCCTGAGTCCGGATGGGACTCTCCTTAGCGTGGAAGGCAAGCTTGACGTTTGGATATGAAGTTTCCTTTCTCTGTAAACCGACTCTGTACAAACCCTAGCCCCCTCTAGTGTCTATATAAACCGGAGGGCTTTAGTCCATAGGGGCAGTCATAATCATACAGGCTAGACATCTAGGGTTTAGCCATTACGATCTCATGGTAGATAAACTCTTGTAACCCCTATACTCATCAAAGTCAATCAAGCAGGACGTAGGGTTATACCTCCATCAAGAGGGCCCGAACCTGGGTAAACATCGTGTCCCCTGCCTCCTGTTACCTTTGATGCTTAGACGCACAGTTCGGGACCCCCTACCCGAGATCTGCCGTTTTTGACACCAACATTGGTGCTTTCATTGAGAGTTCCAATGTGCTGTCGACAAAGTATTCGATGGCTCGTTCGATCATCCACAATTATGATGTTTTGGGGAGATTCCCCCCAACCAAATTTTCGTATTCGGCGGCTTCGCGCTGCGTGCCAATTCGATTGGCCACCCCGAGCAGATCGACAGCTATGCCCCTGGTCATCGGATCAGTTTCGAGAATCTAAACTATGTCGCTGATATCCGAGGAGATTTGTGTCGGATGTGGGGTTCTAGCAAACCCTTAAGGTTCGAACACTGGGGTGCGCGTGAAGCCTTTCCTTCCTACCAATCTACGCCCTAGCTCGCTAAGATCTTGCAGACGAACTCGACGAACTCGCAACATAGAAAGACACGAGTTCTAGCACACGTTCAGCTCGATGACGATCCCCGGACTCCGATCCAGCAGAATGTCGGGGAAGAGTTCCGTCAGCACGACGGCGTGGTGACGATATTGATGTTCTACCGTCGCAGGGCTTCGCCTAAGCACCGCTGCAATATTATCGAGGATTATGGTGGAGGGGGGCACCGCACACGGCTAAGAGATCAATGATCAATTGTTGTGTCTATGGGGTGCCCCTGCCCCCGTATATAAAGGAGCAAGGGGGGGGAGGCGGCCAGCCTAGGAGGAGGGCGCGCCAAGGGGGGAGTCCTACTCCCACCGGGAGTAGGACTCCTCCTTCCCTTGTTGGAGTAAGAGAGAAGGAAAGAGAGGGAGAGGAACAAGGAAAAGGGGGCTGCACCCCTTGTCCAATTCGGACCAGAGGGGGGGCGCGCGTCTCCTTCCTTTTGGCCTCTCTCCTCTATTCCCGCATGGCCCAATAAGGCCCATATACTGCCCGGCGAATTCCCGTAACTCTCCGGTACTCCGAAAAATACCCGAATCACTCGGAACCTTTCCGATGTCCGAATATAGTCGTCCAATATATCGATTTTTACGTCCCGACCATTTTGAGACTCCTCGTCATGTCCCCGATCTCATCCGGGACTCCGAACTCCTTCGGTACATCCAAACTCATAAACTCATAATATAATTGTCATCGAAACCTTAAACGTGCGGACCCTACGGGTTCGAGAACAATGTAGACATGACCGAGACACGTCTCCGGTCAATAACCAATAGCGGAACCTGGATGCTCATATTGGCTCCCACATATTCTACGAAGATCTTTATCGGTCAAACCGCATAGTAACATACGTTGTTCCCTTTGTCATCGGTATGTTACTTGCCCGAGATTCGATCGTCGGCATCTCAATACCTAGTTCAATCTCGTTATCGGCAAGTCTCTTTACTCGTTCCATAATACATCATCCCGCAACTAACTCATTAGATGCAATGCTTGCAAGGCTTAGGTGATGTGCATTACCGAGAGGGCCCAGAGATACCTCTCCGACAATCGGAGTGACAAATCCTAATCTCGAAATACGCCAACCCAACAAGTACCTTCAGAGACACATGTAGGGCACCTTTATAATCACCCAGTTACGTTGTGATGTTTGGTAGCACACAAAGTGTTCCTCCGGTAAACGGGAGTTGCATAATCTCATAGTCATAGGAACATGTATAAGTCATGAAGAAAGCAATAGCAACAAACTAAACGATCAAGTGCTATGCTAACGGAATGGGTCAAGTCAATCACATCATTCTCCTAATGATGTGATCCCGTTAATCAAATGACAAATCATGTCTATGGTTAGGAAACATAACCATCTTTGATCAATGGGCTAGTCAAGTAAAGGCATACTAGTGACACTCTGTTTGTCTATGTATTCACACATGTATTATGTTTCCGGTTAATACAATTCTAGCATGAATAATAAACATTTATCATGACATAAGGAAATAAATAATAACTTTATTATTGCCTCTAGGGCATATTTCCTTCAGTCTCCCACTTGCACTAGAGTCAATAATCTAGATTATAATGTAATGATTCTAACACCCATGGAGCCTTGGTGCTGATCATGTTTTGCTCATGGAAGAGGCTTAGTCAACGGGTCTGCAACATTCAGATCCGTATGTATCTTGCAAATCTCTATGTCTCCTATTCTCGAAATACGCCAACCCAACATCTACCATTGGAGACACCTGTAGAGCTCCTTTATAATCACCCAGTTATGTTGTGACGTTTGGTAGCACACAAAGTGTTCCTCCGGCAAACGGGAGTTGCATAATCTCATAGTCATAGGAACATGTATAAGTCATGAAGAAAGCAATAGCAACATACTAAACGATCGGGTGCTAAGCTAATGGAATGGGTCATGTCAATCAGATCATTCAACTAATGATGTGACCTCGTTAATCAAATAACAACACTTTGTTCATGGTTAGGAAACATAACCATCTTTGATTAACGAGCTAGTCAAGTAGAGGCATACTAGTGACACTAAGTTTGTCTATGTATTCACACATGTATTATGTTTCCGGTTAATACAATTCTAGCATGAATAATAAACATTTATCATGATATAAGGAAATAAATAATAACTTTATTATTGCCTCTAGGGCATATTTCCTTCAGTCTCCCACTTGCACGAGAGTCAATAATCTAGTTCACATCGCCATGTGATTTAATACCAATAGTTCACATCACCATGTGATTAACACCCATAGTTCAGATCGACATGTGACCAACACCCAATGGGTTTACTAGAGTCAATAATATAGTTCACATTGCTATGTGATTAACACCCAAAGAGTACTAAGGTGTGATCATGTTTTAATTGTGAGAGAAGTTTAGTCAACGGGTCTGCCACATTCAGATCCGTAAGTATTTTGCAAATTTCTATGTCAACAATGCTCTGCACAGAGCTACTCTAGCTAATTGCTCCCACTTTCAATATGTATCCAGATTGAGATTTAGAGTCATCTGGATCAGTGTCAAAATTTGCATCGACGTAACCCTTTACGACGAACCTTTTTGTCACCTCTATAATTGAGAAACATATCCTTATTCCACTAAGGATAATTTTGACCAATGTCCAGTGATCTACTCCTAGATCACTATTGTACTCCCTTGCTAAAAACAGTGTAGGGTATACAATAGATCTGGTACACAGCATGGCATATTTTATAGAACCTATGGCCAAGGCATAGGGAATGACTTTCATTCTTTTTCTATCTTCTGCCGTGGTCGGGCTTTGAGTCTTACTGAACTTCACACCTTGTAACACAGGCAAGAACTCCTTCTTTGACTGTTCCATTTTGAACTACTTCAAAATCTTGTCAAGGTATGTACTCATTGAAAAAACATATCAAGCGTCTTGATCTATCTCTATAGATCTTGATGCTCAATATGTAAGCAGCTTCACCGAGGTCTTTCTTTGAAAAACTCCTTTCAAACATTCCTTTATGCTTTGCAGAATAATTCTACATTATCTCCGATCAACAATATGTCATTCACATATACTTATCAGAAATGCTGTAGTGCTCCCACTCACTTTCTTGTAAATACAGGCTTCACCACAAGTGTGTATAAAACTATATGCTTTGATCAACTTATCAAAGCGTATATTCCAACTCCGAGATGCTTGCACCAGTCCATAGATGGATCCCTGGAGCTTGAATATTTTGTTAGCACCTTGTCGGGTGGTAGGTGCGACATATGCCAACGGGTGGCTTATCATTGTGGGAGCCAGTAAGACATCGCCGGTGCCTGGAAACGGGATAAGGCGAAGACATGCATGCCGGCGGATCTTACCCAGCTTCGGGGCTCTCCGTGGAGATAACACCCCTACTGCTGCTCTGCGGGGTCTCCGCATGTTCACTAGATGAATCAAGTAGCCACACAATGCTCCTTGAGCTGTTTGGGGGGAGGAGGAAGAAGGGCACGACTAGCCTGCTTCTTCTCCTTGGGTGGTGTCTAGAACTAGCAAGGGGTCGAACCCTTTGCATGGGTGCTCCGGGGGGTTTATATAGGCCTACCCCCCGGGGGTACAATGGTAATCCGACTGGGCGCGGGGCCCAGCCGTCTGTGACTGCGCTCGCCGGCTTCTGCGCCGGCTGCTGGGGCCCGCCGACTGGTGGGTCCCGCCGGCTGCCGGCCCCTTGGTCGACAGCCAGGCCCCACTGTCCAGGGCCTGGTCGGCGGCTGGTTACTGTGGCTCCATCTTGTTGACGTGAGCTTCATCGTGGTAAGCGCGGCTACAGTGTCGCCGCCTGTCAGGCGATCGCTGTAGTCTCACCGCGTCTTGTCTCCTTAATGGGGCATCTTCTTCGAGGGAGGCGGCAAGCCGGCTGCGGGGAGCCGGCTCCGTCGTGGGCCGACTGGTTGGAGGCGTGGCCGCCTTCGGGCATCTCTTTGCTCGAAGGGGCCCACCGTCGGTGGGCCACGCTGGCGGCCCGTCGTGGGTGATGCCAGAGTCAACATGGCAACAGTGCCGCGCCGGACGGGTCATGCCTACCCCGTACGGCGCACTGTGCCAGGCGTGCTCCGGGATTCGGGGGTGGCAGGCTTTACTGTAGCCACGCCCCATCGCACCGCCGTTAGGTGGGTGCAAACTTTTGTGGGTACGGTCTAGACCGCTTTATGGGGAGCTGGCTTCTTGGAGTCGGCCTTCTCATGGCCGGCTTCTTGGAGTCGGCCTTCTCATAAGGGCTAAAGTCGGACCGCCTTCCGAAAGCCGGCCTGGATGGCAGCCAACAAGGGGAAGGCGGCCCCATGCCTCGGATTCTTGAGAGCCGGTCGGGCTCGCAACTTTTTCAGAAGGGCCAGGGGAAGCTGGCTAGGCTACCCATGGCTAATTACTCCGACAGTAGTCCCCGAAGCTGATCGAGCTCCGAGGCGAGCAGGAGGACAAGAAGCTTGGTCAGCTTCCCATCCTGAAGAGCCGGCTTAGCGGGCGAATGATGACTTCAGAGAGCCCCACGTCCTGTAGGCGGGTGGAGAGGGGGGACCTGCGCGCTGACTACGGGCCCTCCCGCGGCCACGTGGCGGCGAGATCCTGCGAGCGCACGCGCGCGCGGGACGCCGCCGCAGGCCCGGGCCCGCCACTCGCGAGCCTTGGTCCGGGCGTGGATCTTCCGTGGCCCACAGGGGCCGCTCGCCTTCTCAAGGCAGTTTTGTTTCGCCGTTAAGGTCAATAATCGCGGGACGTGGGGAGTGGGCACGATCGATCCCCACGCTTCCCCACGTTGCGCCTCCTCGGCTCCGCCACGTGAGCCTATAAGTAGGGGGGAGGGAGAGTGACAGAGGTTCGCACGCTCTCTCCCGCTCCGACCCTCCTAACCCTCGTTTCTTCCTCTCGCTGCCGTCGCAGCTTCCCGTCTCAGCGCCGCCGCGTCTCTGCACCGCCTCGCTCCCATGGCGTTGTCAAGCTCGTGGGACAGCTCCAACGTCCATGACGACCATGTGGAGTTCCTCCGCCAGACTCGGCGCCTGCCCGGTGCCGACCTCGTACAGGTCCGCCTGGCGCTGGAGAAGGAGATCTCGCTGGCACCGGAGGAGGGCGAGCGGGTCGTCTTCCGCTCGCACCGCCTGCGCGGCTTCGGCTTTCCGGCGAGCGGATTTCTGCGCTCTTTCCTGGAATTCTACAACCTCCAGCCGCATCACCTCATGCCCAATGCGGTGATGCTGCTGTCGGCCTTCGTCTCCCTCTGCGAGGGCTTCTTGGGGCTGCTCCCCACGCTGGAGCTCTGGTGAGAATTCTTCCAGAGCAAGCTCGGCATAGTCGTCGCCGGCGTGCCCGCCCCCTGCGGGGCCTTCATCGCCATGAGGAGGGCGAGCGAGAACAACCCGTTCCCGCCCATCCCCCTGATCCAGTCGGTGAAGGTCTGGCAGAGATCGTATTTCTACGTGAAGAACGTCGCCGAGCAAGGAGACTACATCAACCTGCCGGCTTACGTAGCCGGCCCGCCGGCTGGGAGGCAGCCCTCGTGGAGCTTCCGGTCCCGGTCACTGTCTCCGGCCGGGAACGCCGCCATCTCCCGGCTTCGGGTGATGATTCAGTTGGAAGGCCTACGCGGGGCCGACTTGGTGGCCGCCTTCGTGGAGCGCCGGATTCTCCCTCTCCAAAGCCGCCCCATATGATGTGTCAGATGAGCGGCCGCTTCGACCCAAGCCGGCTGAGCACATGGGAAATGCCCCACGCGGAGGTGGCGCTCATGGTTAATTACATCGCCAACTGCAAGCTCGCCGGGGACTGGCAATACGGCAAGGCGCCGTATTCTCGCGCCAATACTCCGCCCGTGGTAAGTTTCTCTCTTGATCTTCTTTTTGTCGTCAGCCGGCTTCATGACGGCCGGCCTCTGACCAGTCGGTTCTTTTGAGCAGAACCCTCTTCTTGCGCCGCCGGCCGGGGCGGCGGGGATTGAACGCCAGTATGCCCCCGACCGCACGGTGGACGATGTTGACGACCCGGACTTGGGGGCGGCCGCCATGGAAGACGCCTTGGTGGGGGACAGCGCCGAGCCCGGAGGCTCAAGGTTCACCGCGAGCTTCGAGGACTGGCCGGATGATTTCGAAGCCAAAGTCGCCCCGCGTCGCCAGCCGGCGGCCGACCATTAGGGCGCGGGCTCGTCTATCGCGCCGGCGACCGGCGGCGGCGCACAGAAGCATCGGGCCGCTTCAGGTCTCTTTGGCAGTCGGCCGAATAAGTCCAAGCCCTCCACCGCGGCGACAAAACGAGACGAGGCGGCTGCGAAGGCAGCCCGCTTCCACAAGGTGGTGAAGCAGCCTCAGGCGGTTTCAGCGTAAGTCGCCGATTGCCTGGTCGCATGCCCTTCACCATTCTCTTTCTCTTCGAATATTCTTCTTAACTTTTTCTCGCTTGCTGGACAGGGCGCCGCTTTCCCTTGAGCGGGGTCCGGGCGGCTCAGTCGTGGGGCCGGCTGGAGGGTCTTCGAGCTCCCGCCGCGTGGACCCCCGCGCCGATCTCAGGGAGGCCACAGAGCGGAACGCTCGCGAAGCGCGGGAGGAGCGCAAGGCGGCGGAGAAGGCGGCCACACAGGCAGCGAGGGAGCAGGCCGACGTGGCAGCCAAGGGCCAGACAGAGGCGGCTACCGCGGAGACGGAGGCGGAAAGCTCACGTAACCAGCCTCCGCTGCTCGCCATTCCTCTCCGAGCCGTAGCCCCCGACGCCCCATTGCCCTTGGCGGAGGAGATCGTCCAAGACCCGCCGCTGACGGAGAGGGGGGAGGACCCCGTGACCTTCGCGAGGAGAGCGCCGCCAGCAGCGCCAACCGGGGCGGGCCAAGGCGGCCAATCGTCAGCGGCGCCAGAGGGGCCGACTGGAGGTGAGCCGGAGAACAGAGCCGGCCTCGAGGTGCGACCGGCGACGGGCCGACGCGTAAGGGGAGGCGCCGCTCCGCCGGAGTTGCGCCGAGTCGCGGGCGCAGGCCAGTCGGCGGAAGATCTGGAGGCGGCCAGCACTGCCACGTCCGAGTGGACTCCCAGCGGGGGAACTGGCGAGCTGAATGTGGCGGCGCAAGGGGTCCGGAGCCGGCTGCAAGCTCAGGCCGCCCTGCTGCAACAGTTCACCCAGGAGTTCTTGTCAACGCGAGCCACTATCCGGGTGAGTCCTTCATTCTTGGCCGCTTTGCTTTCTTAATTTCTTCTGTGGGGGCGCGTCAGCGCACCCACTGGGTGTAGTCCCCGAGATTCGGGCCGACTACTGCGCAGTCGGGTCGGATCTTTCTCGACGGCTACCTTACTTTGCTTTTTTCTGAACTTTCAGGAATACCACAACCTTCGTGCTGCTGCCTTCAACTCCCAGGCTCGGGAGTTGAGCCAGAGGACCGACGACCTGGCCGACAGCCGAAGTAAGTACTCGATCTTGTCTGTCTCCTGTGGGGGCGCGTCAGCGCACCCACTTGGTGTAGTCCACGAGATTCGGGCCGACTGCTGCGCAGTCGGGTCGGATCTTTCTTGACGACTCTTTCCTTATTGGTTTTTCTTTTTCTTTGTCTTCAGGGGCCAACGCCGACTTGAGGAAGGAGCTCGGCGAAGCGAAGGCCGCCCTTCATACCAAGGAGGCCGAGTGCGCCGCCTTGGTCTAGGAACGGGATCGCCTAGCCAAGAAGCTGGCCGACCAAGAGGAGAGCCACAAAGCGGCCCTACAGGCGGTGCAGGAAAGCGAAGCCGCCTCGAAGGCGGAGTATGAGACCGAGGCGGCGAGCTGGTCTGAGACCCGGCGAGCCCTGGACGAAGGCTTCGGCCGGATCGAGGATTTGATCGATGGTAAGCCACCTTCCTCGGCCCTCCCTTGCCCCTTGCCGCCTGGGTTTTTTCACTTATCTTGAGCTGCTGCTTGTTGTTTCTTGCAGATTACTTCCCGGGCTACTCCGCCTTCGCCACCCAAAGCATTGAGGCCCATCGTGAGGCGCGTCGTCAGGCGGGGGCCAACATCGCGCCGGATGCGAACCGGACGCTCGAGGAGCAGCTCTTGGCTGTCCAGGCACGGTTGCAGCCGGCTCATCGGATGCTTCGTCGGCTCCAACGTGCCGGGGCGCAAGTGTTGGCCGCCCTCTGGCCCGGCGAGACGATCCCCCGCACCCCAAGCCGAACTGCCGACTGGCTGGAGGTCGCAGTTGGTCGCTTTGAGGCTTGGAAGGCGTCGGCGGCCCGCCTCGGAGCCGGGCGGGCGTTGGAGTTCATTCGGGCTTGGTACCCAGGGCTGAGCCTGGACCAGCTACGCACTTGGCGGATGGAAGCCGACGCGGAGCTGGAAGAGGTGAGGCCGGCTATCGCCCAGCGAGCTTCGATGATCGCCGAGTGCACCGACATCAGCGTTTTCGCACCTGAAATCGATGATGACGGTGTTGCTCAGCCGGAGGAGTGGTTCGGGCTGAACCCGGCGGTGGGCGAGGACTCGGCGGAGGAGATTGCTGCCAGCGACGAAGGCGAGGATGATGAAGAGGACAGTGAAGACGTCGAGCCGGCTGGTGGAACAACCGGCCGACCTCAGGCCGACCGTGCCTCCAGCAACGAGGCGCGTGGAAGCGCGCCCTCTGCAGGAGGCGGCGACCAAGCCGAAGTTCGTCAGCCGGCCGCTCCTTCAGCCGGCATGACCGTCTCCGCCAACCAATCTGGCTCGTCGGCCGCTCCGCCAGCTTGACCTGCCGTCTTTATCTTTCCTGCCTTGTTATCTTTGAACAATCTTTGTTAAGTTTTCGCAGTTCCACCCACTGGGGGTGTATCCAAACTATGTTGAATGCTGGCCTCTCGGAGGTCTTTTTATGTAAATATTATCATGTGCATGTTTGGTTTCCATTCGCGTATGCTTTTTTATCCTTAGGCTTTTTCCTTTGCCGCCTTCCCTCTTTGGGGAGGCAAGTACTTGAGCTTTCTTGGATTGAAGTGAAGTGAATGGAAACCGGCTGGCCGGCTACTCTGGTAGCCAGTCGGTGGTGTGAGAAAAATCGGCTTTTGTTATATTAGTCCGTTAGTCCCTAGCCGTTTTTCGTGTGGGCGCCCGTTCCTGCCTTTAACTCTTGCCAGCCGGACAGCCGGTTCTTCGAACTGCGACTTTTGGCGAGAGAAGGCTTGGGAGCCGGCACACTACTTGTCTGACTGCGGGTAGGACTTCTAACATAACTCCAGTCGGCCAGTCCCCGAGCCGACTAGTCGAACTCGGTGCCAGACGGAATAAGTAAATGACACGACAAGGTCATAAGCATGATACTTTTCATTCATAAATAAGGGATGGCAGTCCCTGAGCCTTCCTCGGGGAGCCTGTTGTCTTGTACTTAATACAAAAGTTAGCGCGGTACATACTGCATTTCAACTGTAAAATCTTCGGAGGAGGTTGGCGTTCCATGGCCGTTCCGACTCCTTGCCGGAGTCGTCTCTCTTGCGCGCCTTCGGCTTCTGTGCGTCGATCAGGTAGTAGGAGTCGTTGCCTAGAGCTCTGCTGATGACGAAGGGGCCTTCCCAAGGGGCTGAGAGCTTGTGCTGGCCGGCTGTTTGCTGGATCAACCGGAGCACAAGATCGCCCTCTTGGAAAGATCTTGGCCTGACCTTCCGGCTGTGGTAGCGGTGCAAACCCTGCTGGTAGATGGCAGACCGGCTGAGGGCTAACAGCCAGCTTCCTTCCAGCAGGTCGACAGCGTCTTCTCGTGCTTCCTTGGCCTCCGCTTCCGTGTACATGGTTACCCGAGGCAAGTCGAACTCGATGTCAGTTGGGATGACCGCCTCGGCACCATATACAAGGAAGAAAGGGGTCAAGCCGGTTGACTTGTTTGGTGTAGTGCGCAGACTCCAGAGGACAGCCGGCAGCTCATCGAGCCAGCAGCCGGCTGAGCGCTCCAGAGGTACGACCAGTCGAGGCTTGATACCGGAGAGGATGAGGCCGTTGGCTCGCTCGACCTGGCCGTTTGACTGCGGGTGGGCGACGGATACTAAGTCCAGCCGGATACCTTGGGCTGCGCAGAAACGTGCCAAGGCTCCTTTGGCAAAATTCGTGCCATTGTCAGTGATGATGCTGTGCGGCACGCTGTACTGAGTTGTTATGTCTGCGATGAATGTCACAGCAGTCGGCCCATTCAGCTTCTTGAGCGGCTTTGCCTCAATCCACTTGGTGAATTTGTCCACGGCGACGAGCAAATGCGTCATGCCGCCGCGCGCCGTCTTGAATGGGCCCACCATGTCCAGTCCCCAAACGGCGAAGGGCCAAGTGAGGGGAATGGTCTTGAGTGCCGAAGCCGGCACGTGTTGCTTGGAGCTGAAGAGCTGGCATCCCTTGCAATGTTTGACTAATTCTTTGGCGTCATCCAAAGCAGTCGGCCAGAAGAAACCATGGCGGAAGGCTTTGGCGACAAGTGATCTTCAGGCCGCATGGTGGCCGCATTCTCCCTGGTGAATGTCTCTGAGGATTGCAATGCCCTTCTCTGGCTCGACGCACCGTTGGAGGATTCCAGCGACGCTGCGCTTGAGTAGTTCTCTGTTGACGATTGAGTATGCTCCGGCTCGACGTTGGACTTGTCTTGCTTCTGTTTCGTTAGCCGGCAGGTCTTGGTTTACCAGGGAGTTGAGGATGGACTGAGCCCATGATGGAACCGCGACTTCTTCTACTGCCAATGTGGCTACTGCCACCAGGGTGGGCGGGCTGGGCGGTGAGGTGCTGGAGTCGGCTGCCGGCTGTAGTGCTGGTGCAGTCCCTGGGCCGGCTACCGCAGTCCCCGAGCCGGCTGTCGCAGTCCCCAAGCCCGCTGCCGAAGTCCCCGAGCCGGCTGCCGCAGTCCCCGAGCCGGCCGCCGCAGTCCCCGAGCCGGCTGCCGAAGTCGCCGGGCCGGCTACGGTGGTCTTGGGGTCGCCTACTTGGTTCTTCGAGCCGGACCCGGCCGCATCGGGGTCAGGCGGCATGAAGATGGAATCGGACTCTGGAGACGGTTTGATGGACGGCATGAGGAGGCGTTGTAGAGCAACGCCGGTTGGAATTGCTTGCCGAGTGGAGCCTATTCGAGCCAGGGCATCGGCTGGTTCGTTGTCGGCTCGTGGTACGTGGAGGAACTCGCATCCTTCAAAGTATCCGTTGAGTTGTTGGACCAGGAAGCGGTAGCTCTCCATATTCGCGTCCTTGGCGTCCCAGTCGCCGGATGATTGCTGGACCACCAGGTCCGAGTCGCCATAACATAGGATCCGGCGAATGCCAAGTTCTTTGGCAAGCCGGAGCCCGTGTATGAGCGCCTCGTACTCGGCCACGTTGTTGGAGGCGGCAAAGTGGATCTGTAGCGTGTATCTGAGCTTGTCGCCTTTGGGAGAGGTAAGGACGACGCCGGCTCCCAAGCCGGTGCGCATCTTGGACCCGTCGAAGTGCATGCGCCAATGGGTGGAGTCGGGAGCCGGCGGTAGGTACTAGGTCTCGGCCCAGTCGACGAGAAAGTCGGCCAGTGCTTGGGACTTGATGGCAGTGCGCGGCTGGTAGAAGATCGTGTAGGGGGCCAGCTCGATGGCCCATTTCGCCACCCGGCCGGATGCGTCCCGGCTGCCTATGATCTCGGCTAGCGGGGCGGTGCATACGACCGTGACGGGATGCTCTTGAAGGTAGGGCTTCAGCTTCTTGGCGGTGAAGTACACGCCGTAACACATTTTCTGGTAGTGCGGGTAGTTCTGCTTTGAGGCGGACAGCACATCGCTCAAATAATACATCGGCCTCTGGACCGGCTGGGCTCGGCCTTCTTCTGGGCGCTGGACTACGATGATGGTGCTGACCACCCGGCTGGTTGCGGCGATGTAGAGGAGCATGGGCTCTTTCTCAGTCGGCGCCGCGAGGACAGGCAGCGTGGCCAGCATCTTCTTCAGCTCGTGAAAATCTTGGTCGGCCTGGTCGTTCCACTCGAAGTGAGTGCTCTTCTTCATGAGGCAGTAGAGGGGGAGAGCTTTCTCTCCGAGCCGGCTGATGAAGCGGTTCAAGGAGGCCAAGCACCCGGTGAACTTCTGAATGTCTCGAAGCTTGGAGGGGATCGCCATTCTCTCGATGGCCTTGATCTTCACCGGGTTGCATTCGATGCCGCGTTCGGAGACCAGGAAGCCTAGGAGCTGGCCGGCTGGCACTCCGAACATGCATTTCTCAGGGTTAAGCTTGATTTGGAACCGGCGTAAGTTCTCAAACGTTTCCTTGAGGTCTCCCAACAAGGTGCCGCGCTTCTCCGTCTTCACCACGATGTCGTCCACATAAACGTGAGCGTTTCTGCCAAGTTGCTTGAGGAGGCACTTCTGCATGCAACGCTGAAAAGTGGCACCGGCATTTCTCAAGCCGAATGTCATAGTCAGGTAGTAGAAGGCTCCAAATGGCGTGATGAAGGCAGTCTTCAGGCGGTCATCCGGATCCAGCTTTATCTGGTGATATCCGGAGTAAGCATCCAAGAAACTCAACAGCTCGCATCCGGCTGTCGAGTCTATCACTTGGTCTATCCTTGGCAGGGCAAAGGGATCTTTGGGGCAGGCCTTGTTGAGACTCGTGTAGTCTATGCACATGCGCCACTTGTTGTTCTTCTTCAGCACGAGGACCGGGTTGGCGAGCCATTCTGGAAAGAAAACTTCCATAATGAAGCCGGCTGCCAAAAGCCGGGCTATCTCCTCCCCTACAATTCTGCGTTTCTCCTCCGACAGTCGGCGAAGGGGTTGTCTGACTGGCTTTGCGTCTTCTCGAACATGTAGTTTGTGCTCGGCGAATTTCCTCGGAACACCCGACATGTCCTTGGGGGACCATGCGAAGATGTCTCGATTCTCACGGAGGAAATCGGCGAGCTCGCCTTCCTATTTGCTGTTCAGGTTTGCCCCGATGACGGCAAACCTTTCTGGATGCTCGGGGTCAAGAGGTATCTTCTTCGTCTCCTTGGCCGGCTGGAAAGATCCTTGAGCGTCATGCTCCTTGGGGTTGGGGGACACGGCCGACTGTTTGCCGGCTATGGCCACGACTCGGTCCAACATCTTCTTCTCTTCGACAATCACAAGGGACTCGGCTAGCCGGCTGCTGGCTGCTGTGCACTCAGAGGACTTCTTGTAATCGCCGGCTATGGTGATGACGCCTTTGGTGCTTGGTATCTTCATCTTGAGGTATGCATAGTGGGGAACTGCCATGAATTTGGCCAAGGCAGGTCGGCCAAGCAATGCATGGTAAGGGCTCTCCAGGTCCACCACTTCAAACCAGATCGCTTCCCGGCGGAAATGCTCCTTGTCCCCAAAAAGTACATCAATCTTGATTTTGCCAATGGGGGCGCAGGACAGGCCGGGTACGATGCCATGAAACACTGTCCGAGTAGGCGTGAGCTGCTTCGTCTTGACGTTTAGCTTCTCCAGGGTGTCACGATACAGGATGTTGATGCTGCTCCCGCCGTCTATCAACACACGGGAGAAGCGGGCGGCGCGTCTATCCATTGCAAGGGTGGCTTCCAGGACCAAAGCATAAGAGCCGGGAGATGGCATCACCTCCGGATGGTCGGCCCGGCTCCAGCTGATGGGCTTTTCTGACCAATGCATGTGTCCGGCGGGGTTGGCAGCGACCACGCTAACTTCCTAGCGCTCTTGGCGCTTGCTGCGCCGGTCTTTGGGCTGGCTTGTAAAGACGATGTAGGTTGCTTGCTCATCAGGGAACTCGTCATGCACGGCTCCGACTGCGGGCCGAGCGGCCGAAGGCGGAGGCGGCGGGCCGGCAGGCGGAGGAGGCGCGAGCCCTTCGCCCTTAGAGATTCGGGTGAGCCAATGGCATTTTCGGGTCGTGTGGTTGGACGGCTTCGCGCCATTGTGGAACTTGCAAGGGGCGTCGAGAGTTTGCTCGTAGGAGAAGGCGGGCTGCCAAGCCGGCCTGCCGCCCTTGGGCTTCTTGGGCGCCGGTCGCTCTTCAGGCGGCGTGTCTTCGACTGTGGCCACCTGCCGACTGGCGGGAGGCGGCGCGGGGCCCTTGCGCTTGTGGTTGTTCGAATGGGGAAGTCGGCCAGAATCCCCAGCTGGCGTCTTGGGCGCCGGGTTGAGTACCTTTCCGGACGCGTCTACCCGAAGCTCGGTCTTCATCGAGGAGTCGGCAGTGGCGTACTTGTCCGCTATGTCCAGAAGCTCGTCGAGGGTAGCCGTCTCGTCGCAGAGGAGCTTGTGCTTGAGGAGGGTGCCTTCTCGGCATTCGACTGTGAAGTATTCTATGGCTTGCACCTCGTGCACCCCTTCACAGGAGTTGCGGAGCTCGGCCCAACGCGTGAGGTAATCGCGAGTGGACTCGGCGGGGCCTTGTACGCACAAGGAGAGCTGTCTGGGCTTGGGAGCCCGCTTGTAGGTGCTGGTGAAGTTGCAGATGAAGGCTTCTGTGAAATCTAGCCAGCTGTTGATGCTACGCGGCTTGAGGCTGTTGAGCCAGGTCCGCGCCGTGCCTTGTAGCATGAGGGGCACGTACTTCACGGCAACGTGCCGGTTGCCGTTGGCTATGCTAACCGCGGTGGAGTAGTCGATCAACCAATCTTCCGGCTTCATGGAGCCGTTGTACTTGGGCGTGTCTCTTGGGAGCGAGAACCCTTTGGGAAAGGGCTCGTCGCGGATGCGGGGGCCGAAACAAGGCGGGCCGACATCGTCTTCTTCTTCCAACGCCAGGGATCGCGCCAGGCGGTCGATCCGATGGCGGGCGTCGTTCTCGCCGATTCCTTCGCGGCGGCCCAGCCGGCCGCTGAGAGTCGGGTGCGCCACTGGCGGCGGGGCGGGATATCTCTCTCCGCGGGGCGGAGGCGGAGGCGGGTTGCCACGCCATTCCATGGCCCGGGGATGACCGTCCGCGTCTCGCTCGATGGAGATCCGGGTCCGGCTGCGGCTGGCAGCCGACTCCTTCTCGTGTCGCGCGCGGGTATTGCTCGTAGTCGGCGTCCGGGACGTCGCGCCGTGTTCTCGGCGCGGGGGAGGGCTTTCCGCGCAGGCGTCGGCTTCGTGTCGCTGCGCGGCTGCGTCAATCAATTGCTGGATGCGCCGGGTCATGTGGGGGAGGTCTTCGGCCTCCAAGCCGTCCAACTCGTCTACAGCCACTTGGGCGGCACGGAAGTTCTCGGGCGGAGTGGCATAGACCGGGCGGTCGACTCCCAGCGTGTCGGCGATGATGGCGCCGCGTTGCTTGAAAAGGCCGGCCCGGCTTGGCCCGCCCGGGGCCGGCGTGCCGAAGGCGGCGCGGTCAGCTTCGCGCTGATAGGCCTCAGTGAGGCGTCTTACGGAAGCCAGCCTCCGGCCCTCTGCGAGGAGGGCGAGGCGGCGTGCCTCCAGTGCTTCGTCATCGGCATTAGCCGGGAGGGGAGCGGACAAGTCGTGGGCCGCCGCGTGCGAGGCGTCGCGGGCGCTCTCGTCGGCCGGGCCGCCGTGGCCGACAACCATCACTTCGGTGGTGACTGCATCGCAGCCGTCGGCTCGAGGAAGCGGGTCATTGTAGATCGTGACATTGGTGGGGAAGGTGTCGTAGGAGGCCGTGTCGGAGTCGACAGGCATCGGGTCGATGGAGCCAACCGACTCCAGGTCCGCAGCGGGCTCGCAGGAGACATGGAGCTGGCCAAGAAGGTTGGCGAGGTGGTCGGTGCCCGCATCGGAGGCGAGCTCGTCGGAGATGAGATTTCGTCGAGGAGATCGTCGAGGCTGCTCGCCGCGCAGATGCTGGCGACGCCTCGCAGCACGTCGTGATCGGGCGTGCCGGGCTGGCTACGCTCGCGGGGGAGGAATAAGGTTCCCGTCCAGAACAGGTCTCCGGACGACGGTGCACCTGGCCCCACGGTGGGCGACAAATGGCGGGTGGTAGGTGCGACATATGCCAATGGGTGGCTTATCATTGTGGGAGCCAGTAAGACATCGCTGGTGCCTGGAAACGGGATAAGGCGAAGACATGCATGCCGGCGGATCTTACCCAGCTTCGGGGCTCTCCGTGGAGATAACACCCCTACTGCTGCTCTGCGGGGTCTCCGCATGTTCACTAGATGAATCAAGTAGCCACACAATGCTCCTTGAGCTGTTTGGGGGGAGGAGGAAGAAGGGCACGGCTAGCCTGCTTCTTCTCCTTGGGTGGTGTCTAGAACTAGCAAGGGGTCGACCCCTTTGCATGGGTGCTCCGGGGGGTTTATATAGGCCTACCCCCCGGGGGTACAATGGTAATCCGACTGGGCGCGGGGCCCAGCCGTCTGTGACTGCGCTCGCCGGCTTCTGCGCCGGCTGCTGGGGCCCGCCGACTGGTGGGTCCCGCTGGCTGCCGGCCCCTTGGTCGACAGCCAGGCCCCACTATCCAGGGCCTGGTCGGCGGCTGGTTACTGTGGCTCCATCTTGTTGACGTGAGCTTCATCGTGGTAAGCGCGGCTACAGTGCCGCCGCCTGTCAGGCGATCGCTGTAGTCTCACCGCGTCTTGTCTCCTTAACGGGGCATCTTCTTCGAGGGAGGCGGCAAGCCGGCTGCGGGGAGCCGGCTCCGTCTTGGGCCGACTGGTTGGAGGCGTGGCCGCCTTCGGGCGTCTCTCTGCTCAAAGGGGCCCACCATCGGTGGGCCACGCTGGCGGCCCGTCGTGGGTGATGCCAGAGTCAACATGGCAACAGTGCCGCGCCGGACGGGTCACGCCTACCCCGTACGGTGCACTGTGCCAGGCGTGCTCCGGGATTCTGGGGTGGCAGGCTTTACTGTAGGCACGCCCCGTCGCACCGCCGTTAGGTGGGTGCAAACTTTTGTGGGTACGGTCTAGACCGCTTTATGGGGAGCCGGCTTCTTGGAGTCGGCCTTCTCATGGCCGGCTTCTTGGAGTCGGCCTTCTCATAAGGGCTAAAGTCGGACCGCCTTCCGAAAGCTGGCCTGGATGGCAGCCAACAAGGGGAAGGCGGCCCCATGCCTCGGATTCTTGAGAGCCGGTCGGGCTCGCAACTTTTTCAGAAGGGCCAGGGAAGCTGGCTAGGCTACCCATGGCTATTTACTCCGACACACCTTTAGGATTGAAAAAACCTTTTGGTTGCATCATATACAATTCTTCTTTAAGAAATCCATGAAGGAATGTAGTTTCGACATCCATTTGCCAGATTTCATAAAATGTGGCAATTTGCTAACATGATTCGGACAGACTTAAGCATCGCTACGAGTGAGAAAATCTCATCGTAGTCAACACCTTGAACTTTGTCAAAAACTTTTTTCCGACAAGTCTAGCTTTGTAGATAGTAACACTACTATCAGCGTCCGTCTTCCTCTTGAAAATCCATTTATTTTCTATGGCTTGCCGATCAACGGGCAAGTCAACCAAAGTCCACACTTTGTTCTCATACATGGATCCCATCTCAGATTTCATGGCCTCAAGCCATTTCGCGGAATCTGGGCTCATCATCGCTTCCTCATAGTTCGTAGGCTCGTCATGGTCAAGTAACATGACCTCCAGAACAGGATTACCATACCACTCTGGTGTGAATCTCACTCTGGTTTACCTACGAGGTTCGGTAGTAACTTGATCTGAAGTTACATGATCATCATCATTAGCTTCCTCACTAATTGGTGTAGTAGTCACAGGAACAGATTTCTGTGATGAACTATTTTCCAATAAGGGAGCAGGTACAGTTACCTCATCAAGTTCTATTTTCCTCCCACTCACTTCTTTCGAGAGAAACTCCTTCTCTAGAAAGGATCCATTCTCGGCAATGAATATCTTGCCTTCGGATCTATGATAGAAGGTGTACCCAACATTTTCTATTGGGTATCCTATGAAGAGGCACTTCTCCGATTTGGGTTTGAGCTTATTAGGTTGAAACTTTTTCACATAAGCATTGCAACCTCAAACTTTAAGAAATGACAGCTTAGGTTTCTTGCCAAACCATAGTTTATACGGTGTCATCTCAACGGATTTAGATGGTGCCCTATTTAACGTGAATGTAGCTGCCTCTAATGCATAACCCCAAAACGATAGTGGTAAATCGGTAAGAGACATCATAGATCGCACCATATCTAATAAAGTACGGTTACGATGTTCAGACACACCATTACACTATGGTGTTCCAGGTGGCATGAGTAGTGAAACTATTTTACATTGTTTTAACTGAAGGCCAAACTCGTAACTCAAATATTTTACTTCTGCGATCATATCGTAGAAACTTTTATTTTTGTTACGATGATTCTCCACTTCACTCTGAAATTCTTTGAACTTTTCAAATGTTTCAGACTTGTGTTTCATCAAGTAGATATACTCATATCTGCTCAAATCATCTGTGAAGGTCAGAAAATAACGATACCCTCCGCGAGCCTCAACACTCATTAGACTGCATACATCAGTATGTATTATTTCCAACAAGTTTGTTGCTTGCTCCATTGTTCCGGAGAACGGAGTCTTAGTCATCTTGCCCATGAGGCATGGTTCGCAAGCATCAACTGATTCATAATCAAGTGATTCCAAAAGCCCATCAACATGGATTTTCTTCATGCGCTTTACACCAATATGACCTAAACGACAGTGCCACAAATAAGTTGCACTATCATTATTAACTTTGCATCTTTTTTGCTTCAATATTATAAAAATGTGTATCACCACGATCGAGATCCAACAAACCATTTTCATTGGGTGTATGACCATAGAAGGTTTTATTCATGTAAACAGAACAACAATTATTCTCTAACTTACATGAATAACCATATTGCAATAAACATGATCCAATCATATTCATGCTCAACGTAATCATTAAATAACATTTATTTAGGTTTAACACGAATCCCCAAAGTATAGGGAGTGTGCGATGATGATCATATCAATCTTGGAACCATTTCCAATACACATCGTCACTTCACCTTTAACTAGTCTCTGTTCATTTTGCAACTCCCGTTTCGAGTTACTATTCTTAGCAACTGAACTAGTATCAAATACTGAGGGGTTGCTATAAACACTAGTAAAGTACACATCAATAACATGTATATCAAATATACTTATGTTCACTTTGCCATCCTTCTTATCCGCCAATCACTTGGGGTAGTTCCGCTTCCAATGAACATTCCCTTTGCAGTAGAAGCACTCAGTTTCAGGCTTAGGTCCAGACTTGGGTTTTTTCACTTGAGCAACAACTTTTTTGCCGTTCTTCTTGAAGTTCCCCTTTCTTCCCTTTTTCCATTTACTTGAAACTAGTGGTTTTGTTTACCATCAACACTTGATGCTTTTCTTGATTTCTACCTTCGTTGATTTTAGCATCACGAAGATCTTGGGAATCGTTTCCGTTATCCCTTGCATATTATAGTTCATCACGAAGTTCTACTAACTTGGTGATGGTGACTAGAGAATTCTGTCAATCACTATTTTCTCTGGAAGATTAACTCCCACTTGATTCAAGTGATTGTAGTACCCAGACAATCTGAGCACATGCTCACTGCTTGAGCTATTCTCCTCCATCATTTAGCTATAGAACTTGTTGGAGACTTCATATCTCTCAACTCGGGTATTTACTTGAAATATTAACTTCAACTCCTGGAACATCTCATATGGTCCATGACGTTCAAAACGTCTTTGAAGTCCCGATTCTAAGCGGTTTAAGTATGGTGAACTAAACTATCAAGTAGTCATCATATTGAGCTAGCCAAACGTTCATAACATCTGCATCTGCTCTTGCAATAGGTTTGTCACCTAGCGGTGCATCAAGGACATAATTCTTCTATGCAGCAATGAGGATAAACCTCAGATCATGGATCCAATCCGCATCATTGCTACTAACATCTTTCAACTTAGTTTTCTCTAGGAACATATCAAAAATAAAACAGGGGAGCTAAACGCAAGCTATTGATCTACAACATAGATATGCTAATACTACCAGGACTAAGTTCATGATAAATTTAAGTTCAATTAATCATATTACTTAAGAACTCCCACTTAGAAAGACATCCCTCTAATCTTCTAAGTGATCACGTGATCCAAATCAACTAAACCATAACCGATCATCACGTGAAATGGAGTAGTTTTCAATGCTGAACATCACTATGTTGATCATATCTACTATATGATTCATGCTCGACCTTTCGGTCTCAGTGTTCCGAGGCCATATCTGCATATGCTAGGCTCGTCAAGTTTAACCTGAGTATTCTGCGTGTGCAAAACTGGCTTGCACCCGTTGTAGATGGACGTAGAGCTTATCACACCCGATCATCACGTGGTGTCTGGGCACGACGAACTTTGGCAACGGTGCATACTCAGGGAGAACACTTTTATCTTGAAATTTAGTGAGAGATCATCTTATAATGCTACCGTCAATCAAAGCAAGATAAGATGCATAAAAGATAAACATCAGATGCAATCAATATAAGTGATATGATATGACCATCATCATCTTGTGCTTGTGATCTCCATCTCCGAAGCACCGTCATGATCACCATCGTCACCGGTGCGACACCTTGATCTCCATCGTAGCATCGTTTTTGTCTTGCCAATCTTATGCTTCTACGACTATCGCTACCGCTTAGTGATAAAGTAAAGCATTACAGGGCGATTGCATTGCATACAATAAAGCGACAACCATATGGCTCCTGCCAGTTGCCGATAACTCGGTTACAAAACATGATCATCTCATACAATAAAATATAGCATCACATCTTGACCATATCACATCACAACATGCCCTGCAAAAACAAGTTAGACGTCCTCTACTTTGTTGTTGCAAGTTTTACATGGCTGCTACGGGCTGAGCAAGAACCGTTCTTACCTACGCATCAAAACCACAACGATAGTTTGTCAAGTTGGTGTTGTTTTAACCTTCGCAAGGACCGGGCGTAGCCACACTCGGTTCAACTAAAGTTGGAGAAACTGACACCCGCCAGCCACCTGTGTGCAAAGCACGTCGGTAGAACCAGTCTCGCGTAAGCGTACGCGTAATGTCGGTCCGGGCCGCTTCATCCAACAATACCGCCGAACCAAAGTATGACATGATGGTAAGCAGTATGACTTATATCACCCACAACTCACTTGTGTTCTACTCGTGCATATAACTTCAACGCATAAAACCTGGCTCGGATGCCACTCTTGGGAACGTAGTAATTTCAAAAAAATTCCTACGCACACGCAAGATCATGGTGATGCATAGCAACGAGAGAGGAGAGTGTTGTCTACGTACCCTCGTAGACCGAAAGCGGAAGCGTTAGCACAACGCGGTTGATGTAGTCGTCCGTCTTCACGGCCCGACCGATCAAGCACCGAAACTACGGCACCTCCGAGTTCTAGCACACGTTCAGCTCGATGATGATCCCCGGACTCTGATCCAGCAGAATGTCGGGGAAGAGTTCCGTCAGCATGACGGCGTGGTGACAATCTTGATGTTCTACCGTCGCAGGGCTTCGCCTAAGCACCGCTACAATATTATCGAGGATTATGGTGAGGGGGGCACCGCACACGGCTAAGAGATCAATGATCAATTGTTGTGTCTATGGGGTGCCCCCTGCCCCCGTATATAAAGGAGCAAGGGGGGAGGCAGCCGGCCTAGGAGGAGAGCGCGCCAAGGGGGGAGTCCTACTCCCACCGGGAGTAGGACTCCTCCTTCCCTTGTTGGAGTAAGAGAGAAGGAAAGAGGGGGAGAGGAACAAGGAAAGGGGGCTGCACCCCTTGTCCAATTCAGACCAGAGGGGGGGCGCGCGCCTCCTTCCTTTTGGCCTCTCTCCTCTATTCCCGTATGGCCCAATAAGGCCCATATACTCCCCGGCGAATTCCCGTAACTCTCTGGTACTCCGAAAAATACCCGAATCACTCGGAACCTTTCCGATGTCCGAATATAGTCGTCCAATATATCGATTTACTTCCCAACCATTTCGAGACTCCTCGTCATGTCCCCGATCTCATCCGGGACTCCGAACTCCTTCGGTACATCAAAACTCATAAACTCATAATATAACTGTCATCGAAACCTTAAGCGTGCAGACCCTATGGGTTCAAGAACAATGTAGACATGACCGAGACACGTCTTCGGTCAATAACCAATAGCGGAACCTGGATGCTCATATTGGCTCCCACATATTCTATGAAGATCTTTATCGGTCAAACCGCATAACAACATACGTTGTTCCCTTTGTCATCAGTATGTTACTTGCCCGAGATTCGATCGTCGGCATCTCAATACCTAGTTCAATCTCGTTACCGGCAAGTCTCTTTACTCGTTCCATAATACATCATCTCGCAACTAACTCATTAGTTGCTATTCTTGCAAGGCTTAGGTGATGTGCATTACCGAGAGGGCCCAGAGATACCTCTCCGACAATCGGAGTGACAAATCCTAATCTCGAAATACGCCAACCCAACAAGTACCTTCGGAGACACCTGTAGAGCACCTTTATAATCACCCAGTTACGTTGTGACGTTTGGTAGCACATAAAGTGTTCCTCCGGTAAACGGGAGTTGCATAATCTCATAGTCATAGGAACATGTATAAGTCATGAAGAAAGCAATAGCAACAAACTAAACGATCAAGTGCTATGCTAACAGAATGGGTCAAGTCAATCACATCATTCTCCCAATGATGTGATCCTGTTAATCAAATGACAACTCATGTCTATGGTTAGGAAACATAACCATCTTTGATCAACGGGCTAGTCAAGTAGAGGCATACTAGTGACACTCTGTTTGTCTATGTATTCACACATGTATTATGTCTCCGGTTAATACAATTCTAGCATGAATAATAAACATTTATCATGATATAAGGAAATAAATAATAACTTTATTATTGCCTCTAGGGCATATTTCCTTCACACGTCACGAGGGCTTCGTGAGGTTTGCCCCGCCTTGATATCTCTGCTCCTCGTGAGCCTGCCTAGCTAGGCCACTCTAGAGGAGGCCTTGCATCGTCCGCCTCGCGAGGCTTGGACCCTCGCGAGGGTCTTGGATGCTTTGTTGGTGAAGATGGGCCATACGGCCTGCTGGCTCAGCCACGCCGTGGGCCGCAGGCAGGCAAGTCTGGGGACCCCCGTTCCCTGAACGTCGACAGCAGCCCCCGGGCCCAAGGTGCACTCGGGCTTGGCTTCGCGGCAAAGCCAAGGGTCAAGTTCGGAACACCGCGGGCCCCAAAAGCCTGCGGCCTTAGTTGATGCGTGGCGGTTGATTGGACGTGGGAGTCTCTGCTTCCCCATGCCGCCTCGACAACTGCACGACTTGACAAGTCCCTGCGACATGCAAGGAAAACCATCATTACCTGCGATCGTGGGAGACGTCAGTTGGCCTTCCCTTGCTATAAATGGGGGAGGGGGCGGAGCCCCCGTCGCCCATCTCTTCCTCGCTTGCTTGCTTCTTCCTCCTTGCTCCACTGCTGACAACAATGGCGCCCATCAGAAAGTTTTCTACTGCAGAGAAAGGAAAGGCTCCTCGTGATGATCCGGGGCCTCTTCCGCCGAAGAAGAGATCGATCCATTGCCGTGATGAAGCGGCGATGCTGGTGGTGTCGAGGCCTTGGTGCGATCGGCCTCCTCCGGGGTACCCACTACCCTTGAATCCGCCTGGCTATGCGGCCCCGCCTCTTACACAGTTATTCTTCTTTTGCCATGCCCGGCTCTTCCAATCTCCCTGCTGCCTCGACACCCTGCTCCACCTTCTCAATCCGACCTGTGCTCCACCCTCTTCACCGCCATGGCGCCAAAACAAGCCAAAAAGGGGAAGAAACCTCTTTCCTCGCCAACTGCGCCTCCATCCTTCGAGCCGGCGCTCGGCCGGCCTCGGGTGCTCAATAACAAGGCCATGGACAAGGTGCGCCCCATGCTTGCCTCCAGTTTCAACGAGTGGGGAGAGACGCCAGCTTGGCCCGCATCTCGCAGTAGCATGGCTCGGGCAGTTACCGAGGTTCCGGTCTTCATTGATGCCCTCTGGGCTGGCCTGCTTCCTCCCTTCTCCTCCTTCTTCAACGCAGTGCTCGAGCACTATCAGATCCACAAGCTCCATCTCTATCCTCAGACTATCACCCTTCTCGCCTCTTCGCCTTCATGTGCGAGGCCATGGTGGGCATCACCCCTCCGTGGCACTCCTCCGCCACTTCTTGTCGTTGCATCTCACTGGTCCCCGACATAGCTTAGGGTGCGTGGGTTTCCAGGCCGTGGCTGCGACGGCAGGCGCGGGGATCGACTTCGAGCTCCCTTCATCCACGAGCGAGTTCCGTACGCGATGAGTGTTTGTTGACGCAGGCATGATCAACCCTCTGCTCCAAGCTCCGGTGGGGCCTGCTATTCCAAACTCCGGCTGGGGTCATCACAGGCTCACGAGCCCCTGCCTTGCCCCCGTCTGGGCCAGGCTGAGGTGGCTGAAGGACCTTGGCATGACTACGCCCATGGTGGTGAGGGAGTTTGTCAGGCATCGAGTTGCTCCACTCCAGCGCCACTCTCGCCCGATGTGGGACTTGCTCAGCAGATAGGACAACATGAGGTTTCAGGAGGAGGGGCTTCCTCTCGCTGAGCGGCACACAGTGCTCACGGTCCTATCAGGTGTCCCTCTGCCAGACGAGATGCCCAGGAATAGATGCATGTTGTACCGCTGCAAGAACAAAGTCATATTTGCTGCGAACATGCCTTCCTTTGATGAGTGGGGGCTGCGCCCAGTCGGCTTGGTGGGGCCTCGCGAGTACCCCGTCATCGTGGTCCCCTTTTTCGCCGCCGGTGCCGAGCTCGCCCCAGATGACGGTGCGGGGGAGCGAGCTGTGATGGAGGCCATCGGCTGAGGTGCTGAGGAGCACATGCCGGGTGGTGATCCGGAGGCGTCGTCCTCGGGGGCCTGCGAGCCCCCTCCTGAGGCATCGGTTGTCGAGGAGATGCGGCATGCGACTCCCGAGGCTGAGGCTCTAGGAGCCTCAGGAGGTCGCAGTGGTGAGGAGCTGGGCTGTTCGCCTCAGCCGGGCTCCCCTGAGGCCATCCCTCTCGTGTCTTCTTCGACTCCGTCGCGCACCGGCCGTCACGTCCAGCACTTCGGTCACCTTTGTGTGGACTTCGAGGAGCTCCGCAAGAGGAAGGGATCCCCCAGCGGCAGCAACATCTTCAGGCCGTTGAAGCGATGGAAGTACATCGCTATTGATGCATAGGTATCTTGTCGCCGTGGCTTTTTGCGCGTGGTCTTCTTATCCTGACGCCTGTCCTCTAGGGCTCCTTCTGCTGAGGTTGTTGCTTCCTCTGAGAGGTGGCCTCCTCCATCATCAACCCCCCCGTCGGCGTTGAGTGTTCCTGGCCTGCTTGCCGCCCCTGGAGCAGGGTCGGTCGGAGGAGCATCCCCGCCTTCGGGACCTGCTGAGTCCGTGGTTTGGCCGCACCTCGCCCACGGTCGGGCCTGGAGCTTGGCGGGCATGCCCAAGACTCCTTCTCTGCTCATGAGCAGTCGCTGGCTGACCTCGGTCTTCGGTTCCTCTTCAAGAAGCGAGCCTCGATTAGCTTGGGCTCCTCGCAAGGATGGGCTGACGTCAGGCACGGCACCAGCCCCCAGCCCCAACCGGGAGGTGGCGCGCCACTTGATGCTCCACCCGCAGCCCCCAAGGTGGAGGACGAGGCGGGCCGAGCATTCGAGCTTGAGCGCGGGCGCAGCATAGTCTGTCACGAGCTCTTCCAGGAAGCGATGGGCGCGATGAGCCGCCTCGGTGAAGAGCTTGCTGGTACCGATTCGCGTCTTGAGGCTGAAGGTCTTCGGTTGGTGGAGGAGTGGCGCAAGCTGCGAGTGGCCATCAACTTTGGTCGCTATCAGCGCGACCTCAAGAACGCGAAGGCCGAGGCGTCCCTCAAGATTGCCAATGAGGCCTGCTCGTGAGCTTTGGAAGAAGCTCACGAGGCCAATCGCCGCCGTGAGGCTGCGGAGGAGCGCACGTGGGGGCTTCAGGCTGGGAGCGCGTCCCTTGAGAAGCAGGTGGAGGCGCGCGAGGCCGCTCTTGCATTGCTGAGGGGGACGCCTGCGGAGGAAGAGGAGGTCCGGTGGCGCGAGGAGACCCTGGCCCTGGAAGCCGTTGAGCGCAGCCTCGAGCTCGAGTGACTGGAGACGAGGGAACGTCAAGTCGCTCAAGAAGAAGATGTCGTCGGG
The DNA here is from genome assembly GCF_056163025.1 of Triticum urartu. Taxonomy (NCBI): domain Eukaryota; kingdom Viridiplantae; phylum Streptophyta; class Magnoliopsida; order Poales; family Poaceae; genus Triticum; species Triticum urartu. The sequence goes on from NC_141876.1 coordinate 427,577,445, forward strand.
GCCCGCGAAGCCGGTGTCAAGCAGGAGATCAACCGCCGGGTGGACGAGATTCACGCAGATCTGGAGGGCAGGTACGACTTGAAGCTGAAGCTCGCCGGCCAGGAGGGTGCGGGTAGGGCCACCGCCCTCAGGCCCAGGTTGGACGAGGCCGAGAGGCGTGCGGAGGCCACAGCCGCCGCCCTGGTTACGGCGCAGGCGGACTTGGCCTCTGCCCGCGCTGAGCTGCTTTCCCTCCGGAAACAAGTTGATGACACCGAGCCCGTCGCACGGCAAAACAGGGAGGAAGTGCTCCAACGCTGAACGCTGGAGCGCGAGCATGCTCCTATGCTTCGAGACCTTCGGAACAAGGCCAACACCGCCCTGGGCTACATCTACGACAAGAACGCCCCGCCCCCTCACTGGAACGACTACGCCAGCCACCTGATCTTCTTCACCGAGGTGGTGACGCGCCTGGAGGCTCAATCTGCCAGAGCTCGGCAACTTGTGGAGGAGAGGGGTCGTGGCCTGCTTCAGCGCGCCTTCTCCCGTGTCTTCAGCCACCTTCTGAATGCTGACCCCAACTTCGACTTCGACACCGCCATTGCCCCCGTACCCACGGCCGTCCGGGCGACCTAACACGTTGGGTAGAGGACCATGTCGACGCGTTGGTCAGGGCCTTCACCTCGGAGGATGACGCGGTGGTGGTCGTCGCAGATGAAGGTGACATGGTTAACGACGGTGATGGGGGCGTCGCCGACGGCAGTGGCGATTCCGACGAAGATGACAACGACGCGAGTGACGCGTCCGCGGGTGATGTAGCGAGTGATATCTCTGGCTGATCCCATGTTCACCTGTTGTTTCATCCTGCACGCAAAACTCGGCGTGGCCCTTGGAAGACTTTGTAAGAGCATTTTGAGAGGGGGAGCCCCTCGTGTAAGCAAATTGCAGTTTTTACTTTCCTATGCGATGTGGGTATGTGTCCTCGTGAGCTCGTGAAGCTGGGGGTGAGCTCCCCAACGTGGTTTACCTTAGTCAGCGCTAGCTTAGGGCTGGGTCGTGAGGCGACGAGTTCCTGAGAATCCTGCGGAGCTTATCTCCTCATTTGAGGGGGCCCCGTAAGAGGTGAGCACCTGGCGTAGTGCTAGCGTGTGCATGACGAGCGTGCGCTTTGCGCGGTCCGGCTCGCGAGGAGCTTTGCGAGGGAAAGGCGATGGACATGAGTCCCAAACCAAACGAGATCCAGAAGGCAAGAAATGGCTCGAACGAGAAAAGTCACCCCCCGCGCGCATCGATAAAAATTCAGCTTCAACTTAAGTCCAGATCCAGAAAGCAAAGCCATAGAAAGAGAGATCCAAAGCAAAAGGCCGCGTCCGACACCTAGTCTAGTCTTCGGGTCTTCCAGTCTTCTCACCAGCGTGGAGCTAAGTGCTGCCACTTGGCCTGGGAGGGAGCCCCAGGGCCTGAGGCCGGCGTTCTTGAGACTCAGGGGCATGTACAACCCCAACCCATTATTACGTGAGAGTGTCATGGGGGCCGAGCTTCACAGGCACCGGGCCTTCTTCACAGGTACCAGCCTTGCTTCATATCGCCAGTCGAGGGGCCCGCCTTGCGCCACCCTCGACCTCCTTTGAGCCGACCAGTCACCAGGACGACACAAAAGAGGGAAAGGGGACGCCAGCAATTCCCTCGATGACCAGGGGTCCTCTGCCAGGGGAAGGGTTGTGGAAGCCACCCTGGCAGAGGGCCTACCTCCGGGTGTCCCCTGGTTTCACATGCCTTGGGGAGGGGCCTTGCTCCTGGATCCCTCCTGGCGGCCCCCAGCGTGTCTCCCTTGTTGGAACGGGCGCCGTTGTGCCAGGGTCGTCGATCGACGCTGCAACCTGATTCATCTGCAGCCCATGGTTAGCATAAGCCGGTTCCTGAGAGATTAGTGGTACCCTATAGTTGCCGTTGTCGGCGCGATCTTTGTGTTTCTCCGCTGGTTCTTGGAAGGCGTCGACTCCTAGTGCCCCCTCCCCCCAATCTTCTCTAATGAATGAGCCAGGGTCGTCCTCCGGTGCGTACCATTGGTCCATCATGCGGGGCACGTAGGCTTCCGAAGCCGTCACCCCGAACACCTCGCCGTGGTACCCCACGCTCCATGTTGCTCGGCCCATGGTGGCGCCCTGGGGATGGCAGTACGGCATCCGGCTGGGACCGTGGGGGGCGATGCTTGCGCCCGTGCCCGCCGCGGGCGGCATGGGGGAGTCGGAGCCCCATACGCCGCTGGCCGTGCTGATGTTGATGAAGCCCCCGGGCGTAGTTGATGGCGTGAGGATGTGGTGAGGTTCGCCGCGCGGCCTTGCAGTGGCCTGGGGAGGAAGTTGACGACAGAAGGGTGGTGCTCCCGACGCCACTGCATCCAGCAGCTCGGCAACACGCTCTAGCAGTGTGTCCCGACCGCTTTCCATCAGTCTACACCGCAGCAGCTCCCTTTCCACGGTGAGCGCTGCCCGCATGTTTGCTTGCTCCCGCCGTGAGTGCGGTGCTGTTGCTGCGGCATGTCTCGCCACTCTTGCGGCCGCCCGTACCTGCCGTGGGGTCAGGGTGGACGATGCCTGGCCGTGCTGCCCGCGCCCGGCGGAGTTTGGCGGTGCCTGTGCCACCTGGAGTGCGGGGTCGAGACCTTCATGGGCAGGCGGCACTGCCCGGGCTGGCCAGGCTGCCCAGCGGTCGGAGACGGCCCTTGAGTCGTCGAACATCGTGGCTGAGGAGCGTCGACGAACTGGCCGGTGGAGGAGGATCTCCGGCGCACCCCTACCAGGTGAGCTAAATGTCGTATGTGGGTTTCCGACAAACCCTTAAGGTTCAAACACTGGGTGCGTGCGAAGCCTTTCCTTCCTACCAATCTATGCCCTAGCTCGCTAAGATCTTGCGGACGAACTCGACGAACTCGCAACACAGAAAGACACGAGGTTTATACTGGTTCGGGCCACCGTTGTGGTGTAATACCCTACTCCAGTGTGGTGGTGGTGGATTGCCTCTAGGGCTGATGATGAATAGTACAAGGGAAGAACAACCTCCTAAGGTTGAGGTGTTCTTGAGTGTAGGCTCTCAATCGGGTTGGGTCGAGCTAAGATGAGATGAGATCCTCTGAGATACGATCCCCTCAGACCTCCTCTCCACTATGGTGGCTAGCTCTACTTATATAGGCCCTGGCCCTCTTTCCAAATATCGCACGGGAAGGGAGCCAACAACGACGGGCGAATTTGAAGGGGGACAACTAGTACAAGCTATCCTGACAAAAATGGTCTTCGCATGCGAAAAGCTCTGGGGGTGACGCCGTCTTGGGATCCATGATGACCTCCATCTTGTTGTCCTCCTGGTCTTGGTCTCGTTACACCAATATAGCAACCTTTGCCTGATGCCTCGGTACTCTTCGCCTGCGCTGGCCTCCTTAGCACCAAAGAGGAAACAACGACGCTGCGCGCGCTGGCGCCCGCCTGGTGTCGTGCGTCATGGCTCACGTCACGAGGGCCTCATGAGGTTTGCCCCGCCTTGATATATCTGCTCCTTGTGAGCTTGCCTAGCTAGGCCACTCCAGAGGAGGCATTGCATCGTCCGCCTCGCGAGGCTTGGACCCTCGTGAGGGTCTTGGATGCTTTGTTGGTGAAGATGGGCCATACGGTTTGATCTTCGAAGGGTTCGCGGCCTTGATTACCGCTCTGGCCACAGATCCAGAGAAGGCCGATAGGTCCGAAGACGGGAGTCTAGAGCCCGCCGGACTCTCTGCACTTACTGAGCTTGTTGTCGGAGAGGGGCCAGACACTCCGCTAGACTCTAGGTCTGAACTCTCGAGGTCTGTGTCAAGCAGGCGTCGCCAGGGGGCTCCAACTCCGGATAGCTCCACAGACTCTCGTTTCTCCGTCCGACCCTCTCCTTTAAACGAGGCTCTGGACTTAATGCGATCACTCGTCATTTCGGAAGGATCACTTCCGAATTATGCCTAGCCCAGACAAGGGGCTGAAAACGGGGAATTTTACGTCCCACCCACCACCCACTTCATAGCCACTGTCGAAGATCTAACCGACATGCTGGACTACGCCTCCGAAGACATAGACGGTATGGACGATGATGCTGGAGACGAACAAGGCCAAAACCCTCCGTTTACCGGGCGATGGACGGCCACCTCCACATACGACGTGTACATGGTGGACACACCCAAAGAGGATGGTGACGACAGCAAGGAGAATCCGGTAGAGGACAAGCCTGCTGAAGCCCCTCCGAAGCATCGATGTCAGCGGCACCGATCAAAATCGCATCACGACAAAGACGGAAATACTGGCACCAAAGACAATAATACTCCGGAGAATGCCGAAGACCCTGAAGCCCCTGTAGAGCCAACATCCGAATAGGATGATTGGGAGGATGGGTAGGTAAACCCCGACGATCTTGTCGAGAACAAGGGCTCAGAGGATAGTAACTACCTACCGACCTCCGAAGAAGATGTGAGCCTCGGTGATGAAGATTTCATCATGCCGGAGGAACCCCTTGAATAATAGCGCTTTAAGTACCGACTAATCGCCACCGCAAGAAGCCTGAAAAAGAAGCAGCAGCAGGTTCAAGCTGATCAGGACTTACTCAATGGCAGATGGACTAACGTCCTCGCAGCCGAGGAATACGTCCTCGAACGCCCAACAAGGAGCTACCCAAAGCGCAAGACGCTACCGCAATTCGACGACGAGGCCCTAAAGCCCATACCAACAACATGTGACGCTGCTGACAGACCTAACCGACTGTCACGTGGCCGGGACTGAGCGGCAACTCATGCCGAGCACCATCCCGCACCACCTCGCCATAAAAGCAGGGGAACGGCGGCTCTAGAAAATACATACGACCTACGACATGACCTGGACAATAGAGCCGGTCAAACCAGATCAATTTATGGATCAAGGGGACGTGCCCCAACGTGAGAGGACGGCCGTCAGGCCTGGCGCGACAAGCACAACCTAACTTAGGCCGAAAATCGCATACAGACTTCATCCGAACTGCGTCGCGATATCTCCCGATACAGAGGCGCTGCACACCCTCTATGCTTCACCGATGAGTTAATGGAGCACCAGTTCCCAGAAGGGTTTAAACCCGTAAACATCGACTCGTATGATGGCACGACGGCCCCGCAGTCTGGATTGAAGATTTTCTTCTCCACATACACATGGCTCGCGGTGACAACCTACATGCCATCAAATATCTCCCCTTGAAACTTAAGGGACCAGCACGACACTGGTTAAACAACCTCCCAGAAAATTCTATCGGCAGCTGGGAAGACTTGGAAGATGCCTTTAGAGACAACTTCCAAGGTACCTATGTATGCCCCCCGGACACTGATGACCTCAGTCACATAGTCCAGCAACCCGGAGAGTCAGCTCGGAAACTCTGGACAAGGTTCTTAATTAAAAAGAACCAAATCGTTGACTATCCGGATACCGAAGCCCTCGCGGCCTTTAAACATAGCGTCCGCGACGAATAGCTCACCCGACACCTCGGCCAAGAAAAACCAAAGTCCATGGCAGCCCTTACCGCACTAATGACCCGCGTTTTCATGGGAGAAGACAGCTGGCTAGCCCACAGAAGCAATAGCACCAGCGACCCCGGCACCTCTGAAGCCAGGGACGACAATGGCAAACCACAACGCAACAAGCACAAGCGTCGAATAAACAACGAAGGTACCGAAGACACAGCGGTCAACACTTGATACAGCGATTTCTAATCCGGCCAACGGAAGAAGCCATTCAAAGGAAACAGAGATGGTCCATCTAGTTTGGACAGAATACTTGACCGGCCTTGCCAGATTCGCGGCACCCTCGATAAGCCTGCCAATCATACCAACAGAAACTGTTGGGTCTTTAAACAGGCCGGCAAACTCAATGCCGAACATAAAGGGAAACGGCTGCCCAGCAAGGAGGATGACGAAGAACCTCGCCCACCGAACACGGGGGGACAGAAGAAATTTCCCCCCAAGGTAAAAATAGTGAATATGATATATGTCACACACATCCCCAAGCGGGAGAGCAAGCGCGCGTTAAGGGACGTCTATGCCGTCGAGTTGGTCGCCCCAAAATTCAACCCATGGTTGGCTTGTCCGATCACCTTCGATCGAAAGGACCACCCAACCAGTATCCTTCATGGAGGTTTGGTAGCTCTGGTCCTTGATCCAATCATCGACGGGTTCCACCTTACGCGAGTCCTCATGGACGGGGGCAGCCGTCTCAACCTGCTCTATCAGGACACTGTTTGCAAAATGGGCATTGATTCATCAAGAATCAAGCCCACTAAAACTACCTTTAAAGGATTAATACCTGGTGTAGAGGCCCCCTGCACGGGCTCAATAACATTGGAAGTCATCTTCGGTTCGCCAGATAACTTCCGAAGCGAAGACTTGATCTTCGATATCGTCCCCTTTCGTAGTGGATATCACGCACTGCTCGGACAAACCTCTTTCGCCCATTTTTACACGGTCCCGCACTATGCTTATCTAAATCTCAAGAATGCCCGGCCCATGTGGCGTCATTACAATCAATGGAAGCGCAGAATGCTCCCTCCATACTGAAGAGCATACTGCGGCCATCGCGGCCGAAGTACAGACCGGACCTGTCAAGCCACACACCTCATCGGCCATCAAGCCGCCAGACTTTATTAAATAAGACTGGTCAGTTCCGCCTGCTGACAGCTCAGTAATTCCAGAGTTGGACTAGCAGTTTCGCCTTTGCCGGTCGCTACACACATCCGCGAAATTCATACCGCGCGCGCACAATTATGCACTCAAAGTACCTTGGGCATCAGCGGAGGCACAATACGGAGGTCCCTATATGGCCTTCCCCTTTTCCTTAATTATTTTTTATCTTTCACCACAGGTGAATTAAAACCTATTCATCCTGCAGACTTACAAGTACTCTTTTCGAGCCCGGTTTCGTACAAATAGCCGAAGACCATTCCTCTTAAGGAACCCCTCCCTCCAAGGCGAAAGCGGCGCAGACGTGCGGCATGAGGTCCAAAGACTTTTGTAGAACCAAACTTTATTCAAGAACATGTATAGAGCTTTCCCCCTTCTTTTCAGACCCCTGGCATGTAAAATGGCCTTGGTGATTATGGTGCCCTCTACAAGATCATGTTTTGACGTATCAATCAGATTTCAGTGAAAACAATTTTTATTCAATATCACCTTTATTTATAGACTGTATACCGTCTCCTCAGTTGTCTCACTCACCTCGCCACAAATTTCTAGGGGCTCTATATGGCCACACATGTGTCGCCAAACAAAATCCTGAATAGCTTTATAGCACAATTCGGCGTCCCGAGCTTGGCATTATATGCATCGGCTCCGAATCATGTCTTTGGTCAATAGTTGGCTTGCCCGGCTCCTGTGTTTGCTACCTTACGTTCCGTTTGTTCAGGTCGGGTAGTAATAGGAGAACTACTGCAATTGTGTTTCTGGTTTGTCCGGTCAAGCACCTCAATAGAGAAAGCCGAAAACTGACTGTCATGATGCGGTGAGAGCTGGTCGGCCACTCGGCGACTTATTACACTACAAAAAAAGACACATCCGTGACATTTTGGGTCGAACGAATTTTTTTCTGTCATACCTATGACACTTCTATGACGATAATTGTGACAAAACCCGGTATCATCATAGATGTGGTGGGGTCCTACTTCTATTACAAAAAATCATGATAGAAAGTGGGCTTTTCGTCTTGGGCGGGCCGGAGACGCAGCCGCATGACATTCTTTGGGCCGTCCATGACGGAAAAAACCGTGGTAGAAGCGAGGGCGCGGAAAATATTAGGGAGTCCCCAGTTACGGTGGGTGGTCGGGGGACAAGCGATGCACGTTTCTCTCGTACGTACGTGCGTGTGTGTGAGGCATTGGGCTCTAACTAAACCCGAGCGAGGCGTTGGGCTCTAAGTGAACCCGAGCAATTGCACTGCAGGCTACGCATTACTGAACCTGATCGATCGATCGATGGCTGTTAACTGAACCCGATTGAGCGATTCCTTCTCTACTGCTGCTAACTGAAGCCGATCGATGCTGCCTCTGGATGAACAGTGAGCGTTGCTGGGGGGGTGGATGAACAGTTCCCGGTGGGGGTGGATGAACAGGACCCTATGGTGTTGCCTCTAGATGAACAGGACCCCATGGAGGGCAGGATGAACAGGACCACCCCGTGAAGGGCATGATTAACAGTAGACGATGGAGGGCAGGATGAACAGTAGCCCGTGGAGGGGTGGTTGAACAGGAGTGTGTGGAGAGGGTTGGTTGAACAGTAGCCAGTGGAGTAGCGCGCGGTGGAGGCTGGATGAACATGAGCCCGTGGATGAACAGTTGCAGGTGGAGGCTGGAGGAGGTCGACGGTGGATGAACAGTAGCTCGTGGAGGCTGGAGGGGGTCGACGGTGGATATGAATAGGACCCCCATTTCGACCGTAGCGCTCCAACACAAGTCCGTTTCCTTCGTTTTGCGGTACATCACACCCCTCCCGATCAACATGACCCCCGTTTCGACCGTAGGAGGTCCGTTTCCTCCATTTTGCGGTACGCCAGACCCCTCCCGATGAACAGGATCCCGTTTCGAACGTGGCCGGTCGAACACAACGCCATTTCCTCCGTTCTGCGGTACGCCAGGCCTTGTTTCCATCGGCTGTTCTATCCAAGCCCTCCCGATGAACACGACGACGCATTCCGTTCAGACCCAGCCGGTTGGCTCTCCATGAACACGATGATGATGCTGTTTCTCCATTCCGACCCAGCCATGTACATGAGCCCTGGGCGTACTTATGCGTGAGTAGGCATTCGAGACCCTGCCCGTATGTACGTACGTGGCCGTATTTTTCTTTCTTGCACACTGGCCGCTATACGTACGTGTACATGCTACGTGCCCGCCTCTACTACGACACGTGCGCGCCTCTACATCGACCAGTATGTATGTACACGTTCGCGACCAGAATGACAACGCTACGTACGCTTCGACCAGGTGGGTCCTGACTGTCAGGCACTTCCTTGCGTGCGAAGATGTAGTTGGTGGGTCCCAGCAGTCAGGGGGCAAACTATTTTTTTTGCCCGAACGCACTTCCTTGCGTGCGAAGGTGTAGCTGGTAGGTCCCAGCAGTCAGGGGGAAATGTTTTTTTCGCGAAATATGGTGGCCCGTCCGGTGGGTCCCCGCTGTCAGGTGGAGGAATAATTATTTTGCGCATAATAAGGAGTCACTTCCTTGCTATGGCCGTGGACCCATCTGTCAGCCTCTCCACGTACAGTCCACGTCCGATGGAAGCCGTTCCTTGACCACGTTGACCACGCCGCGCCGAGAGCACCAGGGCGGTGGACGACGGCGAGGCCTAGGAAGGGGACGACGCAGAGCCGGGGAAGACGCGGCAGTGGATGCCCACGCGTAGAGGAGTACGAGGGTTCACTCGTTCGTTGTGGTGTGAGGCTGCCGTTGTCGCAGAATAACATGGGGTGTGGGTGAGTAGAGGGATGGCCTGGCCAGCGGTAGGAATAGTAGGGGCGGTGAGGCCTCCGCGGCAGCACAGTCGGCCACGGGAGGCAGGAGCATGCGGCACGACCGGCACTGCTTTGGGTGGCTGGAGCAACAAGACCAGAGGTTGAAGAAGCACTACGGCCATTGGATGGACATTGTACGGTCACTGGAGCTAGAATCGTTCATATTGACTAAGTTGACAAAACACTCCGTCCCCGTCAACTTAGTAGTCCCACAAGTCAGCCTCCCACCAAGGTGGGTCCCAACTAGCAGGGGGGTATACATTTTTTTGTGCTTAATAAGGAGGCACTTCCTTGCATGCAAAGATATAGCTGGTGGGTCCGACCTGTCAGCGGTGGGAACATTTTTTCGCGAAATACAGAGGCCCTTTCGGTGGGTCCCAGCTATCAGGTGGAGGAATCATTATTTTGCACGTAATAAGGACGCATTTCCTTGCGTGCAGCCGTGGACCCAGCTGTTAGCCTCTCCACGCACAGTATACTTCCGATGGTGTCGTTCATTGACCACGTTGACCACTCCGCGCCAAGCGCATCCAAGGTGGTGGACGACGGCGAGGCCCCCGACAGCAACGAGCCAGAGATGGGAAGATGCGGGAGTGGAGTCGCAGACGGAGAGGTGTATGAGGGTTAACTGATTCTGGTGCGGTGTGTTTCGGCAGTCGGTGGAGAAGAACAGGAGGTGTGGAGGGGTGGAGGGATGGCCTGGCCAACGCTGGAGTAGTGCTTCACAGCGAAGCGTGCTAAGTAGAGCTGCTAGCAGCAGGAGGCGGGAGCAGGTGGTCCCAACAGCGCTGGAGGAAGAAGACGAGAGATTGAAGATGGATGCCGGTCGTTGGATGTAAATCCAACGGCTAACGATGTCAGAATCATTTGTTGACTAAGTTGACAACGACTTGCATTGGCTTCGGCCTATTGGCCCACATTTCAGCCTCCAAAAATGTGGCACGTATTCAACCCATTTTTTCATAATTTACAGTCTTTTTTGCGGGGTAGAATTTACAGTCCATTTGATCTTTTTTTTGAATTATAGTCCATTAGCTTGGTTGGATGAACAAATAATGTAGCGTCCATGCAGCCCATTTATGTTTTTCCTAAAAAATTACAGGCCATTTGCACTTTCTCGAAATACATGATTTTGCTGGGCTGATTCTAATTATAATGTTGGGGTGGGCGCAGCAATGTTATCAAAAAATAAACATGGGCTGAGCATTTTGTTATATATATATTTATTTAAATAATAAGTGATTTATTATTACATTGGTCCTTAAACCTTACCAAGCTTTTGTACACAATCACCAGGATTTACGTTGCCAAAAAAAATCTAGGATTTTATTGTTAAGAAATTATTTTTATAAGTTAACAAGATGTGGGATATTGTTTTCTTACATATGTAAGTATCTGTTAAATATATGATGACAATAACAATAATATATAATAACATATAAACTAATTTAAATATATATAATATAGTTAGAAGGGAAACATAAGTTGGACCAGGCATTCCTATTCTTATATAGAAAAATAGAACAGACCTCTGCGTTTTCTTCAAAAAAATACATAAATTGGGCTGCCGGTGTTTCAGGAAAAATAAAACCTCGGATGGGAGGTCCATAGGGCGGTCGATACATGACGGCCCTCAAGAAAATACAAACATCCCATCCGAGGTCGTGGGCTGCGCATGTTAAAAAAGAAAGCCTAGACGGGGCAGCCCAAAACCCAACTGATACTTGCTGCCCCGGTGATAATAAATGATACCTCCCAGCTCCCCGGCTTCGTTGTGAATTTATCTCCTACAGTAACTACGTTGAAGCACCTAAAAAATGTAACTATGTTGACAAACCCGTGGGCCCCAACATCAGTATAGCATTAGGAGGAAGTATTTTTCGGTGAGGCACTTGCTTGCATATGGCCATAGACCTGGTGGGTCCCGACTGTCCGCCTCACCATGTACAGTCCTCTCCAGATTCCTCTCGTTTGTTCAGCATGTTCATAATGGCAGACAGCTGCGTCGCGGCGAGTGCACAAAGGCGCAAGAGGAGATCCGACAACCTGAGGAAGTGCCTTATTACTAACGAAACAACTGAACTAGCCCAGTGGCCGAGTGACACTACCCGACAGCTGTTCCGCCAGGGTTCGATTCCACCTGTGCAGAGAAAATATCTCCAAATTTTTTGCCTCTGCCTTTATTGACATGTGGGTCCCAATTTTCATCTACGCACACCACGTCCTACACTTGCCAAAACTTCATCCCTCGTTTTCTCTGTTTTTCGCACACTCGACATTGTGTGGGCATTTTGAAAATAGCATATCTTTTTGACTGTGCATCATATGAAGATGTGTTATGCATGAATGTTGTTCAGCATGTTGTTAACTGGCTGGTAGTTCCAGTTTCGACCATGAATAAAACTTCCAGCATGATGTTAACACTGTTTGACAATGCCATGTTAATATAAATGCTCTGCCTCTGAAAGTTGCAGTTTCTTATCTGAAACTAAACATGAAGTTTCTTATCTGAAACTGAAACTTGCAGTTTCTTCTCTGAGAATCACATTGTCCGCACTTTTATACTCCTATGAAACTACATTTTTTAAGTGCTAAAAATAGATCTCTAGAATTCATAAAGTACTTCATATGCTCAATACTGCAAATCTGAAATTCAAAATACATTCATATCTGAAAGTACTCTCAAAATACACAACACAAAACACAATTCACAACCTGCAAATACTAACAACCCTAAGCTCCTCCTGACAATTCACAACCTGCCCGACTATTGGTCGGGGGGGGGGGGGGGGGCAAATCCCTCCTATTCCTCGGCAGCAGACAGCCGCCCTGTGAGACGATGTGAACGGCGAGGGAGAGGATGGCGGGGAAGCATCGTTGGGCCAACTATTTTTCTCCTCTTGCAGTTGGGTTCGGTCGACGAAGACTCCACCGGCTCGCTCTGGCACGTCACCCTCACAAACGGCACCCTACAGATGCTCGATCCTTCAATCTCTGTTGGATGCTCCATCTGGGATCGATACTCCCACCACCGCTCCCTCATGATCGGATTCGGTGAATCTGTTTGCTCCATGACCCAGAGGAGCAGCTCTATGTACTCCCGTGTGACTCCCTCCTCTCCTCTCCATCTTCTCCATTCCAAAACCATCGTCTCACCTCTCCATCTTCTCCATTGCAAAACCACCTCCTCTCTAATCGGACAAGGATCCCTTGACGTAGCCCATCCCGCCATTGAGACACTGACACATGGGTCCCACCAAGCGCGGGGACCACCTGTCAGTGACCGAAAGGCAGGGGAACCTCTCCTCTCCATCATCTCCATTCCAAAACCACCATCTCGCCTCTCCCTCTTCTCTATTGCAGGACCACCGCCTCTCCTCCCATCTTCCAAAGCTAGCACCGGACCACTCAAAAGGACATCTATGGAGGGGATGCAGCAGCGAATCTGGCAGATCACCGGCAGCGACCAGGCAAAGTTAGCCAGGTTGAAGGAGATCCTTACTTGGTTTGACAATGAGTGGGAGATTTCAAGGACGGTGAGGGCCATGTAGCAATGTATGCGAAAGAGCGAGACGACGGCGATGAGGGCGGCGATGTACTCCTCGGTGGCAGTCACGCCGTAGTCCTTCGAGTTCATCGAGTATCTCCTCTGGGCGACGGAGCAGACAGATTCGCCCGAGGAGAAAGTCAGGTGGAGGTGGTGGGCTTACAGGTCGAAGGTCGAGCACCGAGAGGATAACGAATCGGTCGAGTACGGTGTGCCGTTCGTGAGGGTGCAGAGCCAGCCGGAGCCACAGGAGTATTCGTTCTCCCACCGCAAGAGGAGGCCGGATGGCGCGACGTCGCTTCCTGTAACGCCCCGGACACACCCGCCGGTGGTCATTAATCCTGGCGGGATCTAGACTGGCCCCACAGATCAATACTAGTCTTTTCTGCGCACTTTGTCCTCACTCGTGCGCACCCAGGAGCAACTTCCCGGTCGGTCACCCATCTTGAAACTACTCCAAGCTGAGCACACTTAACTTTTGAGTTCTGTCCGAATGGGCTCCCGGAAAAGAAGGAATTCCTTATTGATATGAGTAGTCTATCATCCCTAATAAGCCAGGCCATCACATACACCCCCACTCAGAGGAACCGACGTCCTCGTCGGGCCACAGGAACGTTCCCTCTTGGCACATACGTCTGTGCTTCCAGTCCAGTACATGTGCCATGCCGTGTGCCATGACGGGTCACAAACGTCATGAACAACATGACCACGCACCTGTCCACAACCATCCGTGTAACCGTGAGGGTCGGCTCTGATACCAACTTGTAATGCCCCGGACACACTCGCCGGTGGTCGTTACTCCTGGCGGGATCTAGACTGGCCCCATAGATCAATACTAGTATTTTCTGCGCACTTTGTCCTCACTCGTGCGCACCCGAGAGCAACTTCCCGGTCGGTCACCCATCCTGAAACTACTCCAAGCTGAGCATGCTTAACTTTTGAGTTCTGTCCAAATGGGCTCCCGAAAAAGAAGGAATTCCTTATTGATATGAGTAGTATATCATCCCTAATAAGCTAGGCCATCACACTTCCCCACCGTTCTCCACGGTTCCCTCGACGCTCGCCTCATTTCAACGGCGTCGGTAGGGTTTAAGGTAAGCTTCACACTAACCTAATCTTCCATCTACTCATGCTTACAATCAGTGTGACAACTAATAAAAATCATGCTTACAATCAGTCTCCGAGTACTACGCCAATCACCCTAAAATAACTCTAGACCTTTGGGTCAAAGTTGTGACACTGTGTACAAATAAAGAAAAATAGATTGGTGCTTCTTTCAGAAAAGAGTACACCCCTAGAGAACTGCCAATATAAGCTACTAGTATTTTTTAAGTCTAAGCTACTAGTATTTGGTTATAGGATTTGCTGCCGAGAAAGATCCATCCAAAGTGAGCGCCACACATCCCACTGATGGTGGTGGATGCCAATGCTTAGATGGAGCAGGGTTGGTGCCGGTAATTTTTACTTGGCACCTCGCACTCTGCATATATACCGGTTCCATCCGTACATTTGTGCAGTTCCACCAAAATGCAGCTGAATAACCCTGTTTGCACAGATAATGAAAAGGCATGATTAGATTATAGTGGAACTAGTTGATGAAAGATACACTAATAAACAGAAGAAAATATTACATCATACTGGAAATCGACACAAGTCTCCCCGATACACCTTCTGCCAATGATGAACATCAGTGTACAACAGTAGTACAAGGAGGGGCCTTGAGACATTCAAAGCTCTATTTTTGTGCAGATCAACTAAAATTAAGCACCCCAGTTTGCAGAAACGCTTAAACATTAACAACGGGACTAGTTGATGAAACATACATTAACAAAGAGAAGCACTTCCTTTATCTACATTGGAAATGAAATGATAGAGAGGACACTCGCTCTATTTTAACTATATTATTACTTCATTTTATCAGTGACACTAGGGTCGAGCAGGTGGCAAACGAGGTGCACCGTGCATCGCAAGGATGAAGACCGGGGGTGCTTAGACTGGGATGCTGAAGTTGGCTCTTTCAGTCCCTATCTTCCCCCTGATGTTTCTGTGTTAGCATTTGGGTTGTAATCCAAACTTGGTCGAGCTGGTGCTGCGTCCCCCTACCTGCCTAGCTTATGTGGCGAACTTGTCTCCTGCTAGTACTCAGTCCATTCTAGTAGTAGTTGCATAACTGCCCGTTTACACTGAGATGTTGTCGGATAATGGTTCTCTATGGTTGGGTTTCTTTAATGAAATCGGAGGGAACCCCATCTTTCGATATATAAAAAACAGTGGCACTAGTAGTGCCAAAACATTGCCTCAAATTAATAGTGCCACTAGATTAAGGTGCAAAATAATAACATTACTGCTTTATCATGGTAGTGCCAAAACAGTAGCACAAGAGCAGGAACAACATGCAGGATCTTTGGCAAACGGTCAGACCAAAAAGGAACATACCTCATGATGGGAACCATATCTGCAGTCAACTCCATCGTAGAAGGGATGACACCAGTCACCAACATGGATGATTCAATTCATGGGACCTTTTGGTGCAGTTCACCTAAAATGAAGCAATGTCCCAGGAGCTAGCATCCTCTTCTTCTTCTTTTTTTAAGAAAAGGGCTCCAGCCCCGGTTCCAATTCCATCAGAAAACGAAACCCACAGAGCTTCTTCATTAGTTGCAATAAAATTGAGCAACATCAAGGTTGGTCGTGAAGCTCCTGGAGAGTAGGCGGACCAGGACAGTTGCATCTCTAATGAAAAGAAGCAACTTATCTTAATGGGAAATTTAGCAGGACATGAAAAAAGTGCCATTGATTCATATTACTGGAGGCATTACATTGAAAACAACATTGGTTTAACGTGTCCTTACTTTTAACAGTGCAACTGCTACATTTTACCAGTGGCATTACATAAGAGCGGCTCAGGGCAACAAACATCAGAAGAGGATATCTGGGTTGGTCCCATTTTTTCGGTATATAGCCACCTTATACTGTGTGAGGCTAGCAAATCTAGTGTTGGACTTACTCTGTTGACTTGTCCCCCAGTCCCCACTTTCTTTCCATTTTCAACCAATACATCGGGTTTATATTGAGATTGTACTGCGTTCCCTTTATTTCCCTATTAGACCTAGAGACCAGTTGGATAGCCAATCTCTACTACTTTTCGCGCCCATTATTTCATCTTTCGACCAAGTCCTAGATTCAGGTAACAAATCTTCCCCCACCCCACCCCCTTTCTTCCTTGTTTGAACCAAGTACTACTAGATTCGAGTGCATGAACTAGTTTTACCTCTTAACAGTAAAAAAATTAGGTGGTTTTCGAACAGCCGATCGATCCTATCTACATGAGGGGGGCTGAGAAATAGTAAAAGATACAAATACAGGGACGTCAGGAGCTCGGGAAGTAGAGCAAGGCCGGTTTCGAAGGAATTTATACCTGAGGGTCACCGGGATGTCGCTAGGTGGGCGGGGCCGGATCTGCCCACACTACGACAGCGAGGAAGAAGGGGTGGGAGGCCCTCCCTCGCCAACGATGCTTGGGAGAGAACGGCAAGGCACGCTGATCGGGACGCGCCGGCAGTGGGTAACAGCCGTCGCCGAGGACGACCGCATGAACGTGGCACCTTCTCACCTTCCTCGGAGGAGAGGAGCCGGCTGGATCTGTGACCAACGGTGAGTAGAGAGAGAGAGAGTGTGGCCACCGCTGTGGTGTTTAGATCTGGAGAGGACGAGACAGTGTGAAGAGAACAACACTAGGAAGCAAGTGCGTAGGCTCATGCCTATATAGTGGAGTACTATTTTTCTTTTGTCTACCGGCCGGAGCCGGCTTGACCTCGGCAATGACTGTCGAGAAGCCTTCATTCACGTGCCCCGGAGGCGCAGTGGTCGTCATTTTGATCCGAAGCACTGGATTATAACGTATAAAACGAAAAATGCCACATGACAAGAAATCATAATCTCACTGCCCAAAGGAGACAATATGAATCCCGACGGACAAACTAGACGAGGATCAAAGCTCAAATTAAAGATAAACTCGTAGAAAAGGGGTCTGTCAATAGATGTCCTAATTAACATAGCTGGCTTGACCTAGATGGCAGCCCAGTTGTCTTCGTGCATGTGCCCCCAATAACTAGCCCAACTCATTTGTTGCTGTTTAACCCTCACAGTGATCCGAAGCACATGACACCGAATTCTGCGAGATGACAAGAAACCTTTTTTTAGATTTCTCACCAGAACTACAGTCCTGTACAACACATCATGCATGATATGTAGACGATAGCCAATCCAGGCGTGTGTGCTGGAGTCTGGTCACATGCATGGACGAACTGATCTTCCGTGTCTTGCAGGGATTGTCCAGGTACCAAGGTGGAGTATGTGCTTCTATTAACTCAGCCGACTTGTGGGGCCGGGGAGTGTGCCTATGGTCGGTTCTCAATTGCAGTCCCACATGTGTGTGCAAACGCAATATGACGCGCGTTCCATTTGAAGAGCGGTGTTCCAGACCGACCGACCGTCTGTGGTGCGACGCGAACGCGACGGGCATGCTGTATACTCCATACATGTGTAGCGCCGTTTTCTTGAGGCTTTGCTCCATGACGCAATCCATGGATACAAAATTAGTATACTGTACTATTTAAAAGTCGAGGGCGGGGCTTTCCTGCATGGTAGGCGGGGCAGTTCCGCCTAGTCGGTTCGTTAGAGACGCGAGAAGATGAGGGAGTAGGCGGCTGCAAACGTAGGGCTATGTGATTTGATAGTGAGTTACTGCTAGACAGGTGGGGCCCGATGATTTGACTTGCCATTATCATTTTAATTGCGGCGCTACGAATGGCTTGAGTCTCCCGATTCCTGACCACCTCCACATAGGTGCCTCTCCCGATGCTCCACCATGTAGAGGCTGGCTCTTGCTTGAGAGCCCACTCCTCCACTTTTTCCTTGCCTCTTTCCCCCACATATGCAAAAATCCATGTAAAGCGGGCTTATAGCCCACCATTGTACTTGATCCTACAGGTGCTAAGCCTGCCACATAGGCATAAAGTCTGATGTGGCAAGTTAATTAAGAAGAGAGAGACTAGTTTGGTGACCCCAGGAAGAAACGGTGCTAAGCGCATGTACCTAGATGAAGCAAACTTAGCAATAAAAAACTAAGCACCTATGCCTTGGGGACTTGAGTTGCTAAGCCATTTAATGCCCATAGCACCTCATCTAAGCACCATTTCATTGGAAGAGGTCACTCCTTGACAAATGCAATAAATACTACGAAGAAAGAGAGAGAGAAGTAAACAAAAAATACTCTTATAGCCAACCTTATAGATAACCTTGTTGTATGAGTGACTAAGTGATGACTATGTATGACATGCCAACATCAGATAGCCTAACGCACCGTGTTAAATCTCCAAGGGCGCGACCGCGCGAGCGAGACGACGGTCATGGTAGGAGCGACAATGATACGGGCTGCTGGCAGCCCTTGGATCTGAGATCGAACGGTCGCATGCTAAGTTGCTGAAAATTTGTAGAATAACCCTCCAGGATAGGATATTCACCCATAGGTCTAGAATCACACCATGCAATCGTTCGATCTCAGATCCAAGGGCTCTCAGAAGCCCGTATCATGGGAGAATGGAAAGCTTCGTATCACCTGTAATTTTCCCGATGCTTGACATGACATCGAAAGCCATTGAATTGGGCGTCGAGTAGACATGACATCTAATTGGGCCCCCATAGTACTGTGCATGAATCCATTTATCCACCAGGCAAGCCACTACCCTGCCATTCGCACGCGCCCCCACTCGACATTTTTACAATCGATAAATAGCTCCTAGTCGTCCCGTCCTTTCACATTATGGCAGTTCCACTAATCCTAACCCTCCAACCAAATCCATGGCGTCCCAAATCTCCATGATCGGTGGTGAGTACAAATATAGAACCATCACCGGCGATGAGTTCGACGTCATCTACACCCGTTCTTCTGCAACGATGAAAGAATGCCTTGCTCACTTCAAACGCATGTTTGAAAACTCAAATGACGAGTGGGTCGCTGGGCTAGATGTTGAGTACACCACAGTCTGGGGAAGCGAGAAGAAACTAAAGGAGGCAGAGAAGAAGAAGCCCGCCATGATCCAGGTTTGCATGCATGACTTATGCTTGGTCTACCACATATGCCATGCCGATGTTGAGTGCGAGGAATTTAAGGAGTTCCTCAAGGGCGGCCGAGTCAAATTCGTTACTGTAGACTTTAGGAACGACAAGGAAATCCTGGGTCGGATAGGCCTCGTTGTAGGCGACCCCTTCGACCTCCAGAAGGAAGGGCTGGTGCCCTCCCTTGATCAGCCTTCAATGCTGACCCTGGCAGGAGCCATGGTTCATCCTTCGTACGGTAAACTAGAGAAACCTCCGTACACGTTTCATCGTCATGCATGGCAGTGGAATGTACTAGATATGGACCACATCCACTACGCTGCAATGGATGGCTACCTTTGTTTAAATATCTACAAGGGTTGGATGAAGAGCAAGAGCCAAGTGTGCGGTTCAAGCAAAGAAGTATCGCCCAAGAGGAAGAGGGACAAGGACAAAGTCGAGGACATGGATGAGGACTCCGAGTAAGGTGGCAGTGTCGTTGCTCATGGTGGTTCTAATGCAGTGTCTACCGAATTAGTTGCTTAGTTTAATTTCTGGTGTGCTTAGTTTTATTTGAGGGGTGTGTTGTGCTGAGCCCCCAGTAGCAAAACTATGTTATGTTTCTTCTTGTTATATTTCGTACATTTCATCTTTTAGTTGGTATAGTACTACCACTCGTTTCTTGACAATATATACGTACAATATATATGGCCAACATCATATAGCCAACAGTTTAGTTGTCAAAGAATTTCAGGGTGCTTAGTTTTGTCAAAGAATTCCAGGGAGCTTAGTTTTATTTGAGGGGTGTGTTCTGCTGGACACCATTAACTTACATTGTGAGAATCGGCTTATTTTTGTCATGTAACATGGTCAACGGGGTTTGACGTGAAAATAACAATGTCTAATGGCATTTCTGAGCAAACATCTAACTTAGCGATGGCATTTTTTAGATATCTAATTGCATTTTTGAGCAG
This sequence comes from Triticum urartu, assembly GCF_056163025.1. Taxonomy (NCBI): domain Eukaryota; kingdom Viridiplantae; phylum Streptophyta; class Magnoliopsida; order Poales; family Poaceae; genus Triticum; species Triticum urartu. The sequence goes on from NC_141876.1 coordinate 427,597,578, forward strand.
GCATCTCACGGATCGATGGCATTATTTGAGTAGTTGTAACTTCTAATGGCAAAACTGAGTTGTGATACACAACTAGTGGCATAAATAATAACAAACCAAGAATTAAATAGGGATAATTTCTTTATTTCTTTATTCCTTTGTGTGCGAAACAATATACGTTGTGAGTGCCCTGTTAAAATTTGGAATTATTCCGGGTTCGTTTGGCCTTTTTATACATTAATTGAGTTTCTGGTCATTTAATGTGCATAATTAAAATTTGAACTACAAGCACATGCTCCCGTGCACCAAAGTTGACTGAAAAATCACATGTGCATCCTCGGGTGAATTTCTAGGTCCCATGCAAGAAATGGGAATGAAATTCAAACATCTGGGCATCGTGGTTCGGCCAAGAACATTGAGAACCTTGTTTTTAAAATTCTTGTAAATCCAAAACACGCCTGAAAATCATGAAACTTGGCATGGTGTCATGTCATGGTACTACCATGTTGTGGTAAAAAAATGCAGAATAGGAACAAGTTTTGGTGTAAGTTTCTTGCAAACCGGAGCTTCTCTCAAGAAGGCTCGTGGTTCTGAGAGGGAACGTGTCACCTTTGTGTGCATAATTCAAATTTTAAATACAAGCACATGCTCCAGTGCACCAAAGCTAGTTGAAAAATCACATGTGTGTCCTCGAGTAAATTTCTAGGTCCCATGCGAGAAATGTGAATGAAATTCAAACATCTGGGCATCATGGCTCGGCTGGAAACGTTGAGAAACTTGGTTTTTTAATTCCTGTAAATCTGAAACACACATGAAAATCCTGAAACTTGGCTTGGTGCCATGACATGGCACCAGCATGCTGTGGTAATTTTGTTGTCCGATTTGCGAAGGCGCACACATTAACAATCAACAAAGTCATTTTGGAACAAACGCTGTCATCTTACAATCGGAAACACAAGTATTATTGAAACCATGGGCGTTCTATTTACCATTTACGTGCCGCCACGCGTTCCCTTTTTTATTAGCTAGGAGGCGCCGTGCAGGGTAGCTATTTGAGTACGGGAGGCGTGCGATCAGACCCCTGCGCGTGCTTATCAGGAGGAGAGCGCTTTGACCTCCATCTGTCGTCCACCTCTCTCCCAAGGTACCATTAATGGCGCCCGAGCCTCTGTTTAATGGCGTGGCAGTGTCTCACTCGACTGAGATTTAAGAGAGAAAAAAGAAAATCTAAAAAGAAAATTTGGCACGGATCTTGATGTAAGATCCGATGGACCTATATAGCATCTACTGCGACTTATAGCAAGGCTGATGAATATATATAAGGACGACGAGAGTGGATAATAATTGTCTTACATAATTAGGAAGATAACTAAAGAAGCCACATGCGGCTATGCCTGAAATACACAAGGGCAAAAGAAGAAGGAAGACGCATACAACGATCTGACTCGCTGATCTCTACTTTCTTTATACGCTGCAGGTCGCGGAGACTAGTTCTCGCGGCGGGCGATGATCTCTTTCATCAGTTTCATGTCCTTAATACGCTGCTTGGCAGCATACATGGATTCCTCCACCAGCCTGTTGCGCTCGATGCCGAGCATGGCATTCTCGTCCATAAGTTTCTTGATGATGACGCCCGTCCTCTACAACACAACAGCGGTCTCCTCCTCCTGCTTCCCCCTTTCGGCGATCTTCGCCCTCAGCTGGTCACGCTCGCCCCGGAGCGTCGCATTGCCCCCCCCCCCGAGTTGCCGGATGACACCGGTAGCCTCGTCCTGCATCCTCGCCCAGCCGGAGATCTGATCCATCTGGCTATGGACGATCGCATGCATGCGCCTGTAAGAGTCCTCGCCTGCCCACGAGAAATTTTCCCAGGCCGCTACGGCGGGACATCTGTGCTGCTTCCGCGGCATGGCCGGACTAGTCTGCTACATCGACGGCGCGGCAGGACCTCCGTGCTACTTTGGCGGCACGACGGGACCTCTGTGCTGTTACTGCTGCGCGGCTGGACATGTCGGCTGCTTTCGCGGCGAGGCGGGACTTCTCTCGTGCTTCCTCTTCCATGCTCACCTCTCCCTGGTGGAAATCTCTCGACCCAGAACTCACGCTAGCTATGGCTTGATTGTTTCTTGTGGATGAGGAGTTGAGGAGGAATGTGTAGTCATTTTCGGTTAGGTAGTTCCCCTTTTTATAACCTAAGTACTAGCACTAGTACTAAATGCATAGTGGGAACACGTTTAGGTTTGGTACGTAGTGGTAGGTGTGAGCAGGCTTGCACTTAATTGTAGCACTAGTACTTTCGAATGTGATGGGAACAAGGTAAAGATTAATTGATGGTTTTTTGTTTTGAGGCCCGAAACGGCTCCCTATGAGTTTAGTGGAACATAAATTTCAAGTAGACAACCCTGCTCAGATGCGTAAATATTATGTTATTGTCAAAAATTGGCACAAAATACAAAGGGAACCAATGAAAGTACTACTAGCAACCCATGATTTAACTACTCGCATGCGCGCAGTGGAGTAGTAATGTCTTTCTTCTGCCCTCATGTCCACTCAATTTGCATGCGCTATATTAATTGACCATCAATGAAGTGAAGGACTTTACACGCGTCAAATTATCACATGGGTGGATCTTGGTACAAAATTGCATCCACCCGTGTACCCGCGTGTGCGTGCATGGCGTGCGTGCACATCTTCGCTTCGTGCTTGTACCGCCAGTGCGGCTCAGGGAGGATGAGTACATTCTTCTGGAACCAGCAGCACATCACTGTGATCAATCCACACAAGGATGTCGCGACAATGCCTCCACATGTGCCACATGCCCACGTGGCTTCATGAACTATAAGAGAGACACTATGTAGCGTGCCATTGTGTTTTGCACATACTCGAAGTACTAGTAGGGTACACGTGCATTGCACGCATCAGATTTTGCAACCAAATTACGAATAAATACCACACTATAGCATGTAAGCTCTCAGTCATATATGCTTGATGTAGACCTTTGTTTAATTCTTATAGTTCATCTCATTCAAAATCAATTAGTTTTTATAAAAAACCTAGGGCCTCTTTGATTCATAGGATTTCCAAAAAGCGGGAATAGAAAGAACATGGGATTAGAGTGGAATGTCGTCTTGAATCCTATAGGATGTTACGAGTGTTTGATTGTGCATAGAAAAACCGCAGAATTCTTTCAAAGAGGTTTGAGTGGATGGGATGTTTCCAATGAAATATAGTGCAAATGAATCATATGGAAAATTTCCTATGGTTTACAATCCTACGAATCAAACAACCAAGATAGGAAAAATTCCTAAGGATTATAATCCTCCAAAATTCCTTCGAGAATCCTTTGAATCAAAAAGCCCTTAATCTATTTTACGATTCATGGAATTGTGTGTTGTAAAGCATAAAGTACAAACAAAGAATGGCAATTCAACTAGAAAAAAAGTTTGGGCAGTTACGATACGGCAGGTTCTAGAACAAAGGAGAACCACTATTGTTTTGAGATTTGTGCATTATGCTTAAATTCAACCATGGAGTCTACTAGATTGTACATGTGGCAAAATCCGGTGGGGGGCTAGAAGATGGTGCGAGGGCGAGGGGCCGAGTGGAGGGAGACTATGAAGGAGTGCACAACTGTGAGATCGATATTTAGAGAGAGGGGGCGAGAACGTGTGCTATTGCGCGCAGTGGCGGAGCCATGAAAAATGTTCCATGAGCTAGGGGGCCAAGCATTGCTAATCCTTTACGAGGAGGGACAATTCATCAACTTAAACCATTTTTACCAACAATTGTCTAATGATCACATTCATATTAGCCTTGATATATAGTGATGTTAGGGGGGGCAGGGCCCTTGCTGCCCCTTGTCTTGGCCATTGTGCGCGTGTCTGAGAGATGAAGCGGAAGGCATGGATGATGAGAGGGGGGCGTTGGATATATAATTAATGTGGGTGTATTAGCTATATATGTAATCCTATATAGAGAGGTATAGATTGATCGATGTGGACGTGGGAAAGAGGGTGAGACCTCACTAGATATATAGATTGATCGGTTTATGTGTAAAACTATGAAAGACCTAGCTATATACACACACACATAGAGGAACATCGATCGTTGCGCATGCACGTCAGAGATAAAGAATGCCCGATATGATGGAGAGGGGGATGTGTGTGTGTGTGCCTTCATGGGAGACCGACCTGAAGAAAAAGATTGCATGTGTGCGATGGATATTGCCGACTGGTAGTGTGTGTGCATGCATGCACGAGAGAAAGTTAGTGGTACAATTATAAAGAGAAGACCAATGTCTGGGTGTAAAAGACTAGGTGAGGTCATAATCAATGTAAAGTTGAATTCAAATATTTGAATAAGAGATCATGATGTTTGAAACCCATGCATGCATGAATATAACGGAGATCTGCGCGGTGCGGTTTGGAAACGAGCATGTTGCAATGTATACACATTGAACAAGGTCAAATTGGTTTGAATTTGAGATACCGATGGTAGACATCGTTTGGCCACATTGCATCCGTGCATGGACAAACTATTCTAATTGGAGATGATGGGTGGCTTTCGCATCACATATCTATATCTATACCCCTATATATATTGTATATTATATTTTTTATATAGTGTGCGGATAACTTTAACTTTGAAAGATGGTCGTTGGATGAGGCCAATCCAATGGTGCAGAGCTGGCAAATTTGAGCACTACTGGCTGTTAGATATCATCTAGATTCCACAAGATATTGCCACATGTACAATCTAGAAGACTCTATGGCTGAACTTAAGCATAATGCACAAACCTCAAAACACAAGCACTTCGTCTTTGTTCTAGAATCTTCTGTATCATAATTGCCCAAATGTTTTTCTACATGATTTGTTTTTACTTTATGCCTTACAACGCACAATTCCATGAATCTTAAAATAGATTGGCTTTCTTATAAAAACTAGATGATTTTGAATGAAATGAACTATAAGAATTAAACGAAATCTACATCATGCATATATGACTCAAAGCTTACATGCTATAATGTGGTATTTATTCATAATTTGGTTGCCAAATCTCATGCGTGCAATGCACGCGTACCTTACTAGTATAAATGGTGTGTGTGTGCGTGTTGTGCGTGTTAAACACATTGTACATAGTATATCATACTAGTCTAAATTGTCATTTTTTTGGGTACATGTTAAGCTTGTTCTCCCAAAATTTCAAGCCGCGCCTTGTTATGCCAAAATTTCAAGCTAGGGTCTCTGTCTATCGTGCTGCGAAACTCACGCCTCTTCAACCCGCGCCTTGTTAGCCCGAAATATTTAAGATATATCTTTGTCTCGCTGTGCTCCGGCAACTCCCTCCATCTCAACCTGTGCCTTGCTATTCCAAAATTACAACGGGCGCGAAAACTCCCACTTCCTGTGAAATCTCGACACGCGAAATGCCCGTGATACTCCTGAACGAAAGAACCGCCTCAAATCGGTGGGGGTACTTTCGTAATTACCCCACATTTCGGACAAGCGCGTCCCTAAGCCATGGTTCCCCACTCCCATCCCATCCGCCCACCCATTCGTACACCGAGGCCGGCAAAACCCGTGAAGCCCCACACCCTCCTCCGTCCGCCACCCAGCCGAAGCCTCTTCCCCGACGATGTCGTCCACAGCAACACCTCGAGGTCCCTCATCCATCGTACCGGATGAGGATCCGTCGTCGATCTGGTCATCTCGCCGGTTCAGCCACCCCGTCCTCCACCTCCAAGGAGCTGCCCCGATGTTCCCCTCCTCTTTCGCGCCACCTCCATTCCCACACCACTGTCTTCACCTGCACCATCGGAAGAGCACCGTTTCCTCGGATGAAGCTGCGGCCTAATCGGTGCCCCCAAAGAGGTTGTACACTAATCGTCGCATTTTCTTCTTGATTCGATCTCATGGTGCTGCCGGCGCTCTGTCCCGAGCCGACACGGCGCGGCTCCATCCACGTCGGCATCGCCAGCCAATTCCTCCACGGCGTCGCTCGCACGGTGGCGACGTCCACATCAGTAGGAGCTGCTGCTGCTTTAGCTCTCGCTCGTGCTGCTGCTGTGCTCTTGCTCTCGGTCCCCTGCCTGGTCTACTCTTGCTCTTGCTCGCGCTGTTGCTCTCGCTCTTGCTCTTGCTCGCGCTGCTGCTCTCTCTCTTGCTCTTGCTCGCGCTACTGCTCTCACTCTTGCTCTTACTTGCGATGCTGCTCCGATTTAACTATACTTCAATCGACTAAATCAACTTTTGGGTCAGTCGATTTTCTGGGGGTGGGGGGGCTCGCCAGAGTTAAGGAAGAACCAACCGCAGTGGGGAGGAGGGCTCTCCGGAGAGGTACCCCACTACCTATCTTAGGGTTCAGGGTGGGGGCGGTGGTCGCCAGTGGTGGTGGGGCGGTGGCGTGGGGATCGCCGGAGAAAAAGCTCGGCAGGGGGGGGGCTACAGGGATGGCCGGGGCAGCGACGGACCGGTGGTGGGGAGTGTTTTCGGGACAAGCGGGGCGGCGCACCATCAGCTGCGGGCGACGGGGGGCGGCTGTTTGGCCGGTGGTGGCTGGTGGCTCAGGGGGTGGAGGTTGAAGATGAACTACAGACCCTTGATTTCGTATCCAACGGCTGCAAAATCGACTGACCAGAGATGAAAAAGTCAGTCAACTGACTTGTAGCCTCACCTCTAGTGCGTTCAGTTTCGACAGTAAAATTCAGTTTCGATAGCAAAATTCAGTTTTGACAGTTAAGTTAAGTTTCGACAATTAAATTCAGTTTCGACAGTTTAGTCAAAGATGAGCGGCTGATGTATACATCTAGCACTTTGTGGTTATGTATTTTACGTCATCTATTGGAGATGCTATTAGAATTCCACTCAGGTTAACGTTGTCTCTCTTGTCCTGCTTCAGCCTCAGCGTCGTACAACTCACCGGAGGTGCTCCAACGACGAAACCCTCCATCACAGCGGATCAGTACCTCGGGCTCCATCTCTAGATGCCTAAGATCTTCTTCCCCTCCTCCAACAGCCAAGTCAGCCGAAGCATCCTCACCAGCCAACTCAATCACGCTGAGATCGACATGGCTTCGCCAAAGAGGTTGTACACTTCTTGTGGTTTGACTTAATCCCAACATCCTTGTTTGCATCCTGTGATCTTCCAATTCTTGTGAACCAAACACCCAGAATGGCAGAAATCCTGTGTTTTTAAATTCTCTGTTTTGCACGTGCATTCCTATCCTATTCCTGTCTATTTCCTATCCCTGCATTGTTAGAATCCTCAAATTCAAACAAGCCCTTACACAATTACTTCTGTTACAGATATGTGTCAAAGAAAACCTTGTGTGGTTTGTTCTGCTCCTGTGGTGTTGTGTTCCACCCCAGCTCAGCTGCTCCAACGACGGAAGGGTTCACCACAGCAGGGATCCGCTCTCTAGACTGTCTTTCGCCGCCTCAGATCTTCTTCCCCGCCACCGGCAGCCACGACAACTGCATTACCATCATCAACTGAGCAGATGATCTTGAGGACTACACGGGTCCGCAAGAGAGGTCACACTCTTCCGTTTCTGCTTATGTTATGCATCGCTTAATATGATGACATGCTACTTTATCGTCGTGTTCACCTATTAGACTCTGACTCGGGTCCAAACTTATGCTGAAACTTGAGTTTTTAAATGGTTGTGGGGTACATATTGGGGCAGCAATCAGTACTATCTGTCTACTATCTGGTTAATCTCGGGTGTCTACTATTAGTTTCATGTTGGGTGCAAACAAACATTAAAGGAGCCATTATCTGCATTTTTAACTAAAACTATTATCTGCCTGCTATCATTTGTTTTGGGTCTATCCACAGTTTGCTACCATCACTCTGGATTTGTGCATGCACTCCTTACATAATCTCACTATGTTTTATTCCAATGCATGTCAGTTATTGTACACAATGGAACCGAACATGTAGAGCAAAAGAGACGAGCCTTGCGTGGCAATAAAATTTCATGCAGACGTCGCTCCATGGTGGGTGCAAAGGCAGCCCCCTCCACCCATTTTGGATCGTAATCAAGAGGAAGATAACTGTTCTGAGGGGGATTCAGAAGCAGAAGACCACTCCTATTTACCCTGTGAGGTCTTCGCTCTAACTTGGCATGCTGATGTTGGTAATATCATGCATATGGTGCCTTGCGTTGCTTACTGTATATGTCAAAGATGTCATCTGCTTAGTTAAGACATGCTTTGTGTCAATGCCATCTGTTTAGTTTCTTTATTGTATATGTGAATCATGCAATGCCATCTTGTTTAGCCATGCTTCATATATGTGAAGTTTGCAATGCCACCCTGGTTAGCCAGTCATCTTATATGTGAATTATATCATGACATCATTTTTTTATTACGTGTTAAATTTTTCAACAATTTTAGTACATTCAATTACTCTTCCTGTGCATCAGCCATTCGGCACGGTCATGGAAAAATCTGGAGTGGAAACAAGGTCTTCAAAGCAGACAATGCTATCTGACAAAGCGCATGTCTTGCTGGTTACAGATAGCTCCTTAGGGGAGGATTCAGAGACAGATGACCAGTCCTATTTCCCCCCGAGGTGCATGCTCTAACTTGGCAGGGTTATGATGCTCATATCGTGCGTATGGTATCTTGCATTGCTATGTCATTTGCTTAGTTTAGACATGCTTTGTGTGAATGCCACCTGTTCAGTGTCCAATTACCATATATGTGAATTATGCAATGCCATCTTGTTGCAAGACATTATATATGTGAATTATGCAATGCTATCTTGTTGCAAGGCATTATATATGTGAATTATGCAATGCCATGCTGTTTAGCCAAGTGTCATATATGTGAATTATATCATGTCATCCTTTTTTTGTAATTCTCATTGCTTTTGTCGACAATGTTTGTATATTCAACTGCTCTTCCTGTGCATCAGCCATTTGAATTGGTGATGGAGAAATCTGGAGTGAAAACAAGGTCTTCAGAGCAGACAATGCTGGTTACAGATAGCTCTTCAGAGGAGGATTCAGAGGCAGATGATCAGTCCTATTATCCCCCTGAGGTGTATGCTCAAACTTGGCAGGGTTATATTACTCATATCATGCATATGTTGTATTGCAATGCTTAGTTTTTACATCATATACATGATATTGAATGCCATCTCCTTAGTTGACACATCATATATGCGATTGCCCTCTGCTCACTTCCTTAGTATATAAATCATATATTCGAATTATATCATGCCATCATGTTTCCATCAACGGCATGTTTGTGATTTATGGCATGCCAACCACTTTAATAGACACATCGTATAGTTATATCATGTCATCCTGTTTACATAGTCCTCATATTTTGAAGTATGTCATTCTATCCTATTTAGTTAGCCATCATACATGTGAAATTGTGTCATGCTATCCTGCTTAATTAGCCATCATATATGTGAAATTATGTCATGCTATTCTGTTTGGTTAGACAACATAAATGTGAATTATTTCATGCCCTGTTTTCTTCCCTACTATCCATTGCACCTGTCTATCTTTCAATGTCTGTATATTCAATTACTTTTCTTGTTTATCAGCCATTTCAATTGGAGGGGTGATGGCGGTATCTGTGGGAGTAAAAACACGGTCTTCAGAAAAGATCGTGCTACCTGTCAATGGAGATAGAACCACGGTTGTACTTGCTCAAGAACCAGCCCCACCACACATAACCCAGACTCACACAGATTGTACCCCTACTAGGTTGGACAGAGAACCAGCTACACCCCTTCTATCCCCAACCCCAGCAGATAGTAACCCAGTTCCCATTGACACAACACCGTCTCCACCACAGAGCACCCAAACACAAGCATTTAGTAAGGCAACTGCAGTGCCCAAATCACGAGGACCACCACTCCGAACCCCAAGTCAACGCTTAAAGCAGAAGAAGAATTGTTCTCAGGTCAGGTTCCGTAGCTATGGTTCATACTACTTTACTCTTGCATCACTTTATTTACTCATACCAACTAATTTCAAATTTGAAGGATGCAATTGAAACTCCAATGGCGCAACAGGTATGTTTTAAACCTGTTTCTTTAACGCGTTTATTGTTGTAACTTGCTCTATGTTGATTTCAGTTTCAATTGAATAAATAATTATATTCTCATGCCATGCAGCTTACAAAGTGTTGTTATTGCTGTGTAGTTTCCCACACTTATATTCGGTCTAAGCTGCTTTGTCTTAAATAGATATGATTCAAACTATATCTATCTTGATTTGGCAACATAAACTAGAATGATATAGACCATAAAGTGACCATACTACATAGATATATGTTTGTTTCATGCTGTTATCCTGTCCACCTTACTACTGAACTGGTTTACCAAAACGAGTTTCATATACTACATTGTAAACCTATGATGTGTTTGTTTGTTTTTGTTTTAGAATGCGGATAAAATATTGGAGAAGAGTACCCCATTATGCAATGGTACAGGAAGTAATGCAGATAAGGTTCAAGATAGTGAGACATCCCTATTGATCTCCAAGAAAGCTGATAAAAACTATATTGAAGACACTGAGACAACCCCAAAGTCCTGTCTTGACGTAGTGTTCGAGTTACTGGCTACTACTGCTGGCACCAGCTCTTCGAACTCGCTGCCTGAATCAATTCGGCTTCTTGAGTCTCAACTTCAAGTTGAAAGACATCGATCAGATGTTATGTGACAGGAAGCCGAAGGACTGAGGAAGTCCCTGAAGAATTCAGATGCATACTTTCTGGTGCAAAAGCAAGTGCTGGAGGATTTAAGCGCCAAACAAGAGAAAGTTAATAAGCTTGCTAAGCATCTTGCCAGCATTATGGGTACCCAGGATATTGTTTCTTGAGCTCTTCAGAAGTGGTTTCAGTTCTGGACTTGTTCTGTTGCGGTGTTTATATGCTGCTTTGTTCCCTATATTTGCACTGGTGGCAAACTTTGATGCCGAGTGGATGTAATATGTGTAATAGCCGTGATAGCCTAGCGTAAGTTGCTTGCCTATTTATTTCCTTATTGTCTTGTTTATTTGTTTTCTTGTAGTCAGTGCAGTTCTTTTTCCGTGGTTTGCTAGTGGCCGCAATAGCCTATTTTTGAAAACTAGGCCACATTAACCATGGGCTACATATTTACTATAGTTAACATGGGCCTCCTATGGGCCGTAGAAACAATGGGTCTTCTAAGGGTCGTAGAAACAATGGGCCTTCTACGAGGCATAGAAACAATGGTCCTTATACGGGCCGTAGACACAATGGGCCTTGTACGGGCCGTATCATCAATGGGCCTTCTACGGGCCGTATGATCGTTTGGCCAAAAATGGGCCAATAACAGACCACATTATGGCCGTAAATGGGCTAGAGTTGAAATCGTCCGTTCATGGCCGACCATAACGGGCCGTCGTTGTAGCGACCAGACCTCAAACAGTCTGATCTCTGTGCTCCGGTGTCATCCCTGGATCAGTAATGCTGACACCACACAGTACTCGGAGGATTTATAGCAGAGTAGCAATCACACACTTATTACATCGAGTGTCTCAAAAGAGAACTTATTACAATAAATATGGCTCAAGGCCATCTAGTGACGATAACAGCGGAAGGCTTGGAAGATAAGTGAGTCCATCAACTCCGACGGCATCACTGAGTATAGAACCACGACCTAAAAACTCCTTAATCATCGTCTGAAAAGTCTGCAACATTAACGTTGCAGCCCAAAAACGGGTCAGCACATGGAATATGCTGGCAAGGTAACACATAGAGGATAATGGAATGCAACAGCTATACTATATGCATATTTGGCTGGTGGAAAGCTCTATGGTTACAGTTTTTGCGTAAAGCCAATTTTTTCCTACTTCAAAGGAATAAATTTAATTACTATCATGGTGGTTGTTAAACATTGAGAATGGTTGACAGCATTCTCAATCCCAATTAAGTAACATCATTAGAACCCATCAAAATTAATTTAGAGTAACATGTTGAGATTCACATGATAATCCAGGTACTAGATACTCAAGATGTCCATAACCGGGGACACGGCTAACCATGATTAGTTTATACACTCTGCAGAGGTTTGCGCACTTTTCCCCACAAGACTCGATCGCCTCCGTTTGGTTTCCCGCACTACATGGTGTTTGAGAAGACGGATGACCGAGACATAGTCTTTCAGAAGCGCTAGCACCTTACGATCGGGTAGACCGTACCACCTACATCCCCTACATCTGCTAGTCTACCACTGTAAGAGTTCGCACAACTTAGTCAACTATGCCAGAGCCCATAATGGCTTGCGGCTGCACACGGAAGTTTCTAGTGTGAAAAATCTCATGATCCCTTTGAGCCTGGGTGGCGGTCCAAGAAAACAGGCAAGTCCTGGTAACCCCAGGTGCCTCAATCCACCCAGATGTGTGTTAGGTTGCCACCTTAAATAAACCATTAATTATCAATCTCACATCTGTCATGGATATCACTCACCCAATCCACGTCTACTAGCATAGCATGGCATAATAAGCAAACGTAGAAGTAACTCCCAAAGGTTTGATAATAAACAGGTAATAGGTACTACCTCATCTACTTCCCATCCCACAATTTAATTAGATCCTAGTCATGCAATGTGTGAGGATTGATCTAATGCAATAAAACTGGGTTGTAGAAAAAGGTATGATCAAAGTGTTACTTGCCTTGCTGATGATCTGCGTAACCTAGAGATTCAACGTAACAGGCGGCGCACTCCGGGTATTCTATCGCAGACAAACAACAAGCATACAATAAGTACTCATCTAATGCATAGGTAAAACTCAAATAGCAGATCTAACCAGAAAGTTCAACTTAAGAACCCTGGTTGGCAAAAAGAATCAAATCGAACGAAGCAAAAGAAATCAAACAGCGAAAGAAAACAACTTCGTTCTAGTAATCTGGATCTAGGGCAAATTTTACAGTAGAAAAAACATGTTTAAGTTGATTATTCGGAAAGAGGGTTTCGAGACGAAACTTCAGGCGCTTGAATCGCCTGATTCCGATAAACGAGCGAAAAGTTATACTAAAACGAAAATCGGATCAGAAATCGCGATCAGAAAATAACCGCGGAAAATCCTACGAAAAAGACAAACGATGAACAGAATTTTTTTTAACTGCACGGAAAACGAGGCGGCGGCGGCGAACCTCGGGCGGCGCGCTCCGGCGAGTCGGCGGCAGCGTCGGCGGCGGCGGATTAGGGTTAGGGTTTCGGGCGGGGCTGGCGGTTGCTCTCCTCTCGGGCCGGCCTCGAGTGCTATTTAAAGGCCCGGCCGGCGGTCTCCTGGCCGGTTACGGCCCGAAGTCGGTTACGCGTTTTTTTTATAAATCCGCTCGGAAGAAAAATAAAAAGAAATACTAAACGGACTCCAAAAATCACAAAATAAATTTTGCCGGGTTCCTAAAATCAAGCCCGATAAAGTGAACATTTATCTGGGCCCAAACTACCACTTTGAAAAACGCGCATTTTTCCTAAATTCAAATAAAAATACCGAAAAACTCCGAAATAAAACTTATTTGATTTTTTATTAAATCCTCAATATTTCTATATTTTGGGAAAGTCATTTTATTCCCTCTCTCATATTTTTGTAATAGAAATAATTGATGATAAAATAAATAAAATCAAATGATCCTATTTACATAATTTGAGAAAACTCAAACATGTAAATAATGAAATCCCCAACTCTCTCCGTGGGTCCTTGAGTTGCTTAGGATTTTCTAGGATCAAAACCAAAAGCAAAATAAAATATGATATGCATGGTGACCTAATGTATAACATTCCAAATTGAAAATTTGGGATGTTACAAACCTATCCCCCTTAAGATGAATCTCGCCCTCGAGATTCGGGTTGGCTAGAAAATAGGTGAGGGTGGTCTTTGAGCAAATCTTCCTCTCGCTCCCAGGTGGCTTCATCCTCCGTGTGGTGGCTCCACTGAACTTTGCAAAACTTGATAACCTTGCTACGAGTGACTCGACTGGCAAACTCGAGAATCTTGACTGGTTTCTCCTCATAGGTCAAATTGTTATCCAACTGAATTGCTTCTAATGGCACTGTGTCTCTCAAAGGTATGTCAGCCATCTCCGTGTGACACTTCTTCAACTGAGAAACGTGGAACACATCATGCACTCCGGCCAATCCTTCTGGCAATTCCAACTTGTAGGCCACTTCTCCCATACGCTCCAAAACTCGATATGGTCCTACAAATCGTGGCGCTAACTTCCCCTTAACTCCAAAACGCTTAATCCCTCGAAGTGGGGATACTCGAAGATAAACTCTGTCTTCAACTTCGTAAACTGTTTCCTTGCGTTTAGAATCTGCGTAGCTCTTCTGCCTGGACTGGGCTACCTTGAGCCTATCGCGTATCAACCTCACCTTCTATTCAGACTCTTTAATCAGATCTGGTCCGAACAACTGGCGGTCTCCAAGTTCGTCCCATGACAACGGTGTCCTGCACCTCCTTCCGTACAAAGCTTCGAAAGGGGCCATCTTCAAACTGGTCTGATAGCTATTATTGTAAGAGAACTCTGCATATGGCAAATTATCGTCCCAACTAGATCCATAATCTAGCGCACAAGCTCTCAGCATATCTTCCAAAATCTGATTGACTCTCTCGGTCTGTCCATCTGTCTGCGGGTGAAAAGCTGTACTAAATTCTAGCCTAGTACCCAAAGTCTCATGCAACTGCTTCCAGAACTTTGAGGTAAACTGGGTTCCTCTATCTGATACAATACTCCTCGGAACTCCATGCAGACAAACGATCCTGGTCATGTATATCTTTGCCAACTTAGCACTGGTGTAAGTGGTCTTTGCTGGAATGAAATGAGCTACCTTCGTCAATTGATCGACTACAACCCAAATCGAGTCATAGCCTGAACGAGTCCTTGGCAATCTCGTGATAAAATCCATGCCTAACTTATCCCACTTCCATTCGGGTATCGGCAATGGTTGCAACAATCCTGCTGGCTTCTGATGCTCTGCCTTTACTCTCTGACATACATCACAAACTGCTACATACTCCGCAATATCCTTTTTCATTCTGGTCCACCAGAAAATATCCTTCAAATCCAAATACATCTTGGTATTTCCTGGGTGAATCGAATACGGTGAGTCATGGGCCTCTTGCAGAATCAACTTTCTGATCTCTGGGTCATTGGGTACATAAACGCGGTCTTCAAACCATAGGGTGTCGTGCTCATCCTCATGAAATCCTTTAGCTTTTCCTTTGCTCAGTTTCTCCTTTATAGCGGCAATCTCTTTGTCAGTTTTCTGAGCTTCTCTGATTCTATCCATCAAAGTTGACTGAATCTCTAGTGCTGCTACATAGCCTCTCGGAACTATTTCCACACATAGTTCACGAAGATGTTCTGCTAACTCCTTGGGTATTTCTCCCGTCATTAGTGTATTGACATGGCTCTTGCGGCTTAATGCATCAGCTACTACATTAGCCTTCCTGGGATGATAATGCAATTTCATATCATAATCCTTGATAATCTCCAACCATCTCCTTTGTCTGAGGTTCAACTCCTTCTGCGTGAAAATGTACTTCAAACTCTTATGATCCGTGTACACCTCACAATGATTTCCAATGAGGAAATGTCTCCATGTCTTCAATGCATGCACTACGGCTTCTAACTCCAAATCATGCGTAGCATAATTCAATTCGTGAGGCTTCAGTTGTCGTGAAGCATATGAAACAACTCTCCCTTCCTGCATAAGCACTGCTCCAAGTCCTCGACGTGAAGCGTCGCAATACACCTCATAATCCTTGGTTTGATCTGGCAAAATCAATACTGGTGAGGTCACCAAACGTTTCTTCAACTCCTGGAAACTAGCCTCACACTCCTCAGTCCATTTGAACTTAGTATCCTTCTTCAGCAACTCCGTCATAGGCTTTGCAATCTTTGAGAAATTCTCAATAAATTTCCGGTAGTATCCTGCGAGTCCAAGAAAACTCCTGATCTCTCCAACTGTTGTTGGTGCTTCCCACTTGGTCACGGTTTCAACTTTCGCGGGATCTACTGCTATACCTTCTCCGGATATAACGTGTCCGAGGAATCCTACTTCCTTCAACCAAAACTCACATTTGCTGAACTTGGCATATAATTGGTGTTCTCTGAGCTTTCCAAGTACCAAACGCAAATGCTCCTTATGCTCCTCTTCATTCTTCGAATAAACCAGGATATCATCAATGAACACTACGACGAACTTATCCAAAAACTCCATAAACACTTTGTTCATCAAGTTCATAAAATAGGCAGGCACGTTAGTCAGTCCAAATGAAATAACGGTATACTCATATAGTCCATATCTTGTGGTGAATGCTGTCTTAGGTATATCCTGTTCTCGAATCTTCAACTGGTGGTATCCTGATCGCAAATCGATCTTGGAAAACACTTTAGCTCCTTGTAATCGATCAAACAAATCTTTGATCATTGGTAGTGGGTACTTGTTCTTGATCGTTACTTCGTTCAATCCTCGATAGTCAATAACCATCCTTAACGATCCATCCTTCTTTTCCACTAGAAGTACTGGTGATCCCCAAGGCGAAGAACTTGGGCGAATATATCCCTTATCCAGTAACTCCTTAATCTGCTTCTTAATTTCCACCAAATCTTTTGCTGGCATCCTATATGGTCTCTTCGATATTGGCCCAGTGCCTGGCAATAGCTCAATCAAAAACTCAATGTCTCTATCCCATGGCATGCCTGGCAACTCTTCGGGAAATACATCAGGAAAATCCTTTACCACTTGTACTTCCTCCTGCACAACTCCTGTTAGGCAATTCACTTGTGTCCTTTTTGGTAGATGCCGGGATACATACTTGATCCTTCTCCCTTCTGGTGTGGTAAGCAAAATTGACTTACTAGCACACTCAATATTCCCTTTATACTTTGATAACCAATCCATGCCTAATATCACATCCAATCCTTGAGATTACAACACTATTAGGTCTGAGCGAAAAACATAGTTACCAATCCTTAATGGTAACCGATCACACCATAAACTTGCCACATACTCTGCTCCTGGCGAGGTTACTAACATGGGTGACCTAAGGGCTTGGGTTGGTAGGTTATACTTATCCACAAATCCCCTTGAGATGTATGAATGAGATGCACCAGTATCTAAAGGAACGAGTGCAGTAAATGACTTAACCAAAAACTTACCAATTACTGCATCGGGCTGAGCTTCAACCTCCTCCACGCTACCGTGGTTCACCTGTACCCTGTTGAAAGGGTTCGGCTTCATTCCAGAACTTCCATTGCCATTTTGGCCTTCAGGACATTCATTTGCAAAATGTCCTGGCTTCAAACACTTATAGCAAGTGATGTGGCTCAAGTCCTTCTTGGCTGGGGTTGATGGGGTGTTGCGGTTCTGTCCGTTGCTTCCTCCATTCCCATTACCATTCTTGGTGCCATTGTGATTGTGCGAGCTACCTACTCCATGGGTATGTTGAAAATGTCCTCCTGGCCTAGGGGTAAAACGTGGCTTCTGCTGAGCTCCTGAATTATACTTTCCTTGTCCATACTTCCTCTTGCGGTTCTCAATTTGCTGCTGCTTCCCTTCAATCATAAGGGCACGATCTACCAACTCCTTGTAGTTGTTGAAGGTGGCTACCATCAACTGCATGCTCAACTCATCATTCAATCCTTCCAGGAATTTCTCCTGCTTAGCTGCATCCGTAGCAACGTCATCTGGGGCATAACGTGCTAGCTTACTAAACTCCTCCACATACTGGCCAACTGTCCGTCCTCCTTGGCGCAAGTTACGAAACTCACGCTTCTTCATGGCCATTGCTCCTGCTGAAACATGGGCAGTACGAAAAGCTTGCTGAAACTGGTCCCATGTGACAGTGTCGACTGGGAAGGTGGCTGTGAAATTCTCCCACCAAGATGCTGCGGGTCCTTCTAACTGATGTGCGGCAAACTTAACCTTCTCCACATCTGTGCATCCTGCGGTAGTCAACTCCCTAGCTATCTTGCGGAGCCAATCATCTGCTACAATCGGCTCGGTGCTACTGGAAAACACCGGCGGATTTAGCCTAAGAAAACGGGCTAAGTGGTCAACAGGTGGTGGTGGTGGTGGGTTGTTGTTGTTCCCCTGATTTTGATTCTGAACTAGCAACTGCATCAAGGTGTTCTGTTGCTGGATCAACTGGGTGAGCTCCGGCAGAAAGGCAAATCCGGGGTCACGTCTCGGAGGCATCTGACGGTTTACAAAAGATGAGATATAAGAATAGAGGGGGTCTAAAGGGAAAACACTACCCATATGCACATGAGGCAAAAGCACACAATTCACTTCAATCAAACAAACAAGGCATACAATCGATCTAACTATCGCAAGAGTGCTCGGACTACTATATTTACATGGTGGACTACTACTACTGATGAGGTGGTCTACTAGAAATATTCTACGGTTGTAGACTCTATGATGTCCGCTCCTGCTTCATCCACATAGTCATCATCGCTACTATCTTGTTCCGAGTCGGTGCCGTCGATGACGATGTAGTCTTCCGGGCTAATCTCCTTGGGTTCCTCGTCTTCATCTACTGGGGTCGGGCCTCCCATAAATATGCCAATCTTCTTTGTTAGGTCGGCATTCTTATCCACCAATACTTCAATTTCTTCCTCATAATCTTCACGTGTAGCCTTGAGTTCTTCCTCCAGTTCCTTGATTCTAGTCTTAGCCTTCTTCAGATCTATCATGTCGGCGCACATCTAATTCTCCTGTCGTCGAATGTGCTGGTTTAACTCCTGAATAAAAGCTGCAATTGATCTATCTTTCCTGGTGCTGATCATCTCCCAGTGTTCATCTCGGCGCCCACAAATCTGGTAGATAGTATCCTTAAGATCCTTGCGGTAGACTTCTCCAATGCGTCCCATGGCGATGTGAGCTGCCATGCTCTTTCCTAGACTCCAAGTTGGTGCATCAAAAGAAAACTCTATGGGCTCAGTGACTGGCATGAACGTCCTTCCTGGAACTTGAACTTGTATCACCCAGCGCTCTTCTTCAGGTAAAGTGGCGCTGTAGGTTCCCGTGAAGCTTGGTATTCCTATGTTCAGGTATCTAGTGACTTCCTTCAAGTGGCGTCCAAAGGGTGTATCTTCATCTGGTTGTGTGAACTTGTTCCTTGCATCCGCCATCCTAAAGAGTAGAAAAGATGAGAAGTCAGAAGAGAAGAGAGTGAGTAGTGATCTAGGTCCTTAGCTTAGTGGTCGTGTCCTACCGTCAGCGTGTGCTCTGATACCATCTCTGTAGCGACCAGACCTCAAACAGTCTGATCTCTGTGCTCCGGTGTCATCCCTGGATCAGTAATGCTGACACCACACAGTACTCGGAGGATTTATAGCAGAGTAGCAATCACACACTTATTACATCGAGTGTCTCAAAAGAGAACTTATTACAATAAATATGGCTCAAGGCCATCTAGTGACGATAACAGCGGAAGGCTTGGAAGATAAGTGAGTCCATCAACTCCGACGGCATCACTGAGTATAGAACCACGACCTAAAAACTCCTTAATCATCGTCTGAAAAGTCTGCAACATTAACGTTGCAGCCCGAAAACGGGTCAGCACATGGAATATGCTGGCAAGGTAACACATAGAGGATAATGGAATGCAACAGCTATACTATATGCATATTTGGCTGGTGGAAAGCTCTATGGTTACAGTTTTTGCGTAAAGCCAATTTTTCCCTACTTCAAAGGAATAAATTTAATTACTATCATGGTGGTTGTTAAACATTGAGAATGGTTGACAGCATTCTCAATCCCAATTAAGTAACATCATTAGAACCCATCAAAATTAATTTAGAGTAACATGTTGAGATTCACATGATAATCCAGGTACTAGATACTCAAGATGTCTATAACCGGGGACACGGCTAACCATGATTAGTTTATACACTCTGCAGAGGTTTGCGCACTTTTCCCCACAAGACTCGACCGCCTCCGTTTGGTTTCCCGCACTACATGGTGTTTGAGAAGACGGATGACCGAGACATAGTCTTTCAGAAGCGCTAGCACCTTACGATCGGGTAGACCGTACCACCTACATCCCCTACATCTGCTAGTCTACCACTGTAAGAGTTCGCACAACTTAGTCAACTATGCCAGAGCCCATAATGGCTTGTGGCTGCACACGGAAGTTTCTAGTGTGAAAAATCTCATGATCCCTTTGAGCCTGGGTGGCGGTCCAAGAAAACAGGCAAGTCCTGGTAACCCCAGGTGCCTCAATCCACCCAGATGTGTGTTAGGTTGCCACCTTAAATAAACCATTAATTATCAATCTCACATCTGTCATGGATATCACTCACCCAATCCACGTCTACTAGCATAGCATGGCATAATAAGCAAACGTAGAAGTAACTCCCAAAGGTTTGATAATAAACAGGTAATAGGTACTACCTCATCTACTTCCCATCCCACAATTTAATTAGATCCTAGTCATGCAATGTGTGAGGATTGATCTAATGCAATAAAACTGGGTTGTAGAAAAAGGTATGATCAAAGTGTTACTTGCCTTGCTGATGATCTGCGTAACCTAGAGATTCAACGTAACAGGCGGCGCACTCCGGGTATTCTATCGCAGACAAACAACAAGCATACAATAAGTACTCATCTAATGCATAGGTAAAACTCAAATAGCAGATCTAACCAGAAAGTTCAACTTAAGAACCCTGGTTGGCAAAAAGAATCAAATCGAACGAAGCAAAAGAAATCAAACAGCGAAAGAAAATAACTTCGTTCTAGTAATCTGGATCTAGGGCAAATTTTACAGTAGAAAAAACATGTTTAAGTTGATTATTCGGAAAGAGGGTTTCGAGACGAAACTTCAGGCGCTTGAATCGCCTGATTCCGATAAACGAGCGAAAAGTTATACTAAAACGAAAATCGGATCAGAAATCGCGATCAGAAAATAACCGCGGAAAATCCTACGAAAAAGACAAACGATGAACAGAATTTTTTTTAACTGCACGGAAAACGAGGCGGCGGCGGCGAACCTCGGGCGGCGCGCTCCGGCGAGTCGGCGGCAGCGTCGGCGGCGGCGGATTAGGGTTAGGGTTTCGGGCGGGGCTGGCGGTTGCTCTCCTCTCGGGCCGGCCTCGAGTGCTATTTAAAGGCCCGGCCGGCGGTCTCCTGGCCGGTTACGGCCCGAAGTCGGTTACGCGTTTTTTTTATAAATCCGCTCGGAAGAAAAATAAAAAGAAATACTAAACGGACTCCAAAAATTACGAAATAAATTTTGCCGGGTTCCTAAGATCAAGCCCGATAAAGTGAACATTTATCTGGGCCCAAACTACACTTTGAAAAACACGCATTTTTCCTAAATTCAAATAAAAATACCGAAAAACTCCGAAATAAAACTTATTTGATTTTTTATTAAATTCTCAATATTTCTATATTTTGGGAAAGTCATTTTATTCTCTCTCTCATATTTTTGTAATAGAAATAACTGATGATAAAATAAATAAAATCAAATGATCCTGTTTACATAATTTGAGAAAACTCAAACATGTAAATAACGAAATCCCCAACTCTCTCCGTGGGTCCTTGAGTTTCTTAGGATTTTCTAGGATCAAAACCAAAAGCAAAATAAAATATGATATGCATGGTGACCTAATGTATAACATTCCAAATTGAAAATTTGGGATGTTACAGTCGTTAATCGTCCATATTTGATGACGCAATGAAAACGGCCCAACGTATTAATGGGCCGACTGTAACCACGGGCTGAATTTGGCCCACAAGCAGAAAATGACAGTTATGGGCCGAAAGTAAATGAATGCTGGAAATGAGCCCAAGAATAAATGGGCCCTGAGAAGGCTGAAACATAACATGGGCTGGAAACAGCACAACGGTATAATGGGCCGTTAATGGGTATAAAGTGATACACTGTTCATTACGGGCTAGTTTTACCACGGGCTGTTAATGGCCGAGGGTTACTAAGGGCCTCATACGGGCCGAAAGACGTCATGGGCCACACATGGACCGGAAGTTAAAACGGGCTGGAATTATACTGGACGGCCCAGATGACGCTACTGGGCCTAATTCGGATAGGCCGTAAACGGGCCCTGGGTTAGCGGGCTGTAAATGGGCTATATGCGAAAAGGCCGTTAACAAGCTTGTTGTGGGCCGGCCCGCCACCTTTTGACCAAGTCAAATGGGCCTGCCTTTTCACAGGAATGGGCCTCTGTTGGGCCGTGCCACATGTCGATGTATCATAGGCGCTTTGGGTCCAATGAGTGGATGACATCTGTCCCAGCGGCGAGCCGACACGTGTTCCCTCCAGCCAATGATGATTTTACACATGGAAAATCCCCATTGGTGGGGGCTGTTTACGGGTTATCGGATCCAAAACCGGACCCGATAGCTTAACGGCGTTCCGTTATAGTGGATGCCACGTGTCGGTCACCCTTGACGAAAGCACTTCTGTGATGCGCGATTTATTGTCATGGAAGTGGACACTTCCGTGATGATAATTTTGGTAATGTCATGGACACTTCTACGACAGCACAAGTATGACTATATTGATTCTGTCATAAATTTGTCATGGATGTACATGCATGATAGAAAACGTGACCTACTATGACAAACATGTATCATCACAGAAGTGTATTTTTTGTAGTGTTGAAATCTTTAACGATTGTTTCCGTATTACACGAAGGACTGTTTTTCTGGTCACATATGTAACGCATACGTATCTGGATAGCCGCGTACATACCAGGGGCTATCTTCTAGCCCCATCGTCAAACTCCTATGGCTAAGTCAGAGTGGTAAAGCCACATAGTCCGATTGCCCGGTTTGCCGCACTGACACCTCCTTCACGGACCAAGATATTGGGTTAACTGTGATCATGTGCTATTCTGAACACCCTCATAGTATCTACATGGGGGCCAAAGCCATCGACTGGAGAACTCTCAGGAATACAAAAATGGCCGCATAGGAGGAAAGAGCTTTTAGACAAAGGCACAAATATATTACAAAGCCTTCATATATAATAAAAAGTCTGGACAACTCGGGTACATTTATTCGAATATATGTCCTTTGAGCATTGACCCTCTATCAAGCAGGCACCCTCTAGGACGTCCTCTAAATAGCGCTCCGGCGTGTGGTGGTTCTTGCCTCCGAGAGGGCCCTCGACAGCCACTTCGGCAGCCTTCATCTTCGCCCTATGTATCTTGACGCGGGCGAAGGCCATCTGTGCACCTTCTATGCACACCGACCGCTTGATTGCGTCGACTCGGGGCACTGCATCGACGAGTCACCATGCCATGCCGAAATAGCTGCTCGGAATAGGTTCAGCTGGCCATAGATGAACTATGATGTCCTTCATGGCCGCTCCGGACATCTTATGCAGCTCGGCCCATTGCGCCATTTGGTCGTTCAACAACGATGGGCGCTCCCGCGCCGCGAACTGTGACCAAAACAGCTTCTCCGTCGCATGTCCCTCCTGAGATTGGAAGAATAGCGCGGCATCGGCGGAACTCCTCGGAAGATCTGCAAAAGCGTCTAGAGAACTCCACAGTCGATTAAGCAAGGCACATCTCTGATTGCCAAACTCTGTATGTAAAAGAAAGGGCTTACGAGCCGCTATCTGTCTGGCCTGCCCGATCTCCTCGCAAGCCGCCCTAGATTCGAACCGCGCCTCTTTGGCCTCTTGAAGGGCCTTGGCGAGCTCAGTCGCCTTGTCTTTATTCTCCTCCTCGAGGGACTTGCAGTTGTGGGTGGCGTCCTTGAGCTCTTTCTCTACTACAGATACCAGCTCCTCGACCTGGTACCGGGTGGCCTGTTCAGCGTGTGAATCTGCAGCCACTTTATCAGCAGCTGCATTGCTCACTCTCGCATGCTCCTTGGCCCGGGCAAGTTCACCCCTGAGGGTCTCGACCTTAGGAGCACCATATACAATTCACACATAACAAAGTCCAAGTTTCAACTTGGCATTCGCACATTCATATAGGCACAAATTGGACGTTCGCAGCATACCTTGTGCCTCGTTGAGCCGCTTGTTAATAAGGACGATGTCCTCATCGGCCTGCTTCAGTTGCCATTTCAGTTCGGAAACCTCCGCGGCCTGGGCGGTTGCCGCTAATAGTGAAGCTTGTTTTTCGAGCCAAATAAGTATGTTATTTCCTGCAGATATATATAGATCCTCTGTTCACCCTTCTTCCTAGGCCGACCAGAGTCTCAGGGGCTACTATCCATATATAGGCATATTTTCCATTAGGAAAGTGGCTAAAGACATTACATCGCATACCTCGAAGCTTGTTAGCAGGCTCGTAAAGGCTTCATGCAGCCCTCTTTTAGCGGACTGAATCTTCTTAGCCACCGTACCTATCAAGGTACGGTGCTCCTCCGAGACGGACGCACTTCGCAGTCCATCCCTCAGCATGTTCGGCGCCTCCAGATTCATGGAGGTCACCGCATGAATAGGCACTCCCCCTCCCTTGAAGGGGGCCGCTCACTCGACTCCGGAGCGGTATTCGGCTTGGGGCCGAACAATCCAGGGCCCCCATCCCTGGTCTTCACGGGGGTCGCGTCCCCTGTGTCATCAACGGCCGAGGTATTACCCTCCGGTGCCGTATTGATGGTCCCCTGCACCTCTTGGCGATCTAGAGAAATTCTCTATGATGACACCTCGATGTCATCTGCCCTAGGGGGCGAGGAAACTGGTGGAGGCGTCTCGCTCTCCATCATCTCCAGCGGCAAATCCCCTGACGAGGAGGATTGTTGAGGGAGACCGCGGGCCGGACTGAAACACATGATTTAATGTTATTCTCACAATTCATAAAGGATCGGATGTATGTAAAGCATCCTCAGGTACTTACGATTCGGCAAGGGGCTTGGTCCGGGGGCGGGGCTTGGGGATATCCTCGGTGTCCGAATCCGAGTCATCCAAAAGGGATAACTTTCCCCTTTTGGATGCCCTCGCCTCCGGGTCAGCGGAGGCCGCCCTCTTTTTCCCTTTGAGAAGAGGGTTATCTTCTTCCTCCTCCTCGTCCTCGTTTTCGTCTCCCTCGTGAGAGGAGAGAGCCTTGGTCCCTCCGGACATAGCGTCCGAGGTACCTTCATGGTGGAGGCCACTTTCGGCCTCCTTGTTCTTCTTCTTCTTGTCCTTCTTTACCGGCACCTGGTATGGCGCCGGGACCAACAATCTCATTAGGAGGGAATCGGCTGAGCCTTCGAGAAGGGGGGCCGGACACCTGATCCGCTCCTCCTTCTTTGTCCAGACCTATTTAAAGGATGGAATGGATAGTGTATCCCCTGGATTAACAAACCAAGCTATAGGCGGAAGCTTAGCCCTTACCGGGGCGCCGGATGGTTGCCGTCAAGACCAACGTCTTCGGACGTCTCCGGCCACGACTTTTGAGATTTAAAGACCAATTTCTAGGTCTCTTTGTGTGTCGTACCGAAGAATTGTCGTAGAGTTCGCGTCCCTTCCGGATTAAACTCCCATAAACGGAGAGGCCATCGCTGGCAGGGAAGGGTTCGGCAGATGAGCATCACGTGAATCACGTCAGTGAGGCGGGTGTTCTTCTCTATGATACTTTTGATGCGCTTTTGCAGCATCAAAACCACATCGGTCGATCCCCAGTCTGGACCCTTGTTGGTCCATGAAGCGAGTCGCAGGGGGGTCAGGATCTAAATGCAGGAGTGGTTGCCCACTTGGTGCCACGGGGTTTGGTGATATAGAACCACTCCTGCTGCCATGTCTTGACGGTATCCACAAAATCCCCTTTAGGCTAAATGGCGTGAGGAAGCTTGCTCACCATGGCTCCACCGCAATCCATGTGCTCCCCGTCGACCACCTTCGGCTTCATGTTGAAGGTCTCGAGCCACAGGCCGAAGTGCGGAGGGTTGCGGAAAAATGCCTCGCACATGACGATGAACGCCGAGATATGGAGGAAGGAGTTCAAGGCTAGATCATGAAAATCTAGCCCGTAGTATAACATGAGGCCGTGAACAAAGGGGTGAAGGGGAATCCCTAACCCGCGGAGGAAGTGGGGGATGAACACGACCCTTTCGCCAGGCTCTAGAGTAGGGATGATTTGCCCCTTTGTCGGAAGCCTGTGTGCAATTTTCGCGGTTAAGTACCTCGCCTCCCGGAGTCCCTGGATATCCTTCTTCGTCACAGAAGAGGCCACTCACTTGCCTTGAGAACTGGATCTAGACATGGTCGGAGTGCGTGGTGGCAATGGAGAAGGATTGGGACTTGGGCGCTAAAGCTCAAAGATGGGAAGGCTAATGAAGGAAAAGGCGCGGGGTAAAAGAGGGGTCCTTATCCCTTTATAAAGGCAATGAATGTCAAGCGACCCCGCACGAGCCTTAAAATTTGCCTATTCCCAAGGGATCGAGCGGATGGCGTGGTTGGATTACCCAAACCATCATTGATGAAAATCCCACAATAAGGGGGCATGATCTCTGCTTCAATGAGACGTGTCATTGGAAGTTGCGTCTCGAAACGCGAAACGGGAGGTCGAAAAAACGATTCGAAATAATAATATGGCCAGAACACAAGACCTCACCGAAAAAGTTGTCAGAAGACATAACTTATTTTTGCTTAAAGTATTTTGCCCTCGTGCTTCAGGGTTGTGACTATTGTACGGAGACGGAGGATACGTCTCCAATGTATCTATAATTTTTGATTGCTCCATGCTATTATATTATCTATTTTGGATGTTAATGGGCTTTATTTTACACTTTTATATCATTTTTGGGACTAACCTACTAACCGGAGGCTCAACCCAAATTGCTGTTTTTTTTGCCTATTTTAGGGTTTCGAAGAAAAGGAATATCAAACGGAGTCCAAACGGAATGAAACCTTCGGGGACGTGATTTTCTCAACAAACGTGATCTAGGAGACTTGGAGTGGTCGTCAAGAAACAAGGGAGGAAGGCACGAGGCAGGGGGCGCGCCTACCCCCCTGGGCGCGCCCTCCACCCTCGTGGGCCCTCCGTTGCTCCACTGACGTACTTCTTCCTCTATATATCCACGTACCCCCAAACATCCACGAGCACCATGAAAACCTGATTCCACTTCCGCAAACTTCTGTACTCGAGAGATCCCATCTCGGGGCCTTTTCCGGAGCTCTGCCAGAGGGGGCATTGATCACGAAGGGCCTCTACATCAACTCCATGGCCTCTCTGATGATGTGTTAGTAGTTTACTTCAGACCTATGGGTCCATAGTTATTAGCTAGATGGCTTCTTCTCTCTCTTTGGATCTCAATACAAAGTTCTTCTCGATCTTCTTGGAGATCTATTCGATGTAATCTTCTTTTGCGGTGTGTTTGTCGAGATCCGATGAATTGTGGGTTTATGATCCAGATTATCTATGAATAATATTTGATTCTCCTCTGGATTATTTTACGTATGATTGGTTTATATTTGCAAGTCTCTTCGAATTATCTGTTTGGTTTGGCCTACTAGATTGATCTTTCTTGCAATGGGAGAAGTGCTTAGCTTTGGGTTCAATCTTGCGGTGCTCGATCCCAGTGACAGAAAGGGAACCGACATGTATTGTATTGTTTCCATCGAGGATAGAAAGATGGGGTTTATATCATATGGCATGAGTTTATCCCTCTAGATCATGTCATCTTCCTTAAAGCATTACTCTGTTCTTATGAACTTAATACTCTAGATGCATGCTGGATAGCGGTCGATGTGTGGAGTAATAGTAGTAGATGCAGAATCGTTTCGGTCTCCTTGTCTTGGACATGATGCCTATATACATGATCATACCTAGATATTCTCATAACTATGCTCAATTCTATCAATTGCTTGACAGTAATTCGTTTACCCACGGTAATACTTATGCTCTTGAGAGAAGCCACTAGTGAAACCTATGGACCCCGGGTCTATCTTCCATCATATTAATCTTCCAATACTTAGTTATTTACTTTGCCATTTATTTTACTTTTCATCTTTATCATAAAAATACAAAAAATAGTATCTTATCATATCTAGCAGATTTCACTCTCGTAAGTGACCGTGAAGGGCTTGACAACCCCTTTATCGCGTTGGTTGCAAGGTTCTTATTTGTTTGTGTAGGTGCGTGGGACTTGAGTGTGATCTCCTACTAGATTGATACCTTGGTTCTCAAAAACTGAGGGAAATAATTATGCCACTTCGCTGCATCACCCTTTCCTCTTCAAGGGAAAACCAATGCAGTGCTCAAGAGGTAGCAAGAAAGATTTATGGCGCCGTTGCCTGGGAGATTCGCGCCAAGTCAAGTCAAGACATACCAAGTACCCATCACAAACTCTTATCCCTCGCACTACATTATTTGTCATTTTCCTCTAGTTTTCCTCTCCCCCACTTCACCCTTGCCGTTTTATTCACCCTCTCTCTCTGTTCCTCTTCTCTTTTTCTATTCGCCTCTTTTTCACTTGCTTCTTGTTTGCTTGTGTGTTGGATTGCTTGCTTGTCACGATGGCTCAAGATAATACTAAATTGTGTGACTTTGCCAATACCAACAACAATGATTTTCTTAGCACTCCGATTGCTCCTCTTACCGATGCTGAATCTTGTGAAATTAATACTGCTTTGCTGAATCTTGTCATGAAAGATCTGTTTTCTGGCCTTCCTAGTGAAGATGCCGCTAGCCATCTAAACAACTTTGTTGATTTGTGTGATATGAAAAAGAATAAAGATGTGGATAATGATATTGTTAAATTTAAGCTATTTCCTTTCTCCCTTAGAGATCGAGCTAAAGCTTGGTTTTCATCTTTGCCTAAAAATAGTATTGATTCATGGAATAAGTGCAAAGATGCTTTTATCTCTAAGTATTTTCCTCCCGCTAAGATCATCTCTCTTAGAAACGATATTATGAATTTTAAGCAACTTGATCATGAACATGTTGCACAATCTTGGGAGAGGATGAAATTAATCATACGTAATTGCCCTACACATGGTTTGAATCTTTGGATGATTATACAAAACTTTTATGCTGGATTGAATTTTGCTTCTAGAAATCTTTTAGATTCGGCCGCGGGAGGCACTTTTATGGAAATCACTTTAGGAGAAGCTACTAAACTCCTAGATAATATTATGGTTAATTATTCTCAATAGCACACCGAAAGATCTACTAATAAAAAAGTGCATGCGATAGAAGAAATTAATGTTTTGAGTGGAAAGATGGATGAACTTATGAAATTGTTTGCTAATAAGAGTGCTCCTACTGATCCTAATGATATGCCTTTGTCTACTTTGATTGAGAATAATAATGAATCTATGGATGTGAATTTTTTTGGTAGGAACAATTTTGGTAATAACGCGTATAGAGGTAATTTTAATTCTAGGCCGTTTCCTAGTAATTCCTCTAATAATTATGGTAATTCCTACAACAATTCTTATGGAAATTATAATAAGATGCCCTCTGATTTTGAATCTAACATTAAATAATTTATTACTTCGCAAAAGAGTTTCAATGCTTTGATTGAAGAAAAATTGCTTAAGATTGAAGAGTTGGCTAGGAATGTTGATAGAATTTCTCTTGATGTTGATTCTTTGAAACTTAGATCTATTCCACCTAAGCATGATATCAATGAGTCTCTCAAAGCCATGATAATTTCCATTGATGAGTGCAAAGAAAGAACCGCTAGGATGCATGCTAAGAAAGATTGCTTTGTGAAAGCGTGTTCTTCTAGTTTTCATGATAATATAGATGAAGATATAAAAGTTATTGATGTGTCTCCTATTAAATATTTGTTTTTCAATATGATTCTTGATAATAATGGGGCTGAAGATGAGCCACCTTTACCTAGAAGGCATTCCAAAAATTCGGAGTCTTTAGATCTTGATGCTAAAATTGTTAAAAGTGGGATTAAAGAGGTTAAAACTTTAAATATCAATGAACCCACCATATTGGATTTCAAGGAATTTAATTATGATAATTTCTCATTGATAGATTGTATTTCCTTGTTGCAATCCGTGCTAAATTCTCCTCATGCTTATAGTCAAAATAAAGCTTTTACTAAACATATCGATGATGCTTTGATGGAATCTTATGAACAAAAACTTGAGTTGGAAGTTTCTATCCCTATAAAACTGTATGATGAGTGGGAACCTACAATAAAAATTAAAATTAAAGATCATGAGTGCTATGCCTTGTGTGATTTGGGTGCTAGTGTTTCCACGATTCCAAAAACTTTGTGTGATTTGCTAGGTTTCCGTGATTTTGACGATTGTTCTTTAAACTTGCACCTTGCGGATTCCACTATTAATAAACCTATGTGAAGAATTAATGATGTTATTATTGTTGCAAATAGGAACTATGTGCCCATAGATTTCATTGTTCTTGATATAGATTGCAATCCTTCATGTCCTATTATTCTTGGTAGACCTTTCCTTAGAACGATTGGTGCAATTATTGATATGAAGCAAAGGAATATTAGATTCCAATTTCCTTTAAGGAAAGGCATGGAACACTTCCCTAGAAATAAAATCAAATTACCATATGAATCTATTATGAGAGCCACTTATGTATTGCCTACCAAAGATGGCAATACCTAGATCTATCTTCGCTTTTACGCCTAGCTAGGGGCGTTAAACGATAGCGCTTGTTGGGAGGCAACCCAATTTTATTTTTATTCCTTGCTTTTTCTCCTGTTTAGTAATAAATAATTTATCTAGCCTCTGTTTTGGTTGTGTTTTTTGTGTTTAATTAGTGTTTGTGCCAAGTAGAACCGTTGAGAAGACTTGGGGAAAGTCTTTTTGATCTTGCTGTAAAAAACAGAAACTTTAGCGCTCACGAGAATTGCTGCCATTTTTATTTGGAAGGTGATATTTAGTTAATTATTTTTGAAGATTATTAATAGAGAAATTCCTCAGGTCCAGAAATTTATTTTAGAATTTTTGGGGTTCCAGAACTTGCGTTATCTGCAGATTACTACAGACTGTTCTGTTTTTGACAGATTCTGTTTTTCTTGTGTTGTTTGCTTATTTTGATGAATCTATGGCTAGTAAAAGAGTTTATAAACCATAGAGAAGTTGGAATACAGTAGGTTTAACACCAATATAAAGAAATAATGAGCTCATTACAGTACCTTGAAGTGGTGTTTTGTTTTCTTTCGCTAACGGAGCTCACGAGATTTTCTATTTTGAGTTTTGTGTTGTGAAGTTTTCAAGTTTTGGGTAAAGATTTGATGGATTATGGAACAAAGATTGTCAAGAGCCTAAGCTTGGGGATGCCCATGGCACCCCGAGATAAAATTCAAGGACACCAAAAAGCCTAAGCTTGGGGATGCCCCGGAAGGCATCCCCTTTTTCGTCTTCGTCTATCGGTAACTTTACTTGGAGCTATATTTTTATTCACCACATGATATGTGTTTTTCTTGGAGCGTCTTGTATGATTTGAGTCTTTGCTTTTTAGTTTACCACAATCATCCTTGCTGTACACACCTTTTGAGAGAGACTCACACGATTTGAAATTTATTAGAATACTTTATGTGCTTCACTTATATCTTTTGAGCTATATAGTTTTCGCTCTAGTGCTTCACTTATATCTTTTAGAGCACGGCGGTGGATTTTTTTATAGAAACTATTGTTCTCTCATGCTTCACTTATATTATTTTGAGAGTCCTTTAGAATAACATGGAAATAATAAAAACTTTCATATAAGTGCATTGAATACTATGAGAAGTTTGATACTTGATAATTGTTTTGAGATATGGAGATGGTGATATTAGAGTCATGCTAGTTGAGTAGTTGTGAATTTGAGAAATACTTGTGTTGAAGTTTGTGATTCCCGTAGCATGCACGTATGGTGAACCGTTATGTGATGAAGTCGGAGCAAGATTTATTTATTGATTGTCTTCCTTATGAGTGGCGGTCGGGGACGAGCGATGGTCTTTTCCTACCAATCTATCCCCCTAGGAGCATGCGCGTAATACTTTGTTTCGATAACTAATAGAATTTTGCAATAAGTATGTGAGTTATTTATGACTAATGTTGAGTCCATGGATTATACGCACTCTCACCCTTCCACCATTTCTAGCCTCTCTAGTATCGTGCAACTTTCGCTGGTACCATAAACTCACCATATACCTTCCTCAAAACAGCCACCATACCTACCTATTATGGCATTTCCATAGCCATTCCGAGATATATTGCCATGCAACTTTCCACCGTTCCGTTATTATGACATGCTTCATCATTGCCATATTGCTTGCATGATCATGTAGTTGACATCGTATTTGTGGCAAAGCCACCGTTCATAATTCTTTCATACATGTCACTCATGCATCATTGCACATCCTGGTAAACCGCCGGAGGCATTCACATAGAGTCATATTTTGTTCTAAGTATTGAGTTGTAAGTAAATAAAATGTGATGATCATCATTATTAGAGCATTGTCCCAAGTGAGGAAAGGATGATGGAGACTATGATTCCCCCACAAGTCGGGATGAGACTCCGGACGAAAAAAAAGAGAGGCCAAAAAAAGAAGGCCCAAAGAAAAAAATGAGAGAAAAAGAGAGAAGGGACAATGCTACTATCCATTTTCCACACTTGTGCTTCAAAGTAGCATCACGTTCTTCATATAGAGAGTCTCCAATGATATCACTTTCATATACTAGTGGGGATTTTTCATTATAGAACTTGGCTTGTATATTCCAATGATGGGCTTCCTCAAAATGCCCTAGGTCTTCGTGAGCAAGCAAGTTGGATGCACACCCACTTAGTTTCTTTTGTTGAGCTTCCATATACTTATAGCTCTAGTGCATCCGTTGCATGGCAATCCCTATTCACGCACATTGATATCTATTAATGGCCATCTCCATAGCCCATCGATACGCCTAGTTGATGTGAGACTATCTTCTCCTTTTTGTCTTCTCCACAACCACCATTCTATTCCACCATGGTGCTATATCCATGGCTCACGCTCATATATTGTGTACAGATTGAAAAAGTTTGAGAACATCAAAAGTATGAAACAATTGCTTGGCTTGTCATCGGGGTTGTGCATGATTTAAATATTTTGTGTGGTGAAGATAGAGCATAGCCAGACTATCCGATTTTGTAGGGATAACTTTCTTTGGCCATGTTATTTTGAAAAGACATAATTGCTTAGTTAGTATGCTTGAAGTGTTATTGTTTTTATGTCAATATTAAAATTTTATCTTGAATCTTTAGGATATGAACATTCATGCCACAATAAAGAAAAAATACATTGAGAAATATGTTAGAAAGCATTCCACATCAAAAATTCTTCTTTTATCATTTACCTACTCGAGGACGAGTAGGAATTAAGCTTGGGGATGCTTGATACGTCTCCAACGTATCTATAATTTTTGATTGATCCATGCTATTATATTATCTCTTTTGGATGTTAATGGGCTTTATTTTACACTTTTGTATCATTTTTGGGACTAACCTACCAACTAGAGGCCCAACCCAAATTGTTGTTTTTTGCCTATTTTAGGGCTTCGAAGAAAAGGAATATCAAAGGGAGTCCAAACGGAATGAAACCTTCAGGAACGTGATTTTCTCAACAAACGTGATCCAGGAGACTTGGAGTGGCCGTCAAGAAACAAGGGAAGAAGGCACGAGGCAGGGGGCACGCCTACCCCCCTAGGCGCGCCCTCCACCCTCATGGGCCCTCCGTTGCTCCACCGACGTACTTCTTCCTCCTATATATATATCCACGTACCCCCCAAACATCCACGGGCACCACGAAAAACTAATTCCACCGCCGCAACCTTCTGTACTCGAGAGAACCCATCTCAGGGCCTTTTCCGAAGCTCCGCCGAAGGGGGCATTGATCACGGAGGGCCTCTACATCAACTCCATGGACTCTCTGGTGATGTGTGAGTAGTTTACTTCAGACCTACGGGTCCATAGTTATTAGCTAGATGGCTTCTTCTCTCTCTTTGGATCTCAGTACAAAGTTCTCCTCGATCTTCTTGGAGATCTATTCGATGTAATCTTATTTTGCGGTGTGTTTGTCGAGATCCGATGAATTGTGGGTTTATGATCCATATTATCTATGAATAACATTTGATTCTCCTCTGAATTCTTTTATGTATGACTGGTTTATCTTTGCAAGTCTCTTCGAATTATCAGTTTGGTTTGGCCTACTAGATTGATCTTTCTTGCAATGGGAGAAGTTCTTAGCTTTGGGTTCAATCTTGCGGTGCTCGATCCCAGTGACAGAAAGGGAACCGACACATATTGTATTGTTGCCATAGAGGATAAAAAGATCGGGTTTATATCATATTGCATGAGTTTATCCCTCTACATCATGTCATCTTCCTTAAAGCATTACTCTGTTCTTATGAACTTAATACTCTAGATGCATGCTGGATAGCGGTCGATGTGTGGACTAATAGTAGTAGATGCGGAATCGTTTCGGTCTACTTGTCTCGGACGTGATGCCTATATACATGATCATACCTATATATTTTCATAACTATGCTCAATTCTATAAATTGCTCGACAGTAATTTGTTTACCCACAGTAATACTTATGCTCTTGAGAGAAGCCACTAGTGAAACCTATGGCCCTCGGATCTATCTTCCATCATATTAATCTTCCAATACTTAGTTATTTCCTTTGCCATTTATTTTACTTTGCATCTTTATCATAAAAATACAAAAAAAATATTATCTTATCATATCTATCAGATCTCACTCTCGTAAGTGACCGTGAAGGGCTTGACAACCCCTTTATCGCGTTGGTTACGAGGTTCTTATTTGTTTTTGTAGGTGTGTGGGACTTGAGCGTGATCTCCTACTGGATTGATACCTTGGTTCTCAAAAACTGAGGGAAATACTTACGCTACTTTGCTGCATCACCCTTTCCTCTTCAAGGGAAAACCAACGTAGTGCTCAAGAGGTAGCAACAAATATAGTTCTCTTGGTCGAACTGCTTTGGAGTATTCGGTGGAGGAACCCGCCTTGCAATGCCAAAGATAATCTGCGTGCCAGACACATCGTCATTGAAGCCTGGTTTAGGGGCTACCGAGGGAGTCCTGGATTATGGGGTCCTCGGGCGTCCGGGCTATGTGACATGGGCCGGACTAGTGGGTCGTGAGGATACAAGATGGAGGGCTTTCCCTCGAGTCCGGATGTGACTCTCCTTGGCGTGGAAGGCAAGCTTGACATTCAGATAGGAAGATTCCTTTCTCTGTAAACCAACTCGGTACAAACCCTAGCCCCCTCTAGTGTCTATATAAACTGGAGGGTTTTAGTCCGTAGGGGCAGTCATAATCATACAGGCTAGACATCTAGGGTTTAGCCATTACGATCTCATGGTAGATCAACTCTTGTAACCCCTATACTCATCAAAGTCAATCAAGCAAGGCATAGGGGTTTACCTCCATCAAGAGGGCCCAAACCTGGGTAAATATCGTGTCCCCTGCCTCCTGTTACCTTTGATCCTTAGACGCACAGTTCGGGACCCCCTACCCGAGATCTGTCGATTTTGACACCGACAGCCGTGGAGAGTTGTCTCTGTCCTTTCCTTATCAGGGGCTGGCGTCCATTCTGCAATAAACTCTGTCAATGCCCTGCTCTAAATAGTTGAAGTTCTCTCAAACTTCAAACCAAAGCTGGATAACTCCAAAGCCCATTCCAGTATTCTGCCAGTTGCATCAGGGTTTCTAA
Source organism: Triticum urartu (assembly GCF_056163025.1). Lineage (NCBI taxonomy): Eukaryota > Viridiplantae > Streptophyta > Magnoliopsida > Poales > Poaceae > Triticum > Triticum urartu. Next base: position 427,633,154 of record NC_141876.1, read on the forward strand.
GTATCCTTTGCAACGGGAAACGAGTAACAACCCTAATATCATGGGCTTGGAAGTAGTGGCACAGTTTCCTTGAGGCCATAATGAGACCAAAGATCAACTTTTGCACGCCATAGTACCTCGGTCTATCCCCCTGTAATAAGGAGTTGACGAAGTACACTGGGTGCTGCACCACTTTCTTCCTTTCCGCATCCTTGGGGTTGCTCTTGTTGCCGTGCTCATTGTTGTCCTGATCCTTTTCTGACTCTGCCGTGATCTGGCCACTTTCTGCCTCATCCACCACCCACTGCGCTACCAAAGCCGCACTGACCACTTGGTTGGTTGCCGCCAAGTATAGCAACAATGGTTCTTGGGGTTTGAGTGCAACCAAGGTAGGCACAGATGGTAGGTAGGCTCTCAATTCCTTCAAAGCTGCATCTGCTTCTAGGGTCCACTTCATAGGTCCCACCTTCTTCAAAACCTTGAGGAACGGCAGGGCACGCTTGGCAGACTTGGAGATGAATCTGCTTAGCGCGGCAACGCATCCCGTCAAGCGCCTCACATCCTTAACTGTCCTTGGCGCTTGGATCTGCTCAATGGCCTTGATCTTGTCGGGGTTGGCTTCGATCCCCCAATGGGACACGAAGAACCCAAGTAGCTTGCCGGAGGGAACACCCAATACACACTTCTCCAGATTAAGCTTCAAGTTGGTCTTGCGCAGATTGGCAAATGTCTCTTCCAAATCCTAGATAAGGGTGTCCTTATCCTTGGTTTTGACCACAATGTCATCCATATAGGTTTCTATATTTTTGTGCAATTGTGGCTCGAAACCAATCCGGACTGCCCTTGCAAAAGTGGACCCAACACTCTTTAATCCGAACGGCATGCGGACAAAGCAGTGAGTACCACATGGTGTGACGAATGATGTCTTCTCTTCATCTTCCTTGGACATGAAGATCTGATGATATCCTGAGTATGCATCCAGAAAGGAGAGCAAATCACATCTCAAAGTAGAATCCACGATCTGGTCAATGCGTGGCAAGGGAAATGGGTCCTTCGAGCAAGCTTTGTTGAGGTCTGTGAAATCAATGCAAAGCCTCCACTTCCCGTTAGCCTTCCGGACCACTACTGGATTTGCTAACCATGTAGGATGCAGTACTCATCTGACCAAACCAGCTGCCTCTAACTTATTAATCTCTTCGGCAATGAACTGTTGCCTCTCCAAGGCCTGCTTCCGTACTTTCTGCTTGATGAGTCGGGCATGTGGGCAGACAGCAAGGCGGTGCTCAATTACCTCCCTGGGAACGCCGGGGATATTAGATGGTTACCAAGCAAACGCATCGATATTTTCCCACAGGAAGGCAACGAGCACGCTTTCCTATTTGTCATCAAGGTTGGGGCTGATAGTGAAGGTACCATCAACGCCAGCCAGCCCTACTGGGACCTTCTTCACTTGGGGTGCAGCAACCTTGGATCTCTTACTGTTGGAACACTCCGGCACGTCGTCAACGAGTGCCGTGCACTCGGAGGGGGCACGCTTCCCGGACTCCTTGCCGGAGGTCCTACAATCCCTCTTCTTTCCTTTGCTTTCCTTGGCGGGAACTGCTGCTTTCCGCTTCCGCTGCAACTGCATCCCGATACATCTTGTCCACACAGATAATTGCATCCTTCTCATCTGATGGAATAGTGAGGACTCCCAATGGCCCAAGCATTTTCAAGGTGTTGTAAGCATAGTGGAATGCTGCCATGAACTTGGCCAGGGCTGGTCATCCAAGAATCCCATTGTACGGCAGGGGGAGATCAACCACATCAAACACAATCTTCTTAGTCCAATAGTTCAGTTCTCCCCCAAACGTCACCGGCAACGTAATCTTTCCCATAGGATGACTCCTGCTGGAATTAACTCCTTGAAACGTGTCGGTGGCCTCTAGCTCCTCTTCTCCTATCTGAAGTTTGCTGATAGCTGCTGGGGAAATCAGATTCAACCCGGCCCCGCCATCCACTAACATCTTTGTGACCTTTAGGTTGCGAATTGTTGGGGAGACCAACAACGGCAAACACCCTACCGCCGTGGTGCGGCAAGGGTGATCCTCCTCATCAAAGATGATGGGCGTGCGGGACCACTTGAGCGGCTTTCGGGCCTCTGGCGCTGCTTCCACAACATTGACATCTCGTGCCCATCGCTTGAGTTGGCGATGAGAGGTGTGCAAAGATGCATCTCCATCAATGCATAGGGCATCAGTGGCCTTCTGAAATTCCTTCTCACTAGTTTCCTCTTCATCCCTCCATCACCGGCATCATCACAGTTTTCCTTCTCCTGGCCCCTAACGGGCTTTCCTTGGTTCCGAAAGGGTCTGCCGGGGCGATTTGCTTCACCGCCTCGGCCCTTACCGCCAGTAGCATTTTGACCTTTCTCCTTATCACACTTATCATACTCTGCCCAATGTCTCTTGACAAGCTGCTCAACCTGATAACACTCCTGAAGGTCGTGGCCTTTGGTCCGGTGGATTTTGTAGTACGGCCCATCACCTTTCCCAACTTTTTCCATGGCAGCGCACTCGTGCGCGTTGGTCCTAAACAAACGGTTTTTTACCCCTTTCCGCAACGGCATTTGGAACCGTCGCCAAGTGAGTGTGGGCGATAGGGTGTCCTTCCCACACGACCCAGAAACCGTCAGGGATACGCCCTCCTGGCACACACGTTCAGCAAAATGAGGTCATGTGCGACCGGTGAGCACTCAAATACGGAAATACGTACATTAGAGCTAAAAATACAATTATACAGAGAAATTGTTTCCGGTCGCAAGTACATCCCACACAGTCAGTCCCCGCTAAACGTTTCCGTTCGTATGCACATCCCACACAGTCGCTCAAAGGGAAACGTTTCTGTTCACAGTACATCGCACACAATTTTTCCTGTTAAATCATTTGCGTTATTGAATGTAGCACACACGGTCCGTAGAAGAAACTGTGCGGCAAAGGCTATCCATGACACCTAGTTTTTATGTGGTAAACGTTTGCGCAAGGTGGCCTAATGCAAACAGTTTTCAAGAGAAAGTCGTGTGTGATTGGTCATTGATCCAACACAGTTTATTCCTAGAAACTGTGTGCATTGCCTGAGGTCATCGCGCATGGTATTTTTTCAACAATTGTTTGCAATATCAAAACCCAATTAGCAGGCTAATTCGCCATTAGCAGGCTAATTTCCCTATTATTAATAATCCATTTATTAATCTAATTGACATTCATATTAAGCACACAATATATTGCATTTCCATATTAAGGAAGAAGAATTTCATAATTGAAATACATCAGAGTACAACATGATATAGCTTCAGCACTCAACTACCCCATTACACAACTGCACCAGGAGCAAGTTCCACATGCAACATGTAGAACCTTTCAAAATTAGCATCATTGATAGTATATAGATAGATGCATCTCATCTAGAAAACCGCTGAAGCAGAAGGCGAATATTGAGCTTCATTCATGTTGAAGGTCTTTGCAACTTTAGGCCAGTGCATGTGGATGATTGACCATCCGTCCTTCGACCTCTTCAGGAACACTGCAATATTGAACCGTGGGTGTTGTATGAAAACCTTCCTCGCCTCCTGACCATATAGGTGGTTTGAGAGGTAATCATCAGTGAACTATTTTGGAAAGGCCTGAAAACAAGGATGTGCATAAATATCTTCTCTATATTGGAAATGGGGTAAAGGTATAAAAAAAGGCAAGGTATAATAGTTAGTACCATCTTGTAGCGAACTGATGTCTCCTTCATTGTGCAGACAAAGATCTTGTTGTTTTTTGTCGCTAATTTCTTTATCCTAAAAATCTTTCTGAGTTTCTTGATTTGATTGATATTCATGGACAACTCATTTCCCCATATGCAAAAAGGGTCGAACAGTGGGTCAAAACCTCTAGCAGCAGGACCTACATGTACAAGACCAAATTGTTAAAACCAAAATATTAGAATGGTTCCTACAATTGCACAATAATGTGCTATTAGACAACGGACCGTGAACGTGCTAACCTTGATTGTAAACCTTGGTGCTTCCCATTGTTTCCCTACAACACATATAAGGTAGTTAGTCATCAGGTTAAGTAAGAGTTCGCATGCTATCAGTAAAATATGTTGATGAAAAATAAGCACATTGCAGATTTGTTGGGAAACATAGAAGAAATTCAAAATTTTCCTACGTGTCACCAAGATCTATCTATGGAGTCATCTAGCAACGAGGGAGGAGTGGATCTACATACCCTTGTAGATTGCGCGCGGAACCGTTCAAGAGAACGGGGTTGATGGACTCGTACTCGTCGTGATCCAAATCACCGATGATCCTAGCGCCGAACGGACGGCACCTCCGCGTTCAACACACGTACGGAGCAGCGATGTCTCCTCCTTCTTGATCCAGCAAGGGGGGAGGAGAGGTTGATGGAAGATGGCTCCAGCAGCAGCACGACGGCGTGGTGGTGGTGAAGCTGCAGTACTCCGGCAGGGCTTCGCTAAGCACTATGGAGGAGGAGGAGGTGTTGGAGAGGGAGAGGGAGGCCCCAAAGGCCAAGGTCAGAAGTCCTCCATCTCCCCCACTATATATAGGGGGCCTAGGGGGGGCGCCGGCCCTAGGGATCCAATCTCCTAGGGGGGCGGCGGCCAAGGGAGGAATCCCTCCTCCCCAAGGCACCTAGGAGGTGCCTTCCCCTCTTAGGACTCTTCCTTAGGGTTTCCCCCACCCTTAGGCGCATGGGCCCTAGGGGAAAGTGGCGCCCCAGCCCACTTTGGGCTGGATCCCTTCCCACTTCAGCCCATGGGGCCCTCCGGGATAGGTGGCCCCACCCAGTGGACCCCCGGGACCCTTCCGGTGGTCCCGGTACAATACCGGTGACCCCAAAACTTGTCCCGATGGCCGAAATAGCACTTCCTATATATAATTCTTTACCTCCGGACCATTCCGGAACTCCTCGTGACGTCCAGGATCTCATCCGAGACTCCGAACAACATTCGGGTTACTGCATATACATATCCCTATAACCCTAGCGTCACCGAACCTTAAGTGTGTAGACCCTACGGGTTCGGGAACCATGCAGACATGACCGAGATGACTCTCCGGTCAATAACCACCAGCAGGATCTGGATACCCATGTTGGCTCCCACATGTTCCACGATGATATCATCGGATGAACCACGATGTCAAGGACTTAATCAATCCCGTATACAATTCCCTTTGTCTAGCGGTACGATACTTGCCCGAGATTCGATCATCGGTATCCCGATACCTTGTTCAATCTCGTTACCGGCAAGTCTCTTTACTCGTTTCGTAACACATCATCCCATGATAAACTCCTTGATCACATTGTGCACATTATGATGATGTCCTACCGAGTGGGCCCAGAGATACCTCTCCGTTTACACGGAGTGACAAATCCCAGTCTCGATTCGTGCCAACCCAACAGACACTTTCGGAGATACCCGTAGTGCACCTTTATAGTCACCCAGTTACGTTGTGACGTTTGGCACACCCAAAGCACTCCTACGGTATCCGGGAGTTGCAGAATCTCATGGTCTAAGGAAATGATACTTGACATTAGAAAAGCTTTAGCATACGAACTACATGATCTTGTGCTAGGCTTAGGATTGGGTCTTGTCCATCACATCATTCTCCTAATGATGTGATCCCGTTATCAACGACATCCAATGTCCATGGTCAGGAAACCGTAACCATCTACTGATCAACGAGCTAGTCAACTAGTGGCTTACTAGGGACATGGTGTTGTCTATGTATCCACACATGTATCTGAGTTTCCTATCAATACAATTCTAGCATGGATAATAAACGATTATTATGAACAATGAAATATAATAATAACTAATTTATTATTGCCTCTAGGGCATATTTCCAACAGTCTCCCACTTGCACTAGAGTCAATAATCCAGTTCACATTGATATGTGATTAACACTCAAGGAGTTCTGGGTTTGAACATGTTATGCTTGTGAGAGATGTTATAGTCAACGGGTCTGAATCTTTCAGACCCGTATGTACTTCGCAAATTTCTATGTCATCTTGTAGATGCAACTACTACGCTACATTTGGAGCTATTCCAAATAACTGTTCTACTATACGAATCCAGTTTACTACTCAGAATAATCTAGATTAGTGTCAAAGTTTGCATCGGCGTAACCCTTTACGACGAACTCTTTTACCACCTCCATAATCGAGAAAATTCCTTAGTCCACTAGTTACTAAGGATAACTTTGACCGCTGTCTTGTGATCCATTCTTGGATCACTCTTGTACCCCCTTGACTGACTCATGGCAAGGCACATTTCAGGTGCGGTACACAGCATAGCATACTGTAGGGCCTATGTCTTAAGCATAGGGGACGACCTTCGTCCTTTCTCTCTATTCTGCCGTGGTCGAGCTTTAAGTCTTAACTTCATACCTTACAACTCAGGCAAGAACTCCTTCTTTGACTGATCCATCTTGAACACCTTCAAGATCACGTCAAGGTATGTGCTCATTTGAAAGTACCATTAAGAATTTTGATCTATCCTTATAGATCTTGATGCTCAATGTTCAAGTAACTTAATCCAGGCTTTCCATTGAAAAATACTTTCAAATAACCCTACATGCTTTCCAGAAATTCTATGTCATTTCTGATCAACAATATGTCAACATATACTTATCAGAAATTCTATAGTGCTCCCACTCACTTCTTTGGAAATACAAGTTTCTCATAAACTTTGTATACACCCAAAACTTTGATCATCTTATCAAAGCATACATTCCAACTCCGAGATGCTTACTCCAGTCCTTAGAAGGATTGCTGGAGCTTTGCATACTTATTAGCATCTTTCAGGATTAACAAAACCTTCCGGTTGTATCACATACAACCTTTCCTCAAAAATCGTCGAGGAAACAATGGTTTTTGGCATCCTATCTGCAAGATTTCACAAATAATGCAGTAATTGCTAATATAATTCCAACAGACTCTTAGCATCGCTATGAGTGATAAAGTCTCATCATAGTCAACTCCTTGAACTTGTCGGAAAAAATCTTAACGACAAGTCGAGCTTTCTTAATGGTGATACTTACCATCATTGTCCGTCTTCCTTTTAAAATCCATCTGTACTCAATAGCCTTACGACCATCGAGCCGTTCTGCCAAAGTCTACACTTTGTTTTCATACATGGATCCTCTCTCGGATTTTATGGCCTCGAGCCATTTATCGGAATCCGGGCCCACCATCGCTTCTCCATGGTTTGTAGGTTCATTGTTGTCTAGCAACATGACTTCCAAGACAGGATCACGTACCACTCTGAAGTAGTACGCATCCTTGTCATCCCACGAGGTTTGGTAGTGACTTGATCTGAAGTTTCATGATCACTATCATAAGCTTCCACTTCAATTGGTGTAGGTGCCACAGGAACAACTTCCTGTGCCCTGCCACACACTAGTTGAAGAGACGGTTCAATAACGTCATCAAGTCTCCACCATCCTCCCACTCAATTCTTTCGAGAGAAACTTTTCCTTGAGAAAGGACCCGATTCTAGAAACAATCCCTTATTGCTTTCGAATCTGAGACAGGAGGTATACCCAACTGTTTTGGGTGTCCTATGAAGATGCATTTATTCGCTTTGGGTTCGAGCTTATCAGCCTGAAACTTTTTCACATAAGCATCGCAGCCCCAAACTTCTAAGAAATGACAGCTTAGGTTTCTCTAAACCATAGTTCATACGGTGTCATCTCATCGGAATTACCTGGTGCCCTATTTAAAGTGAATGTGGTTGTCTCTAATGCCTAACCCATAAACTATCGTGGTAATTCGATAAGAGACATCATGGTATGCATCATATCCAAAGGTGCAGTTATGATGTTCGGACACACCATCACACTATGGTGTTCCAGGCCGTATTAGTTGTGAAACAATTTCCACAATGTCTTAATTCTGTGCCAAACTCGTAATTTAGATGTTCATCTCTATGATCATATCATAGATCTTTTATCCTCTTGTCACGACGATCTTTCAACTTCACCCTGAAATTACTTGAACCTTTCAATAATTCAGACTCATGATTCATCAAGCAAATATACTCAACATCTACTCAAATCATCTGTGAAGTAAGAACATAATGATATCCACTACATGCCTCAGCACTCATTGGATTGCACACATCAAAATGTATTACTTCCAACAAGTTGCTTTCTAGTTCCATTTTACTGAAAACGAGGCTTTCAGTCATCTTGCCCATGTGGTATGACTTGCATGTCTCAAGTGATTCAAAATCAAGTGAGTCCAAACGGTCCATTTGCATGGAGTTTCTTCATGCATATACACCAATAGACATGGTTCGCATGTCTCAAACTTTTCAAAAAATGAGTGAGTCCAAAGATCCATCAACATGGAGCCTCTTCATGCATTTTATACCGATATGACTTACGTGGAAGTGCCACAAGTAGGTGGTACTATCATTACTATCTTTTGGCATGAACATGTGTATCACTACGATCGAGATTCAATAAACCATTCATTTCAGGTGTAAGACCATTGAAGGTATTATTCAAATAAACAGAGTAACCATTATTCTCTTTAAATGAATAACCGTATTGCGATAGACATAATCCAATCATGTCTATGCTCAACGCAAACACCAATCTCGACGGTAGAGGGAGCGTACGATGCTTGATCATATCAACATTGGAAACACTTCCAACACATATCGTCAGCTCACCTTTAGCTAGTCTCCGTTTATTCCGTAGCTTTTATTTCGAGTTACTAACACTTAGCAACCGAACCGGTATCTAATACCCTGGTGCTACTAGGAGTACTAGTAAACTACACATCAACACAATGTATATCCAATATACTTCTATCGACTTTGCCAGCCTTCTCATCTACCAAGTATCTAGGGTAATTCTGCTCGAGTGGCTGTTCCCCTTATTACAGAAGCACTTAGTCTCGGGTTTGGGTTCAACCTTGGGTTTCTTCACTAGAGCAGCAACTGATTTGCCGTTTCATGAAGTATCCCTTCTTGCCCTTGCCCTTCTTGAAACTAGTGGTTTTACTAACCATCAACAATTGATGCTCCAACTTGATTTCTACTTTTTGTGGTGTCAAACATCGCGAATATCTCAAGGATCATCATATATGTCCCTGATATATTATAGTTCATCACGAAGCTCAAGCAGCTTGGTGGTAATGACTTCGGAGAACCATCACTATTTCATCTGGAAGATCAACTCCCACTCGATTCAAGCGATTGTTGTACTCAGACAATCTGAGCACAAGCTCAACAATTGAGCTTTTCTCCCTTAGTTTGCAGGCTAAGAAAATCGTCGGAGCTGAAGGAAATATGCCCTAGAGGCAATAATAAAGTTATTATTTATTTCCTTATATCATGATAAATGTTTATTATTCATGCTAGAATTGTATTAACCGGAAACATAATACATGTGTGAATACATAGACAAACTTAGTGTCACTAGTATGCCTCTACTTGACTAGCTCGTTAATCAAAGATGGTTATGTTTCCTAACCATGAACAAAGTGTTGTTATTTGATTAACGAGGTACATCATTAGTTGAATGATCTGATTGACATGACCCATTCCATTAGCTTAGCACCCGATCGTTTAGTATGTTGCTATTGCTTTCTTCATGACCTATACATGTTCCTATGACTATGAGATTATGCAACTCCCGTTTGCCGGAGGAACACTTTGTGTGCTACCAAACGTCACAACATAACTGGGTGATTATAAAGGAGCTCTACAGGTGTCTCCAATGGTAGATGTTGGGTTGGCGTATTTCGAGAATAGGATTTGTCACTCCGATTGTCGGAGAGGTATCTCTGGGCCCTCTCGGTAATGCACATCACATAAGCCTTGCAAGCATTGCAACTAATGAGTTAGTTGCGGGATGATGTATTACGGAACGAGTAAAGAGACTTGCCTTAACGAGATTTAACTAGGTATTGGATACCGACGATCGAATCTCGGGCAAGTAACATACCGATGACAAAGGGAACAACGTATGTTGTTATGCGGTCTGACCGATAAAGTTCTTCGTTGAATATGTAGGAGCCAATATGGGCATCCAAGTCCTGCTATTGGTTATTGACTGGAGATGTGTCTCAGTCATGTCTACATTATTCTCGAACCGTAGGGTCCGCACGCTTAACGTTACGATGACAGTTATTATGAGTTTATGCATTTTGATGTACCGAAGTTAGTTCGGAGTCCCGGATGTGATCACGAACATGACGAGGAGTCTCGAAATGGTCGAGACATAAAGATTGATATATTGGAAGCCTATATTTGGACATCGAAAGTGTTCCGGGTGAAATCGGGATTTTACCGGAGTACCGGGAGGTTACGGGAACCCCCCGGGAGCCATATGGGCCTTCATGGGCTTTAGTGGAAAGGAGAAAGGGGCAGCCCAAGATGGCCGCGCGCCTCCCCCCTCCCCTAGTCCTATTAGGACTAGGAGAGGTGGCCGGCCCCCTCTCTCTCTTTCCCCCTCGGGGAATCCTAGTCCAACTAGGATTGGGGGGAGTCCTACTCCCGGTAGGAGTAGGACTCCTCCTGCGCCCTCCTCCTGGCCGGCGGACCCCTCCCCCTTGGCTCCTTTATATACGGAGGCAGGGGGCACCTCTAGACACAAGTTGATCCACGTGATCATTCCTTAGCCGTGTGCGGTGCCCCCTGCCACCATATTCCACCTCGGTCATATCGTTGTAGTGCTTAGGCGAAGCCCTGCGTCGGTAGAACATCAAGATCGTCACCACGCCGTCGTGCTGACGGAACTCCTCCCCGACGCTTTGCTGGATCAGAGCCTGGGGATCGTCATCGAGCTGTACGTGTGCTAAGAACTCGGAGGTGCCGGAGTAACGGTGCTTGGATCGGTCGGATCGTGAAGACGTACGACTACTTCCTCTACGTTGTGTCAACGCTTCCGTAGTCGGTCTGCATGGGTACGTAGACAACACTCTCCCCTCTCGTTGCTGTGCATCACCATGATCTTGCGTGTGCGTAGGAATTTTTTTGAAATTACTACGAAACCCAACAGTGGCATCTGAGCCTAGGTTTTATATGTTGATGTTATATGCACGAGTAGAACACAAGTGAGTTGTGGGCGATATAAGTCATACTACCTACCAGCATGTCATACTTTGGTTCGGCGGCATTGTTGGACGAGACGACCCGGACCAACATTACGCGTACGCTTACGCGAGACCGGTTTCCCCGACGTGCTTTGCACATAGGTGGCTTGCGGGCGACTGTCTCTCCAACTTTAGTTGAACCAAGTATGGCTATGCCCGGTCCTTGTGAAGGTTAAAACGGAGTCTATTTGACAAACTATCGTTGTGGTTTTGATGCGTAGGTGAGATTGGTTCTTGCTTAAGCCCGTAGCAGCCACGTAAAACTTGCAACAACAAAGTAGAGGACGTCTAACTTGTTTTTGCAGGGCATGTTGTGATGTGATATGGTCAAGGCATGATGCTGAATTTTATTGTATGAGATGATCATGTTTTGTAACCGAGTTATCGGCAACCGGCAGGAGCCATATGGTTGTCGCTTTATTGTATGCAATGCAATCGCGATGTAATGCTTTACTTTATCACTAAACAGTAGCGATAGTCGTGGAAGCACAAGCTTGGCGAGACGACAATGATGCTACGATGGAGATCAAGGTGTCACGCTGATGACGATGGTGATCACGATGGTGCTTCGGAGATGGAGATCACAAGCACAAGATGATGATGGCCATATCATATCACTTATATTGATTGCATGTGATGTTTATCTTTTTATGCATCTTATCTTGCTTTGATTGACGGTAGCATTATAAGATGATCTCTCACTAAATTATCAAGAAGTGTTCTCCTTGAGTATGCACCGTTGCCAAAGTTCGTCGTGCCCAGACACCACGTGATGATCGGGTGTGATAAGCTCTACGTCCATCTACAACGGGTGCAAGCCAGTTTTGCACACGCAGAATACTCAGGTTAAACTTGACGAGCCTAGCATATGCAGATATGGCCTCGGAACACGGAGACCGAAAGGTCGAGCGTGAATCATATAGTAGATATGATCAACATAAATGATGTTCACCATTGAAAACTACTCCATCTCACGTGATGATCAGTTATGGTTTAGTTGATTTGGATCACGTGATCACTTAGAGGATTAGAGGGATGTCAATCTAAGTGGGAGTTCTTAAGTAATTTGATTAATTGAACTTAAAATTATCATGAACTTAGTACCTGATAGTTTCTTGCTTGTTTATGTTGATCGTAGATAGATGGCTCGTGTTGTTGTTCCGTTAAATTTTAATGCGTTCCTTGAGAAAGCAAAGTTGAAAGATGATGGTAGAAATTACACGGACTGGGTCCGTAACTTGAGGATTATCCTCATTGCTGCTCAGAAGAATTACGTCCTGGAAGTACCGCTGGGTGCCAGGCCTGCTGCTGGAGCAACACCAGATGTTATGAACGTCTGGCAGAGCAAAGCTGATGACTACTCGATAGTTCAGTGTGCCATGCTTTACGGCTTAGAATCGGGACTTCAACGACATTTTGAACGTCATGGGGCATATGAGATGTTCCAGGAGTTGAAGTTAATATTTCAAGCAAATGCCCGGATTGAGAGATATGAAGTCTCCAATAAGTTCTATAGCTGCAAGATGGAGGAGAACAGTTCTGTCAGTGAGCATATACTCAAAATGTCTGGGTATAATAATCACTTGATTCAGATGGGAGTTTATCTTCCAGATGATTGCGTCATTGACAGAATTCTCCAATCACTGCCACCAAGCTACAAGAGCTTCGTGATGAACTATAATATGCAAGGGATGAATAAGACTATTCCCGAGCTCTTCGCGATGCTGAAAGGTGCGGAGGTAGAAATCAAGAAGGAGCATCAAGTGTTGATGGTCAACAAGACCACTAGTTTCAAGAAAAAGGGCAAAGGGAAGAAGAAAGGGAACTTCAAAAAGAACGGCAAGCAAGTTGCTACTCAAGAGAAGAAACCCAAACCTGGACCTAAGCCTGAAACTGAGTGCTTCTATTGCAAGCAGACTGGTCACTGGAAGCGGAACTGCCCCAAGTATTTGGCGGATAAGAAGGATGGCAAGGTGAACAAAGGTATATGTGATATACATGTTATTGATGTGTACCTTACTAGAGCTCGCAGTAGCACCTGGGTATTTGATACTGGTTCTGTTGCTAATATTTGCAACTCGAAACAGGGACTACGGATTAAGAGAACATTGGCGAAGGACGAGGTGACGATGCGCGTGGGAAACGGTTCCAAAGTCGATGTGATCGCGGTCGGCACGCTACCTCTACATCTACCTTCGGGATTAATATTAGACCTAAATAATTGTTATTTGGTGCCAGTGTTGAGCATGAACATTATATCTGGATCTTGTTTGATGCGAGACGGTTATTCATTTAAGTCAGAGAATAATGGTTGTTCCATTTATATGAGTAATATCTTTTATGGTCGTGCACCTTTGAGGAGTGGTCTATTTTTGATGAATCTCGATAGTAGTAACACACATATTCATAATGTTGAAACCAAAAGATGCAGAGTTGATAATGACAGTGCAACTTATTTATGGCACTGCCGTTTAGGTCATATCGGTATAAAGCGCATGAAGAAACTCCATACTGATGAACTTTTGGAACCACTTGATTATGAATCACTTGGTACTTTCGAACCGTGCCTCTTGGGCAAGATGACTAAAACACCGTTCTCCGGTACTATGGAGAGAGCAACAGATTTGTTGGAGATCATACATACAGATGTATGTGGTCCGATGAATATTGAGGCTCGTGGCGGATATCATTATTTTCTCACCTTCACAGATGACTTAAGCAGATATGGGTATATCTACATAATGAAACATAAGTCTGAAACATTTGAAGTTCAAAGAATTTCAGAGTGAAGTTGAAAATCATCGTAACAAGAAAATAAAGTTTCTACGATCTGATCGTGGAGGAGAATATTCGAGTTACGAGTTTGGTGTACATTTGAAAAATTGTGGAATAGTTTTGCAACTCACGCCACCCGGAACACCACAACGCAATGGTGTTTCCGAACGTCGTAATCGTACTTTACTAGATATGGTGCGATCTATGATGTCTCTTACTGATTTACCGCTATCGTTTTGGGGTTATGCTTTAGAGACGGCCGCATTCATGTTAAATAGGGCACCATCAAAATCCGTTGAGACGACGCCTTATGAACTGTGGTTTGGCAAGAAACCAAAGTTGTCGTTTCTTAAAGTTTGGGGCTGCGATGCTTATGTGAAAAAGCTTCAACCTGATAAACTCGAACCCAAATCGGAGAAATGTGTCTTCATAGGATACCCAAAGGAGACTGTTGGGTACACCTTCTATCACAGATCCGAAGGCAAGACATTCGTTGCTAAGAATGGATCCTTTCTAGAGAAGGAGTTTCTCTCGAAAGAAGTGAGTGGGAGGAAAGTAGAACTTGATGAGGTAACTGTACCTGCTCCCTTATTGGAAAGTAGTACATCACAGAAAACTGTTTCTGTGACACCTATACCAATTAGTGAGGAAGCTAATGATGATGATCATGAAACTTCAAAACAAGATACTACTGAAGCTCGTAGATCAACCAGAGTGAGATCCGCACCAGAGTGGTACGGTAATCCTGTTCTAGAAATCATGCTGCTAGATCATGATGAACCTACGAACTATGAAGAAGCGATGGTGAGCCCAGATTCCGCAAAATGGCTTGAAGCCATGAAATCTGAGATGGGATCCATGTATGAGAACAAAGTATGGACTTTGGTTGACTTGCCCGATGATCGGCAAGCAATTGAGAATAAATGGATCTTCAAGAAGAAGACTGACGCTGACGGTAATATTACTGTCTACAAAGCTCGACTTGTCGCAAAAGGTTTTCGGCAAGTTCAAGGAATTGACTACGATGAGACCTTCTCACCCATAGCGATGCTTAAGTCTGTCCGAATCATGTTAGCAATTGCCGCATTTTACGATTATGAAATTTGGCAGATGGATGTCAAAACTGCATTCCTGAATGGATTTCTGGAAGAAGAGTTGTATATGATGCAACCAGAAGGTTTTCTCAATCCAAAGGGAGCTAACAAAGTGTGCAAGCTCCAGCGATCCATTTATGGACTGGTGCAAGCCTCTCGGAGTTGGAATAAACGCTTTGATAGTGTGATCAAAGCATTTGGTTTTATACAGACTTTTGGAGAAGCCTGTATTTACAAGAAAGTGAGTGGGAGCTCTGTAGCATTTCTGGTATTATATGTGGATGACATATTACTGATTGGAAATGATATAGAATTTCTGGATAGCATAAAGGGATACTTGAATAAGAGTTTTTCAATGAAAGACCTCGGTGAAGCTGCTTACATATTAGGCATAAAGATCTATAGAGATAGATCAAGACGCTTAATTGGACTTTCACAAAGCACATACCTTGAAAAGATTTTAAAGAAGTTCAAAATGGATCAAGCAAAGAAAGGGTTCTTGCCTGTGTTACAAGGTGTGAAGTTGAGCAAGACTCAATGCCCGACCACTGCAGAAGATAGAGAGAAAATGAAAGATGTTCCCTATGCTTCAGCCATAGGCTCTATCATGTATGCAATGTTGTGTACCAGACCTGATGTGTGCCTTGCTATAAGTTTAGCAGGGAGGTACCAAAGTAATCCAGGAGTGGATCACTGGACAGCGGTCAAGAACATCCTGAAATACCTGAAAAGGACTAAGGATATGTTTCTCGTATATGGAGGTGACAAAGAGCTCACCGTAAAAGGTTACGTTGATGCAAGCTTTGACACCGATCCGGACGATTCTAAATCGCAAACTGGATACGTGTTTACATTAAACGGTAGAGCTGTCAGTTGGTGCAGATCTAAACAAAGCATCGTAGCAGGATCTACATGTGAAGCGGAATACATAGCTGCTCCGGAAGCAGCGAACGAAGGAGTCTGGATGAAGGAGTTCATATCCGATCTGGGTGTCATACCTAGTGCATCGGGTCCAATGAAAATCTTTTGTGACAATACTGGTGCAATTGCCTTGGCAAAGGAATCCAGATTTCACAAGAGGACCAAGCACATCAAGAGACGCTTCAATTCCATCCGGGATCTAGTCCAGGTGGGAGACATAGAGATTTGCAAGATACATACGGATCTGAATGTTGCAGACCCATTGACTAAGCCTCTTCCATGAGCAAAACATGATCAACACCAAGGCTCCATGGGTGTTAGAATCATTACATTATAATCTAGATTATTGACTCTAGTGCAAGTGGGAGACTGAAGGAAATATGCCCTAGAGGCAATAATAAAGTTATTATTTATTTCCTTATATCATGATAAATGTTTATTATTCATGCTAGAATTGTATTAACCGGAAACATAATACATGTGTGAATACATAGACAAACTTAGTGTCACTAGTATGCCTTTACTTGACTAGCTCATTAATCAAAGATGGTTATGTTTCCTAACCATGAACAAAGTGTTGTTATTTGATTAACGAGGTACATCATTAGTTGAATGATCTGATTGACATGACCCATTCCATTAGCTTAGCACCCGATCGTTTAGTATGTTGCTATTACTTTCTTCATGACTTATACATGTTCCTATGACTATGAGATTATGCAACTCCCGTTTGCCGGAGGAACACTTTGTGTGCTACCAAACGTCACAACCTAACTGGGTGATTATAAAGGAGCTCTACAGGTGTCTCCAATGGTAGATGTTGGGTTGGCGTATTTCGAGAATAGGATTTGTCACTTCGATTGTCGGAGAGGTATCTCTGGGCCCTCTCGGTAATGCACATCACATAAGCCTTGCAAGCATTGCAACTAATGAGTTAGTTGCGGGATGATGTATTACGGAACGAGTAAAGAGACTTGCCGGTAACGAGATTGAACTAGGTATTGGATACCGACGATCGAATCTCGGGCAAGTAACATACCGATGACAAAGGGAACAACGTATGTTGTTATGCGGTCTGACCGATAAAGTTCTTCGTTGAATATGTAGGAGCCAATATGGGCATCCAAGTCCTGCTATTGGTTATTGACTGGAGATGTGTCTCAGTCATGTCTACATTATTCTCGAACCGTAGGGTCCGCACGCTTAACGTTACGATGACAGTTATTATGAGTTTATGCATTTTGATGTACCGAAGTTTGTTCGGAGTCCCGGATGTGATCACGGACATGACGAGGAGTCTCGAAATGGTCGAGACATAAAGATTGATATATTGGAAGCCTATATTTGGACATCGGAAGTGTTCCGGGTGAAATCGGGATTTTACCGGAATACCGGGAGGTTACCGGAATCCCCCGGGAGCCATATGGGCCTTCATGGGCTTTAGTGGAAAGGAGAAAGGGGCAGCCCAAGATGGCCGCGCGCCTCCCCCCTCCCCTAGTCCTAGTAGGACTAGGAGAGGTGGCCGGCCCCCTCTCTCTCTTTCCCCCTCGGGGAATCCTAGTCCAACTAGGATTGGGGGGGAGTCCTACTCCCGGTAGGAGTAGGACTCCTCCTGCGCCCTCCTCCTGGCCGGCGGACCCCTCCCCCTTGGCTCCTTTATATACGGAGGCAGGGGGCACCTCTAGACACAAGTTGATCCACGTGATCGTTCCTTAGCCGTGTGCGGTGCCCCCTGCCACCATATTCCACCTCGGTCATATCGTTGTAGTGCTTAGGCGAAGCCCTACGTCGGTAGAACATCAAGATCGTCACCACGCCGTCGTGCTGACGGAACTCCTCCCCGACGCTTTGCTGGATCGGAGCCCGGGGATCGTCATCGAGCTATACGTGTGCTAAGAACTCGGAGGTGCCGGAGTAACGGTGCTTGGATCGGTCGGATCGTGAAGACGTACGACTACTTCCTCTACGTTGTGTCAACACTTCCGCAGTCGGTCTGCGTGGGTACGTAGACAACACTCTCCCCTCTCGTTGCCGTGCATCACCATGATCTTGCATGTGCGTAGGAAATTTTTTGAAATTACTACGAAACCCAACAGTCTTATACCTCTTGACATGGGCACGAGCCTGAAATACCAACTTCAGCCCTCGAAACATCTCATATGTTTCCCGACGTTTCAAAACGTCTTTGTTGCCTCAATTCTAAACCGTTTAACTGAACTATCACGTAGTTATCAAAATGTGTATGTCAGATGTTCGCAACATCCACAGACGATGTTTGAGGTTCAGCACACTGAGCGGTGCATTAAGGACATAAGACTTCTATGAAGCAATGAGGACAATCCTCAGTTTACGGACCTAGTCCGCATAATTGCTACTATCAACTTTCAACTAAATTTTCTCTAGGAACATATCTAAAACGTAGAACTGAAGCGCGAGCTATGACATAATTTGTGAAGACCTTTTGACTATGTTCAGGATAATTAAGTTCATCTTATGAACTCCCACTCAGATAGACATCCCTCTAGTCATCTAAGTGATTACATGATCCGAGTCAACTAGGCCGTGTCCGATCATCACGTGAGACGGACTAGTCAACATCGATGAACATCTTCATGTTGATCGTATCTTCTATACGACTCATGCTCGACCTTTCGGTCTCTTGTGTTCCGAGGCCATGTCTGTACATGCTAGGCTCGTCAAGTTAACCTAAGTGTTTCGCATGTGTTCCGAGGCCATGTCTGTACATGCTAGGCTCGTCAACACCCGTTGTATTCGAACGTAAGAATCTATCACACCCGATCATCACATGGTGCTTCGAAACAACGAACTTTCGCAACGGCGCACAGTTAGGGGGAACACCTTCTTGAAATTATTATGAGGGATCATCTTATTTACTACCGTCGTTCTAAGTAAACAAGATGCAAAAACATGATAAACATCACATGCAATCAAATAATAGTGACATGATATGGCCAATATCATATAGCTCCTTTGATCTCCATCTTGGGGCTCCATGATCATCTTGTCACCGGCATGACACCATGATCTCCATCATCATGATCTCCATCATCGTGTCTTCTTGAAGTTGTCTCGTCATCTATTACTTCTACTACTATGGCTAACGCTTTAGCAATAAAGTAAAGTAATTACATGACGTTTAAGTTGACACGCAGGTCATAAATAAATAAAGACAACTCCTATGGCTCCTGCCGGTTGTCATACTCATCGACATGCAAGTCGTGATTCCTATTACAAGAACATGATCAATCTCATACATCACATATATCATTCATCACATCCTTTTGGCCATATCACATCACATAGCATACCCTGCAAAAACAAGTTAGACGTCCTCTAATTGTTGTTTGCATGTTTTACGTGGCTGCTATGGGTTTCTAGCAAGAACGTTTCTTACCTACACAAAAACCACAATGTGATATGCCAATTGCTATTTACCCTTCATAAGGACCCTTTTCATCGAATCCGATCCGACTAAAGTGGGAGAGACATACACCCGCTAGCCACCTTATGCAACTAGTGCATGTCAGTCGGTGGAACCAGTCTCACGTAAGAGTACGTGTAAGGTCGGTCCGGGCCGCTTCATCCCACAATGCCACCGAATCAAGATTGGACTAGTAACGGTAAGCATATTGAACAAAATCAATGCCCACAACTACTTTGTGTTCTACTCGTGCATAGAAACTACGCATAGACCTAGCTCATGATGCCACTGTTGGGGAACGTAGCAGAAATTCAAAATTTTCCTACGTGTCACCAAGATCTATCTATGGAGTCATCTAGCAACGAGGGAGGAGTGGATCTACATACCCTTGTAGATCCCGCGCGGAAGCGTTCAAGAGAACGGGGTTGATGGAGTCGTACTCGTCGTGATCCAAATCATCGATGATCCTAGCGCCGAACGGACAGCACCTCCGCGTTCAACACACGTACGGAGCAGCGACGTCTCCTCCTTCTTGATCCAGCAAGGGGGGAGGAGAGGTTGATGGAAGATGGCTCCAGGAGCAGCATGACGGCGTGGTCGTGGTGAAGCTGCAGTACTCCGGCAGGGCTTCGCTAAGCACTATGGAGGAGGAGGAGGTGTTGGAGAGGGAGAGGGAGGCACCAAAGGCCAAGGTCAGAAGTCCTCCATCTCCCCCACTATATATAGGGGGCCTAGGGGGGGCGCCGGCCCTAGGAGATCCAATCTCCTAGCGGGGCGGCGGCCAAGGGAGGAATCCCTCCTCCCCAAGGCACCTAGGAGGTGCCTTCCCCTCTTAGGACTCTTCCTTAGGGTTTCCCCCACCCTTAGGCGCAAGGGCCCTAGGGGAAAGTGGCGCCCCAGCCCACTTTGGGCTGGATCCCTTCCCACTTCAGCCCATGGGGCCCTCCGGGATAGGTGGCCCCACTCGGTGGACCCCCGGGACCCTTCCGGTGGTCCCGGTACAATACCGGTGACCCCGAAACTTGTCCCGATGGCCGAAATAGCACTTCCTATATATAATTCTTTACCTCCGGACCATTCCGGAACTCCTCGTGATGTCCGGGATCTCATCCGGGACTCCGAACAACATTCGGGTTACTGCATATACATATCCCTATAACCCTAGCGTCACCGAACCTTAAGTGTGTAGACCCTACGGGTTCGGGAACCATGCAGACATGACCGAGATGACTCTCCGGTCAATAACCAACAGCGGGATCTGGATACCCATGTTGGCTCCCACATGTTCCACGATGATCTCATCGGATGAACCACGATGTCAAGGACTTAATCAATCCCGTATACAATTCCCTTTGTCTAGCGGTACGATACTTGCCTGAGATTCGATCGTCGGTATCCCGATACCTTGTTCAATCTCGTTAAGGCAAAGTCTCTTTACTCGTTTCATAACACATCATCCCGTGATCAAATCCTTGATCACATTGTGCACATTATGATGATGTCCTACCGAGTGGGCCCAGAGATACCTCTCCGTTTACACGGAGTGACAAATCCCAGTCTCGATTCGTGCCAACCCAACAGACACTTTCGGAGATACCCGTAGTGCACCTTTATAGTCACCCAGTTACGTTGTGACGTTTGGCACACCCAAAGCACTCCTACGGTATCCGTGAGTTGCACAATCTCATGGTCTAAGGAAATGATACTTGACATTAGAAAAGCTTTAGCATACGAACTACATGATCTTGTGCTAGGCTTAGGATTGGCTCTTGTCCATCACATCATTCTCCTAATGATGTGATCCCGTTATCAACGACATCCAATGTCCATGGTCAGGAAACCATAACCATCTATTGATCAACGAGCTAGTCAACTAGAGGCTTACTAGGGACATGGTGTTGTCTATGTATCCACACATGTATCTGAGTTTCCTATCAATACAATTCTAGCATGGATTATAAACGATTATTATGAACAATTAAATATAATAATAACTAATTTATTATTGCCTCTAGGGCATATTTCCAACAAGATTCATCAGATTAATTGAAGCCACAAGGAAAACCCATTTACCCAAACCAAGCATGATTAAGAACTAGGAAATATAGCACTTGTATATGTTTCTCATGTATTAAGTGCAGCCAAATTTGATTTATTCCTCACATGCACAACAATACAAAATTCTACCCACGACAATTGGACATCGCATTGCAGAATTGAACCAAGTAGTTAACTAAACACCACAATAAATGAACTAAACATTAACTGAGCACCACATTGCACAATATAACATTGAACCAAGTAGTTAACTAAACACCACAACAAATGAACCAAACATTAACTGAACACCACATTGCACAATATAACATACTCCTAATAGAAGATCGGAGAGTTAACCAAACAGTTAACTACAACCAATTGTAGCAATTGTATTTGTTTCTCATGTATTTACTATAGCCAAATTCAATTTATTCCTCACATGGTATACAATAACATAATGCACCCACAATTTTGTAAAGATAATTTCGATTTATTTCTCACATGGAAGACAATACAAAATTGCAGCCTGAAGAATTGAACATCACATTTGCAGAATTGAACCAAACAGTTAACTGCAGACGACAACTAATTAAAAAAATAGTTAATAAGCGAGCACCACACTGCACGACATATAGAACATATACACTAGAGCAACAGATTGCATGGTGAAATTAGATAGCACAATTCACTAAATTTTGTGAAGGAAAGGCAGGAGCAGCACAAGCAACGGGTAAACCGAGCATGCTTAACCAGCGTAGCTAGAAAATTGGCAGCCATCGCGACCTCATCCGCGCGTGCGGCCGCGATTGGCTTCTCCGTTGCCAAATGCCGCTTGAGGTCCTGGCTATACTGCGTGCACCATGGCTTAGGCCAGCGCTTATTTGGTGGAGGGGTCGGTGATTTGGGTGGAAGGTGTCGCGCTCACGCCGGCGGTCGGGGCATGTGGGATGTGGAAGGAGGAGGAGGATGGGGGTCGGGTGTGGATTACCTGCCTGGATAGAGGAGGCCGAGCAGCGTGAAGGAGGGTCTCCGGTGAGGAGGCAGTGCTGCAAGCAAGGAGTGAAGGTTTCAACTTGGAAGGGAAGGCGGAAAGATGGGAAATGTGGCTTTTGGTAAGGGGGACAGGGCGGGGAGGTAGATATTTCCGCAGAAGCCGAAAATCTGGAATCGCTTCAGCCAAAAAATGGCGCACAAAGTGTCATCAGACACGGTCCCTTATTCAGATCTGTGTACAATATGTGGACATCACAAACGACTCAGATAGCTTAACTCATGTGTGATGAGTTTGAACGTCAAAAGTTTTGGTTCAAGTTTCCATGGTTACAGTGGTCATCCACGTCATTGCATAATTTGGGTACACAAAGGAGACTACAACACACCCACACTTCTTAATCGAGCAAGTTCAGCAATTAAACAGAGCTAGCTAACCTAAACATTACTCTAACAAATTAAAGATCGGCGCTCTTAATTAAACAAAACATAGTGTACTACTATGGCTGGTGCTCGTCGATCTCCGCCGCCACCTCCATGTCCAGCTCGCACCCGGCGGTCTCCTGGGGAAGGGGCTTCATCGCATCCATCGCACCATACTCGGCAAGCATCTCGCCATCCGCGTCCGCCATCTCTTTGGAAAAGGCCGCAACGAGCTGGGCATGGGCGGACGCGATCTGGCTTGGACGGGCTCCGTCATTGCAAGGTATGCGGCGGAGGAGCATGTTGGAAATATGCACTAGAGGCAATAATATATTGGTTATTATTATATTTCCTTGTTCATGATAATTTTCTATTGTTCATGCTATAATTGTATTAACTGGAAACCCTAATACATGTGTGAATACATAGATCACAACATGTCCCTAGTAAGCCTCTAGTTGACTAGCTCGTTGATCAATAGATGGTTGTGATTTCCTAACCGTGGACATTGGATGTCGTTGATAATGGGATCACATCATTAGGAGAATGATGTGATGGACAAGACCCAATCCTAAGCATATCACAAGATCGTGTAGTTCGTTTGCTAGAGCTTTTCTAATGTCTAGTATCATTTCCTTAGACCATGAGATTTTGCAACTCTCGGATACCGTAGGAATGCTTTGGGTGTACTAAACGTCACAACATAACTGGGTGGCTATAAAGGTGCACTACAGGTATCTTCGAAAGTGTATGTTGGGCTGGCACGAATCGAGACTGGGATTTGTCACTCCGTATGATGGAGAGGTATCTCTGGGCCCACTCGGTAATGCATCATCATAATGAGCTCAATGTGACTAAGGAGTTGGTCACGAGATCATGGTTTACGGAACGAGTAAAGAGAATTGCCGGTAATGAGATTGAACAAGGTATGGGGATACCGACGATCGAATCTCGGGCAAGTAACATACCGATAGATAAAGGGAATTGGATATGGGATTGATTGAATCCTCGACATGGTGGTTCATCCGAGGTGATCATCATGGAACGTGTTGGAGCCAATATGGGTATCCATATCCCGCTATTGGTTATTGGCCGGAGAGGTGTCTCGGTCATGTCTGCATGGTTCCCGAACTCGTAGGGTCTACACACTTAAGGTACAGTGACGCTAGAGTTGTAACGGGAATAGTATGTGGTTACCGAAGGTAGTTCGGAGTCCCGGATGAGATCCTGGACGTCACGAGGAGCTCCGAAATGGTCCGGAGGTGAAGAGAAATATATTGGACGAAGGGTATTGGAGTCCGGAAGTGTTCTGAGGGTACCAGGCTATGGCCAGGATGACCGAAAGGTGTTTCGGGAGCCCCGACAAGTGTTGCAGGGCCTCATGGGCCAATGTGAGGGGGCAAACCAGCCCGCTAAGGGGTTGTGCGCCACCCTTTTCCCACGTTACCTTGGGAGGTGGGGCGCCTCCACCTGGCTTGGGAGGCAAGCCTCCACCTGCTTGGCTTGGGGGGCAAGTATCCCTAGGGTTTTCCTAGGGAGATCCAATCTGCCCTGGCCGCCGCCCCTTAGGGGAAACCCTAGGGAGCCTCTCCCTCTCCCCTTCCCCCTATATATAGTGAGGGAGTGGGAGGGCAGCCATGACCCTTCCCCTGGTGCAGCCCCTCTCCCTCCTCCAACACCTTCTCCTCCTCCTCCATAGTGCTTGGCGAAGCCTTGCCGGAGAACCACGAGCTCCTCCATCACCACGCTGTCGTGCTGCTGGAGTTCTCCCTCAACTTCTCCTCTCCCCTTTCTGGATCAAGAAGGAGGAGACGTCCCCGGGCTGTACGTGTGTTGAACGCGGAGGCGCCGTTCGTTCAGCGCTTGGACCGGATCTTTCGCGAGTTGAATCGCCGCGAGTATGACTCCATCAACCGCGTTCTTGTAACGCTTCTGCTTAGCAATCTTCAAGGGTACGAAGATGCACTCCCTCTCTCTCGTTGCTAGCATCTCCTTGATTGATCTTGGTGACACGTACGATTTTTTTGAATTATTGCTACGTTCCCCAACAGTGCTATCAGAGCTAGGTCTATGCATAGATTCTTTGCACGAGTAGAACACAAAGTAGTTGTGGGCGATGATTTGCTTGATTTGCTTACCGTAACTAGTCTTATCTTGATTCGGCGGCATTGTGGGATGAAGCGGCCCAGACCGACCTTACACGTACGCTTACGTGAGACTGGTTCCACCGACAGACATGCACTTGATGCATAAGGTGGCTAGCAGGTGTCTGTCTCTCCCACTTTAGTCGGATCGGATTCGATGAAGAGGGTCCTTATGAAGGGTAAATGGCAATTGGCATATCACCGTTGTGGCTTTTGCGTAGGTAAGAAACGTTCTTGCTAGAAACCCATAGCAGCCACGTAAAACATGCAACAATAATTAGAGGACGTCTAGCTTGTTTTTGCAGGGTATGCTATGTGATATGATATGGCCAAAAGGATGTGATGAATTATATATATATGATGTATGAGATTGATCATGTTCTTGTAATAGGATTCATGACTTGCATGTCGATGAGTATGACAACCGGCAGGAGCCATAGGAGTTGTCTTAATTTATTGTATGACCTGCGTCTCAATGAAAAACACCATGTAATTACTTTACTTTATTGCTAACTATTAGCCATAGTAGTAGAAGTAATAGTTCGCGAGACAACTTCATGAAGACACGATGATAGAGATCATGATGATGGAAATCATGGTGTCATGCCGGTAACGAAGGTGATCATGCCACGCCTCGAAGATGGAGATCAAAAGGCGCAAGATGATATTGGCCATATCATGTCACTTTATGATCTGCATGTGATGTTTATCATGTTTGCATCTTATTTGGTTAGAACGACGGTAGCATAAATAAGATGATCCCTCACAAAATTTCAAGGAAGTGTTTCTCCTAACTGTGCATCATTGCAAAGGACCATTGTTTCGAAGCACCACGTGATGATCGGGTGTGATAGATTCTAACGTTCCCATACAACGGGTGTAAGCCAGATTTACACATGTGAAACACTTAGGTTGACTTGACGAGCCTGACATGTACAGACATGGGCTTGGAACACAAGAGACCGAAAGGTCGAACATGAGTCGTATAGTAGATGCGATCAACATGCACTACAAAACAAATGCACTCCCGTGATGATACGTGTTTGTCACAGTAGGTCACGTTTTCTGTCATGCATGTAGATCCATGAAAAATTTATGACAAAATCAAGATAGTCATACATGTGATGTCGTAGAAGTGTTCCATGACATTACCAACATTATCATCACGGAAGTGTCCACTTCCATGAGGATAAATCGTGCGTCATAGAAGTGCTTTCGTCAAGGGTGACCGACACATGGCATGCACCGTAACGGAATGCCGTTAAGCTATCGGGTCCGGTTTTGGATCCGATAACCCGTTAACAGCCCGGACCAATGGGGATTTTCCACGTGTAAAATCATCATTGGCCGAAGGAAACACAGGTTGCCTCACCGTTGGGACATATGTCATCCACTCATTGGACAGGAGGCGCCTATGATAGGTCGACACGTGGCACGACCTAATAGTGGCCCATTCCGGTGAAAAAGGCCGGCCCAGTAAAAAATAGCAGGCCGGCCCATATAAGGCATACTTGTGTCAGGTCCATTTAAGCCCACGACCCATACGAGATGTGCCAATTCGGCCCGTTAAAGATTTGACACCATTGCATCCCATCGTAAGTTCGAGCCCGTTAACAGCCTGCTATATATTTGGGCTCAATATCGGCCCGATGAGATTTTGGCATGTTAACGGCCCATTCAGTGGATGGGCCAATTTTCACGATGTACATCTTTCGGCATTTTAGCAACCCATTTAAATATTGGGATAATTTCCTGCCCGGTGTGTCTTTTAGCCTGTTGACGGCCCATAAATCAGTTGGGCCATTTGTAGTCGGACCTGAGTTTCGGCCTTTTAGCGACCCATTTAAGTGTTGGGCCAATTTCCGGCCCGGTGTGTCTTTCAGCCTGGTGACGGCCCATATATCTGTTGGGCCATTTGTAGTCGGACCTGAGTTTTGGCCTTTTAGCGACCCATTTCAGTGTTGGGCCAATTCTCGGCCCTGTGTGCCTTTCAGCCCGTTAACGGACCATAAATGAGTTGGGCCATTTGTAGTCGGACCTGAGTTTTGGCCTTTTAATGGCCCATGCCCTTCATGGTCCAATACCAGCCCGGTTTCTCTTTCGGCATGCTAAAGGCCCACAACACAGTTGGGCCATTTACAATACGACCTGACTTTCAGCCTCTTAGCGGCCCATGCTCTTCATGGTCCAGTACAAGCCCGCTGTCTCTTTCGGCCTACTAAAGGCCCACAGTATAGTTGGGCCATATGTAGCCCGAACTTAGTAACGGCATGTTAACGGCCCGTGAAATCAATTGGGCCCACCTGTTGCCGCTTCGATGTCAGCCTGTTAACAACCAGGGAGTTAAGAGGGCCGACCATTAACTTTCGGCCTAGTAACAGCCCATTAACTTAATGGGCCCACTAAAGTTCGTACATGTCTTTAGGCCAAATTAGATAATTTGAGCCCATTACGACGAGAAATTATGCACAGGACCAAAACCGATCAAGGAAAGGTACGGCATACAGGGAAAACGTTACTCATCCAGCATATATTACAGGAAATTACATCCACTAGACAATCAAAGATTGATGCCAGTGCAAATAAATGAATAGAACCTAACGATCTACAACGTCACAATCTGCAACCTCAGCATGGATGACGCCCATAAGCATGTGGGCAATTTCTTGCTGCTTTGCTACACTGTCTCTGAAAACATTGATCAGTTGTTGTGTCGCACGACTCTGCACCTATGATTCCTCCACCATTTCCATCATTCCTTCAGCCATTAATTGGTTCACAAACATACATTTTTTTGTTGCATTCAAGACAGAGGATACTGAACAGATTCAGATGGCATGTTTGCCAGGCTTGTATTATTGATAGTGGAGAGTGTCTTGACCACTTCATCATAACATAAATTAGGAGGGGAACCAAACAGATTAATCATGAGTTATTGGCATATTGCCTGGCCTAATTTATTGGAAAGGAACAATGGGGTTGCCTTGCTGTTTTCAGAGTTTGTCTTCTTATCTTCAGCAGCCTGCACCAAATTAAGACACTAGCATTGCTATCATTGGCCAAGTCAGATAATAGGAAAGCAACATTGGCACAACAAACGTTTGGGCAACTAGCCAACACCAAATTAACACAATATGGCACAGCTATCCTCAGCCAGGTAAGGTAATACGAAAGCAACATTGACACAATGAATGAATGGGAACCAGACCAGCACTACAATTTAGTAATGTGCATGATATGAGATAGTACACTCATGCAGCTCAGTATGAAAAACTACCAGGCAGTTTTCTTTACAAAAATCAACATTGGCGCCTTTAACATTTTGCTACAACTAATTTTAGATCAAAAAAGGTTGGATTCACACCGATTAACAAAATACATGCTAATGTAAAAATATAGTGATATACAACAGGTACTTACATCAGCATTGGAGCATAGAGAATTCCCGCAAGATATTTTCCTCAAATACAATCCCAATGAAGGAAATATTCTATCATTTAACCTTATTTTCGAAAAGAGAGATGGGTAAGAAACATGTAGAAAATATGATCAGAATGCTATAAAATTTCATGATGCGAGAATACGCACACGCTTCTTAGAATGGAGTTTACATTCTTTTGGTGGACTGGAGTGGACTAGTTCTTTAGCCACTGGAATCTGCTTATTATCAGTGGGAGTTGGGTTTCTCTGTGCTGGAGCAGTATCTATGCAAAATGGAGTTGGTTTATTATCTCATGGCATTTGGGTCTTTTGCAAAGACCTGGTTTGTAATCCTTCAGATTCTAACATAGCCGTCTTCCCCTTGCATGCCTTAAATAGAAGAATGGTGCTTCAATTATAAAACATGCTATGTTAGAGATGCAATAGGTACTGAAGAATAGAAAGGCATGACATATTGACATGTATTCCCTCCACCCGAAAATAAATGGATGGGTCTAGGCGTATTTCAGTTCTAGATACATCCAGTTTTATCCATTTCTGCGACATGTAATCCGGACGGAGGGAGTATGATGTAAGAGCTAGGGATACGACAGGAGAACACAGTAAAAAAACACTAAAACCCCACTACATAACCAAAGTAATCAAACCCACTGATATGAGATAGTACACTCATGCAACTCAGGATGCAAAACTACCAGGCAGTTTTCCTTACAAAAATCAACATTGTGGCCTTTAATCATACATTTTGCTACAACTAAATTTAGATCAGATAAAGGTTGGATTCACGCCGATTAACAAAATACATGCTGATGTAAAAATATAGTGATATACAACAGGTACTTACATCTGCATTGGAGTACAGAGAATTCCTGCAAGAATCTTTCCTCACAGACAATACCAGTGCAGAAATTGTTCTATCTGTTAAGCTTATTTTCTAAAAGAGAGATGGGTAAGAAATATGTAGAAAATATGATCAGCATGCTATAAAATTTCATGATGCAAGGATATGCACACGCTTCTTAGAATGGAGTTGACATTTTTTTGCTGGACTGGAGCGGACTAGTTCTTTGGCCACTTGAATCTGCTTATTATCAGTAGGAGTTGGGTTTCTCTATGCTGGAGCAGTAACTATAAAAACCGGAGTTGGTTTATTATCTCCTGGCGTTTGGATCTTTTGCAAAGACCTGGTTTGTAACCCTTCAGATTCTAACATAGTCGTCTTCCCCTTGCATGCCTTGTATAGAAGAATGGTGCTTCAATTATAAAACATGCTACAACAGAGAGATGGAATAGGTACTGAAGAATAGAAAGGCATGACATATTGACATGTATTCCCTCCATCTGGAAAAAATGGATGGGTCTAGGCGTATTTCAGTTCTAGATACATCCTTTTTTATCCATTTCGGCAACATGTAATCCGGACGGAGGGAGTATGGTGTAAGAGCTAGGGATACGACAGGACAACACAGTAAAAAACACTAGTTGAATGTAAAACTGTATGCTAGCGGAATACGTATAGAAAAAACTAAGGCAACATACACATGTATGATTGGGAAACTAAGATGGCATTGCAACCGAGCACTAGAACAACACTTTAATGTAAAAAAACATGGTATGGTAGACAGATGAAGTACATACTGATGAATAACAATGCATAAGATATTCAGAAGCATGATGTCCAAATTAAGCAGATGGCATTGCGATAGACTAGAATGACAGTACTTGAACTTGAAAACACGTTATCATGAATGGGATAGGTACTGAAAAACGGGAAGGCATGACATATTTACATGCATGATCAGCATGCTAAGCACATGTCATTGCAACAGAGTAGATACACTCCATGACATTATATGCATGTTGTACCCATATCACGGGCCAAGTTAGAGGAAGGACCTTGTGGGGTGAAGAGGATTCAACATATTTTTGCAAGTCTTCTGAAGAACTGCCTTTACATGTTCCATCATATTGGGTATCATTGACATCAAGTTTATTGGCCTTTACATTGCTCCGTGAGGTTCTTGTGGATATATCAGTGTGTGCAATTATATCTGACATGCATGGGAGACAACTAGTAGTTAGATTTATGTAATGAGTGCTTGTAGGAGACGACATAAATAGTAGGACTGGGGTTAACTAGCAGCAACAGGTCTCAAAAACTAAAGGGAGAACACAGATGAAAGCTACAGAATATGTATCATTTGTACTCGAGATTAACTAGATGGCACACAAAAGTATTAAAGAAGAACATAGGTAATACTAGAAGTGGTATAATACTATAATCACTAGCCCTTGGGATAGCATTGGCTGATGGATGATAACTATGGAACAACGTTACCTAAAGAACAAGTATCTTAGCTGAACTATGGAACATCGTTAACTCCTGAACAAGACCCATAAGAGATCAGCATGAATATACAGTGAAATGTGATAATCTATTTTCCATGCTTATATGAATAACAAAGCCATAAATGTTGCACACAAGTAAGATGAGGGTACAACCTATCTGGCCGCCATCCATAGAGTGAGCATCATATGCTGACTTGTCGATGGCCCTGCAGTTGTTGTGGCTGTCCATGTCGGGCACGCGCATTCGATACAGGGAACTGTTGAGTGGGGACTATAGCTCCCTTCCGGTGTATGCTTCCCTTGTTGGAGCAGCTGCGGTGAGTCGGAAGACGGTGTGGCTGAAGATGCAGATAACACATAATGTTAAGAATGACACATCTCTTTGATCTGAAGAAATACACTAAGAGATCAACAACATGGTACGAGAGTGGTCACGCGTTAGTTGACTGGGACTAAATTGGGGTCACACGATTTTATTTTATTTTGGTACTGTACGATCTATGCCGGATGGTATGATAGCCATCTTGTGCCTCCCGGCTGACACTGTTAGGAATCTTCCCCAAAGAGCCAGCGACCAATGGCAGAGCAGCTTGCCTCCGCCGTCCGTGGCCCTGGCCAAAACCTCACTCCCCGCCCCACCGCACTGCCGTGGTTGCGCCGCCCCCGGGCCAATCCACAAAGACTCACCGTCATCCAGATCCGATGGTGGCAGTACCTTGAACCCACGTAGCTCTAAGATAGCCATCTAAGCGCTGCTTCTGCGGCGAACTTGCGGCCCCGCACCCTTATGTTAGACACCAGCCAACCTGCAGCCGAGGAGCTCCGCCGCCTCGAGGGGTGCTGCTTCCCATTGGGAATCGATTGTCCCAGAATGAAAATTCAGACAACTGACGTCTAAATAAAGTGATTTGAGATGAGGGTGCGACCTATCTAGCGGCATGGTGAAGTAGGCAGGTCCAGCTGCTGAGTTGGTGAGGCCGGCGCGGTTGCGGTGGCCACCGGCGGCAGGGAAACAGCGATGTCGCGATGGTCGACGTCTATGGGGAAGCAGCGCCGGGACTCTGGACGGATCCGAAGTTGGAGCTGCATCGGTGCCGTGAACAACGGTGGGGGTGAATCGGCTCCAGTATGGTTCACGCGGCCGTCGTCGAGGCAGCTCCAGCAGCACGGAGTAAGAGGCACATGGCCTAGTGCACGACGGCAAATGGACAACGTCTCCGGCATTAGGGAGGAGGGCGGCTGTGAAATTGGTGCGGTGGGGGCGCCATGGAGGAGGGGCTGAGGTTTTGCGGCTAGGGAGAAGGGAGCTTATGGGGAGAAGGTGATTTGGTGCCCACGAGGTATGAATGGAGGGGGAATTGGGAGGGGAGTGGAACAATGTTTTACGGACGCATTTGTCTGAAATGTGAGGGGGAGTTATAGTTCTACCCCTGCCTTTAGGCTTCTCGGCTTGGGTCTGTGTACTAAGGGTCAGGGATAGTAGAGTAACTTTGCTTCTCCCCAAATAGTGGGCGGGAGCGATTTCGGGCGAGGAGGGCGTGTTTTGAAATATAGTGGGCGCGAGCAATTTCGGGCGAGGAGAGCGTGTTTTGAAATAGTGGGTGCGAGCTATTTCGGGTGAGGAGAGCGTGTTTTGCCGAACATGGTTTATGAATTATTCGACACATGTCATTTCGGCTGAGGAGAAGGCGCACTTGGATGAAATTACGAACCTACCCTCGACGCACAACGGGCCAATTAATGCATCTCCCACATAGGACGATAATTTCGCGTCTCCCATTTATTTCCTCGGGCGAATTCCACCGAGCAGAGGATGTTTAACGGTTCGTTCAAAATTTGGGAGAAGAGCATCCACGTCTACCTTACCAAGTCGATTCGAATCAAATTAAAAAATATTAGCTTGCCACTTCTTTTTTAGATGGAGAGATGATGCTCGGGAGTAATGTGTTTTTACATGCTCGTTGCTAGCGATTTACTATATGACAAATAGTTGACCCACTCAAAAACGGGAATCAAACCCAAAATGAAATATCTCGATTCAATGAAATAGCTCGTTCACCAGGTCAAAATAGTGAACCAAATCCAAAATTGAACACCTCAATCGAATAGCATGTTGTACAGTATTATAGTACTCCATGAACATGTTGAAAGTCAAATTAATGAACTTGTTTGATATACGCATATATCCATTCATGTGTAGATTGCAGACAACATGCTCTCCAATTTAAATATTTGAATGCAAGTTTATATCAAAACATGGTTTATATCAGTCTTTGATGCATAAAATGTGACCTCCCCCTCTCCCAGACTCCTGCTCTCTCTCTCTCACCGACAATCTTCAATTCTGTCGCACGCATCCACACATAAACCTTGTTGGTCCTCTCTCTTTCTCTCCATCTCTCTCTCCCTCTCTCTCTCTCTCTCTTTGTGTGTGTGTGCGTGGGGGGGGGGGGTCTTTCTAGTTCGGATGCATTTATACTCCATCTATAGGTCTCTCTCGCACACTATGTATGATTCTCTAGTCCAAGCTAGATATCTTGGGTGGAATCATCGTACACACACAAATTCCTTGGCTCGTTGCTCGTAACTCTCTCACGCACCACTCTGTCATCTTGGAGCTCTTCCCCTCTCTCTCAAACTCTCCTACCTGGGTCGCACATACACATGCATATCTCAATCGCACTCGATAGGCCCATCTAAAACTCTATCTCTCTCCCTCATTCTCTCTCCATCTCACATGCACACACGCACAATCTCATGCCTAGATAACCAAGTATGATGGTCTCTCACTCAATTGTAAGCACACGCAGTCCCCCCTATATGTATATGACTAGCCAATCTTAGTCTCCATCACAAACATGTGCATGGTCTGTGTCGATTTCTCTCGGGGCATCTTTCTAACGCGCACGCACCTCCCTCAATCTCCCACCCATACAGTCCCCTCACAATCTCAAGGGGGTCTCTCTATCACAAACACACCCTCTCGCCCTCCCCATGCGTCCATGTTCTCCATGTGTCCCTCTCGACCTTTGTTCCTTGTTGGCCATACCTCTATTGGACAAGTGCTATAGGCGTGTCTCTCTCCGTTGCAAACTAGCACACATTGGCTATCTTCGTGTATCTCCTCGCCTCGCTTTTCTATCTCGGAGATGCATGCATGATATGTTCGCTTAAGAAACGAAAAAACACACTCTCTCTCTAATTTATCGTTTGTTGTCATTTTCTCTTTCACACACATACTCTTTTTGCACACTTACTCATTGTCCTTCACACGCACTTGATCCCTCTCGACTTAGGCACTCTCCTTGGTCCATAGCATATTGATTTATTGAAAAGTCAAACATCACAAAGTTTGACCATGTACATGGAGAAAAACAATTACATCTGGAATGGCAAACATATACCATTAGATTCACCATGAGATGTAGTTTTGTATGATGTATCTTTGGCATTGAAGATATAAATAACACTTGTGTAAACCTGATCAAAGTTTCCAAAGTTTGACTTCTAAAAAATTTACATGCACTGCATTATCGAGCGGATGGAATATCTCTTTCCCCCTCTCAGCTATCTGACACACCACTCAGCCTTATCGGGGCTCCTCAATCTCTCTCAAACTTTATATCTCCCTGGTTCACACATACACATGTCCCGCTCGCGCTATACATATAGACCCATCCAACACTCTCCGCCCTTGTTCTCTCTCTATGTGACACGCACCCCCTAATAAGTACCATAATCCCTCACTCCATCATAGGCGCAAGCACTCCCCCCCTAAGTATGATTATCTCTCACTAGCCATCAGGAACACATGTATTGTCTCCTTCCATCCATACGTCTATCTCGATATCTCTCGGGGTATCTTCTATCGCGCACACACCTTGTCACTCGATCTCCCACCCATGTAGTCCCATCACGATCTCCAGGGGATCTCTGTATGACAAACATATACTCTCTCCTCCCCATGTCTGCATTTTCTCCGCACGTCTCTCTCGACCTCTCTCCCTTGTTTGTCAGACCCCTCTTGGCCACGTGCTAGGGGTCTTGCTCTCTCGGTTGCAAACAAACACACACTACCTCCTCACCTTGCTTCCGTTGTCGAAGATGCATGTGTGATATGTTTGCATAAGACACACACGTTTTTCTCGACTTTTATCGAGTGTTGTCCATGTCTCTTTCACACACGCACACACACTTTTTCACTCACTCTTTCTGTTTCACTCTCTCTCTCTCTAGTTAGGGACTCTCTCACGTCCATAAGCATAGGGATGTTTTGAAAAGTCAAACCTTAGAAAAGTTTGACCAGGTATATGTGGAGAAAAACATTTACATCTGGAAAGATCATTAGATTCATCACAACATGTACTTACTTCATACTATCATTTATCTTTGGTATTGTAGATATAAGTAATTTCTTTATAAACTTGGTTAAATTTTCAAAAGTTTGACTTTTAAAAAAATGTTGGAACTACATTATCGAACAGAGGGAGTAGCTCTTTCTCTCTCTCTCTCTCTCTCTGCTATTTCTCATGGGCCTCCCCTCTCACACGAACACTCTATACTGACGGATTATACGCTCACTGTGTCAGCGTATAGCTCCGTATATTGTTTAGTTGACCGGTCAATCAGTCCACATGCTGCCTTGTCAACTCGTGTTATGTATCTTCGTGTGCTGGCCCATGTGGCAGTGGGTGAAAATAAGTAAACTAGAGGCCCATCTGACACACTGTGAAGTAAACAAAGTTGAAACCACTCGGGGTAGCACCCCACACGCTAGTAAATTGAGGGCGCATTGAGGACACACTTCTTCCATGTGGAGGGCGCACTCGCACACAATTCACCACTACGTGGCAGCATGCACAGATGGACGCACTCACACACACCTAGCACACAACACACACCAGCACACGCGTACACCGGCGTCGCTACCGGTTGAGATGGACGGCAAGGCAGCCAACAAGCCGAGGCGGCTCGAGCCAAAACAGCGTCCGGAAAGCCTGGACTTCATCAGCAGCCTCCCCGAGGACATGCTGCTCGTCATCATCAGCCTCCTCCCCACCAAATCTACCATGCGGACCACCCTGCTCTCCCGGCGGTGGCACCCCCTCTGGCGCCGCGTCCCCCTCAACCTCACCGTTGACAGCTACCTCTATGACGGGGGATTGCAAACGCATGGCCGCAGTCTCCAAGATCCTTTCATCGCACCCTGGGCTAGCCAGACGCCTTGACATCCGCATGTTCAGTACCAACTGCACGGTCCAACCCAAGTTCGACGAGTGGTTCTTATCCCCCGCCCTAGATCAGCTCGAGGAGCTCAGCTTTGAAGCTGGACGATGTCGCTCTCTGCCATCGTCCGCGCTCTACCTTGCGCCAACACTGTGCCGCGCCAGCTTCAACTCCTGCTATCTTCCCCAGATTAATGTCGCGTCCGCCCTTCTTCTCCCTCAACTCAAGCAGCTCGACCTCTTCGACGTTGTCATCTTGAAGAAGGTTATGGAGCACCTGCTCCGCAGTTGTACTGCGCTCGAGTACCTTCGTCTTGAGCAGATCCACGGGTTCATTAGCCTCCACTCTCCTCGACGAATCTCCCATGGATTTATTTGTCTTGTTGGCCCCGCAACAAGACATCAATTGGGAAGAGATCACTCCAGCTGTTCCATGTTATGGTCATTGAGAATGTGCCTTTCCTTGAGAGATTGCTTGTATCGGATCTAGAAGGTCCAACAAAAATCAGGGTCATTGACGCGCCGAAATTGACAGCGTTTGTGCACTCATCTGACAAATTCTCCGAACTCTTTATTGGATCCGTAATCGTTCAGGTACAACACTCATCTTCTTCTCTGTATTCTTGAAATTCACATTTTGAAATTTCTTCTTGATGTATTTACGACCGTCTTCCAGAAAATGATTCCCACAAGCTTGACCCAGTCTATGCGCACAATGAAGATCTTGGCAATAAAATCTATCGGCCCCAATCTAGATCAAGTTGTTGGATTCCTTACATGCTTTCCATGCACGGAGAAGCTACTCATCGAGGTGAAACTTCTTTCCTATTAGTAAACGGTAATCACAACGTCGCTCAAATTTTTCATAATTTTCCCAAATTACGATGACAAGTGTAGTGTTCAAAACTGCATCTACGCACTGCACCGAAAGAAATGTTTTTAGTATTTTTTTCTGACGTGATCACCTGCATCGTTTTTTTGTTGTACTACTATAGTAGCCTAGGCTAGTCATAGTGGAAAGTAACTTAGACTACTCCAGTAACTCTATGGTTACCCTAAGAGCAAGTACTACCTCCGTCCTGGTTTACTCTTCCTATTTTGTAGTATCAAAATTTTACCATAGATTTAACTGACAAAATGTTAATGGATGTCACTAAGAACTATATCATTGGATTCGTATTTGAACATAATTTCAAATGGTATAAATTTTAGTGACATGCATTGGCATTTTCTTATGTAAATCTATGGTCAAAATTTTATACTAAATAAGAGGTAGTACAAAAGTGGGCTATAACGGCCCTCCACTATGTAGGCCAAAACACGTGCCAAATTCACTTGTGATGCATTTGGCATCGATGCCCCTCCATTGCTCACCTGGTGCCCCAATCTGGATCACCTACTTTGCTCCCATGCCAAATTAACTCACGCAATGAAGAAACGCTTGCGTGGGGGAGAGAGAGGACCGAGGCAATAAAAAAACACTTGTTTGGGAGAGTGAGAGGCTGGTGTAGTTGGTTTGATTGATTTGTTTATACATGTCGGTCTGTGTGCACAGCGGTGCCAACTCTCTCACATCGCGAGAGTGGTACCAAAATCTTTTGATTTGACATCGATGCGTATTATGTGGCATACTTTTGCGAAATATGGCATCGGCCACATAGTGGAAGGCAACAAATGCCCAAGCTCTTCACGTACTCCTAGGTAAATGAGAGGAAAGAGAAAGAGAGAGAGAGTGAAAAAATATCACTAGCCAGCCAACCCTACCGTATGAGCGAATGATATTGGTACCTCTTGATGACACGACAATCTTATACAGCCAGCTGCTCTAATATGCTCTCTTCTTTTGCAGATAAAAAAATACCCAAAAGTGAAAAATGTGCTGCACTATAACAATCTCATCGAATGCCTTGATCTCCATCTTACAGAAATTGATTTGATCGACTACCGAGGCAGCACATCTGAGATTAAATTGGTCAGGTTCTTTGTTCTGGAGGCAAGTGTTCTCAAGGTAATGAGGTTTGGCGTTCCCTGGCGCAACAATGAATGGCGTGCTGATCACCGCAAGCGTCTAAGCCTAAATGACAAAGTCTCCGCAGAAGCTGAATTTGTTTTTGAAACTTCAAGTGGCCAGAGACTCGAAAACTTATTTGCCCATTAGTGACTTGTCAGGGCGGTGGATTTTAGTTTGTACGATAATGATGCATCCACCTAAAGTAACGAAAGTTCTTACGTAAACTTCCTAGTAATTCCCTCTTTGTAGGTGCAGCATTACTCCTAACATTGGTAATATCAGTTTGAAACTTGTAATATTGCCGTGTCCTATTCATGCGTTTTCAAAATCCTGTGAATCAAACAGATCCTGAGTTGGTGATGATGTTGTGCCTGCCATCTTTGACCAATAGCTGTCGGATCTAGATATGACGCATACAAACCAAACTTTTCCAGTTTTGCAAAAAGATGCCTGCACTTGTTCCCTATTTACAAACAACTACTTGTCTCTCACAATCAGCCTTATCTCCTCCCCACCACATCTAGAAGGCCATGGAAAAATCTGGCACGATGGCCGCTGCCGGCGCCGTCCACCCCCCAATCTTGGTGTTCCGTGCAATGCACGGGCATCTACGCACGGGAAATTATGTCGAACACGGCTAGTTGTAAGTGGGTTAGGTCTACAGCCATGATGATAGTGACTGCAGACGGTGAGGCTGACTATGGTATGCCGAACACGGCGCCTATACTCAGGTGTCATCTCCGACATAGGGTCTTGTCACTTCACTGTAAGGAGCAGCACGTAATAATTTGACCAACGGGTAGTACAGTGCTACTACATTGATAGCAGCACTACTACTAGTACTAGCACCACTGTCTGGATTTAGTAGTACTACCACGTCCATCTGGATTTAGTATTTGACTAGCAATATCTAGTAATGCATGTCACAAAAAATGTACTACTCCCTCTGTAAATAAATACATGGTGTATTGTTTTATTCCTATTGGCGAGATAACTTAATGTCGTTTTGCTACTTAATAGGATTACATGCAATGAACTAACCACTGCATGTGATGTTTGGAAGCATGCACGGGCATGGAGGGGGACACAGCTTCATTGACTTACTGCACCTGCCTTTGGGTGTATGACACGTGGGCCCAACGAGTGGCTGGCCAACCTATCATACAGCCAAAGGCAGGTGCAGTAGAGGAGTAGATGGCCAACACGCACATGAATTCAACACGGTCTGCACTTCTCATATAAAGGCTCCCGCTAGTCCAATCTACGAAATCCTACGCACCTACGCACCCAAGGGCAAGAGTGATCACTCCAATTGCAAGATCAGTTGACTAGAAGCAAGACCCATAGAGGCGATGAGCGTGAGCATCAGCCGGCTGTGCCAGATGGTCCACGACGCCGGCCTGCGGCCCGGCACCGAGGAACGTCTCTAGGTACTACTTGAGGCCGCCAGGGCGAGGGGCCGCTTGGACGACAGCTTCGTCTCCTTGTTCGACGAGGTCCTCGTCGGCTTCCTCGACAAGTTCACCGTCGTCAAGAAGCTCGCGGACGACCTTGATGTACGCCTCCAGCCCACGCGCCTAGGCTCTGCGATGCCTGCCACCCTCAACGGCCTCTATGGTGACAACCTCTTCGATGCACTGGTGGCCATGCGACTGCCCACCGTCGCGCCGGAGAATGTCCACCTTGAGGTCGCGCTCGCCGCACAGCGCCTGGCGCATCAAGACACCATTGACATAATCACCCACGTCTACGCGCAAATCGTCCACAAGGACTACTACATGCAAGAGGAGGATGATAGGATGCTGGCCTTCTTGGACCGCAGGGCAACCTTGGACGGCATTGTTCAGAAGCACGTTGAGCTTGCCACCAACGCCGCTGCTCCTCACACATCGGTTGGTGACCCGGTGCACTAGGGCATGACGATGTCGTTGATGGATCCGTATGTATCTTTATCTTTCCGTCAAATCCATGTAGTAGTATATGGTACTACTAGTAATTATCTTACCTTTTGCATCAACTTCATAAATTTCCTACGTACTCCATGCATGAACCGCGCCAGAACCAAACTTCTCGTTAATCTAGGGAAAATCGTTATTACTATCTATCGGTCGCGCCATGGAGCAGAACCAAATTTTACAAGTTACAAGTTCAAAAGGAAAAGCATGTCGTGTTCGCGTTGCACCCCCACACGGTTGGTCCGGCACGCCGCTCAAGGGGGAATGCGTGCTGTGTTGCATTTTCACTTACAAGTGAGACGGCAGTTGAGCAAACTGACTATCGACAAACCCCCACCCCGCCCACCGCGTGATGGGTGAGAAAACAGGAGGGAGAAGAGATGGCTGTAGCACGGACTCTAAGAAAATTGGTGTCGGATGGGACTCGTGTGGGTGGCGTGTGCCATACTGCTAGACATGAATGCTAGTTATGGCCCATGCCACCCCACTATATCGAGGTTCTAGTTACGTAGAACAAATTTCCTGGAGTCCGTGCTCAGCCCTCCTTTATCTCTCTTCTCAGCCAGCCAGCAGACGCGCGGAGCCCATCGTCTGTTTGCTCATATTCGGTCCCACATGTCAGTGAAGATGCAAGAGGACCCGCTTAACCTGCACATCTTTCACCTCGACGTGCTGGTGATGAAAAACAAATCCAATAAAGATCTTTGGTGGCCGCTTTTGGAGTTACTCAAGAGTAGTAAGATTCTATTTCCAGTTTAACCCAAGATGCACATCACGTGGCTTCAACTACCACTGTATTTTCTTGCATGACATGACCTGGATGCTGGATGTCCCACGTGTCGGCAAAAGGAGGAAGAACTCGACCAAATCTTCGGTTGTGCTCTCGGATTGGACTAGTTGTGCTAACTTAAAATTTTATTATGTAGAATGGATGCAAGTTTTGGTATTGTGAAGAAGAGTACAACGATATATTGATAGAGCGCAATTTAGTAGATGTTCTAGCACTTTTAGCTAGCATAGAGGCTAGAGATGAGACTAGTGCACTTGTTGATAGAATAGAGGCTAGACACGTCTACTTCTTTACACTCGAAGAAGAAAGAAGCATGCAGGATCAAGCCTCCGCAGATCAACAATGAATGCATCAAGAAGGCACTAATCCAACTTACAGGAGCACTTATGGAAGTTGGATATCTTCTAAAATGTATTCTTGTGGTTCTTGTTTTTCCAGTCAAAATTTTGGTGATGTATTTCCATGTACCAAAAATCAATGATGAAAAAAAGATATGTGTTTGCAAAGAAAAATGTACGCGGCCAGGATGCGTCCACGCGTTCGGCGCATGACCACCGCATCCGAAAAATGGCCCGGACACAACCCCATTGCCCTACCCAAACAGACAGAATCCGGGCAAAATGGAGGTCCGTTTGGGGTCGTGCATTGGAGTTGGCCTTACAAGTGGGACCGCAGTTGAGGAAACCGACTATCAGCAAACCCCCTCCTCGCAAGCTGCGTGATGGCTGAGTTAGAGAAACGACGAGGTTGAAGAGACTGTTGTAGCACGGACTCCAACAAATATGGTGTCAGATGGAAGTCGTGCTGGTGGCGTGTGCCGTACTCCAGGACGTGAATGCTTGTTCTAGCCCATGCCACCCTACTACTCCTACTACTTATAGTAGTAGTATCGAGGATTCGAGGTGCTGGTTACGTACAGCGAACACATTAACATATGGCCCACCTCACACTGTGGTCAAATTTCCTGGAGTCTGTGCTAGGTTAAAAAGTGTTCTTTTGTGAGGATGGGTGGCTGGTCTCAAGTTTAAAACTTATTGTATTACGTACGTAGAAGTAGAGATCGTGCAGCATGTGAAGCTAGTACAAATAGTGTACTATTGTTGATTGGCCTCATCCGATAACCTGTTGCAATGCACGTACAATTATGTATTCGGAAAATATTTGTTTGCCTCGTCGCAACACCCACTCAAAGAAGCGACTCGAAAGCCATTCATAAATTTAGTAAGTTTATCGCAGGCATATCATTTTATTACATACAACAGGTCATCAACCCACAACGACAATGAGGATACATTATGAATACTAAAGTTTTCATCACACAACAAATAACAAGCAATGAAATGAACTTCAACTCAACCAATCCTCGGTGTTGGAAATGCTTGCTTTGAACCACAAGTGATTCTCTGGGAATGGCCAGCTACTGTCAATCTCGAGACCAACGCAGGACTGATCATCCAGGCTGAAGCGACCTACTATATCACGACCAACACAATGTCCTACGTATAGATACAATTGCTTCTCATAAATGGTAGTAATGTTGTGTCAACAACAGTTGGATCGCCTTTCACCATCATTGGATAGTTTTGTCCAAGGAAGAGTGAGTTTGCTCCAAGACTATCAATACTGTACCAGTGAGAAGGTGTTGGTGCTAGCACAGTAGTATCCGTCCCGAATACCATGCAACGGGCTTTGGAATAGGTCCAGAGAGTGCGACCATGCGAGACAACACCTGCTTTCTTAGTAGTAACATCAGCAGTGGGCTGTATAAAGACAAGAAGGGGTGATCCACTAGAAGTTGTCAGGCGCCACTGAGTATATGGGCCCTCCTCGTCCTCATGCTCGTGATCATCACCATAGCCATCTCCCCCTTGGTTATAAATAATTTCAAGTATAGGTGGTGGAATGTTCATAGGACCTTGGAAACACAAGAAGAAGGTTAATTAGTAGAGAAGGGAAACTTGCTAACTCGCATGCATGTGGATGAAACAATTATAATTACGGTGGAAGACAAACGTACCGAAACTACGAGGATCCCATGCAAAAACAGTGCCACGAGTGGTGGCAGCAAACACAAGACCCTCGTATTCAATTGCATCACAGTACACATCCGTGTATAGAAACTAATTTTTGAGCAATATCCATCCAGTCGAACCACGAAGGACGACAACAAACTTGTCGAAGATAACAACAACTTGATAGTTCTTGTAATTCCAAGAGCGGTTAGGAACTCAAGAAATTGCTATCTTCCGTAGATGACAGTCACCATGATCATACTTGAACGTACTTAGATCATCTGTGTGCTCAACCTCAAGGCACTCGGAGATTTTTGGAAGTGTAATCCGCTGACGAGTGTATACATTCACAAGTTCCCACTCGCAATTGTGCCCAATATAAACAACCCAATCTCCATTTGTGCCTGCCCAAGCCTTGCCCTTAAGCGATGGCATCTTAACACCATACATATCATTATCAAGCGGCATCAACTTGCACAAGGCGAGGCTTCCCTCGTCCCCGCAGCAGCCAGCAGGGTCACGGCGAAGAAGATAGGGGAGATCAAACCACTCCTGGACCCTTGGGTTCCTTGTAATGATGTTATTAGTTGAGTCTAGAATGTTCTTGAACGAACCTGCCATGCTAGCTGAGGTGATGACGTCACACCGATCAATGAGTTCCCCCACCACGTCATCTTTCAGATCGGGGCAAGAATAACGGGGTCGTTTCGGGCTTGTTCCCTCCAT
This sequence comes from Triticum urartu, assembly GCF_056163025.1. Classification (NCBI taxonomy): domain Eukaryota; kingdom Viridiplantae; phylum Streptophyta; class Magnoliopsida; order Poales; family Poaceae; genus Triticum; species Triticum urartu. Next base: position 427,676,627 of record NC_141876.1, read on the forward strand.
GGAGAAGACGATCGAACAATGGCAGAAGGAAGGGTGAAGGCCAATGGAGGAGGGAGGAAGAGCGTGCGACAGCAGTTCAAAATCGAGAGGGAAAGGCGAAGAGTCAGTGGACGGTTGCCAGTTTGCCACAGTACGCAAAGAGGCGCCCCTGCCTACACGTCCTTTCGGAAATTGTACAAAAGGACTCGCCGTCATCTCACTGACATGTTGGAACGGGACCACATGTCAATGAAACATGGTGTGTAATTTGTCGTGCAAAATGCGATCTGGCCGTGTTGGCCCGAGGTGCTGCATTAGTTATCGACCTTTATTTTTTTAACATATAATCTGAGTGGATAGCTCATGTGGTCATCACACATGAGCGGATATATAGGTGGGCTAGGTGGGCAGGCGGCAACAATCTAAGTGCTAAAAGAGTTGATATCGAAAAAAGAGTTGATCCAATGCTTGGTTTTGTTTGGATTTCCAACTATGACCATTGGATAGAGTGAATCAATGGCTTACGTTCAAAGTTATTCTCATAGTACTATAGAATGGTATAGGAACATGGAGAGATTTGGTTGATTTTATATCGCTTCATAATATAAAATATTGTGAGTGCAGACGCTCCACCCCAAGGTTTGTAGCTCCTTCTCGGTCATCGGGAATCTATGTTCTTCCACTCTTTCGTTTAAGACATGAGATTTGTTCATCTTGTTGCCGGCACGCGGGACATATATATGCCTCCATTTTACAAAATCATACTATATGCCTCCATGACACATGGGACATCTAGCATCAAGGTGGCGTGTCATGCAAGAAAATGGAGATATGGAGTGCGTACGTGAGTCGTGCACTTCGATGGCACCTAGTACTACACAATATTTTTCTCCTCGATGGCACGTGAATAGTGCACATACTCAATGACAGAGCACGGGATGGTAGCCATGGACATGGTCGGCCCTTTTTGAAGAGAGTACTAATAAATACGTAACTTTGATGTGTCCCGTCAACTCGCAGAACGACGAGAAGCTTGCTTACTACGCCTTCTCCCTCGCCAACGCGTGCGCGGTGGCTTGCAGCACGAGGAGAAACTTTTGCTTACAAGCGGTGGACATGCAACAGTTCATTTGGTTTCAGATTGCCAGAATTAGTACCATCATTATTATTCGACTTCCGGAAGAGGAGAAGAGCCAAGCGCAAGGTCACCTACTAACCTAGTACAGTACTACTATAGCCAAAGCTGGTCCACCTTTTTAGAGCATGGTTAATTAATATAGGCGGCTCTTGCAGCGGCACATCATTTAGAGCAAGTACTGTCTTCGTAGGATCAAAGGAAGTGAAACAAAAGTTTGAGTGGATGCTAGATTGCCAATTAAAACATGATTACATAGGAAAAAAACCCCTATAGCATTCTATCCTATGAATCAAACGACCAATGTAGGAAAATTATGAGGTGGTCTCTCCAACAGTGTTCCTCAGCTCGCACCTAGCATCACGGTGGTCCAACTTGGAGTCATTCATCTGGTACACGTGGCATCTCAGATCTGGTACTCCAGATTTAGGTTGGGTCTATGTGATGTGGCAACTTCGTATACTAACCGGATGATGGCTATACTACTACGGTACTCACACTTCAAGAAGTGACTCGAAAACCATTCATAAATTGAGTCTATGACACGCATTTGCAAATGTACCATTCATTACATACAACAAGTCATCAACACACAACGACAACGATGATACATGTTGGATTATAGATTATTTCCAACAAAACATTCTAGTAAATACTGAAGTTTTCATCACACAACAAATAACGAGCAATGAAATGAACTTCAACTCAACCAATCCTTGGCGTTGGAAACACTTGCTTTGAACCATAGGTTCTCTGGGAAGGGCCAGCTATTGTCAATATTGAGAGCAACGCAGGACTGATCATCCAGGCTGAAGCGGCATATATCAGGACCAGGGTAGGGAACCACCACAATGTCCGAGGTATAGATACAGTTGCTTCTCATAAATGGTAGTAACGTTGTGTCAATAGCAGCTGGATCACCTTTAACCATCATTGGATAGTTTGGTCCAAGGAAGAGCGAGTTTGCTTCAAGACTATCAATACTGTACCAGGGAGAAGGTGTTGGCGCTAGCACACCAGTATCCATCCCGAATACCCTGCAACGGGTGTTGGAATAGGTCCGGAGAGGGCGACAATGGGAGACAACACGTGATCCCTCAGGAGTAACAATCTCAGTGCACTGTATACAGACAAGAAGAGGTGATCCATCGAAATTAGTTGCCAGCCGCCACTGAGTATATAAGTCCTGCTCGTCCTCATGGTCGTGATCATCACCATCGTCATCTCCCTCTTGGTTATAAAATTTTTCAAGTATAGGTGGTGGAATGTTCACAGGACCTTGGAAACACAAGAAGAAGGTTAATTGGTAAAGGGAAACTTGCTAACCCGCATGCATGTGGATGAAACAATTATAATTACGGTGGAAGACAAACATACTGAAACAATGAGGATCCCATGCAAAAACAAAGCCATGAGTGGTGGAAGCAAACACAAGATCCTCGTATTTAATTGCATCATAGTACTCATCATCCGTGTACAGAAACTGATTTTTGAGCAATATCCATGGACGAACCGTGGAAACAGTAACGACGGCAACAAGCTTGTCGAATATAGCAACAACTTCATAGTTCTCGTAATTCCAAGAGCAGTTGGGAAATCGACAAATTGCTATCTTCCATAGATGACAGCCACCATGATCGTATTTGAATGTACGTAGATCATCTTTGTGCTCAACCTCACAGCACTTTCAGATTTTTGGAAGTGGAATCCACTGACGAGTGTACACATTCACAAGTTCCCACTCGCAATTGTACCCAATATAAACAACCCAATCTCCATTTGCGCCAGCCCAGGCCTTACCCTTAAGCGATGGCATCTTGACATCACACGTATCATTATCAAGCGGCATCAACTTGCACAAGGCGAGGCCGCCGTCATCCGCGCCCATGCGAACAAGCTTATAGCGAAGAAGATAAGGGAGATCAAACCACTCCTGGACCCTTGGGTTCCTTGTAATGATGTTATTAGTTGAGTCGAGAATGTTCTTGAACGAACCTGCCATGCTAGCCGAGGTGATGATGTCGCACCGATCAATGAGTTCCCCCACCACGTCATCTTTCAGATCGGGGCAAGAATAACGGGGTTGTTTCCGGCTTGTTCCCTCCATGGAGAAGACGATCGAACAATAGCAGAAGGAAGGGTGAAGGCAAATGGAGGAGGGAGGAAGAGCGTGCGATAGCAGTTCCAAATCGAGGGGGAAAGGCGAAGAGTCGGTGGACGGCTGCCACTTTTCCACGGTACACGAAGAGGCGCCCCGGCCTACACGTCCTTTCGGAAATTGTACAAAAGGACTCACCATCGTCTCACTGACATGTTGGAACGGGACCACATGTCAACGAAACATGGTGTGTAATTTGTCGTGCAAAATGCGATCTGGCCACGTTGGCTTGAAGTGCCATATTATTTCTCGACTATTTTTTAATGGCGTGCCATTCAGTTTTGAAGCACGACTAACTGGTACCGTTTGCAGAGAAAATATAAACTACTCTACCACAAATCCACCTCTAGTACTAGTAGTATAAAAAAGATATATAGGCTGGAGCTTTAGAGCTTTCCTGCTAAGGGCTGCCCACTTGCTTCTCACACTATCACCCTCTCTCCAGATCTAAAAAATACGACCTCTCTCTCCCTCCTCACCGGTGATCACAGATCCGCCGGGGAAGAAAAGGACGTGCAGCGTTGACGCACTCGTCGTCGGCGAGCGAGGTCACGCACTGACGACAAGGCCGTCCTCTACTACCTAGCTCCCGCGCGGTATGGCCTTCGTCCCCAAGCTCGCTGTCGTAGTGCGTGCGGAGGACGACGACCACGAGCGAAGCCACTTCCCGCCAACCCTCGGGTATGCTACCTCTTTTCGAACCATACCCTTGTTCTATTGCCCCATCTGCCATGTCGCTGCATGTGGATGTTTTTCCACTCCACCATCTTCCCAATTTGCTATCCTCTGCTCTACTGGTCACGCAGACGAAAACCTTAATTTGCACTATTAAAGGAACCCTACTTCATGCAGACTAATCCATGTCTGGGTTGAATAAGGAAAGGAAGGGAGATTGTACTGTCCAAGAGAGTAGGCATCGAACCCGCATCTAGGTAGAAAAGGGGAAAATCAGTAGCTAAGGAACGAGTCTCGTGTCTCTTGGTTGAAGAATGATAGAAAGGCATGACAACGCAATAGAGAATGACCAGGTCGATCGGTTTGTTGTCCTCGCATAGGAAAAAGGTGGCCAAACATAACAATAATGGGACGTAATCCACATATGCTTCCTGGATATTTGTTGCTCTGGGCAACCATACCTCCCTCACCACTCTATGCGTCTGTGGAGGTACATCGTACTGGTGCGCCCACTGTCTGACTGGGCCTCCCATGCTCTTATTGTCACTTTTTTGCTATTAGTATAACGCCGGCAGTCAAGTCAAGCAATGCTACTGCTAAAGTGATGCCACATTTAACTAATGCCGCACTCAGTCTAATGCCACCGATAAATTTAAGCAATGCCATTTAATGTCACTGGATTATTTCAGGGTTAGCTGTTGATTGTGGATGTATTAAAGATTTTTCAGCTAAGGCATTCTAATGTTGTTGCACAACCAGTATACCAACGATGAAACTTATTACTACCTTCAGATTTTTGCACTGTTAATGCTTATAGATTACATACCTCACTTTCATGAGATAAGTTAATTTTTTTGTACAGTGTCACCAAAATGCCAAGGGGCTGATGTCATTTTATTTTGGTTAAACTGCACAAAAAATTATGAAGACAAGAGGAAAGGTCAAGAGTGGGCACCTCCTCCTCCGGCTGTTCTCTTGATTCACTCGATCAAGTTTTTATGTTTGATCGATTATCAAGATTGGGATAGCAATTTTTAAGGTCCCCCCGAGTTCGAAATGATATTTACCTTGGAGGTACATGGTTTGCAATTTTTTTATACTGTCATTAGTTAATAATGCTAGTTACCTTCAGAATTTTGTATTTGGTTTAATGCTCATGCAGAGCTAGTATAACAATGCTGAAACGTGTTACCTTTACATTTTGTATTGTTAATTCTTATAGAAATCTTCGAGTGCCAGAGTTTATTGAAATCTGTTCAGTAAAACCATTGTACTATACCCTGTAATAAAATAACTACTCTACTATTGCACTAGCCACTAGATTAGTGTATATTTGTAGTATTCGAAATTTCGAATGGTCTTGCATTAGCGTATGGACATAAATAAAGTGTGGCAAGCTTTCCCAGATATGTTCTCAAGAAGACTACTACCTGTTTTTCTAAATACTAGACGTTTGGGTACTTTAAACTGAACCGCGAAAATGTCTTATATTAAGGAACAGAGGGTGTAGAGTTCACTCAAATTATCCCAGTAAAGCTAGTCACACCTTTGTTAAAATTAATGTTCATTATGTTATCGGAGGAGGTCTATAAGTTTGTCTCTAATGCCTGTCGACTACATACCTGACATCATGATGTAATGTTAAGTCATTTCCTTTTGTATAGTGTCACTGAATTGTCAAGGCGGTGATGGCATTTTATTTTAGTTGAAGTGCACAAAATATGCTTAAAAGAAGAGGAAAGGTTAGGAATCGATCATTCTTTCAGAAAGAACTATATATGCCTTTTTGACATCAGCCGTTGTTGCCTTATTTATTCCTCCAAACAGGTGGTTAGAAACAGGCTTGCTACCTTTTCCCATTAAGAAATTGGAATGCTTATATTTGTGAGTCTATGCTTCAACTAGTGCCACTTTTATAGTAATCACACTTTCAATATCTATGCAAACAGGGATGCTCGATTTTGGTGGAACTGCACAAAAAGTCCAACTGGTTCAACATTAGGAGCATGTTTTCTTCCAAACCTTTATATCCAATTGGAGGCACTATGAGCTGTTCATTAAGAAGGTACATGGTTTGCTACTATCTTGCTAATCTTTTTGTACTGTCATTAGATAGTAATACTAGTGGTTTGCATCTGAATTTATTGGCTGGGTGGACCTACATTGGAGGTGCAGGACAGGATTCAATGATTGGATGCTCAATTTTGGTTGTATCAATTTCACCTCTTCCATCACTGCAAACATGGATATCCTTGGTCTGATGAAGAATAGGCGCTATATTTCTGCTCTGAACAAGCAAATCAATTCAGTATGAAATTGTCCAGGGCAAAACATGACTGTATCAAATTGTCTAGTGCAAAACATGACAGATGCTAAGCGGAAGAGACATGTTTAAACCGAAAATACAAGGTGGGGTATATGTTTACTAGCTGCTTGATATTTGTGCAGACAGACATGTCTGCCCGTTGCTATTTGGCAAACACACAAAGTGACCGCAATTTTGGTTGAATTGAACAAGAGAATAGTATAGTCACTGCATGTTGTGCCATTTGAAAATAGACACAGAAAGATTGGATAGTCACTTCATGGACTACAGAAAAGTAGTACTATACTATTTATTGGCTAACACCAGGTGCTTCATTGCTTTGGCCTGATTATACAATGGGCATAATTTTGCCTAAGTTAAGGTTTGTATTCCGAAAATAGTCTCGCCGTTGTGATCGAGAGAAGACCAAATCATATTGCAGTGGATGTTCCTCCATCATGTGTGGTTCATTCTCATGGTTCCAGCTGTTAGTGAAACCACTTACGTTTGCAAGAGGAATTGTAGACTTCACAAAAAATTGCCTTTCAGTCTGTACTGAACGTTGGCCAAGAGAAGCATCCATGTTAGCAGGAAGAACATATGTTTTTTCTAGATCTTTGCTTTTGGAGCTACACATTTGTATATGATCTGTGAATCATTGAGATGCATTAACATGTTGATCTTATGTATGGGAATCATACTAGTTGGTTTTAGTTGTGGCTGATCTTTGCTTCTGGAGCTACATATTTGTATATGATCTGTGAATCATTGAGATGCATTAACAGTTCCTTATATCTATTTGCTCAGTGTTTACAAGTTACTGATCGATCACTAGCTAGCCTACTAATGCGCTCCTGGCAATTTTAGTTGTGATGCAAGATCCGAAGTGGCAGTTTTTTGAATAAAAACGCCTACCTCCGAAGAAACTGACAAGCTGCTCTGAAGAAAATGCCATGCGAATCTGAAGAAACTGCCAGCGAAAACGTTCGCAAATGCCTTATCTTCCAGCTAAAGTTCATCAACTAAGGCCCTCGGCTGCGACTTGTTGCATGCTGCTCCGCGTACTGGATGCGAGCAATTTTGAGTGCCTGCATGCAGCCGGCCGTAATTAAGGCAGCTAACTTATGCGAAAAAGATGCGATTTAATTATTGTGGGCCTTTTAAATCCGTGGAATCATTATTGACAAGGAGGGAGATGATTCGAGTGCATTCGTTTGACCGTCATGCCAGCGTGCGACCCAGCACGGACGGGACGGGACGACACAGTCAGAATTTCAGTTTCTCTAGTTTTCCACGGCAAGCTGGCGTGCTAAGCCATGTCTGCTTAATTATGCATTGAATTCTGATGATCGCCGCGCTACCTTCCGCCTATAAGTATTATTTCCCGACCTTCTATGGTGGCACCATGACCCAACTCGCCCTATCCTCATAAGCCCCCACCGGCTCGACGTCGCTCGCCACTTATCCTCGCTCTGGCCACGTCCGCCATGCCCCCGCCCGTCCGCGATAGGCGAGGCCGGAGGCGGTCACCGCCGAAACTAGTGTTCGGTTTTTCACCGGAAGGCAGATGGAGTGAGGAGGCATTCTATCGGTCTTTAGATGGCAATGCGGAGATCGAGGACTTGTTGGAGCGCGACCTCCTGGCAGAGGAGCAGGAGTTGTTGGAGCGCGACCGCTTGGCAGAGGAGTAGCGTATCACCGATTTGCACCGCCAGCAGGACATGGAGCAGCAGCGCACCGACGCTCTGAGTCGTGAGCAGAGCACCCGCAATTGGGCCGACTACGTGGAGGCCGGTGCCCGGCAAATAGCCTTGGAGGCTGTCGGGCACGCACGCGTTCGCGATGCCGATTTTTACTACGAGCTCGTCAAGTGGGTTTCCCGCTTAGAAGCAGAAGATTCGGTGGACCACGCTGGCATGGAAAGGGCCCATGCGCATGAGCAACGTGCCCTATCACACCTCTGGCAAGTCTGAGGCGAGGCGGAGGACGCCGGTGTCGGCGTTTAGCGTGTACCGCAGATGGCGGCTAGCATCGTCTAGTTAGCTAAGAGTAAGTTAGTACTTGTACGCTACTAGAGTATTAGTGGGAGTAGATAGTTAACTTGGCTATGATGGTTTTCAACGTGGAAGCTCAGTACTCTATATGTGGATCAGACCTGTTACTTTGCTCTGAATGTTGAACTTTCCGTTTGAACGTATGGAATGGGCTGTTACTTTTTAAATGGGTTGTATTTGTCCTCCACGGGTTTAGAGGCTGACTTGTGGGCCTACCAAGTTGACGCGTACACAATCAGGAGATGATTGTACGTGGAGAGGATGACAGCAGGGACCCGCCAAGGTCATGGCAGTACGCAAGCAAGTGCCTCCTTATTTCAAGCTAATAAAAAATGGCTCCTCCTAATGGATTTCTGACATCTGGGTCCCACGCCATTGTCAACATAGTCAATAAACGAGAGAATTGCACAATGAGCGGCTGACACCAAGGACCCGGCAGCTCGCCCAGTTATTTTTGTTTTGGGTTAATTTGATAAATGCCACTCCAAATCTGGTGTTTCTGAGAAATCCCACTGCAATTTCCAAACTTTGAAAAATGCCATTTCATGCCATTTCCAGTGGCATTTTTCGAAGTCTGGAGTGGCGTTTTTCAAAGTTTGCAAATTGCAGTGACGTTTTACAAAGTTTGCAAAAATTGCAGTGGCATTTTTATGAATCGCCATAATTGGAGTGGCATTTATCTAATTTGTCTTTGAGATGGAAGCAGGGTGTCAACTGGGCTGTGCGGGGCACTCTGGCCTGTCTAGACAGCCTTCTCTTTTATGTTTACCACAGACCAACCCAGTAGTTTTTTTTCTTTCTGAAAATGGCTAGCCCAGTTTTTTTGTGATTTGCCAAGTAAGTCGCTTTGTCAGACCTGTTGGGCAGCAAATCTTTCAAGACGAGGAGAGCTTCATTCGGCTGGACGAGAAAATGGCCTATCAATAATGAGAAATGGGTTGTACATTTTTAAAACACATCAAACCAGCAATTAGTTTCAAATTTCTTTTTTTTCATTTTGAGATTTTAAATTGCACTAATTTTTATGCGTGGACAATTTGTTGGATTTTATATTGATATACATTTATTTTTAAAATTGGTTTGAATGTGACTTGAAATTTCGGGATTAAAAACAGTTCGGACCGCATCGAAATATGCAAAAATTCATATAATTTTTTAACCGTGGCCACAATATGGGTTGTAATGCTAACAAAAAGAATAGGGAGATTTACATTTTTTCCCCTAACTTTGTCCCGACCTCATCTTTACCCCTAAATAAAAACAATGCTCAACTTTACCCCTCTTCTGTTAAGTGCGCTTATAGAAATACCCTTCCGTACATTTTCCGTCCAGTCAAAGGCCTTTGACCGTTAAGTGCGCGTGTAGAAAAATCTAACGGTCAAAGGCATTTGACTGGACGGAAAATGTATGAAGGGCATTTCTATAAGCACACCTAACGGAAGAGGGGCAAAGTTGAGCACTGTTTTTATTTAGGGGTAAAGATGAGGTTGGGACAAAGTTAGGGGGGAAAATGGAATTGGCCCAAAAGAATATGGCCTCCAAAAAAAACTTAAGAATTAGCAAATGGGGTGTAAATTATTAGAAATAATGGCAGATGGGTTGTATGTTGTTTTTCACAGATTTGAGGTTTTCCTAAAAAAAGGTTGACGCACAAGCAGTGACTGTCCGATGTCCATCCAACGGCCGTCGTGCTTCTTCAATCTCTGCTCTTCCTGCTCCAGCCGCTCAAACAAGTGCCGGCGGGACTGCCTGCTCCCTCCTCCCCGCGGCCGGCTGTGCAGCCGCGTAGGCCTCACCGCCCCACCGTACTCCCATCGCTGGCCTAGCCATCCCTCTACTCACCCACACCTGCTGTTATTCTCCGGCGATGGCAGACGAACCAGTAAACCCTCGTACAGTCGTACTCCCCTCCGAGGGAAACAACTGTCGAGTCTTCCCTGCCTCCGTGTCGTTCCCTTCCTAGGCCTCGCCGTCGTCCACCGCCCTGGTGCTCTCGACACGGCCTGTCAACATGGTCAACGACCGACATGCATCTGAAGTGGAATGTACGTGGAGAGGCTGACAGCTGGGTCCATGGCCGCAAGCAAGGAAATGCCTCCTTATTACGCGCAAAATAATGATTCCTCCACCTGACATCTGGGACCCACCGAAAGGGCCTCTGTATTTCGTGAAAAAACATTACCACCACTGACAGCTCAGACCCACCAGCTATATCTTCGCACGCAAGGAAGTGTGTCCTTATTACTTACAAAAAAATGAATACCCCCTGCTAGCTGGGACCCAGTATAGTGGCAGGCTGACTTGTGGGCCTACTAAGTTGACGGGGACGGAGGGCTTTGTCAACTTAGTCAATATGCATGATTCTAGCTCCAGTGACCGTATGATGTCCATCCAACGGCCGTAGTGCTTCTTCACCCTCTGGCCTTCGTGCTCCAGCCGCCCAAACCAGCGTCGGTCGTGCCTCATGCTCCTGCCTCCCGTGGTCGGCTGCGATACGGCGGAGGCCTCACCGCCCCCTACTACTCCCACCGCTGGCCAGGCCATCCCTCTAATCACCCACACCCCCTATTATTCTGTGGCGATGATAGCCTCACACCGCAGTGAACCAGTGAACCCTCATACTCCTCCATGCGTGGGCATCCACTGCCGCGTCTTCCCCGGCTCCGCGTCGTCCCCTTCCTAGGCCTCATCGTCGTCCACCGCCCTAGTGCTCTCGGCGCGGCGTGGTCAACATGGTCAAGGAACGACTTCCATCGGAAGAGTACTGTACGTGGAGAGGCTGACAGCTGGGTCCACGGCAGCCACAAGGAACTGCCTCCTTATTACGCGGAAAATAATTATTCCTCCACCTGACTGCAGGGACCCATCGGACGGGCCACCATATTTGGCGAAAAAATGTTTCCCCCTGACTGCTGGGACCCACTGGACGGGCCACCGTATTTCGCAAAAAAACTTTCCCCCTGTTGTCAGCTCGGACCCAACGGAAGTGCCTTCTTATTACGCACAAAAAAATGAATACTCCCCCTGCTAGTTGGGACCCACCTTGGTGGGTGGCTGACATGTCGTCCTACTAAGTTGACGGGGATGGAGTGCTTTGTCAACTTAGTCAATATGAACGATTCTAGCTCCAGTGACCGTATGATGTCCATCCAACGGCCGTAGTGCTTCTTCAACCTTTGGTCTTCTTGCACCAGCCGTCCAAAGCAGCGCTGGACGTGCCGCATGCTCCTGCCTCCCGTGGCCGGCTGTGCTGCCGCGGAGGCCTCACCGCCCCCTACTATTCCAACCGCTGGCTAGGCCCTGCGGTGACGGCAGACTCACACCGCAGCCGAACCAGTGAACCCTCGTACTCCTCTCAGCGCGGGCTTCCACTGCCACGTCTTCCCCGGATCCGTGTTGTCCCCTTCCTAGGCCTCGTTGTCATCCACCGCCCTGGTGCTCTCGGCGCGGCATGGTCAACGTGGTCAAGGAATGACTTCCATCAGAAGAGTACTGTACATGGAGAGGCTGACAGCTGGGTCCACGGCCGCAGCAAGGAAGTGCCTCCTTACTACACGCAAAATAATTATTCCTCCACCTGACAGCGGGGACCCACCAGACGGGCCACCATATTTCATGAAAAAAGTTTCCCCCTGACTGCTGGGACCCACCAGCTACATCTTCGCATGAAAGGAAGTGCGTCCGGGCAAAAAAAATTCGCCCCCTGACTGCTGGGACCCACCAGCTACATCTTCGCACGCAAGGAAGTGCCTGACAGTCGGGACCCACCTGGTCGAAGCGTATGTAGCGTTGTCGTTCTGGTCGCGAACGTGTATGTACATACCGGTCGATGTAGAGGTGCGCACGTGTCGTAGTAGAGGCGCGCACATAGCATGTACACGTACGTACAGCGGCCAGGGTGCAAGAAAATAAAATACGGCCACATACGTACATACGGGCGGGGTCTCGAATGCCTACTCGCGTGTACGTACGGCCAGGGCTCGTGTACATGGCTGGATCAGAACGGAGAAACTGCATTGTCGTCATGTTCATGGGGAGGCAACGGAATGCGTCGTGTTCATCGGGAGGCAACGGAACGCGTGGGAGCCAACCGGCTTGGACGGAACAGCCGATGGAAACGAGGTCCGGCGTACCGCAAAATGGAGGAAACGGCCTTGTGTTCGACCAGCCACGTTTGAAATGGGATCTTGTTCATCGGGAGGGGTCTGGCGTACCGCAAGACGGAAGAAACGGACCTCCTACAGTCAACACGGGGGTCCTGTTGATCGGGAGGGGTGTGGCATACCGCAAAACGGAGGAAACGGACTTGTGTTGGAGCGCTACGGTCGAAACGGGGGTCCTGTTCATCGGGAGGGGTGTGGCGTACCACAAAATGGGACTCCACGGGATACTATTCATCTCCACCATCGACCCCCTCCAGCCTCCACGGGCTACTGTTCATCCACCGTCGACCTCCTCCAGGCTCCACCTGTGACTGTTCATCCACGGGCTCCTGTTCATCCAGCCTCCACCGCGCGCTACTCCATCGGCTACTATTCAACCAGCCCTTTCCATGGGCTCCTGTTCAACCACCCCTCCACGGGCTACTGTTCATCCAGCCCTCCACCGTCTACTGTTCATCCTGCCCTCCACGGGGTGGTCCTGTTCATCCAGCCCTCCATGGGGTCCTGTTCATCCAGCCCCAACCGGCTCGATAGGTCGGGGTCCTGTTCATCCAGAGGCAACACCACGGGGTCCTATTCATCCACCCCCACCGGGAACTGTTCATCCAACCCCCCCCCCCCCCCCCGCAATGCTCACTGTTCATCCAGAGGTAGCATCGATCGGCTTCAGTTAGCAGTAGTAGCGAAGAAATCACTCGATCGGGTTCAGTTAACAGCCATCGATCGATCGCTCGGGTTTAGTAACACGTAGCCTGCAGTGCAATCGCTCGGGTTCAGTTAGATCCTAACGCCTCGCTCGGGTTTAGTTAGATCCCAACGCTTCACACCCACGCGCGTGCGTGTACGAGAGAAACGCGCATTGCTCGGCCCCGACCACCCACCGTAACTGGGAACACCCCGATATTTTCCTCGCCCTCGCTTCTACCATGGTTTTTTCCGTCATGGACGGCCCAAAGAATGTCATGCAGCTGCGTCTCCGGCTCGCCGAGGACAAAAAGCCCATTTTCTGTCATGATTTTTTGTCATAGAAGTAGGACCCCACCACATCTATGATGATACCGGGTTTTGTCACAATTATGGTCATAGAAGTGTCATAAGTATGACAAAAAAATTGTTCGGCCCAAAATGTCACAGATGTGTCTTTTTTTGTAGTGATGGAGATGTTCACCGTTGATGACTAGTCCGTCTCACGTGATGACCGGACACGGCCTAGTCTATTCAGATCATGTATCACTTAGATGAATAGAGGGATGTCTATCTAAGTGGGAGTTCATTAAATAATTTGATTATATGAACTTAATTACCATGAACATAGTCTAAATTGTCTTTGCAAATTATGTTGTAGATCAATAGCTCGTGCTTTAGCTCCTTGTTTTAATGCGTTCCTAGAGAAAGACTAAGTCGAAAGATATTGTAAGCAATTGTGCGGACTAGGGCCGTAGTCTGAGGATTGTCCTCACGGCTACACAGAAGGCTTCTGTCCTTGATGCACCGCTTAGTGTGCCAACCCCTCTGGCATGGTCTGTGGATGTCGTGAACATCTGGTAGAGACATTCTGATGACTACATGATAGTTTAGTGTGCCATGCTTTAGGGCTTAGAGTCAGGGCTCCAAAAGAGTTTTGAATGCCATGGAACATATGAGATGTTTCAAGAGCTGAAATTGGTATTCCAGGCTCATGCCCATGTTGAGAGGTTTGAGACCTCTGACAAGATCTTTGCCTACAAGATGGAGGAGAATAGCTCATCCAATGAGCATGTGCTCAGAATGTCTGGGTACTTCAATCACTTGAATCAAGTGGGAGTTAATCTTCCAGATAAGAGAATGATTGACAAAAGTTCTCCAATCACTATCACCATGCTGCTAGAGTTTCGTGATGAACTATAACATGCAAGGGAAGATGATCCCAGAGCTGTTCGTCGTGCTTAAGGCCGTAAAGGTAGAAATCAAGAAGGAGCATCAAGTGTTGATGGTTAACAAGACCCCTGGTTTCAAAGAAGGGCAAGGGAAAGAAGGGAAACTTCATGAATGGCAAGCCAGTTGCCGCTCCAGTTAAGAAACCCAAGAACCCAAACCCGAGACAAAGTGCTTCTATTAGGGGAATGGTCACTGGTAGGGGAACTTCCTCAAATACTTGGTAGATAAAAGGTCTTTCAACTTCAACAAAAGTATATTTGATATATGTGTGTTATGATGTGTACCTTACTAGTACTCCTAGCACCTAGGTATTAGATACCGGTTCAGTTGCTAATATTGGTAACTTGAAACAAAAGCTACGGAATTAACGGAGACTAGCTAAGGGTGAGGTGACGATGTGTGTTGGAAGTGTTTCCAAGGTTGATGTGATCACCATCGCACACTCCCTCTACTTTCGGGATTAGTGTTGAACCTAGATAAATGTTGTTTGCATTGGTGCATGCGTTGAGCATGAACATGATTAGATCATGTTTATTGCAATACGGTTATTCATTTAAGTAAGAGAATAATGGTTATTCTGTTTACATGAATAATACCTTCTATGGTCATGCACCCAATGTGAATGGTTTATTGAATCCCAGTCGTAGTTATACACATGTTCATAACATTGATGCCAAAAGATGTAGAGTTGATAATGATAGTACCACTTTCATGTGGCACTGCCGCTTAGGTCATATTGGTGTATAGGGCATGAAAGAACCTCCATGCTAATGGACTTTTGAAGTCACTTGATTTTGAATCACTTGACACATGCGAACCATGCCTCTTTGGCAAGATGACTAAAACCCCGTTCTTTGGAACAATGGAACAGGCAAGTGACTTGTTGGAAATCATACATGCTGATATGTGCGGTACGATGAGTGATGACACGCGTGGTGGATATCGTTATTTTCTCACCTTCACCAATGAATTGAGTAGATATGGGTATAGTTACTTAATGAAGCATGAGTCTGAAACATTTGAAAAGTTCAAGCAATTTCGGGGTGAAGTTGAGAATCATCGTAACAAGAAGATCAAGTTCCTTCGATTTGATCGAAGGAAAAGTATCTGAGTTATGAGTTTGGCAATCACTAAAGAGAAGGTGGAATCATTTCACAGTTGACGCCACCGGGAACACCATAGCGTAATGGTGTGTCCGAACATCGTAATCTCACCCTATTGGATATGGTGTGATCTATGATGTCTCTTACCAATCTACCGCTATCATTTTGGGGTTTATGCATTAGAGACAATTACATTCACTTTAAATAGGGCACCATCTAAGTCCGTGGAGACGACACCGTAGGAACTATGGTCTGGCAAGAAACCTAAGTTGTTGTTTCTTAAGGTTTGGGGCTATGATGCTTCTGTCGATAAGCTTCGGCCAGAAAAGCTTGAACCCAAAGCGGAAAATTGTGTCTTCATAGAATACCCAAACAAGACGATTGGGTATACCTTCTATCTCAGATCTGAGGGCAAAGTGTTTGTCGCTAGGAACATGTCCTTTCTCGAGAAAGAGTTTCTCTCGAAAGAATTGAGTGGGAGCAAGATAGAACTTGATGAGGTTGTTGAACCTTCACTTCAACCCGAGAATAGCGCATCACAGAGAGATGTTTCTGTGGCACTTACGTCAGTTGAAGAGAAAGCTAATGATGATGATCATGAAACTTCAGATCAAATTACTATCAAACCTCGTAGGTCGACAAGGGTGTGTAAAAATTCTCAGTGGTAACCCTGTCTTAAAGGTCATGTTGTTGGACAACGATGAACCTATGAGCTATGAAGAAGCGATGCTGGGCCAGATTCCAACAAATGGCTGGAAGCCATGAAATCCGGGATAGGATCCATGTATGAGAACAAAGTATGGACTTTGGTGGACTTGCCCGTTGATCGGCAAGCCATTGAGAATAAATGGATCTTTAAGAAGAAGACAGACGCTGATGGTAATGTCACCATTTATGAAGCTCGACTTGTCTCAAAGAATTTTCTAACAAGTTCAAGGAGTTGACTGTGATGAGACTTTCTCAATCATAGTGGTGCTAAAGTCTGTTAGAATTATGTTAGCAGTTGCTGCATTTTCATTTACAAAATCTGGCAGATGGATGTCAAAACGAAATTTCCTTGACGGTTTCCGTGAGGAAAGGCTGTATATGATACAACCAGAAGGTTTTGTCAATCCTAAGGATGCTAAAAGGTGTGCAAACTCTAGAGATCCTTCTATGGAGTGGAGCAAGCATCTCGGAGTTGGAACATACGCTTTGATGAGGTGATCAAAGCATTTGGGTTTATACAAAGTTTGCAAGAAACTTGTATTTGCAAGAAAGTGAGTGGGAGCACTACAATATTTTGATAAGTATATGTGGATGACATATTATTGATCAAAAATGATGTAGAATTTCTGGAAAGCATAAAGGGTTGTTTGAATGGATTTTTTCAAAGGAATACCTATGTAAAACTGCTTACATGTTGGGTATCAAGATCTATAGAGATAGATCAAGACACCTGATAAAGCTTTCATAGAGCACATATCTTGACATGATCTTGAAGGAGTTCAAGATGGATCATTCAAAGAAGGAGTTCTTGCCTGAGTTGTAAGGTGTGAAGTTAAGACTTGAAGCTCGACCACGGCAGAAGAAAGAGAAAGGACGAAAGTCGTCTCCTATGCCTTAGCCATAGGCTCTATATGATTTGCCATGCTGTGTATCGCGATGTGCCTTGCCACGTGTCTGGCAAGGGGGTATAAGAGTGATCCAGGAGTGGATCATTGGATAGCGATTAAAATTGTCCTTGGGAATAAGGAAATGTTTATCGATTATGGAGGTGATGAAGAGTTCGGCGTAAAGTGTTACGTCGATGCAAGCTTTAACACCTATCCAGATGACTCTGAGTAGCAAACCGGATACGTATCGTGGAGCAACCATTTGGAATAACTCCAAGTGGATCATTGTAGCAACATCTACAATATGAAATAGAGATTTGTGAAGAACACACGGATCTGAATGTTGCAGACCCGTTGTCTAAAACCTCTCTCGGAAGCATAACATGATCAAACCCCAGAACTCATTGAGTGTTAATCACATGGTGATGTGAACTAGATTAGTGACTCTAGTAAACTCTTGGGTGTTAATCACATGGTGATGTGAACTAGATTAGTGACTCTAGTAAACTCTTTGGGTGTTAGTCACATGGCGATGTGAACTATGAGTGTTAATCACACGGCAATGTGAACTAGATTATTGACTCTAGTGCAAGTGGGAGACTGTTGGAAATATGCCCTAGAGGCAATAATAAAATGGTTATTATTATATTTCCTTGTTCATGATAATTGTCTATTGTTCATGCTATAATTGTATTAACCGGAAACTGTAATACATGTGTGAATACATAGATCACAACATGTCCCTAGTAAGCCTCTAGTTGACTAGCTCGTTGATCAATATATGGTTGTGGTTTCCTAACCATGGACATTGGATGTCGTTGATAATGGGGTCACATCATTAGGAGAATGATGTGATGGACAAGACCCAATCCTAAGCATAGCACAAGATCGTGTAGTTTGTTTGCTAGAGCTTTTCTAATGTCAAGTATCATTTCCTTAGACCATGAGATTGTGCAACTCCCGGATACCGTAGGAATGCTTTGGGTGTACCGAACGTCACAACGTAACTGGGTGGCTATAAAGGTGCACTACATGTATCTCTGAAAGTGTCTGTTGGGTTGGCACGAATCGAGACTGGAATTTGTCACTCCGTATGACGGAGCGGTATCTCTGGGCCCACTCGGTAATGCATCATCATAATGAGCTCAATGTGACTAAGGAGTTGGTCACGGGATCATGTGTTATGGAAAGAGTAAAGAGACTTGCCAGTAACGAGATTGAACAAGGTATGGGGATACCGACGATCGAATCTTGGGCAAGTAACATACCGATAGACAAAGGGAATTGCATCCGGGATTGATTGAATCCTCGAAATCATGGTTCATCCGAGGACATCATCGTGGAACATGTGGGAGCCAATATGGGTATCTAGATCCCCTTATTGGTTATTGGCTGGAGACGTGTCTCGGTCATGTCTGCATGGTTCCCGAACCCGTAGGGTCTACACACTTAAGGTTCGGTGACGCTGGAGTTGTAACGGGAATAGTATGTGGTTACTGAAGGTAGTTCGAAGTCCCGGAGGAGATCCCGGATGTCACGAGGAGTTCCGGAATGGTCCGGAGGAGAAGATCGATATATTGGACGAAGGGTATTGGAGTCCGGAAGTGTTCCGGTGGTACCAGGCTATGGCCAGCATGACCGAAAGGTGTTTCGGGAGCCCTGACAAGTGTTGCAGGGCCTCATGGGCCAAAGGGAGGGGTAAACCAGCCCACTAAGGGGCTGTGCACCCCCACATCCTTTTCCCACGTTACTTGGGGAGGTGGGGCGCCTCCACCTGGCTTGGGAGGCAAGCCTCCACCTGCTTGTCTTGGGGGGCAAGTCTCCCTAGGGTTTTCCTAGGGAGATCCAATCTGCCCTGGCCGCGGCCCCTAGGGGAAACCCTAGGGCACCTCGCCCTCTCCCCTTCCCCCTATATATAGTGAGGGGTGGGAGGGCAGCCGTGACCCTTCCCCTAGTGCAGCCTCTCTCCCTCCTCCAACACCTCCTCCTCCTCCTCCTCCGTAGTGCTTGGCGAAGCCCTGCCGGAGAACCACGAGCTCCTCCATCACCACGATGTCATGCTCCTAGAGTTCTCCCTCAACTTCTCCTCTCCCCTTGCTAGATCAAGAAGGAGGAGACGTCCCTGGGCTGTACGTGTGTTGAACGCGGAGGTGCCGTCCGTTCAGCGCTTGGATCGGATCTTCCGCGAGTTGAATCGCCGCGAGTACGACTCCATCTACCGCGTTCTTGTAACGCTTCCGCTTAGCGATCTTCAAGGGTCCGAAGATGCACTCCCTCTCTCTCGTTGCTAGCATCTCCTAGATTGATCTTGGTGACACGTAGGAATCTTTTTTGAATTATTACTACGTTCCCGAACAGAACGGACGGCTGCTTGAACGCTCTCGGCGATTGCCAGCTCTTCGACCGTGGGTTGCCGACCATTGTCGGAGAAGCTTCGCTCGATTTGCACAGTGACCGCCAGGAGCTGGGCGTGGGCGGCCTCCATCAGGGCTAAGGCCGCCGCTGCGGAACGAACAGCTGATGTGTCGCTCTCGCCAGTTGCTATCCCCGAGGCAGATGTTGGTGCCGCCCCCTGAGAAGCAACAGTGGCCGTTTGGGCTGCCTTTGCCGCCCGGTCGCAAATTGCGGCCGTGCTCATGCACCTTGTTAGCACGTGCATGGCGGCTACGGCCGCGCTCTCGCTGGAGTGGGCCACCAAAGTTGCCCTCACGACGCGGGTCCACGTGCCCATCTTTCACCGGCAACGATTGAACAGTGAAATCATATTTGGGGAGCGAGCTAGTGTGCTTGAGACGCCGGCTGTGGACTGTAGCCGAAGCACCTTCTCGCGTAAGCCATAGGCGTACTATATACCAACGGTGCTCCAAGATATTTTGTACTACATCTCACACGGTTGCTGATAATAAACTGCGTGCGATCTACTTGATTTTTCATTTTGATTTGAATTACATAATGGGGTCACAACGGCGATGGACAGTGTTTGAATTGCTAGACCTTTTATCTGGAGTGAACATGCAACTATATGTGTGTCGTAAAAGAATTGGAATTATTCAGGGTTCGTTTGAACATTTTATACATTAAATTGGTTTTCTAGCCATTTCACGTGAACAATTCAAATTTGAACTACATGCACATGCTCCAGTGCATATAAATTGGTTGAAAAATCAAATATGTGTCCTTGGGTGCATGCTTAGGTCCCATGAAGAAATGGAAATGAATTTCCAACACCAGGGCACCATTGATTGCCAGCAAAACATTGAGATGACTGGTTTTTTAATTCTAGTAAATACAAAACTTGTCTGAAATTCATGAAACTTGGCATGCTATCATGGAGCGGCATCAACATGCCATGGTACAAATTTTGTCCCATTTGGGGCAGGTTTGGGTATATGCTTCTCACAAACCGGAGCTTCTCACAACAAGCATGATGGTTTTCGGTAGGGAACGTCCCACCTTTGGGGACAAAACGATATCCATTGCCTCTTATTGCTTTCAATTTTTTTTCTTATGTCAACATAGGACAACAAGAGTGTTGTGTGATTTTTTGTGATTTCTCGGGGTTCGTTTGGACATTTTTATGCATTAACTGAGTTTTCAATGCATTTTATGTGCATAATTCAAATTTGAACTACATGCACATGCTCCAGTGCATATAAATTGGTTGAGAAATCAAATATGTGTCCTTAGGTGCATGCTTAGGTCCCATGCAAGAAATGGGAATGAATTTCAAACACCGGGGCACCGTTGATTGCCGGCAAAACATTGAGATGCATGGTTTTTAAATTCTAGTAAATCCAAACCTCGTCTGAAATTCATGAAACTTGGCATGCTATCATGGAGCGGCATCAACATGATGTGGTACTAATTTTGTCCCATTGGGGCAGGTTTGGGTATATGCTTCACACAATCCGGAGCTTCTCACGACAACCATGATGGTTTTTGGTAGGGAACATCCCACCTTTGTGGACAAAACGATATACATTGCCTCTTATTGCTTTCAAATTTTTTTCTCGTGTCAACATAGAACAACAGGAGTGTTGTGTGATTTTTTGTGATTTTTCGGGGTTCATTTGGACATTTTTATGCATTAACTGAGTTTTCAATGCATTTATGTGCATAATTCAAATTTGAACTACATGCACATGCTCTACTGCATATAAATTGGTTGAAAAATCAAATATGTGTCCTTGGGTGCATGCTTAGGTCCCATGCAAGAAATGGGAATGAATTTCAAACACCAGGGCACCGTTGATTACCATCAAAACATTGAGATGCCTTGTTTTTAAATTCTAGTAAATCCAAAATTCTCGTAACCATTCACGTGACGCCATGTGTCTTGGTTTTAAGCTGTAGGAGGTTTCATGTGGACAGCTGCTTGACCTTGACTGAACGGGAGGCATGCGAGCGTCATGCGGTGCACAGGCTGACCGAGAGGCGTGCAAGCTGTCCTTGAGTGCATAGGCTCACCGGGAAGCATGCAAGTTGTACACTGTGCAGGCTCACTGGGAAGCGAGCCCTTTGACTTCCATGGCCGCCCGCCTTGCTCGCATCCTCTCCATTAATGGCGCCCAAGCCACAGTTTAATTTGCTTTTTAAATATAAAACACTCATCGCAAATGTTTTAGTTAGAACGCCCGTATGCAAACCGACAGCTTCCCCAGGAAGCCAAGAGAAAATGTGTCAAGTAGGATTTCTGCTGCTCTTGATCGCAATCATTTTAGATAGAACACCCGTATGCAGAGTGAGAGCAGCGCTGGATTTGTGCATCCCTTCAACGCAAATGGTTGTTTTGGATGACCCGTGTGGAACCATGTAAAAACAATTTGGTAAGATTTGTCAATCCTTGTAACACTACGATTTGTCAAAATATGAAGCTAAAAATCACTACCAGTATCTAATTTTTGCAACTAAAATTCAGTGATTAAGCATAGATTTCATTCATTGATTAAGCAGTTGTTCTTAATTTATACAAACAGTTCAATTCGACAGCTGAACCGACCAAAATTTTCCCCAATTGTTGCCAACCACATACTAAAATAGCTAGTTCAACTATATATACTAGCTAATTTTAAGTACGTTGTACAGTTCCACCACATCTATAGTCAGATGAACTGAACAAAATAGCCCCTAAATACTACTACTGCGGAGGGGCTTTGTACTACTTCCGGCTGCCTCTCCTCTGCCGAGCGTGCTCAGTAAGAGGCGGAGGAGGAGGAGCCTACCGACGAGCTGGGCAACCGCAATGCAGTGCCTGCCGCTAATGCAGCTTCAATGACGCTCGCCTCGAACTCCCTCTGCCGCTCCAGACGACCCCTCTTGAAGTGGTGGTTCTCCTTGTAGATCTTCTGATTCCTCGCCTTTGAGGCAGCGTGTGCCACTACCAGTGCGGAGGTAAGGCTCTTTGCGTGCTCGACGAGGTGCTCCTCTTCCTCCCGCAGGAACTCGGTGTAGCACACAAGGTCATTGTCGCACGTGCGGGCATCCACCTCCGCCTCCCACCTTCGGGCGGTGGTGACGGAGAGGGTGATGATCCCGACGGTCGATGGTGGGCTGGCGGCCAATGACAGGGTGGCGGCCACGACCACCACCTCCCGCCTTCGGGCCGCGGTGGCGAAGCGGGTGATGGCCACAGTGGCCGGCAGTGGGGTGGCGGCCACGACGGCCATCTCCCGCCTTCGGGCCGCGGCGGCGGAGTGGGTGATGGCCTTGGCTTTCGACGGTGGTGTGGCGGTAATGGCGGCTGGCAACAGCTGCCGATGGGCACCGGCGGCGAAGTGTGTGGTGGGTGTTCTGTGCACAACCAACAGGGATGCCACGCACACTACACTACGCCGGGGACTGTGCTGCCGCCACGGTGTAGCCTCCCAGCTGGAGCTATCCTATGATGATGGCGGAGTGGCTGAGTGACGAGGACGGACCGGTGCCATTGGCGAATGTGGGAGAAGCAGACAAGATAAGCTACAGGGATGGAGGGGAAAATGTGACGCAGGACTCACCGGCCGTGAGGGTTTTTATAGCTAGCCGGTAAGCATTGGGATTTTGGGGGATTTCACCGAGTTGGGCATGAAGCTTACGCGGGAACCTGTGAGGTTGCGCGGGAACGGGCTCACCGACGATTCATTGGTGCCACCGTTTGGCAAAAAGAACGCCCCCGCGTGCTGCGCAAGCTTGCGCTGTAAGCCGTCTACGGCAATGGGGTGACAAGATGTGCGAGAGGAGGACGATAGGCCACGTACACATACGGTTAGTTAAAAAACGTTTGCGATTTAATTACCTACTATACCACCGTCCTGGTTTATGATTTAACTAATAAAATATGAATGCATGTCGCCAAAGATTATATAGTTGGATTTGTATTTGAACATAGTTTCCAATTATATAATTTTTTAAACATGCATTAACATTTTGTTGGTTAAATTTGAGGGCAAAGTATGGCATGAAATATAAAGGAGACTATAGACTAGACAGAGGTGGTACCACACGTCCGCTCTCTACGCAGCGATGCAACTGTCGACCGGATTGTAGGCGACCATTTGCTGCGTGTTCAACTGTTCCATGCGTGTGGTTGCTTGCGGTTTAGGCGGCCGCGGCGTGCTCTGCTCGCGTCCCACCGCGCGCGCTCTGCTCTCGTGTCCCTCCGGGTGCTTTTCCCTCGTCCTTCCATGCGTGATGCCAATGTTTTGGGCTGGCTCACGATCACGCACGTTCGTGTGCAATCGGTTGCGCCGGGCGCGATGCGACTATGCAGTTACCTGCTGCAAAAGCTGCCATGCGGACGCGCCGAGAATCCACGTCGCCCGGCCCCCTTTATTCCTACGGCCATTTACTGTCATCTCTCGTCTCACATGTCACAATAAGCACACCCACGAGGACACATACAAAGAGGACATCCAGCGGTCCCAATGGCACTCCCCGTGGCTCCAATGGCGCTCCCAGCGGCCGACGACGACAACGGCGGGCAGTTCACCACGCATCACATAGTAGACACCCACATGAGGGGGAAGGCCCTATTGGTGGTGTACACGAACGATATGGTCTTGGTGGAGAGCTCCATCCAAACTATGGAGCAGTTCCTTGCCGAGGACAAGTACCGAGTGGTCGGCTTCAACCTCGAGTACACCATTGGTCGTGTTGGGCATGATCAGAAGGTTGCCGTCGCTCAGTTGTGCATGCGACATGACGTCCTCGTCTACCACTTCCACCTTGCCACAAGGACTTGCGAGCATTTCTCTAGGTTTATCAAGAGCTCCGACTACAATTTCGCTATGGTGGACACCACCAACGATCTAAAAGCGCTCAAGGTTTCGGACTTGAATTGCCCGAATCTTGTCAACATCCAACACCACTACAAAGTCTGGGGCACCGACAAAAGCAAACTAAACTCCTTCATTGACCTCGCCTTGGCCATCATCGACCCCTACTACATGAAGATGAAGCAAGAGAACAATAAGGACAAGAACGCTTGGCACAGTGTGTGGCATAAGAGACTGGATGAACAACATGTCAGGTACGCGGCCATAGACGAGTACACAAGCTACGAGATGTACAGGCGGATCGTTGACATGAGGAACTGTCTTCTTGCTGACCCAGACGAGGGATCGAGCCACATAGCAGTGGCGGGAGCGTCACAAGAAGTAGATGACTAGACGATCATTTCTCCTACTTTAGAATGCATGCAATTGTTTATTGAGGTGTGTGCGGATGATCTGTATAATCACTTATGTAATTGGATGTTTATTTTAGTTATATATACACATGTTATTCTACTGTAGACAGAGCAATTCACACGGCTTATTAGCAGCATTCGTCTGTGTTATTATTGGTCTTCGCACACATTTCAGATTACGGACCTGTTTGCCGCGTATCACACACATCTTGTTCAGTTGAACCATTTCCATTGTGTTGCCTAATCACACACAGTTCATCCCAGTGAACCGTATGTTGTATATCGCACACGCCTTCATCTGGTTGCCCGTTTCTTTTGTGCCTCCTCATCACAAACAGTTCATTGAGCTGAACCGTATGCCCTGCATCGCACACGCAACTAAATTCTGAACCGTGTTTGATGCATCTATCATCGCAAACGTTTCGCACCTTTTTAACGGTTTTCCTACACCACTGTTTGCGATCATTGCATCGCGCACAATTTCTCGAAGGGTCTCTAATCGTAGAGTTGTGTTTGGACCATCCTGCAGTAGTGGCGGCTTCCTGGGAGGCAGTGCATGCAGCAGCTTCCTTGTCAGGGGCCTCAGCCTTGGCCTTCTTGCCGGTACTAGGTTTGCCCGAACGTTCTACAGTCATCACTTCCTTGTCTCTTGGATTCTTACTGTGCTTCTTGCCCTTCCTTTGACTAGTTGATTCATCTTCATCCTCTGAATCAACATTAATGCAATCCTTCTCTCCGGGCAACTTCCTTCCTTCTTCCATCCGGGCACATTTTTCCACCAGAGTATATAGTTCTTTCACAGTCTTGGGCAACCGCACGATCATTTTGAAACGAATGCGGCGGTTGTGCACATTGGACTCACGCCGGATGGATATTTGGAATATTTCTATGAACTTTACTGAATCTCTGCAAATACTTACGGAGGGTTTCTCCTTCCTTCTGCTGGAGAAGCTGCAGGTCGCTGGGCCTACCGGGCTCTTGGTGGCCACCGGTGAAGGCACCGATGAACTCGTGGCACAGGTCTGCCCATGATGAAATGGAGTCCTCTGGCAGGTGCATCAGCCAAGACCTCACATTGGACTTGAGGGCCAAAGGGAATTAGTTGGCGAACACCTTCTCATCTCTTCCCTCGGTAGCCTGAATAGCGATGGTGTAGATGCTCAGGAACTCTGCCGGGTTTAGCCTCCCGTCGTACTTCTCAGGTATCTCTGGCTTGAACGTGCGAATGGACGGCCAACGGACTTGCCACATCTCTCGCGTAAAGTCAGGTCAGCCAACCTCGAAGGGTAGGCACCTGCCAACACTGAGCGCAGGCTCGTCGACGTTGAGGCCGTCACACTCGTCGGTCTGGCGAGGATCCTTGCGGCGCCGGTCGGCGATGACGCGCACGTCTCCCCATTGCCTGTCTTCCAGGGTTCGACGTTGACCTGGACGTGCTAAAGGGTCAGAAGAGGCCATCAAGACATTGTTGGGGTCTTGATTCTGCCGCACCCTCGCCGGCTGCCGCGGCGGGGACTGAACCGTGGGGACGGCCCCCTTCGTACGGCTAGCGGCGCGGGCGGTGGCTGTTGCTTGGGGAGGTTGCAGTGGGCAAACTCGTCATGAGCCCCCAGCTTTGGCGAAACCGAGCAGGCTTTGGATGGTAGCATGCCACTCATCCATCTGCTCGGCCGCTAGCGGGAACCTCAGCAATAGCTGAGCTCGCACCATGGCTTCCGTGGCCGTGCTTGGCATGGATGTCGATGACGTCGACCGCACCGTCGCCTAGATCTGGATGGTGCCAGCGGCGGTTGCGACGACGGCGGCGCCGCGCCCATGCTGCGGTGGGGCGACCATCAGGGCAGCGGGGCCACGTGGCGGTGGTGCTCGAAGATCAGCGGCTCCATCAAGCATAGCGGCCTGGCTGGCTCATCCGGGAGAAGGCGCATGCGCCACGGGCGCTCCCGTCATGGGGGCGACCGGAGGGCGATGGCTCGCCCCGGACCGAGCGCCGTTGTTGCGGCTGTGCTCGTCGGCGAGAGGAGGGGGCACGAACAGAGTGACCCCCTCGCCCGCACCTTGTAGAGCTTGACCGTCGAGACACTGTTAATGTTGTTCTCTTGCGGCAGCTCTTGCGCCCGCGTCGGCCGCGGGGGAGGTGGTAATGGTGCCACCTATTCCAATCACGCCCCAAATGGTGTCAACATCCTCACGTGCCCCCGCGTCCCCCGTGGCGTTAGAGGCCGCGGGCCATGGAGCCTTCGAGGTGGATGGGTGGGCCGAGTTACCAGATTTGCTCTTGGGCACCATGGTCGATGGTGTCGTCGAGGATGAAGATGTCGATGAAGATGACGCGTGTCGTACACTTCCCCTACCTGGCGTGCCAAGGATGTCACAGGATTTCTGCGGCCACCTATGGGACCGGGTGGCCCCTTATTGGTTCGGCAGGGGGCGGCGTGTTGCACAAAGAGCAGACCAGCGTACGACAATGCGACAGAGAGCACACAAGCGATTTACCCAGGTTCGGGCGTCCACGAGGCATAAGACCCTACTCCTGCTTTAGTAGATTGATGGAAGAATGGATATGGTGGTGTGTAGTACACTTGCTAAGCAAGGTTTGCCTCGGGGGCACAGCGACTACGTGTGTGTGGTGGCTTGGGATTGTCAATTTTCCAACCTTCTAACTGTAGGGTAATGCAGCAGAAAACAAAAAATTTCTGACCCACGCACCAGCCCAGGACCACTATGGAGACTGCATATATGGTTTGATCTTTTTCGTTACTGACGCATAGAGCAGCGGGAAGTAGAGTCGATGACGACCGGCGGTGCAGATCCCCGCAGCTAGGATTTACAACCTCCCAACCGCGAGGATGTATACCCTCATCTGCTCCTCAGACAGCACTCCGGGAGGCGGTCGAATAGCCCCCGGACGGTGTAGCGGACAGCCCTTTGGGAGGACCTTCGAAACTCGAACGTTCACTCGGACAGCCCTTCGGGAGGACCTTCGAAACTCGGACGGTCGCACGGACAGCCCTTCGGGAGGCACTCACGAACTAAGACCGAAACTACGATCTCTCTATAGAGTTGCACACATATGGTGTCATCTATCCGGCAGGGCTTCGCCGTCCAGAACTAGTTCCTGCTGGAACCCAGACAGCCTTTCGGCTCTACAAAACTATTTCGCGGGGAGGGAGAGAGAAGCCAGATCATTGCATGGCACTTGTATGTGAGAAGGGATGAGGAGAATGGCAGCCCCTTCTCCTCCTTTTATAGGCCAAGGCAAGGGGTGGGGTGGTGGAAGAAATACCAAAACACCCATGCTACATGTCCCACATGAAGGGTGAAATGGTAACTCAAGTGGGGCACCAAGGGGACACCATGGAGGAACCCTCTTGGCTAGCCACAACCTTGCCCCCTCCCATGGGGGGGCCCAACAAGCCACCAACATGTCTCCTAGAAACATGGGTGCTCCCAAGACAAAAAGGCACCAAACATGTAACCCCCGATTCATGGGATCTTGTCCCCTCGTGTTGAGACAAGATGTTTTCCGTGAAACATTTTTTCTGAAAAATTTCGGAAGGTCCCAGAACATTTCCGTCACCCTCTAAAATTATTCTGGGCATGATCCGAAACATTTCCGGTGTGGTGATTTTTATCAGCGAAAGGCAACAACGGTGGTTACGGCAACTCCGGAACATTTTCGGTTTTTCTCTCCGAAAATTCCCAAAAGTTCCCAGTCCAATTCTGGGGCCCACTAAGAATTTCCAGGAAAGTGCCGAAACCATTTTGAGCTAATAATATATTCCGAAACAACTTTTTGGTTTTACCGAAACTCTTTCAGTGTTCTCTCTCCGGAACTCTTCCGTTGTCTCCGAAACTTTTCCGGCGACTTTCTCTCAGACTCCCCGTCTAGTATTCAGCAGATAGATGACCCTTAAGCGTGTGACCCTATAGGTTCGGTGAAGTATAGACATGACATGGAACCCCTTCTGATCAATGATCAACATTGGAGCCGTGGACACCCATATTGACCCCTATACCCACACGAATGAATATTCGAGTGAACCTCCAGTTGCTGTGTGCTATTCCTGTTGCTTCATGATATGTTTACAAATACCCGAGGTGAGATTTACTTGCATCCCTGTGGATCAACGATTTGTTCACTATGCTAGTTACCTCGTTACCAGTTTTGTTCCCTTTTCTC
This sequence comes from Triticum urartu, assembly GCF_056163025.1. NCBI lineage: Eukaryota > Viridiplantae > Streptophyta > Magnoliopsida > Poales > Poaceae > Triticum > Triticum urartu. The sequence goes on from NC_141876.1 coordinate 427,705,560, forward strand.
GTTTCCGTGTTGCGGCATTCCTGTGATCAAATCACATTGTGTCTGGCCAGACGATGATGAATACCGTAACACCGAGAGGGCCCGAGAATATCTCTCCATCGTTGGAGGAGCAAATCCCAATCTTGAGCTATCAAGTTACTTGACACACTTTTCCATGAACCCGTAAGCCACCGTAATAGCCACCCATTTACGGATGACGTTTAACAAACCCCAAAGTTCATGAAGAAAGTATGAAGAAACTCGATACTCTCATTGTCTAAGGTATTATGCAAACGTTAACCATCTCTGTGTTATGTACCATTAACTTGTGACGAACGAATCTCATAGCATAACATCAATCTGGGTCGATTCAACACAAATGTTATCTTAACATTGTGCCCTCAAAGTTGCTGGCATAGACATGCCCATGACCAGGAAAACAGAATCATCATCAACACTTGAGCTAGTCTTAGAGGCCAGACTAGGAATACTTCTTACCGTTTATTATTCCACATGTGCATATGAGTCTTCCTCCGAGCCTCATGTTATTGCAGACATGAGAACCATAGCAGTTATAGCATGGAACATAAACATAATAATGAACATGGAGATAACTAATAGCATTTATTATTGCCTCTAGGGCATATCTCCTACAGACTCCCACTTGCACTAGAGTCAATAATCTAGTTAATGCTAATGCACTTTACACCTATGGCATACCGGTGTAAAAATTGCTTCGCATGTGGTATAGCCTGATTTCCATCGGATCTGACAACTTCAGTTCCGTGTCTATCTCTGCATATCCTCGCGTTTTCACGCTTTCACAAAATTCACATTTTGTGCGGACTTGGCTTTTATGTATGTGAATCATAGGTCGAACCTTGATTCCTCAGACTGAGTTATGGAGAAACTACCTACAGTAGTATCCCATTGACAAAAGCCATCTTGGAACCATACTAAGTTCATGAATCAACTATATGATTCAACATCTTGTTTGTCGCTTCTAAAGCGTCAACATACTTAGTCATTTGTTATAGAATTCGCCACAATATCCTGTTGGGAACAATTTCCAACTACAGTGCCACCATATTGTGTATTACACAAAATCCTTAACTTAAATCAAAAATCGCATCGAGAAAAGATGAAGACTGTATCGATGTAACATTTTACAACGAACTCTTCATGATCTCCGCTTGCGAGAAAACATATCATCAGTACTTACTCTAGTACTCAATGACATCTTTCACTGTTGTCCCACGATTAGTACTTTGATCACTTTAGTATCCATACTCACAACACCTTGGGAGTATCGGACATATCTGGTTGTTTTACATACCATGGAGTACATGATTAATCCAAACACAAAAGTATGTGGAATCTGCATCATGTATTTTGCTCATCAGTGTTTTGGGACACCGAGTCTTGCAAAAAACTCTTCCATGTGACTCCGGCAAGAATCACTCCTTGGCAGTTGGCGCGGCATGGTCAACAAACGAGAGTCATCGGAAGAGGACTGTATGTGGAGAGCCTGACGGCTGGGACCCATGAGGTCCATGGTTGCACGCAAGGAAAGTTCCTCCTTATTAAGCTGAATTTTCCCCCTCCCCCTGACAGTTGGAACCCACCGGTTGTATCTTCGCACGGAAGGAAGTGCCTCCTTGTTATGCGAAAAAACTATTCCTCCCGAGGACAACTGGGACCCGGAAGATTTGGTGGCTGGCTTGTGGGCCTACTAAGCGGACGTGTACGCAGGGCTTTGTCAACTTAATCAACAAAAGATTCTAGCACCTGGACCGTTGGATGTTAATCCAACAGCCGTGCTCCTTCTTCAACCTCTGTACTTGCTCCTGTCTCCCGTGGGCGCCAGTGCTGCCACGCACCCGAACCAGTCAACATTTCCACTCCTCTCCATCTGCGACTCCACTGCCGCATCTTCCCATTCTCCGGGTCGTTCTACTCTAGGGCCTCGCCGTCGTCCACCGACCTTGGTGTGCTCGGCATGGTCAACAAACAAGAGTCATCGGAAGATGACTGTATGTGAGAGGCTGACAGTGGGGACACACCACACCCATGGACGCATGCATGCAACTGCATCCTTTTTACCCTGAAAAATAATGTTTTCTCGCCCTGACTGCTGGGACCCACCAGCTACATCTTCGCACACGAGGAAGTGCATCCTTATTACAGGCAAAAAAATGATTCCCCTGATAGCTGGGACCCAATAGCTATATCTTCGCATGCAAGGAAGTCCGTCCTTATCCTCCCTGACAGCTGGGACCTACCCAGTCGAAGCGTACGTACCGTTGTCTGTCTTGTCATGAACGTGTATGTACATACTGATCGGTCGGTCGCTCTGCAACGATGAACCATGGCCGAGTAAGTAGCGGCACATGTCATAGAAGAGCCTCCGACATAGCGGTTCAGGTTGTCCTGTCTTAACCGTGTACAGGTACATACAGCCACATGCCAAAAAATACGGCCATGTACATACATACGGGCGGGGTCTCGAATGCCTACTCATGCATATGTACAGCCAGGGCTCGTGTACATGGAGAGGCAGCGACGGCGTCTTGTTGATCGGCAGCCAACCGGCTGGATCGGAATGGAGAAACTGCGTCGTCGTGTTCATCAGGAGGCAACGGAATGTGTCGTGTACATGGAGAGGCACGCAAGGAACATCCGATCGAGACGAGGCCTGGCATACCACAGAATGGAGGAAACAGCCTTGTGTTCGACCGCCTACGGTCGAAATGGGATCTTGTTCAATGGGAGGGGTGTGGCGTACCGCAAAATGGAGGAAATGGACTTGTGTTCGAGTGCTTACAGTCGAAACAGGGTCCTATTGATCGGGAGGGGTGTGGCGTATCGCAAAACGGACGAAACAGACTTGTGTTGGAGCGCTACAGTCGAAACGGGGGTCCTGTTGATCGGGAGGGGTGTGGCGTACCAGAAAACAGGACTCCACGGGCTATTGTTCATCTCCACCGTCAACCTCCTCCAGCCTCCACGGGCCACTGTCCATCCACCGTCAACCTCCTCCAGCCTCCACCTGCGACTGTTCATCCACGGGCTCCTATTCATCCAGCCTCCACCGCTCCTCCACCGGCTATTGTTCAACCAGACCTCTCCACGGGGTCCTGTTCAACCACCCCTCCACGGGCTACTGTTCATCTGGCCTTCCATCGGCTACTGTTCAACCAGCCCTCCACGGGGTCCTGTTCATCCAGCCCTCCACAGGGTCCTGTTCATCCACCCCCAACTGGCTCGATCAATCGGGGTCCTGCTCATCCAGCGGTAATGGCCTGTACTACCATGGGGTCCTGTTCATCCAACCCCCATCGGGAACTGTTCATCCAACCCCCCAACAACGCTCACATTTCATCAAGAGGCAGTAGGTTCGATCGGCTTCAGTTAGCAGCAGTAGCGAAGGAATCGCTCGATCAGGTTCAGTTAACAACCAGATTGATCGATAGATTGGGTTCAATAATGCATAGCATGCAGTGCAATCGCTCGGGTTAAATAGGTGAACGCCTCACTCGGGTTCAGTTAGAGCCCAACGCCTCTCACCCACGCACGTATGTGTATGAGGGAAACGCGCATCGCTTGGCCCCCGACCACCCACCGTAATCGGGAACTCCCTGATATTTTCCTCGCCCTCGCTTCTACCACGGTTATTTCCGTCATGACGCCCCAAAGAATGTCATGTAGCTACGTCTCCGGCCCGCCCAAGACGAAAAGCCCATTTTCTGTCATGATTTTTTATCATAGAAGTAGGAGCCCACCACATCTATGATGATACCGGGTTTTGTCACAATTATCGTCATAGAAGTGTCATAAGCATGGCAGAAAAAAATTTGTTCAACCCAAAATGTCACGGATGTGTCTTTTTTTTGTAGCACACTAAGCATAATATCTGGCCTAGATGCACATAGATACAATAATGAGGCAATCTGGAGCGGTATACCTTTTGATCGAAGTCTATACCATTTTCATCAGTGCATAGTTGGCCATTTGTGGGCATAGGGATTTTGACGCCTTTGCAATCTTGCATGCTGAATTTCCTCAACACATCCTTGAGGTATTTCTCTTGTGATATGAAGATACCATTGCATTGTTGACGAATTTGAAGACCTAAGAAGAATTTCAATTCTCCTATAGAAATTTGATATTCCTCACTCATCATATAGGCAAATTCGTCACTGTAACGTTGGTTAGTACAACCAAAGATAATATCATCAACATATATTTGGCACATGAATAATTCATCATCATAGGTTTTGGTGAAAAGAGTTGGATCAAGTGAACTAGGTTTGAAGCCTTTCTTCATGAGTAATTCCTTCAAAGTATCATACCACGCCCAAGGGGCCTGCTTAAGACCATAGAGGGCCTTATTGAGTCTGAAGACTTTGTCAGGATGCTTTGGATCTTCAAAACCTAGAGGTTGAGCAACATATACTTCTTCCTCAAGCTTACCATTGAGGAATGCACTTTTCACATCCATTTGATATAAGAGATATTATGATGGTTAGCATAAGCAAGCAATACATGAATAGCCTCAAGTCTAGCAACAAGTGCAAAAGTTTCATCGAAATCAAATCCTTCAACCTGTGTATAGCCTTGAGCTACAAGACGAGCCTTATTCCTCACCATGGGGCCATTTTAATCTTGCTTGTTGCGGTAGATGCATTTGGTACCAATGATATTGTGCTTGCGAGGGCCTGGACGCTTGACAAGTTCCCAGATATTGTTGAGATCGAATTGATGTAATTCCTCTTGCATGCTTGAATCCACTCAGGCTCCAGAAATGCCTCATCAGCTTTGGGTGGGCTCTGTGATAGAGACAAAAGTAAAGTGCCCGCAAAAGTTAGACAAATGTGAAGCCTTTGAGCGTGTGAGAGGACCTGGTATGTTGATGTCGTTGATGACTTTCTCGATCTGCACTTCATTTGCAACGTGGGGGTGAGTGGGTTGAGGACGTTGAGTTGGCTCAGTAATTTCTTCAGATCCATTTTCCTCGGGTGCACCAGCATGATGTTCTTCATGATCTGGAATGACTTCTTCAGCAGATTCTTCGGTAAGAATAACATCCTCAGTAGCCTTGAACTTGATGGATTCCTCAGGTGACATTTCATCTAGCATAGGAGGCAGGTGCTCTCTTTGTGAGCCATTAGTTTCATCGAACCGCACATCTATAGTTTCACCAACCTTGTGATGAACGGTGTTAAAGACTCTGTAGGTGTGCGTGTCCTTACTGTAACCAAGCATAAAACCTTCATGTGCTTTCGGTGCAAATTTAGAATTGTGATGAGGATCTCTAATCCAACATTTAGCACCGATGACTTTGAAATAACTCACATTGGGTTTCTTGCCAGTGAGGAGTTCATATGAGGTCTTTTTGAAGAATTTGTGAAGATATACCCCGTTGATGATGTGGCACGCAGTATCAATTGCCTCAGGCCAAAAGTGAGGAGGTGTCTTGTATTCATCAAGCATAGTGCGAGCCATCTCAACAGAGTCCTGTTCTTGTGCTCCACGTTGACATTCTGCTGAGGAGTATAAGGGGCAGATAACTCATGAGTAATACCAAGTTCATCAAGATAATCATCAAGACCAGTACTCTTGAACTCGGTCCCATCGTCACTCCTAATATGCTTGATCTCCACACCGAAGTTTGTTGAAGCCCTCGAGGAAAATCGTTTGAAGACTTCCTGCACTTCAGTTTTGTAAGTGATGATATGCACCCATGTGTAATGAGAATAGTCATCAACAATAACAAAACCATATAGAGATGTTGCATTTGTGAATGTGGCATAGTGAGTAGGCAGAAGAGATCCATGTGAAGCAATTCAAATGGACGGGTGGTAGTCATGATAGTCTTTGAGGGATGCTTGGACTTGGTCATCTTTCCAGCTTCACAAGCTCCACACAGATGGTCCTTGAGGAATTTGACACCCTCGATGCCAATGACGTGCTTATTCTTCGCGAGTGTGTGCAAGTTCCTCATGCTAGCATGACCTAGTCGTCGATGCCATAACCAGCCTTCTGAAGCTTTTGCAAGTAGACATGTGGCAGGATGTGGTCCTGCAGAAAAATCAACAATATACAAGTCTCCTTTCCTACATTCTTTAAAGACTTTGGAATTCTCAGATTCCATGATCACAATGCAACGATATTTGCCAAAGACAACAACCATATCAAGATCATAAAGCATTGCGATAGACATGAGGTTGAATCCTAAGGACTCGACAAGCATGACTTTGTCCATGTGTCGATCCTTTGAGATTGCAACCCTACCTAGACCCAATACCTCACTTTTTCCTTTGTCAGGGTAGGTGATATGCTTCAGATGCGATGGAGATAAAGCAGTGTCCATCAATAAGCTCTTGTCACTGGTTGTGACGCCCCCAATTCAATCATACACGCAAATGTGTACGATCAAGATCAGGGACTCATGGGAAGATGTGACAACACAACTCTAGACACAAATAAAGTAATACAAGCTTCATATTACAAGCCAGGGCCCTCGAGGGCCCGAATACAGAAGCTCGAAAGCACAAGAGTCAGCAGAAGCAACAATATCTGAGTATAGACATAAGTTAGACCAGATTGCCTTAAGAAGGCAAACACAAAAGCAACAATGATCGAAGAGGTAAGGCCTCCTACCTGGGACCTCCTAACTACTCCTGGTCGTCCGCGGTCTCCACATAGTAGTATCCGTCGGCGGTGGTATCTGGCTCCTGATCTCCACCATCTGGTTGCAACAACTGGAAAGAAGAAAGAAGGGGGAAAAGGGGTAGCAAAGTAACCGTGAGTACTCATCCAAAGTACTCGCAAGCATCAGATCTATATTAAGTATGCATTGGTATCAAATGGAAGGTATGTAACTGTGGACTGAACTGCAGAATGCCACAATAGAGAGGAAGGCCTAGACTATCGAAGACTAGCATCTTCAAGCTACTCCAAGCATCTTTCAGCATGGAGAAGAGTAAAGAATAGTAGTTTACAAATAACAAACATGTTGTAGTATTAATGCCCAGAGATCCTTCCTCGACTCCCTACGTGAAAGCAATCTCGGGGCCACATATCTCAAGTATCCATTTCTAGTTGTAAAAGATCAGGATATAAGTCTGAATGTCCGTCACAATGGACACGGCTATTAATAGATAATCTTCCCTGCAGGGGTGCACCACGTTTTCCAACATGCTTGATTACTCTGGCCGGACGCACTTTTCTGAATCAATGCCCGGCCTTGGAAGATCAACACATCGTAGCCCTACCTAGGCTCAGCAGAGAGGTCCCCGCCAGTCTACATCCTAAGCACTCCGGGATCTGGGTCCATCGCCCGTTGCACTCTAGGTCGTTGCGTGCACGGCGTATCCAGGCTCCACCACTACAGGATGGTGCTAGCCTAGTCGTGCCACAATGCTGAACTGGACGTGTGACAAAGCTTCGGCTGATACTACGTCGTCGAGGCCCATAACTATTCTCGCGTGGTGGTTAGTGCATAAAGGCCAAAGGCCAACTTAGAAGAAATACCCAAACCATAGTGTATTATTAGCTTGTGGAGACGAGCAGGGACTCACGATCAATGTGACCCCGTCGCCCCGTCTCGTGGACTTACGACAAGGGCCCAGAATGCCCGGCCATGCCACGTAATTATCTTGCGGGTGCTCTCCGGGCCCGCCTGACTTTCACAGAGGTCTCAAGTAAAATCAAGGTAACCATGTGTCCAAACATCAAGGGGAAAATCCAAGGAATCACCTTCGGTGGATTCCACTCGATGTAATCATCAAGGTGAACGTAAGAGGAATCACCCTCGAGGTTCACACTTGAGGGGTTGCACGGCAGAGTCGTATCGGGAGTGGTAAAGGAGGAATCACCCTCGATGACCATGACCGAATAGCTACACTACAGAGTCATCACATGAGTGCATTATGAGGTATCATCCTCGGCACTCGATAGTAGCTTTACAAAGTCGAGCAACAAAGGGGGTGTGATGTGAGGTGAGGTGTCGGGCTCTGGTCGTCGATCACGTTGATTGAGTCGTCGATGATGAAGCAGGGGAAACAAGGACAAGGTGGGGGTCACTGATGGATCACTAACCAACCTATACTAAGCAGTTTAGGATAAGCAGGTAGGTAACAATAGCAGGTACAAACGCAGGTTATGCATTAGAATAGGAGCAATCAATTACAGTAGCAAAATCTAATGCAAGCATGAGAGAATGGAATGGGCGATATCGGGATGATCAAAGGGGGGGCTTGCCTGGAAGCTCCGCTGAAAGGGAAGAAGGGTCGTTCTACCGCAAACAGATGCATGACAGGACAACAGGCAAAGCTAGGGATGTTCTACCGCGGCACTACATGAAATAGGAGAAGGGGAAAAACATCCGGGAAAGTTTTCCTGAAGTTTGGCACTTTCGGACAGACGAAATGGAGGGTAAGGTTGCATGTTCTCTATGCTAGGGGCACGTGACAGATGAACGAAGAGCGTATTCGGATTCGTCATATTTTTCTGAGCAACATTCATGTATAAAACTTTTTCGTCCGAGTTATGTATTATTTTCTATGAATTTTCAAAGATTGAAACAATTTCTGAGATTATTATTAATTCTAAAACAGAGTTATTGCACCAGCATGACATCATCATGGCGTCAACAGTCAACCAACCAGTCAAACAGGGCAACGGGGCCCACTCCATAGGCTTAGCTAATTTAAGCATATTTAAATTAACTAATCTAGTTAATTAGGCTAATTAAGCATAGTTAATTAAATCAATTAATTACATTACTAATTAATTAATTAATTAAATTTTACGATTCGGTTCTCTCCCATCTAAGAATTCACCTTGCAAGCCAACACACACAATAGCCCAAATAGCGGGGTTATGTCCAAGAATATGCATTTTCATCTTATGCTTCCAACTAGCAAAATTAGTGCCATCAAAGTAAGGACCTCTACGGTGGTAATTTCCCTCGCTAGATGCCATACTCTCCTAGGTTGTGAAACCAAGGCTATGACTTCCAAAAGCTATGAAAATCAAGGCAAATGGAGACCAAAGCTCTGATACCACTTGTAGGATCGAAATTATGTCTAGAGGGGGGTGATTAGACTACTTGACCAAATAAAAATCTAGCCTTTTCCCAATTTTAGTTCTTGGCAGATTTTAGCAACTTTGGACAAGTCAAGCAATCTTAACACAATTCAAGCAAGCATGCATAGAGTATATGAGCAGCGGAAAGTAAAGCATGTAACTTGCGAGAATGTAAAGGGAAGGGTTTGGAAGATTCAAACGCAATTGGAGACACGGATGTTTTTGTCGTGGTTCCGATAGGTGGTGCTATCATACATCCACGTTGATGGAGACTTCAACCCACGAAGGGTAACGGTTGCGCGAGTCCACGGAGGGCTCCACCCATGAAGGGTCCACGAAGAAGCAACCTTGTCTATCCCACCATGGCCATCGCCCACGAAGGACTTGCCTCACTAGCGGTAGATCTTCACGAAGTAGGCGATCTCCTTGCCCTTACAAACTCCTTGGTTCAACTCCACAATCTTGTCGGAGGCTCCCAAGTGACACCTAGCCAATCTAGGAGACACCACTCTCCAAGACGTAACAAATGGTGCGTTGATGATGAACTCCTTGCTCTTGTGATTCAAATGATAGTCTCCCCAACATTCAACTCTCTCTCACAGGATATGGATTTTGTGGAAAGAAGATTTGAGTGGAAAGCAACTTGGGGAAGGCTGGAGATCAAGATTCATATGGTAGGAATGGAATATCTTGGTCTCAACACAAGTGTAGGTGGTTCTCTCTCAGAAAATATAGGTTGGAAGTGTAGGTTTGTTCTGATGGCTCTCTCCATGAATGAAGAGGAGGTGGAGGGGTATTTATGGCCTCCACACAAAATCTAACCGTTACACATAACTTCCCAAACTCGGTGGGACCGAATGGTTAAACTCGGTCTGACCGATTTAGCAAAGCTAGTGACTGTTAGGGTTTTCGGTGGGACTGACATGCAACTCGGTAGGACCGATATGATTAGGGTTAGGGCATAACGTAATCTCGGTGAGACCGATTACACAAACTCGGTGAGGCCGATTTTGGTAATAAGCTAACCAGAGAGTTGGTCAGGTAAACTCGGTGAGACCGATCGCTCATTTCGTTGAGACCGAAACGTTATGAAGGCAAAACAGAGAGTTTACATTGCAATCTCGGTGGGACCGATCGCTCATCTCAGTGAGACCGAAATGTTACGAAGGGAAACATAGAGATTACAACCCCATCTCAGTGAGACCGAGATCCCTATCCGTCAGACCGATTTGCCTAGGGTTTGTGGCAGTGGCTATGACATTTGAAACTCGGTGGCGCCGTATAGGAAGAATCGGTGGGGCCGAGTTTGACTTTTGGTTTAGGTCATATGTGGATGTGAGAAAGTAGTTGAGGGTTTTGGAGCATATCACTAAGCATTTTGAGCAAGAATCTCACTAAGCAACACCTCATTCCTCCTTGATAGTATTGGCTTTTCCTATAGACTGATCTTGGATCACTAAAATAGAAAATGTAGAGTCTTGAGTTTTGAGCTTGAGCCAATCCTTTGTCCTTAGCATTTTGAGGGGTCCACTTTTCTCATCCATGCAATGCCAATCATTGAGCTTTCCTGAGATATTAATCTTGAAATAGCATTAGCTCAATGAGCTATATGTTGTTAGGAATTACCAAAACCACCTAGGGATAGTTGCACTTTCAATCTCCGCCTTTTTGGTAATTTATGACAACATATAGATCAAAGCTTCGACAAATGATAATAAGAGTGAAAAACATTGTCGCTTTGAGAAGTATGTGAAAAGCAAGAGATCCCCCTAAATTTGTGCATAGTTTAAGATTTGCTTTGGACTGCAAATGCACAAAGAGTTAGGATCATGGGTTACTCTTCCATGTCACATACATCTTGGTGGAGCGCTCAAAATGATAATAATTAAAATACATGCACTCATCACCAAGCAAAGTGAATGATCATATGGAAAAAGGATAATGTCATCCAACAAGCATTAAGGTAGCATATGATCAAACACATGATCATCTAAGCATCACAAAGGCATAAAGTATCTCAACCAAGCAAATAAATGAAGTTTAACCACCAAACAAAAAGAGAGAATAAAAAGCAACGCTCTCTCTCGAAGCCTATGATCTATACATTTTCTCCCCCTTTGGCAACAAGTTACCAAAGATATCATAAAATGCATAGTGCTAGATCGACACTCAGGCTTGGTCTTCAGGTGGTGGTGTAGACTCCAAGAACGAAGGCATCAGTCGATGTAGATGGAGCTGGTGGAGTAGGTGCTGGAGCCGGTGGCACTGAAGTTGTAGCTGGTGCAAATGCAGTAGCTCTGGTGTCTGGAATAGGCACTGCAGCAGACCTCTGACCTCTGGGCACTCTAGCAAAAGCATCAGTGGTTGTATTGCCCTTCTTCTCCTGCACTTCATCCTGAAGTTGCTCAACGACTGACTGGATCTCAATGACCTTCACATCTAGGTCATAGAACTTCTACTCCACGACCCTCTCCAAGATCTCCTGGTTTTGAGTCAGGGTAGCCAATCCCTTCTCAATCCTTAGAGTGGAGGCAATCAAGTAGCCAAGTTGTTCATGCGTGCTCTTCAGAACATACTGAGATGCCTCTTCAGTAGTTGGCATCTTTGCAGCCTTTTCAGTCCTTGCCTTCTCCTTCTTGGCTTGTGCGTGCACAGAAGATGGTTCATTTTCATCCATCACCACAGTGTTGTCCTCAAAGTTTGGGTAGATGGGCAGGTGCTCCTTGTCCAGCAGATATGTGTCAGTGCCCATCTTGGAGTTGATCAGCTCATGGATCTGTGGGGCATACCCACAACTCCTCTTTATGGTTTCCACTATTCGTCTTATGACTTTGAACTTCTGTGGGACATCAAAGATGTAAAGCAAGTTAATTGCATGGCCTCTGATCATTTTGTGATCACCTGACTTTGGCAAGAGAGTGTGCTTGAGGATCCAGTTGATAGTTGGCAAGCCTGACAGAAGGTAATGTATAGATCCAAACTTGTGTGTCTCAAGAGCAGCATCTGGGATCTCCTTGTACATGTGTGCCATGGTGTTGTGATCCTTCTTCTTCTTGGCATAGACATCCAAGTCATCTTCACTCTCTTCTGGGGCATTGATCAACTTAGCCCATTCTGCAACTGTGGACTGGTACCTAGTACCTTCAGACATCCAGACAATCCTTCCATCTGGGTAGAAGTGAGCTGTGGAGTAGAACTGCATGATGAGCTCATCATTCCATTTTGTGAGCTTCTGAGCCACAAACTCATCAACTCCACAAGCCTTGAAGCTGTCATATACACTAGGGAAGTGATCGTCATTTTCCTCAATGAATGACCAATCGACCCATCTCATGTCACACACTATGGGCTTCTTGTCAAGCAAGATGGTCTCATAGAAGTCCTGTTGTTCCTTTATATGGAACCTGTAATCCACAGTTGTCCTTCTCCTGGTGGCATATGGATCAGACTCTCTCCATAGCCTTAGACCAAAGTCCTTCCTGACTTTCATGTTCTCTGCAACTGGATGAGCATCATTGTGATCTGGAATTTTTGGCTTCAACTTCCTCAAGACAAAAGAATCATCTTCTTCTTCCATTGCAGCTTCAGGCATTGGGGCCTTGTTATTCTCTGCTGCTGGGATGTTCCTGGTTCTCCTCTTGGGTGCAGTTTTGGGTTTTGGAGCAGCTGGCTTAGAAGTTCCTTTGGGCTTAGATGGAGCATCCCCTGATCTTATGGCATCTCCCATAAGCTTCTGAGCTTTAGGTGCTGGTGCAGCATCCTCTTCCTCTTCCTCTTCTTCAGAGTCTTTCATTATTGAAGATCTCCCAAGCACTCTGACAGTGGGCTTCTTGGCCCTTCCTTTCCTTTTCTTTTCTGCCACAACCTGCTCTTTGGGTGCAGATCCCAAAGTCTCCTGAGTAGATGTTCTGGCTTTAGACATTGGAGCTCTCTTGGCAGGAAACTTTTGCTTCATACCTGGCTTAGTGGCAGCAGTTGTGCCATAGTCCTTTTTTAGGACTTTCCTCTTTGAGGTGGCCTCTTCCTCCTCAGCCACATAGTCCTCATCCTCTGACTCTGAGGTTCTTTTCTTGCTGGCCCTTGTGGAAGCCTTTGGCAGATTGCTAGGTGTGCTCCTGCTTCCATCATCCGAGCTGCTAGAGGGACTAGTGCCCTCACTCAAGTGAACCTGTTCCTCAGACATGTTCTGACTATCACTCTGATCTGACATGATGCAAACACTAACAGCAGACCCTGTGAACATATTATAGATGAGGTAGAGTGGATGAGCATCACGAAGTGTAGAGGTTTTTGCAAAAGAATGAGTTAAAAACTTAGTTTTAGTTTTCAACAGAAAGCATTTCGGATCTACCGATTTGCAAACTCGTGATACCGAAGCAGCTTTTGGAACCTAAACCAGTGGACTCGGTCAGACCGAGTCACAGTTCGGTGGCACCGAGACTGCTAGGGTTTCACAAAGTGCTGAACTCAGTCACATCGGTTTGCAATTCTCGGTTAGACCGAGAATCACATGTGCAATGGCCTGAGCCAAATCGGTGGAACCGATTTTATCAACTCGGTCGGTCCGAGATGGTTTCGGCAGAAACCTAACACTAAATTTTCAATTCACAACTAAACTATGAAGTGTTTTCGATGGATAGAATGATCTCAATCATGGCAAGATACATGGCAAAGCAATGTGCTGGGGAATCGGAGTAAGAACAGTACAAAGATCAAGTCCATACCCTAGTTCGGCAATGAACTTGCTACGGCGACAACGGCGGAGACGATCCCGTTAACGGCGGCGGGGACCAGCAACAGGAGGCGGCTAGCGACGAGGAGGGTGATCCGGAGACCCAAGGAGGCAGAGCAGGCTAAGCGCGGGCGAGGAGGTTCGGAAAGTTTTCTAAAATTTGACCCATGGATATATATAGCCTGACCCTGTCGGTGTGACCGAGTGGAATAACTCGGTGGCACCGAGATTCATAACTACAAGCAGTTACTGAAACTCGAGGTGACCGAAAAGTTCAAATCGGTTGCACCGAGATTGAAAATCTAGATCGACTTAGTGATCTCGGTATAGCCGAAATGGATGAATCGGTCAAACCAAAACACACAAAGAAGTTTTGGAAGTTTAAGTCTATGACGAATCGGGGACTCCTAGTGCTCCTCACACAGAGTGGTTCAAATCTGACTTGATCAAACTTTGTGATGCACCATGAATAGAGTTTGAGACGAGAAAAGCATAGATAGCTAGAGAAGGTTCTTAGGCATTCTTGTCCATCCACTTGGCCAAAAGAAAAGGAAACCAATCAATCAAAACAATAAGTGGATGTCCTCGAATGAGTAAATTATGCAACCAACATGCTCACACAATAAAATGACAGATGAAATATGTGGCAAAGCATGCACAAACAATTCTAGCATCTATCAAGCAATTGGGGATGACTAGGTCATCTATATATGAGTATATTCACTTAGGAGTCAAATGAGAACATTTGATCGTAGGTCATACTCATCGTTTAAGCACAAGTGGGGTTACCACTTTTACATAAATCATTGTTGTGTTCACACCATTAGAGTTGCTTTAGCTCAATTCTTAGAGTAAAGCTCCCACTAGATGTGAGATCCCCCCTTAGAGGGATGATCTAACCTTGGGTTTTGTCGATGATGACTTCATGTAGGTGTTGAAGATGTGGATACTCTAAGTTGATGTAGATCATTCGGAGCTATCCTTTGGAGTGAATTGCACTTTCAATACCTACACGGGTTAGTCCCACAAGGAACAAACAAGGATATCCATAGACATAGAGTGATGCACACACAATATGATGTCCATGAAAGCATTAGGTTACCTTGTCCCTTGTCTTACCAACAAGAGGGTTTGTGACTCCTTAAACTAGTGCAAGATGTGGAAGTTGATTGCACTTGTTCTTGCCAAAATGATAAGAGTGAAGTATGTTGGCGGAGTCACCCTCAAGAACTCTCTAGTTCTTCTTCGGGATCCACACCATCTTGATGGGAATCCTCGGAGTTGTAGTTGTACTTGATGAAGTGGAACTTGATGTAGTCCTGGGAACCCACTTGACCAAGGCCTTAGGAGCTTCTTCAAATGCATCAATTTCCTCTTGAAGCTTGTCCTTGCCTTTTTGCTTGTGGTCTTGTGGTGGAAGATCATCTTGAGCTTTTGTCCCTTTGGAAGAAGTAGGATCATACTTCTCTTGTTGAGGAACAAACTCCGTCTTGGGGTATTGATCTTCTTCCTACTCAACTCCATTGGCATTGAACTTTCGTTCAAAACCAATACCTTGATTCTTCCGGTGCCTTCCTTGCTTGTGTATAATTTCCTCGAATTGCTTACTCCCGGCAAGGCTCTTGTAAACACCTTTCTCTATGATTCCCTTCAATAAGCTATTTTCTTGCTCAAGTGTAACTTGGCTAAGAGAATCATTAGTGGAATCCAGAGAACTACTAGAAGCAACAACATTGGATTTAGCATGATTATTGTTACTACTAGAGGAAGAATCCTTCTTGTTCTTGTTACTAGACTTGACTTGAGGCATGTAAGTGGATAAGAATAAATGCTTGGCAATGTAAGAAGAACTTTTCTTGCGAAGATCATCATTGATTGCCTTTAAGAACTCATGCTCTTGCTCAAGATTGAGCTTCTCAAAATGTAATTTCTCATGAGTCCTTAAAAGTTCTCGATGATCTCCGAAGGTAGTTTCATGACCTAACTTAAGAGTGTTTAGTTCTTTAGTTAGAGACTCAATCTTCTCCTTATCATTGTCATTCATTTCATCTTGATTAGCATGATTAATTGACTTTTCATCATAGTATTCATCACTAGAGTTGTCAACAAGTAAATCATCATCACCTAACAAGTCATCTTCATCACTATTGAAATCAACATACTTGGGGTGTGATACCTTTGGACCTTTGGCCATGAAGCATCTTCAAATTCCTTCATTTGGTGAATCAAATATGTCGTACGAGTTGGTTGACACAAGTGCTAGACCGGCAACACCTTCATCTTGAGTATATTCGGAGTCGGAGTGATAGCTTCTCTCGGAGTGACTGTCGGAGTCGGAGCCGGATACCCATTCACCAACATGAGCTTGATGTCTTCGTTTTGTGTAGCTCCTTGATGACTTGTACTTCCTTTCCGAATCCTTGCTTCTCCGAGAGGGTCTTCGTTCATAACGATCATCCCTACTCCTTCTCTCCCTCGATGGTGATTCTTCTCTTCTACTTCTTCTTTTGGGAGAATATTCTCTTCTCTTGTGGGGAGCCGTACACTCATTAGACTAGTGTCCGGGTCTTCCACAATTGTAGCAGTTTCGCTCTCGACTAGAAGATCTTTTGTCATTGTAGGACCTTGACTTGGAACTTCTCTCTTTGCTTCTATTCTTGTAGAACTTGTTGAAGTTCTTCACCATTAGGCTCAATTCTTCATTGAAGGTTTGTTTCTCACTTGATGATGTGGGAGCTTCACATGAGGCTTTGTAAGCACCACTTGACTTGTTATGGAGCTCCTCCTTATCCTTGAGTGACATCTCATGAGCAACAATTCTTCCAATG
Source organism: Triticum urartu (assembly GCF_056163025.1). Classification (NCBI taxonomy): domain Eukaryota; kingdom Viridiplantae; phylum Streptophyta; class Magnoliopsida; order Poales; family Poaceae; genus Triticum; species Triticum urartu. Next base: position 427,722,192 of record NC_141876.1, read on the forward strand.
ACTTCCGTTGGCTTGAGATCTTTGTAATTTGGCATCATTTGGATCAATGTGCATACGGTATCGTATTTTCCATCCAAGGCTCTTAGGATATTCTTGATGATGAATTTGTCGGTCATCTCTTCACTTCCTAAGCCGGCAATCTCATTTGTGATAAGAGCAAGCCTAGAGTGTATTTCAATGACACCTTCACCATCCTTCATTTTTGAACTTGTCAAGTTGACTTTGAAGCACATCCAACTTGGATTCCTTGACGGAGTCGGTACCTTCGTGCATATCAATCATAGTATCCCAAATTTCCTTTGTGTTCTCAAGACGGCTGATTTTGTTAAATTCTTCGGGGCACAATCTGTTGAATAGGATATCACAAGCTTGAGCATTGTATTGCAGCATCTTCAACTCTTCCGCGGTAGCTTCACGATTCGGTTCTCTCCCATCTAAGAATTCACCTTGCAAGCCAACACACACAATAGCCCAAATAGCGGGGTTATGTCCAAGAATATGCATTTTCATCTTATGCTTCCAACTAGCAAAATTAGTGCCATCAAAGTAAGGACCTCTACGGTGATAATTTCCCTCGCTAGACGCCATACTCTCCTAGGTTGTGAAACCAAGGCTATGACTTCCAAAAGCTATGAAAATCAAGGCAAATGGAGACCAAAGCTCTGATACCACTTGTAGGATCGAAATTATGTCTAGAGGGGGGTGATTAGACTACTTGACCAAATAAAAATCTAGCCTTTTCCCAATTTTAGTTCTTGGCAGATTTTAGCAACTTTGGACAAGTCAAGCAATCTTAACACAATTCAAGCAAGCATGCATAGAGTATATGAGCAGCGGAAAGTAAAGCATGTAACTTGCGAGAATGTAAAGGGAAGGGTTTGGAAGATTCAAATGCAATTGGAGACACGGATGTTTTTGTCGTGGTTCCGATAGGTGGTGCTATCATACATCCACGTTGATGGAGACTTCAACCCACGAAGGGTAACGGTTGCGCGAGTCCACGGAGGGCTCCACCCACGAAGGGTCCACGAAGAAGCAACCTTGTCTATCCCACCATGGCCATCGCCCACGAAGGACTTGCCTCACTATCGGTAGATCTTCACGAAGTAGGCGATCTCCTTGCCCTTACAAACTCCTTGGTTCAACTCCACAATCTTGTCGGAGGCTCCCAAGTGACACCTAGCCAATCTAGGAGACACCACTCTCCAAGACGTAACAAATGGTGCGTTGATGATGAACTCCTTGCTCTTGTGCTTCAAATGATAGTCTCCCCAACACTCAACTCTCTCTCACAGGATATGGATTTTGTGGAAAGAAGATTTGAGTGGAAAGCAACTTGGGGAAGGCAGGAGATCAAGATTCATATGGTAGGAATGGAATATCTTGGTCTCAACACAAGTGTAGGTGGTTCTCTCTCAGAAAATATAGGTTGGAAGTGTAGGTTTGTTCTGATGGCTCTCTCCATGAATGAAGAGGAGGTGGAGGGGTATTTATGGCCTCCACACAAAATCTAACCGTTACACATAACTTCCCAAACTCGGTGGGACCGAATGGTTAAACTCGGTCTGACCGATTTAGCAAAGCTAGTGACTATTAGGGTTTTCGGTGGGACCGACATGCAACTCGGTAGGACCGATATGATTAGGGTTAGGGCATAACGTAATCTCTGTGAGACCGATTACACAAACTCGGTGAGGCCAATTTTGGTAATAAGCTAACCAGAGAGTTGGTCAGGTAAACTCGGTGAGACCGATCGCTCATTTCGGTGAGACCCAAACGTTATGAAGGCAAAATAGAGAGTTTACATTGCAATCTCGGTGGGACCGATTGCTCATCTCGGTGAGACCGAAATGTTACAAAGGGAAACAGAGAGATTACAACCCATCTCAGTGTGACCGAGATCCCTATCGGTGAGACCAATTTGCCTAGGGTTTGTGGCAGTGGCTATGACATTTGAAACTCGGTGGTGCCGGATAGGAAGAATCGGTGGGGCCGAGTTTGACTTTTGGTTTAGGTCATATGTGGATGTGAGAAAGTAGTTGAGGGTTTTGGAGCATATCACTAAGCATTTTGAGCAAGAATATCATTAAGCAACACCTCATTCCTCCTTGATAGTATTGGCTTTTCCTATAGACTGATCTTGGATCACTAAAATAGAAAATGTAGAGTCTTGAGTTTTGAGCTTGAGCCAATCCTTTGTCCTTAGCATTTTGAGGGGTCCACTTTTCTCATCCATGCAATGCCAATCATTGAGCTTTCCTGAGATATTAATCTTGAAATAGCATTAGCTCAATGAGCTATATGTTGTTAGGAATTACCAAAACCACTTAGGGATAGTTGCACTTTCATGCGGGGAGGACTGCAGCGGTGGTGTTCGCCGGGGATCAAGGACGGCCGAGGCGGAGGGGAACAATGCGATGGTGGCACTGTAGGGGTTCCCGATGCCGATCCGATGCTGTACACGACGAGCCTGGGGGTTCTCTAGGACGCCTTGGAACGGCTAGCGGTGGCCGGTCACCACGGGGATGAGGAAGGTGCGACGATGGCCGTGACAGTTGTGTGCTCAGGAGAGAGTGGCGGCGAGAGGAGGAAAGGAGAGAGGGGTAGGGCGCTAGGGTTCGTCAAGGGAGGGAGGAGGGCGCTGGGGACGCCTTATAGACGACGGGTAATCGCGGGATGGCCACCACGCACTCACAGCCGCGGCCATGGTGGTCGGATGCGTGCCACCACCTCTCGTGAACAGGGAGGAGCAGGAGGGTGGGGTAGGTGGGCCGGCCTAGTGGACAAGTGGGCTGAGGCCTGGGGGAGGCCTTTTCTCCTTTTGTTTCTATTTTACACTTTGTTTTAGTACCAAATAGGCTTTGTTTTGAACAAAACTTGGCACATAAATCTAACTCAATACCTTGAGATGGGATAAAAAGTTTGGGGTCAAAGGAGTTGTCTAACCATTTTTAGAAATTGAAAAGGCCAATTTTAAAAGCTGCTGGACCACTAAATAAATTTCCAGGGGCACTTGGGAATCCAAAAGAGGTTGGTTCCAACATGACAAATAACGACAGATTATTTTCCACACTATGAACATTTTAGCTTTCATGTTTGAAAAACTTTGAGTTTTGGACTTTAATTTGAATTTGAAATTTGAACCGGTTTCAAACCAATGCGAGTTTATCAATAGTAATCATGGTGACATGGCATCATTAGCAGAGGATTACTATAGCTTAATTATTCGGGCATCACAATGGTCATGTGATTTGTACATCCACTGTCGAGGACCCACTCAGTACCTTTGGGTTGATCATCCTGTAGATGAATTAGTGAATCTTACGAACTCATATACTTCATCAGTGAAGAATATGACATCAAATTCATCCAATTGAATTTCATCAAGCTATACAATAGATATAGCAGTATAAGGACGTGAGAAATGAACATTCATTTCTTCATGATTAGCTTGTGTCCTATCAAGCATATTCAGGTCTCCAGCAAATTCTTCAGACGTTCATGTTCGTCTAGAGACCTGACCCTGCATAAGAGATTAGTTCTTTTTCTTCACCACCCACATCTGGAGGGGTGGCAAAGAGTTCATCATTCTGCGAGCTCCATAAGAGAAAGGTGTCATAGAAGCTAGTCCACTTCGTTTCACAGAAGAAGGGTTAGATTATGCATATGATTAAACGGAGAAATTCCTCGAGGACTTATGAACATAATGATTTGAAGAATAATGCACATATTCATAGCTCTTAGGCTTTCCCTTCAAAACAGAAGTGTTAGCACGATGATGACCATATGAGGATTTTGATCCACGTGAGGAATTTGGTCCATATGAGGACTTGGATCCATATGAAGACTTTGTTCCATATGAAGAATTTGATCTGGGGTTCCTATTCTTCACAGGTGGTGTCATGATCACATTCACCTACAGACTTTCAAGGCACCTTTTGGGAACCCGAATTTTCTTCATAGGGAGGCCATTCTTGCTGTTAGGTCCAACATATCTAGCAAATACTTCACCATTCTAATTTTTGAATAGTTTATAGTTGGAGTCAAATGACTCATCAGAAGAAAATGAAGATTCACAGGTAAAGCCAGATAAAGTGGATGGATCTATGGGTGGTCCTTTCACAGCAACCCATGAGGTTTTGGGATACTGCTCAGGTTTCCAGTAGGACTCATCAGCATTGAGTTTCCTCTCAAAGGCAATACCCTGTTTCCTTGGGTTCCTGTTGAGGATCTGCTTTTTAAGCACATCACAAAGAGCTTGATGCCCTTTGAGGCTTTTGTACATGCCTGTCACATACAATTCCTTCAATCCTGCATTGTTAGTGATACTTGTGGTATCCTCAGATGAGGAATTTGTGACCATAGAGATAGTTGAATAATTTGCAGCAATAGAAGCATTTGAACTTTCAGGTGAAGAATTAGCAGATTCACGTTCAATGCATTTCAAACATGGTGGAATGAATTCATCCCGAGCATAACTGATCTGTTGAGCAAGCAATCAATCACGTTCCTTCTGAAGATCTTCATAGCTCACCCTTAGCTTCCCAAGATCTTGCTTTCTTTGAAGAAATTCATAAGAAAGCTTCTAATGATTAGCTAAGAGAGTGTTATGACGACTCTGAAGGTCATCAAACTTAGACTGAAGTCTTTGAAGATTTTTAGTCAGAGTTTGAGTTCGATCCATTTCTTCACCCAACAGGTCATCGCTTTTGTCTAGCATATTTTGAACCTTTTCAAAAGCCTTTTGTTGTTTTACAGCAATCTTAGCAAGTTTAGAATAGCTAGGCTTGAGGTTTTCATCAGATTCATCCTCACTTGATTCAGAGGAGGGATAGTTGAGTACCTTAGCACCTTTTGCTATGAAGCAACAGGTGGGAGCGTAGTCATCATCACCATCGTCAGCAACGTTGGGGAAGTCATTTTCCTCAGAGTTGAAGATGGACTTGCTGACGAAAGCAGTAGCGAGAGCTAGGCTCACCACACCAGAGTCAGAGTCCTCAAATGCCTCCTGTACATCATTTTCTTCAGATTCAGCTTCAGAGTCCATTTCCTTGCCAATGAATCTCTGAGCCATTTTGGATCTGCTCTTCTTTTGAGATGAAGACTTTGAAGACTTTGATGATGATTACTTTGAGGATTTCTTCTTCTTCGAGTCATCAGAATATCATCCTTGTATTTCTTCTTCTTTGATTCCTTCTCCCATTGAGGACAATCAGTAATGTAATGACCAAGTTTCTTGCATTTGTGGCAAGTTCTCTTCTTGTAGTCACGAGATGAGGAATCTGATCTCATGCCATCACCCCTTGAAGATTTTCCAAAGCGACCACGTATTGAGAACTTCTGGAATTTCCTCACGAGAATTGCTAGCTCCTGACTCAGTTCTTCAGGGTCACCAAGGCTGCTACCAGAATCTTCTTCTTCAGATTCAGAGACTACCTTGGCCTTCAGTGCACGAGATCTACCATAGCTCGGTCCGTAGAGATCTCTCTTCTCAGTAAGTTGGAACTCATGAGTATTTAGCCTTCCGAGTATATCAGCAGAATCAAGTGATTTGTAGTCTCCACGTTCTTGAATCATCAATTCTAGAGTGTCAAATGAGGAATCAAGTGATCTCAGCAATTTATTCACCACCTCATGGTCGGTGATGTCAGTGGCACCAAGTGCTTGAAGCTCATTTGAGATGTCAATGTGGCGACCGAAGGTTTGCTGAACATTTTCATTGTCGAGTCTTTTGAAGCGATTGAAGAGATTACGAAGAACGTCAACTCGAGAGTCACGTTGAGTTGACACTCCTTCATTGACCTTGGACAGTCTATCCTAGATAAGCTTTGCTGTCTCCAAAGCACTCACTCTGCCAAATTGCCCTTTGCTCAGATATCCACATATGATATTCTTCACTTGAGAGTCGAGGTGTTTGAATCTCTTCACATTAGTAGTGTTCACAGATGGAGTGATGGAGGGAACGCCATTTTCCACAACGTACCAGAGATCTTTGTCAATTGCCTCAAGATGCATGCACATCTTATTCTTCCAGTAGGGGTAGTTCGTCCCATCGAAGGTAGTACACCCAGCCGAGACCTTGATCATGCCTGCAGTTGACATAACTAAAACTCCAGGTGGTTAAACAAAAATCACACAGAACAAGGGAGTACCTTGCTCTAATACCAATTGAAAGTGTGTTATATTGATTAGAGGGGGTGAATAGGTGGTTTTTACAAATACGTCACTGAGGAAATTCAATTTGAGGAATTTCCTAAGTCGTGAACTACTAGCAGCGGAATAAGTACCCAGGTGTAAGCATAACAGAGAAGTAGCACAGTCATCATGATGAAATGAAACAAGCATAGAGTACAAGTGGCGTGAAAAAAGGATGAGCAGGCTGAAGACAAAGTGACTGAAGAAATAGGATTGAGGAAATTGAGAAAGTCTTCCGTCAAAGTCTTCAAAAAGTAATGATCAAGTTCATGAACACATGAATGAGGAAATGAAAGGGTCGAGGAAATAGAATCAGTAGCTTGGTGAAGACGATGATTTGGTAGACCAGTTCCAACTGTTGTGACAGTCGTACGTCTGGTTGGAGCGGCTAGGTATTTAAACCTGAGGACACACAGTCCCGAACACACAGTCCTCACCGTATTCTCCTTGAGCTAAGGTCACACAGGCCTCACCCAATCACTTGTGGTAAGTCTTCAGGTGACTTCCAAACCTTCACAGACTCGGTCACTCGGCGATCCCCAATTCCTCTTGGATGCTCTAGAGCATGACAGCTAACCGTTTGGAGGATGCTAGTCCTCAAACGTAACAAGCGTTGATTCCACACAGGAACAATCTCTTCAGTGATGCCGAATCACTTTGGGTTTGTAGGTGTTTGGTTTTGTTTTTTTCCTCACTTGATGATTTCGCTCAAAGTCCTCGGAGGATGGGATGCTCTCAATGACAAGTGTAAGTTTCTCTCGAAGCATCCAACCAACTAGTGGTTGTAGGGGGGGCTGTTTATAACCTAGGGAGCAGCCCAGCATGATAAGACATAAATGCCCTTCAATGATATGACCGTTAGGTGGATATATATTTTGGGACAGCTGGCGCATAGCACAGCAACAGTCAAAAATTTGTGTATCAAATTCCTCAGGGCTATCATGTTCCTCACTTGTAGGCAATCCACATTGGCGAATTCCTAACTCCTGAGTCAGGATAAATCCTTAGAGACCAGAAGATCTTCGTCTCTGTCACTGAAGAAAATGACTGAACTGCATGAGATTTCCAATGGCTTCACTCGAAAGGATTGGGTAGGTGTAGGATTTTCAGATGAGCATCACTTGGAAACTTTTCCTTAGTTTTACCTCGACCCTCTTTAACAGTACGGTGTTTCCTATGACTCAAGAAAGAGAAAATGAAACTATGAAAACAAAAGTTCTCATGCTTCATAATCCTCACATGAATATCAAGTCTTCAAGGTCACACTAATTTCCTCACTTTCAAAGTCTTCAACTAAAGACATTCATCTTTAGGGGTCGACTTTCATCGTAAACATCAAACTCCTCATAGACTTATAGAACCTGTGTAACTCACAAACACATTAGTCCATTAACCTATAAGTCTTCAATACACCGGAATCACTAAGGGGCACTAGATGCACTTACAGCCCCTGAACGTTGTTTTTTATCTTTCTGCCTTCGTCTCTCTTTGGGAAAACTTCATAGGCTGTCGTCCCCATTGGTATGCATTTTTTGCAACACTTGTATGTCCGTCGGTATGCATTTTGTTTCGAACCCCTGTAGTTCAAATCATCCTTTCTAACACAAAAACTTTTTTCTCGCATAGTCTTACGTAGAACATGTAGGTTTCTTCCTCAGTCCTAAAAGTCTTCTTCACGATCTCTACATATTCCATAAACACATTCATGTCTGTATGTACGTCTATACCACCCATGCCTTTATCATCAATTCGTTTTCCTTGCATGCCTACATCATCCATGTCTTTACCATCCATGTCTATGCGATCCTTGCATGCATCCTCATTGTCATTATCATCCATGTCTTTACCATACATTCCTTTGTAGTCTATGCCTACATCCTCATTGTCATTATCATCCATGTCTTTGGCTTCCTTGCCTCTATCACCCATGTCCTTGTCATCCTTGCCTTTATCGCTCATGATTTCGCCAGCGTTGCCTTTATCATCCATGTCGTTATGTTACCAACAAAAACACATAGACAATGTTACAGATGGATAGCATAGAAAATAATTACCACTACTCTACTTAAATAGTTGAAACAATTTTTCAGTTCGGATCCATGGACCTAACACAATCCTTCAAAAGCTCTAACTAAGTATGAAATATGCCCTAACTAAATCTAAAATGGTGTGACTAATCCTTTAAATGCCGTGACTAATCACGCCCTGATACGTCCACCCTCATATATCAAATCTCCTAACTAAATCCAAAATACCTCCAAACTCAATTCAAAAATACCTCCTAACTAAATCCAAAATAGCTCCAAACCCAATTCAAAATATCTCCTAACTAAATACAAAATAACTCCAAACTCAATACAAAATATCTTCTAACTAAATCCAATATATATATGTCATAACTAATTCCAAACTACACTTTCTTTGAATCCAAATCCGTTAACAGCTTTCTCAGGCCATATAACCCTAACTAGGTCCAAAATATGTCCTAGTTAAATCTGAATTACACTTCCTTTCAATCTAATTTTAGTTACAACTTTCTCATATCACATATCCTAAACACTAATCAAATCTGACCATATTTGTACTATGCAGAAGGGACCAGACAAGAATAGAGATGCCTAGGCACTTACATCTCAGAGGTCGTTGCGAAAGATCCGCTGCAATAAAGTTGATGCACAAAGATGACGATGATCTGGCCTCGCGTCGGGGAAGGCGGCATCCAATCGGGGATGGATGGGATTAGGAAGATCCTCGAAAGATCTGGTGTCACGTAACCTGAGGGGGATCGTGTGCGAGGGAGGGAGAGGAGGAGGAGGAGGGAGTGGCACGACGAGTGCGCTGATTGGCGATGATCGAGGGAAGCGATGTGTTCGCTGGAGACTAGGGTTCAAGAGGAGCTGAGGAACCGCTCTAACGCAAATTCAAATGTCCAGGCATGATGATGTTTAATTATAATTAAGTGATATGTTAATGCAATTAACTTAATTTGAAATTTCAGGACAATAATACCGCTGGACTTAATTGGGCCAACTAAACTTAAATAATTTATTAGGTTCAAAATACCCTTGGGCTTTAATAAGACCCAGTTAGTCTCATCTGTTGCAGCACCCATATAAAACACGTGCTCGTGCATTGGAATGTACCGTAAAATTTCCCTTGTTCGGCTTTAATTAATCATAATCTCTCTTTTCATATGTCTCGTTTTGCGTTCATCTCTGCCATTTTTATTGGGTTTTTATCAGTTTTACCATTGGTTGTACTACACTACTAAGTTTTGCAACTAAATTTTTTCACTGCTCAGAAATGCCACTGTTCCGTTAGGCACGTGCTCAAAAAAGCCATTTTCCACTGTTATCGTCAGGTCAATGGACGTTGACCATGTTATATGACTATAATGCCCTTGGTCTCATTTGTAAGATCTCTCTCCATGGTGTGGGCCCAACTTGCCAAGGAGTAGGAAAAGAAATTACAATAAAAAAGGCGACGGTGGATCGAACCCTTAGTGTGGTGAGCGGGGAAGCTAACCACCACATCCAATCGAAGCATTTGTTCGAGGAGCAGATGTACTTAGGCCTCTACCAATGCATGGGTGCTTAAAGGAGTTGTTAAGTGCATTAAAAATCTTAGCAACTAGTCTCCCCAATGCATAGGTGCTTAGATTTTGTAGCTAAGATTTTCTCATAGAATTGTTTAATAACTAATCTCTTTTATGTATTGGTTGGTTGTCACTTTACAAAGGTTCGTGTCTTTAGCACCTTTTCTTCCTGGGGTCACCATAATGCTCTCTCTCCTCTTTAATTGCTTTGCCGCATCACTTTTTTGCCTATTTGGCATCCTTAGCACATGTACACCTTGAAGCACTAGGAAGGGCCTTAACCTATCCAATACCTAACTTGCTCGTATCAGTTTCCCTAGCCGGAACCACAATCCCTAGCCGCCGCCCGCGATCCTCAACTTCAACCGTCGGTCACCAGGCTGCCCGCCCAGCTCTTGCGCGCCTCCACTCGCCACAGCCGCCGCGCTGCCCACCCAGCGCCACCCCCATCGCGGCTTCGGTGTTGCCTCCCGCCCAGCACCGCCACTCGAGGCAGGCAGCTCCGGTGCTTCTCCCACCTGACTCTGCAGCTCCTCCCGAGTCCAGCTCCGCCACCTCCCATGATGCCTTGAAGTGGTTTGTTCCATGGCAATGGCGACAGACAATAGTCCTGAATGGGAGAGGAGCGTCGGCCACCGGACGCCCTAGCATGTTGTAGCCTCTGAAATTCCGGCAGGGTGAGTATGCTAATTCTTAGTGTGGTGCATGTGTGGCTCATAGTAGCTTGTAGAGATGTTATTTCTTGTATTGACTTTGTAGTAGCTGATTGGTGCCTTGTTGATACTCGCATGCAATTTGGTACACATGTTCTGATGGTCAGGATGTATATGGAATTACGGATACTAGAAGTAAAAAAGGCTGCACATGTGAAGTTTGTAAACCTTGCTGCGTTTGTGTTGTTTTCAGAAAAATGGGTAGGCACCATCCTGAAATTTTCAGAGAAATTTAGAAAATCATGTGCTCCTGCTATCATATTTGTTGTTGCTGCCAATTAGTGTGTGCTGCATGAATTAGCTAACTGGAGAAATGGAGTAGCGAGTTACAATCAATTTGTCTAATTCACATCTAGATGTTTTCTAAGGATGTCACATCTAAACTCCCACAAATAACGCAACAACAAGGAATAAAAAAAAGATGGAACAAACAAAAATAGACCACAGACATAGTGGACATCATGTTAGATATGACATAACTATGTCACATCTAGATGTGTCTTAGACAGACCCAGTTACAAGAAACGACATTATATACTGTTTGGTTTGAATATTATTTACCTGAAGGATATGGGACATATATTTCCTTCTATTTCATAACTTTCCTTTGGCTCAACTAGTTAGCACGAGCGCATGTCTAGGTCGTGGTCGTGGGTTAGAAACCCCTGGCTCCAATTTTCGTCTTCTCTTTTCATGCTCACCGTACAGGTGGACCCCACAGCTCAAACAAAGAGAGCTTTTTTGACAAACGGGATAAGGTTATTTTCGTCATCTATCTTCGGTCAACGTCCTTTGACATGATGGTAATAATGAAAAATGGCTTTTTGGGCACGCGTCTAATGGAACGGTGGCATTTTTTAGCAGTGAAACTTTTTAGTGGCAAAACTGAGTGCACTAGTGCAGAATCAGGCTTTAGCGCCGGTTCGTAAGGGCCTTTAGTGTCGGTTCTATAACCGACACTAAAGGGTGGGGACTAAAGCCCCCCCCCTTTAGTACCGGTTCGGCACGAACCGGCGCTAAAGTGCCACAACGTGGCACGAGATAGGCCCGGGTGCGGGTAGACCATTAGTACCGGTTGGTAACACCAACCGGTACTAAATGTTTGGGGGGGGGGGGGTTGGTTCTATTTTTTATTTTTCCTTTAATTTCATGTTTTCAAATTAATTTAGTGATTGTTTTACATTATAATGAGTTGTTAAATCATTATGTGAAAGTACCACAGATTAGTTTCGACTAGATGCATGTGGATCCTAGCTAAGTGATCAAGTATATGCCATATCCATATTACTTGATCACTTAATTAGGTGATCAAGGTAATATGGATATGACATATACTTGATCACTTAGCTAGGATCCATGCAGTTGAAACTAATCTGTGGTTTCTTTCATAAATGATATAATAACTCATCATCATCATCATATTAATATAAAAACTCTTGCATCATATATATCATCACCAACAACAGTATACTAGCTAGCTAAAAATCATCATATATATCGTCGAGTTCAACATGGTCATGATATTATAAGGGTTCATAACACCACAAAAGCAAATCACTCTTTGAGATTAATTAAGTTCAGGACGAAGAACACAGACATGAGAGGACAAGTACTAATTAAGAGCATGAACTAGCTAATAATCAATCATGCTGCTCTCTCTCGGGTAAAATAGCATAGAACATGTATAGCTCTCCTAATTCATCATATGGGAGCATGCAGATGAACCTGTCTCCTAATCGTGGGTTGCAATTCTATTTGCTGCCCCCTAGTACTTCTCTGCGGTCGTTAACAATTTTGCTCCAATCTTTCACGATTAAGCATTCCTCGCTATTAGAAATCCTGAATGCACTCATGTGCATTGTAGGATATCTTGGTCGTAAGATAACCATTGACATGCGACCTTTAGTACCGATCCACTGAGGCACAACTGTCATCGGGAGTCCCTGTTTAAGAACATCATATAGTAACATTACTTAGCAATGAAGTTTAGCTTGAAAAATAATGTATGCAAAAGATGCACTGAGGACAAATAGTAAAAAAAAAAAATCTTACCATCTTTCCTAAATAGATGTGACCGTAGTTCAATACGATCACTATTGGCCACACGTTTTGGGTACTAAGATTTTCAAATTCAGGAAAATAATTTCTCTTGACAGCATCAAGATCCTCAAGCCATGAAACATAATGACTTATCTCCTCGCAGTTTAGTTCAGCCCCGGGACAGTGGACGGTCCTGTCTACTAAGCGCCGGACATGTTTGCTTGAATGGAAATAAGTTGTCAATAGAAATTAGTTGTCAACTATTTTTGAATAAACAATATCGAAGACATAAATATGGTTGAGAAACTCACATAATGGTAAAACTGGAGGCATCTGCACATCGACCCAGATGTCTCTATTACCTTCAATATCATCTTCCGGACGAATATCAAAGGTGATAACCATATCAGGCTCAAATGCATAAGCCTTGCATAGTGCTTGACAAGTTTTGCATTCAAAATATGTGTATGTGTCTGCATTGTATAATTTGACGTTAAAGGTATAACCATGCTCGGTCTCCAGGTAAACTTTCTTTACCTCCATAGTTTTATTAGGACTGAAACCTATCTTATCCAAGACAAAAATTCTTGCATAGCAGGGGATACGCTGGTAGAATAGTGAAAATTTAAAATTATAAGTTGAAGCAAATGAAGCATAAGTCATGCTTAATTACGAAAAAAGACTTGTCGTTGTGACTTACTGTATCCACTTCAAAGTTCTCATCCAGCTTGATGCTAAAACGCCTATCATCAACTAGAAAATTTCTGTCGCACAGGCCGCGCTAGTCTTCGCAGTATTCGCACATAATGAAATTGTGTTCGTTGTCAGACGACATTCCTATGTTCATAGGTAAAACATTAAACACTTATTAGTTCTATTAATTCAACTAGTTCTATTAATTCAACTAGTTCAACTAATTCAACTAAGCACTTACTAAAAATATACCTAAATAAAGTAGCTCAACTAATTCAACTAACTAGTTCAACTAATTAAGTCTACTAACTAAACTAGTTCTATTAATTTTCTTACTAAAAATAAAGTAGCTAGTTCTATATAGTAAAATTTTAATTAGATGATCAAATCTCATATAACTAAATTATATATATATATAACATATAATTTCTATCTAATTCATCTAACATTTGACATTAAGATCTAATATATGTTCATATAGGTGAAACATTAAACACTTACTAGTTCTATTAATTCAACTAAATAAACTAGTTCTATTAATTCAACTAAGCATTTACTAAAAATAAACTAGTTCTATTAATTTTCTTACTAATATATATAAAGTAGCTAGTTCTATATAGTAATATTTTAATTACATCATCAAATCTCATATACCGAAATTTTCTTACTAAAAATAAACTAGTTCTATTAATTCAACTAGTTCAACTAAGCATTTACTAAAAATAAACTAGTTCTGTTAATTCAATTGACATTAATATCTTGCTAATTCATCTAACAATTGATATTAATATTTAACTTTTCTATCTAATTCATCTAACATTCGACATTAATCTAACATTCTTATGTAGGTAATTCATCTAATTCGATCATCTAATTAACAATTTGACATGCATTAATCTAAAAAGCAGAAAACAGAAAATAAGTAAAAAAATGTGTGTGTGTGTGTGCGCATGCGTGTGTGTGTGTACGTGTTTGTGTGTGTGTATGTGTGTGTGTGTGTACAACCGGGGGCGGCGGCGTACGGGCGGCGGGGGCGAGACGGGCGGCGGCCGGCGTATGGGGCGCAAGCGCGAGACAGCGACGACGAGCAGCAGGGGCGACGGCGAGCGGCGGGGGCGGCGAGGGCGAGACAGCAATGGGCGACAGCGCGGGACGGGAGCGGCGGCAATGTCGCGAAGAGGTTGGAGATGCGGAGATGAAACTGAATTTTTCACAAGTGCCATATATATAGGAGGGGTCTCTAGTACCGGTTGGAGCCACCAACCGGTACTAAAGACCAATTTTGGCCAGCCCAAGCGGCGGGAAGCAGCCCTTTTTAGTACTGGTTCGTGGCTCCAACCGGTACTAAAGGCCAAACCGGTACTAAAGGGGTGCACTGCAGTGCGCAAAGTTTAGTCCCACCTTGCCGGGCAAAGGGCAGTCGCACTGGTTTATAAACCCAGCCGCGGCTACTCTATCGAACTCCTTTGTAAACCAACCTTCTGGGCCTAACTATGGCGCACTGTCCTGTGAGCCTGCTGGCCCTTGTGGGTCTGAATTTACATGCCCAAGGCCTAGTAGGCCCACTGGACAGCGCCTCAACATTTTTTCATATAGTTTTTTTCTTTTCTAATTTATTTATTTTCTTCTCTTTATTTCTGAGTAGTTTTTTATATAGTTTTTTCTTTTCTTCTTTATTTATTTTCTTCTATTTGTTTTTGAGTAGATTTTTATATAGTTTTTTATTTTCTACTTTATTTATTGTTCTTCTATTTATTCTGAGCAGTTTTTTTATATAGATTTTTTCTTTTCTGAGATTGTCCAGTTTGTACACGAAGTGCGTTCAGTTTTTGCCACAACCCTCTCTACCCTTTTGCACATGCTATGTGGGTGAAATGATGATACCATGCCAAGCTTCAACATTTTTAGAGTTCATTTTGTAGTGATTTTCAATTTCACGGTCATTTAGCTCTCTAAACAAATCGGTAAATGACTCGAAAATAGCAAATGATGTCAGAACGTGTTGAAAATTGATGACATCGCTTTGAATGGTGCATATGGAACACAAAAAAGTCTGGAGTTCAAATAAATTTAAAAAATGAAGTGCTTGTGTAACAGATGAGTTCTCGTGCGGAACCCTGATAATCCAAAACAGATTGTCCAGTTTGTACATGAAGTGCGTCCAGTTTTTGCCGTAACCCTCTCTACTCTTTTGCACATGCTATGTGGGTGAAATAATGATACCATACCAAGTTTCAACATTTTCGGAGATCATTTTGTAGTGATTTTCAATTTCACGGTCATTTAGCTCTCTAAACAAATCGGTAAATGACTGAAAAATAGCAAATGATGTCAGAACGCATTGAAAATTGATGACGCCGCTTTGAATGGTGCATACGGAACGCAAAAAAGTCTGGAGTTCAAATAAGTTTAAAAAAATGAAGTGCTCGTGTAACAGATGAGTTCTCGTGCGGAACCTTGATACTCCGAAACAAATTGTCCAGTTTGTACATGAAGTGCGTCCAGTTTTTGCCATAACCCTCTCTACTCTTTTGCGCATGCTATGTGGGTGAAATGATGATACCATACCAAGTTCCAACATTTTCGGAGTTCATTTTGTAGTGATTTTCAATTTCACGGTCATTTAGCTCTCTAAACAAATCGGTAAATGACTGAAAATAGCAAATGATGTCAGATCATGTTGAAAATTGATGACGTCGCTTTGAATGATGCATACGGAACGCAAAAAAATTCTGGAGTTAAAATAAGTTTTAAAAAATGAAGTGCCCGTGTAACAGATGAGTTCTCGTGCAGAACCCTGATACTCCGAAAGAGATTGTCCAGTTTATACATGAAGTGCGTCCAATTTTTGCTGTAACCCTCTTTACTCTTTTGCACATGCTATGTGGGTGAAATGATGATACCATGCCAAGTTTTAACATTTTCAGAGTTCATTTTGTAGTGATTTTCAATTTCACGGTCATTTAGCTCTCTAAATAAACCGGTAAATGACTGAAAAATAGTAAATGATGTCAGAACATGTTGAAAATTGATGACGTCGCTTTGAATGGTTCGTATGGAATGCAAAAAAGTCTGGAGTTCAAATAACTTATAAAAAAATGAAGTGCCTGTGTAACAGATGAGTTCTCGTTCGGAACTATGATACTCCGAAAGAGATTGTCCAGTTTGTACACGAAGTGCGTCCAGTTTTTGCCGTAACCCTCTCTAATCTTTTGCACATGCTATGTGGGTGAAATGATGATACCATGCCAAGTTTAAACATTTTCAGAGTTCATTTTGTAGTGATTTTCAATTTCACGGTCATTTAACTCCCTAAACAAATCGGTAAATGACTGAAAAATAGCGAATGATGTCAGAACGTGTTGAAAATTGATGATGTCGCTTGGAATGGTGCATACGGAACGCAAAAAAGTCCGGGGTTCAAATAAGTTATAAAAATTAAAGTGCCCATGTAACAGATGAGTTCTCGTCCGTAACCCTAATACTCCGAAACAAATTGTACAGTTTGTACATGAAGTGCATCCAGTTTTTGCCGTAACCCTCTCTACTCTTTTGCACATGCTATGTGGGTGAAATTATGAAACCATGCCAAGTTTCAATGTTTTCAGAGTTCATTTTGTAGTGATTTTCAATTTTACGGTCATTTAGCTCTCTAAACAAATCGGTAAATGACTGAAAAATAGGAAATGATGTCAGAACATGTTGAAAATTGATGCCGTCGCTTTAAATGGTGCATACGGAACAAAAAAAAGTCTGAAGTTCAAATAAGTTTAGAAAAATGAAGTGCCCGTGTAAGAGATGAGTTCTCGTCCGGAATCCTGATACTCCGAAAGAGATTGTCCAGTTTGTACACGAAGTGCATCCATTTTTTGTCGTAACCCTCTCTACTACTTTGCACATGCTATGTGGGTGAAATAATGATAGCATGCCAAGTTTCAACATTTTCAGAATTCATTTTGTAGTGATTTTTAATTTCACGGTCATTTAGCTCTCTAAACAAATCGGTAAATGACTGAAAAACAGCAAATGATGTCAGAACGTTTTGAAAATGTATGATGCCGCTTTGAATAGTGCATACGGAACGCAAAAAAGTTTGGATTTCAAATAATTTTAAAAAAATGAAGTACTCGTGTAACAAACGAGTTCTCATCCGAAACCCTGATACTCCGAAAGAGATTGTCTAGTTCGTACATGAAGTGCGTCCGGTTTTTTCCGTAACCCTCTCTACTTTTTTGCACATGTTATGTGCGTGAAATGATGATACCATGCCAAGTTTCAACATTTCCAGAGTTCATTTTGTACTGATTTTCAATTTCACGGTCAGTTAGCTCTCTAAAGAAATCGGTAAATGACTGAAAATAGCAAATGATGTCAGAACATGTTGAAAATTGATGACGTCGCTTTGAATGGTCCGGTTTTTTGTACATGAAGTGCGTCCGGTTTTTTCAGTAACCCTCTCTACTCTTTTGCACATGTTATGTGGGTGAAATGATGATACCATGCCAAGTTTCAACATTTCCAAAGTTCATTTTGTAGTGATTTTCAATTTCACGGTCAGTTAGCTCTCTAAACAAATCGGTAAATGACTGAAAATAGCAAATGATGTCAGAACGTGTTGAAAATTGATGACGTCGCTTTGAATGGTGCATACAGAACACACAAAAAGTCTGGAGTTAAAATAAGTTTAAAAAAATGAAGTGCCCGTTTAACAGATGAGTTCTCTTGCGGAACCCTAATACTCCGAAAGAGATTGTCTAGTTTGTACACGAAGTGCGTCCAGTTTTTGTCGTAACCCTCTCTACCCTTTTGCACATGCTATGTGGGTGAAATGATGATACAATGCCAAGTTTCAATGTTTTCAGAGTTCTTTTTATAGTGATTTTCAATTTCACGGTCATTTAGCTTTTTAAACAAATCAGTAAATGACTGAAAAATAGCAAATGATGTCAGAACGTGTTGAAAATTGATGACATCGCTTTGAATGGTGCATACAGAACACAAAAAAAGTCTGGAGTTCAAATAATTTTAAAAAAATGAAGTGCCCGTTTAACAGATGAGTTCTCTTGTGGAACCCTGATACTCCGAAAGAGATTGTCTAGTTTGTACACGAAGTGCGTCCAGTTTTTGGCGTAACCCTCTCTACTCTTTTGCACATGTTATGTGGGTGAAATGATGATACCATGCCAAGTTTCAATGTTTTCAGAGTTCTTTTTGTAGTGATTTTCAATTTCACGGTCATTTAGCTCTTTAAACAAATCAGTAAATGACTGAAAAATAGCAAATGATGTCAGAACGAGTTGAAAATTGATGACGTCGCTTTGAATGGTGAATACAAAACGCAAAAAAGTCTGGAGTTCAAATAAGTTTAAAAAAATGAAGTGCCCGTGTAACAGATGAGTGCTCGTCCGAAACCCTGATACTCCGAAAGCAATTGTCCAGTTTGTACACGAAGTGCGTCCAGTTTTTGCCGTAGCCCTCTCTACTCTTTTGCACATGCTATGTGGGTGAAATGATGATACCATGCCAAGTTTCAACATTTTAAAGGTGCATTTATAGTGATTTTCAATTTCACGGTCATTTAGCTCTCTAAACAAATTGGTAAATGACTGAAAAATAGCAAATGATGCCAGAACATGTTGAAAATTGATGATGTCGCTTTGAATGGTGCATACGGAATGCAAAAAAAGTCTGGAGTTCAAATAAGTTTTAAAAAATAAAGTGCCCGTGTAATAGATGAGTTCTTGTCCGAAACCCTGATACTCCAAAAAAGATTTTTCAGTTTGTACACGAAGTGCGTCCAGTTTTTGCCGTAACCCTCTCTACTTTTTTGCACATGCTATGTGGGTGAAATGATGATACCATGCCAAGTTTCAACATTTTCAGAGTTCATTTTGTAGTGATTTTTGATTTCACGGTCATTTAGCTGGGGCGATTGGCGGGGGAGGACCGGCGCGGGGGGTTGAGGGGGAGACCGAGTGAGTGTGAGTGGAGAGAGAAGAGAGTGAGGGCGTAAACATGTAAATATATATATATATATAATATTGATTATCGATAATCTTTTTGTGTAAAATCTAAATTGTCAATATGAGTCTTTACCGGTTAACGGTTTAGAAACCGGTGAAGACTCATATTGCGACCATAAATTCTACACATAGAGTTCAATTAGGACCAAGTGCTTCTGATTGTTTGAGAAGTAACATATTTAAGGTGATAAAAATCCTGCTAGGGGAGCGAGGTGGGACTAAAAACAGCCTGCCACAACCTCTTTACTACCGGTTCATGCCATGAACCGGTACTAAAGGGGCTGGCCGGGCCCCAGCCTGACAACAGCCAGCCACTGCCTCTTTAGTACCGGTTCGTGGCACGAACCGGTACTAAAAGTTCACTACGAACCGGTACTAAAGATCTCTTCCCGCCTAGCCATTGGAACCGGCACTAATGGACACATAGTGCCGGCTCAAATTCAAACCGGAACTAATGTGTCTTACATTTAACCATTTTTCTACTAGTGGTAGTTTACTAGGCAAAACTGATGAAAACATCATGATGCAACTTAAGAAAAACACCACGCTGACTGAAGAAATACATGAGCTTTTTATTTGATCAGAGAAACTATGCATCTCCAAGCGCTGCAAGAGGCCAGCATACACCAGAGGATGCTCTACACGAGTACACCACTCCAGTTTCTCCAATCATGCTGCATCGATGATCAGATCAGACGAGCCCACACCTTCCTTCCTACGTACATATACCAGTAGTCCAATACTAATTAACTACTAGTACTAGTAATTAACCAACAACATACGATCGGATTGGCACGAACTTATACATAACGAACTGAACACATAGACGTACGCATGCATGCATGGTGCCGCGCCCGCAATTGATAAACATACCGCAGCTATATAGTTAGGTCATTCTGCTCCATCACGTAGATCAGACCACCTCGACGGCCATTCTCATGGGCGGCAGTGGCGCAGGGTGGTCGACCGGCGGCAGTGTGGGGTGCTCCTCGGGGGGCGGCAGCACGATGTCCACCACGGACACGCTTTGCTGCTTGTCGCCGCCGACGTCGTCCTCCCTGCCGTTCACGACCTCCTCGTCGCCTTCGATGATCGGCGCAACGACGTGTGCCGTTGTGCCGGCCTGCTGCTGCTGCTGAAGTGGCAGCTGGTTCTTCTCGTCGTCCGCCGGGACCTGGACCTCCGACACGGCGCCCTTCTTCTTGGGGTTCTTGTACACCAGGTGCAGCGACATCTGGGCCAGCCCGAACAGCAGCCCCAGCACGTTGGGTGCCTACACACACAGATACACGTTTTGGTCAGTGCAAAACGCGTGCAACGTCTTGAGGTTCCGGTAGCTAGTGCTGAAATGCTGATTGATTTACACTCCTAGTTAACAACAAAAGTTTATAGCTTCACGTTAATTGAACATCATCGTGTGGGGATATACTACTACTACTTTGACTGATCGTCCTTTACGCCTGTAAGTACGATCTTTGCTTTTGGTGCCCAAGATAAATAGTATATACTAGTCCTTGTAGCTCAATTACGTGTTGGGGAGTAGTATCTTTTTGTTAGGTTCTACTCCTGTTCTGGTCATGCATGCAACAACCGGGGGCACCTGGCGCATGACACAGCCGCAGCGCACTAGCTAGCTTGTTTGCGCTAGTATTAGTATGCATGCATGATTGCCCAAAAGTTGGTGTATAAAACCAATTAACCACACCCCAAGCTGGCAAGGCTAGATATCTTAGCTTAGCTCGCGTGCCTGCCTGCTTGCTTGCATGAAAATATTATGCAATTCTTAATTTTGTAGGCCGGGGAAACAACCGTACCGCTACGAAGAAATCTTTCATGAGTAGGCCGTAGAAGAACCAGACGACGGCGCTGATGGTGAGGAAGAAGGATAGCCAGAAGGGCAGGAACTCCACGCTCTTGGTCCTGATCACTTGCCTCTGCAAATTTAACAGCGTGCCGTCAGTCAACTACGACGATGCAGATGAAGAACGTACAGAGGACAAGGTATTACTCTACTTACGATGATGGCTAGAGGGGCGACGAAGACGGCGAGCGCGAAGGCGGAGCCGATGCCACCGGCGATGGTGACGCGGCTCTCGCCGTCCTTGACCAACAGCTGCAGGACGCAGACCATGGCCCCGTAGAGCGCCATGTTCATGATGCACACGAGCTTGACGGTGAAGGCCCTGGCCTGCTTGGGTGCGTAGGCGAGGTAGATGGCGAGGTAGGCGGACTCGACGACGCACCCCACCGTGTTGATGGTGAGGAGGAGGAGGTCCTTGGTGAGCAGCGCGTAGTAGAGCCACAGCATTGCGCTCAGCAGCGCCATCGCGTAGGGAACTGACTGGAACGACTCCGTCGACTTCCTCGTGTACACACGGTAGAACGTCGGCACCGGCGCCAGGATAACCAGGAACGACAGGATGTTGCCTGCGTGCAAAAAACACAAAGGAAAACAAAAACTCATCAGACCTAGCTACATCTTCTCTCTTACACAAACAAAACAATCTAGACGTAATTAACACGGGAAATTCAAGCATAGTGGTACTGTGGCATACTGGTAGGTTATGGTGTAATTTCATGGAAGTAGGTATAAAATACTCCTACTTGATCTACGTATGAAATTGTGACCATGATGTGCATGCATGCATGCATACCTAGGATGCCCACAGCAAAGACCAAAGGGCTCCCAACGGCACCCATCTTGGCGGGTGGTCTGATACTGATCTCCTGCTCTATAAACAAAGACCAGCTAAACTAGAGCAAAGTGGTCGATTGACCCCTCTTGCTCTTGGGAGACTACTACTGCATGTAGTGCTGCGTACCACTTGACACTGGTTGCTTCCTGGCCACCCCATGGTATTTATAGAGCTGGGAAAGGAGCTGAGGAGCTTAAAAATTATTATTGTTCAGATCAATCGAAGGACAAGGATGATATAGACTATACAGTTCATTGCTTAACGAGCTTTGCCTTCCACAGTGCATGTATACGTGTGGCCCGGCGCACCATGAGCCATAGTCCTACTCATATTTTTGCCCGGTGTATGTGTCGCCCATCGGAGGCATCTCACCTGACACATGGA
This sequence comes from Triticum urartu, assembly GCF_056163025.1. Taxonomy (NCBI): domain Eukaryota; kingdom Viridiplantae; phylum Streptophyta; class Magnoliopsida; order Poales; family Poaceae; genus Triticum; species Triticum urartu. The sequence continues at coordinate 427,744,531 of NC_141876.1, forward strand.
TAAGAGCATCTCCAACAGCCGCATACAAATTTAGCGCACAATAAAAATTATAACGCATCATTATAGCATTTTTATTGCGTCGGGACCAACATTGCTTTTGCAAACGCTCAAAAACGTGCGCCTAAAAAAGCACGCAGTGCAAATTATAATGTGCGCGTAATCCGAAGCCCAAAATATGTTGCGCACGAGATAGCGTTTTTCACCGCGTGCCCAAAACTTTTTAGCGCGCGCAATATTTTACTGTTGGAGTTGTTCGGCGCTAAAAAAATGAATTTCTAGCATGCGGAGCTCTTTTTAGGCGTCTGTTGGAGATGCTCTAATCAGCTGTTTACATGTGTCGGTCGATGGATGATCTTAAGTAAGGCCTTGGGCAACTAATAGCCGTGAAAATCTTGTACGGAAGCCGGCTGGAAAAAAAGAACTTGTAATTAACGCCTCTGTTGAAGCCTCTCCTTAATGAAGCCGACCCACTAGTGACCCAAAAAACAACCATATCTGGACATGGCATTTTTTTATGAGAATAATACGTGTATTACTTATTCACCAAGTCTTTACAATCATCAAAGACTAACTGCAAAACATCCTCCGGGCCGAACCGACCCAAGTCATCTCTGGACATGACTAACTCAAACCCCTCGGCCGTCATTTTCTTTTGCGGGCAACTCAGAGAGCTTTATTTAACAAAAGTGTTCCCCAAGCAATCAGCCAAGAGGCTGGTTACAAAAAACTAGGGGTCTCCTCGAGCCAACATTCGGTCACATTCAATGTGCATGCACGTTTTGCACATAGATGTGCCGGTAAGTTTGCTGACCTGTTTACATGTTGAATCTCAAAAACAAAAAAATCACAACTAAGCTCTCCTATTTCATCTAGGATAGGAGCCACAATCAAACGTGAATTGTGGCGTGTATGCCAGAGTTGCACTAACTCCTGACAGTCAGTCTCCATTATCAGATGTGATAGGCCTCGAAGTTTTGCAAAGAGCGTTCCTTCTCGCATTCATAAGGCTTCCATTATCAAAGGATCGGATATGTCACCGAATGGCTTGCACCAAGCTCTTAGTAGCACGGACTCGGACCGGGCTATGCCACCCGCTCCTCCTCAATTGTTGGTGTCAAAACCGGCGGATCTCGGGTAGGGGGTCCCGAACTGTGCGTCTAAGGCGGATGTTAACAGGAGGCGGGGGACACGATGTTTACCCAGGTTCGGGCCCTCTTGATGAAGGTAATACCCTACGTCCTGCTTGATTGATCTTGATGATATGAATATTACAAGACTTGATCTACCACGAGATCGTAGAGGCTAAACCCTAGAAGCTAGCCTATGGTATGATTGTTGTTGTCCTACGGACAAAACCCTCCGGTTTATATAGACACCAGAGGGGGCTAGGGTTACACAGAGTCGGTTACAAGGGAGGAGATCTACATATCCATATTATCAAGCTTGCCTTCCATGCCAAGGAGAGTCCCATCCGGACACGGGACGAAGTCTTCAATCTTGTATCTTCATAGTCCAACAGTCCGGCCAAAGGATATAGTCCGGCTGTACGGAGACCCCCTAATCCAGGACTCCCTCAGTAGCCCCTGAACCAGCCTTCAATGACGATGAGTCCGGCGTGCAGATTTGTCTTTGGCATTGTAAGGCGGGTTCTTCCTTCGAGTACTCCATAGAAGATTTTGAACACAAGGGTAGTGTCCGGCTCTGCAAAACAAGTTCCATATACCACCATAGAGAGAATAATATTTCCACAAATCTAATCTGCTGACACGTTTGACAGCATGACATCATACCACGGCCCGATCATTATTCGAACCGTTTTTCTCAACCAGCACTGCACATATCACGAGGCGATTTTCTTAACACGTCTTGTCGAAGCAGAGATCGTGTCCCCTTATCACGGGATTCTCATCAATACGGGTATGGGTAACCCAACCACGCCATCAATTACGGCGTTCGGAGAATAAGCGATTTTACCAGGTAAGTGGGGAGGCGCATCGCCTTCTCCGCCCTTATAAAGGGACAAAGATTCACCCTTTTTACCCACGCCTTCTTCCTCCTTGCTTATCCATTCTCTCAGACTCGAGCTTCAGCGCCCAAGTTCGCGTCTTTCTCCTCAAACCACTCCAAGCATGTCCGGAGCGGGAGGCAAGTGGATGGTCTCCTCGTCATGGAGGAGAACATCACAAAGCTACGGGAAGCCGGATATCTGGCCGCGGACATTGCGCACCGGCTGCCAGATGCGGGGCAGATCATCCCTACGCCCGAACCCCATGAGAGGGTAGTTTTCCTTACCCACTTTGTCCGCGGGCTCATGTTCTACTACGGGCTGGATTTTCATGATCTGGCCCCCAATTTCATTCTCAACATCTCGGTGTTTATCGTCGTGTGCGAGGCCTTCCTCCGCATCAGGCCCCACTTCATCGTGTGGATGAAGACCTTCAATGTTAAACCAAAGGTGGTGGTCGGCCAGCAAGCAGAGTGCGGAGGCGCCATGGTGGGCAAAATGCCTAACGTCACTTGGCTCGAAGGCTCCTATGAGGAGACCATAAAGGGGTGGCAATCGGGGTGGTTCTACATCACTAAGCCGCGCGACACCAACTGGGTGGCGGCCCCCGAATTCCGATCCGGAATCCCCACGCGGCTCACTTCCTGGAAAGAGAAGGGCCTGTCCCAGGGTTCCCCGGTAGAGCTGACCAGACTCCAGACCTGCATCAAGAACATGATGAGCAAGAAAATCAAGCTCGTCAACGTGGTCCAGGTCATGCTCTTCCGCCGGATCCTCCCGTGTCAACGACGGGTATTCAATTTGTGGGAGTTCGACCCGGCCAAGCACCAGACGCTACGAGAGCTCTTCGACACGATGCACAAGGACATCTGGAAGGTGTTGTTCAAGGGCGCCGAGGTACCTCCTCCCCTTACCGAGGACCACGAACTCAGCGCAAAGCGCCATGCCAATCCGGTAAGTTTTTATATCTCCCAGGATATTTATTTGCCCCAGTTTAATCATGTGCGGGATCTAAGCTTCCATGCCCTTAACAGGACTGGGTAGAGACGGCGGAGCAGATCGATTGCCCAGCCCCCTGCCTGAAGATCCTGCAGATGCTCTCCTAGCGGAGATGCTAGTTCTGGCGCCTTACGAGGTGTCGGTGAAGAAGGCCAAGAAGAAGGCCACGGGGACCCGAAAGGGTCTCCGGCGCAAGGTTATATCGGACTCATCGTCCGATAACTCCGAGGCGCACTCCTCCCACGAAAACGAGGAGGAGGAAGAGGAAAGCCCCCCCCCCCAGCCGGGGGAGACAAGAAAAGGAAGGCCGCCCCAACCGGGGAGGCCGAAGGGTCCAAGAAGGGGAGGACCCTCCTTTCGGACTGCTCCACGACGGCCGCCTACAGCGGCGACGAGTGGTTACCCAGGGACAAGCCCCTGGCGAAGTCGTAAGTATCCGGATACCATAGTAATTCACGGTATGTTTTATTGCACTGCTTCTCCTTACGCCGAATATGATTATGCAGTCTGTCCCGAGCCCGTCTTGACGTATCTTCGTCGGACGGTTCTTTGGACTCGTCGGATATGAATAGCAATTCACTTCCGACCGCCTCCACCCCTTGCCCTACGGACAACGTCGAGGTGTTGTCTCAAAAGGCACCGAGCCGAGGGGAGGTAGTCCTGGGGCGCCTCGAGGCGACCTTCCGGACCCTGGGCGCAAAGGGAGCAAGACTCCCACGGGCTCCAAGTTCGGCCCCCAGCCGAACACTGCGCCAGAACCTTCGGTGGTTCCGGACTCCGGCAGGCGATCCCCCGTTAAGAGGGGCAAGCTGCCCGTGTCGGTGGCCTCTGTCCATCCACAGGCACCGGACAACTTGCTGGAAGCGCTTCGCGGTGCTTCCATCGACGAAGAGCACCGCACTATCATGAGTGCGGTGATCGAGAAAGTTCAGTCCGCTAAAAGCGGACTAACCGAAGCTTGTGCCAGCCTCCTAACAGGCTTTGAGGTAAGCAATCAAAATATAGGAAAATATTACCGCATAGACAGTAGCCCCTGATGCTCTGTTTGGCGTTCGCGTAGAAAGGCCGAATAGAGGATCAAATAATGACTCAGGAGTCTAATCAAAATATGTCTATGTGCATATGCAGGCTTCACTGCTAGCCGCTGCCACACGTACTGCGGAGGTCGCTGCACTGAAGCAGGACCTTGGGCGGTCCGAAGTCGACCTCGGCCTTACCAAGAGGCAGCTCGAGGAGAGCAAAGGTAAGCAATACCTTGTCTATATATTAAAAAGAAATTCGGTTGTAAAGTAATAGGATCATCATGAATTTGCCAGGGGCCACAACCAAGGTGGCGACCCTGAAGAAGGCGCTGTCCGAGGCCAAAGACAAAGCGGCCCAGGAGCGCATTGAGCGGGAAAAGCAAGAAGCCCGGGTAGGCCAGGTGCAGCAAGAGCTCAAGGCTCTCGCCAAAAAACATGAGTCCTTGGATCTTGACTCTAAGACGCGGGAGTCCGAGCTTGCGAAGGCGCTCGAAAGCGCACGGAGCGCCAAGGCTGAAGCCCACAAGGCCCTCCAGGAGATGGATGTGGTGAAGAAGATAGCAGCGGGCCGGCTAAGGCATTCATTATGCAAAGCAAGCATGTGAAGGAAACTTTTCTTTTACTTACCCGAGTTCGGAGCTCTCCAGGAGCGTTCGCAGATCTTCCCCGCAGTGTACTGGATGCCGCGGAGTTTTACCGAGCTAAGGAGGGGAGCTCGACGGAAAAGTTGTTCTGGTCTCAGTATACTGGGACCGAACACCCAATGCCCTTGAGCGACCAGCTGAAGCAACTGGTCGAGCTTCACAAGGCGGACGAACAGGCCATGAAGGGTCTTATAGTCCGGATGTGGCCTGGCGATCCCCTGCCTAGCAGCTACTTCGGTCTGGTGAGGCGGCTTGTGGATGCCTGCCCACGGCTTGAAGTCATAAAGCGGTCCGTCTGCATCGATGATGCATGCATGGCTTTTGCCTGGGCGAAGGTGCACTGGGCGAAGCTGGACGCCATAAAGCTGGTGAAGGAGGGGCCGCCAGAGGGCAAGGAGCATCGCTGCCCCGAAATGTATTATGACAGTGTCCTGAAGGGTTCCCGCCTTGTGGTGGAGGAATGTGCTAGAGATGTAATTTTTGAATGAACATGCTCATGTGATCCTGTAATGTGAAACGAGTTCATTTGCGCTATGCAACGCCTTTTGAATTTAAAATATTACCTTCTGTGCGGCCGCTTATAAAATCTAAGAGTTGGCTAGTCGTCGGCTTCTGCCCCCATGTAACTAGTACTGGGGTGTTCGGGATAAACCTGAGCACTCTTTATCCTAATTTTGGGTCCTTCGAGGGAGGTGTTCAGCACAACGAACCAGGCAATTGGACTATAAGGCTTTATCACTCACACTTAGCCATAGAAGTCTACAATTTTAAATTTTGGTGAAGCCCCTAGTATTCGGAAGGCCGAATTTGGGGCGCTATATACGCCTAAGTCGGGCAAGGCCGGCTCCTCGCCCGAAGCGGAAAAAGTCATTAAGGACTTGAGACCTCTCGAACAGCGACCAGCTCTTGCCTTATCATGACAGTCAGTTTTTGACTTTCTCTACTGAGGTGCTCGTCTGGAAGAACCGGGACACAATTGTAGTAGTTCTCCCTGCGCTACCTTAGCCGATATAGCGGAATGTAAGGTACCAAATCATGGGAGCCGGGCAAACCCAACTATTGACCCAAGACATGATTCGGAGCTGATGCATATAATGCTATAAGTTCGAGGTGTCGCACTGTTGAAAGTGTTCGGACTTCTCATGCCGTACTATGGGGTAAACGAAAGCCCCTGGCGTACTGACTGTACCAAAATGAACGGGTGCAAGTTGTCGTAAATGAACATATAAGAAAAAATGGATGGATAATGCAATAATAGAATAATGCTATGCATTGTTATTTAAATAATACGTCAAAGCGTACTGATACAAGTAGTGCAATAAGCAAAAAATAGGACTATTTGACATGTCCTATCCAAGGGCAAGCTGTGTATGGGTAGTAAAAACGGGTATGTCGATTGTTATGAGAGACCACCTGGGGGTTCCCTTGTACGTCTTAGCTTTCTTGCCTCCTTGGTTGTTCCTTCCCGTAATGTTTCCGGCAATCATACTGCCGGAGAGGGCTTCCAGAGAGTAAGGTCCTGAAAGAGAAAAAATGATAAAGGTATGCAGCCCCTAGGGCGGCTAAGCCGCATTATGGGACGTGCCCTGATCATGCCCCCACCTATGCCCATGATATTTTCAGTGCGTAATTATGTACGCGCGGCACGGATTTCGTCGCTTCACTAGGACTGGGACGGGGGCCGAATTGCTAGGTGAGCTCTGAACGTGCCAGGCGATCATGTTGCAGGTTACTCCGGACTCGCTTAACAGTGTCCGGGGGCTGTATCGCCGAATTGGCGGTTTGCCTTAAAAGGCTGCTTTGTGCTTCTGCTGCGAGGGCCGCAGTGTGCTCTTCCGTGCGGAGCGAGCGTTCTGTGTTTCCATTGACTGTTATGACCCCCCTAGGTCCTGGCATCTTGAGCTTGAGGTATGCGTAATGCGTTACCGCATTGAATTTTGCAAATGCAGTTTGCCCGAGCAGTGCGTGATAGCCACTACGGAACGGGATGATATCGAAGATTAACTCCTCGCTTCGGAAGTTATCCGGAGATCCGAAGAGCACGTCCAGTGTGATTGAGCCCGTGCAATGGGCCTCTACACCTGGGATGACGCCCTTAAAGGTGGTTTTGGTGGGTTTGATCCTCGAGGGATCTAACCCATTTTGCGTATTGTATCCTGATAGAGCAGGTTCAGACTGCTGCCGCCGTCCATAAGGACTCGAGTGAGGTGAAATCCATCGATGATGGGGTCTAGGACCAATGCGGCGGATCCGCCATGACGGATACTAGTGGGGTGGTCCTTGCGATCGAATGTGATCAGACAAGAGGACCATGGGTTGAACTTTTGTAACGCCCCGAGACCGCTGTGCCAGGTGTCCTCCAGTTATTCGTTGTCGTTGCCTTGTCATTGCTTGCGTGTCATGCATTGCATATCATTTCATCATGTGCATTTCATTTGCATACGTGTTCGTCTCATGCATCCGAGCATTTTCCACGTTGTCCGTTTTGCATTCCGGCGCTCCTATGTCCTCCGGTGGTCCTTTCTACCTCTTTTCATGTGCGGGTGTTAAACATTCTCGGATTGGACCGAGACTTGCCATGCGGCCTGGGTTTACTACCGGTAGACCGCCTGTCAAGTTTCGTGCCATTTGGACTTCGTTTGATACTCCAACAGTTAACCGAGGAACCGAAAAGGCCTCGTGTGTGTTGCAGCCCAACACCCTTCCAAAGTGGCCCAAAACCCACCTAAACCTCCTCCATCATCTCGGTCGTTCGATCACGATCGCGTGGCCGAAAACCACCTCATTTGGACTCTCCTAGCTCCCTCTACCTATATATATGTGATCCCCTCCAAAAATCTCGCGCAGTTGAAACCCTAAGAATCTCCCCGCACGCCGCCGGACATGTCCGTCCCGCCGCCGGACGTGTCCGCTCGCCCGGCCACCTCACCCGACCAATGGGAGCAAGACACCTCAGCACCACCGCCGCCTCCTTCCATTCAGGGGCCGCCACCTGTCCGGCGACGCGCCCCACTTCGCCGCGTCTGGCCCGCCGGCCCATCTCCGGCCCTCGCCTGAGCCGCTCCGGGCCCGAGCCGCCCGCGCACTCCTCTCGCCTGCGCCGCCCTTTGCCGCCATGCGCCGCCCCGCTCCCCGCTGGAAGCCGCGCTCCGCCGCCCCGCCACCGCGCCTGCACGCCGCCCCTCGCCTTCGGCCGCCGCGCCCGCCTGAGCCGCGCCGCCGCCCTGCACGCCGCCGCCGGCGACCCGCGTCCTCGTCACCGGCGCAACCACCGCCGCCGCCGTGCCCGAATCTGGCACCGGCCGGCCGGACCTCGCCGCCCCCCTCTCCGACCTCTACTCCGGCATCTACAGGAACTCTGTTGATCCTCGGGAAGCGCGCCACCTCAAATCCAGATCCAGATTTGGATTAGGGTTGACTTTTTGCCCTATTCTCCGTAATTTTTGGGCATTTTCATCATGGCATAACTCTGCACCCGTTGCTCCAATTCGTGCATGTAGCATATCAAAATGTTCGTCTCGACGAGTACATCATTTCATATCATTGCATCATTTTCTTTTGAGCTCATCTTGATGCTTGAAATGCTGTTGGAAGAGGGCTATGTTATGATTATGTCAGATCTGTTTCAGCAAATGGCCTTTTGTCATTTTTGCCATGATTAATGTGTGCATGCTGTGATCCTGAGCTCTACATGTGTTTTGTAGAATGCCATGCCATATTTACATGGGTGTATGCCATGTATTTTTGTGATCTTTGTGGTGACTAGCACAAGCATGCAAAGTAGCTTACTCAATGATGCTGATTTTAGGGACTTAGAATTTCACTAAGTCCTTGTCCTGTTATTGTTTTTATGCCATATGTTCATGTTGTTTCCTAGTGATCCGTGCCTCTTTTGAGGATGATCAGTAAGGATGTTTTGTTAATATTGTGGTGCTCTATACATCCATGTCTTTGTTTGCATTTATGGAGCAACCTAGCTTGAGTCAATCGAGCTCTACTTTTGCTATAAAATGATCTTGGCAGATTGTTGACATATTTAGCGATTTTGCCGAGGATGTTGCTATTGATCCGTGCATGCTATGTTATCGTTCTTGCCATATCTAGCTCCTATGCCATGTCTTCTTGATGGGTGTATGCTTAGTTTGTCATGCCATGCTCTGTAGTGAGTGCATCGAGCTCGTAAACATGCCTACTTGTTAATCTGTTTGCATGCTCCAGTTTTTCACTAAGTCTAAATATGTTTATGTTTTGCTATGTTCGCATGCTTGAAATTGTATTCTCTGATCCCTTTTGGCTCAAGGTCACTAAGGGACTTTTGTTATATGCTTAGAGTAGCTTCATTCCATGCCTTGATGTGCCATGATATGTTCCTGTAGCATGTAGTTTTCATGCTCTAAACATTGCTTCCTGATGATAAATTCTTGAATTGCTGTTAATTTCACCAAGTCTGAAACCTGATATCTTTTGCATTTTTGCCATGCCTGTTTGAGCTTACTATTGAGTGAATTAGCCATAGCTCAGTGTTCATCTTTTGTCAAGCATCATGAGTGGATACCTGCCATGTATTTTGTTGCCATGTTTGAATGCATTAGCATGTTGTTCTTGATGCATTTAGATGGTCTCGTGCTGATTATCGCAGACCGGTGCCATATTTGTTTTGCTTGCCATTTCCAAACCGTGCATCCGATTCCGGTGATCTTTATATCGATTTCAACCGAAATCAACTCACCTTTCCAGTGACACTCTTGGATTTCCAAGTTGAGGCCAGGTTCAATCATTCCTTTTCAAATCATGCATATGCATCACATAACGCATCCCGCATATCATACCATGTTCGTGTGTTGGTTGTTTACTATGTTGTGTGCTTATTTCCGGTGTTGCTTCTTCAGGTTGGTTCCGTTAACGTCGTGTTTGTGAGGACCTGTTCTACTACGTCCGTTTGTCTTCTTCATGGACTCGTTCTTCTTCCTTGCGGGATTTCAGGCAAGATGACCATACCCTCGAAATCACTTCTGTCTTTGCTTGCTAGATGCTCGCTCTTTTGCTATGCCTATGCTACGATACCTACCACTTGCTTATCATGCCTCCCATATCGTTAAGCCAAGCCTCTAACCCACCTTGTCCCAGCAAGCCGTTGTTTGGCTATGTTACCACTTTGCATAGCCCCTCTTATAGCGTTGTTAGTTGCAGGTGAAGATTGGAGCTTGTTCCATGTTTGGAACATGGATATTTTGTTGGGATATCACAATATCTCTTATTTAATTAATGCATCTATATACTTGGTAAAGGGTGGAAGGCTCGGCCTTATGCCTGGTGTTTTGTTCCACTCTTGCCGCCCTAGTTTCCGTCATATCGGTGTTATGTTCCCGGATTTTGCGTTCCTTACACGGTTGGGTTATAATGGGAACTCCTTGACAGTTCGCCTTGAATAAAACTCCTCCAGCAATGCCCAACATTGGTTTTACCATTCGCCACCTAGCCTTTTCTTTCCCTTGAGTCGGCCGGCTCAAGGGTCATCTTTATTTTAACCCCCCCCCCGGGCCAGTGCTTCTCTAAGTGTTGGTCCAACTGAGCGATGTCCGGAGCTACCAGGGGCAACTCTGGGCTGGCCTACCCGACGTCTGGCTCATCTGAGTGTGCCCTGAGAATGAGATATGTGCAGCTCCTATCGGGATTTTTCAGCACATTCGGGCGGTTTTGCTGGACTTGTTTTACCATTGTCGAGGATGTCTTGTAACCGGGATGCCGAGTCTGATCGTATTGTCTTGGGAGAAGAAATATCCTTCGTTGACCGTGAGAGCTTGTGATGGGCTAAGTTGGGACACCCCTGCAGGGATTGAACTTTCGAAAGTCGTGCCTGCGGTTATGGGCAGATGGGAATTTGTTAATGTCCAGTTGTAGAAAACCTGAAGTTTATCTTAATTAAAATGCACCAACCGCGTGTGTAATCGTGATGGTCTCTTCTCGACGGAGTCCGGGAAGTGAACACGGTGTTGGAGTTATGCTTGACGTAGGTTGTTCTAGGATCACTTCTTGATCATAGATTCTCGACCGTGCTTTGCCTTCTCTTCTCGCTCTCTTTTGCGTATGTTAGCCACCATATATGCTAGTCGCTTGCTGCAGCTCCACCTCATACCTTTTATCCCTACCTATAAGCTTAAATAGTCTTGATCGCGAGGGTGTGAGATTGCTGAGTCCCCGTGACTCACAGATACTTCCAAAACCAGCTTGCAGGTGCCGTTGAACCGTGCAGGTGACGCAACCCGGCTCAAGGAGGAGCTCGATGAAGATCTTGTCCTTTGTGTTGCTTTGTCCTAGTTGTTCAGTAGTGGAGCCTAGTTGGGACGATCGGGGATCTGTGTAGCATTTGGGGTAGTCTTCTTTTATTTTGGTTCCGTAGTCGGACCTTGATTGTATCTGGATGATGTAATGTTTTATTCATGTACTTGTGTGAAGCGGCGATTGTAAGCCAACTATGTATCCTTTTCCCCTTTATGTATGTACATGGGTTGTTTGCAAAGATTACCTCACTTGCGACATTGCTTTCAATGCGGTTATGCCTCTAAGTCGTGCTTCGACACGTGGGAGATATAGCCGCATCGAGGGCGTTACAACTTTGGGGCGATGGGCTCTATCGCATAGACGTCCCTTAGTGCACGCTTCTGTCCTCCCGTGTTGGGAATGTGGGTTCCGTATATCATGTTCACCGTCTTCACTTGTGGGGGGAACCTCTTCTGTCCTCCCATATTCGGCGGCCGGGGCTCCTCCTCGTCATCACTATGCAGCCCCTTGTCCTTGTTTTCGGCAATTAACTTGCCGGCCTGCTTGAACACCCAGCATTCTCTGTTGGTGTTATTGGCTGGCTTATCGGGGGTGCCGTGGATTTGACATGAGCGATCAAGTATGCGATCCAAACTGGACGGGCCCAGAGTACTTCTTTTGAATGCCTTTTTCCGCTAACCAGATTTAGAGCCTCTGAATACGGCATTAACTGACGTATCATCGGCGTTATCGCCGTTGTTGCGGCGCTTGTGTCTGTTACGACGTGGTCTGCCGTTGGCATCTTTAGTATCCGAAGTGCTCGGATTCCTTGATGTATTGTTGCTGCGAGCCAACCAGCTATCCATGCCCGCGCAAAAGCGGGTCATGAGTGTCGTGAGGGCTGCCATAGACTTCAACTTCTCCTGGCCGAGGTGCCGGGCGAGCCACTCATCATGGATGTTATGCTTGAATGCCGCTAAGGCCTCTGCATCCGGACAGTCGACAATTTGGTTTTTCTTAGTTAGGAACCGTGTCCAGAATTGCCTGGCCGATTCCCCTGGCTGCTGAGTTATGTGGCTCAAGTTGCCAGCATCTGGTGGTCGCACATAAGTGCCCTAGAAGTTGTCAAGGAATTCATCTTCCAAATCCTCCCAACTGCCGACGGAGTCTGCTGGTAGGCTATTCAGCCAATGCCGAGCTGGTCCTTTAAGTTTTAGTGGGAGGTACTTGATGGCATGCAGATCACCACCGTGAGCCATGTGGATGTGGAGGAGGAAATCCTCAATCCATACAGCGGGATCTGTTGTACCATCATACGATTTGATATTTACGGGTTTAAAACCCTCCGGGAATTCGTGATCCATAACTTCATCAGTGAAGCATAGGGGGTGTGCGGCGCCTCTGTGCCGGGCTATATCATGACGTAGTTCATATGAGTCTTGTCTGTTGCATTCAGCCCAGACGAATTTACTTTTAGTGTATCCGGCGTGACGGTCATCGTCCCGTGTTGGCACGCGCCCCCGTGACCCGTATATCAACCTTGCATGTTTTGCCCTGCTTTCCAATACGTCTCGCAGGTCCCGCGTGTTGCCCCAGGCCTTGATATTTTTCTTTGAGTGACGGCGGGGTGCATGCTGAACTTCAGGCTGAAACGCCTCTCTGGCTCGGCCACGAGGTGGCCAGTCAACCGCATCGTACACTGGTGATGTAGGTTTTAGTGCTTCCTCCTCGAGTCGGGGTAGCAACCTGCGCTTTGGGTAACTCTTGGAGGGGCGCTCGAGTTCGTATTCCTCAGCCGCAAGGACTTCGGTCCATCTGTCTGCTAGCAAATCTTGATCAGCCCGAAGCTGTTGTTGCTTTTTCTTCAAGCTATTTGTTGTGGCAATAAGTCGGCGCTTGAAGTGCTCCTGCTCAACGGGATCCTCAGGCATGATAAATTCTTCATCGCCAAGGCTCACCTCGTCTTCGGAGAGAGGCATGTAATTGTCCTCCTTCGATTCTCTATCTGCTGCCCGCTCTGGAGGGCTAGCTTGTTCACCCTCCCGCTCTAAATCGTGCTGGAGGGGATTGTTGTCGTCTTCGGCACTATCCGAAGTGTTATTGTCTCTCGTGCCGGTATCACTACTTTTGCTATGGTGGGACTTAGAGCGGCGCCGCTGAAGTCGACGCTTGGGTTGCTTCTTGGAGGGGTCATCCTCCGCTGTCTCGTCACCATTGCCTTCTTTGGGGGTGTCCACCATGTATATATCATATGATGAGGTGGCGGTCCAGCGCCCTATGGGCGGTGGTTCCGGTTCGTCTCCTGCATCGTTGTCCATACCGTCGATGTCTTCGGAGTAGAAGTCGAGCATGTCGGTTAAATCGTCGACAGTGGCTACTAAGTGGGTTGTGGATGGGGGGGGCAAATTTCTTCGACGTCCGCATCCCATTCTAGCCGGACATAGTTCGGCCAAGGTTCTCCTGACAAGGAAAGAGACCTTAATGAATTTAGCATGTCGCCGAAAGGTGAGTGCTTAAAGATATCCACGGAGGTGAACTCCATGATCGGCGCCCAATCGGATTCGATAGGCATGGACGCAGGCGGCTCGGAGTCCGTGGCCGGAGATGAATCCAATGGTTCGGCAACACGGCTCTCGTAAGGGGTGAAGTCAGTATCCGGCTCTATCACCACTAAGAGTGCGGCCTCTATGGCGGGGTCTATCCACCCGTCCTCGGATGGCGCAATTTGCTCCGGATTGAAGGCCGGAATAGTTGTAGGTGTGATTTCTCGAACACTGTCCGACGACAGAGTTACGTCATGCTTGTCGTGATTGTGCGGTGCACCTGACATGGTCTCAAATCCGTCGAAGATCAAGTCTCCGCGAATGTCGGCAGTGTAGTTTAAGTTTCCGAACCTGACCTGATGGCTAGGGGAGTAGCTCTCGATCTGCTCCAGATGGCCAAGCGAATTGGCCCGCAGTGCGAAGCCGCTGAATATGAAGATCTGTCCGGGGAGGAAAGCCTCAACCTGGATCGCATCGTTACCGATGATCGAAGGAGCCATCAAGCCTTGCGGTGACGGCACAGTGTAACTCTCAATGAAAGCACCAATGTCGGTGTCAAAACCGGCGGATCTCGGGTAGGGGGTCCCGAACTGTGCGTCTAAGGCGGATGCTAACAGGAGGCGGGGGACACGATGTTTCCCCAGGTTCGGGCCCTCTTGATGGAGGTAATACCCTACGTCCTGCTTGATTGATCTTGATGATATGAGTATTACAAGAGTTGATCTACCACGAGATCATAGAGGCTAAACCCTAGAAGCTAGCCTATGGTATGATTGTTGTTGTCCTACGGACAAAACCCTTTGTTTTATATAGACACCGGAGGGGGCTAGGGTTACACAGAGTCGGTTACAATGGAGGAGATCTACATATCCGTATTACCAAGCTTGCCTTCCACGCCAAGGAGAGTCCCATCCGGACACGGGACGAAGTCTTCAATCTTGTATCTTCATAATCCAACAGTCCGGCTGTCCGGAGACCCCCTAATCCAGGACTCCCTCATCGACCCTCTGCCACATTGAGTGCTCCATCACAAGATATCTTGGTCATACCTGATTCAGGTGGCCTCCATCCATGACCTGGTAACACAGTCGCTTCATTCCGGTGTAGCTCCAGTAGCGCTAGGGCCTCCTGGGTAGATCTAATAGCGGCTGTTGGGTCTCTCCCCTCTTCCCCATGTTTGATCCGGTTGCGGGAATGCCAGATCGTCCACATGATGGTGAGGATCTTTGCGCGATGTTCATCCCTGATCTGATCGCCACATAGTATATCTCTGGCCCACGAGCGTGGGTGCAGTTGAGGGAGTCTGAGATCAAACCAAGCACTAGCTTCGTTCCAAAAACGTCGTGCGTGGTAGCATTTTATTAGCGCATGCATAATATCCTCCTCTCTTGCCATGCACACTTTACAAGTGTCTACAACTAAGATGTGGCGGTACTTGAGGGTACATTCATCAGGTAGAATCCCCCGCAATACCCTCCACCAAAACACCCGTACCTTTGGGATCACTTTGAGTTTCCACAGGGCTGTCCACATATGTTTATCATCCGTTGAAGCACCGGTAGCCGTCCCTTCTTCTAGAGCTAGATGCTCGTTTTGAGTCACTAGAGCACGGTACACCGATTTAACAGTGTAGTTGTCTGATCGTTCAAAGGCACAAGCATAAAAATCTTGTCCTCCCCCTCCTGATTGGTATATTGAGAACAACATCGGCATCTGGGGCGATAAAAGTTGTCCTTATGAGATCCTGGCTCCATGACCAGTTTTCGGTGTCAATGAGATCCAAAACTGTCTAAACATTAGTGTTGGGAGGTCTAAACAAAGGTTTCATGGAGATAGTTCCGAGAATCCACTTGTCCGTCCAAACATCAATGGAGCTCCCGTCTCCCACTCTCATGACAAGTCCCGCTTGTAAAGCTTCCTGCCAGCAATGATAGCTCGCCAAGTAGCAGACACTGATTTGGGAACAGTAGCATGCAAGAAATCTGTGTCAGGAAAATAGCGGCCTTTCATTACCCTTGTGCTCAGAGAATTAGGGTTTGTCATAAACCGCCACCCATGCTTCCCGAGTAGCGCAATGTTAAACTGATGGGGATCACGAAACCCCATACCACCTTGGCACTTTGGTGTAGCCAAATTCTTCCAGGACACCCAACGTAAAGCATTTTTGTCAATGGAGCTGCTCCAAAAGAATTTTGCCATTGGTGACATCAAACTCTTGCACACCTTTTTTGTTAATAAGAATGTGCTCATGTTGTACGTTGGAATGGCCTGTACAACTGATTTCAACAATGTCTCCCTACCTACACATGCGAGTAGTTTTTCAGACCATCCCTGCATCTTCCCGCGATCTCTCTCCCCGATGTGATCGAAAGTTCCGCTTGTGATGCGGCCGATCGCAGTGGGTAGCCCCAGGTACCGCTCGCTAAAAGCCTCGACATCAATGTTGAGGACCGTTTTAAGCTGCTGCTTGAGCTGGGCCGGTGTGTTGGGGCTGAAGTATACTGCACTCTTGGCATGATTGACACACTGACCCGAAGAATCACCATAAACCCTCAGGATATCATTCAGTCTTGCTGCACTTTGGGTGTTTCCACTAATAAAGATCAAACTATCGTCTGCGAAAAGCAAGTGTGTCACCTAAGGCGATCTGTAGCTTACTCTAATACCTCTATCAATATATCCATGATTATAGTACTTCAACAGAGAGGAGAAACCCTCCGCGCACAGCAGGAAAAGAAAGGGTGAGGCTGGGTCACCTTGTCTCAGCCCACGCGAGGGTGAAAAGAATGGCAATAGCTCACCATTAACTCGGACTGAGAAGCACCAAAGACACACACTTCATGTTGAGCCTGGCAAAATCAATGTTGAAGCCCAACTTAGTGAGAATTGCCTCAAGAAAATGCCACTCGACACGGTCGTAGGCTTTCATCATATCGAGTTTGATAGCACAAGCATAGTTTTTCCCTTCTTCCGCCTTCGCATAGTGTGCACACTTTCGTATGCCACCAAGACATTGTCCGTTATGAGCCGTCCAGGGACAAACGCGCTCTGCTCTTCACTGATAATCCCCTCCGTGAATACCCTCAATCGGTTTGTCACACATTTTGAAGCAATCTTATATAGAACCGAACAAAGAGAGATAGGCATGTACTATGATATAGACTGAGGATGCCGTAGCTTGGGGATCAAAGTGATCGAAGTGTCATTCAAACCCACAAGTAGTTCCCCTCTGTTTAAGAAATCCAAAACTGCCTCGGTTACAGCCTCACCAAGCAAGCTCCAGTGACGCTGATAGAACCCCGCGGTAAAACCGACTACCCCGGTGCTTTGGAGGGAGCCATTTGAAACAAAGTTGTCCTGACTTCCCCTGTTGTATAGGGTTTCGTTAACTCTACATTCATGTCCTCCGTAACCTTGGCTGGAACATGGTCGAGCAGTTCTGTAGAGTCCCTAAAACCTTGAGACTCATACAAGTTATGATAGAACGACTGAACCTCAGTCTTGTCTTCCTCTTCATTTGCACAAAACGAGCCATCCGATCTACATAAACCCTGAATTCTGTTGATACGTTTCCTTTGTGCCTCCTGAGCTTGAAAATACGAAGTATTACGGTCACCTTCTCTCAGCCAGGGAACACGGGATCGCTGCCGTAACCAGATCTCTTCCTGATGCAGGGCCTCGCGCAGCTGTCTTACCACTGTTTTCTCCTCCTCTGTAGGCCCTCGGCCCACCGAACGAATTGTAGGTTATCGAGTCTCTTCTGTAGCTGTCTGAGACGGCGGGTTAAGCAGCCAAACTCGCGGGTCCCCCAAGGTTCAAGTGTTTCCTTCGGATGATGCAGTGAATCCGCAATACCTTGAAGGCCCGGTCCTCTATTTGCCTACTGCCACGCATTGGTGACAATACGATCATAGTCCACATGCGATGACCAAACATTTTCATATCTGAACTGTCTCTTTGCACGTGACATGTTCATGATCTTATCCCTTATCTCCGCTACAACATAGCAATGATCAGATTCGACAGAAGGAACATGCTTGATTCTGATATATTGAAAATGTTGCCGGAATTCCTCATTGGCAAAGACCCTTTCTAGCCTTGCCTTAACATTCGCGTCACTCGCTTGACGATTGTCCCAGGTGTACGCAGTGCCTGACCACCCCAAATCTTGGAGAGCCACTTCGTCGGTGACTTCTCTGAATGCTCTCATCTGTCTCTCCGTCCTAGCAGCCCGACTAAAATGTTCATCAGAGAAGAGAGTTTCATTAAAATCACCCAAACATATCCATGCAGCATGCGGTATGTTATACAAAGTGCGTAGGAAACGCCAACTGTGATGCCTATCTTCAGCTCGGGGCGCCCCATAGAAACCAGTAAACCTCCATTGAAAGGAGTCTTGCTCTTTAAATTTAACAGAAACATCAATGTGACTAGCACTATAATTTTTGAGATCCACAAGAACATCATGCGACCAAAACAACCCAATGCCACCACTTAGACCAACACTATCCACTGCAAAGCACCCGCCGAAGCCTAGATGTCTCTACAAGTCCTCAACTCTCTTCCCTTCGATTTTTGTTTCCATGACGAAGAGAAGAGTGGGTCCTTCTAGCTTCACAATATCGAACCGCCTCGGGGTTCCCAAGCCCCCGGCAGTTCCAAGAGAGGCAACTCATTGGGATGGGCTGGACCGATCAATGGTCTCTGCCGAGTTGTCAGGCGTGGGCCTCTTCTTCTTTGGTTCGCAAACTAGGTCCTCATCATCTTCTCCCCCTGCAGTGCTCGTGCTCGGATCCTCCCCCTATAGTGCTCGTGCTCGGATCAAGTTCTCCAGGGTTTTGTGCCACCGTCAGAAGCAACTGCTTTGGTTTGTAGACTGTTGTAGGTCCCTCCTTCCTCTTGTAGCGGATGTTCTCTTTGTTCTTAAGGGGAGAGACCACCTCTTCCCCCCCATCTTGCTTCGATTTTGTTCTAGAATTCCTTGTCTCTTGCTTGCTTCCATGATCAGACTTCTGTCCCCTAGAGGAGTTGTCGCTACTGGCTGGATATCTGGTCTCATCAGGAGCTCGCAATGACAGCCCAAACGGCAGCTCTCCCTTGTCATCTCGTGAGCCAGGGTTAGAGCAGTAAAGATCCGAGTGGCCCAGCCTTCCACAAGAGAAATAGAAGTATGGAATCTGCTCATATTGTATGTCATAGGGATCCACCTTCTTCCTCCTTGCCGAATCTATGAGCACCCATCTCCTGAGCGGTTTATTGACATCCACCGAAACCCTTGCTCCGAGATAGCCTCAAGATCGAACTTAGCAATCTGCACCTCCTTATCAATCATCCATGCTATTGGGAGACTCCATGCATCATCTCTCAGGTTGTATGGTAAATTCAAAACCCTAGCCCAAACTTGTAGTCGATCAAACATGACCTCATCAGGGCGCATGCACTCTTCGAACTCAGCCAGGATGACCGCGTTCTTGTTGATGTGCCAGGGCGATCCCGCCCAAACTCTATCATGATCACGCTGGGCCTCAAATTCAGCAACAAAAGTGTTCGCCCCAGTTGATCGGAATTGCAGTCCTCTAGGGTTTCCCCAAGCCGGTCGCAAAGCGTTGCCAATGGTATGAATATGATACAGGTTTCGGTAGAGAACCTTCCCTGCCAGCAACCACTTCGCCAGAGCATCGTCCTGCCGGTCATCTATCACGAGAGGAGTCGCCTCCTCTTCGGATATATCCAGCTTCCCCAGAGCTTCCTATAGTTTCTCCCTCGCCGATCTAGGGTTGGTCGAACTATTGGGGAACGTAGTAATTTCATAATTTTCCCACTCACACGCAGGAACATGGTGATGCATAGCAACGAGAGGGAAGAGTGTTGTCTATGTACCCTCGTAGACCATTCGCGGAAGCGTTATATCAACGCGGTTGATGTAGTCATACGTCTTCACGACCCGACCGATCCAAGTACCGAAAGCACGGCACCTCCAAGTTCTGCACATGTTCGGCTCGGTGACGTCATCTCCTTCTCGATCCAGCAAGAGGAACGGAGTAGTAGATGAGTTCTGGCAGCACGACGGCGTGGTGACGGTGTTGGTGAAGAACAATCTTCGCAGGGCTTCGCCTAAGCACTACGAAAACTATGACGGAGGATAAACTAGAGGGGATGGGGTTGCCGGCACACGGCTTGGTGTTTCCTGATGTGTCTTGGGTGCTAGCCCTACCCCTCTATTTATATGTTGAGCCTTGGGGTCGAAACTTGGAGTAAAAGCCTCCACAAAGTCAGTTTCACCCGAAAGGCAAGAGTCCTCGGACTCCAGGGCCAGACGCCAGGGTTTCCGGCGTCTGGACCCAAACGCCAGGCACCCTGGCGTCTGGCCCCTGGACTTCGCAAAACTTCCTTTTGCGCTTTCCAAAAACCTTGTGGGCTTTCCCCTTTGGCCCAAATAAAGTGGTCTCGTACCCAAACATTTCGGGAAACATTCAGAACCCCTTCCGGTGAATTCCGGAACCCTTCCGGTGACTAAACACTATTATCCCATATATCAAACTTTATCTCCAGACCATTCCAGAGTTCCTTGTCATGTTCGTGATCTCATCCCGGACTCCGAACAACATTCGGTTACCAACATACATAACTCATATAGTACTATATCGTCAACGAACGTTAAGCGTGCGGACCCTACGGGTTCGAGAACTATGTAGACATGACCGAGACACCTCTCTGGTCAATAACCAATAGCGGGACCTAGATTCTCATATTGGCTCCTAGATATTCTACGAAGATCTTTACCAGTCAGACCGCATAACAACATATGTTGTTCCCTTTGTCATCGGTATGTTACTTGCCCGAGATTCGATCCTCGGTATCTCAATACCTAGTTCAATCTCGTTACCGGCAAGTCTCTTTACTCGTTCCGTAATACATCATCCCGCAACTAACTCATTAGTTGTAATGCTTGCAAGGCTTATAGTGATGTGCATTACCGAGTGGGCCCAGAGATACCTCTTCGACAATCGGAGTGACAAATCCTAGTCTCGAAATACGCCAACCCAACAAGTACCTTCTGAGACACCTATAGAGCACCTTTATAATCACCCAATTACATTGTGATGTTTGGTAGCACACAAAGTGTTCCTCCGGTAAACGGGAGTTGCATAATCTCATAGTTATAGGAACATGTATAAGTCATGAAGAAAGCAATAGCAACAAACTAAACGATCAAGTGCTAAACTCACGGAATGGGTCAAGTCAATCACATCATTCTCCTAATGATGTGATCCCGTTAATGAAATGACAACTCTTTATCTATGGCTAGGAAACATAACCATCTTTTATCAACGAGCTAGTCAAGTAGAGGCAATACTAGTGACACTTTGTTTGTCTATGTATTCACACATGTATCATGTTTCCGGTTAATACAATTCTAGCATGAATAATAAACATTTATCATGTATAAGGAAATAAATAATAACTTTATTATTGCCTCTAGGGCATATTTCCTTCAGTCTCCCACTTGCACTAGAGTCAATAATCTAGTTCACATCTCCATGTGATTTAACACCAATAGTTCACATCACCATGTGATTAAAACCCATAGTTCACATCGTCATGTGACCAACACCCAAAGGGTTTACTAGAGTCAACAATCTAGTTCACGTCGCTATGTGATTAACACCCAAAGAGTAATAAGGTGTGATCATGTTTTGCTTGTGAGAGAATTTTAGTCTACGGGTCTGGCACATTCAGATCTATATGTATTTTGCAAATTTCTATGTCAACAATGCTCTGCACGAAGCTACTCTAGCTAATTGCTCCCACTTTCAAAATGTATCCAGATTGAGACTTAGAGTCATCTGGATTAGTGTCAAAAATTTCATCGACGTAACCCTTTACGACGAACCTTTTTGTCACTTCAGTAATCGAGAAACATATCCTTATTTCACTAAGGATAATTTTGACCGCTGTCCAGTGATCTACTCCTAGATCACTATTGTACTCCCTTGCCAAAAACAATGTAGGGTATATAGTAGATCTGGTACACAGTATGGCATATTTTACAGAACCTATGGCCAAGGCATAGGGAATGACTTTCATTCTCTTTCTCTCTTCTGCCACGGTCGGGCTTTGAGTGTTACTCAGTTTCACACCTTGTAACACAGGCAAGAACTCTTCCTTTGACTGTTCCATTTTGAACTACTTCAAAATCTTGTCAAGGTATGTACTCATTGAAAAACTTATCAAGTGTCTTGATCTATATCTATAGATCTTGATGCTCAATATGTAAGCAGCTTCACTGAGGTCTTTCTTTAAAAAACTCCTTTCAAACACTCCTTTATGCTTTGCAGAATAATTCTACATTATCTCCGATCAACAATATGTCATTCACATATACTTATCAGAAATGTTGTAGTGCTCCCACTCACTTTCTTGTAAATACAGGCTTCACCGCAATTCTATATAAACTATATGCTTTGATCAACTTATCAAAGTGTATATTCCAACTCCGAGATGCTTGCACCACTCCATAGATGGATCGCTGGAGCTTGCATATTTTGTTAGCACCTTTAGGATTGACAAAACCTTCTGGTTGCATCATATACAACTATTCTTTAATAAATCCATTAAGGAATGCAGTTTTGTTTATCCATTTGCCAGATTTCATAAAATGCGGTAATTGCTAACATGATTCGGACAGACTTAAGCATAGATACGAGTGAGAAACTCTCATCGTAGTCAACACCTTGAACTTGTCGAAAACCTTTTGCGACAATTCTAGCTTTGTAGATAGTAACACTACTATCAGCGTCCGTCTTCCTCTTGAAGATCCATTTAATCTCAATGGCTCGCCGATCATTGGGCAAGTCAATCAAAGTCCATACTTTGTTCTCATACATGGATCTCATCTTAGATTTCATGGCCTCAAGCCATTTCGCGGAATCTGGGCTCATCATCGCTTCCTCATAGTTCGTAGGTTCGTCATGGTCAAGTAACATGACCTCCAGAACAGGATTACCGTACCACTCTGGTGCGGATCTCACTCTTGTTTACCTACGAGGTTCAGTATTAAATTGATCTGAAGTTACATCATCATCGTCATTAGCTTCCTCACTAATTGGTGTAGTAGTCACAAGAACAATTTTCTGTGATGAACTACTTTCCAATAAGGGAGCAGGTATAGTTACCTCATCAAGTTCTACTTTCCTCCCACTCACTTCTTTCGAGAGGAACTCCTTCTCCAGGAAGGA
Organism: Triticum urartu; assembly: GCF_056163025.1. NCBI lineage: Eukaryota > Viridiplantae > Streptophyta > Magnoliopsida > Poales > Poaceae > Triticum > Triticum urartu. Next base: position 427,767,244 of record NC_141876.1, read on the forward strand.
TCCATTCTCAGCAATGAATGCCTTGCCTTTGGATCTGTGATAGAAGGTGTACCCAACAGTCTCCTTTGGGTATCCTATGAAGACACATTTCTCTGATTTGGGTTCGAGCTTATCAGGTTGAAGCTTTTTCACATAAGCATCGCAGCCCCAAACTTTAAGAAACGACAACTTTGGTTTCTTGCCAAACCATAGTTCATAAGGCGTCGTCTCAACGGATTTCGATGGTGCCCTATTTAACGTGAATGCAGCAGTCTCTAAAGCATAACCCCAAAATAATAGCGGTAAATTAGTAAGAGACATCATAGATCGCACCATATCTAGTAAAGTACGATTACGACGTTCGGACACACCATTACGTTGTGGTGTTCCGGGTGGCGTGAGTTGCGAAACTATTCCGCATTGTTTCAAATGTAGACCAAACTCGTAACTCAAATATTCTCCTCCATGATATGATCGTAGAAACTTTATTTTCTTGTTACGATGATTTTCAACTTCACTCTGAAATTCTTTGAACTTTTCAAATGTTTCAGACTTATGTTTCATTAAGTAGATATACCCATATCTGCTCAAATCATCTGTGAAGGTGAGAAAATAATGATATCCGCCATGAGCTTCAATATTCATTGGACCACATACATCTGTATGTATGATTTCCAACAAATCTGTTGCTCTCTCCATAGTTCCGGAGAACGGCGGTTTTGTCATATTGCCCATGAGGCACGGTTCGCAAGTACCAAGTGATTCATAATCAAGTGGTTCCAAAAGTCCATCAGTATGGAGTTTCTTCATGCGCTTTACACCGATATGACCTAAACGGCAGTGCCACAAATAAGTTGCACTATCATTATCAACTTTGCATCTTTTGGCTTCAACATTATGGATATGTGTATCACTATTATCGAGATCCAACGAACCATTTTCATTGGGTGTATGACCATAGAAGGTTTTATTCATGAAAACAGAACAACAATTATTCTCTAACTTAAATGAATAATTGTTTTGCAATAAACATGATCAAATCATATTCATGCTCAACGCAAACACCAAATAACATTTATTTAGGTTTAACACTAATCCCGAAAGTATAGGGAGTGTGTGATGATGATCATATCAATCTTGGAACTACTTCCAACACACATCGTCACTTCACCCTTAACTAGTCTCTGTTCATTCTGCAACTCCCGTTTCGAGTTACTACTCTTAGCAACTGAACCAGTATCAAATACCGTGGGGTTTCTATAAACACTAGTAAAGTACACATCAATAACATGTATATCAAATATAGCATTGTTCACTTTGCCATCCTTCTTATCCGCCAAATACTTGGGGCAGTTCCGCTTCCAGTGACCAGTCCCTTTGCAGTAGAAGCACTTAGTCTCAGGCTTAGGTCCAGACTTGGGCTTATTCACTTGAGCAGTGATACGTCTCCAACGTATCTATAATTTTTGATTTCTCCATGCTACTTTATCTACTGTTTTGGACTATATTGGGCTTTATTTTCCACTTTTATATTACTTTTGGGACTAACCTATTAACCGGAGGCCCAGCCCAGGATTGTTGTTTTTTGCCTATTTCAGTATTTCGAGGAAATAGAATATCAAACGGAGTCCAAACGGAATGAAACCTTCGGGAACGTGATCTTCTCAGCGAACGTGATCCAGGAGACTTGGACCCTACTCCAAGAAGTTTCCGGGGAGGTCACGAGGGTGGAGGGCGTGCCCCCTGGGCGCGCCCCCTTGCCTCGTGGGCCCCTCGGAGCTCCACCGACGTGCTCCTTCCTCCTATATATACCTACGTACCCCCATTAGACCAGACACGGAGCCAAAAACCTAATTCCACCGCCGCAACTTCCTGTATCCACGAGATCCCATCTTGGGGCCTGTTCCGGAGCTCCGCCGGAGAGGGCATCCATCACGGAGGGCTTCTACATCAACACCATAGCCCTTCCGATGAAGTGTGAGTAGTTTACTTCAGACCTTCAGGTCCATAGCTAGTAGCTAGATGGCTTCTTCTCTCTTTTTGGATCTCAATACAATGTTCTCCCCCTCTTTCGTGGAGATCTATTCGATGTAATCTTCTTTTTGCGGTGTGTTTGTTGAGACTGATGAATTGTGGGTTTATGATCCAACTTATCTATGAATAATATTTGAATATTCTCTGAATTCTTTTATGTATGATTGAGTTATCTTTGCAAGTCTCTTCAAATTATCCGTTTGGTTTGGCCAACTAGATTGGTAGTTCTTGCAATGGGAGAAGTGCTTAGCTTTGGGTTCAATCTTGCGGTGTCCTTACTCAGTGACATAAAGAGTTGCAAGGCACGTATTGTATTGTTGCCATCAAGGATAACAAGATGGGGTATTTATCATATTGCATGAATTTATTCCTCTACATCATGTCATCTTGCTTAAGGCGTTACTCTGTTTTTAACTTAATACTCTAGATGCATGCTGGATAGCGGTCGATGAGTGGAGTAATAGTAGTAGATGCAGGAAGGAGTCGGTCTACTTGTCACGGACGTGATGCCTATATACATGATCATACCTAGATAACCTCATAACTATGCTCAATTCTATTAATTGCTCAACAGTAATTTGTTCACCCACCGTAGAATATCTATGCTCTTGAGAGAAGCCACTAGTGAAACCTATGGCCCCCGGGTCTATTCTCATCATATCAATCTCCATTACTTTATTTTACTTGTTTTGATTTTACTTTTCACTTTGCATCTTTATACCAAAAATACCAAAAATATTATCTCTATCAGATCTCACTCTCGTAAGTGACCATGAAGAGATTGACAACCCCTAAGCGTTGGTTGCGAGTTGTTACCGTTTTGTGCAGGTATGAGGGACTTGCGCATGACCTCCTACTGGATTGATACCTTGGTTCTCAAAAACTGAGGGAAAAACTTACGCTAATGTGCTGCATCACCCCCTCCTCTTCGGGGAAAACCAATGCTAGCTCGAGACGTAGCAAGCAGCAACTTGCTTGTCGTTCTTCTTGAAGTTCCCTTTCTTTCCTTTTTCCCTTTTCTTGAAACTAGTGGTCTTGTTAATCATCAACACTTGATGCTCTTTCTTGATTTCTACCTTCATCGATTTCATCATCATGAAAAGCTTGGGAATCGTTTTCGTCATCCCTTGCATACTATAGTTCATCACGAAGTTCTACTAACTTGGTGATGGTGACTAGAGAATTCTGTCAATCACTATTTTATCTGGAAGATTAACTCCCACTTGATTCAAGAGATTGTAGTACCCAGACAATCTGAGCACATGCTCACTGCTTGAGCTATTCTCCTCCATCTTTTAGCTATAGAACTTGTTGGAGACTTCATATCTCTCAACTCGGGTATTTGCTTGAAATATTAACTTCAACTCCTGGAACATCTCATATGATCCATGTCGTTCAAAACGTCTTTGAAGTCTCGATTCTAAGCTGTTAAGTATGGTGCACTAAACTATCAAGTAGTCATCATATTGAGCATGCCAAACGTTCATAACATCTGCATCTGCTCCTGCAATAGGTCTGTCACCCAGCGGTGCATCAAGGACATAATTCTTCTGTGCAGCAATGAGGATAATCCTCAGATCATGGATCCAATCCGCATCATTGCTACTAACATCTTTCAACTTAGTTTTCTCTAGGAACATATCAAAAAATAAAGGGATAAGTATATTTTTCGTCCTCGAACTCTGGCGATAGTATAGGAATGGTCCCTCAACTCCGAAACCGGTAAAACTCAGTCCCTCAACTATTTAAACCGGATAATTTCCGTCCCTCGCGGCACCTTAAGTGGTTTTGGTATGACCTGGACCCGGTTTTGACTAAAATTGTACACGTGGCTGGTTTTGACTGCCATGTCACTTAAGTGTCCCTGAATCTCTCTCTCTCCCGTGCATTCTCTCGATCCCATCTCGCAGACGAACCCTAAACCTAGCAGCAGCGGCGGCGGCGGAGAATCCCTCATGGGCTGCGGCGGCGGCGGTTGCGGCGGCTGGCGGTGAGGCGAAACTAAGACGGCGCGGCAGCGTGGCCTGTGAGGCGCGGCGATTGCTCCTGTGAGGTGCGACGCTGGCTGGCTGGCTAGGCACGGGAGCGACGGCAGCGTGATTTAGGCAGCGACGGTGATTCAGGCTGGGGTCGCCCGTTGAATCCCTTGGCTGGGCAAGCAGATGGCAACCTCGCTCACTTCAAGTCGCTCCCGTGGGTCTTGTTCTTCACCATCGATCCCTCTCGGCCGCTCCTCCCCCATTCCCTACTGTGAGGGGCCATTGGATTATCAGTCGGTGATTAAGTGCGACTGTGGCAACAAGGCAGCAAGATGGATATCATGGAGCAATGCTAATCCTGGAAGGAGGTATGTGAAATGCATGAGAGATCGGGTGAGTAAAATTCTGTACAAATTTTCACATGATTTGTTGCTTATTATGTACATTGTGAAGGGGATTAATTCAGGTTTTCTGTTGGCAGTTTCCCAACAGATGCAACTTGTTTGAATTTGTCGATGATCCAACTCCTCCTCACCTCGCCCAACTGATTATCGATCTCCGAGATGCTGTTTTGTCACTGAAGAAGGAGAAGCAAGTGGTATGTACTGAAAGAGATGACCTTGAGATGGCAAGGATTGCTGATTATGCTGAAATGGAGCCCCTAAGGCATGCATTGCGTAAGAAGGACCAGATGTTGATGGAGAAGGATGAGCTGCTGTTGCACAAGACAACTGAATTACATGTGCAAAAGAAGAGGAATGTGATGTTGTTTGTTGTACTGATGTGTTTTATTAGTGTTGTTCTGTATCGTGTCATGTAGCAATTGTAGACAAGTAGACGAGAACTGAATGTGCCATGTAAATTGTCCTATGTTATTTATGAAAATTTGGGTTTGCTCAGAACATTTTAGTCACATGTTTGTCCAGTTTGGACAGAGTACAGAACAGATTTCAAGACAAACATAATCTGACATAACCACAAACATAGTACTGATTAGTCTTACAAGCAAACCACAAGGGAATTTCTTAGTCTGACAAAGCAAATGAGAGATAGTACTGATTACTCTTGCAAGCAACCACAAACATGAATTCTGACATAACCACAAGGGAACATCAGTACAAGTACAGTACTAGTCCAGTAGTTTTGCTGGGACTTTCTTTGCTCTTTTATTTCCTCCAACTTGAGCACTTGCAGCACCAGATGTAACATTGACTGTAAATGATGAACTAGACTGCACGTTCACTGTCACATTTTTTACAGCAATATTGGAGGAAGCCTTCATCTTGTGCTTAGGCAGTCCTAGGGATTTATTTGCCCTCTTTTGCATAGGACCAAAGTTCTCATCAGTTGTAGATGCTCTTTTTCGGCTGGTGCTTTGTTGGGATGTTTTCACATTTGCCTGACAAGGGAAGAAAGATTTAACATCAGCAAAAAAATCATTTACAAGATTTAACATCAGCATGGTTATGTGTATTGTACCTGGGAACTAGACATCTTGGAGGCTTTTGCATTGCTTCTGGACTTGGTAAATGATCTAGCGGCATTTCCTGAAGCTGCATTTTGTCCAACAGTAGCTGCTCCATTTGAACTTGAAGCGGCATTTCCTGGACATGTAGTTTTATTGTGACCAGTGCACTTGCATTTCCTGCATCTAATCAAAGTTCCAACCCTCGAAACTTTGGTAGCTTTTGGTTTTTCAGTACCCTCTCTTTTTCTCTCTTTCCGAGGCCTTCCTGGCATCTTAACATATCCAGGGGCTAGTGGTTTAGGCTTGTCTGATTCTGGCCAACCTTGGGGTCCTTCAACTGGTTGCAGGTAATATGCATAGGTTTTCTTGAATGCTTCCACTGAGTAACAACTAGCCACATAACCATGTAACTGGTTGGTGTGTTGATGGATTGCAGAGACGGCATGAGCACAAACTATACCAGATAACTGCCAATATCTACAGCTATAGGTCATTTGATTGAGATCAACTGTAAACCTTTGAGATCCATGTTGCACCTCAAAACAGTTATTTCCATTGCTAACTGCATGACATATACCAGATACATCGATGGCCTTGCTTAATTTCTTGTTTATATTAGGACATATAAGATCATCCCATTTCTCACACTTGTCTCTGTTCTCTTGTATTTTAACCATCACCATTCTCCTGATTGTCTCTAGCATGAAAAGAATTGGGAGAAACCTAGCTTCTACTATCCACTTGTTAAAACTTTCGCACATATTATTGTCGACAGAGTCACAATTGCTACCTAGTTTGAACCATGCCTACACCAATGCTTTGGATCAGTTTTCAACATTGCTCTAGATCCAAGGACTGTAAGTTGAGCAAGCTTGGCTCTGCAATAGTTGAAAAAGCTTACACTTGCAGCCTTTGCACAAGCCCAGAATGGCTTCTGCCATTCCTTGTTCTTGAACTTCATCCTCCAGTTGGCATAAATATGCCTGGCACAATTCCTATGTTTAGCCCTCGGTGCCCAGTTTGAAACTGCGGTGATGATACCCTTCTGTTGTCTGATATAATCACCCAACCTTCACCATCTAGCACATTCACATCTCTGAAAAGTAATGAACAAAACCAGTCCCAACTATCATTGTTCTCTTTTTCAACAACTGCCCAAGCCAAAGGGTACATCTGGTTGTTGGCATCCCTCCCTACTACACATAAAAGCTCTCCATTGGTTGCTCCCTTGAAAAAGCAGCCATCAAGTCCAATAACCTTCCTACAGCCAGCCATGAACCCTTTTTTGCATGCCTCTAAGCAGATATATATCCTTTGGAAGATAGGCTTCACTTGATTTGGTTCCAATTTAACCTCTACTGTGCTACCTGGGTTACTCCTTAATAGCTCCAACTGATAGTCAAATATTCTGCTATATTGACCTTTCCTTGCATCCAGCCACTTTTTCATCAAAATCTTCTTAGCTCTCTTCACCTGAGCAATAGTCACATTGGCAAACATATCTTCTTGAATGTGTTGTTTCAAGCTTGAAATCTTCCACATTGGATTAGATCTAATTAGCTTGTCATACTTGGCAGCAATTCTTGTTGAGTTAACTACCTTATTGTCCTTCCTTTTTGGGCATAAATGAACATCATGAAAAGAGCTGATCTGCCAACTACATGATCTAGTGGTTTTACTCAAAAGACATACCCAAGGACATGTTGGCCAATCACACTTTGCCCTAACTCTTGCCTTGTCATTTTTGGGAAATCTGGTAAGCTTCTTGTGATGCAGACCATATCTGATAATTGCTTGCCTAAATTCTTCCTTGCCATCAAACTTCATACCAAGAGTAAACTCTGGTACATCCCCTTTGTCCTTGAACCTTCTATATCTAGACTTGAATGTCTTGACTTCACCATCACTGCCAATCTCATCGAATGAATCATACAAATCAAAGCTATCTTCATATGCAGTACCATTTCCATCATTTTCCTCCCCCACCTTATTTGATGACCCTATTGCAGGCCCACCATCCAGCATAGCATCATCAAGGTGCTCTAGTTGTCCAGCCTTCATCTTTGCCTTATACTCCTTATATTTCTCGTTGATCTCGACAGCCTCTTCATCTTCATCGGAAATGATGTCATCATCAGGGCAGTAATCACTCTCGCTGCTATCCTCGTCTTCATCTTCTTCTGAATTTTCATGCGCAACATCCGAATTTTCATTTGTAGCATCTGAATTTTCCTCTTCAGGCTCTTTTGAGTTACTGATTGCAACACAATCATTGTCTGCAGGTGGACAAGTAGCCAATGCGACAAAATGATCTACATCTCCCTCTGATTCACTACTAGCATTCGGACCCATCAGAAGATCAACATCTCTGCCTGGATCCCTGTCGTGTTCGTCGTTTTCAGAATTTGGATATAGCTCCACATATATTTCAGCTATACTTCCAACAGCAACACAATCTCTAATATGCTTGCAATCGGTGTCTAAAGCAACCATTTTTAGACCACAAACCATCTCTTTTCCAGGATATAACCAATGAAACATCTTGTCATCCTTTATTTGGCAGTGCATACCAAAACTCTGAACCAGATCAAAAAAACAGAAGTTCTTGCGATAAACAAATGACATGGCCTCTTTTCCCCTACTATATTCAAGTGTTTTCCCATCATTCAAAAACTGGCCTTCAAAATGAAATCTGATGAATAGCACGTCTCCAGGATCCATTTGACTGGCCTAGTTTATACAAGAGACAAGCACAACGTGAGGCCTGCCCTTGCTCCTGAATGTAAGATTTCAATGAGTGCACGCACAAATTACCTCCGGCAATCGAGCTCCTTGTCGTGGGTCAAGGCCGTCGCCGCTTGAATCGTCGTTGCCGCCGCTCCCCTACCCAGCCGACCAGCAACCGCCGTGCCTCACAGGCCCCGCCGTCGCGTCACCGTAGTTCCACCTCACCACCGGCCGCCGCAGCCCATGAGCGATTCGCCGCTGCCGCTGCTAGGTTTAGGGTTCGTGTGTGAGATGGGGATCGAGAGAATGCACAAGAGAGAGAGAGATTTCGGGACACTTAAGTGACATGGCGGTCAAAACCAGCCACGTATACAGTTTTAGTCAAAACCGGGTCCAGGTCATAGCAAAACCAAAGTGCCGCGGGGGACGAAAAGTATCCGGTTTAAATAGTTGAGGGACTGAGTTTTACCGGTTTCGTAGTTGAGGGACGATTCCTATACTATCGCCAGAGTTTGAGGACGAAAAATATACTTATCCCAAAAATAAAATAGACGAGCTAAACGCGAGCTATTGATCTACAACATAGATATGCTAATACTACCAGGACTAAGTTCATGATAAATTAAAGTTCAATTAATCATATTACTTAAGAACTCCCACTTAGATAGACATCCCTCTAATCATCTAAGTGATCACGTGATCCATATCAACTAAACCATGTCCGATCATCACGTGAGATGGAGTAGTTTTAATGGTGAACATCACTAAGTTGATCATATCTACTATATGGTTCACGCTCGACCTTTCGGTCTCCGTGTTCCGAGGCCATATCTGCATATGCTAGGCTCATCAAGTTTAACCTGAGTATTCTGCATGTGCAAATCTGGCTTGCACCCATTGTAGATGGATGTAGAGCTTATCACACCCGATCATCACGTGGTGTCTAGGCACGACGAACTTTGGCAATGGTGCATACTCAGGGAGAACACTTTTATCTTGAAATTTAGTGTGAGATCATCTTATAATGCTACCGTCAATCAAAGCAAGATAAGATGCATAAAAGATAAACATCACATGCAATCAATATAAGTGATATGATATGGCCATCATCATCTTGTGCTTGTGATCTCCATCTCCGAAGCATCGTCATGATCACCATCATCACCGGCGCGACACCTTGATCTCCATCGTATCATCGTTGTCGTCTCGCCAATCTTATGCTTCTACGACTATCACTAATGCTTAGTGATAAAGTAAAGCATTACAGGGCGATTGCATTGCATACAATAAAGTGACAACCATATGGCTCCTGCCAGTTGCCGATAACTCGGTTACAAAACATGATCATCTCATACAAAAAAATTTAGCATCATGCTTTGACCATATCACATCACAACATGCCCTGCAAAAACAAGTTAGACATCCTCTACTTTGTTGTTGCAAGTTTTACGTGGCTGCTACGGGCTGAGCAAGAACCGTTCTTACCTAAGCATCAAAACCACAACGACAGTTCGTCAAGTTAGTGATGTTTTAACCTTCTCAAGGACCGGGCATAGCCACACTCGGTTCAACTAAAGTTGGAGAAACTGACACCCGTCAGCCACCTGTGTGCAAAGCACGTCGGTAGAACCAGTCTCGCGTAAGCGTACGCGTAATGTCGGTTCGGGCCGCTTCATCCAACAATACCGCCGAACCAAAGTATGACATGCTGGTAAGCAGTATGACTTATATCGCCCACAACTCACTTGTGTTCTACTCGTGCATATAACATCTACGCATAAAACCTGGCTCGGATGCCACTGTTGGGGAATGTAGTAATTTCAAAATTTTCCTACGCACACGCGGGATCATGGTGATGCATAGCAACGAGTGGGAAGAGTGTTGTCTACGTACCCTCGTAGACCATTCGCGGAAGCATTATATCAACGCGGTTGATGTAGTCGTACGTCTTCACGACCCGACCGATCCAAGTACCGAAAGCACGGCACCTCCGAGTTCTGCACACGTTCGGCTCAGTGACGTCCTCGCCTTCTCGATCCAGCTAGAGGGACGAAGTAGTAGATGAGTTCCGGCAGCACCACGGCATGGTGACGGTGTTGGTGAAGAACAATCTCCGCAGGGCTTCGCCTAAGCACTACGAAAACTATGACGGAGGATAAACTAGAGGGGATGGGGTTGCCGGCACACGGCTTGATGTTTCTTGATGTGTCTTGGGTGCTAGCCCTACCCCTCTATTTATATGTTGAGCCTTAGGGTCGAAACTTGGAGTAAAAGCCTCCACAAAGTCGGTTTCAGCCGAAAGACAAGAGTCCTTCTCGGACTCCAGGGCCAGACGCCAGGGTTTCCGGCGTCTGGACCCAGACGCCAGGGACCTTGGCGTCTGGCCCCTGGACTCCGCAAAACTTACTTTTGCGCTTTCCAAAAACCTTGTGGGCTTTCCCCTTTGGCCCAAATAAAGTGTTCTCGTACCCAAACATTTCGGGAAACATCCGGAACCCCTTCCGGTGAATTCCGGAACCCTTTCGGTGACTAAACACTATTATCTCATATATCAAACTTTATCTCCGGACCATTCCAGAGTTCCTCGTCATGTTCGTGATCTCATCCCGGACTCCGAACAACATTCGGTTACCAACATACATAACTCATATAGTACTATATCGTCAACGAACGTTAAGCGTGCGGACCCTATGGGTTCGAAAACTATGTAGACATGACCGAGACACCTCTCTGGTCAATAACCAATAGCGGGACCTGGATGCCTATATTGGCTCCGACATATTCTACGAAGATCTTTATCGGTCAGACCGCATAACAACATATGTTGTTCCCTTTGTCATCGGTATGTTACTTGCCCGAGATTCGATCGTCGGTATCTCAATACCTAGTTCAATCTCGTTACCGGCAAGTCTCTTTACTCGTTCTGTAATACATCATCCCGCAACTAACTCATTATTTGCAATGCTTGCAAGGCTTATAGTTATGTGCATTATCGAGTGGGCCCAGAGATACCTCTCCGACAATCGGAGTGACAAATCCTAATCTCAAAATACGCCAACCCAACAAGTACCTTCGGAGACACCTGTAGAGCACCTTTATAATCACCCAGTTACGTTGTGACATTTGGTAGCACACAAAGTGTTCCTCCGGTAAATGGGAGTTGCATAATCTCATAGTCATAGGAACATGTATAAGTCATGAAGAAAGCAATAGCAACAAACTAAATGATCAAGTGCTAAGCTAACGGAATGGGTCAAGTCAATCACATCATTCTCCTAATGATGTGATCCCGTTAATCAAATGACAACTCTTTGTCTATGGCTAGGAAACATAACCATCTTTGATTAACGAGCTAGTCAAGTAGAGGCATACTAGTGACACTCTGTTTGTATATGTATTCACACATGTATCATGTTTCCGGTTAATACAATTCTAGCATGAATAATAAACATTTATCATGATATAAGGAAATAAATAATAACTTTATTATTGCCTGTAGGGCATATTTCCTTCATGAACCAGAGTCCCCTTGCGCCGCCTCCATCACCGGTGGTGTAGCCGTCACCCCGGCTGAGTCCTCGGGGCGGCCCGCCGATGAGCTCCGCGGCCGCCGATTGGTTTCCACTCCAAACCCTAGCGCCGCCAGAGAGCCCTAGGTTTCGGGGGACCTGCCGTCTACCAGCCGCGCCGTACCCCTCGGCCGTCACTGATGCAAGTACAAATGTTTTCCTACTCATCTATAAAGATGAAGTCACTGCATTCAAATACACACAAATTATGTTTAGTTTTTTTGGGACACTGCAAGGTAAACACACACAACTCAAACACACTCATACGCGCACACTTTTCCTACACCCACGTACTAGAAAAGTACTCGACCCCCATCCTAGCATACTTTTAGCACCTCTAGCAGATGTGGCGCCATAGCGGGCGATCGCCATCCGTTATATGGAGTGCATTTCATATAGATATGGTGACATCACATGCGATGCGCAGACTCAAAGTTGCCATATATCTCAACCCCCATAATACAAACACTTCGGTTCTCTTCAAATTTAAACGTTGACAACATTAAGTAAATATGCACATAGTTTCTCAAAAATTTCACAAGCAAAAGCACAACGGCATGTACAAATCACATGTTCCCACCGTGTGCATCCTCCCATCCTTCTCTGGCTTGTCCATTGTTCCCTCCTTCGAGTTTCCTGAAATTAATGATCAAATCTCGCTACTATGCCCAAAAATCTCGTGCCATTAGATCCATTTGGTTTGGATCCAATGTTTTTTCGTAAAGGAGGATGGCCCCTAGCCTCTGCATCAAGCAATGCACACAACCATATATTATTAATAATATGAAATCCAACAGCTGAACAACATCGACCTGGAAAAAGGCAGAAATAAAACTCGAGGTCGCATGCCTCGCGACAGTGACTTTACTTGGCTATGCGTTCAACTCTCGCCCGATCCTCCATATTTTGGAGCCTACACGCCTCCACCCCCTGTTGATTTTGGAGCCTACGCACCTCCATCCCTTCTTCTAGGCTCCTTTGTCCTTTTATCTCCATCAACATGATCGTCCATTCCCTGAGAGGAAATGGCGCACTTCCCAGCTTTTTGACTACCATCATCATTCCTTCGTCTTCCACTTCTCGTGCTCTTCAACCAAATCCTAATAATATTGGAGACCAAAAGGTTTGCCATTCAACTTTGGCATTTGTTTGTACCTATCTTGGACTATCTCATCCTAAAACAAACAAATGAACAAAGGATTGCTACATATTGATCAACGGTGACACTGCTAGGAGGAGCATCCTTCGTTTGCTCCTTACAATCCATCCAATGGTCACACATCTGTTGAATCGTACCCCAGTGGTTTGTGAGAGAATTGAGAGTACAATTTGTTTTCTTCCCAAGATGAAATCTGAAATGTTCCTCAATGCACTTTCAATACTTTGTTATTGATTGATTTTTCCCTGCGATCGCATCAAAAATGATATATTGCCATGCAAGGACAAGCGCAACATCCTCATCGGGCGTAAATTTGCCTCCATGTGAATTTTCATCTTCTTTGACTATTCGGTGGCCTCAAATTGATCAAACTTTGTATCTTGACTAGACTGATGATCCAAAAGCGACAACAATGTGCCATCAAGATCACACCATTTCTCGCGATTGATCCATCATTGCATTGAGAAATGATTCGTCATCGCTGGTCAATCACTCCAATTTCATAAAATTGCCATTAAATCGCAAGCATTGCACATTTGCCCCAAAAGAATCCACGGTCACCTCACATTCAATTAAACAAAACCCAAATACAAGGGAAACAATTGCTTATTATACATCATTGTTATATCTGATTCGGCATACGACTGGGAAGGCATCCCAGTTTCCCCTACCTCGGGACGAAGAGAGGTGGGGGAGGGCTGTGGGCAACTAGTTTCTCTGTTTTTTTTCTTCTATCCCTTCGACACCTGTGAGGGAGTCTATAATTTTTTTGTATGTTCATGCTACATTGCTATCAATTCTATACACTTTGGCATACCTTTTATTAAGTTTTATTGGACTAACATAGTAACTAGTGCCAGTTTCTATTTTTGCTATTTTTGGAATTTCAAGGAATTGCCGTAAAAAGGCCCGAGGAAAAATAAAAAAATTGTAGGGAAATTTTGTGTCGGAGGAAGACCAGGGGCTAAGGTCCATCCCCTGGTGGGGTCCACACATGGACTATGGCTTGTTGGGTTCCCTCAGGTCGCTTTGGTTCCCGATGGCCTACAGATGTCCCGAAACATTCACCCTAATTGTTGAGCATTTATCCGCCGCCACCACATCGTTTTTCTGAGGCGATCTTCATTTCAACCATGATCTGGTACTCTGCCAGAGGGGGAAGTCATCTCAATTGTCATTAACATTGATGCTCGTGCTCCAAGATGAGGTGTGAGTAGTCCACCACCTGGACTACGGGTTCATGTTGGTAGCAAAGTGTAATCTATCCTCTTGATGTGTTTAGATTATCAATACAATATCCATATATATGAGCTTCCCTACATGATTATGGTTAATCCGATGTATTAATAGTGGTGATGTTGATCATACAATGAATTATTTCCTTATGTTTAGATACATGAATGCCATCTTGTTTGATTTATAGATGTATATTTATCTCCAGGTGCTTGTTTACTCTTGGTCAATTTATATTAGTAATCATTAGTGGGAGAGGTGTATATTAGTTGGGTTGAATCTTGCAAGTAATCTACCATAGTGACAGAAAGTGGAAAAGGCTTGTATAGAATTGTTGCCACTAAGAGCTATGGTTTATTAGAAGATTCATTGGAATTCCATAAACAAAAGTATGCCATCTTGCTCAAAACAATTACATGTGTTCATACTTAATGTCCATATGGCGCAAAGGGATCTCGGTCTATGGACATGCTATTTAGCTATAGGATCTAGAGGGTGACTTGGTCTAGTACTATTATGGATGTAACACATATGTAGAATCAACACATTCATATGTTTGGCATGAGCACAAAATATTTTATTATATACTTTTTCACATGATTATGTTACTTACTGCACTTTTATATACTCGAGAGATGCACTTGGTGAAACTATGAACCCCAATCCAGTTTTTAGCATAATAATCACCTTCCAACAACTTTTACAGACTCTTTTTTTATTATATTTCAAAATTGTCTTGTGCAACTAGCAAGGTCGATACCCTTGTTATCTACAATTGTTCTATTATAAAATTTAGTATAATAATATTATCTACCTCTGAAAGTGCATGTAATCCCTGAGTGGTATTGGTAATCCATAATAGCATATATCTCATTGAACTAATGCCTATTTCAAAAGAATATTTCAGGAAAGTTCAATTTAGTTACAACAATGGGATCTGAAAATCGCCCCCCTCCAAATGCTAAGGCCAAAGTGTTGGAACCAACCCACGGGGTTTGCCCTTACTTTTCATCTTTGCTCAGTTTTGCCTTTAGATTTATCTCCGAGGTCACCGAATGCCCTTAGACCATTTGGCCATTGTTTAGAAAATTCATAACAAATTCGTATGAACTAAAAAATGCAAAAAAAAAATATCAAAATGTTCAGAAAAACATTGCCTTTATGTGCATGCCATTTGCATTCAGGACAAAAGTACCATTTAAACTACCTAGGGTTATTAATGTTATTAAGACATGAACATATTAGTGATGTTTTCTGAACATTCTGATATCTCATTTGCATTTTTTTGAGTTCACATGAATTTGTTATGAATATTGAAATAACTTTGACCGTTACTTATGTGCATGCCATTTGCATTCAGGACAAAAGTCAGGGAAAAACCCATGGGCCGGCACAACTAAGGGCAAAAAAAATCCAATTTCCCGTTTAAACAATGGTGGAATGCGTGCAAAAATTTCACTCCTCACCTTCACTCATCCACGATGAAGCTCTGGTTGTATGCGTGATTGCCTCCTCATTTGAGTTAGATAATCCACCTCTCCATTTCCTTCTTCCTCGATGTCCTGACCGTTGTCGCGACACTTACCATGCATATCCCCATCCCCTCCTCCTAACCCAAACCATCATCGGTCGTTGTTATGGTCGACCACGCATGCCTGGGAACTCCACGAGAATCTGGCTGTGGAGAGGCAAAGAGTGCACAGTTGCACGCGTGGAGGAGGCCGTGGTGGCTGCCATGCGTGCAGACCCCAAGATCCTATAGGAGCTCTAGGTCGTCGAGGAGACCTTCAATGACTTGCGCTCTACCGCTGCTGCACATTTATACCCATTAATTAATATGGCTTTGGAATTTTTCCAAGCCATGGGTGATGACTATGATGAGGTGTTTTGTGAGCGTGCTCGTACATATCTCAAGTACAGAGCCAATGTGTTGGTGCCCCTACTAGCATATGCCACCCACCAGGATGAGGTAGTGCCAATCATCGTATGCTCTGACGACAAGGAGGGCACCCATGATGTGGAGGCCTTGATCTCTTCTAAGGGGAAGGAGCCCATCGTCATCTCATCCTCCAACAAATAGTAGCTCGTTTTTAGCTTACTTGGACCTAGTTTGAGCTAACTATGCCTAGTTAATTATCTTTAGTTGGCCTTTTATTGGAATTCATTAATTTAATATACGAGGTTGTTTTTGCCTTTCCTCTAAAAGATCTAGTCAATTACCCAAATTAATGTTATTACAGAATGTGATATTTAAGTATTATATGCACTGTTTGATGTTCAGTTTTGCAATTGTGTAATGGGATATTCAGTTGTGTATTGTTTAGTTCAATCATTGGTTTCAACTTTCTAGTGTTATATATGTGAAAAATAAATTGAATTTGACTATACTATATACATGAGAAACATATAGAGTAGATATATTTGTCTGGTGTTAATAATGTTGTTGTTAACATGCCTTTCCATGGTTGAAATCTCTTGATTAGTATTGTGTTCCTCAAGCTATTACTGATAATATGCTAATTCTTGTTTACCCCGATCAATATCTACTTTTTGTAATTGCAACGTAGCAACCGAAGACGTTGAGGTTTATCATCGAGTTTGCATGGTTCTTTGGCTTATAGTACAATATTGTTCATTTGCAGAAAACTTTTGAATATTTAGGTCTTGCATGTAGATCTTGGTGTCATTGGTTTAGACCCACTCTTTGACCCATTTTGCGTACATGGAAATGAGATATTCATGCATATTAGTAAGTCAAGAAAGTCGGAAATATTGTGAGGATAAAGAAACTAGCGACGAAAAAGAACAAACTATTTGTTTCAAAATGAATAAGACATCAGTCGACTATAGGATGGTACAAACTTCCTTACCATGTTTTTTTTCTTACACACAATATTTGAAAATTTAGACAATAATTTGGAATTTTAGACAATAAATTTATGAATATCTTTGATTTCAATTCCTTCCAAAGTAGTTCACCTATCGTTACCTCTCAAAACACTTGTATGCTGAAGAGGCAAGGAATGTATTCATACGGCACCCATGATACAATATTGAAGTCTTTCTCAAGAGGGCAAAGGATGGGCATGTGATCATCCACAGGCGCTGGCCTAGAGTTGTGTGCACCTTGAAGATCACCGAAAGGCGCAATATTCGCCTTCCACATCAGCAACTTTTTAGATGAGATTCGTCTGTCTATTACCATCTATGATGCCACTTTACACCGGTTTAGATGTTACATGTGATTGCTTCCGCGGTACATGATTAGTTTGATGTCTGTGTACCTTGGTATTATGATTTCAATCATAAAATCATGGTGGGCATTTGATGGATATGAAGTATGTTCTGTGTAACGATTGTGACACAAACAACGTATGTGATGAACGAACCAACACACACGATTGTGACGTAGACAGCATGTGCGATGGACGAACCAACACACACGCTCCTTACAAAGAACCTTGTGCGATAAATAAAACCATCCCACACAATTGCTCTTCTCTAGACGTGTGCGATGGAGTATCCTATTGCACACGATTCCTCCAAAATGATCTTCTACAATGTATGACCTATCTCACATGTAATTTTTTGGCTAAATGTGCGAAGTGGCTCATCCCATCACAAACGTTCCATCTGAACTTATCATGTGAGATGGGCTCCCCTATCGCACATGATCTACTATATCGTGTGTCATAGAATCACCAATCTAACACCATCGCAAGCCGACGGTTCATTGCTGCGCGTGTGATGGGATATTTTAACCATGTGCGATGGATGGATCTACACTAGTGTGATTAAAAACTTGATATTACACTAGGTGATGCCACTGGAACACGTTGCAATGATTCAGCTGGATGCAACATGATTATTTAGATTACCAATATGATATTTTTAAAAATACATATGATTTATTTTATTTGGTAATTATTTAGTTGTAAAATTATTATTGAATATAGATAGCATAATAGAATGGAAATACATTTTACATGCATAGCCTTTTTCATGCATGAGTGCATGTTTAAGTGTCATGTTTGCATGCTGAGGAAAATATGCTAGTGCATATCACCTGGACTATTCGGTTGTGTAGGATAATTATATCACACTATATCTCTTCATGTTTCAACGTCTAATGTGTAACTCCCTCCGTTCCATAGTATAAAAGCGTTTTTGACATCACATTGGTGTAAAATTGCTCTCAAATTATGGGACGGAAGGAGTAGATGGTAAAAGCAACAATGATGAACTTACCTAATTGTACTTTGTGCAACTATATGGAGCGGTACGAAGCATTCTCTGGATGAGCTGCATGTTGGCTCCCATTTCATTTATCTACTGCTTCCATCGAAAAAGTCTCTTCCTGAATGATCCCTTGTTTCTATTTATCACCTAGAAAAACAAGAGTGCAACAAAATATAGTTAGTAAAGTCATGCCCCGGCCCGGCTTGGAAAATGAAAGATAAATCATCATTGAGTTATATGACCGGCAAGGAGTCCAACCCATCCTTTACTTGACACATCTTGCTTACCGACAGCACTTACTTTATTTCCAAGTATATATATATTACTTATAATACACTTTGATCAAAAGCTAAGCATGATTTGGCATGGACCACGGATCGAACGATCCTGGCAGGATCCTAAAGTCGGAGCAGAGTTTTGATTGGCGATAAATCATTTGGTTATGTATAAAGGGTGCAAGTTCTAGACAAATAGGTGGGCATAGCCTCCCACAAAGCTGTAATCATGCAAGTAAACTAGTTCAGTTAGCCCGTCTCTGCCTTTTTACCGAAGTTGCACGTACGTACGCAGTGTAAAATCCGTGCCTTGAGAACTAGGTTGTAGCCTAGTGGCAAAGGGGCACAGTGGTGCACCGTACGGCCAGAGTTTGAATCCCGTCGGGATTCCTCACCCGGGTGAGATTCTTCAATAAAAATATGTACTGGATGCTAGTATTCATGGATCTTATACTTTTTTTTTAAATCCGTGCCTGCAACTACTTCTAGTGGTTACTTTGGACCAGCAGCGGTGGGAAGGCGTGCTGCGTACGTACCAGGGGCGGAGCTACCTGTAAACAAAACTGTGCCGTGGCCCTCCCATGCCCAAAAGAAACAGTGAAGGCCTCTTTTGGTTTGTGGGATTTTTATAGGAATTCTAAAGAATAGAATTTGCAAAAGAAAATTTTTTTTGAAGCTCTTTGGTTTGTAGGAATGGATTTCTATTTCTATGTAGGATAGGAATCAATCCTTCACGTTTTGGAGAAAAAAAATTACCTAGACTCAATGGAAAAAACCCTATCATATGCATCAAATGGCATTTCTTTCTTTATAGGAATTGACATCATCTCACTCCCTATGATTTTTCTATTTCTATAAAATTTCTATCATATGAATCAAAGAAGGCCGAAGAGTGAAGGTGAATCTAGACTTTGAGAGCAAATTTTTTATGATTTCCTTCAGCATGATTCCCTTTGGCCCGCCTAATAAATTTTGGGCAGCTCCGCTAGTGCCACCACGGGCGTCAAAAAACGCGGGAAGTCCTTTTTCTTTAGAACGGCAACGCAGCAGGACCTGAGCGAAGTAATAAACACGTCGATCGTTAGGCCAGCCGGCTGCGCTCGGCTTTGGCCGTCCACGTGGGTAGCATGTGTGAGCTTGAGGCGATCACCACCGTACATGTGCATGCCCAGCTAGTCTCCCTCTCATCGGGCTATGTTTCTGTTCTCACGCATCGTGTCATACCAAACCTTTGGTTTGGTATTGTACAATTATTAGTAAAGCAAGCGACCCATCCAAAAAGAAGATGAGAGAGCATGTGAATAACCATGAGTGAGATGCATATTGTTCTCTCCTCTCGAATACTAAAAAGAGACCATGCATGACACCTAACGGATTTCGCACAAATTTGTGATGAGAGCAAAATATTTGGGAAACCATATAGAGCAACGGTGGGGCACTGCTTGTGCTAGTACATAAGATATTTGTGAGCAACCGAGCATGCATGACTGTGCGCTAGTGCTCACACACTTTGCATGAGAAGGGCACGCCATTGGCTGGTCAAATACCGTCACAAGCATGCATGGGTCGACGATAGATGGATGGAAACCTAGCTAGCTTAGTGCCCTTGCTTTGCTTTCTCACCCCGTCGAAATCGATCGATCTCTTGTCTTGCGGACCCAAATGTCGGGAAACGATTGGGGTACAACAGAGAGATATGGATATCCTATCCCATCGCTGTCGACCAGCAGCTTAACTGATTATCATATATATACTCCACATTGCTTGCAGTACTACTTACAGGATATCTTAGTAGTAGTTGGCAGGCAAGACAGCACTAGCTAGCTTAGCTGAAACATAGATAAGGAAAGGAGTTAGCATGCATCATGCATGCATGTACTTAGTTTTATTAATTAATACGACAACGTATTAACATAGATGATTAGGTCAGGCTATGTTGCACTAGCTAGCGGGAGCTAGCATCGCCCACTATGCCCGGCCCTAGCGCAAACAGTATCGCAAATATAGAACGGGGAGTTTAAATTGTGGTGGTACATGTGGCGGCAAAGCTGCCGGCCGCTATCGGCCGCGCTGCAAACCGCATTACGGCGGCGCGAATTCGTTTCTTAGTAGATGGAAAGGTGTTGTGAGCGTTGAAAAATCTAGTATATTTTTTAGCCCCAACACAAAAGTGAAAGACAAGGCACAAATTTGTACTATTTTGAATATTATGACTGAAACCCTTAATGACAAATATCTAGGTTTGCCTGCAAATGTGGGTATGGACAAGAGCGATTGTTTCCGATTCCTAATTAATCGAATTATTATAAAAATTAGTGGATGGAAAGAAAAACTGCTACCAGCAGGAGGAAAGGAAATCTTACTCAAATCGGTTGTACAAGTTATCCCAACTTATGCCATGTCCGTCTTTAAAATTCCTAAAAAAAATTGCAAAGAAATCATTGACGCGATGTCGTATTTCTGATGGGTTGACGAAGACAATCAGAAGAGAATGCATTGGATGGCTTGGTGGAAAATGTGTGCACCAAAAGATCAAGGTGGAATGAGATTCCGAGATATACACTGTTTTAGTTTGGCCTTGTTAGCCAAACAAATGTGGCGTCTACTTGATAACCCTGATTCTCTATGTGCCACTGTTTTGAGAACCAAATATTTCCCGGATGGCGACATAATGAATGCAAGTTTAAAAAAGGGTTCTTCTTTTACTTGGCAAAGCATTATGAAGGGCGTTGATTCTCTCAAAAATGGCTATAGTTGGAGAGTTGGAAATGGACTAAATATTGATATTTGGAAAGATGCATGGATCTCAAACTGTGCAAATAGGAAAATTATTATTCCTAGAGAAGGGCACCTGCTATCAAAAGTTGCTGACCTTATCAATCCGGTCACCAATTTCTGGGATGAAGATTTAGTTAGACAAACATTGTGGCCAGTTGATGCTCAAAGGGTGCTAGTGATCCCCCTCTCCATGCATAAGATGACAGATTTCATTGCTTGGAATTACACAAAGAATGTGTGTTTCACGGTTCGGTCAGCTTACTTAGAGGAATGGATCAAACAACATGAGAGGAAATTGAACTACACAAATGGTATGGGGAAAAATGTCAATCCTATTTGGAGAAAGGTTTGGAAATTATCTTGTCCAGCAAAGGTGAAGATTTTCATATGGCGTACCTTGCACGGAACACTACCATGTCGTGCCACACTTGCTAATAGACATTTGAAAGTTTCTCCCATCTGCCCATCATGTTCGAATGGACCAGAAGATACAAAACACATGTTGTTTCTTAGTCAGAAGGCGAAAGATGTTTGGAGAAAACTGGGATTGCATGAGGCCATCAGTAAAGCTTGTGTTATTAATCGTGCGGGAGAGTCAGTTCTTGAGTTTTTACTTCTTATGCCAGAGGAAGAGCTATCTAAAGTAGGCACCCATAATGCACATGAATTGATTGCTATAACAGCCTGGTATTTATGGTGGAATAGATGGACGCTAGTTCATGAGGGAAAGTCCCAAGATGCATACCAAACCTCAATGGGAGCCCGTGCTATAGCGGCAAATTATGTTAAAGCTCATTCCTCGAGGGCAACAATTAGAACAGGGGGATGGGAAAGACCTCCCGTGGGTTTTGTGAAATTGAATGTTGATGCCTCTTTTGATCAGGACATGCTTAGAGGTACAGCAGGGGTTGTTCTTAGAGATGACAAAGGAAGGTTCATTATTGGGGGGAACTAGAGGATGGATTGTTCCGCAGATGTCTTAACAGCAGAAGCGTTGGCTCTAAGATTTGGCTTATCACTTGCACAGAGGGCGGGATGTAATCGTCTTGTTGTTGACTCCGACAATGTGGAAGTAGTTGACACAGTGAATAATGGAGGACATTCAGCGGGAGTGGCGGCGGCAGTTTTTGATGATTGTTATTTTATGGTGTGCGATTTTCTGCGTATTAGTTTTGAGCATTGTAATAGGAAAGCAAATAAAGTTGCTCGCGAACTTGCTAGATTAGATAAATTTTCTGTGACTAGAGATTGTTTTGAGAAACCTATGAATGAGATTGTAACTTTTCTTATTAACGATAAAACTGTTATTTCCAATGTTTATATTTAAAAAAAGATGGAAAGGCGAGGTCGAGATACCCCGGTATCTCACGTGCGTGTGGCTTAGTTTAGAGCATCTCCAACAACCTTTTGTATATTGAATTGTTAAAAACATCTTATGACAAGAGGAGACAGCTATAAACAAGATATGTAGAGGATTCGTTTGGTGCAGAAGGATGGAAGCGAAGGGTTGGAAACTGTGTTGTGGCGTGGGGACGCAGTTTGTGCTCCTACATGGGCAGGTGGCTTAGGATTGCGTGACTTGCGTTGGATGAATGTGGCCATGCAGTCTAGATGGACCTGGCTTAAAAGAACAGATACGACTAGACCCTGGAATGAGTTCAGCATCAAAGTTCCTAAGGATTCCATGCTCATCTATCAGGCAGCCACTAGGAGCACCACACATGATGGGCTCACGACACTCTTCTGGGAGGACCGTTGGCTACATGGGTAGAGGATACATGAGATTGCCCCATTGATCTATAGCATTATTGAAGGAAATATGCCCTAGAGGCAATAATAAAGTTGTTATTTATATTTCCTTATATAATGATAAATGTTTATTATTCATGCTAGAATTGTATTAACTAGAAACTTAGTACATGTGTGAATATATAGACAAACAGAGTGTCCCTAGTATGCCTCTACTAGACTAGCTCTTTAATTAAAGATGGTTAAGTTTCCTAGCCATAGACATGTGTTGTCATTTGATGAACGAGATCACATCATTAGAGAATGATGTGATGGACAAGACCCATCCGTTAGCTTAGCATTATGATCGTTTAGTTTATTGCTATTGCTTTCTTCACGACTTATACATGTTCCTATGACTATGAGATTATGCAACTCCCAAATACTGAAGGAACACCTTGTGTGCTATCAAACGTCACAACGTAACTGGGAGACTATAAAGATGCTCTCCAGGTGTCTCCGATGGTGTTTTTTGAGTTGGCATAGATCATGTTGGGGAACGCGGTAATTTCAAAACAAATCCTACGCACACTCAAGATCTATCATGGTGATGCATAGCTACGAGAGGGGAAGAGTGTTTTCCACGTACCCTCGTAGACCGTAAGCGGAAGCGTTATGACAACGCGGTTGATGTAGTCGTACGTCTTCACGATCCGACCGATCCTAGTACCGAAAGTACGGCACCACCGCGATCTACACATGTTCGGCTCGGTGACGTCCCACGAACTCTCGATCCAGCTGAGTGTCGAGGGAGAGCTTCGTCAGCACGACGACGTGATGACGGTGATGATGACGTTATGGCTAAGGGATCAATGATCAACTTGTGTGTTCTAGGGTGCCCCCCTGCCCCCGTATATAAAGGAGCAAGGGGGGAGCCCGGCCGGCCCTTGGGGGCGTGCTAGGAGAGGAGGAGTCCTCCTCCTAGTAGGAGTAGGACTCTCCTTTCCTAGTCCTACTAGGAGGAGGAAGGGGGGAGGAAGGAGAGGAGAGAAGAGAAGGAAAGGGGGGCGCCGCTGAGGGAGTCCTGGACTAAGGGGTCCTCGGGCGTCCGGCCTGTTATCCATGGGCCAGACTGGTGGGCTGTGAAGACATGAAGGCCGAAGACCGCACCGTGTCCGGATTAGACTCTACTTGGCGTGGAAGGCAAGATTGGCGACCGAAGATTCCTTCTTATGTAACCAACTCCATGTAAACCCTAGATCCCCTCGGTGTCTATATAAACCGAAGGGAATAGTCCGGAAAGGACACCACATATACTCATTACCATATTCATAGGCTAGACTTCTAGGGTTTAGCCATTACGATCTCGTGGTAGATCAACTCTTGTAATACTCATATTCATCAAGATCAATCAAGCAGGAAGTAGGGTATTACCTCCATAGAGAGGGCCCGAACCTGGGTAAACATCGTGTCCCCCGTCTCCTGTTACCATCGATCCTAGACGCACAATTCGGGACCCCCTACCCGAGATCCGCTGGTTTTGACACCGACATTGGTGCTTCCATTGAGAGTTCCACTGTTCCACCGATGAAAGGCTCGATGGATCGCCTTGTCATTAAAGACAACATTACCGCAGGGGTAGTTTTGGCCTCAGGCCAAACCCTCTGGCTGGGCGACTTTACTATGATCGCCCGTTCGGCCGCGGAGCCGACGATGACCTCTCGGGCCATCAAAAATCCCCTTCGCATCAACTTCGAGCACTCCAAGGAGATGGATCCGGTTGAGTTTTCGTCCTTAAACGAGCTCCTATATCGCATCGCCGCTTTGGGAATCGTCACAGATTACAATCAGATCGGGCCTAAAACCGATCAGGGAGAAACCGAAACTCCACCGGTCACCCACCAGATCGCGGCAGTCCTGGAGCAGGACGACGAGTCTTCTTCTATATTGAAGACGGGCTATGTTCGGGTCGCCGTTCATGAAGAGCCGGATACTCACCCGCGAAAGGATGCAACCAGCCCTCCGAAAATAGCATCGGACAGCGGTTCCAAACAATCAGAAGATATTCCGGAACCCAGACTATCTAGTCCGGAAGGTCGTCGGACTCCGGACAACCGGTTAGGTCGGGGTTCGGATTTAATTCCACCCACCCACCTGGACATAGAGGCTCTCATGAGTATAAAACAGCAATCTCAGGAGAAGGTCCACCACTTTTGGGCCAGATTCCTCCTTGTCAAGGACAAGGTAAAAGATTGCCGTGACGAGGACGCAATATCAGCGTTCTGCAAAAACTGTGCAGACGAAGGAATCCTTAACGCCATCAATCAACACAGCATACTAAAATTTGATGACTTAGCAACCATCGTACAAAAATACTGCGTGATGGAAAGCGCCTGGGAAACTCGGGCAGCTTGCTGGGAACCACTAGCCCCAACCCAACTTCCCCTACAGGCGAAAAGGGCGTACCCTCGGGGCACACCCAGTCCAACAGTCAAAAAACACAAAGCCACTATACGACACGACACCGTTCTGGAAGGGTGGCTCGATGGCCCATGCAAAATACATACAACAATAGATACCGTGGCAACCCACAGCCTTAGAGCATGTTGGATACTACGACAGGTAGCCAAGAGCGGCGAGGACATCCTTATCAAGGATGCCCAGAACAACACCCCCCAGAAGACGATGACCCAAGAGTATTGTCAGTCTTCGAGACATTCGCTTCAAATAACAGGCACAAAAGGACACTTCACGAGCTCAACGAAGTCTGCCAAATCGCTGTAATAAACCCATGGAACGACACGGCTATAACATTCAACGCCAGTGACGAACCAAAGTACAGAACGGTACAAGCACCAGTCGCGTTAGTCCTCAGCCCCATCATGGATGGGTTTAGACTCACTAAGGTCCTCATGGACGGCGGCAGTGGACTAAATCTCATTTATGAGGACACACTCCATAAAATGGAAATAGACAGGAGCCGCATCAAACAAAGTAGCACAACCTTCCGGGGAATTATTCCTAGTCGGGGGGCACGGTGTGCGAGCAAAATCACACTTGACGTGGTATTTGGATCGCCGGTGAACTATTGGTCCGAAGAAATAACCTTCCAAGTGGCCCCTTTTAGCAGCAGATATCACGCCCTGTTGGGGCGGGATGCTTTTACGCGCTTCCAAGCTATACCTCACTACGGATATATGAAGCTCAAAATGCCCGGACCAAATGATATAATCACCCTCGTCAGTGATCCAGACATAGCACTCCGCGCTGAAAACAAAACCGCGTCCATGGCCTTGGAGGCGCTATCCGATGCCCTCGCAGCCGAAGAATTAACCGCACTACGCTCCACGGTGGGCAGGGACGATGTGATCCTCGACAAACACCCCAAATCCACCTTGTTCAAACCGGCAGAAGAAATAATCAAATTCCAGGTCCACCCAACGGACCCCAAGAAGATAGCATCCATCGGAGCTCAACTGAACCCAATAGTCGACACCGCACTACGAGAATTCCTGCGCGAAAACTGGGACATATTTGCCTGGCACCCTTCGGATATGCTAGGGATCCCATGCAAGTTGGCCGAACATAGCCTCAACGTATTAAAGGGATTTAAACCAGTCAAGCAAACACTTCGGCGCTTTTCTGAACCTAAGCGACAAGCCATGGGGGAGGAGCTGGCCAAGCTCATTGAGGCCGGATTCATCAGAGAAATCAAACATCCGGACTGGTTGGCAAACCTGGTAATTGTACCAAAGAAAGATAAATCCTGGCGCCTATGTGTCGATTTCAAGGATCTCAACAAGTCTTGCCCTAAGGACCCCTTTCCCCTTCCCCGCATTGATCAAATCATTGAGGCCACCGCATGACATGACTCACTGTGTTTCCTCGATGCATACTCCGGATACCATCAAATCAAAATGAAGGAATCCTATCAAGCTGCAACAGCATTTATTACCCCATACGGGCCATTCTGCTTCAATACCATGTCCATTGGGCTCAAGAACACCGGCGCCACATATCAACGCATGATTCAAACATGCCTGGAGAAACAGATTGGCAAAATAGTAGAAGCTTACGTTGATGACGTCGTCATCAAAACCAGGCACGTGGAAACACTAATAGACGACTTACGTCTTACATTCGACAACCTCAGGGCGTATGACATCAAGCTCAACCCGGAAAAGTGTGTCTTCGGCGTCCTCGCTGGAAAACTGCTGGGCTTCATCGTCTCCAATGGGGGAATCGAAGCAAACCCAGCCAAAATCCGAGCTTTGTCACAATTGGCTAAGCCAACAGACCTTAAACAAGTTCAAAAACTTGCAGGTTGTGTGGCAGCTCTAAGCCGCTTTATCTCCAGATTAGGAGAAAAGGCACTGCCACTCTATCGCCTTCTACGGCGAACCGACCACTTCGAGTGGACAGATGCGGCAACAGCCGAACTGGAAGAAATAAAAACCCTTCTTGCGAGCAATCCAATCATGTCCGCACGAAACGCCGATGAACCATTGTTATTATACATATCAGCAACACATCAGGTGGTGAGCGCCGTACTCGTCATGGAACGAGAACAGGATGGACATAAATTCCCGCTTCAGAAGCTAGTATACTACGTATCTACTGTCCTTACACCATGCAAATCCCGGTACCCTCATTATCAAAAAATAGCATACACGGTCTTCATGGCATCCCGAAAGCTCCGTCACTACTTCCTTGAGTGTTCGATCACGGCGGCCTCTGAAGTACCACTCAACGACATTATAAACAACCACGATGCTACGGGCTGGATTGCCAAATGGGCCATTGAGCTCCTGCCATTTGACATTACATATAAACCACGTCGAGCTACCAAATACCGAGTACTGGCCGACTTCATCGCCGAATGGACAGAGGCCGAACTCCCTAAAGAGTACGGCACATACTCCAATTGGGTCATGCACTTCGACGGCTCCAAAATACTGGCAGGGTTAGGAGCGGGTGTCGTTTAAACGTCCCCTACTGGAGACATCGTCCAGTACGTTCTCCAAATACTATACACAGACTCCAATAATGCAGCTGAATACGAGGCCTTATTGCATGGTCTCTGGATGGCTGTCTCCATGGGAATACAACACCTAGAAGTGTGCGGGGACTCAAACCTTACAATATCTCAAATAAACGGAGATTTCGACGCTAAAGAACCGAAGATGGCAGCGTATCGTAACGCACTCATAAAAATGTCGGCCCGGTTTGAGGGGCTCGAGTTCCATCATGTGGCTCAAGAAAGTAATCAAGCGGTGGATGTTCTTGCTCGTATTGGCGCTAAGCGCGACCCCGTCACACCTACTATCTTCCTCGAAAGGCTCTTTAAGCCATCCGTGGTGTGGCAAGGGAAAATGGCAATACTAGTCCGGACCGAAACATAACCCCAGATCCCGGAAACACCGACATAACACCATCGGCGCATCTCATCATGGCAGTCATTGCCCCATGGACCGAACCCTTCCTGGCCTACCTTAATAGGAAGGAGCTTCCTGAGGACCAGAATGAGGCCGGCTGCATTATCCAGCACTCAAAGGCCTACAAGGTTCACGATGGAGAGATCTACAAGAAAAGCGCCACCGGAGTCCTTCAACGATGTATATCCGAGGAAGACGGGCGACAGCTCTTGGCTGAAATTCATGCCGGACTCGGCGGTCACCACGCCGCAGCTCGGGCCCTTGTTAGCAAGGCCTTCCGTACAGGTTTTTATTGGCCGATGGCCCGAGCAGATGCACAGGACCTTGTCCAACGTTGTGTCGGACGCCAACTCTTTGCCAATCAAAGTAATATGCCCCCCACTACCCTACAAACAATCCCCATCAGTTGGCCTTTCGTGGTCTGGGGACTCGACATGATTGGACCCCTTAAAGGAGGAAGCCATAAGAAAAAATATCTGCTGGTTATGGTGGACAAATTCACCAAGTGGATAGAGGCTAAACCGGTCAAAACGGCTGAGTTCGGCTTGGTGATAGACTTCATATCCGATGTTGTATACCGTTATGGTGTCCCACACAGCATCATCACTGACAACGGCTCCAATTTCACAGCCGACGAGGTAAAAACCTGGTGTACTAATCTGGGTATTAAACTAGATTACGCCTTCGTCTACCACCCACAAACCAACGGTCAAGTCGAACGCGCCAACAGTCTTATTATGAGCGGCATCAAGCCCATACTAGTGCGGTCTTTGAAAGAATCAGACAAGCACTGGGTTGAGGAGCTCGACTCCATACTCTGGGGGCTGCGGACCACGCCCAACCGTACTACCGGGTACACACCTTTCTTCATGGTGTATGGTGCAGAGGACGTATTGCCCTACGATATTATTCACGACTCACCTAGAGTGCGTATGTACGAAGAGAGAGAAGCCGAGCTCGATTGGCAGGACAGCCTAGATGCCCTGGAGGAGGAACGCGATGTCGCAAAAGCCCGTTCAGCAGTTTACCAACAGCAGGCTCGAAGATATCAAAGCAGAGAAGTACGGGCCAAGACTTACAACGTTGGCGAACTCGTTCTACGGCTCCCGGAGAAGGAAAAGGACAAACTCAAGCCCAAATGGGAGGGTCCCTTCATAATTGACGAAGTTCTAACCGGAGGAGCGTACCGTCTTCGAGATGCATCAGATAATCGCCTCGAGCCGAACCCCTGGAACACGGCCAGACTCCGGAGATTCTACGCCTAGCGCTAAACCCCTTGTTCGTCTCCTCCTCCCATATAGTTTCCATTATTTTTTCTCTCTTTTCCGATTACTTTCTTCTTTCTCGCTTTAAAGCTTTGGGGCGGCTAGACCGCACACCATTGGCACATACATCTTTAAATATGTACGCCACTTGTACCCGGGGGCTTCTCGGACAGAAGTTCTTGTCATTCCTTGAGCATCAAGCTCCTCACATATGAGTTTTTCCATATGTACCTTTTCTTTGCCACTATATGCATCGATATGACTTAAGTTTTGGCCAAGCTGGGTTGCCTGGCTCCTGTGCTTATGCCCTACATTCCCGTTAGTTCGGCTAGGGCATAAAGGGAGCACCTCTGCGATTGTTACCGCCGGGTCATCCGGATGTGTACCTCAGACTGGGTGAAGCCGAAAGCTAGCGTTCTTAAGGGAATATTCGGCCGGCGAATTAAAGATGTTTTTTAAAGCTCACTCCATTATGCACCCCAAAAGTTATACAACCCATGGTGCTCACATAACAATTCGGACATGCGCATTAAATGCATGCACGCCCAGGGAAAGGAACCCTTTACAGAACTATTCTCTCTGGAAGATGTTTCTTACGATATTAATGTAATATAACATAGCTAGCCGGATACAACTTGTCTGTTCAAGCAACTATGACCCCTACGCCTAGTTTTCCAGGCATAGCCCGGCCTATTCGGCTGCGATGGTATTCGGAAACACTCCGCACCTTCGGGACCGGAGGTTGAAGTGAAAAGGTCTGCCATGACAAATGATATACAATTCAACTAGATGAGGAAAGTACACAGTCACTTGGACTCAAAAACCTCCTCCTCTACACCTTCCAACAGGTAGTCTAACTTACAATCCTATTGGGAATATTTGGCGGCCACCTGTACTTGGTCATATACTAAACTAACGGGAATTTATTCCCCATTCGACCCTACCGGTCCGACATGAGCCATGTGATTAGGATCCAGCTTGGTATATCGCGTCTTCACCATGGCCCAGGCCTCTCGCGCACCCTCTCGGCATGTCGATATCTTCCACAGCCGGATACGCCGCCGCGCTCCCTTGAACAGCTCTACCAGCTGTCCATGCTTCCTGGAGGGGGGTCAGATGGCCATAAAGCCTTGGCTACACTCCACATCGCCTGCCGAGATTGCTCGTGCAACTGCGACAACCCTTGCAGAAGATCACTCAATGATCCGGACACCTCTTCAGGGCGGTTCGTCAAAACACTTGCAATTACAGCTATGTCAGCTACCGTTACCTCCAAAACTGTTATAAAACAAAAGTGGCCACATACTGAATATGCCGCCTCACAGCTTCTTGTTCTCCTTCACAGAGTCAGCCAGCTGAGCTCACACATCTTTCAGTTCTTCACACAGTTTGGAGTTCGTGTCCTAGAGTTTCTTTTTCTCTTGAACGACTTTTGTCAATACATGCTTGCCCACTGCTAGTAGCTTTTTGGCTCCGCGTTCTTCGCTTCGAGTGGCGTCCAGCTGCTCTTGCACTTGGTCTAACGGCCGAACACAAAGATTAGCACCCAGATTCGCACTATCGGTGTATCATTATGAATTTTCGATAAAAGGAAACATTACCGGGAGATGCCTTGTATTTCTCCAGTTCGGCATTGGCAACAAGCAGCCGGCGCTGACACTTTTCCAGCTCCTGAGCTAGCTGGATGTTCTTCTCCATAAGCACCTAGTCATACATTGATCCTTAGATCAGTTGTTTCAACTCCTTTAAGTCTCGGGGGCTACTGGCATATGGTTATCATAGTCAGACAAAATAAATTTACCTGCACATCTTTCAAATGTTGCCTTGTGGCCCTGTTAATCCCATCTCGAGCAGCTCGGATGTACGCATCGGCTGAGTTGAAGGCGTTAAACGACTCATTTGAAAAGCCAGGGTCTTGTAAAATGGCCCGGCGGCGCCGATGATTCATCGCACTCTCCACTTTCGAGTTGGTGACGGATACATCATCCGAGTCCTCGGCCGGAGGACAGTCCGGTTTCGCCTCCGCATCGGCCCCCGTCTTCATGGTAGGATTTGAATCCTGGCTGCGGGAAGTACGGCCGCTCGAGCCTCTGGATACGGTCCGGCACGTCTTTCTCCTGACACATGAATAACAGGAAGGTCACGGTTGGACGTGACTGCTCAGGTGCGGGTTGGCGAATTCATACCTCTTCGATGAGGGCATGGTCGTATCTTCGTTTGCTTTCCTCTTGGAAGGCTCGCCCGGAGTGGGGGACGCTCTCTTCGGAGGTACCCTTGGAGTAGTATGGCATGCTGAACCCTTCCCCTTTTGAGCACAAGACAGTCGGTGGGTAAAAAGGAAGGAGAGATCTCTTTTGAATAAGGTGTGTTCGGATCACTTACGTGTGAAACTGGAAGAAGACCAGGGTAGTCGGCGATGATGGCCACTTCTGTGCCATCGTAGCTCGTCTGGTAAAACACCCCCTCCGCAAGCACCACAAATATATCCGGATCCTCTTTGAACCCGGGATCGAGCTCCCGGTTGTGGTCCTTTGGCTGTGGGGCGGGACTATAAAATCCATCGGTGACCTTTCGCTAGTGCTGCCATAAGCAAACGGGCTAGAAGTTTATCAAAGTAAATTCGGAGATGGAAGAAGTGAAAACAGAGGGGTCAGGCCTTACCCATCTAGGAGGGTTATACATAGAGTACCCGTCTCTACATTTGATGCGGAGAAATTCCTTTTTCTCCCCTTTGAACAGTTCAACTAATATCTTAGCCAAAGCGGCAGGGGTATCCGGACCTTTCCGGCCGCAGCGAGAGGCGTCGTCCTCCCCATTGTATTGCCACATGGGAAGCCCTCTGTTTTGGAGCGGCTGAACCCCTCGCGCTATGGAAATCGCCATAACCTCGATTACTCTAAGTCCGGACTGGGTGAGCTCTTTTATCCTGCTCATCAGGTGACGAACCTCCGCGTCGTCTTCCTCTTCAAGAGTCCGGGGACGTCAACTGTGGCGTTTCTTCAGCGGGACACGCGCAAATTCAGGAAGACCCTTTCGAATCGGGTCAGGAAGCGCAACATCCTCTATATAAAACCATTCGTAGGGTCATTCATCAGGTGCCTTCCTTGGTGTGCCGGACGGATATCCGGTATCGGCGACGCGCCATATTTCGGCGCCACCCACTTCAAATATTGACCCTTCGTGATTGCGCGGGACGAGATAAAACAACTTCCTCCACAACTCGAAATGAGCCTCGACGCCCAGGAAGAGTTCGCATAAAGCGATGTAACCCGCAATGTGCAGAATAGAGGCCGGAGTGAAGTTTTGCAGCTGGAGGCCGTAGTATTCCAGAAGCCCTTGGAGGAACGGATGGATTGGAAATCCAACACCTCTTAGCAGGTAGGGGACAAAACACACTCGCTCCCCCCGGATGGATTAGGGAAGTCATTTGCCTGAGTCCCCTCATTGAAGAAAGCTAGCCCCATTCGAACAGGGACTAGATCTGCATGGGGAAGGAATCCCTGCGTTTGCAACTTCGTCAATCGTCTATGAGACACGGAACACCTCTCCCACTCACCTTTCTCTGGGTCGGGACGAGTGGAGGAGCTGGGAACACTAGCCATGCTAGAATGGTTTCTCCTAAGCAGTCTCTGGGGATTTCTTCCGCGTAGCGCTGAATGGATCTGGGATCCAATCTCTTTAAATAGGCGCTCTCCCTTGCATGGATGGGAGGTTATTCGCAAAAATACCCTGACTTTCCACATTCACTCGACACATGGAGGACGAAGATTATTCAAACGCGCATAAGCCAAGGAGGCGACATTGGACCAATGGCCGAATACATTACTTGGGGATCAGTGAAGGGGGAACCCGCCTTGCAATACCGAAGACAATTTGTGCGCCAAGCACCTCGCTATTGAAGACTGGTTCAGGAGCTACTGAGGGAGTCCTGGACTAAGGGGTCCTCGGGCGTCTGCCCTATTATCAATGGGCCGGACTGGTGGGCTATGAAGACATGAAGGCCGAAGACGGCACCGTGTCCGAATTAGACTCTACTTGGCATGGAAGGCAAGCTTGGCGACCAAAGATTCCTTCTTATGTAACCGACTCCATGTAAACCCTAGATCCCCTGGTGTATATATAAACCGAAGGGGATAGTCCGAAAAGGACACCACATATACTCATTACCATATTCACAGGCTAGACTTCTAGGG
Organism: Triticum urartu; assembly: GCF_056163025.1. Taxonomy (NCBI): domain Eukaryota; kingdom Viridiplantae; phylum Streptophyta; class Magnoliopsida; order Poales; family Poaceae; genus Triticum; species Triticum urartu. The sequence continues at coordinate 427,801,305 of NC_141876.1, forward strand.
TTTAGCCATTACGATCTCGTGGTAGATCAACTCTTGTAATACTCATATTCATCAAGATCAATCAAGCAGGAAGTAGGGTATTACCTCCATAGAGAGGACCTAAACCTGGGTAAACATCGTGTCCCCTGTCTCCTGTTACCATCGATCCTAGACGCACAGTTCGGGACCCTGTAACATCCCAAAATTCTAAATTTTGGAATGTTATAATAAATAGATAGATTTGATTGATTGTTTGATTGATTGTGTGAAATTGAGTGAAATTTTAAACCTTTTTGAATGTTAAATGAGAGGGAATAAAAGGACTTTCCCAAACTTCCATTTTGCATTTATGATCTTCGTGAATTCAAATTCTTTTCAAATACAAAACCCTAGAGAGAAGATGACATGACTTCTTCCATTTAAATAAATGAAAAGGGTGTTTGAAAAATATTTGAATTCCATTGGGAAATATTTTCCAATTCAGAAACTTTATGCAACTCAATGATTTTCACGAGAGAAGATAAAATGACTTCTTCAAATTATGAAATATGAGTTGGGAGTTTCAAAGATCACATTTAAAGTCCTTTTTGAATTTATTTTCAATTTGGAGTTATCTGAGTTTTAATCAAATTATTTTTCTCCAAAAATAAAATATATGGAAAATAGGGTAACATGATTCCCTACATCAGAAAATTGGAGATAAATAAATTTAAATTCATTCTGGTATTTCTAAAATGATTTTTATTGGATTTTATTAGACCAGTAGCACTCTTTGAATTATCTGAATTTGTGTGAATTTTATTTAATGCTAGGAAAATGTTCATCTTGTAGGAAATCTTTTTCTGAAAATTTTGATATATTATATGCCTATGTAAAATTTTTATTTATTTAGTTTTTATTTTTCTTTCTCTAGAAAATGTTTTTTTTAAAAAACTTCTGGACCGACCGGACCGGGCCGCCCCAGCCAGCCAGGTCACGTCCCAGCCGGCCCAACGCCGCACCCCGGTCGTCCCCGACCTCCAGCGGGGAGTCCAGCTACCGCCCGACACCGCCGGCGCCGCCATCTTCGCCCCGGCCTCCTCCTGCCCCTTTCCCACTCCGCCTCCTCGCCCCTCCTCATAAAAGGCGCCGCCCCGGGGCCCGTCTCTCCTCCTCCCTCGCCTCGCACCTCACCGCATCTCGCCACCACGCCCTAGCACTGCCGCCTACCACTGGACTTCGCCGCCACAGCTAGCGGCGCACCGCCGCCAGCGCTGCCGCCCTGCCCGCACCGCGCCACCGCTCCCCGCTGCCGCGATGTGCCTTGCTGCTGCTCGCCCGCAGCCATCGCCCCGCTCCTCGCTGACGCCCACCGCCGCGGGAAGCCGTCGGAGCTTCGCCGCCGGTTTTCCAACAGAAAACCGCCCCGACCGGTAAAACCCTAGAACGGTTTTTATTTCGGTTCTTTTTGGTTAGTTAGGTTTAGATCGGTTTCGGTTTTCTTTTTAGTTAGGTCTATTTAATGGACGTTCATTAGTTAGGGTTCTCTAGCGAACAATTTTGTTCGGTAGTGTTCGGTAGCGAACGTTCGCTATTTAGATTTTTCTTTTTTCTGTTTATTTACATCAGGGGCCTATTTGTGATGAACTTTTTTACAATTTAGTCCCTGAACTTCAAACGATCATTACTTTTCACTCGTTTGTCCAAAGCCAACGAAACCAACGCCCACATATTCGTTATGATCCCCTCTATCCATTAAAACAACTCAAACATGTTTTTGGAAGTTTTAAAAATTGAATTAGATCAGATTTAGATTTAAACTTTGTTTGATCATAACTTGAGTTTCGTAGCTCCGTTTGAGTTGATTCTTTTTGCAAATTGAAGCTCTTGACCTAAAATTTCTGATAAGGCCAAATTCATATAATTTTGGTACTGTTAGAAATTGTTTTATGTTGCAAGAGTTATTTGCTTGGTTTTGGTGTTTTCCGAATCGTCTTCTTCGTTCTTTCTGATCTGTTGAGTGATTGCTTATGTGTGGTTCTATTGCTTGCGTACAATAGATTGACCGGAGTGTGACGAGTAGATCTATCAAGATTTGTGAGTGCGAATCATCTTCATCAATATTGCAGGCAAGTTCACACTTTGATCATATCCCTTTCATACCCAGTTTTTATGCATTAGTTTCACCCTCAAACATTGCATGAGTAGGATTGATAACATGTGGGTATTGGGAAGTAGTTGATGAGGTAGGAACCTATTGTCCTGCATTCAAACCTTGGGAGTTACTATTACGTTATGCGTATATTGCCATGCTATGCTCGTAGACGTGGATTGGGTTTGAGAGTATTTCATGACAGATGTTAGATTGTTAATTAATGGTTTACTTAAGGTGGCAACTTTAACACACATCTGGGTGGATTGAGGCACCTGGGTATTCCAGCGATTGCCTGTCTAGGCACCTGGGTATTCCAGGATTGCCTGTTTTTTTATGGACCGCCACCCAGGCTCAAAGGGATCATGAGATTATTCATACTAGAAACTTCCGTGTGCAGCCACAAGCTATTATGGGCTCTAGCATAGTTGATTAAGTCATGTGAACTCTTACAGTGGTAGACTAGCAGATGTAGGGGTTGTAGGTGGTACGGTCTACCCATCGTAAGGTGCAAACGCTTCTGACAGACTATGTCTCGGTCATCCGTTTCTCAAACACCATGTAGTACGAGAAATCCAACGGAGGAGATCGAGTCTTGTGGGGAAAAGTGTGCAAACCTCTGCGGAGTGTATAAACTAATCATGATTAGCCGTGTCCCCGGTTATGGACGTTTTGAGTATCTAGTACTTGGATTATCATGTGAATCTCATCATGTTACTTTAAGTTAATTTTATTGGGTTTAATGATGTTACTTAATTGGGATTGAGAATGTTGTTAACCATTCTCAATGTTCAACAACCACCATGATAGTTAATTAAAATGTATTCCTTTGCGGTAGGGAAAATTGGCTTTTCGCAAAAACATTATAACCCCAGAGCCTTTCCACCAGCCAAATATGCATGTAGTGATAGCCTTTATTCATCATTATCCTCTGGTGTGAATTTGCCAGTACATTCAATGTACTGACCCTTTGTGGCTGCAACGTCTCATGTTGCAGGATTTCTTACGACGAGTAAGTGATACGTTAGGGTTACGATTTCTACACTCAACTTTGCCGTTGGTGTTGATGGGAATCCACAACCTTGTTACTTCCGCTATTTTGGATTGAGGTAATAGTATTTACGTTACTTTACACATGTGATTTACCTCTGTTATAAATCCTCGAGTACTGTGTGTGTCAGCATACCGATCTAGGGATGACACTTAAGCACAGAGACTTGATCCATTCGGGTCGGGTCGCTACAAGATGGTATCAGAGCACATGTTGACTGTAGTACGTGACCCTAGAAACTGGCAAGCCCATAGCAACGATTTTTCTCTATAACTTTCCCTTTCAAAAAGATCATTTACCTCTCTTCTCTTCTGAGCTTATTCAAAAATTCCCTCTTAGTGAGACCATATCCCTTTTCCTTTTGGATCACTCGAAGATTCGACGGATGAGACCACCCCAAGAAGTATAAGAATATCGGACAACCGAGACCATTCGGAATGAAGAGGATTTTACCATACATTATGATAATGGAAACTACAACTGTTGAAGACTCTGAAGACTAGGAGAATTTGAAGACTCTGAAGAATTTCCCGATCAGTATGACTAGGAATACTACCCTTATGGAACTTGGCAGACTATGGAAACTGTCAATACCCGAGATCAAGGTGTGTCGGAGGAAGACCGGAGCATGGAGAGTTAAAAAAACTCAAAGTTTTGTCAAAGAATACCCTAAGGCAGGAGATATCAACTATGGAATGATAGCTCATGGGAATGAAAAGAGCAGAAACACGGCTATCCATGATGTTATCGCCCGCTTATGCTATTTGTCACCATGCTGAGTTAAGCATGCATATGCAGGGAAGGATTGGATGGTAGAAGGCTGATGGAGCATCTATCAGCAAAATGGAGTTTTAAACTTTAGCTGGTGTATCGCCAGAATCTGGAGTGTTACATCAAGAAGTTTAAGATGGACTTGTAGGAAGTCATATTTGACAATGAGGCCATTCGTGAAGAACTTAGGACCCAGAAGCTGAAGTAGCCAAATTGGAGGAACAAAACCTCGAGATACCGGAGATTCGTCAGGAACTGAAGGACAGTTGGACCATGGTTCATGCGAAGGATGTTGAAACCAGAAGTTTGGAATGCAATTCCAGAATATTAAAGGACATCACGAGAGACTTCGCGTCAACAAAGTTGATCTGGCAAAAGAACTTGAGAAAGACAAGCATGATCAAAAGAAGCCATTGGAGGCATGAACAAGGCTTGAAGAGTTTGGAGACATTGAAGATTTATTGACCTTTAGAAGACCAAACCCTTGTTATATACCTACGTTAGATGCGACGTTTGTGAGCTGTCATTTGTTTGATGTTTTTCCCGACAGCCACAAATAAAATCTGTCTTTCAAAACTTTTGTTTGTATTGTGTGTATCCCTCTCTATCTCTCTTATCTCACCCCAAACCCATGGACCCAATAGAGGATGAATGGAGATGAGCTTGTATTTTCTGGACCGATGAGTCAGTTGGAGACAGACCGATGGATTCAGAACATGGAGGATCACATGGAGAATAACCCTATAGTAGGAAAGGATATGACCCAGCATGCTCTTCAGTGCTTTGAAGGAGGTGCTGCTACTTGGTGGAGGATGTACCAAACCATCAATGGATTGCAAGGAGTAACCACTTGGAAAGAATTTAAGTTGACTCTGCCAAAGTCTCGGCTTGTGTCCCAGAAGTTGAGGCCTTATGGAAAGGATATGAAGAAACCTTATGCATGCAAGATTTGTGGAGAAATAGGACACACCCATAAAGAACACAAGGATGAATGCCCAAATTGTGAAGGAATTCACCCAGTTGAAGAATGCCCAATTAGGCAGATTACTTGTTTCTTGTGTGAAGGGACTACCCACTATCCTGCTCAGTGTCACATTTACCCCATGGTACAACGAACCATCCAGCAGAAGAAAGAAGTAATGAAAGGAGCCCTCATGGAAATTTTAGAAGAAGTTGTGATGAGGGAAGAGATGGAGGACACACCTAAAGAAGACCCGAGTAAACCCTGCACTAAGTCTTGCTATTCATGTGGAGAAGGACACATCTCCCAAAATTGTTTGAATGGGGATCTAGTAGAATTCCCGACAGAGGAAGTAGAATATGACCCATAGGAAATAGAAGCCCTGATTGGAATGGAAAAGTCCAGGAAGAGAAACCGGTTGGAGCCCAGGAGGGACCTGAGTCATATCACCTGTTACAGGTGCAAGGAGTCAGGGCACTACCTCAACAATTGCCCAAAAAGGAAACCTCGATACTTGTCAGAAGTAATATGTTTTAGTTGTAATGGAGCAGGGCACTTTGCCAGAGAATTCCCCAAGGAGAAGGAAACTTGTGCTAGATAGTTGAGTTTGCAACAAAAGAAATGGAGTAGTAGAAGTGAGAACATTTTCTTTTATATTGAGGTGTTGAGTTGAGACATGTAATGGAAAAGCGAGAGATTGTAATCACTTGAGAATGAATAAAGTTAGCATCGTTGGTACTGATATGGATTTTATGAGTTGTTACTCTATGAAGAAGAATTTTGGCCATTCTGAGGATATGAGAAATATGGTCTATGGAAGATTTGTGCATTTTAAGGGTGGTAGTACCCTATAAAAACCGTTGACCCCTAGAAAAGATAAGGATACTCCACTGAGTGGATTTCGGACAATATGAATACGAGTTTTGTCTCGATAAGTGTGATACCCCAAGAGTGTGTGGGATGAAGTTGGAGACCATCAGTTGTTTTGACCAAATGTGATCAAGGAGTCAGAAGAGAATGTTAAGTTTATTCGAGATAGACTGAAGGTAGCTCAGTCCAGGCAGAAGAGTTATGTAGACTCAAAAACTCAAGGAGGTAGTCTATGAAATTGGAGATAGAGCATGTCTTCGTGTGTCCCCTCTGTGAGGAGTTAAACAGATTGGAGTTAAGGGACAGTTAGCCCCGAGATTTGTAGGACCATACCGAGTTTTGGAGCGTATGGGAGAAGTGGCCAACAAGTTGGAGTCACCCGAAGGACTGTCAGGAGTTCATGATGTGTTTCACACTTCCCAGTTGAAGAAGTGCCAATGCAGAGATGGCCAATATTCCCCTGTAAGGACGGTTGACTCTGGAAAGGATAATGATGTTCCACGAAGTGGAATATGGACTCCATAAGTATAAGTTTTTATCTTGGTATGTGGGATATCCCACGAGGATGATGAGATAAATTACTATTGGATATAAAAGAGGTGTGATGTCGGAAATATGGATTAATGGAAACTCCATGACGAGTCTGAGTAATCATGTCCTAGTTTGGTGCCAATAGAAGGAAGGAAGACAATACAATTGGATGGATTTAAGAATACTAGGAAGTTGGAAGTTGGAATAATGATCAGTTGCCCGATGATAAGTTCAAGGACTACAAGTGATGAGATGGGCCATAACCCACAGGCCCCAGGACCTGCCAAGAAGCAAGCACATTCTTGCTGAAGGAAAAACCCTGGAGGAAGATACGATGTTTATCGGCAGACGATTTTATAGGAGTAACTCAAAACCTGAGAGATTGTGAAGGAACGATAGATGTTTGTTTGGCTTGCAGAATCAATGGATTTATCCGAACCTTGGTTCGTTGACAAGAGAAATTCTGCAATACTTGTGAGGATGACCGAGTGTTAGAATGCGAGATTCACTAAAGCATATACATGGTAATGATTTGGGTGCGGGATGGATTGATCACCATACCGACTTACTCTTATTATTCGACTTGCTATATGGGATGGTAAATCTGAGTGACTTACCTATAGTAGAGAGACGACGATCAAAACCCTGTTTAAACCTTAGAATGGTATAAGTATTTTCCCTTGTACAAGGCAGCTTTTGCCAACAGTAGGTTATACGGTGAGGATCAACCAGACCCATTTCCTGCAGAAGGAACCATAAATTGTTGACCACCATGAGATATCGATAGTTGTTTAGTTTTGGCGCCAGACCCGTCATCTAAGAAGACCCAGTCACAGAAGAACCTTACCAAGATGAAAGACAGAAGAATTGAGGAAAAGGTTATGCCACTACCGAAAGAGCCCAGATAAGGAATTATCCTAAAGATCTAAGAAGACCGACACTGTTAACAATAGGGATGGAGTATATGAGTTTTGATGGAACCGTAACCATGCTTCTAAGGTTGGTAGCACCCCAGACCCCGGAGACAATTGATGAAATTTTGAAGAGACCCTGAACCTAACCTATTTCTTTCTAGCCTCTCCGAATCTCGAGGACGAGATTCTTTTTAAGGGTGGTAGGTTTGTAACATCCCAAAATTCTAAATTTTGGAATGTTATAATAAATAGATAGATTTGATTGATTGTTTGATTGATTGTGTGAAATTGAGTGAAATTCGAAACCTTTTTGAAATAAAAGGACTTTCCCAAACTTTCATTTTGCATTTATGATCTTCGTGAATTCAAATTCTTTTCAAATACAAAACCCTAGAGAGAAGATGACATGACTTCTTCCATTTAAATAAATGAAAAGGGTGTTTGAAAAATATTTGAATTCCATTGGGAAATATTTTCCAATTCAGAAACTTTATGCAACTCAATGATTTTCACGAGAGAAGATAAAATGACTTCTTCAAATTATGAAATATGAGTTCGGAGTTTCAAAGATCACATTTAAAGTCCTTTTTGAATTTATTTTCAATTTGGAGTTATTTGAGTTTTATTCAAATTATTTTTCTCCAAAAATAAAATATATGGAAAATAGGATAACATGATTCCCTACATCAGAAAATTGGAGATAAATAAATTTGAATTCATTCTGGTATTTCTAAAATGATTTTTATTGGATTTTATTAGACCAGTAGCACTCTTTGAATTATCTGAATTTGTGTGAATTTTATTTAATGCTAGGAAAATGTTCATCTTGTAGGAAATCTTTTTCTGGAAATTTTGATATATTATATGCCTATGTAAATTTTTTGTTTATTTAGTTTTTATTTTTCTTTCTCCGGAAAATGTTTTTTTTAAAAAAAACTTCTAGACCGACCGGACCGGGCTGGCCCAGCCAGCCAGGCCACAGCCCAGCCGGCCCAACGCCGCACCCCGGTCGTCCCTGACCTCCAACGAGGAGTCCAGCTCCCGCCCGACACCGCCCCGGCCTCCTCCTGCCCCTTCCCCACGCCGCCTCCTCGCCCCTCCTCATAAAAGGCACCGCCCCAGGGCACGTCTCTCCTCCTCCCTCGCCTCGCACCTCACCGCATCTCTCCGCCACGCCCTAGCACCGCCGCTTGCCGCCGGACTTCGCCGCCGCAGCTAGCGCCGCACCGCTGCCAGCGCTGTCGCCCTGCCCGCACCGCGCCACCGCTCCCTGCTGCCGCGCTGTGCCTTGCTGCTGCTCGCCCGCAGCCATCGCCCCGCTCCTCGCCGACGGCCGCCGCCGCGGGAAGCCGCCGGAGTTTGGCCGCCGGTTTTCCAACGAAAAACCGCCCCACCGGTAAAACCCTAGAACAGTTTTTATTTCGGTTCTTTTCGGTTAGTTAGGTTTAGATCGGTTTCTTTTTAGTTAGGTTTATTTAATGGACGTTCATTAGTTAGGGTTCTCTAGCGAATGATTTTGTTCGGTAGTGTTCGGTAGCGAACGTTCGCTATTTAGATTTTTTTTCTGTTTATTTACGTCAGGGGCCTATTCATGATGAACTTTCTTTATAGTTTAGTCCCTCAACTTCAAACGATCATTACTTTTCACTCGTTTGTCCAAATCCAACGAAACCAATGCCCACGTCTTGTTTATGATCCCCTCTGTCCATTAAAACAACTCAAACATGTTTTTGAAAGTTTTAAAATTTGAATTAGATCAGATTTAAATTTAAACTTCGTTTGATCATAACTTGAGTTTCGTAGCTCCGTTTGAGTTGATTCTTTTTGCAAATCGAAGCTCTTGACCTAAACTTTCTGATAAGGCCAAATTCATATAATTTTGGTACTTTTAGAAATTGTTTTATGTTTCAAGAGTTATTTTCTTGGTTTTGGTGTTTTCCGAATCGTCTTCTTCGTTCTTTCTATCTGTTGAGTGATTGCTTATGTGTGGTTCTATTGCTTGCGTACGATAGATTGACCGAAATGTGACGAGTAGATCTATCAAGATTTTTGAGTGTGAATCATCTTCATCAACATTGCAAGCAAGTTCACACTTTGATCATATCCCTTTCATACCCAGTTTTTATGCATTAGTTTCACCCTTAAACATTGCATGCGTAGGATTGATAACATGTGGGTATTGGGAAGTAGTTGATGAGGTAGGAACCTATTGTCCTGCATTCAAATCTTGGGAGTTACTATTACGTTATGTGTATATTGCCATGCTATGCTCGTAGACGTGGATTGGGTTTGAGAGTATTTCATGACAGATGTGAGATTGTTAATTAATGGTTTACTTAAGGTGGCAACTTTAACAGACATCTGGGTGGATTGAGGCACCTGGGTATTCCAGCGATTGCTTGTTTTTTTTATGGACCGCCACCCAGGCTCAAAGGGATCATGAGATTATTCATACTAGAAACTTCCGTGTGCAGCCACAAGCTATTATGGGCTCTAGCATAGTTGATTAAGTCATGTGAACTCTTACAGTGGTAGACTAGCAGATGTAGGGGTTGTAGGTGGTACGGTCTACCCATCGTAAGGTGCAAACGCTTCTGAAAGACTATGTCTCGGTCATCCGTTTCTCAAACACCATGTAGTGCGAGAAATCCAACGGAGGAGATCGAGTCTTGTGGGGAAAAGTGTGCAAACCTCTGCAAAGTGTATAAACTAATCATGATTAACCGTGTCCCCGGTTATGGACGTTTTGAGTATCTAGTACTTGGATTATCATGTGAATCTCATCACGTTACTTTAAGTTAATTTTGTTGGGTTTAATGATGTTACTTAATTGGGATTGAGAATGCTGTCAACCATTCTCAATGTTCAACAACCACCATGATAGTTAATTAAAATGTATTCCTTTGCAGTAGGGAAAAATTGGCTTTTCGCAAAAACATTATAACCCCAGAGCCTTTCCACCAGCCAAATATGCATGTAGTAATAGCCTTTATTCATCATTATCCTCTCGTGTGAATTTGCCAGTACATTCAATGTACTGACCCTTTGTGGCTGCAACGTCTCATGTTGCAGGATTTCTTACGACGAGTAAGTGATACGTTAGGGTTACGATTTCTACACTCAACTTTGCCGTTGGTGTTGATGGGAATCCACAACCTTGTTACTTCCGCTATTTTGGATTGAGGTAATAGTATTTACGTTACATTACACATGTGATTTACCTCTGTTATAAATCCTCGAGTACTGTGTGTCAGCATATCGATCCAGGGATGACACTTAAGCACAGAGACTTGATCCATTCGGGTCGGGTCGCTACAAACCCCCTACCCGAGATCCGCCAGTTTTGACACCGACAGCCGCCCCCCTTCCCTAGTCCAATTTGGACTAGAGGGGAGGGGTGCGCGGCCCTGCCTTGGCCGTCCCTCTCTCTCTCCACTAAGGCCCATGTGGCCCATTAGTTCCCCGGGGGGGGGGGGGGGTTCCGGAAACCCTCTAGCACTCCAGTTTTCTCTGAAATCACCCGGAACACTACTTGTGTCCGAATATAACCATCCAATATATCAATCTTTATATCTCGACCATTTAGAGACTCATCATCATGTCCGTGATCACATCCGGGACTCTAAACTATCTTCGGTACATCAAAACACATAAACTCATAATACCGATCGTCACCGAGCGTTAAGCGTGTGGACCCTACGGGCTCGAGAACTATGTAGACATGACTGAGACACGTCTCCGGTCAATAACCAATAGCGGAACCTGGATGTTCATATTGGCTCCCACATATTCTACGAAGATCTTTATCGGTCAAACCGCATAACGATATACGTTGTTCCCTTTGTCATCGGTATGTTACTTGCCCGAGATTTGATCGTCGGTATCTCAATACCTAGTTCAATATCATTACGGGCAAGTCTCTTTACTCATTCCGTAATGCATCATCTGGTAACTAACTCATTAGTCACATTGCTTGCAAGGCTTATAGTGATGTGCATTACCGAGAGGGCCCAGAGATACCTCTCCGATACTCGGAGTGACAAATCCTAATCTCGATCTATGCCAACTCAACAAACACCATCGGAGACACCTGTAGAGCATCTTTATAGTTACCCAGTTACGTTGTGACGTTTCACAACACACTAAGTGTTCCTCCGGTATTCGGGAGTTGCATGATCTCATAGTTATATGAACATGTATAAGTTATGGAGAAAGCAATAGCAACAAACTAAACGATCATCGTGCTAAGCTAAAGGATGGGTCAAGTCAATCACATCATTCTCTGATGATGTGATCCCATTAATCAAATGAAAACTCATGTCTATGGTTAGGAAACATAAACATCATTGATTCAACGAGCTAGTCAAGTAGAGGCATACTAGTGACTTTCTGTTTGTCTATGTATTCACACATGTACTAAGTTTCCGGTTAATACAATTCTAGCATGAATAGTAAACATTTATCATGATATAAGGAAATATAAATAACAACTTTAATATTGCCTATAGGGCATATTTCCTTTAGTCTCCCACTTGCACTAGAGTCTATAATCTAGATTACATTGTAATGATTCTAACACCCATGGAGTCTTGGTGCTAATCATGTTTTGCTCGTGAGAGAGGCTTAGTCGACGGGTCTGCAACATTCATATCCGTATGTATCTTGCAAATCTCTATGTCTCCCTCCTTGACTTGATCGCGGATGGAATTGAAGCGTCTCTTGATGTGCTTGGTTCTCTTGTGAAATCTGGATTCCTTTGCCAAGGAAATTGCACCAGTGTTGTCACATTTTCATTGGACCCGATGCACTGGGGATGACACCTAGATCGGATATGAACTCCTTCATCCTGACTCCTTCATTTGCTGCTTCCGAAGCAGCTATGTACTCCACTTCACATGTAGATCCCGCCATGACGCTCTGCTTGGAACTGCACCAACTGACAGTCCATCATTTAATAAAAACATGTATCCGTTTTGTGACTTAGAGTCATCTGGATCGGTGTCAAAGCTTGCATCGACGTAACCATTTACGACGAGCTCTTTGTCACCTCCATATACGAGAAACATATCCTTAGTCCTTTTCAGGTATTTCAGCATGTTCTTGACCGATGTCTAGTGATCCAATCCTGGATTACTTTGGTACCTCCTTGCTAAATTAATAGCAAGGCACACATCAGGTCTGGTACACAGCATTGCATACATGATAGAACCTATGGCTGAATCATAGGGAATGACTTCCATTTTCTCTCTATCTTCAACAGTGGTCGGGCATTGAGTCTGACTCAACTTCACACCTTGTAACACAGGCAAGAACCCTTTCTTTGCCAGATCCATTTTAAACTTCTTCAAAACTTTATCAAGGTATGTGCTTTGTTGAAAGTCCAATTAAGCGTTTTGATCTATCTCTATAGATCTTGATGCCCAATATATAAGCACCTTCACCGAGGTCTTTATTTGAAAAATTCTTATTCAAGTATCCTTTTATGCTACTCAGAAATTCAGTATCATTTACGATCAACAATATGTCGTCGACATATAATATCAGAAATTCTACAGAGCTCCCACTCAATTTCTTGTAAATACAGGCTTCTCCAAAAGTTTGTATAAAACCATATGCTTTGATCACACTATCAATCGTATATTCTAACTCCGAGAGGCTTGCACTAGTCCATAAATGGATCGCTGGAGCTTGCACACTTTGTTAGCACCTTTTGGATCGACAAAACCTTCTGGTTGCATCATATACAACTCTTCTTTAAGATATCCATTACGAAATGCAGTTTTCACATCCATTTGCCAAATTTCATAATCATAAAATGCGGCAATTGCAAACATGATTCGGACGAACTTAAGCATCGCTATGGGTGAGAAGGTCTCATCGTAGTCAACACCTTGAACTTGTCAAAAACCTTTTGCAACAAGTCGAGCTTTGTAGACAGTAACATTACCGTCAGCGTCAGTCTTCTTCTTGAAGATCCATTCATTCTCTATGGCCTGCCGATCATCAGGCAAGTCAACCAAAGTCCACACTTCATTCTCATACATGGATCCCATCTCAGATTTCATGGCCTCAAGCTATTTTGCGGATCTGGGCTCATCATCGCTTCCTCATAGTTCGTAGGTTCGTCATAGTCAAGTAACATGACCTCCAGAACAGGATTACCATACCATTCTGCTGCGGATCTTACTATGGTTAACCTACGAGGTTCGGTAGTAACTGAAGGAAATATGCCCTAGAGGCAATAATAAAGTTATTATTTATTTCCTCATATCATGATAAATGTTTATTATTCATGCTAGAATTGTATTAACCGGAAACTGAGCACATGTGTGAATACATAGACAAACAGAGTGTCACTAGTATGCCTCTACTTGAATAGCTCGTTCATCAAAGATGGTTGAGTTTACTAACCATAGACATGAGTTGTCATTTGATTAACGGAATCACATCATTAGGAGAATGATGTGATTGACTTGACCCATTCCGTTAGCTTAGCACTTGATTGTTGAGTATGTTGCTATTGCTTTCTTCATGACTTATACATGTTCCTATGACTATGAGATTATGCAACTCCCGTTTACCGGAGGAACACTTTGTGTGCTACCAAACGTCACAACTTAACTGGGTGATTATAAAGGGTGCTCTGAAGGTGTCTCCAAAGGTACTTGATGAGTTGGCGTATTTCGAGATTAGGATTTGTCACTCCAATTGTCGGAGAAGTATCTCTGGGCCCTCTCGGTAATACACATCACTATAAGCCTTGCAAGCATTGTAACTAATGAGTTAGTTGCGGGATGATGTATTACGGAACGAGTAAAGAGACTTTTCGGTAACGAGATTTAACTAGGTATTGACATACCGACGATCAAATCTCGGGCAAGTAACATACCGATGACAAAGGGAACACCATATGTTGTTATGCGGTTTGACCGATAAAGATCTTCGTAGAATATGTAGGAGCCAATATGAGCATCCAGGTTCCGCTATTGGTTATTGACCGGAGACGTGTCTCGGTCATGTCTACATAGTTCTCGAACCCGTAGGGTCCGCACGCTTAAAGTTAGATGACGATCGGTATTATGAGTTTTGTGTTTTGATGTACTAAAGGTAGTTCGGAGTCCAGGATGTAATCACGAAGATGACGAGGAGTCTCGAAATTGTCGAGACGTTAAGATTGATATATTAGAATGTTATATTCGGACAGCGGATGAGTTCCGGGGGTTATCGGATAAATACCGGAGAAACCGGGAGGTTACCGGAACCTCCCGGGGGGTTATTGGGCCTCATGAGCCCAAGTGGTGGAAGAGGAGAGGCGGCCAGCTAGGGGCGCGCGGCCCCCCTAGCCCAAACTGAATTGGACTAGGGGGCCGGCCCCCCCTTTCCTTCTTCTTCTCCTCCCCTTCCTTCCCCTCTCCTACTTGGACTAGGAAAGAGGGGGGAATCCTACTTGGAGTAGGATTGCCCCCCTTGGGCGCGCCTCCTCCCCTTGGTCGGCCCTCTCCTCCTCCCTCCTTTATATATGGAGGAGGGGGCACCCCATAGACACAATGATTGATCTCTTGATCTCTTAGCCGTGTGCGGTGCTCCCCTCCACCATATTCCACCTCGATAATATCATAGCGGTGCTTAGGCGAAGCCCTGCGTCGGTAGCATCATCATCACCGTCACCATGCCGTCGTGCTGACAGAACTCTCCCTCAAAGCTCGGCTAGATCAGAGTTCGAGGGACGTCATCGAGCTGAACGTGTGCTGAACTCAGAGGTGTTGTACGTTCGGTACTTGGATCAGTCGGATCGTGAAGACGTACGACTACATCAACCGCGTTGTGCTAATGCTTCCCCTTTTTGGTCTACAAGGGTACATGGACAACACTCTCCCCTCTTGTTGCTATGCATCACCATGATCTTGCGTGTGCGTGGGAATTTTTTTGAAATTACTACGTTCCTCAACAGTGGCATCCGAGCCGGGTTTTATGCGTAGATGTTTATGCACGAGTAGAACACAAGTGAGTTGTGGGCGATACAAGTCATACTACTTACCAGCATGTTACACTTTGGTTCGGCGGTATTGTTGGATGAAGCGGCTCGCAGCAACATTACGCGTACGCTTACGCGAGACTGGTTCTACCGACGTGCTTTGCACACAGGTGGCTGGCGGGTGTCAGTTTCTCCAACTTTAGTTGAACTAAGTGTGGCTACGCCCGGTCCTTGAGAAGGTTAAAACAACACTAACTTGACAAACTATCATTGTGGTTTTGATGCGTAGGTAAGAACGGTTCTTACTCAGCCCGTAGCAGCCACGTAAAACTTGCAAGAACAAAGTAGAAGACGTCTAACTTGTTTTTGCAGGGCATGTTATGATGTGATATTGTCAAGGCATGATGCTAAATTTTATTGTATGAGATGATCATGTTTTGTAACCGAGTTATCGGCAACTGGCAGGAGCCATATGGTTGTTGCTTTATTGTATGCAATGCAATCGCCCTGTAATTGCTTTACTTTATCACTAAGCGGTAGCGATAGTCGTAGAAGCAATAGTTGGCGAGACGACAACGATGCTACGATGGAGATCAAGGTGTCGCGCCGGTGACGATGGTGATCATGACGGTGCTTCGGAGATGGAGATCACAAGCACAAGATGATGATGGCCATATCATATCACTTATATTGATTGCATGTGATGTTTATCTCTTATGCATCTTATTTTGCTTAGATCGACGGTACCATTATAAGATGATCTCTCACTAAATTTCAAGGTATAAGTGTTCTCCCTGAGTATGCACCATTGCGAAAGTTCTTCGTGCTGAGACACCATGTGATGATCGGGTGTGATAAGCTCTATGTTCAAATACAACGGGTGCAAAACAGTTGCACACGCGGAATACTCAGGTTAAACTTGACAAGCCTAGCATATGCAGATATGGCCTCGAAACACTGAGACCGAAAGGTCGAGCGTGAATCATATAGTAGATATGATAAACATAGTGATGTTCACCATTGAAACTACTCCATCTCACGTGATGATCAGACATGGTTTAGTTGATATGGATCACATGATCACTTAGAAGATTAGAGGGATGTCTATCTAAGTGGGAGTTCTTTAAATAATTTGATTAATTGAACTTTAATTTATCTTGAACTTAGTCCTGGTAGTATTAGCATATCTATGTTGTAGATCAATAGCTCGCGTTTAGCTCTCCTGTTTTATTTTTGATATGTTCATAGAGAAAACTAAGTTAGTAGCAATGATGCGGATTGGATCCGTGATCTAAGGTTTATCCTCATTGCTACATAGAAGAATTACGCCCTTGATGCACCGCTAGGTGACAGACCTATTGCAGGAGCAGATGCAGACGTTTTGAACGTTTGGCTAGCTCAATATGACGACTACTTGATAGTTTGGTGCACCATGCTTAACGGCTTAGAATCGGGACTTCAAAGACGTTTTGAACGTCATGGACCATATGAGATGTTCGAGGAGTTGAAGTTAATATTTCAAGCAAATACCCGAGTTGAGAGATATGAAGTCTCCAACAAGTTATATAGCTAAAAGATGGAGGAGAATAGCTCAAGCAGTGAGCATGTGCTCAGATTGTCCGGGTACTACAATCGCTTGAATCAAGTGGGAGTTAATCTTCCAGATAAGATAGTGATGGACAGAATTCTCTAGTCACCATCACCAAGTTAGTAGAACTTCGTGATGAACTATAGTATGCAAGGGATGAAGAAAATGATTCCCGAGCTTTTCATGATAATGAAATCGATGAAGGTAGAAATCAAGAAAAGCATCAAGTGTTGATGGTTAACAAGACCACTAGTTTCAGGAAAAGGGCAAAGGGAAGAAGGGGAACTTCAAGAAGAACGGAAAGCAAGTTGCTTCTCAAGTGAAGAAGCCCAAGTCTGGACCTAAGCCTGAGACTAAGTGCTTTTACTGCAAAGGGACTAGTCACCGGAAGCGGAACTACCCCAAGTATTTGACGAATAAGAAGGATGGCAAAGTGAACAAAGGTATATTGGATATACATGTTATTGATGTGTACTTAACTAGTGTTTATAGCAACCACTTGGTATTTGATACTAGTTCAGTTGCTAAGAGTAGTAACTTGAAAGGGGAGTTACAGAATGAACAGAAACTAGTTAAGGGCGAGGTGACGATGTGTGTTGGAAGTAGTTCCAAGATTGATATGATCATCATCGCACACTCCCTATACTTTCGGGATTAGTGTTGAACCTAAATAAGTGTTATTTGGTGTTTGCGTTGAGCATGAATATGATTTGATCATGTTTATTGCAATACGGTTATTCATTTAAGTTAGAGAATAATTGTTGTTCTGTTTACATGAATAAAACCTTCTATGGTCATACACCCAGTGAAAATGGTTTGTTGGATCTCGATCGTAGTGATACACATATTCATAATATTGAAGCCAAAAGATGCAAAGTTAATAATGATAGTGCAACTTATTTGTGGCACTGCTGTTTAGGTCATATTGGTGTAAAGCGCATGAAGAAACTCCATGTTGATGGGATTTTGGAATCACTTGATTATGAATCACTTGATGCTTGCGAACCGTGCCTTATGGGCAAGATGACTAAAACTCCGTTCTCCGGAACAATGGAGCGAACAACCGACTTATTGGAAATAATACATACTGATGTATGCGATCCGATGAGTGTTGAGGCTCGCGGTGGGTATCATTATTTTCTGACCTGCACAGATGACTTGAGCAGATATGGGTATATCTACTTGAAGAAACATAAGTCTGAAACATTTGAAAAGTTCAAAGAATTTCAGAGTGAAGTGGAAAATCATCGTAACAAGAAAATAAAGTTTCTACGATCTGATCGCAGAGGCAAATATTTGAGTTACGAGTTTGGTCTTCAATTAAAACAATGTGGAATAGTTTCACAAACTCATGCCACCTGGAACACCACAACGTAATGGTGTGTCCGAATGTCATAACCGTACTTTATTTGATATAGTGCAATCTATGATGTCTCTTACCGATTTACCACTATCGTTTTGGGGTTATGCATTAGAGACAACTGCATTCACATTAAAAAGGGAACCATCTAAATCCGTAGAGACGACACCGTATGAACATGGTCTAGCAAGAAACCTAAGCCGTCGTTTCTTAAAGTTTGGGGTTGCGATGCTTATGTGAAAAAGTTTCATCTTGATAAGCTCAAACCCAGGTCAGAGAAGTGTGTCTTCATAGGATACCCAAAAGTAACTGTTGGGTACACCTTCTATCACAGATCCGAAGGCAAGATATTTGTTGCTGAGAATGTATCCTTTCTAGAGAAGGAGTTTCTCTCGAAAGAAGTGAGTGGGAGGAAAGTAGAACTTGATGAGGTAACTGTACCTGCTCCCTTATTGGAAAGTAGTTCATCACAAAAATTTGTTTCTGTGACTCCTACACCAATTAGTGAGGAAGCTAATGATGATGATTATGTAACTTCAGATCAAGTTACTACCGAATCTCGTAGGTAAACCAGAGTGAGATCCGCACCAGAGTGGTACGGTAATCGTATTCTGGAGGTCATGTTACTTGACCATGACGAACCTACGAACTATGAGGAAGCGATGATGAGCCCAGATTCCGATAAATGGCTTGAGGCCATGAAACCTGAGATAGGATCCATGTATGAGAACAAAGTGTGGACTTTGGTTGACTTGCCCGATGATCGGCAAGCCATAGAAAATAAATGGATCTTCAAGAGGAACACGGATGCTGATAGTAGTGTTACTATCTACAAAGCTAGACTTGTCGAAAAAGGATTTTGACAAAGTTCATGGTGTTGACTACAATGAGATTTTCTCACTCGTATCGATGCTTAAAGTCTGTCCGAATCATGTTAGCAATTGCCCCATTTTATGAAATCTGGCAAATGGATAACAAAACTGCAATCCTTAATGGATTTATTAAAAAAGAGTTGTATATGATGCAACCAGAAGGTTTTGTCAATCCTAAAGGTGCTAACAAAATGTGCAAGCTCCAGCGATCCATCTGTTGACTGGTGCAAGCATCTCGGAGTTGGAATATACGCTTTGATGAGTTAATTAAAGCATATATTTTTATACAGACTTGCAGTGAAGCCTGTATTTACAAGAAAGTGAGTGGGAGCACTATAGCCTTTCTGATAAGTATATGTAAATGACATATTGTTGATCAGAAATGATGTAGAATTTTCTGGAAAGCATAAAGGAGTATTTGAAAGGAGTTCTTCAAAGAAAGACCTCGGTGAAGCTGCTTATATGTTGAGCATCAAGATCTATATAGGTAGATCAAGACGCTTGATAAAGATTTTCAATGAGTACATACCTTGACAAGATTTTGAAGTAGTTCAAAATGGAACAGTCAAAGAAAGAGTTCTTACCTGTGTTACAAGGTGTGAATTTGAGTAAGACTCAAAGCCCGACCACGACAGAAGATAGAAAGAGAATGAAAGTCATTCCCTATGCCTCAGCCATAGTTTCTATAAAGTATGTCATGATGTGTACCAGATCTATTGTATACCCTACACTGAGTTTAGCAAGGGAGTACAATAGTGATTTAGGAGTAGACCAATGGACAGCGGTCAAAATTATCCTTAGTGGAATAAGGATATGTTTCTTGATTATGGAGGTGACAAAAGGTTCGTCGTAAAGGGTTACGTTGATGAAAATTTTTACATTGATCCAGATGACTCTAAGTCTCAATCTAGATACATTTTGAAAGTGGGAGCAATTATCTAGAGTTTCTCCCTGTAGAGCATTGTTGACATAGAAATTTGCAAAATACATACGGATCTGAATGTGACAGACCCGTAGACTAAACTTCTCTCACAAGCAAAACATGATCACACCTTAGTACTCTTTGGGTATTAATCACATAGCAATGTGAACTAGATTATTGACTCTAGTAAACCCTTTGGGAGTTGGCCACATGACGATGTGAACTATGGGTGTTAATCACATGGTGATGTGAACTATTGATGTTAAATCACATGGCGATGTGATCTAGATTATTGACTCTAGTGCAAGTGGGATACTGAAGGAAATATACCCTAGAGGCAATAATAAAGTTATTATTTATTTCCTCATATCATGATAAATGTTTATTATTCATGCTAGAATTGTATTAACCGGAAACTTAGTACATGTGTGAATACATAGACAAACAGAGTGTCACTAGTATGCCTCTACTTGACTAGCTCGTTAATCAAAGATGGTTGAGTTTCCTAACCATAGACATGAGTTGCCATTTGATTAACGGGATCACATCATTAGGAGAATGATGTGATTGACTTGACCCATTTCGTTAGCTTAGCACTTGATCGTTTAGTATGTTGTTATTGCTTTCTTCATGACTTATACATGTTCCTATGACTATGCGATTATGCAACTCCCGTTTACCAGAGGAACACTTTGTGTGCTACCAAACGTCACAACGTAACTGGGTGATTATAAAGGTGCTCTACAGGTGTCTCCCAAGGTACTTGTTGAGTTGGCGTATTTCGAGATTAGGATTTGTCACTCCGATTGTCGGAGAGGTATCTCTGGGCCCTCTTGGCAATATACATCACTATAAGCCTTGCAAGCATTGTAACTAATGAGTTAGTTGCGGGATGATGTATTACGGAACAAGTAAAAAGACTTGCCGATAATGAGATCGAACTAGGTATTGAGATACCGACGATCGAATCTCGGGCAAGTAATATACCGATAACAAAGGGAACAACGTATGTTGTTATGTGGTTTGACCGATAAATATATTCGTATAATATGTAGGAGCCAATATGAGCATTCAGGTTCCGCTATTGGTTATTGACCGGAGACGTGTCTCGGTCATCTCTACATAGTTCTCGAACCCGTAGGGTCCGCACGCTTAAAGTTAGATGACGATCGGTATTGTGAGTTTTGTGTTTTGATGTACCGAAGGTAGTTCGGAGTCCCAGATGTGATCACGGACATGATGAGGAGTCTCCAAATGGTCGAGACGTTAAGATTGATATATTGGAATGTTATATTCGGACACCGGATGAGTTTCGGGGGTTATCGGATAAATACCGGAGAAACCGGGAGGTTATCGGAACCTCCGGGGGTTATTGGGCCTCATGGGCCCAAGTGGTGGAAGAGGAGAGGCGGCCAGCTAGGGGCGTGCGGCCCCCCTAGCCCAAACCAAATTGGTCTAGGTGGCGACCCCCCCTTTCCTTCTTCTTCCCCTCCCCTTCCTTCCCCTCTCCTACTTCGACTAGGAAAGAGGGGGGAATCCTACTTGGAGTAGGATTGCCCCCCTTGGGCGCGCCTCCTCCCCTTGGCCGGCCCTCTCCTCCTCCCCCTTTTATATATGGAGGAGGGGGCACCCCATAGACACAATAATTGATCTCTTGATCTCTTAGCCGTGTGCGGTGCCCCCTCCACCATATTCCACCTCGATAATATCGTAGCGGTGCTTAGGCGAAGCCCCGCGTCGGTAGCATCATCATCACCATCACCACGCCGTCGTGCTGACGGAACTCTCCCTCAAAGCTCGGCTAGATCGGAGTTCAAGGGACATCATCGAGCTGAACGTGTGCTGAACTCGGAGGTGCCGTACGTTCGATACTTGGATCGGTCGGATCGTGAAGGCGTACGACTACATCAACCACGTTGTGCTAATGCTTCCCCTTTTTGGTCTACGAGGGTACATGGACAACACTCTCCCCTCTCATTGCTATGCATCACCATGATCTTGCGTGTGCGTAGGAATTTTTTTGAAATTACTACGTTCCCCAACAGTAACTTGATCAGAAGTTTCATGATCATCATCATTAGCTTCCTCACTTACTGGTGTAGGAATCACTGGAACTGATTTCAGTGATGAACTACTTTCCAATAAGGGAGCAGGTACAATTACCTCATCAAGTTCTACTTTCCTCCCACTCACTTCTTTCGAGAGAAACTCCTTCTCTAGAAAGGATCCATTCTTAGCAACGA
Source organism: Triticum urartu (assembly GCF_056163025.1). Lineage (NCBI taxonomy): Eukaryota > Viridiplantae > Streptophyta > Magnoliopsida > Poales > Poaceae > Triticum > Triticum urartu. The sequence goes on from NC_141876.1 coordinate 427,823,473, forward strand.
ATATCTTGCCTTCAGATCTGTGATAGAAGGTGTACCCAACAGTCTCCTTTGGGTATCCTATAAAGACACATTTCTCCGATTTGGGTTCGAGCTTATCAGGTTGAAGCTTTTTCACATAAGCATCGCAGCCCCAAACTTTAATAAACGACAACTTGGGATTCATGCCTAACCACAGTTCATAAGGTGTCGTCTCAACGGATTTAGATGGTGCCCTATTTAACGTGAATGCAGCTGTCTCTAAAGCATAACCCCAAACCGATAGCGGTAAATCAGTAAGAGACATCATAGATCACACCATATCTAGTAAAGTACTATTATGATGTTCGTACACACCATTACGCTGTGGTGTTCCGGGTGGCGTGAGTTGCCCATGAGGCATGGTTTGCAAGTACCAAGTGATTCATAATCTAGTGATTCCAAAAGTCCATCAGAATGGAGTTTCTTCATGCGCTTTTCACCAATATGACCCAAACGGCAGTGCCACAAATAATTTGCACTATCATTATCAACTCTGCATCTTTTGGTTTCAATATTATGAACATGTGTATCACTACTATCAATATTTCGTAAAAATAGACCACTCATCAAGGGTGCATGACCATAAAAGATATTACTCATATAAATAAAACAACCATTATTCTCTGATTTAAATGAATAACCATCTCGCATCAAACAAGATCCAGATATAATGTTCATGCTCAACGCTGGCACCAAATAACAATTATTTAGGTCTAAAACTAATCCCAAAGGTAGATGTAGAGGTAGCGTGCCGACGGCAATCACATCGACTTTGGAACCATTTCCCACACGCATTGTCACCTCGTCCTTAGCCAATCTTCGCTTAGTCCGTAGCCCCTGTTTCGATTGCAAATATTAGCAACATAAGGCATAGGAATTACGTCCTCATTACTGCGCAGAAGAATTACGTCGTGGAAGAACTGCTAGGTGACAAACCCGTTGCAGGAGTAACGCCAGATGTTATGAACACCTGGCAGAGCAAAGATGATGACTACTCGATAGTTCAGTGTGCCATGCTTTACAGCTTAGAACCGGGACTTCAACGACGTTTTGAATGTCATGGAGCATATGAGATGTTCCAGGAGTTGAAGTTAATATTTCAAGCAAATGCTCGGATTGAGAGATATGAAGTCTCCAATAAGTTCTACAGCTGCAAGATGGAGGTGAATAGTTCTGTCAGTGAACATATACTCAGAATGTCTGGGTACCACAACCACTTGACTCATCTGGGAGTTAATCTTCCTGGTGATAGTGTCATTGATAGAGTTCTTCAATCACTGCCACCAAGCTACAAGAGCTTCGTGATGAACTATAATATGTAAGGGATGGATAAGACGATTCTTGAGCTCTTCGCAATGCTAAAGGCTGCGGAGGTAGAAATCAAGAAGGAGCATCAAGTGTTGATGGTCAACAAGACCACCAGTTTCAAGAAAAAAGGTAAAGTGAAGAAGGGGAACTTCAAGAAGAATAGCAAGCCGGTTGTTTCTCAAGTGAAGAAACCCAAGTCTGGACCTAAGCCTGAGACTGAGTGCTTCTACTGCAAAGGGACTGGTCACTGGAAGGGGAACTGCCCCAAGTATTTGGCGGAGAAGAAGGATGGCAAAGTGAAAGGTATATTTGATATACATGTTATTGATGTGTACCTTACTAATGCTCGCATAGTTCCTGGGTATTTGATACTGGTTCGGTTGCTAACATTTGCAACTCGAAACAGGGGCTACGGATTAAGTGAAGATTGGCTAATGATGAGGTGACGATGCGCGTGGGAAATGGTTCCAAAGTCGATGTGATTGTCGTCGGCACGCTACCTCTACATCTACCTTCGGGATTAGTTTTAGACCTAAATAATTTTTATTTGGTGCCAGCGTTTGATACGTCTCCGTCATATCTATAATTTTTGATTGTTCCATGCCAATATACTACAACTTTCATACACTTTTGGCAACTTTTTATATTATTTTTGGGACTAACATATTGATCCAGTGCCCAGTGCCAGTTCCTGTTTGTTGCATGTTTGTTTGTTTCGCAGAATATCCATATCAAACGGAGTCCAAACGGGATAAAACTGACGGAGATTTTTTTTGGAATATATATGATTTTTGGGAAGAAAAATCCACGCGAGACGATGCCCGAGGGGGCCACGAGGCAGGGGGCGCGCCCCTGACCCTCGTGGCCACCCCGTAAGGCGGTTGATGACCTTCTTTCTCCGCAAGAAAGCTAATATCCATATAGAGATCCTGTTAAAATTTCAGCCCAATCGGAGTTACGGATCTCCGGGAATATATAAAACGGTGAACGGGTAGAATCTGAGAATGCAAAAACAGATAGAGACAGAGAGACAGATCCAATCTCGGAGGGGCTCTCGCCCCTCCCACGCCATGGAGGCCATGGACCAGATGGGAAACCCTTCTCCCATCTAGGGAGGAGGTCAAGGAAGAAGAAGAAGGAGGGGGCTCTCTCCCCCTCGTTTCCGGTGGCACCGGAGTGCCACCGGGGGCCATCATCATCACCGCAATCTTCACCAACAACTTCACCGCCATCATCACCAACTCTTCCCCCCTCTATGCAGCGGTGTAACCCCTCTCTTACCCGTTGTAATCTCTACTTAAACATGGTGCTCAACACTATATATTATTTCCCAATGATGTATGGCTATCCTATGATGTTTGAGTAGATCCGTTTTGTCCTATGGGTTATTTGATGATCGTGGTTGGTTTGAGTTGCATGTTTTATTATTGGTGCTGTCCTATGGTGCTCTCCGTGTCGCACAAGCATGAGGGATTCCCTCTGTATGGTGTTGCAATACGTTTATGATTCACTTATAGTGGGTTGCGTGAGTGATTGAAACACAAACCCGAGTAAGGGGGTTGTTGCGTATGGGATAAAGAGGACTTGATGCTTTAATGCTATGGTTGGGTTTTACCTTAATGATCTTTAGTAGTTGCGGATGCTTGCTAGAGTTCCAATCATAAGTGCATATGATCCAAGTAGAGAAAGTATGTTAGCTTATGCCTCTCCCTCATATAAAATTGCAATAATGATTACCGGTCTAGTTATCGATTGCCTAGGGACAAATAACTTTCTCGTAACAAAAAGCTCTTTACTAAAACTACTTAGTTGTGTCTTCATCTAAACAGCCCCTTCTTTTTATTTACGTGCTCTTTATTACCTTGCAACCCTATCCAACAACACCTACAAAATACTTCTACTTGTTCTAGGTAAAGCGAACGTCAAGCGTGCGTAGTGTTGTATCTGTGGTCGATAGAACTTGAGGGAATATTTTTTTCTGACTTTAGCTCCTCGTTGGGTTCGACACTCTTACTTATCGAAAACTGTTGCGATCCCCTATACTTGTGGGTTATCAAGACCTTTTTCTGGCGCCGTTGCCGGGGAGTCATAGCGTGGGGTGAATATTCTCGTGTGTGCTTGTTTGCTTTATCACTAAGTAATTTTTATTTGCTGTTCTTACTTGTTCTTTATCTTTAGTTATGGACATGGAACACGAAATACCAAAAAAATGAGGTGTACTTTCTGCTCATGGAGATGGGGAACCTCCTAAATCCCTCGATGCTGGTTATGTGAAAGATATTATGTACTACTTTAATAATCCTGAGAAAACCCCATTAAATTATGTAATGGGAGTAACGTTGGATCAACGTGAATACTTTAGGGATTACCGTTTGACACAAAAGGGAAACTATTATGGGATCAAATTCATATATTGAATTGGTATGCTAGGCAACTATGCTTGAAACATGATTATACTTGTTGCTCTAGGATGAAGGCTCCACACCTTCCCTTTTTATGCGAATTTAATGATAATAAAACCTTAGCTTCTTATGCTAATGGTATATATAATTACTATGATGTGGAACAAATAGAAGAATTTGTTGCTTTTATGGGTGCTTATGAAATTGAATCTATGTTTAAAGAGTGAAGATTTTGATGATCTGGTTTATAGACCTGAAAATTTAGCTATCCTTAAATATTGCTATGAGAATTATGAATACAGTTCCGATATTAATGCACTTATTGAGAAAGTCTCCATTGTCCAAGAAGAGACTAATATTTTGCAGGAATCTATGGAAGAAGAAATTGATGAAACTGTGAGCTCATTGGATGAAAAAGATGAGGAGGAGAGCGAAGAACAAAAGGAGGAAGAGCGGATTGATCACCCATGCCCACCTTCTAATGAGAGTAACTCTTCAATGCATACATTGTTTAATTTCCCTTCATGCTTACCGAAGGATGAATGCTATGATAATTGCTATGACCCCGTTGATTCTTTTGAAATATCCCTTTTTGATGATGCTTGCTATGCTTGCGACCAAGATGCCAATATGAATTATGCTTATGAAGATGAACTTGCTATAGTTCCTTATGTTAAACATGAAATTGTTTCTATTGCACCCACGCATGATAGTCCTATTATCTTTTTGAATTCTCCCAACTAGACTATATCGGAGAAGTTTACCCTTATTAAGGATTATATTGATGGGTTGCCTTATACCATTGCACATGATGATTTTGATGAGTATAATATGCATGTGCTTTCTGCTCCTACGTGCAATTATTATGAGAGAGGAACTATATCTCCACCTGTCGGTGTCAAAACCGGCGGATCTCGGGTAGGGGGTCCCGAACTGTGCGTCTAGGCCGGATGGTAACAGGAGGCAGGGGACACAATGTTTTACCCAGGTTCGGGCCCTCTTGATGGAGGTAAAACCCTACATCCTTCTTGATTAATATTGATGATATGGGTAGTACAAGAGTAGATCTACCACGAGATCGGAGAGGCTAAACCCTAGAAGCTAGCCTATGCTATGATTGTATGTTGTGGTTGTTGTCCTATGGACTAAAACCCTTCGGTTTATATAGACATCGGAGAGGGTTAGGGTTACATAAGGTCGGTTACAAAGGAGGAGACATCCATATCCGTATTGCCTAGCTTGCCTTCCACGCCAAGTAGAGTCTCATCTGGACACGAGACGAAGTCTTTAATCTTCTATCTTCATAGTCTAACAGTCCAGCCAATGGAGATAGTCCGGCTATCCGAAGACCCCCTAATCCAGGACTCCCTCAGTAGCCCCTGAACCAGGCTTCAATGACGATGAGTCCGGCGCGCAGTATTGTCTTCGACATTGCAAGGCGGGTTCCTTCTCCGAATACATCATAGAAGAATTTGAATACGAGGATAGTGTCCGACCCTGCAAAATAAGTTCCACATTCCACCGTAGAGAGAATAATATTTTCGCAGATCTAATTTGCTGACTTGTCTTAACAGTATGACGTCATGTCATGGCCCGGTGATTATTCGAACCGTTCCCTTTAACCAGCGCCGCACATAACGCGAGGCAGTTTTTCGACACGTCTTGTCAAAGGAGAGACCGTGTCCCCTTATTACGGGATTCTCATCAATACGGGCGTGGGTAACCCAACCGCGCAATCAACTGCGGTGCTTGGGGGATAAGCGAGTTTTACCAGGCAAGTGGGGACGCTTAGCTTCGTCCGCCCATATAAAGGGATAAGGATTCACCTTTCTATCCATGCCTTCTTCCTCCTTTGCTCATCCGTTTTCGCACACTCGAGCTCTAGCGCCCAAGTCCACACTTCCCACCTCAACCTTCTCCAACCATGTCCGGAGCGGGAGGCAGGTGGATGGTCTCCTCCGTCACGGAGGGAGACATCAAGAAGCTGCGTGGAGCTAGATATTTAGTCGCGAACATCGCGCATCGGCTGCCCGCTGCGGGGCAGATCGTCCCTACCCCGGAACCTCACGAGAGGGTAGTTTTCCTTCACCACTTCCTCCGCGGACTAGGGTTTCCCCTCCATCCATTCATCCGTGGTTTCATGTTCTACTATGGGCTGGACTTTCATGATCTGGCCCCGAACTTCATCCTCAACATTTCGGCGTTCATCGTCGTGTGTGAGGCTTTCCTCCGCATCCGGCCCCACTTCAGCTTGTGGTTAAAGACCTTCAATATCAAGCCGAAGGTGGTACTAGGCCAACAAGCAGAATGCGGCGGAGCCATGGTGGGCAAGATGCCCAACGTTATATGGCTCGAAGGCTCCTTTGTGGAGACAATAAAGGGATGGCAATCGGCGTGGTTCTACATCACCGAGCCACGCGACGCCAAATGGGTGGCAGCCCCCGAGTTTCGATCCGGATTCCCCACACGGCTCACTTCTTGGAAAGAGAAGGGCTTGTCATAGGGTTCGTCGGTGGAGCTGGATGGACTCCAGAAATGTATCCGGAGTATGGCAAGCAAGAAGCTCAAGCTTGTCAACATAGTCCAAGTTATGCTCATCCGCCGGATCCTCCCGTGTCAACAACAGGATTTTACCTTGTGGGAGTTTGACCCGGCCTGGCACCAGACTCTAAGCGAGCTCTTTGATACGACGCACAAGGACGTCTGGAAGGTGTTGTTCAAGGGCGACGTGGTCCCTCCTTCTCTCGCCGAGGACCGCGGACTAAGCGCAAAGCGCCTAGCGCGTTCTGTGAGTTCAATACGTCCCGTAGGACATTTATTTTCCCTAGCTTAATTATGTGCGGAGTCTAATCTCCATGCCTTTGACAAGACTGGGTGGAGATGTCGGGGCAGATTAACTGCCCGGCCCCTTTGCCCGAAGATACTGCGGGCGCTCTCTTGACGGAGATGCTGACTCCGGCTCCTTACAAGGTGCCGGAGAAGACCAAGAAGGCCAAGGGAACCCGAAAGAGTTCCCGGCGCCAGGTGTTATCGGACTCATCGTCCGATAACTCTGCGGCACACTCCTCCCTTGAAGACGAGGAGGAAGAAGAAGATGCTCCCCCTCCAGGCGGCGGAGACAAGAAAAGGAAGGCCGCCCCAACTGGGGAGGCCGAAGGGTCCAAGAAGGGGAGGATTCTCCTTCCGGACAGTTCCACTGCCGCCGACGAGGGCGAAGACGAGTGGTTGCCCCGGGCCAAGCCCCCGGGGAGATCGTAAGTATTCGGATACCAGAGTAACTCATAGAATTCCTTTGTCACACTGTTTTTCCTAACGCTGAACATAATTATGCAGGCCGCCACAAGCCAGTATCGATGTATCATCGAACGGCTCCCTGGGCTCATCGGACTTGGATAACGATCCAGTCCCGACCGCCACCTCCCCTCATCCTACTGACGACGCCGAGGTGCTGTCTCAAGAGGCACCGGGTAGAGGGGAGACAGTCCTGGAGGCGCCTCCAGGCGACCTTCCGGACTCCGGGAGCCGAGGGGACGGGGGCCCTGAGAGCTCCGAGTTCGGCCCTCAGCCGACCACCGCGCCGGACCCTCCAGCGGTTCCGGGCTCGGGCAGGCGGCCTCCTTCTAAGAGGGGCAAAACGCATGTGCCGGTGACCTTTGTCCATCCAGAGGCGCCGGACAATCTGCTCGAAGCGCTTCGCAGCGCTTCCATCGACGAGGAGCACCGCACTATCATGAGTGCGGTGATCCAGAAGGTTCAGTCCGCCAAGAGCGGATTGACAGAAGCCTGTGCCAACCTTCTAACAGGCTTTGAGGTAAGTGTTAAAATATAGGAAAAATATTACTGCATAGACAGTAGCCCCTGATGCTTTGTTCGGTGTTCACAAAGAAAAGCCGAAAAGAGGATCAAATAATATCGCAGGAGTCTAATATAAGTATGTCAATATGCGTATGCAGGCCTCGCTGCTGGTGTCCGCCGCACTGACTACGGAGGTCACCGTACTGAAGTAGGACCTCAAGGGGTCTAAGAAAGAGCTTGGCCTTGCCAAGAGGAAGCTCGAGGAGAACAAGGGTAAGTAATACCCTGTCTATAGATATGTATATATAAAAGAAGACGCGATTGAAAAATGACAGGATCATCGTATATTTGCGAGGGGCCACGACCGAGGTGGCGACCCTGAAGCAAGCGCTAACCAAGGCCGAAGATAACGCGGCCAAGGAGCGCACCGAGCGGGAAAAACAAGAGGCTCGTGTGGGCGAGGTGCAGCAAGAGCTCCAGGCTCTCGTGACGAAGCACGAGGCCTTGGAGCTTGACTCGAAGACGTGAGAGTCTAAGCTTGCCGCGGCCCTCGAGAGCGCAAAGAGTGCCAAGGCCGAGGCCCAGAAGGCCCTCCAGGAGATCAACGCAATGAAGAAGATAGCGGCGGGTAAGGCATTCTATATGTAGAGCAAGCATGTAAAAGTAAATTACCGATTACTTGCCCGAATTCGGAGCTCTCCAGGAGCATTCGCAGATTTGCCCCGCAGCTTGTCAGATGCCGCCCAGTTTTACAAGGCCGAGGAGGGAAGCTCAACGGAGAAGTTGTTCTGGTCTCAGTATATTGGGACCGAACACCCGATGCCTCTGAGCGACCAGCTAAAGCAGCTGGTCGAGCTGCACAAGGTGGCCGAACAGGCCATGAAGGGCCTTATAGTCCGGCTGTGGCCTGGCGATGTCCTTCCGAACAGTTACTTCGGCCTGGTGAGGCGGCTTGTGGATGCCTGCCCATGGCTGGAGGTCGTCAAGCGGTCCATCTGCATCGAAGGTCCACATCGGGCTTTCGCCCGTGTGAAGGTGCAGTGGGCCAAGCTAGATGCTGTGAAGCTCAAGGAAGGGCCGCCGCAGGGCAAGGAGCATTGCACCCCCGAAATTTATTATGAGGGTGTCCTGAAGGGTGCCCGTCTTATAGCGGACGAATGTTCAAAGGATGTAATATTTGAATGAGACTTGCTCGTTTGATCCTGTATGTATGAAAACTTATTTCATATGCGCTATGCAACGCTCGTTGGAATTTAAAATATTACCTTCTGTTTGGCTGTTTATCCAATCTGAGAGATGGCTAGTCCCCGGCTTCTGCCCCCATGCCACGAGTGGTGGGGTGTTCGGGATAAACCTGAGCACTCTTGCTCCCATGTTTGGGTCCTTCGAGGGAGGTGCTCAGCACAGCGAACAAGGCAACTGGACTAATAATGCTTTATCACTCTCACTTAGCCATAGAATTCTATAATTTTAAATTTCGGCGAAGCCCCTGGTATTCGGAAGGCCGAATTTGGGGCGCGATACACGCCTTTAAGCCGGATAGGGCCGGCCCCTCGCCCTAAGCGGCATAAGTCTTTAGGGACTCAAAAACCTCACCGAACAGCGACCAGTCTCTCGCCTTATCATGACAGTCAGTTTTAGCTTTCTCTACTGAGGTGCTCAGCCCGGCAGAACCGGGCACAATCACAGTAGTTCTCCTAGCGCTACCTTAGCCGATAGAGCGGAACGTAAGGTACCAAAACATAGGAGCCGGGCAAACCCAACATTTGACCAAAGACATGATTCGGAGCTGATGCATATAATGCTATAAGTTCGGGGTGCCGCACTTGTGAAAGTGTTTGGACTTTTCACACCGCATTGTGGGGTACGTAAGCCCCTGGTGTATTGGCCGTACCATAGTGTATGGTTGCAAGGCGTCATTAATGAACACACACATATATATATAACAAGAGTGCAATAATAGTCGTAATGTCATGCATTGTTTATTAAAAAATTGTGTTAAAGCGAAGTGATACAGATAGTGCGATAAGCAAAGAGTAGGACTATGTCCCTTCCAAGGGCAAGCTGAGGAATGATATTAAATTGAATATTTCACTAGTTACTGTAATCAACCTGGGAATTCTGTGGTATAACGTAGCTGTCTGCCTCCTTAGTTGCTGCACCATGTGTTCGGCAATAGTGCTGATAGACAGTGTTTCCAGAGATTAAGGTCCTGAAAGAAAAAAAATAACCAAACGGGAAGCCCCTAGTGCGGTTTAGGCCGCGTCTTGGGGCGTGCCGCAGTTGTGCCCCCCTCCCCACATGTGCCCATGGTATTTTTAATGCATAATTATGTACGTACGGCATGAGTTTCGCCGCTGGGCGGGGATTGGGGTGGCCGCCGTATTGCTACGCGAGCTCAGATCGCGCCAGGCGGTCTATTTTCCGATTGCCCCGAGCGCGCTTGAAGGTGTTTGGGCTGTGAAGTGCCGAACTGGTTGATTGCCTTGAGAGGCTGCTTTGCGTTTCTGCTACGAGGGCTGCGGTGTGCTCCTCTGTTCGGAGAGAGCGCTCTGTGTTTCCATTGACTGTAATAACTCCGCGAGGTCCTGGCATCTTGAGCTTGAGGTATGCATAATGCGGTACCGCATTGAATCTAGCAAATGCGGTTCGCCCGAGCAGCGCGTGGTAACCACTGCGGAACGGGACTATATCGAAGATTAACTCTTCGCTTCGGAAGTTATCCGGGGATCCGAAGACCACTTCCAGTGTAATTGAGCCTGTGCAATGGGCCTCTACGCCTGGAATGACGCCCTTAAAGGTCGTTTTTGTGGGTTTGATCCTTGAGGGGTCTATACCCATTTTGCGCACTGTGTCCTGATAAAGCAGGTTCAGGCTGCTGCCGCCATCCATAAGGACTCGAGTGAGGTGAAATCCGTCAATGATTGGGTCTAGGACCAGTGCGACGAATCCGCCATGACGGATACTAGTGGGGTGGTCCCTGCGATCGAAGGTGGTCGGACAGGAGGACCAAGGGTTGAACTTTGGGGCGACTGGCTCCAACGCATATACTTCCCTGAGCGCACGCTTCCGCTCCCTCTTGGGGATGTGGGTTGCGTATATCATGTTCACCGTCCGCACTTGCGGGGGAAACCTCTTCTGTCCTCCAGTGTGCGGCTGCTGGGGCTCCTCCTCGTCATCGCTATGCGGCCCCTTGTCCTTGTTTTCGGCAATTAACTTGCCGGCCTGCTTGAACACCCAACAATCCCTGTTGGTGTGATTGGCTGGCTTGTCTAGGGTGCCGTGTATTTGACACAAGCGATCGAGTATACAGTCCAAGTTGGACGGACCCGGCGTACTTTGTTTGAATGGATTTTTCCGCTGACCGGGTTTAGAGCCTTTGAATCCGGCATTGACTGTCGTATCCTCAGTATTTTCACTGTTAATGCGGCGCTTATGTTTGTTGCAACGTGACCTGCTATTGCCGTCCTTGGTATCTGAGGTACCATGGTTCTTTGATATGTTATTACTGCGAGCCAGCCAGCTGTCTTCTCCCGCACAAAAGCTGGTCATGAGCGTCGTGAGAGCTGCCATAGATTTCAGCTTTTCCTGACCAAGGTGCCGGGCTAGCCACTCGTCTCGGATGTTGTGTTTGAAAGCCGCTAAGGCCTCCACATCCGGACAGTCGACGATTTGATTTTTCTTTGTAAGGAACCGAGTCCAGAATTGCCTGGCCGACTCTTCTGGCTGCTGAATTATGTGGCTCAAGTCATCGGCGTCTGGTGGTCGCACATAAGTGCCCTGAAAGTTGTCGAGGAATGCGGCTTCCAGATCTTTCCAACAGCTAATGGAGTCCGCTGGCAAGCTGTTAAGCCTATGCCGCGCTGGTCCTTTGAGCTTTAGTGGGAGGTATTTGATGGCGTGTAAGTCATCACCGCGGGGCCATGTGGATATGGTGGAGGAAATCCTCAATCCATACTGCGGGATCTGTTGTGCCGTCGTATGATTCAATATTTACAGGTTTGAAACCTTCTGGGAATTGATGTTCCATTACTTCGTCTGTGAAGCATAAGGGGTGTGTGGTGCCTCTGCATTGGGCTATATCGCGACGTAGCTCGAATGGGACTTGCCCGCTGTGTTCGGCCCGGCCGGATTTGCTTTTACTGTATCCGGCATGACGTTTATCGTCTCACAGAGTGGTGCGCCGTCGTGATCCGTAGATCGATCTTGCATGCTTTTCTTTGTCCTCCAATATGTCTTGCAGGTCTGGCGTATCTCCCCATGCCTTTTTATTTGAATGGCGTCGGGGTGGAGGCTGAGCTTTTGGCTGGAATGCCTCTGTATCGCAGCCACAAGGTGGTCGATCAGCCGTATCATACGCTTCTTCCTCCAGTCGGGGTAGTAACCTGTACTTTGGGTAATTCTTGGAGGGGCGCTCGAGTTTATATTCCTCGGCCGCGAGGACTTCAGTCCATCTGTCAGCTAGCAGATCTTGATCAGCTTGAAGCTGCTGCTGCTTTTTCTTCAGGCTATTTGCCGTGGCCGTAAGCCGGCGCTTGAAGCGCTCTTGTTCGATGGGATCCTCTGGTACGGCGAATTCACCGTCGCCGAGGCTTGCCTCGTCTTTGGAGGGGGGCATGTAATTGTCATCCTCCTCCTCTCCGTCCTCCGCTCTCTCAGGAGAGCTGGCTCCTCCATCCTCCTACTCTAAATCATGCTGGAGGGGATTGTTGTTGTCTTTGGCACTATCTGGAGTGTAATTATCTCCTGTGCCAGTATCACCACTTTTGCTTTGGCGGGACTTAGAGCGGCGCCGCTGACGTCGGCGCTTGAGTTGTTTCTTGGAGGGGTCATCCTCCGCTATCTCGTCGCCATTGCCTTCTTTGGGTGTATCCACCATGTATATGTCATATGACGAGGTGGCTTTCCAGTGCCCTATAGGCGCTGGTTCATGTTCGTCTCCTACATCATCGTCCATACCGTCGATGTCTTCGGAGTCGAAGTCGAGCATGTCGGTTAAATCATCGACAGTGGCTACGAAGTGGGTGGTGGGTGGGCGTCGAATTTCTTCATCGTTCGCATCCCAATCCCGTTGGCCATAATCCGGCCAGGGCTCTCCTGACAAAGAGAGAGACCTTCGTGAATTCAGAATGTCGCTGAAGGGCGAGTGCTGAAAGATATCCGTGGCGGTGAATTCCATGATCGGCGCCCAATCGGATTAGATTGGCAAGGGCGTGGGCGGTTCGGAGTCAGAAAAAGAGTCCGGCACCTTGGAGTCACGGGCTGCGCAGAGGATTAGGTTGGTGTTTGGCTCGATCGCCGTTGAGACTGCAGCCCCTGAGGCAGTGTCTAACCACCCGTCCTCGATTGGCGCAGTTGGCTCCGAGCTAAGGGTCGGAGCTGATGCGGGCGCGGCCTCTGGGGTACTGTTCGGCGGCAGAGCTAGGTCATACCCACCGTGACAGTCCGGCGCGCCCTACTGTGGCTCGAATCCGTCGAAGATCAAGTCTCCGTGAATGTCGGCCATGTAGTTCAAACTTCCAAGTCTGACCTGATGGCCAGGGGCGTAGCTTTCGATCTGCTCCAGATGGCCAAGCGAACTAGCCCGCAGTGCAAAGCCGTCGAATACGAAGATCTGTCTGGGGAGAAAAGCCTCGCCCTGGACCGCATCACTATCAATGATAGTAGGAGCCATCAAGCCTAACAGCGACGACACAGAGGAACTCTCAATGAAAGCACCAATGTCGGTGTCAAAACCGGTGGATATCGGGTAGGGGGTCCCGAACTATGCGTCTAGGCCGTATGGTAACAGGAGGCAGGGGACACAATGTTTTACCCAGGTTCGGGCCCTCTTGATGGAGGTAAAACCCTACGTCCTGCTTGATTAATATTGATGATATGGGTAGTACAAGAGTAGATCTACCACGAGATCGGAGAGGCTAAACCCTATAAGGTAGCCTATGGTATGATTGTATGTTGTGGTTGTTGTCCTACGGACTAAAACCCTTCGGTTTATATAGACACCGGAGAGGGTTAGGGTTACATAAGGTCAGTTACAAAGGAGGAGATATCCATATCCGTATTGCCTAGCTTGCCTTCCACGCCAAGTAGAGTCCCATCCGGACATGAGACGAAGTCTTCAATCTTGTATCTTCATAGTCTAATAGTCCGGCCAATGGAGATAGTCCGGCTGTCCGGAGACCCCCTAATCCAGGACTCCCTCACCACCTCTCTATGTTTCCAATATGATAAAATTGCAAGAAACTGTTTATACTATGCATTGGCCTTTACTATGTGTGCATGAATTGTTCTTTTATGACATGCCGATGCATAGGAAGAGAGTTAGACTTCGTTGTTACATGATATATGTTACTTTGTGCTCACTACTAAATTACAAATCATTGTTAATTAAAATTGGCTTTGATATACCTTGGGATCCGGGTGGATCCATTACTTGAGCACTATATGCCTAGCTTAATGGCTTTAAAGAAAGCGCTGCCAGGGAGACAACCCGGAAGTTTTAGAGAGTCATTTATTTCTGTTGAGTGCTTTTATATAGTTTAAAAACAACAAAAATAAAGAGGGGAACCCAAAACTTTTTCAAAAAGGAAAGTGGGAGTGAGAGAGACAAGCATTGTTGAAGTGGGAGAGCTCCTTGAACTTTGTTCATGCTCATGGAAACTTTGTGAATCTTGATTACAAAAACTTATAAAAATAATTATCCCCTTGTACTACTCCATTGTATTATAAAAATAATGTTCCAAGGTTTGCCTTTAGGATGTTTACATTTGCTTGATGGTTTGTATGGTGCAGGACAGAAACTTTGGCTGTAGTGCGGGATTTTACATTTTTAGCTGGAACGTCAAATGGTTCTGATTCCTTCTGCACTGTCTTTCTACACAAATTTTTTATTTTTCCTAATTTTTGTATAAGTTTTCAAGTAACATAAGTATGGTGAATGTTCAGATTATTACAGACTGTTCTGTTTTAGACAGATTCTGTTTTTTGATGCATAGTTTGCTTGTTTTGATGAAACTATCAATTTATATTAGTGGATTAAGCCATGAAAAAGTTATATTACAGTAGACACAATGCAAAAACAAAATATGAATTGGTTTTCAATAGTACTTAGAGTAGTGATTTGCTTTATTATACTAACGCATCTTACCGAGTTTTCTGTTGAAGTTTTGTGTGGATAAAGTGTTCGATGATCGAGAAGGTCTCGATGTGAGAAGAAGGAAGAGAGGCAAGAGCTCAAGCTTGGGGATGCCCGAGGCACCCCAAGTAAATATTCAAGGAGACTCAAGCATCTAAGCTTGGGGATGCCCCGGAAGGCATCCCCTCTTTCTTCAACAAGTATCGGTATGTTTTCGGATTCATTTCGTTCATGCAATATGTGCAATCTTGGAGCATCTTTGGCATTTAGTTTTCATTTTTCTTTTATGCACCATGCTGGTATGAGATAGTCCTTGGTTTATTTATAGAATTCTCTATGCACTTCACTTATATCTTTTGAGTATGGCTTTATAGAATGCTTCATGTGCTTCACTTATATCATTTGAAGTTTGGATTGCCTGTTTCTCTTTACATAGAAAATCGTCATTTGTAGAATGCTCTTTTGCTTCACTTATATTTGTTAGAGCACGGGCATATCTTTTGTAGAAAGAATTAAACTCTCTTGCTACACTTATATCTATTTAGAGAGATGACAGGAACTGGTCATTCACATGGTTAGTCATAAAATCCTACATAAAACTTGTAGATAACTGAATATGATATGTTTGATTCCTTGCAATAGTTTTGCGATATAAAGATGGTGATATTAGAGTCATGCTAGTGGGTAGTTGTGGATTAGTATAAATACTTGTGTTGAGGTTTGTGATTCCCGTAGCATGCACATATGGTGAACCATTATGTAACGAAGTCGGAGCATGATTTATTTATTGATTGTCTTCCTTATGAGTGGCGGTCGGGGATGAGCGATGGTCTTTTCCTACCAATCTATCCCCCAAGGAGCATGCGCGTAGTACTTTGTTTCGATGACTAATAGATTTTAGCAATAAGTATGTGAGTTCTTTATGACTAATGTTGAGTCCATGGATTGTACGCACTCTCACCCTTCCACCATTGCTAGCCTTTCTAGTACCGCGCAACTTTTGCCGGTACCATAAACCCACCATATACCTTCCTCAAAACAGCCACCATACCTACCTATCATGGCATTTCCATAGCCATTCCGAGATATATTGCCATGCAACTTCCACCATCATCATATACATGACTTGAGAATTCATTGCCATATTGCTTTGCATGATCGTAAGATAGCTAGCATGATGTTTTCATGGCTTGTCCGTTTTTAGATGTCATTGCTACGCTAGATCATTGCACATCCCGGTACACTGCCGGAGGCATTCATATAGAGTGATATCTTTGTTCTAGTATCGAGTTGTAATATTGAGTTGTAAGTAAATAAAAATGTGATGATCATCATTATTAGAGCATTGCCCCAGTGAGGAAAGGATGATGGAGACTATGATTCCCCCACAAGTCGGGATGAGACTCCGGACGAAAAAAAATAAAAACATAAAAAAAGAGAAAAAAAAAGAGAAAGGCCAAAAAAAAGAGAAGGCCCAAAAAAATGATAGAAAAAGAGATAAGGCGCAATGTTACTATCCTTTTACCACACTTGTGCTTCAAAGTAGCACCATGTTCTTCATATAGAGAGTCTCTTGAGTTATCACTTTCATAAACTAGTGGGAATTTTCATTATGGAACTTGGCTTGTATATTCCGATGATGGGCTTCCTCAAATGCCTGAGGTCTTCATGAGCAAGCAAGTTGGATGCACACCCACTTAGTTTTCAGTCTGAGCTTTCATACACTTATAGCTCTTAGTGCATCCATTGCATGGCAATCCCTACTAACTCACATTGATATCTATTGATGGGCATCTCCATAGCCCATTGATACGCCTAGTTGATATGAGACTATCTTCTCCTTTTTGTCTTCTCCACAACCACCATTCTATTCCACCTATAGTGCTATGTCCATGGCTCACGCTCATGTATTGCGTGAAAGTTGAAAAGGTTTGAGAACGTCAAAAGTATGAAACAATTGCTTGGCTTGTCATCGGGGTTGTGCATGATGTGAATATTTTGTGTGGTGAAGATGGAGCATAGCCAGACTATATGATTTTGTAGGGATAACTTTCTTTGGCTGTGTTATTTTGAAAAGACACGATTGCTTTATTAGTAGGCTTGAAGTATTATTGTTTCTATGTCAAATGATAGACTGTTGCTTTGAATCACTCGTGTCTTAATATTCATGCCATGATTAGATATGTGATCAAGATTATGCTAGGTAGCATTCCACATCAAAAATTATCTTTTTTATCATTTACCTACTCAAGGACAAGCAGGAATTAAGCTTGGGCATGCTGATACGTCTCCTTCATATCTATAATTTTTTATTGTTCCATGCCAATATTCTACAACTTTCATACACTTTTGGCAACTTTTCATATTATTTTTGGGACTAACATATTGATCCAGTGCCAGTTCTTGTTTGTTGCATGTTTTTTGTTTCGCGGAATATCCATATCAAACGGAGTCCAAACGGGATAAAAACTGACAGAGATTTTTATTTGGAATATATATGATTTTGGGGAAGAAAAATCCACGCGAGACGATGCCCGAGGGGGCCACGAGGCAGGGGGCGCGCCCCTGACCCTCGTGGCCACCCCGTAAGGCGGTTGATGACCTTCTTTTGCCGCAGGAAAGCTAATATCCGGATAGAGATCGTGTTAAAATTTTAGCCCAGTCGGAGTTACGGATCTCCGAGAATACATAAAACGGTGAAGGGGTAGAATCTGAGAACGCAAAAACAGAGAGAGACAGAGAGACAGATCCAATCTCGGAGGGGCTCTCGCCCCTCCCATGCCATGGAGGCCATGGACGAGAGGGGAAACCCTTCTCCCATCTAGGGAGGAGGTCAAGGAAGAAGAAGAAGGAGGGGGCTCTCTCCCCCTCGTTTCCGGTGGCACCGGAGTGCCACCGGGGGCCATCATCATCACCGCAATCTTCACCAACAACTTCACCGCCATCATCACCAACTCTTCCCCCCTCTATGCAGCGGTGTGACCCCTCTCTTACCCGCTGTAATTCTACTTAAACATGGTGCTCAACACTATATATTATTTCCCAATGATGTATGGCTATCCTATGATGTTTGAGTAGATCCGTTTTGTCCTATGGGTTATTTGATGATCGTGATTGGTTTGAGTTGCATGTTTTATTATTGGTGTTGTCCTATGGTGCTCTCCGTGTCGCGCAAGCGTGAGGGATTCCCGCTGTAGGGTGTTGCAATACGTTTATGATTCGCTTATAGTGGGTTGTGTGAGTGATTGAAACACAAACCCGGGTAAGGGGGTTGTTGCGTATGGGATAAAGAGGACTTGATGCTTTAATGATACAGTTGGGTTTTACCTTAATGATCTTTAGTAGTTGCGGATGCTTGCTAGAGTTCCAATCATAAGTGCATATGATCCAAGTAGAGGAAGTATGTTAGCTTATGCCTCTCCCTCATATAAAATTGCAATAATGATTACCGATCTAGTTATCGATTGCCTAGGGACAAATAACTTTCTCGTAACAAAAAGCTCTTTACTAAAACTAACTTAGTTGTGTCTTCATCTAAACAGCCCCTACTTTTTATTTACGTGCTCTTTATTACCTTGCAACCCTATCCAACATGTAGCGACCCGACCCGAATGGATCAAGTCTACTGTGCTCCGGTGTCATCCCTGGATCAGTAATGCTGACACCACACAGTACATCGAAGGATTTATAGCAGAGTGGCAATCACACACTTATTACATCGTTGTCTCAAAGAGAACTTATTACAATAAATATGGCTTTAGGCCATCTAATAACGATAACAGCGGAAGACTCGGAATATAAATGGGTCCATCAACTCCAACGGCATCACTGAGTATAGAACCACGACCTAAAAGCACCTTACTCGTCGTCTGAAAAGTCTGCAACATGAGAAGTTGCAGCCCGAAAACGGGTCAGCACATGGAATATGCTGGCAATGTAACACATAGAGAGTAATGGAATGAAACAGCTATACTACAAGCATATATGGCTGGTGGAAAGCTCTATGGTTACAGTTTTGCGTAAAGCCAGTTTTTCCCTACTGCAAAGGAATAAATTTATTTAACTATCATGGTAGTTGTTGAACATCGAGAATGGTTGACAGCATTCCGATCCCAATTAAGTGAACAATTAAAACCCAACAACATTAATTAGAAGTAACATGTTGAGATTCACATGATATTCAAGTACTAGATACTCAAGTTGTCCATAACCGGGGACACGGCTAATCATGATTAGTTTGTACACTCTGCAGAGGTTTGCGCACTTTTCCCCACAAGACTCGATCGCCTCCGTTTGGTTTCTCGCACTACAGGGTGTTTGAGAAAATGGATGACCGAGACACAGTCTTTCAGAAGCGCTAGCACCTTACGATCGGGTAGACCGTACCACCTATAACCCCTACATCTGCTAGTCTACCACTGTAAGAGTTCGCATGACTTAGTCAACTATGCCAGAGCCCATAATGGCTTGTGGCTGCACACGGAAGTTACTAGCATGAATGATCTTATGATCCCTTTGAGCCTGGGTGGCGGTCCAAAATAAAACAGGCAAGTCCTGATAGACATCAGGTGCCTCAATCCACCCAGATGTGTGTTTAAGTTGCCACCTTAGGTAAACCATTAAATTAACAAACTCACATCTGTCATGGATATCACTCACCCAATCCACGTCTACTAGCATAGCATGGCATAATAAGCAAACGTAGAAGTAACTCCCAAAGGTTTCATAATAAACAGGTAATAGGTACTACCTCATCTACTTCCCATCCCACAATTTAATTAGATCCTATTCATGCAATGTGTGAGGATTGATCTAATGCAATAAAACTGGGTTGTAGAAAAGGTATGATCAAAGTGTTACTTGCCTTGCTGATGATCCGCGAGACCTAGGGTTTCGAAGTAACAAGCGGCGCAATCCGGGTGATCTATCACAGACAAACAACAAGCATACAATAAGTACTCGACTAATGCACAGGTAAAACTCGAACAAGAGAACGAACCAGAAAGTTCAACTTAAGAACTCCGGTTGCAAAGAAAGAACGAACCGAACAAAGAAACGGAAAACAAATGGCGGAAGAAAACAACTCGGTTCTAGCAAGTTGAAGCTAGGTCAAATTTTACTGTGGCAAAAACTTGTTTAAGTTGATTAGTCGGAACTCGGTTTCGAAACGAAACTCCAGGCGCTTGAATCACCTGATTCCGATAAACGAGCGAGAAGAAAGACTAGAACGAAGATCGGATCTGAGATCACGATCGCGGAAAGACGCGGAATAAATCCGACGAAAAGAAAGAGATGAGCGGTTAAACAAACGGGCGTTCGTTAACCGGGAATAATCGGTGATCACGTTCGTTGAGACGAACGGTCTGAAAGAAGAACGAAAACCGATCTAGGGTTTTCGGAAAAGAAACCGAAAAGAAAAACCGGAAAGAAAACGGAAAAGAAACGGAACGGTTCTTTTAAGAAAAACCGAACCGGGGAAAAGAAAAAGAGGCGCGGCGCGGGGCTACCTCCGGCGAGGCTCTGGCGAGGGCTCCGGCAGCGCGGGGCAAGGGCGGCGGCGGTGGCGCTAGGGCGGCGGCTATAGGCGGCTAGGCGGCTTGGGGAGGAGAGGGGGGGTGTTGGGTATTTATATAGGAGGGGGGGCTAGAGACTTGGGGAAGGGGCAAGGGGAGGCGGCGGCGGCTTGGAGTCCCGCTGGGACTCGGCCTGGCGGCGGGGCTGGCGGCTGGCGCGCGCGGCTGGGCCGGCCTTGGCCCAGGCGGCTGGGCCTGCGTCCCTTTTTTTTAAATCGGTTACGCGCGCAGAAAAACAAAAGAAAGAAAATCTAAACGAACTCCAAAATTCCTAAAGTAAATTTTCTCCGACTCCTAAAAATTGACCCGAACAAAATGAACTTTACTCCGGACCTAGAATGCAATTTTTTTGAAAACACGCATTTTTCCCTATCCAAATAAAATGCAAATAAACACCGGAAAACAAAATTTGATTTATTCATTAAATCTTCATTTCTCCTAAATTTTGGGAAAGTCATATTATTCCCCTCTCTCATATTTGATATATTGGAAAAATAATTGAAGATGAAATAAATAAATCAAATGATCCTCTTTTCAAATTTGAGAAAACTCTCAAATATGAAAATAACGAAATCTCCAACCCTCTCCGAAGGTCCTTGAGTTGCGTGAAATTTCTAGGATCGACCAAAATGCATGAAAATATGATATGCATGATGATCTAGTGTATAACATTCCAAATTGTAAATTTGGGATGTTACACAACAACACCTACAAAATACTTCTAGTTTCATACTTGTTCTAGGTAAAGGGAACGTCAAGCGTGCGTAGAGTTGTATCGGTGGTCGATAGAACTTGAGGGAATATTTGTTCTGCCTTTAGCTCCTCGCTGGGTTCGACACTCTTACTTATCGAAAACTGTTGCGATCCCCTTTACTTGTGGGTTATCAGCGTTGAGCATGAACATTATATCTAGATCTTGTTTGATGTGAGACGGCTACTCATTTAAACCAGAGAATAATGGTTGTTCTATTTATATGAGTAATATATCTTTTATGGTCATGCACCCTTGATGAGTGGTATATTTTTACTAAATCTTGTTAGTAGTGATACACATGTTCATAGTATTGCAGCCAAAAGATGCAGAGTTGATAATGATAGCGCAACTTATTTGTGGCACTGTCATTTAGGTCATATTGGTGTAAAGCGCATGAAGAAACTCCATTCTGATGGACTTCTGGAATCACTTGATTATGAATCACTTGGTACTTATGAACCATGCCTCATGGGCAAGATGGCTAAAACTCCGTTCTCGGGAACAATGGAGCGAGCAACAGAGTTATTGGAAATCATACATACTGATGTATGTGGTCCAATGAACATTGAAGCTTGCGGCGGATATCGTTATTTTCTCACCTTCACAGATGATTTGAGCAGATATGGGTATATCTACTTAATGAAACATAAGTCTGAAACATTTGAAAAGTTAAAAGAATTTCAGAGTGAAGTGGAAAATCATCGTAACAAGAAAATCAAGTTTGCACGATCTGATCGTGGAGGTGAATATTTGAGTTATGAGTTTAGACTTCATTTGAAACAATGCGGAATAGTTTCGCAACTCACGGTGCTACCTCTTGAGCATGCGTTGGTTTCCCTTGAAGAGGAAAGGGTGATGTAGCAAAGCAGCGTAAGTATTTCCCTCAGTTTTTGAGAACCAAGGTATCATTCTAGTAGGAGACCACGCGCAAGTCACCTCGTACCTACACAAGCAAATACGAACCTCGCAACCAACGCGGTAAGGGGTTGTCAATCCCTTCACAGCCACTTGCAAGAGTGAGATCTGGTAGAGATAATAATAATAATAATAATAATAATAATAATAAGATAAATATTTTGGTATTTTTAATGATATAGATTTGAAAGTAAAGATTGCAAAATAAACGGTGCCAGAAATAGCTAGTGGACGGAAGATTAATATGATGGAAGATAGACCCGGGGGCCATAGGTTTCACTAGTGGCTTCTCTCAAGATAGCATAAGTATTACGGTGGGTGAACAAATTATTGTCGAGCAATTGATAGAATTGAGCATAGTTATGAGAATATCTAGGTATGATCATGTATATAGGCATCACGTCCGTGACAAGTAGACCGGCTCCTGCCTGCATCTACTACTATTACTCCACACATCGACCGCTATCCAGCATGCATCTAGAGTATTAAGTTCATAATAACGGAGTAACACTTTAAGCAAGATGACATGATGTAGAGGGATAAACTCATGCAATATGATATAAACCCCATCTTTTTATCCTCAATGGCAACAATACAATACGTGTTGTTTCCCCTACTGTCACTAGGATCGAGCACCGCAAGATTAAACCCAAAGCTAAGCACTTCTCCCATTGCAAGAAAGATCAATCTAGTAGGCCAAACCAAACAGAAAATTCGAAGAGACTTGCAAAGATAACCAATCATACATAAAAGAATTCAGAGAAGATTCAAATATTGTTCATAGATGATCTTGATCATAAACCCACAATTCATCGGATCTTGACAAACACACCGCAAAAGAAGATTACATCGAATAGATCTCCAAGAGAATCGAGGAGAACTTTGTATTTAGATCCAAAGAGAGAGAAGAAGCCATCTAGCTAATAACTATGGACCCGAAGGTCTGAGGTAAACTACTCACACATCATCGGAGGGGCTACGGTGTTGATGTAGAAGCCCTCCGTGATCAATGCCCCCTCTGGCGGAACGCCGAAATAGGCCCCAAGATGGAATCTCACGGATAGAGAAGGTTGCGGCAGTGGAATTAGGAGGAAGAAGTAGGTCGGTGGAGCCACAAGGGGCCCACGAGGGTGGAGGGCGCGCCCAGGGGGGTAGGCATGCCCCCTGCCTCGTGGCCTCCTCGTTGATTGCTTGACATCCACTCTAAGTCCTCTAGATCACGTTTGTTCCAAAAATCACGCTCCCGAAGGTTTCATTCCATTTGGACTCTATTTGATATTCTTTTTCCGTGAAACACTGAAATAGGCAAAAAACAGCAATTTGGGCTGGGCCTCCGGTTAACAGTTTAGTCCCAAAAATAATATAAAACTGTATAAATAAGCCCATTAAACATCCAAAACAGAATATATATATATAATAGCACGGAACAATCAAAAATTATAGATATGTTGGAGACGTATCACACGGCACACGGAACACCACAGCGTAATGGTGTGTCCGAACGTCGTAATCGTACTTTACTAGATATGGTGCGATCTATGATGTCTCTCACTGATTTACCGCTATCGTTTTGGGGTTATGTTACTTGACCATGACTAACCTACGAAGTATGAGGAAGCGATGATGAGCCCGGATTCCGCAAAATGGCTTGAGACCATGAAATCTGAGATGGGATCCATGTACGAGAACAAAGTGTGGACTTTGGTGGACTTGCCCGTTGATCGGCAGGCCATAGAGAATAAATGGATCTTCAAGAAGAAGACTGACTACGACGGTAATATTACTGTCTACAAAGCTTGACTTGTTGCAAAAGGTTTTTGACAAGTTCAAGGAGTTAACTACGATGAGACCTTCTCACCTGTAGCGATGCTTAAGTCCGTCCGAATAATGTTAGCAATTGCTGCATTTTATGATTATGAAATTTGGCTAATGGATGTAAAGACTGCATTCCTGAATGGATTTCTGGAAGAAGAGTTGTATATGATGCAGCCTGAAGGTTTTATCAATCCAAAGGATGCCAACAAAGTGTGCAAGCTCCAGCGATCCATTTATGGACTGGTGCAAGCATCTCGGAGTTGGAATAAATGTTTTGATAGTGTGATCAAAGCATATGGTTTTATACAGACTTTTGGAGAATCCTGTATTTACAAGAAAGTGAGTGGGAGCTCTGTAGCATTTCTAATATTATATGTGGATGACATATTGTTGATTGGAAATGGTATAGAATTTCTGGATAGCATAAAAGGATACTTGAACAAGAGTTTTTCAATGAAAGACCTCGGTGAAGTTGCTTATATATTAGGCATCAAAATCAATAGAGATAGATCAATATGCTTAATTGGACTTTCACAAAGCACATACCTTGATAAAGTTGAAGAAGTTCAAAATGGATCAAGCAAAGAAAGGGTTCTTGCCTGTGTTACAAGGTGTGAAGTTGAGTCAGACTCAATGCCCGACCACTGTAGAAGATAGAGAGAAAATGAAAGGTGTTACCTATGCTTCAGCCATAGGCTCTATCATGTATGCAATGATGTGTACCAGACCTGATGTGTGCCTTGTTATCAGTTTAGCAGGGAGGTACCAAAGTAATCCAGGAGTGGATCACTGGACAGCGGTTAAGAACATCCTGAAATACCTGAAAAGGACTAAGGATATGTTCCTCGTTTATGGAGGTGACAAAGAGCTCGTCGTAAATGGTTACGTCGATGCAAGCTTTGACACTGATCCGGATGACTCTAAGTCACAAACCGGATACGTATTTATATTGAGCGGTGGAGCTGTCAGTTGGTGCAGTTTTAAACAAAGCGTCGTGGCGGTATCTACATGTGAAGCTGAGTACATAGCTGCTTCGGAAGCAGCAAATAAAGTAGTATGGATGAAGGAGTTCATATCCAATCTAGGTGGCATACCTAGTGCATCGGGTCCAATGAAAATCTTTTGTTACAATACTAGTGCAATTGCCTTGGCAAAGGATTCCAGATTTCACAAGAGAACCAAGCACATTAAGAGACACTTCAATTTCATCCGCGATCAAGTCAAGGAGGGAGGCTGAAGGAAATATGCCCTAGAGGCAATAATAAAGTTGTTATTTATATTTCCTTATATCAAGATAAATGTTTATTATTCATGCTAGAATTGTATTAACCGGAAACTTAGTACCTGTGTGAATACATAGACAAACAAAGTGTCACTAGTATGCCTCTACTTGACTTGCTCGTTGAATCAAAGATGGTTAAGTTTCCTAACCATAGACATGAGTTGTCATTTAATTAATGGAATCACATCATTAGAGAATGATGTGATTGACTTGACCCATTCCGTTAGCTTAGCACAATGATCGTTTAGTTTGCTGCTATTGCTTTCTCCATAACGTATGCATGTTCCTATGACTATGAGATCATGCAACTCCCGAATACCAGAGAAACACTTTGTGTGCTACCAAACATCACAACGTAACTGGGTGATTATAAAGGTGCTCTACAGGTGTCTCCGATGGTGTTTGTTGAGTTGGCATAGATCGAGATTAGGATTTGTCACTCCGATTGTCGGAGAGGTATCCCTAGGTCCTCTCGGTAATGGACATCAATATAAGCCTTGCAAGCAATGTAACTAATGAGTTAGTTGTGGGATGATGCATTACGGAATGAGTAAAGAGACTTGCCAGTAACGAGATTGAACTAGATATTGAGATACCGATGATCGAATCTCGGGCAAGTAACATATCGATGACAAAGGGAACAACGTATATCGTTATGCAGTTTGACCGATAAAGATCTTCGTAGAATATGTGAGAGCCAATATGAACATCCAGGTTTTGCTATTGGTTATTAACCAGAGAAGTGTCTCGGTCATGTCTACATAGTTCTCGAACCCGTAGGGTCCGCACACTTAACGTTCGGTGACGATCGGTATTATGAGTTTCTGTGTTTTGATGTACTGAAGGTAGTTCAGAGTACCGGATGTGATCACGGACATGACGAGGAGTCTTGAAATGGTCGAGATATAAAGATTGATATATTGGATGACTATATTCGGACACCGGATGAGTTGTGGGGGTCATCGGATAATTATCAGGGTGCCGAGGGGTTATCGGAACCCCCGGGGGAACTAATGTGCCAACATGGGCCTTGTGAGAGAGAGAGGAGGGGCCATATGGCTGCCCCCCCATGGGAGTCCGAATTGGACAAGGATGGGAGGGCGGCGCCCCCTCTTTCCCTCCCTCTCTCCCTCTCCTTCCTTCCCCCTCCCTCTTCCTAGTTGGACTAGGAAAGGGGGAGTCCTACTCCTACTAGGAGGAGGACTCCTCCCTCTCCTTGGGGCGCCCCAAGGCCGGACGGCCTCCCCCTTGCTCCTTTATATATGGGGGCAGGGGGCACCCTAGAACACACAAGTTGATTGTTTCCAGCCGTGTGCGGTGCCCCCCTCCACCATAACCCACCTCGGTCATATCATAGTGGTGCTTAGACGAAGCCCTGTTCCTGTAGCATCATCATCACCGTCATCACGTTGTCGTGTTGATGAAGCTCTCCCTCGACACTCTGCTGGATCGTGAGTTCGTGGGACATCACCGAGCCGAACGTGTGTAGGTCGGGAAGGTGTCGTACTTTCGGTACTAGGATCGGTCGATCGTGAAGACGTACGACTACATCAACCGTGTTGTCTTAACGCTTCTGCTTATGGTCTACAAGGGTACGTAGACAACACTCTCCCCTCTCGTTGCTATGCATCACCATGATCTTGCGTGTGCGTAGGAATGTTTTTGAAATTACTGCATTCCCCAACATTATTTTTATTGCACGTGATGTTTATCTTTTATGAATCTTATTTTGGTTAGTACGACGGTAGCATTATAAGATGATCTCTCACTAAATTTCAAGGTACAAGTGTTCTCCCTCAATATGCACCGTTGCTATAGTTCGTAGTGCCGAGACACCACGTGATGATCAGGTGTGATAAGCTCTACGTTCACATACAACGGGTGCAAGCCAGTTTTGCACAAGCAGAATACTCAGGTTAAACTTGACGAGCCTGCCATATGTAGATATGACCTGGAACACTGAGACCGAAAGGTCTAGCATGAATCATATAGTAGATATGATCAAGATAGTGATGTTCACCATTGAAAACTTCTCCATCTCACGTGATGATCGGACATGGTTTAGTTGATATGGGTCACGTGATCATTTAGATGACTAGAGGGATCTCTATCTAAGTGGGAGTTCTTGAGTAATATGATTAATTGAACTTTTATTTATCATGAACTTAGTCCTGATAGTATTAGCATATCTATGTTGTAGATCAATAGCTCGCATATAGCTCCCTATTTTATTTTTAATATGTTCCTAGAGAAAACTAAGTTGAAATATGATAGTAGCAATGATGCGGACTGGGTCCGTGATTTGAGGATTATCCTTATTGCTACACAAAAGAATTATGTCCTTGATGCACCGCTAGGTGACAGACCTATTGCAGGAGCAGATGCAGACGTTATGAACGTTTAGCAAGCTCGATATGATGACTACTTGGTAGTTTAGTGCATCGTGCTTTACGGCTTAAAACCGGGACTTCAAAAATGTTTTGAATACCATGGAGCATATAAGATGTTCCAAGAGTTGAAATTAGTATTTCAGACTCATGCCCGTGTCGATAGGTATGAGACCTCTGACAGTACTTTACCTACAAGATGGAGGAGAATAGTTCAACTAGTGAGCATGTGCTCATAATGTCTGGGTGCTACAATCGCTTGAATCAAGTGGGAGTTAATCTTCCAGATAAGATAGTGATTGACAGAGTTCTGTAGTCACTATCACCAAGTTACTAGAACTTTGTGATGAACTATAATATGCAAGGGATGCCGAAAACGATTCCCAAGCTCTTCGCGATGCTGAAATTGGCGAAGGTAGAAATCAAGAAATAGCATCAAGTGTTGATGGTTAACAAGACCACTACTTTCAAGTAAAAGAAAAAGGTAAAGAAAGGGAACTTCAAGAAGAATGGCAAGCAAGTTGCCACTCCCATGAAGAAGCCGAAAGCTAGACCCAAGCCTGAGACTGAGTGCTTCTCCTGCAAAGGGACTGGTCACTGGAAGCAGAACTGCCCCAAGTATTTGGCGAAAAAGAAGGATGGCAAAGTGAAAGGTATATTTGATATACAAGTTATTGATTTGTACCTTACTAATGCTCGCAGTAGCGCCTGGGTATTTGATACTTGTTCTATTGCTCATATTTGCAACTCAAAACAAGGGCTACGGATTAAGCGAAGATTGGCTAAGGACGAGGTGACGATGCGCGTGGGAAATGGTTCCAAAGTCAATATGATCGCGGTCGGCACGCTACCTCTACATCTACCTTCGGGGTTAGTTTTAGACCTGAATAATTGTTATTTCGTGCCAGCGTTAAGCATGAACATTATGTCTGGATCTTGTTTGATGCGAGACAGTTATTCATTTAAATCGGAGAATAATGATTGCTCTATTTATATGAGTAATATCTTTTATGGTCATGCACCCTTGATGAGTGGTCTATTTTTATTGAATCTCGATAGTAGTGATACACATATTCATAGTATTGAAGCAAAAAGATATAAGTTTAATAATGATAGTGCAACTTATTTGTGGCACTGCCGTTTAGGTCATTTTGGTGTAAAGCGCATGAAGAAACTCCATACTGATGGGCTTTTGGAATCACTTGATGCTTGCGAACCATGCCTCATGGGCAAGATGACTAAGACTCCGTTCTCCGGAACAATGGAACGAGCAACAGACTTATTGGAAATAATACATACTGATGTATGCGGTCCGATGAGTGTTGATGCTCGTGGCGGGTATCGTTATTTTCTGACCTTCACAGATGATTTGAGTAGATATGGGTATATCTACTTAATGAAACATAAGTATGAAACATTTGAAAAGTTCAAAAAATTTCAGAGTGAAGTGGAAAATCATCATAACAAGAAAATAAAGTTTCTACGATCTGATTGCAGAGGCGAATATTTGAGTTACGAGTTTGGTCTTCATATGAAACAATGTGGAATACTTTTGCAACTCACGCCACCTCGAACACCACAGTGTAATGGTATGTCCAAACGTCGTAACCATACTTTATTAGATATGGTGCGATCTATGATGTCTCTTACCGATTTACCACTATCATTTTGGGGTTATGCATTAGAGACAGCTGCATTCACGTTAAGTAGGGCACCATCTAAATCCGTTGAGATGACACCATATGAACTGTGGTTTAGCAAGAAACCTAAGTTGTTGTTTCTTAAAGTTTGGGGTTGCGATGTGATACTTCCATTTTGCATCATGCTTTTATATCGATATTTATTGCATTATGGGTTGTTATTACACATTATGTCACAACACTTATGCCTATTCTCTCTTATTTTACAAGGTTTACACAAAGAGGGAGAATGCCGGCAGCTGGAATTCTGGGCTGGAAAAGGAGCAAATATTAGAGACATATTCTGCACAACTCCAAAAGTCCTCAAACTTCACGGTAGTCAGTTTTAGAATATATAAAAAATATTGGGCGAAGGAAGCACCAGAGGGGGGCCACCCACCATCCACGAGGGTGGGGGCGCGCCCTACCCCCTGGGCACGCCCCCTGCCTCGTGCGCCCTCTAGTAGGCCACCGGTGCCCATCTTTGGCTATATGAAGTCTTTCGCCCTAGAAAAAATCATAAGCAAGCTCTCGGGACGAAACTCCGCTGCCACGAGGCGGAACCTTGGCGGAACCAATCTAGGGCTCCGGCGGAGCTGTTCTGCCGTGGAAACATCCCTCCGGGAGGGGGAAATCATCACCATCATCATCACCATCGATCCTCTCATCGGGAGGGGGTAAATCTCCATCAAAATATTCACCGGCACCATCTCATCTCAACCCCTAGTTCATCTCTTGTATCCAATCTTTGTCCCAAAACCTCATATTGGTACCTGTGGGTTGCTAGTAGTGTTGATTACTCCTTGTAGTTAATGCTAGTTGGTTTATTTGGTGGAAGATCATATTTTCAGATCCTTTATGCATATTAATACCCCTCTTATTACGAACATGAATATGGTTTGTGAGTAGTTACATTTGTTCCTAAGGACATGGGAGAAGTCTTGCTATAAGTAGTCATGTGAATTTGGTATTTGTTTGATATTTTGATGAGATGTATGTTGTCTCTCCTCTAATGGTGTCATGTGAACGTCGACTACATGACACTTCACCATTATTTGGGCCTAGGGGAAGGCATTGGGAAGTAATAAGTAGATGGTGGGTTGCTAGAGTGACAGAAGCTTAAACCCTAGTTTATGTGTTGCTTCGTAAGGGGCTAATTTGGATCCATATGTTTCATGCTATGGTTAGGTTTACCTTAATACTTCTTTTGTAGTTGCGGATGCTTGCAAGAGGGGTTAATCATAAGTGGGATGTTTGTCCAAGGAAGGGCAGTACCCAAGCACCGGTACACCCACATATCAAATTATCAAAGTACCGAACGCGAATCATATGAACGTGATGAAAACTAGCTTGACGATAATTCCCATGTGTCCTCGGGAGCGTTTTCCTTTATATAAGAGTTTTTCCAGGCTTGTCCTTTGCTACAAAAAGGATTGGTCCATCTTGCTGCACCTTATTTACTTTTGTTACTTGTTACCCGTTACAAATTACCTTATCACAAAACTATCTGTTACTGATAATTTCAGTGCTTGCAGAGAATACCTTACTGAAAACTGCTTATCATTTCCTTCTACTCCTCGTTGGGTTCGACACTCTTACTTATCGAAAGGACTACGATAGATCCCCTATACTTGTGGGTCATCAACACTCTTTTCTGGTGTCGTTGCCGGGGAGTGAAGCGCCTTTGGTAGGTGGAATTTGGTAAGGAAAGATTTATATAGTGTGCTAAAATTTACTGTCACTTGTTACTATGGAACATAATCCTTTGAGGGGCTTGTTCGGGGTATCTTCGGCCCGACCAGTAGAGCAAAGAGTTGCTCCTCAACCTACTGAACCTACTGAAAAATTTTACTTTGAAATTCCTTCGGGTGTGATAGAGAAAGTGCTAGCTAATCCTTTTACAGGAGATGGAACATTGCATCCCGATTTGCACTTAATCTATGTGGATGAAGTTTGTGGATTATTTAAGCTTGCAGGTATGCCCGAGGATGTTATCAAGATGATGGTCTTCCCTTTATCTTTGAAGGGAAAGGCATTGATACGTCTCCAACGTATCTATAATTTTTTATTGCTCCATGCTATATTATCTTCTGTTTTGGACATTATTGGGCTTTATTATCCACTTTTATATTATTTTGGGACTAACCCATTAACCGGAGGCCCAGCCCAGAATTGTTGTTTTTTGCCTACTAGCAAAAGAGCCCGTGCGTTGCAACGGGAGAGAAAACATAACACATGCTCTTAACTCAACAACCATCACTCAAGACCGCAATAGGTCCATCTTCTTTATTTTTGCGAGGCATCATATTTGTGTTGTCGCTTATCCTCCTTCTCACTCTCGCCGGCGATGGCCTCGGTGTTCCCACAAAACAACAAAAAATGTGTGTTGGATATGGTTAATCCTAAGGCGTCTCTCTCTCCCTCTCTCTCCTCCCTCTCCCTCTCTCTCTCCCTCTCTCTCGCTCGCTTTCTCTCACTCTCACGATGAGAAATCTATTGTTTTCCCCTTGCATCATTTTTCAGAGCTATGCATGTGTAGTTATCGATGTTTTCTTTTCCATATATGGTTATAGTGGGGTGTTTATTTGCAATCCGGATTGCCGCCGGTATGAAAAAAACGAATCTTGCGCTATAAATAATAAGTTTGCTTCCATAAAAATATTTTAAAAATATTTAACAGGTAAAATTAACATCATATTTAGATTCCACGCATATTTCTAATAAAATTTCATATATAATATACTAAAATCGAAGTTACGGTTCAAAAGATATATATAATTTAGAAAATCATTTGATTTGACTCAAATATATCCCAAATAATATTTGAAAAAACTTAACAAGTAAAAATAATCTCATATTCATATTCTACATATTTTTCTAATCAAATTTCATATATCCCATGTTTAAATCGGAGTTACGGTTTAAAAGATATGGATGATTTTAAAAAGCATTTGTTTGACTTAAATATGATCCGCAGATGAATTACCTAAAACATCAGGGGGGTTTCCGAAAAATGTAAAATAACGGTTCGGGCATGACTTAAATCTGGACGGCGGTTTGATTTCAAGAAAAGACAGGGACTTTTGTGTAAAATACAAAAATAACGATTCGTTTTAACTTAAAATAGAACTGCGGGTTAAATTCTCTGAACTAGAGGAACTTTTCTGAAAAATGCCATGACGGACAAAACAAACCCAATTTGCTTTATTATTAGGTAAAGATTTCAGAGTTTCACGGAAAAAGAATATCAAATGGAGTCCAAACGGAATGAAACCTTCGGGAACGTGATTTTCGGAACAAACATGATCCAGGAGAGTTGAACCTATGTCAAGCAACCAACAGGGAAGCCACGAGGTAGGGGGCGTGCCTACCCCCCCAGGCGCGCCATCAACCCTCGTGGGCCCCCTGTTGCTCCACCGATGTACTCCTTCCTCCTATATATTCCTACGTACCCCCAAACGATCAAATACGGAGACAAAACCCTAATTCCACCGCCATAACTTTCTGTATCCACGAGATCCCATCTTGGGGCTTGTTCCGGAGCTCCGCCGGAGGGGGCATCGATCACGGAGAGCTTCTACATCAACACCATAGCCTCTCCGATGAAGTGTGAGTAGTTTACCTCAGACCTTCGGGTCCATAGTTATTAGCTAGATGGCTTCTTCTCTCTTTTTGGATCTCAATACAAAGTTCTCCCCCTCTCTTGTGGAGCTCTATTCGATGTAATCTTCTTTTGCGGTGTGTTTGTTGAGATCGATGAATTGTGGGTTTATGATCAAGTTTATCTATGAACAATATTTGAATCTTCTCTGAATTCTTTTATGTATGATTGGTTATCTTTGCAAGTCTCTTTGAATTATCAGTTTGGTTTGGCCTACTAGATTAATTTTTCTTGCAATAAGAGAAGTTCTTAGCTTTGGGTTCAATCTTGCGGGGTCCTTTCCCAGTGACAGTAGGGGCAGCAAGGCACGTATTGTATTGTTGCCATCGAGGATAACAAGATGGGGTTTTTATCATATTGCATGAATTTATCCCTCTACATCATGTCATCTTGCTTAAGGCGTTACTCTGTTCTTATGAACTTAATACTCTAGATGCATGCTGGATAGCGGTCGATGTGTGGAGTAATAGTAGTAGATGCAGGCAGGAGTCAGTCTACTTGTCTCGGACGTGATGCCTATATAAATGATCATACCTAGATATTCTCATAACTATGCTCAATTCTGTCAATTGCTCAACAGTAATTTGTTCACCCACCGTAAAATACTTATGCTCCCGAGAGAAGCCACTAGTGAAACCTATGGCCCCCGGGTCTATCTTCATCATATTAATCTTCCAACACTTAGTTATTTTCATTGCCTTTTATTTTACTTTGCATCTTTATCATAAAAATACCAAAAATATTATCTTATCATATCTATCAGATCTCACTCTCGTAAGTGACCGTGTAGGGATTGACAACCCCTTATCGCGTTGGTTGGGATGATTTATTTGTTTTGTGTAGGTGCGAGGGACTCGCGCGTAGCCTCCTACTCGGATTGATACCTTGTTTCTCAAAAACTGAGGGAAATACTTATGCTACTTTGCTGCATCACCCTTTCCTCTTCAAGGGAAAACCAACGCAGTGCTCAAGAGGTAGCAAGAAGGATTTCTGGCGCCGTTGCCGGGGAGGTCTACGCAAAAGTCAACATACCAAGTACCCATCACAAACCCTTATCTCCCGCATTACATTATTTGCCATTTGCCTCTCGTTTTCCTCTCCCCCACTTCACCCTTGCCATTTTATTTGACTCTCTTTTTCTCGCTTGCTTTTCTTCCGCCATGTCTGAATCAAAAAGGGTTGGGGGTTCTTTCCCGAGTTTTAGTACTTTGGACAACCCTTCTATTCCCGCTAAGCTCATAAATAAGGATACTATGGAAAAACCTACCGGAGTTATCAATGAGAATCTCAATAATTTTGATGAAGATGATTCCGGAATTTTTCGTTATTTACTTGCTGAATCTTTGAAAGATTCTTGGTATAGACTATTAAGGATCAGGACTAGCTATGTGCCTCAATACCAAATTGAAATTTACTTAAAAAGCTTTTATATTAGCCTTCCTTCTTCTTTTAAGCATGTCTTAGATTCTCTATTTGAAGAAGGCTTTCTTTAAGGGGATGCCGTAGACACTTATGAGAAGATGAAAACCATATTTGGGCACCCCATGAATGATAAAGTTGAATCTACATCTCTTTTGCTCTCTTACCAAAATGAATCTATCAAAGAGATGAAGGCTAGCTTAAATACAAATTTCCGTAACATACTTATTCTTTATTCTACCATTAATATCCATGTGCTTTATCAAAATAGAAAGATTAATTCCATAGATAGCAAGTTTGCTCTTTTCTTCCCTAAAAACAAAGATGGCAACAACTAGATCTATCCTTGCTTTTTATGCCTAGCTAGGGGCGTTAAACGATAGCGCTTGTTGGGAGGCAACCCAATTTTATTTTTATTCCTTGCTTTTTGCTCCTGTTTAGTAATAAATAATTTATCTAGCCTCTGTTCTGGTTGTGTTTTTTTTTTGTTTAATTAGTGTTTGTGCCAAGTAGATCCGTTGGGAAGACTTGGGGAAAGTCTTGTTAATCTTGATGTAAAAAACAGAAACTTTAGCAATCACGAGAACTGCTTCCATTTTTATTTGGAAAGCGCTATTTAGTTAATTCTTTTTTAAAATGATTAATAGATAAATTACTCACGTCCAGAAATTTATTTTAGAATTTTGGGGGTTCCAGAGCGTGCACTAGCTACAGATTACTACAGACTGTTCTGTTTTTGACAGATTCTGTTTTTCGTGTGTTGTTTGCTTATTTTTGATGAATCTATGGCTAGTAAAATAGTTTATAAACCATATAGAATTTGTAATACAGTAGGTTTAACACCAATATAAATAAAGAATGAGTTCATTACAGTACCTTGAAGTAGAGTTTTGTTTCCTTTCGCTAACGGAGCTCACGAGATTTTCTACTTTAAGTTTTGTGTTGTGAAGTTTTCAAGTTTTGGGTAAGGATTTGATGGATTATGGAACAAGGAGTGGCAAGAGCCTAAGCTTGGGGATGCCCATGGCACCCCCAAGATAATCTAAGGACACCAAAAAGCCAAAGCTTCGGGATGCGCCGGAAGGCATCCCCTCTTTCGTCTACTTCCATCGGTAACTTTACTTGGAGCTAT
Organism: Triticum urartu; assembly: GCF_056163025.1. Lineage (NCBI taxonomy): Eukaryota > Viridiplantae > Streptophyta > Magnoliopsida > Poales > Poaceae > Triticum > Triticum urartu. Next base: position 427,858,748 of record NC_141876.1, read on the forward strand.
ATTTTTATCCACCACATGGTATGTGTTTTGCTTGGAGCGTCTTGTATGATTTGAGTCTTTATTTTTTTAGTTTACCACAATCATCTTTGTTGTACACACCTTTTGAGAGTAACACACATGATTCAGAAATTATTAGAGTACTCTATGTGCTTCACTTATATATTTTGAGTTATATAGTTTGCTCTAGTCCTTCACTTATATCTTTTAGAGCACGGTGGTGATTTCTTTTATAGAAACTATTGATCTCTCATGCTTCACTTAGATTATTTTGAGAGTCTTAAATAGCATGGTAATTTGCTTAAATAATCCTAATATGCTAGGTATTCAAGATTAGTAAAAACTTTCTTATGAGTGTTTTGAATACTAAGAGAAGTTTGATGCTTGATAATTGTTTTGAGATATGGAGATGGTGATATTAGAGTCGTGATAGTTGAGTAGTTGTGAATTTGAGAAATGCTTGTGTTGAAGTTTGTGATTCCCATAGCATGCACGTATGGTGAACCGTTATGTTAAGAAGTCGGAGCATGATGTATTTATTGATTGTCCTCCTTATGAGTGGCGGTCGGGGACGAGCGATGGTCTTGAAAGTGCAACTATCCCTAGGTGGTTTTGGTAATTCATAACAACATATAGCTCATTGAGCTAATGCTATTCCAAGATGATTATTTCAGGAAAGCTCAATGATTGGCATGGCATGGATATGAAAGTGGAACCCTCAAAATGCTAAGGACAAAGGATTGGCTCAAGCTCAAAAGCTCAAGACTCTTCATTTTATATTTTAGTGATCCAAGATCACATTGAGTCTTTAGGAAAAGCCAATACTATCAAGGAGGGATGAGGTGTTGCTTAATGAGCCTCTTGCTTCATGTGCTTAGTGATATGCTCCAAAACCCTCAACTACTTTCCCATATCCACATATGACCTAAACCCCAAGCCAAACTCGGTCCTACTGATTCTTCCTATCCGGCGCCACCGAGTTTCACATGTCATTAGCCACTGCCAAACCCTAGCAATTCGGTTCTACCGATAAGGATCTCGGTCTCACCGAGATGGGGTTGCAAACTCTCTGTTTCCCTTTCGTAACTTTTCGGTCTCACCGAAAGAGCGAATCGGTCCCACCGAGATTGCAATGTAAACTCGGTGTTTCCCCTTTGTAACTTTTCGGTCTCACCGAGTTCCACTCGGTCTCACCGAAAGAGAAAATCGGTCCCACCAAGTTTGCCTGACCAACTCTCTGGTTAGCTAATTACGAAATTCGGTCTCACCGAGTTTGTGTAATCGGTCTCACCGAGATTATGTTATGCCCAAACCCTAACCATATCGGTCCTACCGAGTTGCATGTCAGTCCCACCGAAAATCTCTAACGGTCACTAAGTTTACATTTTCGGTCCAACCTAGTTTGTTGATTCGGTCCCACCGAGATTGGAAAACTGTGTGTAACGGTTGGATTTTGTGTGGAGGCTATATATTCCCCTCCACCTCCTTCTCATTCGTTGAGAGAGCCATCAGAACACACACACCATTCCAACTCATATGTTCTGAGAGAGAACCACCTACTCATGTGTTGAGACCAAGATATTCCATTCCTACCATATGAATCTTGATCTCTAGCCTTCCCAAGTTGCTTTCCACTCAAATCTTCTTTCCACCAAATCCAAATCCTATGAGAGAGAGTTGAGTGTTGGGGAGACTATCATTTGAAGCACAAGAGCAAGGAGTTCATTACCTACACACCATTTGTTACTTCTTGGAGAGTGGTGTCTCCTAGATTGGCTAGGTGTCACTTGGGAGCCTCCGACAAGATTGTGGAGTTGAACCAAGGAGTTTGTAAGGGCAAGGAGATCGCCTACTTCGTGAAGATCTACCGCTAGTGAGGCAAGTCCTGTGTGGGCGATGGCCATGGTGGGATAGACAAGGTTGCTTCTTCGTGGACCCTTTGTGGGTGGTTGCTTCTTCGTGGACCCTTCGTGGGTGGAGCCCTGTGTGGACTCGCGCAACCGTTACCCTTGGGTGGAGCCCTGTGTGGACTCGCGCAACCGTTACCCTTCGTGGGTTGAAGTCTCCATCAACGTGGATGTAGGATAGCACCACCTATCCGAACCACGGGAAAAACATCTGTGTCTCCAATTGCGTTTGAATTCTCCAAACCCTTCCCTTTACATTCTTGCAAGTTGCATGCTTTACTTTCCGCTGCCTATATACTCTTTGCATGCTTGCTTGAATTATGTGATGATTGCTTGACTTGTCCTAAAATAGCTAAAATCTGCCAAGAACTAAAATTGGGAAAAGGTTAAGTTTTTATTTGGTCAAGTAGTCTAATCACCCCCCTCTAGACATACTTTCGATCCTACAAGTGGTATCAGAGCTTTGGTCTCCATTTGCTTGATCTCCATAGCTTTTGGTGGTCATAGCCTTGGTTTCACAACCTAGGAGAGTATGGCGTCTAGCGAGGGAAATTATCACCGTAGAGGTCCTTACTTTGATGGTACTAATTTTGCTAGTTGGAACATAAAATGAAAATGCATATTCTTGGACATAACCCCGCCGTTTGGGCTATTGTGTGTGTTTGTTTGCAAGGTGACTTCTTTGATGGGAGAGAACCAAACCGTGAAGCTACCGCGGATGAGTTGAAGATGTTGCAATACAATGCTCAAGCTTGTGATATTCTCTTCAACGGATTGTGCCCCGAAGAATTCAACAAAATCAGCCGTCTTGAGGATGCAAAGGAAATTTGGGACACTTTGATTGATATGCACGAAGGTACCGACTCCGTCAAGGAATCCAAGTTGGATGTGCTTCAAAGCCAACTTGACAAGTTCAAGATGAAGGATGGTGAAGGTGTCGCCGAAATGTACTCCAGGCTTGCTCTCATCACAAATGAGATTGCCGGCTTAGGAAGTGAAGAGATGACCGATAAATTCATCATCAAGAAGATTCTAAGAGCCTTGGATGGAAAATATGATATCGTGTGCACATTGATCCAAATGATGCCAAATTACAAAGATCTCAAGCCAACGGAAGTGATTGGAAGAATTGTTGCTCATGAGATGTCACTTAAGGATAAAGAGGAACTTCACAACAAATCAAGTGGTGCCTATAAAGCCTCATGTGAAGCCCCTACATCATCAAGTGAGAAACAAGACTTCAATGAAGAATTGAGCTTAATGGTGAAGAACTTCAACAAGTTCTACAAGAGTAGAAGCAAAGATAGAAGCTCCAAGTCAAGGTCCTACAATGACAAAAGATCTTCTAGTCGAGAGCGAAACTGCTACAATTGTGGAAGACCCGGACACTATTCCAATAAGTGTACGGCTCCCTACAAGAGAAGAGAAGATTCTCCAAGAAGAAGAAGCAAAGAATCACCACCAAGAGAGAGAAGGAGTAGAGATGATCGTTATGAACGAAGATACTCACGGAGAAGCAAGGATTCGGAAAGGAAGGAAAAATCATCAACGAGCTACACAAGACGAAGACATCAAGCTCATGTTGGTGAATGGGTATCCGGCTCCGACTCCGACAGCCACTCCGAGAGAAGTTATCACTCCGACTCAGAAGATACTCAAGATGAAGGTGTTGCCGGTCTAGCACTCGTGTCAACCAACTCCTACGACATATTTGACTCACCAAATGAAGGAATTGGAAGATGCTTCATGGCCAAAGGTCCTAAGGTAACACACCCCGAGTATGTTGATTTCAATAGTGATGAAGATGACTTGTTAGGTGATGATTTGCTTGTTGACAACTCTAGTGATGAATACTATGATGAAAAGTCAATTAATCATGCTAATCAAGATAAAACGAATGACAATGATAAGGAGAAGATTGAGGCTCTAACTAAAGAACTAAACACTCTTAAGTTAGCTCATGAAACTATCTTCGAAGATCATCGAGAACTTTTAAGAGCTCATGAGAAACTACGCTTTGAAAAGCTCAATCTTGAGCAAGAGCATGAGTTCTTAAAGGCAATCAATGATGATCTCCGCAAGAAAAGTTCTTCTTACATTGCCAAGCGTTTAATCTTATCCACTTACATGCCTCAAGTCAAGTCTAGTAACAAGAACAAGAAAGATTCTTTCTCTAGCAGTAACAATGATCATGCTCAATCTAATATTGTTGCTTCTAGTAGTTCTCTTGATTCCACTAATGATTCTCTTAGCCAAGTTACACTTGAGCAAGAAAATAGCTTATTGAAGGGAATTATAGAGAAAGGAGTGTAAAAAAGCCTTGCCGGGAGCAAGCAATTCGAGGAAATTGTGCGCAAGCAAGGAATGCACCGGAAGAATCAAGGTGTTGGTTTTGAACGAAAGTTCAATGCCAATGGAGTTGAGTGGGAAGAATATCAATACCCCAAGACAAAGTTTGTTCCTCAACAAGAGAAGTATGATACTTCTTTCAAGGGGACACAAGCTCAAGATGATCTTCCACCACAAGACTACAAGAAAAAAGGCAAGGACAAGCTTCAAGAGGAAATTGACGCATTTGAAGAAGCTCCAAAGACCTTAGTCAAGTGGATTCCCAAGACTACTTCAAGTTCCACTTCATCAAGTACGACTACAACTCCAAGGATTCCCATCAAGATGATGTGGATCCAAAAGAAGAAGAACTAGAGAGTTCTTGAGGGTGACTCCGCCAACATACTTCACTCTTATCATTTTGGCAAGAACAAGTGCAATCAACTTCCACATCTTGCACTAGTTCAAGGAGTCACAAACCCTCTTGTTGGTAAGACAAGGGACAAGGTAACCTAAAAGTTTTCATGGACATCATCTTGTGTGTGCATCACTCTATGTCTATGGATATCCTTGTTTGTTCCTTGTGGGACTAACCCATATAGGTATTGAAAGTGCAATTCACTCAAATGGATAGCTCCAAGTGATCTACATCAACATTGAGCATCCACATCTTCAACATCTACATGAAGTCATCATCGACAAAACCCAAGGTTAGTTCATCCCTCTTAGGGGGGATATCACATCTAGGGGGAGCTTTACTCTAAGACTTGAGCTAAAGCAACTCTAAAGATGTGAACAAAACAATGCTTTATGTAAAAGTGGTAACCCCACTTGAGCTTAAACTATGAGTATGACCTATGATCAAGTGTTCTCACTTGACTCCTAAGTCAATATACTCATATATAGATGACCTAGTCATCGCAAATTGCTTGATAGATGCTAGAATTGGTTGTGCATGCCTTGTCACATATTTCATTTGCCATCTTATTGTGTGAGCATGCTGGTTGCATATTTTACTCATTCGAGGACATCCACTTGTTGTTTTGATTGTTCGGCTTTATTTCTTTTTGCCAAGTGGATGGACAAGAATGCCTAAGAACCTCCTCTAGCTATCTATGCTTTTCTCGTCTCAAAATCTATTCATGCTGCATCACAAAACTTGATCAAGTCAGATTCGAACCACTCTATGTGAGGAGCGCTCGGAGTCCCCGATTCGTCATAGACTTAAACTTCCAAAACCTCTTTATGATTCTCGGTCTGACCGATACCCCACTTTCGGTCCTACCGAGATCATTAAGTTGATCTAGGTTTTCGATCTCAGTGCAACCGATTTGAACATTTCGGTCACACCGAGTTTCAGTAACTGCCTGCAGTTATGAATCTCGGTGCCACCGAGTTGTTCCACTCGGTCACACCGACAGGGTCGGGCTATATATAGTCACGGGTAAAATTTTGGAAATTTCTCCGAACCCCTTCGCCCGCGCCATAGCCTGCTCTGCCCTCGTGGTCTCCGGATCGTCTTCTCGCCGCCAGCCGCCTCCAGTAGCTGGTCTCCGTCGCCGTCAACGGGAATTCTGCCCCGCCGTTGCCGCCGTAGCAAGTCCCCGCCGAACTAGGGTATGGACTTGATCTTTGTGCTATTCTCCAATCTGATTCCTAGCACATTGTGTTCTTCATGATTCTTGCCACGATTGAAACACTCCTATCCAGTCAATACGCCCATAGATTAGCTTTCATTCGAAAATTCTAGGTTTGGGTTTCCGCCGAAACCATCTCGGACCCACCGAGTTGAAAAACTCGGTCCCACCGATTTGGCTTATGCCATTGCACAAGTGAAACTCGGTCTGACCGAGAATTACTTATCAGTGTGACCGATTTTGGAACTCTGTGAAACCCTAGCAGTCTCGGTGCCACCGAACTATGACTCGGTCCAACCGAGTTCACTAGTTTAGGTTCCAAAACTGCTTCGGTATCACCGAGTTTGAAAATCGGTAGATCCGAGATGATTTCAGTGGGAAACTAAAACTAAGTTTTTGGATCATTCTTTTGCAAAAATCTCTGCATTTTGTGATGCTCATCCTTTCTACCTCATCTATAATCTGTTCACAGGGTCAGCAGTCAGAGTTTGCAGCATGTCTGATCAAAGTGATAGCCAGAATCTGTCAGAACAGCAAGTGGTGATGAGTGAGGGCACTAGTCCCTCAAGTTCTTCAGATGAGGGCAACAGGAGCACCCCTAGCAACTTGCCAAAGGCTGCCACGAGACAGAGGAAGAAGAGGACTTCAGATTCCGAAGATGAAGACTATGTGGCAGAGGAAGAGGCCACTTCCAAGAGAGTTGAGCCAGCTCAAGGCACCAAGCCAGGCCTGAAAATCAAAAGGCCAGTAGGCAGGCAGCCAATGTCAAAGGCCAGAATGTCAACTGAGAAGCCCATAGAGCCAGTTGCAGCTGAGGGAAAGAAAAGAAAGGAAAGGGTGAAGAAGACTGTGGCTAGAGTACTTGGCAAAGCTTCCATCATGGAAGAGGAAGAAGAAGAAGAAGAAGTAGCTGCACCAGCACCCAAGGCACCCAAGCTAATGGGAGATGCCATAAAATCAGGGGGAGCTGCTTCCAAGGCCAAGCCAGCTCCAAAGCCAAAGCCAAAGAGGAACACAAGAAGCATTCCTGCAGCTGAGAAGAACAAAGCCCCAGTGCCTGAGACTGTTGCTGAAGAAGAGGAAGAGAATGTCCTGAGAAAGCTCAAGCCCAAGATCCCAGACCACAACGATGCTCATCCTGTGGCTGAGGACATGAAGCTTAGGAGGGATTCAGGGCTGAGGAAGTGGAGAGAAGCAGACCCATATGCTTGAAGGAGAAGGACAGCAGTTGACTACAGGTTTCACACCAAGGAGCAGCAGGATTTTTATGAGACAGTGCTGCTAGATAACAAGCCCATTGTTTGTGATATGCAATGGGTTGATTGGACATACATCAAGGACAATGAGGAGCACTATCCTGGAGCGCAAGACAGCTTCATAGCTTGTGGAGTAGCTGACTTTGTTGGGCAGAAGCTCACAAAGTGGAATGAGGAGCTTATAATGCAGTTCTACTCCACGGCACATTTTTATCCAGATGGGAGGATCACATGGATGTCTGAGGGTACGAGGTACCAATCCACTATTGAGGAATGGGCAAAGTTGATTAATGCCCCAGAGGAGCATGATGATGATATGGACATATATGCCAAGAAGAAGATGGACCACAACTCAATGTCCAATATATACAAGGAGATCCCAAATGAAGCACTTGATACTTTCAAGTTTGGCTCAGTACATTACCTTCTGTCAGGGCTCCCGACTATCAATTGGATCTTGAGGCACACCTTATTGCCCAAGTCAGGTAATCACAAGATGATCAGAGGCCATGCTATCAACTTGCTACATGTGTTTGATGTGCCTCAGAAGTTCAAAGTGATGAGCCTCATAGTGGAAACGATCAAGAGGACTGCAGCAGATCAGAAGAGGAGCTGCGGATATGCCCCTCAAATTCAGGAGCTCATCAACTCCAAGATGGGCACGGGCATATACTTATTGGACAAGGAACATTTGCCCATCCGTCCAGATTTTGAGGACAATCAAGCTGTCATGAATAAGAACGAGCCATCATCTGCCCAAGCATACGCAAAGAAGGAGAAGGCGAGGAAGGAGAAAGCTGCCAAGATGCCTACTCAAGAGGAGGCATCTGAATATTTCTTGAAGACCAAACAAGAGCAGCTTGGTTACTTGATTGCATCCACGCTGAGAATTGAGCAAAGTCTGGCCACCCTCACTCAAAATCAGCAGAGCCTAGAGAGAATCATGGAACAGAAGTTCTATGACTTGGATGTCAAAGTAACGGAAGTTCAGTCTGCAGTGGAGCAGCTCCAGGAGGACATGCAGGAGAGGAGAGGCAGGACTACTACTCATGCCTTTGCCAGAGTGCCAAGGGGTCCGAGGTCGTCTGCCATGCCAGTTGCTAACACAAGAGCCACCACCTCAGCACCAGCCACAGCCTCAGTTCCACCAGCTCCAGCATCTACTTCAGCTCCAACTCCAGCGTCTACTTCAGCGTCTACCGAAGCCTTCGTCCTTGGAGTGATCCGGACTCCACCACCACCATAAGATCAAGCCTGAGCGTCGATCTAGTGCTATGCATTTTCTAGGAACTTTTTGGTAACTTGTTGCCAAAGGGGGAGAAGATGTATAGATCATAGGCTTCGAGAGAGAGAGTGTTGCTTTTCTCTCTTGCTTTATTTGGTGGTTTTTCAAACTTGTTTGCTTTTGAGTGCTTGAGATACTATGTCATTGCTCGTGAGACATTGATGATCATGTGTTTGATCATAAGCTACACTTAATGTTTGCTTAATGCTATTATCTTATCTATCTTATGTGATATTTCACTATTCTTGGTGATGAGTGCATGTATTTCATTCTTATCATTTTAAGCGCTCCACCAAGATGTATGTGACATGGAAGAGTAACCCATGACTCTAACTCCTTGTGCATTTGCAGTCCAAAGCAAATTTTAAATATGCACAAATTTAGGGGGAGCTCTTACTTATCACATACTTCTCAAAGCGACGATATATTTCATGCTTATTATCATTTGTCGAAGCTTTGATCTATATGTTGTCATCAATTACCAAAAAGGGGGAGATTGAAAGTGCAACTATCCCTAGGTGGTTTTAGTAATTCATAACAACATATAGCTCATTGAGCTTATGCTATTCCAAGATGATTATTTCAGGAAAGCTCAATGATTGGCATGGCATGGATATGAAAGTGGAACCCTCAAAATGCTAAGGACAAAGGATTGGCTCAAGCTCAAAAGCTCAAGACTCTTCATTTTATATTTTAGTGATCCAAGATCACATTGAGTCTTTAGGAAAAGCCAATACTATCAAGGAGGGATGAGGTGTTGCTTAATGAGCCTCTTGCTTCATGTGCTTAGTGATATGCTCCAAAACCCTCAACTACTTTCCCATATCCACATATGACCTAAACCCCAAGCCAAACTCGGTCCTACCGATTCTTCCTATCCGGCGCCACCGAGTTTCACTTGTCATTAGCCACTGCCAAACCCTAGCAATTCGGTTCTACCGATAAGGATCTCGGTCTCACCGAGATGGGGTTGCAAACTCTCTGTTTTCCTTTCGTAACTTTTCGGTCTCACCGAAAGAGCGAATCGGTCCCACCGAGATTGCAATGTAAACTCAGTGTTTCCCCTTTGTAACTTTTCGGTCTCACCGAGTTCCACTCGGTCTCACCGAAAGAGCAAATCGGTCCCACCGAGTTTGCCTGACCAACTCTCTGGTTAGCTAATTACGAAATTCGGTCTCACCGAGTTTGTGTAATCGGTCTCACCGAGATTATGTTATGCCCAAACCCTAACCATATCGGTCCTACCGAGTTGCATGTCAGTCCCACCGAAAATCTCTAACGGTCACTAGGTTTACATTTTCGGTCCGACCGAGTTTGTTGATTCGGTCCCACCGAGATTGGAAAACTGTGTGTAACGGTTGGATTTTGTGTGGAGGCTATATATACCCCTCCACCTCCTTCTCATTCGTTGAGAGAGCCATCAGAACACACACACCATTCCAACTCATATGTTCTGAGAGAGAACCACCTACTCATGTGTTGAGACCAAGATATTCCATTCCTACCATATGAATCTTGATCTCTAGCCTTCCCAAGTTGCTTTCCACTCAAATATTCTTTCCACCAAATCCAAATCCTATGAGAGAGAGTTGAGTGTTGGGGAGACTATCATTTGAAGCACAAGAGCAAGGAGTTCATTACCTACACACCATTTGTTACTTCTTGGAGAGTGGTGTCTCCTAGATTGGCTAGGTGTCACTTGGGAGCCTCCGACAAGATTGTGGAGTTGAACCAAGGAGTTTGTAAGGGAAAGGAGATTGCCTACTTCGTGAAGATCTACCGCTAGTGAGGCAAGTCCTGTGTGGGCGCTGGCCATGGTGGGATAGACAAGGTTGCTTCTTCGTGGACCCTTTGTGGGTGGTTGCTTCTTCGTGGACCCTTCGTGGGTGGAGCCCTGTGTGGACTCGCGCAACCGTTACCCTTGGGTGGAGCCCTGTGTGGACTCGCACAACCGTTACCCTTCGTGGGTTGAAGTCTCCATCAACGTGGATGTAGGATAGCACCACCTATCCGAACCACGGGAAAAACATCCGTGTCTCCAATTGCGTTTGAATTCTCCAAACCCTTCCCTTTACATTCTTGCAAGTTGCATGCTTTACTTTCCGCTGCCTATATACTCTTTGCATGCTTGCTTGAATTATGTGATGATTGCTTGACTTGTCCTAAAATAGCTAAAATCTGCCAAGAACTAAAATTGGGAAAAGGTTAAGTTTTTATTTGGTTAAGTAGTCTAATCACCCCCCTCTAGACATACCTCCTTATGAGTGGCGGTCGGGGGCGAGCGATGGTCTTTTCCTACCAATCTATCCCCCTAGGAGCATGCGCGTAATACTTTGCTTCGATAACTAATAGATTTTTGCAATAAGTATGTGAGTTCTTTATGGCTAATGTTGAGTCCATGGATTATACGCACTCTCACCCTTCCACCGTTTGTAGCCTCTCTAATACCACGCACCTTTCGCCGGTATCATACACCCACCATATACCTTCCTCAAAACAGCCACCATACCTACCTATTATGGCATTTCCATAGCCATTCCGAGATATATTGCCATGCAACTTTCCACCATTCCGTTTATTATGACACACTTCATCATTGTCATATTGCTTTGCATGATCATGTAGTTGACATTGTATTTGTGGCAAAGCCACCGTTCATAATTCTTTCATACATGTCAGTCATGAGTCATTTCATATCCCGGTCAACCGCCGGAGGCATTCGTATAGAGTCATATCTTGTTCTAAGTATCGAGTTGTAATTCTTGAGTTGTAAGAAAATAAAAGTGTGATGATCATCATTATTAGAGCATTGTCCCAGTGAGGAAAGGATGATGGAGACTATGATTCCCCCACAAGTCGGGATGAGCCTCCGGACGAAAAAAAGAAAAAAAAAGAGGCCATAAAAAAAGGGGGGCCCAAATAAAAAAATGAGAGAAAAAGAGAGAAGGGACAATGCTACTATCCTTTTACCACACTCGTGCTTCAAAGTAGCACCATGATCTTCATGATAGAGAGTCTCCTATGTTATCACTTTCATATACTAGTGGGAATTTTTCATTATAGAACTTGGCTTGTATATTCCAATGATGGGCTTCCTCAAAATGCCCTAGGTCTTCGTGAGCAAGCAAGTTGGATGCACACCCACTTAGTTTCTTTTTGAGCTTTCATATACTTATAGCTCTAGTGCATCCGTTGCATGGCAATCCCAACTCACTCACATTGATATCTATTGATGGGCATCTCCATAGCCCGTTGATACGCCTAGTTGATGTGAGACTATCTTCTCCCTTTTTGTCTTCTCCACAACCACCATTCTATTCCACCTATAGTGCTATGTCCATGGCTCACGCTCATGTATTGCGTGAAGATTGAAAAAGTTTGAGAACATTAAAAGTATGAAACAATATCTTGGCTTGTCATCGGGGTTGTGCATGATTTGAAAACTTTGTGTGGTGAAGATGGAGCATAGCCAGACTATATGATTTTGTAGGGATAACTTTCTTTGGCCATGTTATTTTGAGAAGACATAATTGCTTAGTTAGTATTCTTGAAGTATTATTATTTGTATGTCAATATTAAACTTTTGTCTTGAATCTTTCGGATCTGAATATCCATGCCACAATTAAGAAGAATTACATTGAAATTATGCCTAGTAGCATTCCACATCAAAAATTCTGTTTTTATCATTTACCTACTCGAGGACGAGCAGGAATTAAGCTTGGGGATGCTTGATATGTCTCCAACGTATCTATAATTTTTGTTTGCTCCATGCTATATTATCTTTTGTTTTGCACATTATTGGGCTATTATTCACTTTTATATTATTTTTGGGACTAACATATTAACCGGAGGCCCAGCCCAGAATTGCTGTTTTTTGCCTATTTCAAAGTTTCGCAGAAAAAGAATATCAAACAGAGTCCAAACAGAATGAAACCTTCGGGAACGTGATTTTTGGAACGAACATGACCCAGGAGACTTGGACCCTATGTCAAGCAACCAACAAGGAAGCCATGAGGTAGGGGGCGCGCCTACCCCCCCCCCCCCACCAGGCGCGCCCTCCACCCTCATGGGCCCCCTGTTGCTCCACCGACGTACTCCTTCCTCCTATATATACCTATGTACCCCCAAACGATCAAATACGGAGCCAAAACCCTAATTCCACCACCGTAACTTTCTGTATCCATGAGATCCCATCTTGGGGCCTGTTCCGGAGCTCCGCCGGAGGGGGCATCGATCACGGAGGGCTTCTACATCAACACCATAGCCTCTCCGATGAAGTGTGAGTGGTTTACCTCAGACCTTCGGGTCCATAGTTATTAGCTAGATGGCTTATTCTCTCTTTTTGGATCTCAATACAAAGTTCTCCCCCTCTCTTGTGGAGATCTATTCGATGTAATCTTCTTTTGCGGTGTGTTTGTTGAGACCGATGAATTGTGGGTTTGTGATCAAGTGTATCTATGAACAATATTTGAATCTTCTCTAAATTCTTTTATGTATGATTGGTTATCTTTGCAAGCCTCTTTGAGTTATCAGTTTGGTTTGGCCTACTAGATTGATTTTTCTTGCAATAGGAGAAGTGCTTAGCTTTGGGTTCAATCTTGCGGTGTCCTTTCCTAGTGATAGTAGGGGCAGCAAGGCACGTATTGTATTGTTGCCATCGAGGATAACAAGATGGGGTTTTTATCGTACTGCATGAATTTATCCCTCTACATCATGTCATCTTGCTTATGGCGTTTCTCTGTTCTTATGAACTTAATACTCTAGATGCATGATGGATAGCGGTCGATGTGTGGAGTAATAATAGTAGATGCAGGCAGGAGTCGGTCTACTTGTCTCGGACGTGATGCCTATATACATGATCATACCTAGATATTCTCATAACTATACTCAATTCTGTCAATTGCTCAACAGTAATTTGTTCACCCACCGTAAAATATTTATGCTCTCGAGAGAAGCCACTAGTGAAACCTATGGCCCCCGGGTCTATCTTCATCATATTAATCTTCCAACACTTCGTTATTTTCATTGCATTTTATTTTACTTTGCATCTTTATCATAAAAAGAGCAAAAATATTATCTTATCATATCTATCAGATCTCACTCTTGTAAGTGACCGTGTAGGGATTGACAACCCCTTATCGCGTTGGTTGCGAGGATTTATTTGTTTTTTGTAGGTGCGAGGGACTCGCGCGTGGCCTCCTACTGGAGTGATACCTTGGTTCTCAAAAACTGAGGTAAATACTTACGCTACTTTGCTGCATCACCCTTTCCTCTTCAAGGGAAAACCAACGCAGTGCTCAAGAGGTAGCAAGAAGGATTTCTGGCGTCGTTGTCGGGGAGTTCTATGCAAAAGTCAACATACCAAGTACCCATCACAAACCCTTATCTCCCGCATTACATTATTTGACATTTGCCTCTCGTTTTCCTCTCCCCCACTTCACCCTTGCCGTTGTGTTTGCCCTCTCTTTTTCTCGCTCGCTTTTCTTCCGCCATGTCTGAATCAAAAAGGGTTGGGGGTTCTTTCCCGAGTTTTAGTACTTTGGACAACCCTTCTATTCTCGCTAAGCTCATAAATAAGGATACTATGGAAAAACCTACCGGAGTTATCAATGGGAATCTTAATAATTTTGATGGAGATGGTTCCGGAATTTTTCATTATTTACTTGATGAATCTTTGAAAGATGCTTGGTATAGACTATTAAGGATCAGGGCTAGCTATGTGCCTCAATACCAAATTGAAATTTACTTAAAAAACTTTTATATTGCCCTTCCTTCTTTTAAGCATGTCTTAGATTCTATATTTGAAGAAGGCTTTCTTGAAGGGGATGTCGTAGACACTTATGAGAAGATGAAAACCATATTTGGGCACCCCATGAATGAGAAAGTTGAATCTACATCTCTTTTGCTCTCTTACCAAAGTGAATCTATCAAAGAGATGAAGGCTAGCTTAGATACAAATTTCCGTAACATACTTAATCTTTCTTCTACCATTAATAGCCATGTGCTTTATCAAAATAGAAATATTAATTCCATAGATAGCAAGTTTTCTCTTTTCTTCCCTAAAACCAAAGATGGCAATACCTAGATCTACCCTTGCTTTTTATGCCTAGCTAGGGGAGTTAAACGATAGCGCTTGTTGGGAGGCAACCCAATTTTATTTTTATTCCTTGCTTTTTGCTCCTGTTTAGTAATAAATAATTTATCTAGCCTCTGTTTTGGTTGTGTTTTTTGTGTTTAATTAGTGTTTGTGCCAAGTAGAACCGTTGGGAAGACTTGGGGAAAGTCTTGTTAATCTTGCTGTAAAAAACAGAAACTTTAGCGCTCACGAGAACTCCTGCCATTTTTATTTGGAAAGTTCTATTTAGTTAATTATTTTTGCATATGATTAATAGATAAATTACTCACGTACTTCAATTTATTTTAGAATTTTTGGGATTCCAGATCTTGCGTTAGCTACAGATTACTACAGACTGTTCTGTTTTTGATAGATTCTATTTTTCGTGCGTTGTTTGCTTATTTTGATGAATCTATGGCTAGTAAAATAGTTTATAAACCATAGATAAGTTGGAATAAAGTTGGATTACCACCAATATAAATAAATAATGAGTTCATTACAGTACCTTGAAGTGGTGTTTTTTTTCTTTTGTTAACGGAGCTCATGAGATTTTCTACTTTAAGTTTTGTGTTGTGAAGTTTTCAAGTTTTGGGTAAGGATTTGATGGGTTATGGAACAAGGAGTGGCAAGAGCCTAAGATTGGGGATGCCCATGGCACCCCCAAGATAATCTAAGGACACCAAAAAGCCAAAGCTTGGGGATGCCCCGGATGGCATCCCCTCTTTCGTCTACTTCCATCGATAACTTTACTTGGAGCTATATTTTTATTCACCACATGATATGTGTTTTGCTTGGAGCGTCTTGTATGATTTGAGTCTTTATTTTTTTACTTTACCACAATCATCTTTTCCATACACATCTTTTGAGAGAGACACACATGATTCGGAAATTATTAGAATACTCTATGTGCTTCACTTATATCTTTTGAGTTATATAGTTTTGCTCTAGTGCTTCACTTATATATTTTAGAGCACGGTGGTGGATTTGTTTTATAGAAACTATTGATCTCTCATGCTTCACTTAGATTATTTTGAGAGTATTAAATAGCATGGTAATTTGCTTAAATAATCCTAATATACTAGGTATTCAAGATTACTAAAAACTTTCTTATGAGTGTTTTGAATACTAAGAGAAGTTTGATGGTTGATAATTGTTTTGAGATATGGAGATGGTGATATTAGAGTCGTGCTAGTTGAGTAGTTGTGAATTTGAGAAATGCTTGTGTTGAAGTTTGTGATTCTCGTAGCATGCACGTATGGTAAACTGTTATGTTAAGAAGTTGGAGCATGATGTATTTATTGATTGTCCTCCTTATGACTGGCGGTCGGGGACGAGCGATGGTCTTTTCCTACCAATATATCCCCCTAGGAGCATGCGCGTAAAATACTTATGCTCTCGAGAGAAGCCACTAGTGAAACCTATGGCCCCCGGGTCTATCTTCATCATATTAATCTTCCAACACTTAGTTATTTTCGTTGCCTTTTATTTTACTTTGCATCTTTATCATAAAAATACCAAAAATATTATCTTATCATATCTATCAGGTCTCACTCTCGTAAGTGACCGTGTAGGGATTGACAACCCCTTATCGCGTTGGTTGAGAGGATTTATTTGTTTTGTGTAGGTGCGAGGGACTCGCGTGTAGCCTCCTACTGGATTGATACCTTGGTTCTCAAAAACTGAGGGAAATACTTACGCTACTTTGCTGCATCACCCTTTCTCTTCAAGGGAAAACCAACGCAGTGCTCAAGAGGTAGCAGGCATTGACATGGTTTAGGCTATGTGATGATATGGGATCATGGAACTACAACCGATTTAAATTGGAATTTCATCAGAAGTTTTATCCTATGCATCTGGTTCATCATATCGTAATTATATATATAATTTCTGGCCTCATGAAGGAGAAAGCATCGCTCAAGCTTGGGGGAGGCTTAAGTCAATGTTATATTCTTGCCCCAATCATGAGCTCTCAAAAGAATTTATTATTCAAAAAATTTATGCTCGGCTTTCTCTTAATAATCGCTCCATGATCGATACTTCTTGTACTAGTTCTTTTATGATGAAGACTATTGAATTCAGATGGGATTTATTGGAAAGAATTAAATGCAACTCTGAAGATTGGGAACTCGAAGAAGGTAAGGAGTCAGGTATAACACCTAAGTTTGATTGTGTTAAATCTTTTATGGATACCGATGCTTTTCATGAATTTAGCACTAAATATGAACTTGACTCTGAGATAGTAGCTTCTTTTGTGAATCATTTTCTACTCATGTTGATATCCCTAATGAGAAGTGGATTAAATATCATCCTCCCATTGAAGTAAAAGTAGTTGAACCTACCAAAGTTGAAGAAAAGACTATCACTTATAATGTTGATCCTATTGTTCCTACCGCTTATATTGAGAAACCACCTTTCCCTGTTAGAATAAAGGATCATGCTAAAGCTTCAACTGTGGTCAACAAAAGTGACATTAGAACACCCAAACCCTCTGAGCAAATTAAAGTTGAACCTAGTATTACTATGGTTAAGGATCTCTTGTCCGATAATATTGATGGACATGTTATTTACTTTTGTGATGAAGCTGCCAGAATTGCTAGACCCGATACTAAAAATAAACATAGACCTATTGTAGGCATGCCTATTATTTCTGTTAAAATAGGAGATCATTGCTATCATGGCTTATGTGATATGGGTGCTAGTGCGAGTGCAATACCTCATTCTTTATATGAAGAAATTATGCATGATATTGCACCTGCTGAGTTAGAAGGTATTGATGTTACAATTAAGCTTGCCAATAGAGATACTATTTCACTGATTGGGATTGTTAGAGATGTTGAAGTCTTGTGTGGGAAAGTTAAATATCCTGCTGATTTTCTTGTTCTTGGTTCCCCACAAGATGACTTTTGTCCCATTATATTTGGTAGACCCTTCTTGAATATTGTTAATGCTAAGATAGACTGCCAAAAGGATATTGTTTCTGTTGGTTTAGGGGATATGTCGCATGATTTTAATTTTGCTAAATTTTGTAGACAACCCCATGATAAAGAATTGCCTAGTAAAGATGAAATTGTTGGTCTTGCTTCTATTGCCATGCCTCCTAATGATCCTTTAGAACAATATTTGCTAGACAATGAAAATGATACGTTTATGAATGAAATAAGGGAAATAGATGAAGTATTCTTTAAACAGGGACCTATTTTGAAACACAACTTGCCTGTCGAAATTCTAGGGGAACCTCCTCCACCCAAGGGTGATCCCATGTTTGAGCTTAAACCATTACCTGATACTCTTAAATATGCTTATCTTGATGAAAAGAAGATATATCCTATTATTGTTAGTGTTAACCTTTCAGAGCAAGAAGAGGAGAAATTATTGAAAACTCTAAAGAAGCACCGTGCTGCTATTGGATATACACTTGATGATCTTAAGGGCATTAGTCCAACTCTATGCCAGCAGAAAATAAAATTGGAGAAAGATGCTAAACCGGTTGTTGATCACCAACGACGGTTAAATCCTAAGATGAAAGAAGTGGTAAGAAAACAAATACTAAAGCTTCTGGAGGCAGGTATAATTTATCTCATTGCTGATAGTCAATGGGTAAGTCATGTTCATTGTGTCCCTAAGAAGGGAGGTATTACTTTTGTTCCTAATGAGAAAGATGAATTGATCCCACAAAGAATTGTTACAAGTTATAGAATGGTAATTGATTTCCGCAAATTAAATAAAGCTACTAAAAAGGATCATTACCCTTTACCTTTTATTGATCAAATGCTAGAAAGATTATCTAAACATACACATTTTTGCTTTCTGGATGGTTATTCTGGTTTCTCTCAAATACTTGTGTCAAAAGAGGATCAACAAAAGACCACCTTTACTTGCCCTTTTGGTACCTTTGCTTATAGACGTATGCCTTTTGGTTTATGTAATGCACCTGCTACCTTTCAAAGATGCATGACTACTATATTCTCTGACTTTTGTGAAAAGATTGTTGAGGTTTCCATGGATGAGTTTTCCGTATATGGAACTTCTTTTGATGATTGCTTAAGAAACCTTGATAGGGTTTTGCAGAGATGTGAAGAAACAAATCTTGTCTTGAATTGGGAGAAGTGCCACTTTATGGTTAATGAAGGTATTGTATTGGGGCATAAAAATTCTGAAAGAGCTATTGAAGTTGATAAAGCTAAAGTTGATGCTATTGAAAAGATGTTGTGTCCTAAGGACATTAAAGGTATAAGAAGTTTCCTTAGTCATGCCAGTTTTTATAGGAGGTTCATTAAAGACTTCTCGAAAATTTCTAGGCCTCTGACTAATCTTTTACAAAAAGATGTTCCTTTTGTCTTTGATGATGATTGTGTAGAAGCATTTGAAATACATAAGAAAGATTTCATTTCTGCACCCATTGTTCAGCCTCCTAATTGGAATTTACCCTTTGAAATTATGTGTGATGCTAGTGATTATGTTGTAGGGGTTGTTCTAGGACAAAGAGTTGATAAGAAATTAAATGTTATCCAATATGCTAGTAAAACTATAGACAGTGCCCAAAGAAATTATGCTACTACTGAAAAAGAATATTTAGCAGTTGTATTTTCTTGCGATAAGTTCAGACCTTATATTGTTGATTCTAAAGTAACTGTTCACCGATCATGTTGTTATTAAATACCTTCTGGAAAAGGAGCTGAGAATTATTATAAAGAAATATGATAAACCTAGACTTATTAGATGGGTTCTCCTACTACAAGAATTTGATTTGCATATTATTGGTAGAAAAGGAGCTGAGAACCCCGTTGCAGACAACTTGTCTAGGTTAGAGAATGTTCTTGATGACCCACTACCTATTGATGATAGCTTTTCTGATGAACAATTAGCTGTCATAAATGCTTCTCGTACTGCTCCATGGTATGCTGATTATGCTAATTACATTGTTGCTAAATTTATACCACCTAGTTTCACATACCAACAAAAGAAAAGATTTTTCTATGATTTAAGACATTACTTCTGGGATGACCCACACCTTTATAAAGAAGGAGTAGATGGTGTTATTAGACGTTGTGTACCTAAGCATGAATAGAACAGATCCTACGCAAGCGTCACTCTGAGGCTTATGGAGGACACCATGCTGGAGATAGAACTGCACATAAGGTATTGCAATCCAGTTTTTATTGGCCTACTCCCTTCAAGGATGCCCGTAAGTTTGTCTTGTCTTGTGATGAATGTCAAAGAATTGGTAATATTAGTAGACGTCAAAAAATGCCTATGAATTATTCACTTGTTATTGAACCATTTGACGCTTGGGGCTTTGATTATATGGGACCGTTTCCTTCCTCTAATGGGTACACACATATTTTAGTTGTTGTTTATTATGTTACTAAGTGGGTAGAAGCTATTCCAACTAGTAGTGTTGATCATAACACCTCCATTAAGATGCTTAAAGAAGTTATTTTTCCGATGTTTGGAGTCCCTAGATACTTAATGACTGATGGTGGTTCACATTTTATTCATGGTGTTTTCCGTAAAATGCTTGCTAAGTATGATGTTAATCATAGAATTACATCTCCATATCATCCACAGTCTAGTGGTCAAGTATAACTGAGCAATAAAGAGCTTAAATTAATTTTGCAAAAGACTGTTAATAGGTCTAGAAATAATTGGTCCAAGAAACTTGATGATGCATTACGGGCATATAGATCTGCATATAAAAATCCTATCGGTATGTCTCCGTATAAGATGGTTTATGGTAAAGCATGTCACTTACCTCTCAAACTAGAACATAAGGCATATTGGGCCATTAAAGAGCTCAGTTATGATTTCAAACTTGCCGGTGAGAAGAGTGTAGCGACCCGACCCGAATGGATCAAGTCTCTGTGCTTAAGTGTCATCCCTGGATCGGTATGCTGACACACACAGTACTCGAGGATTTATAACAGAGGTAAATCACATGTATAAAGTAACGTAAATACTATTACCTTAGTCCAAAATAGCGGAAGTAACAAGGTTGTGGATTCCCATCAACACCAACGGCAAAGTTGAGTGTAGAAATCGTAACCCTAACGTATCACTTGCTCGTCGTAAGAAATCCTGCAACATGAGACGTTGCAGCCACAAAGGGTCAGTACATTGAATGTACTGGCAAATTCACACCATAGAGAATGATGAACCAAGGGCTATCACTACATGCATATTTGGCTGGTGGAAAAGCTCTACGGTTATAAGGTTTTTGCGAAAAGCCAATTTTTCCCTACTGCAAAGGAATAAATTTTATTTAATTATCATGGTGGTTGTTGAACATTGAGAATGGTTGACAGCATTCTCAATCCCAATTAAGTAACATCATTAAAACCCAACAATATTCATTTAAAGTAACGTGATGAAATTCACATGATAATCCAGGTACTAGATACTCAAGATGTCCATAACCGGGGACACGGCTAATCATGATTAGTTTATACACTCTGCAGAGGTTTGCGCACTTTTCCCCACAAGACTTGATCGCCTCCGTTTGGTTTCTCGCACTACATGGTGTTTGAGAAGACGGATGACCGAGACATAGTCTTTCAGAAGCGCTAGCACCTTACGATCGGGTAGACAGTACCACCTACATCCCCTACATCTGCTAGTCTACCACTGTAAGAGTTCGCACGACTTAGTCAACTATGCTAGAGCCCATAATAGCTTGTGGCTGCACACGGAAGTTTCTAGTATGAATAGTCTCATGATCCCTTTGAGCCTGGGTGGCGGTCCAAAAGAAAACAGGCAAGTCCTAGAATACCCAGGTGCCTCAATCCACCCAGATGTGTGTTTAAGTTGCCACCTTAGATAAACCATTAATTAACAATCTCACATCTGTCATGGATATCACTCACCCAATCCACGTCTACTAGCATAGCATGGCATAATAAGCAAACGTAGAAGTAACTCCCAAAGGTTTGATAATAACAGGTAATAGGTACTAGCTCATCTACTACTTCCCAATACCCACATGTTAGCAATCCTACTCATGCAATGTTTGAGGGTTGTAACTAATGCATAAAAATTGGGTATGAAAAGGGATATGATCAAAGTGTGAACTTGCCTGCAATGTTGATGAAGATGATTCGCACTCAAAACTCTGATAGATCTACTCGTCTTACTCCGATCAATCTATCGTAAGCAAGCAATAGTAACCACACATAAGCAATCACTCAAAAGTTCAGAAAGAACGAAGAAGTCGATTCGCAAAACATCAAAACCAAGCAAATAGCTCTTGCAACATAAAAAATTTTCTAACAGTGCCAAAATTATGTGAATTTGGCCTTATTAGAATGTTTAGGTCAAGAGTTTCGATTTGCAAAAAGAATCAACTCAAACGGAGCTACGAAACTCAAGTTATGATCAAACGAAAATCCAACAAAAATCATTTAAAAAAATCAAAATGATTTCAAATTTATTTCTCTCCAATTTTCTGTTGTAGGGAATCATGTTACCCTAATTTCCATATATTTTATTTTTGGAGAAAAATAATTTGAATAAAACTCAAATAACCCAATATTGAAAAATACTTTCAAATGGATTTTAAATTTGAGTTTCTTTGAAACTCCCAACTCATATTTCATATAATTTGAAGAAGTCATTTTATCTTCTCTCGTGAAAATCATTGAGTTGCATAAAGTTTCAGAATTGGAAATATTTTCCAAATGAAATTCAATTATTTTTAAATACCCTTTCATTTAAATAAATGGAAGAAATCATGTCATCTTCTCTCCAGGGTTTTGTGGTGAAAAGAATTTGAATTCCCGGAGATCATAAATGCAAAAATGAAAGTTTGGGAAAGTCCTTTTATTCCCTCTCATTTAACTTTCAAAAAGGTTTCGAATTTCACTCGACAATCAATCAAACAATCAATCAAATCTATCTATTTATTATAAACATTCCAAAATTTAGAATTTTGGGATGTTACAAACCTACCACACTTAAAATGAATCTCGTCCTCGAGATTCGGAGAGGCTAGAAAGAAATAGGTTAGGTTCAGGGTCTTCTCAAAATCCATCGATCGTCACACGGGGTCTGGGGTGCTACCACCCTTAGAAACATTGTTACAGTCCCATCAATACTCATATACTCCATCCTTATTCTTGACAGGGCCGGTCTTCTCAGATTGTAAGGATAATTCCTTCTCTAGCTCTTCCGGCAGTGGCATAACCTTTTTCCTCAATTCTTTTGGGTCATTTCTTCTTGGTAAGATTATTCCGGGACTGGGTCTTCTTAGCTGACAGGTCTGGCGCCAATACTAAACAACTATCGATATCTCATGGTGGTCAACAATTTATGGTTTCTCCTGCAGTAAATGGGTCTGGGTTGAACCTCACCGTATAACCTACGGTTGGCAACAACTGTCATGTACAAGGGAAAAATACTTATACCATTCTAAGTTTAAACAAGGTTTGATCGTCGTCTCTCTACTATAGGTAAGTCACTCAGATTTACCATCCCATATAGCAAGGCGAATAATAAGAGTAAGTCGGTATGGTGATCAATCCATCCCGCACCCAAATCATTACCTTGTACACGGTTTAGTGAATCTCGCATTCTAACACTCGGTCATCCTCACAATCATTGCAGAATTTCTCTTGTCGACGAACTAAGTTCGGATAATTCCATTGATTCTACAAACCAAACAAACATCTATCGTTCCTTCACAACTCTCAGGTTTTGCATTACTCCTATAAAATTGTCTACCGATAAACATCGTATCTTCCTCCAGGGTTCTTCCTTCAGCAAGAATGTGCTTGCTTCTTTGCAGGTCTTGGGGCCTGTGGGTTATGGCCCATCTCATCACTTGTAGTCCTTGAACTTATCATTGGGGCAACTGATCATTATTCCAACTTCCAACTTCCTAGTATTCTTGAATCCATCCAATTGTACTGTCTTCCTTCCTTCTATTGGCACCAAACTAGGACATAATTACTCAGACTCATCATGGAGTTTCCGTTGATCCATATTTCCGACATCATACCTCCTTTATATCCAATAGTAATTTACCTCTTCATCCTCGTGGGATATCCCTCATACCGAGATAAAAACTTATACTTATGAAGTCCATATTCCACTTCGTGGAACATCATTATCATTTCCAGGGTCAAGCGTCCTTACAGGGTAATATTGGCCATCTCTGCATGGCACTTCTTCAACTGGGAAACGTGAAACACATCATGAACTCCTGACAGTCCTTCGGGTGACTCCAACTTGTTGGCCACTTCTCCCATATGCTCCAAAACTCGGTATGGTCCTAAAAATCTCGGGGCTAACTGTCCCTTAACTCCAAATCGTTTAACTCCTCACAGAGGGGACACACAAAGACATGCTCTGTCTCCAATTTCATAGACTGCCTCCTTGAGTTTTTGAGTCTGCATAACTCTTCTGCCTGGACTGAGCTACCTTCAGTCTATCTCGAATCAACTTAACATTCTCTTCTAACTCCTTGATCACATTTGGTCCAACAACTGACGGTCTCCAACTCCATCCCACATACTCTTGGGGTATCACACATATCGAGACAAAACTCGTATTCATTTTGTCCGAAATCCACTCAGTGGAGTATCCTTATCTTTTCCAGGGGTCAACGGTTCTTACAGGGTACTACCACCCTTAAAATGCACAAATCTTCCATAGACCATATTTCTCATATCCTCAAAATGGCCAAAATTCTTCTTCATAGAGTAACAACTCATAAAATCCATATCAGTACCAACGATGCTAACTTTATTCATTCTCAAATGATTACAATCTCTTGCTTTTCCATTACATGTCTCAACTCAACACCTCAATATAAAAGAAAATGTTCTCACTTCTACTACTATACTTCTCACAGACTCAACTTTTTATCACAAGTCTCCTTCTCTTTGGGACAATCTCTGGCAAAGTGCCCTGCTTCATTACAACGAAAACATATTACTTCTGACAAGTATCGAGGTTTCCTTTTTGGGCAATTGTTGAGGTACTGCCCTGACTCCTTGCACCTATAACATGTGATATGACTCAGATCCTTCCTGGAATCCAATCTGCTTCTCTTTCTAGACTTTTCCATTTCAATCAGGGCTTCTATTTCCTGTGGGTCATATTCTACTTCCTCTGTCGGGAATTCTACTAGATACCCATTCAAACAATTTTGGGAGATGTGTCCTTCTTCTCCACATGAATAGCAAGACTTAGTGTAGGGTTTTCTCGGGTCTTCTTTAGGCGTGTCCTCCACCTCTTCCTTCATCACGGGTTCTTCTAAAATTTCCATAAGGGCTCCTTTCATTACTTCTTTCTTCTGCTGGATGGTTCGTTGTACCATGGGGTAAATGTGACACTGAGCAGGATAGTGGGTAGTCCCTTCACACAAGAAACAAGAAATCTGCCTAATTGGGCATTCTTCAACTGGGTGACTTCCTTCACAATTAGGGCATTCATCCTTGCGTCCTTTATGGGTGCGTCCTATTTCTCCACAAATCTTGCATGCACAAGGTTTCTTCATATCCTTTCCATAAGGCTTCAACTTCTGGGAAACAATCCGAGACTTGGGCAGAGTCAACTTAAAATCTTTCCAAGTGGTTACTCCTTGCCATCCATTGATGGTTTGGTACATCCTCCACCAAGTAGCAACACCTCTTCAAAGCACTGAAGAGCATGTTGGGTCATATCCTTTCCGACTATAGGGTTATTCTTCATGTGATCCTCCATGTTCTGAATCCATTTGTCCATCTCCAATTGACTCATTGGTCCAGGGAAACATGAGTTGATCTCCATTCATCCTCTATTGGGTCCATGGGTTTGGGGTGAGATAAGAGAGATAGAGAGGGATACACACAATACAAACAAAAGTTTTTAAAAGACAGATTTTATTTGTGGCTGTCAGAAAAAACATCAAACAAACGACAGCTCACAATTCGTCGCACCTAACGTAGGTATAGAACAGGGGTTTGGTATTCTAAAGGTCAATAAATCTTCAATGTCGCCAAACTCTTCAAGTCGTGTTCCTGACTCCGATGGCTTCTTCCAATCATACTTGTCTTTCTCAAATCCTTTTGCCAGATCATTTCTGTTGTAGCAAAGTCTCTCGTGACGTCCTTTAATATTTCTGGAGTTGCATTCCAAACTTTCGGGTTTCAATATCCTTGACATGAACCATGATCCTGCTGTCCTTCAGTTCTTAACGAATCTCTGGTATCTCGAGGTTGTAGCTCCTCCAGCTTGGCTACTTTCAGCTTCTGGTTCCTGAGTTCTTCACGAAATGCTTCCTTGTCTAATACAACTTCCTAGAGCTCCATCTTAGAATTCCTGATGTAATTCTCCAGATCTTGGTGATACACTAGCTAAGGTTAAAACTTCACCTCTTGCTGATAGATGCTCCATCAGCCTTCTTCCATCAAATCCATTCTGAAGAAAGCATCCTTAACTCAGCATGGTGACAAATAGCATAAGCGGGCCATAACATCATGGATAGCTGGGTTTCTGCTCTTGTCATTTCCATGAGCTATCTCTCCATAGTTGATATCTCCTGCCTTAGGGTTTTCTTGACAACACTTTGAGGTTTTTAACTACATGCTCGGTCTTTCTCCGATACACCTTGATCTCAGGTATTGACGGCTTCCTTAGTCTGCCAAGTTCCATAAGGGGTGCCTTCCTAGTTCATACGAATCTGGAAAATTCTTTAGAGTCTTCAAATTCTCCTAGTCTTCGGAGTCTTCAACCGTTGTAGTTTCCATTATTATGATGTATGGTAAAATCCTCTTCATCCCAAAGTGGTCTTAGTTGTCCGGTATCTTGTACTTCTTGGAGTGGTCTCATCAGTCGAATCTTCGTGTGGCCAAAAGGGGAAAGGGGTATGGTCTCACTAAAGGGAATTTTTGAATAAGCTCAGAAGAGAAGAGAGGTAAAAGATCTTTTTGAAAGGGAAAGTTGTAGAGAAAAATCTTTGCTATGGGCTTGCCAGTTTCTAGGGTCACGTCCTACAGTCAACATGTGCTCTGATACCATCTTATAGCGACCCAACCCGAATGGATCAAGTCTCTATGCTTAAGTGTCATCCCTGGATCGGTATGCTGACACACACAGTACTCGAGGATTTATAACAGAGGTAAATCACATGTATAAAGTAACGTAAATACTATTACCTCAATCCAAAATAGCGGAAGTAACAAGGTTGTGGATTCCCATCAACGCCAACGGCAAAGTTGAGTGTAGAAATCGTAACCCTAACGTATCACTTACTCGTCGTAAGAAATCCTGCAACATGAGACGTTGCAGCCACAAAGGGTCAGTACATTGAATGTATTGGCAAATTCACAACATAGAGAATGATGAACCAAGGGCTATCACTACATGCATATTTGGCTGGTGGAAAAGCTCTACGGTTAAGGTTTTTGCGAAAAGCCAATTTTTCCCTACTGCAAAGGAATAAATTTTATTTAACTATCATGGTGGTTGTTAAACATTGAGAATGGTTGACAGCATTCTCAATCCCAATTAAGTAACATCATTAAAACCCAACAATATTCATTTAAAGTAACATGATGAGATTCACATGATAATCCAGGTACTAGATACTCAAGATGTCCATAACCGGGGACACGGCTAATCATGATTAGTTTATACACTCTGCAGAGGTTTGCGCACTTTTCCCCACAAGACTCGATCGCCTCCGTTTGGTTTCTCGCACTACATGGTGTTTGAGAAGATGGATGACCGAGACATAGTCTTTCAGAAGCGCTAGCACCTTACGATCGGGTAGACCGTACCACCTACATCCCCTACATCTGCTAGTCTACCACTGTAAGAGTTCGCACGACTTAGTCAACTATGCTAGAGCCCATAATAGCTTGTGGCTGCACACGGAAGTTTCTAGTATGAATAGTCTCATGATCCCTTTGAGCCTGGGTGGCGGTCCAAAAGAAAACAGGCAAGTCCTGGAATACCCAGGTGCCTCAATCCACCCAGATGTGTGTTTAAGTTGCCACCTTAGATAAACCATTAATTAACAATCTCACATCTGTCATGGATATCACTCACCCAATCCACGTCTACTAGCATAGCATGGCATAATAAGAAAACGTAGAAGTAACTACCAAAGGTTTGATAATAACAGGTAATAGGTACTACCTCATCTACTACTTCCCAATACCCACATGTTATCAATCTGTAACACCCTCGATGCGGCTATATCTCCCACGTGTCAAAGCACGACTTAGAGGCATAGCTGCATTGAAAGCAATGTCGCAAGTGAGGTAATCTTCACACAACCCATGTAATAAAATAGGGGAAGAAGTTACATAGTTGGCTTACAATCGCCACTTCACACAATTACATGAATAAAGCATTACATCATCCAAATACAATCAAGGTCCGACTACGGAACCAAAATAAAAGAAGAACCCCAAATGCGACAAGGTCCCCGATCGACCCCAACTGGGCTCCACTACTGATCAACTAGAACGAAACACCACAAAGGACAAGATCTTCATCGAGCTCCTCCTGAGCTTGGTTGCGTCAACTGCACGGTCTCATCGGCACCTGCAAGCTGGTTTTTGGAAGTATTTGTGAGCCACGGGGACTCAGCAATCTCGCACCCTCGCGATCAAGACTATTTAAGCTTATGGGTAAGGTAAAAGGTATGAGGTGGAGCTGCAGCAAGCGACTAGCATATATGGTGGCTAACATACGCAAATGAGAGCGAGAAGAGAAGGCAAAGCACGGTCGATACAAGTATGATCAAGAAGTGATCCTAAAACAACCTACGTCAAGCATAACTCCAACACCGTGTTCACTTCCCGGACTCCGCCGGAAAGAGACCATCACGGTAACACACGCGGTTGATTCATTTTAATTAAGGTCAACTTCAGGTTTTCTACAACCGGACATTAACAAATTCCCATCTGCCCATAACCACGGGCACAGCTTTCGAAAGTTCAAATCCCTGCAGGGGTGTCCCAACTTAGCCCATCACAAGCTCTCACGGTCAACGAAGGAATAGACCTCCTCCCGAGACATTCCGATCAGACTCGGTATCCCGGTACAACAAGACATTTCGACAGGGTAAAACTAAACCAGCAACACCGCCCGAATGTGCCGACAAATCCCGATAGGAGCTGCACATATCTCTTTCTCAGGGCACACCGGATCGTCCAAACTTCCGGTAGGCCAGCCCAGAGTTGCCCCTGGTGGCCACCGGCGGCTGACAAGTTGGACCAACACTCAGAGGAGCACCGGCCCGGGGGGTAAAATAATGATGACCCTCAGGAGCGCGACTCCCAAGAGAAAAGAAAAGGCTAGGTGGCGAATGGTAAAACCAATGTTGGGCATTGCTGGAAGAGCTTTACTTAAGGCGAACTGTCAAGGGGTTCCCATTATTACCCAACCACGTAAGGAACGCAAAATCCGGGAACATAACACCGATATGACGGAAACTAGGGCGGCAATAGTGGAACAAAACACCAGGCATAAGGCCGAGCCTTCCACCCTTTACCAAGTATATAGATGCATTAATTAAATAAGATATATAGTGATATCCCAACTAATAACCATGTTCCAACAAGGAACAACATCTCCATGTTCCAACAAGGAACAAACTTCAATCTTCACCTGCAACTAACAACGCTATAAGAGGGGCTGAGCAAAGCGGTAACATAGCCAATCAATGGTTTGCTAGGACAAGGTGGGTTAGAGGCTTGGTTCAACAATATAGGAGGCATGCTAAGCAAGTGGTAGGTATCGCAGCATAGGCATAGCAAAAGCGCGAGCAACTAAGCAAGCAAAGATAGAAGTGATTTCGAGGGTATGATCATCTTGCCTGAAATCCCGCAAGGAAGAAGAACGAGTCCATGAAGAAGACAAACGGACGTAGTTGAACGAATCCTCACAACACGACGTTATCGGAACCAACCCGAAGAAGCAACACCGGAAAGAAGCAAACAACATAGTAAACAACCATCACATAATCATGGCACGATGCGCAAACAAGTAGGATGCATGTCCGGTTTAATGAAGCATGGCATGGCAAAAAGCACAAGCAACCCTACAAATTAAGTGGAGCACAATATACAACGGAGTTGCATATTGCCAAAACACCACATCAATTATTTAGTTCTCTCCCGGTTAGGTACTCAACAAATTTAAATGTTGGTTAACATGGCAAGAGGTGAAGCATAACAAAACTATACCATCTAAACAATTTAAATGGGGCCGGATATAACAAACAACGAATCCGGTAAATCCCCATATGCCTTAGTAAATTAATGCAAACAACAATTTAAACCATCTTAATGTTGTTAACATGATGCGGAGGACATGTGCAAGTTTATGCAAATTTTATTAAAAGTTGATAAGAGCATTATGAAGCATTTTGTCATCGTGGCGGAAACGAAAAGGGGTGCCATGGCAATGATAACAATAACGGTTCTGGTACTTGATTGAGATACCGATGCAAAGGGGAAGTGTGCGGATGTGTGCAAAAGATGGTGGGGTGCTCCCGGATTCCGGGTGCCCCACGAGTTGGCGACAAGGAAAACGAGTGACACTTTGGACACGGTGCAAACACGAGCATCTCAAACATCGCAAGCATACATTCACGGGCGTCGTCTTGGGGTTATACCTTCGGAGCGTGCAAAGGGGACGGTTCTCGTTCGTAGAGGGAAGTAGGCGTTCTCGCGACGGCGGTAGTGGAAGTAGTCGTTCTCGCTTCGTACATGTTCACACTTCGTAGGTGTTCGGGGTCAACAAGGAACTTGCCGGCCTCGGTTCTTGCGACGGTAGTTGTACAAGGTCGTCGTGGGAGGTAGTGGTACTCGCGAACTTGTCGGATCCATGGCGACGGTAGTGGAACCTCACGGATTCGTGGTCTCCGGGCGGTCTCGGTCTTGCCGGTGGGGTACTTGACGCATCCCGGATATGTAGTCGTACTTGATGAATCCAAAATATTCCTGCTCGGCATGGGTGCAACGGAGGCATCGTCTTGCGTTCCGAATCTGGGTCATGTTCATATATCCGTTCGCAACAACGAAAAAAAAGGGCTCGGACTTGAGGTGCTCGGTCGTGGGCGACGGAGCACACTGTGGACAAGGAGGCAGGGCGCCCCTGGCCTTGAGGTCAAAGCAGAACTTGGGTCAACGACAATAAAGGTAGGGGCGCGCGGCTGGAGGCACTGGGAACAACGGCAGGCGGCGGCTGGTCATGGTCGCCGGCGATGGAGGCGGAGCAGACGACGGTCAAAGCAGAGGAGATGGTGGTG
This sequence comes from Triticum urartu, assembly GCF_056163025.1. NCBI lineage: Eukaryota > Viridiplantae > Streptophyta > Magnoliopsida > Poales > Poaceae > Triticum > Triticum urartu. The sequence continues at coordinate 427,889,513 of NC_141876.1, forward strand.
AACACGGTCGGCAGTGCAATCCGGCAGTGGAGCTCACCGGATCAAGGACGCGGCAGGGAGCTCCTGGAGGCTGGCGACGAAGAGAGGCGGCAGCACTCCTGGCAGTGCGGCGAGCCAAGGGCGAGGGAGAAGGTCGAGGTCGCCAGCGGGGGGGGGGGGGGGGGGGCTGGTGGTGCAGGGACGAAGCAGCAGGGCAGCACCGGTGCTGGAATCCTCCATGACCGCGACGTGGTCCTGTTCGTCTGGTCGCTGCTCGTCGGTGCGTGGAGGAGCAAGGGCGAGGCAGAGGGGTTCCTCCGGGGCGTGAGGTGGAGGAAAGGAGGAATGGGGATCGATGGAGATGGGGGAGGCGCGTGGGGCGCTGCTCCTCTCTTGCGGTGGCGCTAGGAGGAAGGAGCGAGAGGAAGAGGGTAGAGGGGGTCGGGCGCTAGAGGGAAGGAGATGGGGATCGAGAGGAGGGAGGAGCGCGAGGGGATCGAGCGAATGGTCCTGGCGGCGCAAGGGGTGATGAGGGAGATGGGATCGAGGCCTAGGGTTCAGGAGGGAGTGGGCTTAGGAGAGGCATATGGGCCTGGGAGGCCGGTCGACCTGGCTGGGCTGCCGACCCCGGCTGGGCCTGGTGCTCTCTCTCTCTCTCACCTACACTCCTTAGAAGAAAAGAGGGAGACAAGAAAGAAAGAAAGAAAGAAAGAAAAAATAGAGAGAAGAAAAATAAGAAGAAGAGGGATTATTTTCACGGACTCGTAAAAGTGTGCACGGTCCACGAAAAACAGGAGAGGCAAGATTAGAAGATGTCATTCAAACTCATTTGAATTTAATTCAAATGGTTTTGAACTAGGGCTTGGTTATAGAAGTATCCAAAAATGTTGAGGTTTTTGGTGGAACTCCGGAAAGTGAAGAAAGAATTTAGGGCAAAGTTTGGAGACGAGGAATATAGTAAGAAAAACATGGAAATATTTTGCAAGTGTGTTGCGGTAATTTCCAAGGGATGGAATATTTATTATAGCCCCCTAATATTGGGAGGATATGTTATAAAGAGAAATCACCACGTGAATTCCCTCGGTTTAAATGGATCAAAGATCCATACGCATTATTTAGTTGAGTTGCAAAAATTAATGACATGATGGCATGATGACATGATGCAATGCAAACATAAAAGGAGCAAGCAAAAAATAAAACACACGGCGAAACCCGGGAACCCGGGAACCTTGGAAGGCAACTGAAGCTCCAGTCTTGGGGCGTTACAACACTCCACCACTACGAGAGGATCTCGTCCCGAGATCTAGGATGGCACCGGAGGGAAAAGGAAGAGGAAGAGAAGAGGTAAAACTAAGTTGCTTCTTTGACAAACGAGTGAGACCAAAGAACCTTGAGAGGTTGAAAGACATAAGAAAAGGTTACAATGGACAAGAATTAGATGCAAGCACTCCGATTGAAACAAGATGCAAGACTTTATAAGACGAAAAGAACTTGAGTAGATGACACAACACTCCGGTTGAATGAATTAGCAAAGGAAAGAACATGATCTTGACAAAACAAGATGATGGGTCGAAGAGAGCAACATCACAATGCCTCCGGAAGAAAGAAATAGACGATAGATAAACGAAAAGAAGGAATTGAGAAGAAAATGACAACTTCTGCCACGAATGATCTTGGAAGGCACCCTTCCAAGAAGGTTAAAACGGAGTTGTTGGGAAAGACCAACGACAAAACGAATAAGTTTGTAGTGGGCTTATGGAAAAACATCTCAAAACTATGAGGTGAAATTTTGCCACTAACGGAAAAGAATTGGATTGGAAAGAACAAGGAGACGAGAAGCTTATTTCACCGGGAGGGTAGATGAAGAACTTGGGTCCTTTATAAACACCATAGATAGCAACAAACTTTAGGGAAGGCTTTAGGTGAAATATAACCCAAGATAGCTCCAATGGCAAGATTGATGGATTTAAAATACCTCATTCTTAACAATGTGTGAATCATGAAGCATGAACTCAAATTATCAAGAATGATGTAAAACCACCTCCAATGGTACGGAAGAAAGAATTGCACTCCGGATAGCAAGATGAAGAATGTTTGAGCTCCTTAGAAATGAATCTCGATGAAAAACGTCAAGAAGGAATTAAATCCTTGATGAACCATCATGTAGAACCTTCATGAAGAACTCCGGTAAACAAAAGAATGATCAAACGAAAGGAAAGACAAGTAGAGAACACAAGGTGAAGCCTTGCAATGCTTAGATGGATCTTCGTGACGATATAGTTGAGAGGGCTTGGAACTCCGGTAAAAGAAAAGATGAATAATTGAGATCAAGAATTTTTACTGAACCTCCGAAATAAGGAATTAAATTTACTCGATGAAAACAAGAATAAGAATTACGTTATGCGTATCCTACACCAATTTAGATTGATGAGAAGCAATGGATCGCATACGACTTATTCTTGTAGAAAGGATTTAGATAGATATAGCGTCAACTTGAGAATGCCTTCAACGAAACACCGGTTGAATTGAAAACACGAATGAATTGTTAAGGAAGAGAAATCTTGAACAAACCACCGTAAGAAATGAAAATGAACGAAGATACTTGAGAGAATTTAGAGACAAGAGAACAAAAGGATCATGAACTGATTAGAGATCACTTGAACGATGCACCAGTAGGATTGGAGAATGATAACTGAAAGCTGAGAATTAATAAATCTTCTGAAATGATGGGCTCCGGAGAAACAAACTAGAAAGACTCTTGAATTACTCCGGATGGGTGAAAAGAATTCTCACAATCGAAAGCAATTATGAGAGGAAGGCAACAAGCTAGAATCACGAATCTTCACGAGAACGGATATGATTGAAGAGAAAATTATTCCTTGGTCTTTAAATGTTGAGAATGATGACGAGAAACACCACCATGAATTATTGAGACACTCCGGAAGAATCAAAACGAAGAGGTTAAGCCAATGATGAAAAGAATTTGAAAGATCTTGGAGAAGACATTTGACTGATGATGAATCATTCTTACGTCAAACTTTGACAAGAAATTTGAGGATATCTCCGGGAAATAAGAAGAGTCAGGTAAGATCCTGGGGAAAGACCTGTGGGTTAGGGCCCACTGAAAAGAAACACCGTAGAACAATTTAAAAGAGAGAATGCACCGGTTGAGTTAAATGGCTTGAATGAGATAACAACCTCGGAATAGTTTGAACTGATCTTGAATGAAAAAAACGAGCCTTCTGAGATATCTTGAGCACTCCGGGACAATAGAATAGCGAGAGGTGAACGATTAAGAATTGCACCGGCATGAGAAAACATTGAAATGAGGAAAGGGTAAGGTCAACAAAGCTTGACTTGAAACCACTGGAGAAGATAAAAGAAAGAAGAATGATGAAGTAGAAGCTCTGTTAGTATCTTCATGAGAATCACCGGATAAGAATATTGAAGCAAAAGAATGGAGAGGCTTCACATCAATAAGATGGATACTCGATTAAGAAATCTGAGTCCTTGAAGAAAACAAGGGTTGGGTGGGAGGGACAATAAAGACAACTTGGGATGGATGAAACGAACACCGTTGAGAAAGCTGAGATTGAAACTTGCTGATATTTAAATGATCGGATCCACTTGAAGAGAAACACTCCGGATGAAAAGGATTGACGAGACAGTATCGATTATCATGAAGGATTAGTATTCACATAGGAGTATGAGAACACCGTTTAGAGAAGGTATGGAATCAACATTTGACTTCGAAGCAACTCGAATACCACAGCTCAGAACAAAACAAAGGATTGGCTTGCGGAATAAGTCGGAACAAACATATGATAGAGATTTCGTCCGAAGTTTTCATGGTGGGGCCTACACGGGCTCGATCGTACAGCACCATCATGTACAAGGCAGTGCACATGACATACGAAGCATCCCCGAGTCGGCATAGCCAAGGACTCTTTAAGACACAACGAGACCACTGTAAAACCAACCGTGGATAGGCGGACCACTAGACGTCGAACCCCAATTTCATATCATACATCTGTTGGAAAGATATCCTAAGAGCTACTTGAATTCCCACTTATAAACTCCCGAAATTTTCTGGTTATGCAATCAGGTGTTGGGGATATAGGGGAAGCATAATATCTCACCCAAAGCTAGCAAATCCTACATCCAGCTGTATCCATCCTTCAACACATAACCAAGAAAGCTTCGGAAATCGTTTACCTCAACCTTCGAAAAGCATCCATTATACGAGTTATGGCAATACTTCCAAACTCCCGCCCCAGTACTGGGTGGCGTCAAGGTTATCTCACCAACGAACTGCATAAAAGAGATTTTTGATGTCGGCGTACTAAACTCAGGTATTCCAGAACTGCAACGATAAAATTATGACGACAACACCTCAGAGCTCAACTCCTCGGGACACTTCCACAAAACCCCTGACAGGAGGCACCAAGACAATGTTCTCATCATAAAACCATCGGAACGATTCCAAGATACCCGCATGATCCTAAAAAAAATTTAGTGAAATTTGAGAAGAGAAGAGTCAAAAACTCTACGTCAGGATGCCTTACCAGAGCGATGAGGAGACTGGGGAGTAAAAAGAATTCCTAAACTCTCCGATATATAATTCCTAAATGACTCAAAACATTTTTCTAGACTCAACAATGGCTGCTAAAAATGATCAATCAGTGGGGGCTCCTAAGGTCGGGGAAGGCTCTGATTACCAACTTGTAACGCCCTCGATGCGGCTATATCTCCCACGTGTCGAAGCACGACTTAGAGGCATAGCCGCATTGAAAGCAATGTCGCAAGTGAGGTAATCTTCACACAACCCATGTAATAAAATAGGGGAAGAAGTTACATAGTTGGCTTACAATCGCCACTTCACACAATTACATGAATAAAGCATTACATCATCCAAATACAATCAAGGTCCGACTATGGAACCAAAATAAAAGAAGAACCCCAAATGCGACAAGGTCCCCGATCGACCCCAACTGGGCTCCACTACTGATCAACTAGAACGAAACACCACAAAGGACAAGATCTTCATCGAGCTCCTCCTAAGCTTGGGTGCGTCAACTGCACGGTCTCATCGGCACCTACAAGCTGGTTTTTGGAAGTATTTGTGAGCCACGGGGACTCAGCAATCTCGCACCCTCGCGATCAAGACTATTTAAGCTTATGGGTAAGGTAAAAGGTATGAGGTGGAGCTGCAGCAAGCGACTAGCATATATGGTGGCTAACATACGCAAATCAGAGCGAGAAGAGAAGGCAAAGCACGGTCGATACAAGTATGATCAAGAAGTGATCCTAAAACAACCTACATCAAGCATAACTCCAACACCGTGTTCACTTCCCGGACTCCGCCGGAAAGAGACCATCACGGTAACACACGCGGTTGATTCATTTTAATTAAGGTCAACTTCAGGTTTTCTACAACCGGACATTAACAAATTCCCATCTGCCCATAACCGCGGGCACGGCTTTCGAAAGTTCAAATCCCTGCAGGGGTGTCCCAACTTAGCCCATCACAAGCTCTCACGGTCAACGAAGGAATAGACCTCCTCCCGAGACATTCCGATCAGACTCGGTATCCCGGTACAACAAGACATTTCGACAGGGTAAAACTAAACCAGCAACACCGCCTGAATGTGCCGACAAATCCCGATAGGAGCTGCACATATCTCTTTCTCAGGGCACACCAGATCGTCCAAACTTCCGGTAGGCCAGCCCAGAGTTGCCCCTGGTGGCCACCGGCGGCTGACAAGTTGGACCAACACTCAGAGGAGCACTGGCCCGGGGGGGTAAAATAATGATGACCCTCAGGAGCGCGACTCCCAAGAGAAAAGAAAAGGCTAGGTGGCGAATGGTAAAACCAATGTTGGGCATTGCTGGAAGAGCTTTACTTAAGGCGAACTGTCAAGGGGTTCCCATTATTACCCAACCACGTAAGGAACGCAAAATCCGGGAACATAACACCGATATGACGGAAACTAGGGCGGCAATAGTGGAACAAAACACCAGGCATAAGGCCGAGCCTTCCACCCTTTACCAAGTATATAGATGCATTAATTAAATAAGATATATAGTGATATCCCAACTAATAACCATGTTCCAACAAGGAACAACATCTCCATGTTCCAACAAGGAACAAACTTCAATCTTCACCTGCAACTAACAACACTATAAGAGGGGCTGAGCAAAGCGGTAACATAGCCAATCAATGGTTTGCTAGGACAAGGTGGGTTAGAGGCTTGGTTCAACAATATAGGAGGCATGCTAAGCAAGTGGTAGGTATCGCAGCATAGTCATAGCAAAAGAGCGAGCAACTAAGCAAGCAAAGATAGAAGTGATTTCGAGGGTATGATCATCTTGCCTGAAATCCCGCAAGGAAGAAGAACGAGTCCATGAAGAAGACAAACGGACAAGTCGAACGAATCCTCATAACACGACGTTATCGGAACCAACCCGAAGAAGCAACACCGGAAAGAAGCAAACAACATAGTAAACAACCATCACATAATCATGGCACGATGCGCAAACAAGTAGGATGCATGTCCGGTTTAATAAAGCATGGCATGGCAAAAAGCACAAGCAACCCTACAAATTAAGTGGAGCACAATATGCAATGGAGTTGCATATTGCCAAAACACCACATCAATTATTTAGTTCTCTCCCGGTTAGGTACTCAACAAATTTAAATGTTGGTCAAAATGGCAAGAGGTGAAGCATAACCAAACTATACCATCTAAACAATTTAAATGGGGTCAGATATAACAAACAACGAATTCGGTAAATCCCCATATGCCTTAGTAAATTAATGCAAACAACAATTTAAACCATCTTAATGTTGTTAACATGATGCGGAGGACATGTGCAAGTTTATGCAAATTTTATTAAAAGTTGATAAGAGCATTATGAAGCATTTTGTCATCGTGGCGGAAACGAAAAGGGGTGCCACGGCAACGATAACAATAACGGTTCTGGTACTTGATTGAGATACCGATGCAAAGGGGAAGTGTGCGGATGCGTGCAAAAGATGGTGGGGCGCTCCCGGATTCCGGGTGCCCCACGAGTTGGCGACAAGGAAAACGAGTGACACTTTGGACACGGTGCAAACTCGAGCATCTCAAACATCGCAAGCATACGTTCACGGGCGTCGTCTTGGGGTTATACCTTCAGAGCGTGCAAAGGGGACGGTTCTCGTTCGTAAAGGGAAGTAGGCGTTCTCGCGACGGCGCTAGTGGAAGTAGTCGTTCTCGCTTCGTACATGTTCACACTCCGTAGGTGTTCGAGGTCAACAAGGAACTTGCCAGCCTTGGTTCTTGCGACGGTAGTTGTACAAGGTCGTCGTGGGAGGTAGTGGTACTCGCGAACTTGTCGGATCCACGGCGACAGTAGTGGAACCTCACGGATTCGTGGTCTCCGGGCGGTCTCGGTCTTGCCGGTGGGGTACTTGACGCATCCCGGATATGTAGTCGTACTTGACGAATCCAAAATACTCCTGCTCGGTATGGGTGCAACGGAGGCATCGTCTTGCGTTCCGAATCTGGGTCATGTTCATATATCCGTTCGCAACAACGAAAAAAAAGGGCTCGGACTTGAGGTGCTCGGCCGTGGGCGACGGAGCACACTGTGGACAAGGAGGCATGGCGCCCCTGACCTTGAGGTCACAGCGGAGCTCGGGTCAACGACAATAAAGATAGGGGCGCGCGGCTGGAGGCACTGGGAACAACGGCAGGCGGCGGCTGGTCATGGTCGCCGGCGATGGAGGCAGAGCAGGCGACGGTCAAAGCAGAGGAGACGGTGGCAAACGCGGTCGGCAGTGCTATCCGGCAGCGGAGCTCGCCGGATCAAGGACGCGGCAGGGAGCTCCTGGAGGCTGGCTACGAAGAGAGGCGGCGGCACTCCTGGCAATGGGGCGAGCCAAGGGCGAGGGAGAAGGTCGAGGTCGCCAGCGGGGGGGGATAGTGGTGCAGGGACGAAGCAGCAGGGCAGCACCGGTGCTGGAATCCTCCATGACCGCGACCTGGTCCTGTTCGTCTGGTCGCTGCTCGTCGGTGCGTGGAGGAGCAAGGGCGAGGCAGAGGTGTTCCTCCGGGGCGTGAGGTGGAGGAAAGGAGGAATGGGGATCGATGGAGATGGGGGAGGCGCGTGGGGCGCTGCTCCTCTCTTGCGGTGGCGCTAGGAGGAAGGAGCGAGAGGAAGAGGGTAGAGGGGGTCGGGCGCTGGAGGGAAGGAGATGGGGATCAAGAGGAGGGAGGAGCGCGAGGGGGTCGAGTGAATGGTCCTGGCGGCGCGAGGGGTGATGAGGGAGATGGGATCGAGGCCTAGGGTTCAGGAGGGAGTGGGCTTAGGAGAGGCATATGGGCCTGGGAGGCTGGTCGACCTGGCTGGGCTGCCGACCCCGGCTGGGCCTGGTGCTCTCTCTCTCTCTCACCTACACTCCTTAGAAGAAAAGAGGGAGACAAGAAAGAAAGAAAGAAAGAAAAAATAGAGAGAAGAAAAATAAGAAGAAGGGGATTATTTTCACGGACTCATAAAAGTGTGCACGGTCCATGAAAAATAGGAGAGGCAAGATTGGAAGATGTCATTCAAACTCATTTGAATTTAATTCAAATGGTTTTGAGCTAGGGCTTGGTTATAGAAGTATCCAAAAATGTTGAGGTTTTTGGTGGAACTCCGGAAAGTGAAGAAAGAATTTAGGGCAAAGTTTGGAGACGAGGAATATAGTAAGAAAAACATGGAAATATTTTGCAAGTGTGTTGCGGTAATTTCCAAGGGATGGAATATTTATTATAGCCCCCTAATATTGGGAGGATATGTTATAAAGAGAAATCACCACGTGAATTCCCTCGGTTTAAATGGATCAAAGATCCATACGCATTATTTAGTTGAGTTGCAAAAATTAATGACATGATGGCATGATGACATGATGCAATGCAAACATAAAAGGAGCAAGCAAAAAAAACACACAGAGAAACCCGGGAACCCTGGAAGGCAACTGAAGCTCCGGTCTTGGGGCGTTACACAATCCTACTCATGCAATGTTTGAGGGTTGTAACTAATGCATAAAAATTGGGTATGAAAAGGGATGTGATCAAAGTGTGAACTTGCCTGCAATGTTGATGAAGATGATTCACACTCAAAACTCTTGATAGAGCTACTCGTCTTACTCCAGTCAATCTATCGTAAGCAAGCAATAGTAACCACACATAAGCAATCACTCAAAAGATCAGAAAGAACGAAGAAGTCGATTCGCAAAACATCAAAACCAAGCAAATAGCTCTTGCAACATAAAACAATTTCTAACAGTAACAAAATTATGTGAATTTGGCCTTATTAGAATGTTTAGGTCAAGAGCTTCGATTTGCTAAAAGAATCAACTCAAATGGAGCTACGAAACTCAAGTTATGATCAAACGAAGTTTGAATTCAAATCTGATCTAATTCAAATTTTAAAATTTTCAAAAACATGTTTGAGTTGGATTACTGGGTAGAGGAGATCGTAATGAAGACGTGGGCGTTGGTTTCGTTGGATTTGGACTAACGAGTAAAAAGTAATGATCGTTTGAAAAACTGGGACTATTCTGTAAGAAAAACTAATTGCAACCGGGTCCCTGGCTACGTGGCAGAATCTTACTGGCTGTAACCGTTCGCCTCAGAAGTTTATCGAACGAACGTTCGTCAATTAAAGAAAAACGGTTCGAGAAAAAAACAAAATAGACGATCTAATCCAAGCCCTAGATCTACGATCAGACGGACGAGGAGAGACGGGGCGTTACCGCGGCGGTTGGGCTCGACGTCGCCGGAGAAGACGGCGGCAGCGGCGCCGGCTTCGAGCGGGCGGTGGCTCTGGTGGTCCTCCGGCGTGGCCGTGGGGTCGGGAAGAAGCGGCGCGAGGTGGTGAAGCCGATGGCAGGGTCGACGCTCGGCTGCGGCGTCGGAACAGCGCGGGGCTTGGCGGCGGAGCTCGTTGGATCTCGCGAACTCCGGCGAGTTCGCGTGGAGCGCGGGGAGGGTCTCGGGCCTTCCGGTTAGAGTCAAAACGAGGCCTGGGCCTGGCTATATATAGGAGGAGCAAGGCTTGGGCGAGGGGCAAGGTGGAGAGGAGAGTCCAGGGCGGACTCGGCGTCGGCCGGCGTCGGCGTACAGGAGAAGGACTCCTGCTGCCTTGCGGGAGGAGGAAGAGGACGCGGGGCCCACCTGTCGGCGTCCGCGGGAGAGAGAGGGAGGGAACGGGCGACCGGGGCAAAGGCGGTTCGCGCGAGGGGAAGAGGCCATGGGCCGATTCGGCTGGGCCGTGGGGCGGAGAGAGGGAGAGAGAGAGAGCAGCGCTGGGATTCGGCCTGGCACTGTTTGAAGAGCTTTTCTCTTTTTTTTTAACACAGACAAACAAAAATAATAATAAAGCAAAGGAAAAACAAATATAGTCATATAATATATCAAAATTTACAGAAAAAGATTTTCTACAACATGAGCATTTTCCTAACTTCAAATAAAATCCACACAAATTCAGATAAATCAAAGAGTGCTACTGGTCTATTAAAATCCAACAAAAATCATTTAAAAAAATCAAAATGATTTCAAATTTATTTCTCTCCAATTTTCTATTGTAGGGAATCATGTTACCCTAATTTCCATATATTTTATTTTTGGAGAAAAATAATTTGAATAAAACTCAAATAACCCAATATTGAAAAATACTTTCAAATGGATTTTAAATTTGAGTTTCTTTGAAACTCCCAACTCATATTTCATATAATTTGAAGAAGTCATTTTATCTTCTCTCGTGAAAATCATTGAGTTGCATAAAGTTTCAGAATTGGAAATATTTTCCAAATGAAATTAAATTATTTTCAAATACCCTTTCATTTAAATAAATGGAAGAAGTCATGTCATCTTATCTCCAGGGTTTTGTGGTGAAAAGAATTTGAATTCCCGGAGATCATAAATGCAAAAATGAAAGTTTGGGAAAGTCCTTTTATTCCCTCTCATTTAACTTTCAAAAAGGTTTCGAATTTCACTCAATTTCAGACAATCAATCAAACAATCAATCAAATCTATCTATTTATTATAACATTCCAAAATTTAGAATTTTGGGATGTTACAAAGAGACTATTTGGCATTAGCTCACTTGATGAATGGAGAAACCAGGCCTATGAGAATGCCAAACTGTTCAAAGAAAAAGTTAAAATATGGCATGACAAAAGGACGCAAAAATGTGAGTTTAATGTAGGTGATTATGTATTGTTATACAACTCTCATTTAATATTTTTTGCAGGAAAGCTCCTCTCTAAATGGGAAGGTCCTTACATTATGGAGGAGGTCTATCGTTCCGGTGCCATAAAAATCAACAACTTCGAAGGCACAAATCTAAGGGTGGTGAACGGTCAAAGAATCAAACATGCATTATATCTCAGGTAATCCTATAAATGTTGAAACTAATGTTATTGAAACCGTAACCCCGGAGGAGTATATAAGGGACACTTCCCAGAACGTTTCAACTTCCGAAAAGGAAGAGGTATGTGGTACAGTAAGTAAACCGACTACAAAACAGTTCTAATAGCAATTTTTCTCTGTTTTGGAATATTTAAGAAAATAGGAAAATAAGAAGCAGTCCGGAAAGGGCACGAGGCATCCGCGAGGGTGGAGGGCGCGCCCTACCCCCTTGGGCGTGCCCCCTGCCTCGTGGGCACCTCGTGTGCCCTCTGGACTCCGTTTTCTTGCACGATACTTCTTTTGGTCGTTAAAATTCATTATACAATCTCCCGAAGGTTTTGACCACCATACCACACAAATATCCTCTGTTTTGTTTTGAGCTGTTTCTGCCGCAGATTTAGAGCAAGATATCATCTCAAGACTCCGACGGAGAGAGCTATGTCTCACATCTCATTGCTGACCCAAAGACCTATGGGGACCTATCTCCTTGTGCTTGAACTACGGACGATGAAGAGGATGCTCACTTGAGGATGATCAATGATTCAAGTTCGGAGGAGGAGGATGTTCCTCTACCTCAACCTGGGGATATGCACGTGAAGTTCAAGAAGTCTAGTCTCCCCAAGAGGGCTAAACTGTCTAACAACCAATCTATTCCTTCTCGTTTTCGGCAGAAAAGCAAAGGAGATTTATGTGACAAGATCTTGAAGCTAGAATCGGAGGTCGATGATTTAAAGGAGGAGATCGCTCTTCTCAATTACAACATTAAAAAGCTGAAGGCACAATTGTCATCATCATCACCATCTCCTCCACCTCCGAAGAAAGAGGCATAAATACATGGGTATGGGCACTCCCGTTGGCAACTGCCAAGCTTGGGGGAGTGCCCCGGTATCGTATCACCATCACACCTTTATCTTTACCATTTTTCTTACTTCGATCCTTTTGGTAATATCTTGATTTAGTAGAATAAAGTTTTAGTATGATTTAGTTTTTGAGTTTTTCTTTATGATCCTTCTATGTAATCGAGTCCGTGAGCTATATATAATAAAAGTTAGTTTTGAGTCAAGGGCTTGGTTATCTTGCTATGATCTTGATAAAAAAGAGAAAGAATAAAAAGAAATAAAGAGATCGTATTGATCTTATGGAGAGTAATGACTTCACATATAAAGAGTATGATGAATAAAAGTTGTTGAGAGTTGACAACCATAGTTTTGGTCATCCTTGCAATTAATAGGAAGTAATAAAGAAAGAGAGGTTTTCACATATAAATATACTATCTTGGACATCTTTTATGATTGTGAGCACTCATTAAAATATGACATGCTAAAAAGTTGAGGTTGGACAAGGAAGACAATGTAATGGGTTATGTTTTCTTACATCCGAAATAAATTATATTGTCATGGATCATCCAACATGTTGAGCTTGCCTTTCCCCCTCATGCTAGCCAAATTCTTTGCACCAAGTAGAGATACTACTTGTGCTTCCAAATATCCTTAAACCCAGTTTTGCCATGAGAGTCCACCATATCTACCTATGGATTGAGTAAGATCCTTCAAGTAAGTTGTCATTGTTGCAAGCAAAAAAAAATGATTTCTAAATATGTATGATTTATTAGTGCGGATAAAATAAGCTTTATACGATATTGTGATGTGGAAGAAATAAAAGCGACAGACTACATAATAAAGGTCCATATCACAAGTGGCAATATAAAGTGACGTTCTTTTGCATTAAGATTTCGTGCATCCAACCATAAAAACACATGACATCCTCTGCTTCCCTCTGCCAAGGGCCTATCTTTTATTCTTGTCTTATACTTCATACAAGAGTCATGGTGATCTTCACCTTTCCTTTTTACATTTTATCCTTTGGCAAGCACTGTGTGTTGGAAAGATCCTGATATATATATATAGCTAATTGGATGTGAGTTTTCATGAACTATTATTGCTAACATTACCCTAGAGGTAAAAGGTTGGGAGGCAAAACTATAAGCCCTTATCTTTCTCTTGTGTCCGATTAAAACTTCATACCCATAAGTACTGCGTGAGTGTTAGCAATTGTGAAAGACTAAATGATAGTTGAGTATGTGGACTTGCTGAAAAACTCTTATATTGACTCTTTCCGATGTTATGATGAACTGCAATTGCTATAATGACTAAGATTATAGTTTGTTAGTTTTCAATGAAGTTTCTGATTCATACTTGAAATTGTGAATGAATTGTTACTTTCGCATAAGAAATCATATGACAATATATATATATATGTTGTTGTTCTAAGAATGACCATGGTGCCCTCATGTCCATATTTTATTTTATCGACACCTCTATCTCTAAACATGTGGACATATTTTTCGATACCGGCTTCCGCTTGAGGACAAGCGAGGTCTAAGCTTGGGGGAGTTGATACGTCCATTTTGCATCATGCTTTTATATCGATATTTATTGCATTATGGGATGTTATTACACATTATGTCACAACACTTATGCCTATTCTCTCTTATTTTACAAGGTTTACACGAAGAGGGAGAATGCCGGTAGATGGAATTCTGGGCTGGAAAAGGAGCAAATATTAGAGACATATTCTGCACAACTCCAAAAGTCCTAAAACTTCACGGAAGTCAGTTTTAGAATATATAAAACATATTGGGTGAAGGAAGCACCAGAGGGGGGCCACCCACCATCCACGAGGTTGGGGGCGCGCCCTACCCCCTGGGCGCGCCCCCTGCCTCGTGGGCCCTCTGGCAGGCCTCCGGTGCCCATCTTTGGCTATATGAGGTATTTCGCCCTGGAAAAAATCATAAGCAAGCTCTCGGGATGAAACTCCGCCACCACGAGGCGGAACCTTGGTGGAACCAATCTAGGGCTCCGGTGGAGCTGTTCTGCCGGGGAAACATCCCTCCGGGAGGGGGAAATCATCACCATCGTCATCACCATCGATCCTCTCACCGGGAGGGGGTCAATCTCCATCAACATCTTCACTAGCACCATCTCATCTCAAACCCTAGTTCATCTCTTGTATCCAATCTTTGTCCCAAAACCTCAGATTGGTACCTGTGGGTTGCTAATAGTGTTGATTACTCCGTGTAGTTGATGCTAGTTGGTTTATTTGGTGGAAGATCATATGTTCAGATCCTTTATGCATATTAATACCCCTCTTATTATGAACATGAATATGGTTTGTGAGTAGTTATGTTTGTTCCTGAGGACATGGGAGAAGTCTTGCTATAAGTAGTCATGTGAATTTGGTATTCGTTCGATAATTTGACGAGATGTATGTTGTCTCTCCTCTAGTGGTGTCCTGTGAACGTCGACTACATGACACTTCACCATTGTTTGGGCCTAGGGGAAGGCATTGGTAAGTAATAAGTAGATGATGGGTTGCTAGAGTGACAGAAGCTTAAAACCTAGTTTATGCGTTGCTTCGTAAGGGGCTGATTTGGATCCATATGTTTCATGCTATGGTTAGGTTTACCTTAATACTTCTTTTGTAGTTGCGGATGCTTGCAAGAGGGGTTAATCATAAGTGGGATGCTTGTCCAAGGAAAGGCAGTACCCAAGCACCGGTCCACCCACATATCAAATTATCAAAGTACCGAATGCGAATCATATGAACGTGATGAAAACTAGCTTGACGATAATTCCCATGTGTCCTCGGGAGCGTTTTCCTTTATATAAGAGATTGTAGGCTTGTCCTTTGCTACAAAAAGGATTGTGCCATCTTGCTGCACCTTATTTACTTTTGTTACTTGTTACCCGTTACAAATTACCTTATCACAAAACTATCTATTACTGATAATTTTAGTGCTTGCAGAGAATACCTTACTGAAAATTGCTTATCGTTTCCTTCTGCTCCTCGTTGGTTTCGACACTCTTACTTATCGAAAGTACTATGATAGATCCCCTATACTTATGGGTCATCATGATGATTATGTGAAAAAGCTTCAACCTGATAAGCTCGAACCCAAATCGGAGAAATATGTCTTCAAAGGATACCCAAAAGAAATTGTTGGGTACACCTTCTATCACAGAACCGAAGGCAAGATATTCGTTGCCAAGAATGGATCCTTTCTAGAGAAGGACTTTATCTCGAAAGAAGTGAGTGGGAGGAAAGTAGAACTTGATGAGGTAATTGTACCTTCTCTCGAATTGGAAAGTAGTTCATCATAGAAATCAGTTCCAGTGATACCTACACCAATTAGTGAGGAAGTTAATGATTATGATCATGAAACTTCAGATCGAGTTACTACCGAACCTCGTAGGTCAACCATAGTACATTCCATGCTACCTCTTGAGCACTTGTGTTGGTTTTCCCTTGAAGAGGAAAGGGTGACGCAACAGAGTAGCGTAAGTATTTCCCTCAGTTTTTGAGAACCAAGGTATCAATCCAGTAGGAGGCCACGCACGAGTCCCTCGCACCTACACAAATAAATAAATCCTCACAACCAACGCGATATATAAGGGGTTGTCAATCCCTACACGGTCACTTACGAGAGTGAGATCTGATAGATATGATAAGATAATAGTTTTGGTATTTTTATGATAAAGAGAAATAAAAGATGCAAAGTAAAATAAATGGCAAAGGAAATAACTAAGTGTTGGAAGATTAATATGATGGAAGATAGACCCGGGGGCCATAGGTTTCACTAGTGGCTTCTCTCAAGAGCATAAGTATTCACGGTGGGTAAACAAATTACGGTTGAGCAATTGACAAAATTGAGCATAGTTATGAGGATATCTAGGTATGATCATGTATATAGGCATCACGTCCGAGACAAGTAGACCGACTCCTGCCTGCATCTACTACTATTACTCCACACATCGACCGCTATCCAGCATGCATCTAGAGTATTAAGTTCATAAGAACAGAGTAACGCTTTAAGCAAGATGACATGATGTAGAGTGATAAACTCATGCAATATGATATAAACCCCATCTTGTTATCCTCGATGGCAACAATACAATATGTGCCTTGCTGCCCCTACTGTCACTGGGAAAGGACACCGCAAGATTGAACCCAAAGCTAAGCACTTCTCCCATTGCAAGAAAGATCAATCTAGTAGGCCAAACCAAACTGATAATTCGAAGAGACTTGCAAAGATAACCAATCATACATAAAAGAATTCAGAGAAGATTCAAATATTGTTCATAGATAAACTTGATCATAAACCCACAATTCATCGGTCTCAACAAACACACCGCAAAAGAAGATTACATCGAATAGATCTCCACAAGAGAGGGGGAGAACTTTGTATTGAGATCCAAAAGGAGAGAAGAAGCCATCTAGCTAATAACTATGGACCCATAGGTCTGAGATAAACTACTCACACTTCATCAGAGGGGCTATGGTGTTGATGTAGAAGCCCTCCGTGATCGATGCCCCCTCCGGCGGAGCTCCGGAACAGGCCCCAAGATGGGATCTCGTGGATACAGAAAGTTACGACGGTGGAATTAGGGTTTTGGCTCTGTATCTGGTAGTTTGGGGGTATGTAGGTATATATAGGAGGAAGGAGTACGTCGGTGGAGCAACAGGGGGCCCACGAGGGTGGAGGGCGCGCCTAGGGGGGTAGGCGCGCCCCCCCTACCTCGTGGCCTCCTGGTTGATGTCTTGACATGGGGTCCAAGTCCTCTGGATCATGTTCGTTCCAAAAATCACGTTCCTGAAGGTTTCATTCCGTTTGGACTCCGTTTGATATTATTTTTCTGCGAAACCCTAAAATAGGCCAAAAAACAGCAATTCTAGGCTGGGCCTCCGGTTAATAGGTTAGTCCCAAAAATAATATAAAAGTGTATAATAAAGCCCAATAATGTCCAAAACAGAATATAATAAAGCATGGAACAATCAAAAATTATAGATACGTTGGAGACGTATCATTCCGCACCAGAGTGGTATGGTAGTCCTGTTCTGGAAGTCATGTTACTAGACCATGACGAACCTACGAACTATGAGGAAGCGATGATGAGCCCGGATTCCACGAAATGGCTTGATGCCATGAAATCTGAGATGGGATCCATGTATGAGAACAAAGTATGGACTTTGATTGACTTGCCCGATGATCGGCGAGCCATAGAGAATAAATGGATCTTCAAGAAGAAGACTGATGTTGACGGTAATGTTACTGTCTACAAAGCTCGACTTGTTGCGAAAGGTTTTCGACAAGTTCAAGGAGTTGACTACGATGAGACCTTCTCACCCGTAGCGATGCTTAAGTCTGTCCGAATCATGTTAGCAATTGCCGCATTTTTTGAAATATGGCAAATGGATGTCAAAACTACACTCCTTAATTGATTTCTTAAAGAATAGTTGTATATGATGCAACAAGAAGGTTTTGTCAATCCTAAAGGTGCTAACAAAGTGTGCAAGCTCCAGCGATCCATCTATGGACTGGTGCAAGCATCTCGGAGTTGGAATATACGCTTTGATAAGGTGATTAAAGCATATGGTTTTATATAGACATTTGGTGAAGCCTGTATTTACAAGAAAGTGAGTGGAAGCACTACATCCTTTCTGATAAGTATATGTGAATGAGATATTGTTGATCGGAAATGATGTAGAATTTTCTGGAAAGCATAAAAGAGTGTTTGAAAGGAGTTTTTCAAAGAAAGGCCTCGGTGAAGCTGCTTACATATTGGGCATCAAGATCTATAGAGATAGATCAAGACGCTTGATAAGATTTTTCAATGAGTACATACCTTGACAAGATTTTGAACTAGTTCAAAATGGAACAGTCAAAGAAGGAGTTCTTGCCTGTATTGCAAGGTGTAAAGTTGAGTAAGACTAAAAACACGACCACGACAGAAAATAGAAAGAGAATGAAAGTCATTCCCTATGCCTCAGCCATAGGTTCTATAAAGTATGCTATGCTATGTACCAAACCTATTGTGTAGCTTGCCATGAGTTTGGCAAGGGGGTACGATATTGATCCAAGAGTGGATCACTGGACAGCGGTCAAAATTATCCTTAGAAGACTAAGGAGATATTTCTCGATTATGGAGGTGATAAAGAGTTCGTCGTAAAGAGTTCGTCAATGCAAGCTTTTACACTGCCCCGGATGACTCTGAGTCTCAATCTGGATACATATTGAAAGTGGGAGCAATTAGCTAGAGTAGCTTTATGCAGAGCATTGTAGACATAGAAAATTTGCAAAATACATACGGCTCTAAATGTGACAGACCCATTGACTAAACTTCTCTCACAGGCAAAACATGATCACACCTTAGTACTCTTTGGGGTTTAATCACATGCCGATGTGAACTAGATTATTGACTCTAGTAAACCCTTTGGGTGTTGGTCACATGGTGATGTGAACTATTGGTGTTAAATCACATGAAGATGTGAACTAGATTATTGACTCTAGTGCAAGTGGGAGACTAAAGGAAATATGCCCTAGAGGCAATAATAAAGTTGTTATTTATATTTCCTTATATCATGATAAATGTTTATTATTTATGCTAGAATTGTATTAACCAGAAACTTAGTACATGTGTGAATACATAGACAAACAGAGTGTCCCTAGTATGGCTCTACTAGACTAGCTCATTAATCAAAGATGGTTAAGTTTCCTAGCCATAGACATGTGTTGTCATTTGATGAATGAGATCACATCATTAGAGAATGATGTGATGGACAAGACCCATCCGTTAACTTAGCGTTATGATCGTTTAGTTTATTGCTATTGCTTTCTTCATGACTTATACATGTTCCTATGACTAGGGGATTATGCAACTCCCAAATATCGGAGGAACACCTTGTGTGCCATTGCTACCTCTTGAGCATGCGTTGGTTTTCCCTTGAAGAGGAAAGGGTGATGCAGCAAAGCAGCGTAAGTATTTCCCTCAGTTTTTGAGAACCAAGGTATCAATCTAGTAGGAGACCACGCGCAAGTCACCTCATACCTACACAAACAAATAAGAACCTCGCAAACAACGCGATAAAGGGGTTGTCAATCCCTTCACGGCCACTTGCAAGAGTGAGATATGATAGAGATAATAATAATAATAATAATAATAATAATAAGATAAATAGTTTTGGTATTTTTCATGATATAGAATTGAAAGTAAAGATTGCAAAATAAACGGTGCCAGAAATAACTAGTTGACGGAAGATTAATATGATGAAAGATAGACCTGGGGGCCATAGGTTTCACTAGTGGCTTCTCTCCAGATAGCATAAGTATTACAGTGGGTGAACAAATTACTATCGAGCAATTGATAGAATTGAGCATAGTTATGAGAATATCTAGGTACGATCATGTATATAGGCATCACGTCTGTGACAAGTAGACCGACTCCTGCCTGCATCTACAACTATTACTCCACACATCGACCGCTATCCAGCATGCATCTAGAGTATTACGTTCATAAGAACGGAGTAACGCTTTAAGCAAGATGACATGATGTAGAGGGATAAGCTCATGCAATATGATATAAACCCCATCTTTTTATCCTCGATGGCAACAATACAATACGTGTCGTTTCCCCTACTGTCACTGGGACCGAGCACCGCAAGATTGAACCCAAAGCTAAGCACTTCTCCCATTGCAAGAAAGATCAATCTAGTAGGCCAAACCAAACTGAAAATTCGAAGAGACTTGCAAAGATAACCAATCATACATAAAAGAATTCAGAGAAGATTCAAATATTGTTCATAGATAATCTTGATCATAAACCCACAATTCATCGGATCTCGACAAACACACCGCAAAAGAAGATTACATCGAATAGATCTCCAAGAGAATCGAGGAGAACTTTGTATTGAGATCCAAAGAGAGAGAAGAAGCCATCTAGCTAATAACTATGGACCCGAAGGTCTGAGGTAAACTACTCACACATCATCGGACGGGCTATGGTGTTGATGTAGAAGCCCTTCGTGATCAATGCCCCCTCCGGCGGAGTGCCAGAAAAGGCCCCAAGATGGGATCTCACGAATACAGAAGGTTGCGACGGTGGAATTAGGTTTTCTTGGTGCCCTTTGATGTTTTCAAGGTACGTAGGTATATATAGGAGGAAGAAGTAGGTTGGTGGAGCCACAAGGGGCCCACGAGGTTGGAGGGCGCGCCCCCTGCCTCGTGGCCTCCTCGTTGGTTTCTTGACGTCCACTCCAAGTCCTCTGGATCACGTTTGTTCCAAAAATCACGCTCCCGAAGGTTTCATTCTGTTTGGACTTCGTTTGATATTCTTTTTATGCGAAACACTGAAATAGGCAAAAAAAACAGCAATTTGGGTTGGGCCTCCGGTTAATAGGTTATTCCCAAAAATAATATAAAAGTGTATAAATAAGCCCATTAAACATCCAAAACAGAATATATAATAGCATGGAACAATAAAAAATTATAGATACGTTGGAGACGTATCAAGCATCCCCAAGCTTAATTCCTGCTTGTCCTCGAGTAGGTAAATGATAAAAACAGAATTTTTGATGTGGAATGCTTCCTAACATATTTCTCAATGTAATTTTCTTTATTTTGGCATGAATGTTCAGATTTGAAAGATTCAAGATAAAAGTTTAATATTGACATAAAAATAATAATACTTCAAGCATACTAACTAAGCAATCATGTCTTCTCAAAATAACATGGCCAAAGAAAGTTCATCCCTACAAAATCATATAGTTTGGTCATGGTCCATTTTTGTCACACAAGAATGCTCTCATCATGCACAACCCCGATGACAAGCCAAGAAATTGTTTCATACTTTAGTAATCTCAAACTTTTTTCAACTTTCACGCAATACATGAGCGTGAGCCATGGATATAGCACTATGTGTGGAATAGAATATAATGAAGGAGGTTATGTGGAGAAGACAAAAAGGAGAAAGTCTCACATTGACGCGGCTAATCAATGGGCTAGGGAGATGCCCACCAATTGATGTCAATGCAAGGAGTAGGAATTGCCATGCAATGGATGCACTAGAGCTATAAATGTATGAAATCTCAACAAAAGAAAATAAGTGGGTGTGCATCCAACTTTCTTGCTCACGAAGACCTAGGGCACTTGAGGAGGCCCATTGTTGGAATATACAAGCCAAGTTCTATAATGAAAAATTCCCACTAGTATATGAAAATGACAAAACAAGAGACTCTCTATCATAAAGATCATGGTGCTACTTTGAAGCACAAGTGTGGAAAAGGATAGTAGCATTGCCCCTTTTTATTTATATTTTTATTTTTTGGGGGCCTTCCTTTTTTTATTTGGCCTTTCTCTCTCTCTTTTTGTTGTTGTTTGGACAATGCTCTATTAATGATGATCATCACACTTCTATTTATTTACAACTCAATGATTACAACTCGATACTAGAACAAGATATGACTCTATATGAATGCCTCCGGCGGTGTACCGGGATGTGCAATGACTCATGAGTGACATGTATGAAAGAATTATGAACGGTGGCTTTGCCACAAATACGATGTCAACTACATGATCATGCAAGGCAATATGACAATGATGATATGTGTCATAATAAATGGAACGGTGGAAAGTTGCATGGCAATATATCTCGGAATGGCTATGGAAATGCCATAATAGGTAGGTATGGTGGCTGTTTTGAGGAAGATATAAGGAGGTTTATGTGTGAAAGAGCGTATCGTATCACGGGGTTTGGATGCACCAGCGAAGTTTGCACCAACTCTCAAGGTGAGAAAGGGCAATGCACTGTACCAAAGAGGCTAGCAATGATGGAAGGGTGAGAGTGCATATAATCCATGGACTCAACATTAGTCATAAAGAACTCACATACTTATTGCAAAAATCTACAAGTCATCAAAAACCAAGTATTACGCGCATGCTCCTAGGGGGATAGATTGGTAGGAAAAGACCATCGCTCGTCCCCGACCGCCACTCATAAGGAAGACAATCAAATAACACCTCATGTTTCAAATTTGTTACACAATGTTTACCATGTGCATGCTACGAGACTTGCAAACTTCAACACAAGTATTTCTCAAATTCACAACTACTCAACTAGCATAACCTTAATATCACTATCTCCATATCTCAAAACAATCATCAAGTATCAAACTTCTCTTAGTATTCAATGCACTTATATGAAAGTTTTTTATTATTCCTAAAGGCAAATTACCATGTTGTTCTAAAGGACTCTCAAAATAATATAAGTGAAGCATGAGAGATCAATTTCTATAAAATGAAACCACCAATGTGCTCTAAAAGATATAAGTGAAGCACTAGAGCAAAAACTATATAGCTCAAAAGATATAAGTGAAGCACATAGAGTATTCTAATAAATTCCAATTCATGTGTGTCTCTCTCAAAAGGTGTGTACAGCAAGGATGATTGTGGTAAATTAAAAGCAAAGACTCAAATCATACAAGACACTCTAAGCAAAACACATATCATGTGGTGAATAAAAATATAGCTCCAAGTAAAGTTACCGATAGACGAAGACAAAAGAGGGGATGCCTTCTGGGGCATCCCCAAGCTTAGGATCTTGCCACTCCTTGTTCCATAATCCATCAAATCTTTACCCAAAACTTGAAAACTTCACAACACAAAACTTAACAGAAAATCTCGTGAGCTCCGTTAGCGAAAGAAAACAAAACACCAGTTCAAGGTACTGTAATGAACTCATTCTTTATTTATGTTGGTGTTAAACCTACTGTATTACAGCTTATATATGGTTTATAAACTCCATTAGTAGCCATAGATTCATCAAAATAAGCAAACAACACATGAAAAACAGAATCTGTCAAAAACAGAACAGTCTGTAGTAATCTGTACCTAATGTAAACTTCTGGAACCCCAAAAATTCTAAAATAAATTGCTGGACATGATTAATTTATCTATTAATCATCTGCAAAAGGAATTAACTAAATAGCAGTCTCTAATAAAAAAAATGGCAGCAATTCTCGTGAGCGCTAAAGTTTCTGTTTTTTATAGCAAGATCAAAAAGACTTTTCCCAAGTCTTCCCAACGGTTCTACTTGGCACAAACACTAATTAAACACAAAAAACACAACCAAAACAGAGGCCATATAATTTTATTTATTACTAAACAGAATCAAAAAGCAAGAAACAAAAATAAAATTGGGTTGCCTCCCAACAAGCGCTTACGTTTAACGCCACTAGCTAGGCATGATGATTTCAATGATGCTCACATGAAAGACAAGAATTGAATCACAAAGGGAGCATCATAAAACACGTGACAAACACATCTAAGTATAACATACTTCCTATGCATAGGCATCTTATAGGCAAACAAATAATCAAGGCAAGCAAAAACTAGCATATGCAAGGAAGCGGAAAGAAACAATAGCAATCTCAACATAACGAAAGGTAATTTAGTAACATGAAAATTTCTACAACCATATTTTCCTCTCTCATAATAATTACATGTAGTATCATAAGCAAATTCAACAATATAGCTATCACAAAACATATTATTAACACGATCCACATGTATGCAAAGTTGACACTCTTCCAAAATAGTGGGATTAAAATTAACTAAAGTCATGACCTCTCCAAACCCACTTTTATCAAAAAATTCATAAGATTGAACATGCTCCAAATATGTGGGATCTAAAGTTTACACTCTTACAAACCAACTTTCAATAATATTGCAAACACTATTATCAATCTCATATTCATCATGGGGCTTAAATAAATTTTCAAGACCAAAATAAGAATCACCCCAATCATGACCATTGCAACAAATAGTAGTCATAGCAAAACTAGCATCACCGAGCTTGAGGTTTTGCATATCATTAACACAATTGACATTAAGAGAATTTATAGTAACATCACTGCAATCATGCTTTTCATCGAAGGAACTATCAAGTATGGGTGCAATAGCAATGATCTCATGTTTAACATAAGGAACTATAGCAAATTCATCTTCATAAATATTGGCATCATGGCCACAAGAATAGGAAGCATCATGTTCATCAAGGGATATTTCAATCAAATCATCGGAATCATAATTATCTATAGATTCATGCATATCATTATTTTCTTCCAAAGCAACGGTCATTCTTTCAATAAATTCTTTGACATAGACATTATGAGCATAGTTTTCATAGCAATATTTAAATATGTCAAAATTGTCAGATTCCTAGAGAGTAATATCATACTTTTCAATCAAAGAAGCAACTTCATAAGCACCCTTAAAAGCAACAAGTTCTTCAATTTGTTCGATATCGTAGTAACTATAAACACCCTTTGCATAAGAAGATAAGATTTCATTATCATTAAACTCACATAGGTAGGGGAGGTGTTTTTTAGGGTTCCTGGAGCAACAAGTAAGATCACAAATTTCACAAAGATTCCAAGCATAACATAGCAATCTGTTTATTTGATCCCATAAGAGTCTCCCTTTTTCAGACAAACGGTGACGCACAAAATGAGCATGCTCATCTAAAGATTTCCCATCAACTAGGCTAGTTGGGGTTTCAGCATGAGCGCATAAGGATCAAAGATAATCCAAGTAGAACACTTTAAGTGGATCCATATCAATAGATTTTTAGCAAGCAAAGATGCAAGCAAATAGAAGGCACATGGAAACACAAAGAAATATACATACGGGAAGAAGGCGAACGGAAAAAGGGCGAATAAAACGGCAAGGGTGAAGTGGGGGAGAGGAAAACGAGAGGCAAATAGCAAATAATGTAATGCGAAGGATAAGAGTTGTGATGGGTACTTGGTATGTCTTGACTTGACATAGATCTCCCCGGCAACGGCGCCAGAAATCCTTCTTGCTACCTCTTGAGCATGTGTTGGTTTTCCTTTGAAGAGGTAAGGGTGATGCAGCAAAGCAGCGTAAGTATTTCCCTCAGTTTTTGAGAACCAAGGTATCAATCCAGTAGGAGACCACGCGCAAGTCACCTCGTACCTACACAAACAAATAAGAACCTCGCAACCAACGCGATAAAGGGGTTGTCAATCCCTTCACGGGCACTTGCAAGAGTGAGATCTGATAGAGATAATAATAATAAGATAAATATTTTTGGTATTTTTAATGATATATATTTGAAAGTAAAGATTGCAAAATAAATGGTGCCAGAAATAGCTAGTTGACGGAAGATTAATATGATGGAAGATAGACCCGGGGGCCATAGGTTTCACTAGTGACTTCTCTCAAGATAGCATAAGTATTACGATGGGTGAACAAATTACTGTCGAGCAATTGATAGAATTGAGCATAGTTATGAGAATATCTAGGTATGATCATGTATATAGGAATCACGTCTGTGACAAGTAGACCGACTCCTGCCTGCATCTACTACTATTACTCCACACATCGACCACTATCCAGCATGCATCTAGAGTATTAAGTTCATAAGAACGGAGTAACGCTTTAAGCAAGACGACATGATGTAGAGGGATAAACTCATGAAATATGATATAAACCCCATCTTTTTATCCTCGATGGCAACAATACAATACGTGTCGTTTCCCCTACTGTCACTGGGATCGAGCACCGCAAGATTGGACCCAAAGCTAAGCACTTCTCCCATTGCAAGAAAGATCAATCGAGTAGGCCAAACCAAACTGAAAATTCAAAGAGACTTCCAAAGATAACCAATCATACATAAAAGAATTCAGAGAAGATTCAAATATTGTTCATAGATAATCTTGATCATAAACCCACAATTCATCAGATCTCGACAAACACACCGCAAAAGAAGATTACATCGAATAGATCTCCAAGAGAATCGAGGAGAACTTTGTATTGAGATCCAAAGAGAGAGAAGAAGCCATCTAGCTAATAACTATGGACCCGAAGGTCTGAGGTAAACTACTCACGCATCATCGGAGGGGCTATGGTGTTGATGTAGAAGCCCTCCGTGATCAATGCCCCCTCCGGCGGAGCGCCGTAAAAGGCCCCAAGATGGGATCTCACGGATACAGAAGGTTGCGGTGATGGAATTAGGTTTTCATGGTGCCCTCTGATGTTTTCAGGGTACGTAGGTATATATAGGAGGAAGAAGTAGGTCTGTGGAGCCACGAGGGGCCCACAAAGGTGGAGGGCGCACCCAGGGGGTAGGCACGCCCCCTGCCTCGTGGCCTCCTTGTTGGTTGCTTGATGTCCACTCCAAGTCCTCTGGATCACGGTTGTTCCAAAAATCACGCTCACGAAGGTTTCATTCCGTTTGGACTCTGTTTGATATTCTTTTTATGCGAAACACTGAAATAGGCAAAAAAAACAGCAATTTGGGTTGGGCCTCCGGTTAATAGCTTAGTCCCAAAAATAATATAAAAGTGTATAAATAAGCCCATTAAACATCCAAAATAGAATATATAATAGCATGGAACAATCAAAAATTATAGATACGTTGGAGACGTATCAGCCATCAAACGTCACAACGTAATTGGGTGACTATAGAGATTCTCTACAGGTGTCTTAGATGGTGTTTGTTGAGTTGGCATAGATCGAGATTAGGATTTATCGCTCCGATTGTCGGAGAGGTATCTATGGGCCCTCTCGGTAATGCACATCACTATAAGCCTGGCAAGCAATGTGACTAATGAGTTAGTTGCAGGATGATGCATTACGGAACGAGTAAAGAGACTTGCCGGTGACGAGATTGAACTTGGTATGAGGATACCGACGATCGAATCTTGGGCAAGTAACATACTGATGACAAAGGGAACAACGTATGTTGTTATGCGGTTTGACCAATAAAGATCTTCGTAGAATATGTAGGAGCCAATATGAACATCCAGGTTCCGCTATTGGTTATTGACCGAAGATGTGTCTCGGTCATGTCTACGTAGTTCTCGAACCCGTAGGGTCCGCACGCTTAACGTTCGATGACGATTTGTATTATGAGTTATGTTATTTGATGTACTGAAGGTTGTTTGGAGTCCCAGATGAGATCACGGACATGACGAGGAGTCTTGAAATGGTCGAGACATAAAGATTGATATATTGGACCATGTTATTCGGACACCGGAAGTGTTCCTGATGGTTTCGGGTAAAACCGGAGTGCCGGAGGGGTTACCGGAACCCCGAGGGAACTAATGGGCCACCATGGGCCTTATTGGAGAGAGAGAAGGGGAACCAGGGTAGCCCCCCCCTTGCAATCCGAATTGGACAAGGGAAGGCCCCCCCTTTCCTTCTCCCTCTCTCCCTCTCCTTCCTTCCCCCTTTCTCCCTCTTGGTGGAATCCTACTAGGACTCCTACTAGGACTAGGAGTCCTAGTAGGACTCCCCTCCTTGGGCGCGCCCCCTATGGTCGGCTGGCCTCCTCCTCCCCTACTTTATATACGGGGGAGGGGGCACCCCATAGACATCCAAGATTTGTCTTAGCCGTGTGCAGTGCCCCCCTCCATAGTTACACACCTCGGTCATATCGTCGTAGTGCTTAGGAGAAGCCCTACGTCGGTAACTTCATTATCATCGTTGCCACGCTGTCATGCTGACAGAACTCTCCCTCGTCCTCAACTGGATCAAGAGCTCGAGGGACGTCATCGTGTTGAACGTGTGCTAAACACGGAGGAGCTGTATGTTTGGTACTTGGATCGGTTGGATCATGAAGACGTTCGACTACATCAACCGTGTTACTAAATGCTTCCGCTTTCGGTCTACGAGGGTACGTGGACACACTCTCCCCTCTCATTGCTATGCATCTCCTAGATAGATCTAGCGTGATCGCAGGAAATTTTTTGAAATACTGCGTTCCCCAACAATTATTGACTCTAGTGCAAGTGGGAGACTGAAGGAAATATGCCCTAGAGGCAATAATAAAGTTGTTGTTTATATTTCCTTATATCATGATAAATATTTATTATTCATGCTAGAATTGTATTAACCAGAAACTTAGTACATGTGTGGATACATAGACAAAACAGAGTGTCCCTAGTATGCCTCTACTTGACTAGCTCGTTAATCAAAGATGGTTATGCTTCCTGACCATAGACATGTGTTGTCATTTGATGAACGGGATCACATCATTAGAGAATGATGTGATGGACAAGACCCATCTGTTAGCTTAGCATATCTTTTAGTTTTATTGCTATTGCTTTCTTCATGACTTATACGTGTTCCTATTACTATGAGATTATGCAACTCCCGAATACCGGAGGAACACTTTGTGTGCTATCAAACGTCACAACGTAACTGGGTGATTATAAAGATGCTCTACAGGTGTCTCCGATGGTGTTTGTTGAGTTGGCATAGATCAAGATTAGGATTTGTCACTCCGAGTATCGAAGAGGTATCTCTAGGCCCTCTTGGTAATTCACATCACTATAAGCCTTGTAAGCAATGTAACTAATGAGTTAGTTACGGGATGATGCATTACGAAACGAGTAAAGAGACTTGCCGATAACGAGATTAAACTAGGTATGATGATACCGACGATCGAATCTCGGATAAGTAACATACCGATGACAAAGGGAATAATGTATGTTGTTATGCGGTTTGACCGATAAAGATCTTCGTAGAATATGTAGGAGACAATATGAGCATCCATGTTTCGCTATTGGTTATTGACCGGACATGTGTCTTGGTCATGTCTACATAGTTTTCGAACCCGTAGGGTCCACACGCTTAACGTTCGATGACAATTTGTATTATGAATTATGTGTTTTGGTGACCAAAGTTTGTTCAGAGTCCCGGATGAAATCACGGACATGACGAGGAATCTCGAAATGGTCGAGAGGTAAAGATTGATATATTGGAAGGTTATATACGGACACCGGAATGGTTCCGATAAGGTTCGGGGATTTTTTGGAGTACTAGAAGGCTACCCGAACCCCCCGAGAAAGTTAATGGGCCTAATGGGCCATAGTGGAGGAGAGGAGGCCAGCCACGGGAGGAGGCGCTCGCCCCCTTGCCCCAATCCGAATTGGACAAGGGGAGGGGGCGCGGCCCCCCTCTTTCCTTCTCCCTCTCTCTCCCTTCCCCTTTCCCCCTCTCAGTTGGAAGGAAAGGGGGGCGAATCCTAGTGGGACTCCCCCCCCTCCCATGGCGCGGCCCCCTTGGGTCGGCCTCCTCCTCCCTCCCTCCTTTATATACGTGGGCAGGGGGCACCCCAAAACACAACAGTTGTTTCTTAGCCGTGTGCGGTGCCCCCCTCCACAGTTTACCACCTCGGTCATATTGTCGTAGTGCTTAGGTGAAGCCCTGCGCGGATCACATCACCAACACCGTCGCCACGCCGTCATGCTGACGGAACTCTCCCTCGACCCTCTACTAGATCAAGAGCACGAGGGACGTCATCGTGCTGAACGTGTGCTGAACACGGAGGTGCCGTACGTTCGGTACTTGGATCGGTTGGATCGTGAAGATGTTCGACTACATCAACCGCGTTACTAAACGCTTCTGTTTTTAGTCTACGAGGGTACGTGGACACAATCTCCCCTCTCGTTGCTATGCATCTCCTAGATAGATCTTGCGCGTTCGTAGGAAATTTTTTGAATTACTACGTTCCCCAACAGCGCGTCCTTTTTGTGACCAGGAGCAGGAAACAATCAACCATCTACTACTCACATGCGTCTTTGCCAGGACGGTCTGGACTGTGATTTGCGAGGCCCTAGGACGGCTGGACTGGGTGCTGACACAACAGGACATCCTTGCACCTTGGTTATGCAGCAAACGTGGACTGAACAACATGAGCATGAAGGATCTGCGTACCATTCTAGGACTAACAATGTGGAAATTATGGATGGCAGATTTAGCAAGCTTTGTAAAAACTTTGGATGGAGAGCCACTCATACAAAGAGTGTTGGAGGAATTTTTTTGTGCAGATTTGCTAAAATAGCAAGTGAATGCAAATATAGAAAGACCGTTGAAGATGCTCCTAGGAGAGCTAGTACTAGTACTAGTAGACTACTACAAATTATGTTTTAATTAGAACTATGTTTGATTCAAATGAACTTCGTATGTTTGAAACAATGTAGTAGTTGAACTAGTTTACATCTTCAAATACATCATCCGTTGGAGTTGAAGGTTTACATCACCAAATGTACATCATCAGTTGAAGTTGAGACTTTTTTGAAGATGTAAAAAACACTTGTTGTGATGTAAATTATACAGCACCTACTTTTACATCTTTAAGTATACATCTTCTATTGGAGATGCTTCAAAAGGAGCGCGCGGTTTCTTTGTTTTGAAGGACCGGCAATCTGTTTGTTTATATATCCGAGTAAAAAACGTGCTCTTTTGTTTTGCAGGAACGGATCAGTTGACCGTTCCATGGAATACGCGCTAGGCCGGTCGATCTTTCCGTGAGGTTACCTTTAAAATCTCCCTTCTTTTAAATCTCAGCCGTCAATTATTATGTAATAAAAAATTAACAGATATGAAGACGTGACGGAAGGAGAACTAAGAGTTCTTCTTCACTTAGCAATTCAAACTAATCCAAAAAATATATTCTTCACTTTATTATTAGGTAGGTAATAGATATAGATGTGATCCTTATTTTTTTGTATGGTTGTCCCTTAATTAATCGTGTGGTTGGGGTTTTCGCACGATTATTCGTTAATCAATGGTGCGGCAAGTATGTGCGTTTGTATCGGGTTTTTACCCGGTTATTTCTCATTAACCAGGCTATTTTCTTATTCTTAATGAAATGTAAATGTAGGAACCCCTGCCCTCTTGAGGTATTCTCTAGAAAATAGAAGATCCAAAGCATTGTCATCATTTTGCAACAGATTTGATGAAATTGGCAGTAGTACACACACTTGGACGGAATAGCATATACTACTAGTATAAAAACTGGTTTGTTGTGGTCTTACACGCGAACAAAACTTTGACGTTTCGCTAGTGCGGAAAGAAAGTGATGTACATAAGTAAACATGAGACATGCATGAATCATTCCAATATCCCACTGATGATGGTTCTGGGCACAAGAATGGCATGGCAAGACTAGCAGCAGCAAGGTGGAGCAGAGCAAAAACAGTTCGCAACTCCAACAGTAAATTGATAACCTTGTCCCTAATTTTCCCGTCACCGTGTAGTAACTCTCTCGAAAGCTTAGCTACCGTCAAAGCAAAAACTGTCAAGCTAGCAATAACAGCAAATGCGGTACGAGAGCAGTCCCTAGAAGTAAATCACATGCCTGCCCGAGCACGCCCCCGGTGCCGGTGGCGTATGCTGCATCTCAAAATGCGGCGGATGCTGCGGCGGCATGGGAGGTGCAAACGGCCTCATGCAGTCCCAGGGTGGCGGCGGCGGGCGCAGCATATGAGGTGGTGCCCAGCGCGGCGGGGGGTGTGGCCAGCGCCAGGGCGCTTGCGCCGGCGCGCCCCAGCACGGTGCCAGATAAGACGGCGACATCGGCGAGCGCCAGAGTGGTGCCGGACCTGCAGGCTGAAGATGCTGCGTGAACGTAGGCGCTCCTGGGCCCGACGGCGGTGGCATCGGCAAGCCCCAGGACAGCTGCGGAGGAGGCGGCGCCACCTGGCGCGAACCGAAGCCTGGTGGCAGGGTAGGAGGCGGCGCCAACGTAGGCCGCCTCCAGCATGGTTGCGGCGGCGGGCCGAAGCCTGGTGGTGGTGGTGTGGGGAGGACCGGCTCCGGCGTAGGCCCGCTCCTGCATGGTTGCGGCGGCGGGCCGAAGCCTGGTGGTGGTGGTGTGGGGAGGATCGGCTCCAGCGTAGGCCCGCTCCTGCATGGTTCCGGCGGCGAGCCGAAGCCAGGTGGTCGGGAGAGGGTCGGCTCCAACTCAGGCTGGCCCCTGCACGGCGGCGAAGGCGGAGGCACCACGGTCTGCGGCCGCGGCGTGGGCGTGGGGGGCGGAGGTGGCGGAGTAGGGGAGCGCATCCATAGTGGCGGAGGCACCACGGTCTGCGACCGTGGCGTGGGCAACGGGGGCGGAGGTGGCGGGGTAGGGGAGCGCATCCATCGCGGCGGCGACGGCGTCACCAACGACATATCCTCACCCTCCTCTTCCATGACCACCTCCTCCTTCACCTTGGCCGTGTTGGACGCGGCAGGGCGCTGGTAGGGGGAGGTGCGCGTCCTATTGGAGCGCGGGCGGCGCAGGGGCACCGCCAGCGCGAGCATGTGGTGGGCGGGCGGGGGCATGGGCTCCACCGGGTCCGGCGGGTCAGCGAAGGCGGAGAAGGCGGTGACGCAGCCGATGGGGCACTCCGCCCAGCCGATGGCGTCGACGTCGGCCGCGGCCTGTGCGGCGGCGATGCGCGCGGCGGAGGGCGGCACGAGCGCGGCGCCACCGTGCAGCGTAGAGCGGCGCGGCGGCTGCAGGTCGACCTGCCCCACCATGTGGTCCATGATCTGGGACTGCAAGAGCAACTCCATCCCGTCAATCACACCCACACCGGCAGCGGAGCAAAGCAAAAGGCACATAGATAGATAGATGGAAGAAAACCTTCTTGCCGTGGAGCCTGGCGAAACCATGCATGTAGATGATCTGCAAGCGGCCATGGCAGAGTCGCGCGCAGAGAGGAGAGGGAACACATCACATACAATCACATAATAAGAGATTGAATCTCAAAAAAGAAAACATAACAGCAGATTCAGTTAACAAAAATGGAAGAAGAACAATATTCAGTATCACCTAGCGTAGTATATAATTTAATTTCTCAAAAATAAAACTAGCATAGTACTCCCTCCGTTCCAAAATTCTTGTCTTAAATTTGTTTAGATATGGATGTATTTAATATTAAAACGTGACTTGATACATCGGTATTTTGACAAATGTAAGACAAGAATTTTGAGACGGAGGGAGTATTTATATATTATTGGTTAAAAACGAAAGAAGAGAATATTAGGAGTAACAGATTCAGTTAAAAACATGGGGAAAAGAGACACGAAAGATCAATCCCTAAAAGAGAAATAAATACATGAAAGAAGAACGTCGGGGTCATACATTCAGATTCAGGAACATGGACACTCCGATCAAGGAGAAAGTTGGAACCAAAACTAGAAGAAGCAGATGAGATTGAGAGTTGGGAGTGGGTGGATTAGCAAGCACGTACGTTGTTGAGGTGGACGGTGGTGAGGCGGGTGGCGTAGGGGTCGACGAAGAAGCGGTGGTACCTCTCCAGCGTCAGGGTCAATCTCTCCTTCACCATGGCCGCGCCCTCTCCTCCCCCTTCTCCGCCGTCCTCCCTTCCGCTGCCAAACTCTCTCTCTCTCTCGCTCGCTCGCTCTCCCTCTTCTCTCTCTCTCTCCTTCCGTCTGGCAAGGTTCCCCTCCCCTCCCCTCCCTGCTGGCCTTGCTTTTTGTCACGGTCAACACGCTCGATCGGCACGTTACGTGCAGATTTGGTGCTGCCCCGAAGCGCTGTCTGTATGTGTGTGTGTGTGTGAGAGAGAGAGAGAGACGCGGTACGTTACCGCATGGCAGGGCAGGGCAGGGCAGGGACGAAGGAATTGAATGGGGCTCCTGTTTGTTGGTGGGCGGTTTCATTTCCCTCGCCAAACAGAACAGAACAGGCTTTCCCTCGCCTGCCTGCACAAGCAGACAGACCAAAGGCTCGACGCTGTTTCGTTTCTCTTTTGCTTTCACCCGATCAGGTCAGGTCAGGTCATTAGGAAGAAAGTTGAGTTGAGCCTGCCTTTGCAAACTTGGGAGGCCCGGTCAAGACTCGTCAAAAGTGTCCCTCCCATCCTTTGGTTCTCAGCTTCTGATGATGGCTGTGGATTTTGAATTTTGGTCACGTCTGCATGTTCACTTCGTTCTTCCTCGCCGAGAGCCTGCTCTGCATTCCACCAAATACGAGCGCCTTGTCTCTCGAGTCATACAGTAACCTAAATTTTTTGTGTAAGTAGATTTGTTGGGTCATTACATTAAGATCCAACGGTCGTCCTTTTTTCTTCTTCCTCCATCTTTCATCCTCCTCTAATCCGTTCCTTCACCCACAAAATTGACTTACCCAAATTACAAATTCAGTCAACATACATGTAGCTATTGTGCGTGGCAGTTTAGCACAGGCAGATCATTATCACAGCGAGCTGGATCAAGACCGTTAAGTCACTATCCCATCCCACCGAGCAAACTTTACGCACCAATAAAAGAGAGAGGACTTCAACGCAGTTTCTCTCTGCCTCGCTGAACTGAACCGAGCCACCAAGTAGATTCAGAACGACAAGGACTCCTCAAACCAGCAACCACTGTCAGAGATTTCAAAATGCAGACGCATCTCATTATCAAAACAGCAAGAAACAAAACGCATCTCATCCCAAATGCAGACGCATCTCAACGCGGTTAATAACTGAACAGGCAACATGGTTCTCATCATTAACACAACCAGTAAAATTAAAATTAATTTACAACTACTGCAGATCACCACCAAACCAAAAGCAGCGAAGAACAAAGCACGCCAGATCAACCGTCAGTTCCACGCTGCTTCAGTCAACCACGCTACAAATCACACAGCAGAGGCAATGCCGCCGCTGCTGCCCTGGGCGGCGGCGTCGGCGGCGGGAATGTCCTGGACCTCGATGGACGGGAGCCTGAGCAGCTCCCTCA
This sequence comes from Triticum urartu, assembly GCF_056163025.1. Taxonomy (NCBI): domain Eukaryota; kingdom Viridiplantae; phylum Streptophyta; class Magnoliopsida; order Poales; family Poaceae; genus Triticum; species Triticum urartu. The sequence goes on from NC_141876.1 coordinate 427,924,310, forward strand.
TGCGCCTCTCCTTCCTCTTGGTCGCCGCCTTCCCCTGGCCCCTCAGGGCCCGCTTCCTGGTCCCCTCCACGCCAGGCGCCGCGGGAGGCAGGCTGGAGGAGGCGCTGAATGTGCTCGGAGGGGAGACGCGCTGGACGATGGCCGCGGAGCCCGGGCGGATGGTGGCGAGGGGCACGGGGGAGGAGGCGGCCGCCCCGGCGTGGACGGAGAGGACGGAGCCGACGGGGCACTCGCGCCAGCCGAGGTCCTGGATGTCGCGCTTCACGGCCTCCGTGGAGAGCAAGGCCGCGGAGGGCCCCGCGGCACCCGGCGGGGGCGCCACGGCGTTGATGCTGACTGTGGCGCGGCGCGGGCGCAGCAGGTCGAGCGAGTTGAGCGCGTCGACGATCACCGGCTGCGATCGACGAATGTAGGGGAGAGAATCAGAGAATCGTTAGCTCGCTCTCAGGGTGGGGGGCATGACAGGCACTCAGGCAGGGGAGGGAGTTATCCAGCAGAGGGGAGAGGGTTTGGGGCTGTGGAGGGGTACCTTGTTGGAGTTGTAGAACTTCTTGAAGCCGTGCATGAAGAGGATCTGCGACGCCAACAGGAGTTAGGAGGGCGGCGGACATGGGCGCGGAGAGAGTCAGAGAGAGAGATGGAGTGCCTGCCGACCTGATTGAGTTGGTCGATGGTAAGATGTCGACCGCTGCGGGTGGTGAAGAAGAGGACGTAGTCCTCCAGCGTCATCCGCGGCCGATCGGCCGCTGGTGGCTTCGTCATCGCCGCTTCCTCTCTCTCTCCCTCGCTCCTCTCACGGACGGAATGGGTGCTGTGAGCCTTCCAAGGTGGGGTGCCCAAATGCAAACGGAATGGGGATGGAAGAGAAGAGAGGGGCCGCACCGTCGCGTGGAGTAAGCTGTCCCCGCACGTCAGTGCCTCATCTGCCGCCCCTCCGAGACCACCGCCGCATCGCTGCAAGCGAGAACCGCCCAGAAGGCGAAAGCCGATGGATTACGCTACACTTCTTCGGTTTACGGTGCCAGCTGTGAATAAACACAACACGTGCCCGTCATCTTCTTTGCAAAATCTGAGCATCTTACATTACATCATGCACTCGACAATCTAAATCAAATATGGTTCGTGACATGATTAGGCACCTGACTGTAAGAGCATCTTCAACGGGTGCACAAAAAATTCACACCCCAAAATAGTTTTAGCGCGTCACTGTAGCACTTTTAGTACGCCGGATTCAACATTGTTTTAGTAGATGTCTAAAAACAGGCGTCTAAAAAACATGCCGTGTAAATTATGAAGCGTGCGCAATCCGACGCTTCAACTCTGCAACTTTTAATAGTATTTTTCAGCGCGCACCTCATCCTTTTTTGCACGCGCACTGTTTTACAAATTCTGTCCGGCGCCCAAAAAACTTGGATTTTAGAGCACGGCCCAGTTCAGATGCTCTAAGCTCCAAACCTAGTCACCACTTCACGTCTCGAACAACAACAAAGCACATAAAAATAATACTAGTAATGTGGCCACAAGCAGGCACACAAAAGATAAAACACATGATTCCTCATTTCGGATGGTTTTTTGAACTGCATTTTCCCGCTATCTCTGTCCTGATTTCATAAGAAATGACATGTAATTGGTTGCGGGGTCAGCAGATTGACATACTTTTTGCAATGGCACTGACGAAAGAATAAAATATTAGTGTACCTAAACTTAAGGCAAGAGATGATAAATGTCTCGAAACCAAATTTGCCATACTACTCGATAGTGATCTCCACATTATTATACGACGAGCGTAACAACACTGGCAGCAAATATAGGGACAGAGAAAGGATTAGACAATTCAGTTGGGTGTAGGAACAGCAATTTTATCATTCACATCATGTAATCTACAATCTACAACAATATGTTCCGTGAAGGCAACAAAACAAAACTGGAGACAATTTTGGTACATTTGGAATTCAAAAGCCTACTAGCGATCCCACCCCGATGGCCGCTTTCTCTCCCTCCGTTGATCCCTCGAGCTGCAATACACAGGAATTTTGAATGGTGGTTAGCTAACTGAATGCAGAGCATGGTACTAGTAGTATTGGAAATATCAGCAGGAGAATTATTCTGCACTGAGTTATTGCGAGCCACATACCTTTCAGGGTTTGTGTTCCCGTTTTCGTTAGTGTTTCCTGCGGGGCTGGATGCCGGAACAACTGATGGCGCCGGTGGTGCTGGCCTTGCTGCACCTGAATCCCCTCCTATGGTGCCACCGGAAACAAAACCACGAAGTGCTGGTTTTACAAAAGGTGCACCCCTCAAAGGTGCACTGTTGCTTGGCGCACTCGAAGACGCTGAAACAAAGCTGCTCTTAAAATTTTGCATCATCCCTGTCTTCAACGTGTTTACAGTGGCAGATCTTGGAGCAGGTACTTGTGGCCCTGATTCAGAACCATAGCCAATGCCAAGGCCAAAATCAACTCCACGTATGCCACGCCCACGCCCACGTGCACCGCCACCCCCGCCGCCGCCGCCGCCACCACCACCTCCACCACCCTTTCCTTTGCCACCTTTCTTCCCACCTGATCAAGCATAATAATTTCGTTAGCATAATCAGTTTCCAAAAGGATGCATCTCTATCACCTCCTGTGTAACTAAATAAACAGGACGAACCTTTTCTGGAGTCACGGTTAGCTCTGAACCTGCCATCCTGGAATTCAAACAACAGTCAGTTTAGAAAAGGGGTTGTCTCATGGTAGAATGACCAGGCAAGCTATAATAATACTCCCCCCGTTTCTAAATATAAGCCCTTTTAGAGATTTCAATACCATCTACATACGGATGTATATAGACATATTTTAGAGTGTAGATTCACTCATTTTGCTCCGTATGTAGTCCATATTGGAATCTCTAAAAAGGCTTATATTTAGGAACGGAGGGAGTAGTACGTATTTTAGCAGCTGACAGAACACGCAAAATTCACAAATAAGTTACCAGGAACCCACCTTCATTGCCAAGTCCATAAGTTCGTTGGGCACATCTTGACCAGCAGCAATTAAACTATGAACCAATTCACCTGCAAATCGTGATTCTTTCTGTGTAATAAGAGTATATGCGGTGCCATCTTTATCACCGGCCCGGCCAGTTCTTCCAATGCGGTGAATATGCATATCCATTTCTTTTGCAATATCAAAGTTGACAACTGTTTTAATTGACTTTATGTCCAGACCACGTGCAGCAACATCAGTTGCAACAAGAACATGGTAGATCCCAGACTTGAACTTCTGCAGTGTCTCCATTCGAGATGCTTGATCCTTGTCACCGTGAAGTGCTGCAACTTTGAATCCATGCTGATTCAACTGGTTCTCAACCTCATCAACTCTAGCCTTCTTAGTTGCAAATACAAGCACATCACCATCATCAATCATACCAGGCATTTTCTCAAGAAGCCATGGCATTTTCTCAGCATCAGAAGGGAGTACATTCACAACTTGTTTAATGTCTTCATTAGCACTACCAACTTGACCAACTGTGACTCGAATAGGGTCAGTCAAAATTTCTCTAGCCAATCGTTCCACTTTGTATGGCATTGTTGCAGAAAAAAGCAAGGTTTGTCGGTCTGGTCTAATTTGACCAACAATGGATCGTATCTGAGGCTCGAACCCAAGATCAAACATGCGATCAGCTTCATCAAGAACCAGATAAGTTGCCCTAAACATCCTCAGTGCCTTCATCTTAAGCAAGTCTATCAGTCTCCCTGGGGTAGCAACGACTATTTCACAGCCTGATTTCAGTTCTTTAAACTGTTCAAATTTGGAAACACCACCATAAACAGCAGCAACTTGAAGGTTGTAAGGCTTTGCAAACTTCTTAGCTTCGAGATATATCTGATGTGCCAATTCTCTTGTTGGAGCACATATGACTCCTATTGGACCTTCTTCCTTCTGAAGCTCAGGCTGATCCATAATGTGAACAATCATAGGGAGCACAAATGCTGCAGTCTTGCCTGAACCAGTTTTCGCAATACCAATGATATCTCTACCTGAAAGGACAATAGGTAAAGCCTGACACTGAATTGTTGTCGGCTTTTCATAACCCTGCTTGGCAATGGCATTCATCAATGGAACAGGAAACCCACAATCTTCAAAGCTTTTAACTGGCCTTGGCACATCAAAGCCTGAAACCCGGATTGCCAAACTTTTCATATAATCAGCCACCTCTTCCACGCTCATCCCTACAAGAGACAAATAGAGAAATTCAATAAATGCCTTCAAGTAGGAGTTGCCAAACCATTAACAATGAGCAAGAACAACCAGCATAAGTTATAATCAATTTACACCACGCTAGTTCACACAAACATGTACAAGTACTTGCAAGATTTCAGTTGCAATGGCTTGTAACATAAAGAGACTTCATTAAACTAATTATTTAGCAATGTCAGCAGAAGGGGGTCGACAGATCAGATGCACAACAGAAATGTTTCAATTTCTCAAGACAAGCAATCAAAGTGAATACAGAGCGGACAAAGGAAGCAATATTATGGCTCTCCGACTGCTGTCTCAGGGAGGGTAACTGGAGACTGGTGATTGTGTAGAGAAGTGATGACCCGGTGCCTGCCATCTCAAAATAACAGAGAGGCATCTATACTAATAGCCAACACCCAAACAATAAGCATGGAATTCAAAATAATGATCCCCGAACCTTGTAGGGCATCATTTTTGTTTATAAGCAACCGAACATTTGGATGTTATTAGCATCCAATTGATATAGACTATTCTGGTTCATCACTTGATTAACCAAATAGAGCAAAGAAGCTAGACCTCTGGTCAGGCTTCATATGTTGAGATCAAACTGAAGTAGCTGAACAGTGTAATCTACACGGGACGCCAATTATAACAGTTAACGATACATATGCTCAATCAAACGGTAAGATATGCTTCACCTGAAACTGACGGCTTCTCCTCGTAGAAGTCCTTGGTGAAGGGCTCATACTCGATGGTCGAATGGTCCAGCGGTGGTATGGGCTCTATCTTCCTCTTGTCAACTACTATGGGGTTGTCGTCGGAGTCGTACTCCATCATGCCTGCGTCGACGGCCTTCGCGGCAGCGTATACCTCCTCGTCGGAGTTATACCCGGCGTTCATGACGTCGGCGGCAAGCGTGAGCCCGGCATCCTTCTTGGCCCGCAGGAAGCTCTCCATGGGGTCGTCGTCCTCATCGGAATCCGCGGGGCGGAGTGCCTCGGGCTTGGGCGGCGGGGGCGGCGCGCGGATCTCCTCCTGGATCTCTGCCATGAATGCGTCGAGGGGGTCGATCTCGTCGTCCTCCGCCTTGCCGCCCTCCGCGGCGTCCGAGGGTGCGGCTGCGTCGTCAGAGAAGGCGATGTCGTCGAGGTCGTCATCGGCGGGGACGTAGAGGCGCGGCGCGGGTTGGGAGCGCTCGAAGCTGTATGAGGTGGGGCGCGGGATGCTGAAGCCCTCGAGCCTCGGTCGCTTCGACATGGACGGCGGGCAAGGTGGAGGTAGCGACGGGCTAGCTAGGGTTTGTGTAGCGAGGCGGGGAGGAAGACGATGGACACGGAGGGGTTGGGTCGGAGAGAGCTTGGCGCCGGCTGGTTGGGTCGCTCGTGTGGTGGGCCGGGTACTGGACGGGTCTGACGCGCCCGTGGGCTGAAGTCGGTCGCGGCATAGCTTATCAGGCCGATTGTTGTTCGATTGGCAACGGCCGTTGGGCCTCGCCGACTCACCGGTCTTCAGGCGTGATGTGATCTATGCAATGCTGCAAAGTAGTGCTCGTAGTACTACATACCGCTATCTTCAAAAGAAAATTAAAAAATAATGTAGCTTTAGTCGAACAAAGAGAAAGCTGCATCAAACGAAGTTTTGAAGTCCTTGACATCAAACGTCCCGACAAATCATCATACTTGTTAAACGAATCCAATGGAGTGTACTGAAAAGAAAATCATTGAACATCATAGTTAGGCCCGCAGGTAGAGGTAGCATTATAGTTGACCAAACGTACACAATGTGACTGGTAGCCACTTCACAATTTTCCAATTTTCTAAGCCTCCCTACAGAAGCTAGACCGATGTATCGGCGATATCTTATACTAGGAAAAGTACTCTCCACTGCACTTATAGTAGTATTTCTTCGATTCAAAATATAGGACCAATTTGTATTTCCAAATCATCAATTTGTTCAATAAATTGTGAATTGTATAACCCGTAAAAACTGTACATTAAAATTTTGTTTTAAATCAAAAATCATTGATTACTTCTCCATGATATGACTGGTCCAGTTGATGATTAGAGCGGACCTTCCTAGAGAGACAGAGGAAGTAATAAGTTTTTTGTGTTTATAAGGCTAGTCATAATGGGAGTAACTTAGCTAGTAATATAGCGCGTTTCAAGAAAATTTTGTTTATGTGGCATGTAGTTAATAAGAAGTGGTAACACAATATGTTACTGTAACATAGCGTTTTCCGAGTCTACATTCTAATAAATGAAGACCTCTATGACACTACTACTATGTTACTTTGCACTATAAAGGTAGTAACTTAGACTAGTGTCATATGCATGACACTAGTATAAATTACTCCCCACTATGACCAGCCTAACAAAGGTGCCTTTCTAAACCCCTCAAGTTTCAGCAGGACCATCCCCATTAAAGGCATGTACAATGATTGATATAATAATCTTATCTTAAGACTTACATGTAATTTAGAGATGACAATAAAACATGTATATACAATGGGTTATCTCTTAGTTGCAGGTTTTATTCTCCTTTCTTGTTATTGTATTCCGACACACCCATGACAAAGTCACCTGTGTCTGGCCATACGATGATGGATGCCGTCACACCGAGAGGGCCCTAAGAATATCTCTCCATCGTCGAAGGAGCAAATCTCACTCTCGAACTATCTAGTCACTTGTCAAACTTTCCGATGAACATTTAAGTTGTTGTTATGATCACCGTGTTACATGTAGACGTTTGAGCAATCCCAAAGTCCACCATCCGGTAAGAAGTGACTATGATACTCTCATGGTTTAAGAAGCAAAATCACATGTTAACACTCTGTGTTGTTGCAATTGATTACAGACGATATTATCTCAATTCATAATAAAAAGTTTGGGTCGATTCGATATGATCGTTTTGTTGGGGGACGTTGCATGGAAAATAAAAAAAATTACGCACACGCAAGATCTATCCATGGAGATGCATAGCTATGAGAGGGGAGAGCATCTACATATCCTTGTAAATCGCTAAGCGGAAGTGTTTATCAACGCGGTTGATGCAGTCGTACAACTTCACGGTCCGTTTCGATCTAGCACCGAACATACGGCACCTCCGCGTTCAGCACACGTTCAGCTCGATGACTGTTGGGTTTCGTAGTAATTTCAAAAAAATTCCTACGCACACGCAAGATCATGGTGATGCATAGCAACGAGAGGGGGGGGGAGTGTGATCTACGTACCCTTGTAGATCGACAACGGAAGCGTTAACTTGGTTGATGTAGTCGTACGTCTCCACGGCTCGACCGATCAAGCACCGAAACTACGGCACCTCCGAGTTCTAGCACATGTTCAGCTCGATGACGATCCCCGGACTCCGATCCAGCAAAGTGTCGGGGAAGAGTTCCGTCAGCACGACGGCGTGGTGACGATCTTGATGTACTACCGTCGCAGGGCTTCGCCTAAGCACTGCTACAATATTATCGAGGACTATGGTGGAAGGGGGCACCGCACACGGCTAAGAATATGATCACGTGGATCAACTTGTGTCTAGGGGTGCCCCCCTGCCCCCGTATATAAAGGAGCAAGGGGAGGAGGCCGGCCGGCCCCTATAGGCGCGCCAGGAGGAGTCCTCCTAGTAGGAGTAGGACTCCTACTAGGAGGGGGAAAGAAGTAGGGAGGGAGAGGGAAAGGGGGGCGCCGCCCCCCTCTCCTAGTCCAATTCGGACTAGGGGGAGGAGGCGCGCGGCCCACCTCTGGCAGCCCCTCTCTCTCTCCACTAAGGCCCATATGGCCCATTACTTCTCCCGGGGGGGTTCCGGTAACCCTCCGGCTCTCCGGTTTTCCACGAAATCACCCGGAACACTTCCGGTGTCCGAATATAGCCGTCCAATATATCAATCTTTATGTCTCGACCATTTCGAGACTCCTCTTCATGTCCGTGATCACATCCGGGACTCCGAACTAACTTCGGTACATCAAAACTCATAAACTCATAATATAACTATCATCAAAACCTTAAGCATGCGGACCCTACGGGTTCGAGAACAATGTAGACATGACCGAGACACGTCTCCGGTCAATAACCAATAGCGGAACCTGGATGCTCATATTGGCTCCTACATATTCTACGATGATCTTTTATCGGTCAGACCGCATAACAACATACATTGTTCCCTTTGTCATCGGTATGTTACTTGCCCGAGATTCGATCGTCGGTATCCTATACCTAGTTCAATCTCGTTACCGGCAAGTCTCTTTACTCGTTCTGTAATACATCATCCCGCAACTAACTCATTGGTTGCAATGCTTGCAAGGCTTAAGTGATGTGCATTACCGAGAGGGCCCAGAGATACCTCTCCGACAATCGGAGTGACAAATCCTAATCTCGAAATACGCCAACCCAACATGTACCTTTGGAGACACCTGTAGAGCTCCTTTATAATCACCCATTTATGTTGTGACGTTTGGTAGCACACAAAGTGTTCCTCTGGCAAACGGGAGTTGCATAATCTCATAGTCATAGGAACATGTATAAGTCATGAAGAAAGCAATAGCAACATACTAAACGATCGGGTGCTAAACTAATGGAATGGGTCATGTCAATCAGATCATTCACCTAATGATGTGATCCCGTTAATCAAATAACAACTCTTTGTCCATGGTTAGGAAACATAACCATCTTTGATTAACGAGCTAGTCAAGTAGAGGCATACTAGTGACACTCTGTTTGTCTATGTATTCACACATGTATTATGTTTCCGGTTAATACAATTCTAGCATGAATAATAAACATTTATCATGATATAAGGAAATAAATAATAACTTTATTATTGCCTCTAGGGCATATTTCCTTCAGTCTCCCACTTGCACTAGAGTCAATAATCTAGTTCACATCGCCATGTGATTTAACAGCAATAGTTCACATCACCATGTGATTAACACCCATAGTTCACATCGATATGTGATCAACACCCAAAGGGTTTACTAGAGTCAGTAATCTAGTTCACATCGCTATGTGATTAACACCCAAAGAGTACTAAGGTGTGATCATGTTTTGCTTGTGAGATAATTTTAGTCAACGGGTCTATCACATTCAGATCCGTAAGTATTTTGCGAATTTCTATGTCAATAATGCTCTGCACGGAGCTACTCTAGCTTATTGCTCCCACTTTCAATATGTATCTAGATCGAGACTTAGAGTCATCCAGATCTGTGTCAATACTTGCATCAACGTACCTTTTTACGACGAACCTTTTTGTCACCTCCATAATTGAGAAATATTTCCTTATTCCACTAAGGATAATTTTGACTGTTGTCCAGTGATCTACTCTTAGATCACTATCGTACTCCCTTGCTTAACACAGTGTAGGGTATACAATAGATCTGGTACATAGCATGGCATACTTTATAGAACCTATGGCTGAGGCATAGTGAATGACTTTCATTCTCTTTCTATCTTCTGCCGTGGTCGGGCTTTGAGTCTTACTCAATTTCATACCTTGTAACACAGGTAAGAACCCTTTCTATGACTGTTCCATTTTGAACTACTTCAAAATCTTGTCAAGGTATGTACTCATTGAAAAAAACTTATCAAGCGTCTTGATCTATCTCTATAGATCTTAATGCTCAATATGTAAGCTGCTTCACCGAGGTCTTTCTTTAAAAAAACTCCTTTCAAACACTCCTTTATGCTTTGCAGAATAATTCTACATTATTTCCGATCAACAATATGTCATTCACATATACTTATCAGAAATGTTGTAGTGCTCCCACTCACTTTCTTGTAAATACAGGCTTCACCGCAAGTCTGTATAAATCTATATGCTTTGATCATACTATCAAAGCGTTTATTCCAACTCCGAGATGCTTGCACCAGTCCATAGATGGGTCGCTGGAGCTTGCTTATTTTGTTAGCACCTTTAGGATTGACAAAACCTTCTGGTTGCATCATATACAACTCTTTCTTTAAGAAATTCATTAAGGATTGCAGTTTTGTTATCCATTTGCCAGATTTCATAAAATGCGGCAATTGCTAACATGATTTGGACAGACTTTTAAGCATCGATACGAGTGAGAAAATCTCATCGTAGTCAACACCTTGAACTTTGTCGAAAACCTTTTGCGACAATTCTAGCTTTGTAGATAGTAACACTACTATCAGCGTCCGTCTTCCTCTTGAAGATCCATTTATTTTCTATGGCTTGCCGATAATCGGGCAAGTCAACCAAAGTCCATACTTTGTGCTCATACATGGATCCCATCTCAGATTTCATGGCCTCAAGCCATTTTGCGGAATCTGGGCTCACCATCGCTTCTTCATAGTTCGCAAGTTTGTCATGGTCTAGTAACATGACTTCCAGAACAGGATTACCGTACCACTCTGGTGCGGATCTCACTCTGGTTTACCTACGAGATTCGGTAGTAACTTGATCTGAAGTTACATGATCATTATCATTAGCTTCCTCACTAATTGGTGTAGTAGTCACAAGAACAGATTTCTATGATGAACTACTTTCCAATAAGGGAGATGGTACAATTATCTTATCAAGTTTTCTACTTTCCTCCCACTCACTTCTTTCGAGAGAAACTCCTTCTCCAGAAAGTTTCCGAACTTAGCAACAAAAGTCTTGCCTTCGGATCTGTGATAGAAGGTGTATCCAATAGTCTCCTTTGGATATCCTATGAAGACACATTTCTCCAATTTGGGTTCGAGCTTATCAGGTTGAAGCTTTTCACATAAGCATCGCAGCCCCAAACTTTCAGAAATGACAACTTTGGTTTCTTGCCAAACCATAGTTCATAAGGCGTCGTCTCAACGGATTTTGATGGTGCCCTTTTAAACGTGAATGCAACTGTCTTTAATGCATAACCCCAAAACGATAGTGGTAGATCGGTAAGAGACATCATAGGTCGCACCATATCTAATAAAGTACGGTTATGACGTTCGGACACACCATTATGCTGTGGTGTTCCAGGTGACGTGAGTAGTGAAACTATTTCACATTGTTTTAACTGAAGACCAAACTCATAACTCAAATACTCTTCTCCATGATCAGATCGTAGAAACTTTATTTTCTTGTTACGATGATTTTCCACTTCACTCTGAAATTCTTTGAACTTTTCAAATGTTTCAGACTTATGTTTCATCAAGTAGATATACTCATATATGCTCAAATCATCTGTGAAGATCAGAAAATAATGATACCTGTCGCGAGTCTCAATATTCATCGGACCACATACATCAGTATGTATGATTTCCAACAAATTTGTTGCTCGCTCCATTGTTTCGAAGAACGGAGTCTTAGTCATCTTGCCCATGAGGCATGGTTCGCAAGCATCAACTGATTCATAATCAAGTGATTCCAAAAGCCCATCAGCATGGAGTTTCTTCATGCGCTTTACACCAATATGACCTAAACAGCAGTGCCACAAATAAGTTGCACTATCATTATTAACTTTGCATCTTTTGGTTTCAATATTATGATTATGTGTATTACTACGATCGAGATCCAACGAACTATTTTCATTGGGTGTGTGACCATATAAGGTTTTATTCATGTAAACAGAACAACAATTTATTCTCTTACTTAAATGAATAACCGTATTACAATAAACATGATCAAATCATATTCATGCTTAACGCAAACACCAAATAACACTTATTCAGGTTCAACACTAATCCTGAAAGTATATGGAGTGTGCGATGATGATCATATCAATTTTGGAACCACTTCCAACACACATCATCACTTCACCCTTAACTAGTCTCTGTTTATTCTGCAACTCCCGTTTCGAGTTACTAATCTTAGCAACTGAACTAGTATCAAATACTGAGGGGTTGCTATAAACACTAGTAAAGTACACATCAATAACATGTATATCAAATATACTTATGTTCACTTTGCCATCCTTCTTATCTGCCAATCACTTGGGGTAGTTCCGCTTCCAGTGACCAGTCCCTTTGCAGTAGAAACACTTAGTCTCAGGCTTAGGACCAGACTTGGGCTTCTTCACTTGAGCAGCAACTTGCTTGCTGTTCTTCTTGAAGTTCCCCTTCTTCCCTTTGCCCTTTTCTTGAAACTAGTGGTCTTGTCAACCATCAACACTTGATGTTTTTCTTGATTTCTACCTTCGTCGATTTCAGCATCACGAAGAGCTTGGGAATCGTTTCCGTTATCCCTTGCATATTATAGTTCATCACGAAGTTCTACTAACTTGGTGATGGTGACTAGAGAATTCTGTCAATCACTATCTTATCTGGAAGATTAACTCCCACTTGATTCAAGCGATTGTAGTACCCAGACAATCTGAGCACATGCTCACTAGTTGAGCGATTCTCCTCCATCTTTTAGCTATAGAACTTGTTGGAGACTTCATATCTCTCAACTCGGGTATTTGCTTGAAATATTAACTTCAACTCCTGGAACATCTCATATGGTCCATGACGTTCAAAACATCTTTGAAGTCCCGATTCTAAGCCATTAAGCATGGTGCACTAAACTATCAAGTAGTCATCATATTGAGCTAGCCAAACGTTCATAACGTCTGCATCTGCTCCTGCAATAGGTCTGTCACCTAGCGGTGCATCAAGAACATAATTCTTCTGTGCAGCAATGAGGATAAACCTCAGATCACGGATCCAATCTGCATCATTGCTACTAACATCTTTCAACACAATTTTCTCTAGGAACATATCAAAATAAACACAGGGAAGCAACAACGCGAGCTATTGATCTACAACATAATTTGCAAAATACTACCAGGACTAAGTTCATGATAAATTTAAGTTCAATTTAATCATATTACTTAAGAACTCCCACTTAGATAGACATCCCTCTAATCCTCTAAGTGATTACGTGATCCAAATCAACTAAACCATGTCCGATCATCACGTGAGATGGAGTAGTTTCATTGGTGAACATCACTATGTTGATCATATCTACTATATGATTCACGCTCGACCTTTCGGTCTCCGTGTTCCGAGGCCATATCTGTATATGCTTGGCTCGTCAAGTATAACCTGAGTATTCCGCGTGTGCAACTGTTTTGCACCCGTTGTATTTAAACGTAGAGCCTATCACACCCGATCATCACGTGGTGTCTCAGCACGAAGAACTTTCGCAACGGTGCATACTCGGGGAGAACACTTCTTGATAATTAGTGAGAGATCATCTTATAATGCTACCGTCAATCAAAGCAAGATAAGATGCATAAAAGATAAACATCACATGCAATCAATATAAGTGATATGATATGGCCATCATCATCTTGTGCTTGTGATCTCCATCTTTGAAGCACCATCGTGATCACCATCGTCACCGGCGCGACACCTTGATCTCCATCGTAGCATCGTTGTCGTCTCGCCAATCTTATGCTTCCACGACTATCGCTACCGCTTAGTGATAAAGTAAAGCATTACAGCGCGATTGCATTGCATACAATAAAGCGACAACCATATGGCTCCTGCCAGTTGCCGATAACTCGGTTACAAAACATGATCATCTCATACAATAAAATTTAGCATCATGTCTTGACCATATCACATTACAACATGCCCTGCAAAAACAAGTTAGATGTCCTCTACTTTGTTGTTGCAAGTTTTACGTGGATGCTACGGGCTTAAGCAAGAACCAATCTTACCTACGCATCAAAACCACAACGATAGTTTGTCAAGTTAGTGTTGTTTTAACCTTCGCAAGGACCGGGCGTAGCCACACTCGGTTCAACTAAAGTTGGAGAAACTGTCACCCGCTAGCCACCTTTGTGCAAAGCACGTCGGGAGAACCGGTCTCGCGTAAGCGTACGCGTAATGTCGGTCCGGCCGCTTTGTCCAACAATACCGCCGAACCAAAGTATGACATGCTGGTAAGTAGTATGACTTATATCGCCCACAACTCACTTGTGTTCTACTCGTGCATATAACATCAACATATAAAACCTAGGCTCTGATACCACTGTTGGGTTTCGTAGTAATTTCAAAAAAAATTCCTATGCACACGCAAGATCATGGTGATGCATAGCAACGAGAGGGGGGAGTGTGATCTACGTACCCTTGTAGATCGACAACGGAAGCGTTAACTTGGTTGATGTAGTCGTACGTCTCCACGGCTCGACCGATCAAGCACCGAAACTATGGCACCTCCGAGTTCTAGCACACGTTCAGCTCGATGACGATCCCCGGACTCCGATCCAGCAAAGTGTCGGGGAAGAGTTCCGTTAGCACGACGGCGTGGTGACGATCGTGATGTACTACCGTCGCAGGGCTTCGCCTAAGCACTGCTACAATATTATCGAGGACTATGGTGGAAGGGGGCACCGCACACGGCTAAGAATATGATCACGTGGATCAACTTGTGTCTAGGGGTGCCCCCCTGCCCCCGTATATAAAGGAGCAAGGGGAGGAGGCCGGCCGACCCCTATAGGCGCGCCAGGAGGAGTCCTCCTCCTACTAGGAGGGGGAAATAAGTGGGGAGGGAGAGGGAAAGGGGGGCGCCGCCCCCCCTCTCCTAGTCCAATTCGGACCAAGGGGGAGGAGGCGCGCGGCCCACCTCTGGCAGCCACTCTCTCTCTCCAGTAAGGCCCATATGGCCCATTACTTCTCCCGGGGGGGTTCCGGTAACCCTCCGGCTCTCCGGTTTTCTCCGAAATCACCCGGAACACTTTCGGTGTCCGAATATAGCCGTCCAATATATAAATATTTATGTCTCGACCATTTCGAGACTCCTCGTCATGTCCGTGATCACATCCGGGACTCCGAACTAACTTCGGTACATCAAAACTCATAAACTCATAATATAGCTGTCATCGAAACCTTAAGCGTGCGGACCCTACGGGTTCGAGAACAATGTAGACATGACCGAGACACATCTCCGGTCAATAACCAATAGCGGAACCTGGATGCTCATATTGGCTCCTACATATTCTACGAAGATCTTTTATCGGTCAGACCGCATAACAACATACGTTGTTCCCTTTGTCATCGGTATGTTACTTGCCCGAGATTCGATCGTCGGTATCCTATACCTAGTTCAATCTCGTTACCGGCAAGTCTCTTTACTCGTTCTGTAATACATCATCCCGCAACTAACTCATTGGTTGCAATGCTTGCAAGGCTTAAGTGATGTGCATTACCGAGAGGGCCCAAAGATACCTCTCCGACAATCGGAGTGACAAATCCTAATGTCGAAATACGCCAACCCAACATGTACCTTTGGAGACACCTGCAGAGCTCCTTTATAATCACCCATTTACGTTGTGACGTTTGGTAGCACACAAAGTGTTCCTCCGGCAAACGGGAGTTGCATAATCTCATAGTCATAGGAACATGTATAAGTCATGAAGAAAGCAATAGCAACATACTAAACGATCGGGTGCTAAGCTAATGGAATGGGTCATGTCAATCAGATCATTCACCTAATGATGTGATCCCGTTAATCAAATAACAACTCTTTGTCCATGGTTAGGAAACATAACCATCTTTGATTAACGAGCTAGTCAAGTAGAGGCATACTAGTGACACTCTGTTTGTCTATGTATTCACACATGTATTATGTTTCCGGTTAATACAATTCTAGCATGAATAATAAACATTTATCATGATATAAGGAAATAAATAATAACTTTATTATTGCCTCTAGGGCATATTTCCTTCAATGACGTCCTCGCCTTCTTGATCCAGCAAGAGGAGCGAAGTAGTAGATGAGTTCCGGCAGCACGACAGTGTGGTGGCGGTGGTGATAAAATATTTCCGCGGAGCTTCGCCAAGCACAACGGATTTAGAGCGAGGATGAACTAGAGGGAGGAGATTAGAACCACACTGGGCTTCTAATTATGAGGATTAGAGGTAGTTAGGGCTAGCTCTAATTAGTCTACTAGGACCAACTAGAGGAGGCTCAAAAACTTGTGTTATAGGGGTTAGCCCTGCTCCTCTATTTATATGTTGATCTCTGGAGTCATTACTTGGGGAGAGGGCCTCCCCAAAGTCTTGGAACGTAAGGAAGAGTCCTTCTCGGATTCCAGTACCAGACGCCACGGTCCTCGGTGTCTGGCCCAGATGCCATGGTCCTCGGCGTTTGGCCCAGGGCTAGACGCCAGGGTCCCTAGCATCTGGTCCCGACCTCCACAAAACTTCCTTTTGCACTGACCTAAAGCCCTGTGGGCCTTACCCCCTGGCCCAACCATATCATCCTATATATCAATCTTTACCTCCGAACCATTCCATAGCTCCTCGTCATGTCTGTGATCTCATCCGGGACTCCGAACAACATCCGGTCACCAACATACATAACTCGTATAATACTATATCGTCAACGGACGTTAAGCATGCGGACCCTGCGGGTTCGAGAATGATGTAGACATGACCGAGATGCTTCTCCGGTCAATAACCAATAGCGGGACCTGGATGCTCATATTGGTTCCTATGTATTCTATGAAGATCTTTATTGGTCGAACCTTTATGACAACATATGTAGTTCCCTTTGTCCGTCGGTATGTTACTTGCCCGAGATTTGATCGTCGGTATATCCATACCTAGTTCAACCTTGTTACTGGCAAGTCTCTTTACTCGTTCTGTAATACATCATATTGTAAGTAACTCCTTAGTCACTTTTCTTGCAAGCTTCTTGTGATGTTGTATTACCGAGAGGGCCTAGAGATACCTCTTCGTCATACGGAGTGACAAATCCCAGTCTTGATTCACGCCAACTCAATAGACACCTTCGGAGATACCTGTAGAGCACCTTTGTGATCACCCAATTACAAAGTGACGTTTGATAGCACACAAGGTATTCCTCCGGTATCTGGGAGTTGCGTGATCTCATGGTCGAAGGAATATGTATTTGACATTAAGAAAGCAGTAGCAAAAACTAAATGATCATATGCTATGCTAACGGGTGGGTCTTGTCCATCACATCATTCTTCTAATGATGTGATCCCGTTATCAAGTGACAACACATGTCTGTGGTTAGGAAACCTTAACCATCTTTTGATTAACGAGCTAGTCTAGTAGAGGCTTACTAGGGACTTAGTATTTGTTTATGTATTCACATATGTATTTAAGTTTCCGATCACTACAATTATAGCATGAATAATAAACCTTTATCATGATTAAGGAAATACTCCCTCCGGTCCTTTTTACTCTGCACATTGGTTTTGCCAAAAGTCAAACTTTGCTAAGTTTGACCAAATTTATATTAAAAATTATTAGTATCTATAATATCTAATAAATATAATATGAAAATATATTTCAAGATGAATCTAATGATATTAGTGTTGTTATGTGAATGTCTATAATTTTTTATATAAACTTGGTCAAAGTTGGATGAGATTGACTTCGGACAAACCTAATATGCAGAGTAAAAAGGACCGGAGGGAGTATAATAATAACCACTTTATTATTGCCTCTAGGGCACATTTCCAATAGTATCCCACTTGCACTAGAGTCAATAATCTAGATTACATAGTAACGAATCTAACACCCACGGAGTCTTGGTGCTGATCATGTTTTGCCCGCGGAAGAGGTTTAGTCAACGGGTCTGCCACATTCAGATCCGTATGTACTTTGCAAATTTCTACGTCTCCATCCTTGACCTTTTCACGAATGGAGTTGAAGTGTCGCTTGATGTGTTTGGTTCTCTAGTGAAACCTGGACTCCTTGGCTAAGGAAATTGCTCCAGTGTTGTCACAAAAGATTGACATTGGACCCGATGCACTGGGTATTACACCCAGATCGGATATGAACTCTTTCATCCAGACTCCTTCATGCGCTGCTTCTGAAGCAGCTATGTAGTCCACTTCACATGTAGATCCCGCCACGACGCTCTGCTTAGAACTGCACCAACTGACAACTCCACCATTCAATATAATTGTGTATCTGGTTTGCGACTTAGAGTCATCCGGATCTGTGTCGAAGCTAGCATCGACGTAACCCTTTACGACGAGCTCTTCGTCACCTCCATAAACGAGAAACATATCCTTGGTCCTTTTTAGGTACTTCAGGATATTCTTGATCGTTGTCCAGTGATCCACTCCTGGATTACTTTGGTACCTCCCTACCAAACCTATGGCAAGTCACCCATCAAGTCTGGTACACAGCATGGCATACATTATAGAACCTATGGCTCATGCATAGGGAATGACTTTCATTCTCTCTCTATCTTCTGTTGTGGTTGGACTTTGAGTCTAACTCAATTTCACACCTTGCAACACAGGCAAGAACCCTTTCTTTGACTAGTCCATTTTGAACTTCTCCAGAACTTTGTCAAGGTATGTGCTTTGTGAAAGTCCTATTAAGCGTCTCGATCTATCCCTATAGATCTTGATACCCTATAGATCTTCACAAGCAAAAAACAACAACTAACATTGGGACTATGTCAATAGGTTAGTCCCAAAAAATGATATAAAAGTTGCTATAAAATGATTGTAAAACATCCAAGAATGATAATATAACAGCATGGAACAATAAAAAATTATAGATACGTTGGAGACATATCAAACATAAGAAGAAATTGTTGGTAGGGTACGAAACCACCTCGAAGCTATTCTTCCTGATCGATCGTGTTTGTACTAAAATAACACCAAGTTATCCTTCCCGATTGATCTATCAAGAGTTCATACTAAAATAACACCAAGTTATCCTTTCCGATCGATCTATCAAGAGTTCGTACTAAGATAAAACCAAATAATTTCATATTCATAGTACTCAATCCAACACAAAGAACCTCAAAGAGTGCCCCAAGATTTCTACCGAAGAAACAAAGACGAGAACATGCATTAGCCCCTATGCATAGATTACCCCAATGTCACCTCGGGAATCCGCGAGTTCAGTGCCAAAACACATATCAAGTGAATAATATGGTACCCCATTCTCACCATGGGTATACATATCAAGACATACATAAAGTGTTCTCAAATCCATAATAGTATTCAATCCGATAAGAACAAAATCTCAAAGGGAAAACTCAATTCACAACAAGATAGAGAGGGGAAAACACCATATGATCCAACTATATTAACAAAGCCCTAATACATCTCCAACGTATCTATAATTTTTGCGTGTTCCCTGCTGTTATATTGTCATTCTTGGATGTTTTACAATCATTTTATAGCAACTTTATATCATTTTTGGGGACTAACCTATTGACATAGTGCCAATTGTTGTTTTTTACTTCACGGAATATCAGTACCAAATTGAGTCCAAACGCAGCAAAACTTTTTGGAGAATTTTTCTGGACCAAAAGACACTTGTTGGGCCAAAGAAGTACCAGAGGGGGGCTCCGAGGGGAGCACAACCCATCTGGGTGCGCCCTGGTGGATTGTGCCCACCTCGGCCGCCTCCCGCACCGCCTCTTTGCTCTATAAATACCCCGAAAATCCAAAAACCCTAGGGGAGTTGATGAAACACAATTCCAGCCACCGCAAGTTCCAGAACCACCAGATCCAATCTAGACACCATCACAGATGGGTTCATCGTCCTCATTGGTGCCTCTCTGATGATGCGTGAGCAGTTCATTGTAGACCTACGGGTCTGTAGGCAGTATCTAGATGGCTTCCTCTCTCTCTTTTGATTCTCAATACAATGGTCTCTTGGAGATCTATTTGATGTAACTCTTTTTGCAGTGTGTTTGTTGGGATCTGATGAACTTTGAGTTTATGATTAGATCTATTTATCCATGAAATTTATTTGAGTTTCTTTGATCTCTTATATGCATGATTACTTATAGCCTCATATTTCTTCTTCGAATCTTTGGTTTAGTTAGGCCAACTAGATCGATTTTTCTTGCCATGGGAAGAGGTGCTTTGTGATGGTTTCGGTCGTGCGGTGTTCTTTCCCAGTGATAGAAGGGGCAGCAATACACGTATTGACCATTGCCATTAAGGATGACAAGATGGGGTCTATTCCTACATAAATAGATCTTACATCATTTCATCATTCTTATTGCATTACTTCGTTTTTTCGTGAACTTAATACACTAGATGCATGTGTTGGGGAACGTAGTAATTTCAAAAAAATTCCTACGCACACACAAGAGCATGGTGATGCATAGCAACGAGAGGGGAGAGTGTGATCTACGTACCCTTGTAGATCGACAACGGAAGCGTTAACTTGGTTGATGTAGTCGTACATCTTCACGGCCCGACCGATCAAGCACCGAAACTACGGCACCTCCGAGTTCTAGCACACGTTCAGCTCGATGACGATCCCCGAACTCCGATCCAGCAAAGTGTCGGGGAAGAGTTTCGTCAGCACGATGGCATGGTGACGATCTTGATGTACTACTGTCGCAGGGCTTCGCCTAAGCACCGCTACAATATTATCGAGGACTATGGTGGAAGGGGGCACCGCACACGGCTATGAATATGATCACGTGGATCAACTTATGTCCTTAGGGGTGCCCCTTGCCTCCGTATATAAAGGTTCAAAGGGGGGGCGGCCAAGAGGAGGCGCGCCAGGAGGAGTCCTACTTCCCCCTTTCCTAGTTGGAATAGGATTCGCGGAGGGGGGGAAAGAGGAGAGAGAGGAGGAAGGGGGGCCGGCCCCCTCTCCTTGTCCTATTCGGACCAATGGGGGGAGGGGCGCGCGGCCCATCTCTGGCCACCTCTCCTCTCTTCCACTAAGGCCCACTAAGGCCCATATACCTCCGGGGGGGGGGGGGGGGTTCCGGTAACCTCCCGGTAATCCGGTAAAATCTCGATTTCACCTGGAACACTTCCGATATCCAAACATAGGCTTCCAATATATCAATCTTTATGTCTCGACCCTTTCGAGACTCCTCGTCATGTCCGTGATCACATCTGGGACTCTGAACAACCTTCGGTACATCAAAACGCATAAACTCATAATATAACTGTCATCGAAACCTTAAGCGTGCGGACCCTACGGGTTCGAGAACAATGTAGACATGACCGAGACACGTCTCCGGTCAATAACCAATAGCGGGACCTGGATGCCCATATTGGTTCCTACATATTCTATGAAGATCTTTTATCGATCAGACCGCATAACAACATACGTTGTTCCCTTTGTCATCGGTATGTTACTTGCCCGAGATTCGATCGTCGGTATCCTATACCTAGTTCAATCTCGTTACCGGCAAGTCTCTTTACTTGTTCTGTAATACATCATTCCGCAACTAACTCATTAGTTGCAATGCTTGCAAGGCTTAAGTGATGTGCATTACCGAGAGGGCCCAGAGATACCTCTCCGACAATCGGAGTGACAAATCCTAATCTCGAAATACGCCAACCCAACATGTACCTTTGGAGACACCTGTAGAGCTCCTTTATAATCACCCAGTTACGTTGTGACGTTTGGTAGCACACAAAGTGTTCCTCTGGCAAACGGGAGTTGCATAATCTCATAGTCATAGGAACATGTATAAGTCATGAAGAAAGCAATAGCAACATACTAAACGATCGGGTGCTAAGCTAATGGAATGGGTCATGTCAATCAGATCATTCAACTAATGATGTGATCCCGTTAATCAAATAAAAACTCTTTGTCCATGGTTAGGAAACTTAACCATCTTTAATTAACGAGCTAGTCAAGTAGAGGCATACTAGTGACACTCTGTTTGTCTATGTATTCACACATGTATTATGTTTCCGGTTAATACAATTCTAGCATGAATAATAAACTTTTATCATGATATAAGGAAATAAATAATAACTTTATTATTGCCTCTAGGGCATATTTCCTTCAGCATGCTGGATAGGGGTCGATGTGTGGAGTAATAGTAGTAGATGCAGGCAGGAGTCGGTCTACTAATCTTGGACGTGATGCCTATATAATGATCATTGCCCGGATATCGTCATAATTATTTGAAGTTATATCAATTGCAAAACGGTAATTTGTTTACCCGCCGTATGCTATTTTTCTCGAGAGAAGCCACTGGTGAAATCTGCGGCCCCGGGGTCTATTCTTTATCATATTTGCTTTGAGATCTATTTTTATTTGCTTTTGCGTTCAGATCTATTATTCTAAAACCCCAAAAATACCTTGCTGCACTTTTTCTTTCTTTATTTTATTTTTTTCATTGCGAGATCTATTTATCCAAAATCATACAAACCAATCTATCTTTTACCCGAGGGGGATTGACAACCCCTCTCACGCGTAGGGTTGCAAGTATTTGTTCTTTGTGTGCAGGTACCGTTTACATAGTTTTGCTTGGTTCTCCTACTGGTTCGATAACCTTGGTTTCATAACTGAGGGAAATACCTACCGTACCTATATTGCATCATCCCTTCCTCTTCGGGGAAACACTGACGCAGACACGAGCCATCAAGCCCGCGATACATCAAGATCGTGACATCACAAGAACAAGAGAGAGAGAGAGAGATTAAACACATAGTGTCATGGATCTAAGACTGACAGTAGAATGGGGGGTAGGTATGAGGAGGCAGGGTCCTAGCTATGGCGAAGTTGTACACACGAGTTTTACGAGTTCAGGCCCTTCGCGGAGGAAGTAACAACCCTACATCTCGGTGCCCTGAGGCGGTCGACTGGATTACGTATGTGTGTGTGTGTGTGTTTACAGAGGGTGCAAACCCTTGTCTCAGTGGAGGGGGGTGGCTTATATAGAGTGCGCCAGGACCCCAGCCAGCCCACGTTACAAGGGGTTTAAGGTACATAAAGAGGTGGCGTTACTGGTAACGCTAGCCTTAAATGACTTAATGGCCTTAAAGATTACAGGGTGGACGCTTGCCCGTTGCTGTTCTAGAAGACTCCTGGTCTTCAAACAGGTCGAATGGATTCTTGCATGGTCGAATGATCGAGTGGTCGAGTGACCCAAAGAAGGAGGGGTCTTCGAGTGACTCGTAGGTCGAGTGGATTGCACTCGACACCTTTGTTGGACCCTCCCTGTTGTCTCTTGAGCTTCTTTGCTTCTAAGACAGTGACCTTGGATAGGACGTATAGGTCAAGCCTATTACCCTACCCCAGGTCTATGTCCTCATCATTAGCCCCCGAATGGATTGAGGTCTGAGTGAAAAGAAAGTTGAAGTTGATCTTGCTTCGATCAGAACGTTTATCAACTTTTTATCTCTGAACGGAAGTCAATGTTGGAACTTCGGCTTTGTTTCAGTCGCCTTGATCGATTCAGAAATTGTCAATTGGTTTTATAACGTCACCCGTCGAGTGTTGTCTTTGACGTGGAATCTTTGGCGTGATTGTTACGGCAGATCCCGGATTTCGCGGGATTCGAAAATTCAGGGGAAGCGCGCCGGGCGGAGCGCACCGTGGCGAGCGGAGTGGATAAACAGGAACGTTTCGATTTCCATGCCACCTTTTTTGCCACGTATCCCGTGTGCAACTGTTGGGGGATTTGACAGGATCACCCGGGCCCATGCGTCAGCACTCGGAAGTGGGCCTTTAAAAGCGACGAGGCCGAGGCGTTTGCACTGTGCGCGTCCATTCTCCTTCTTCCTCCTCTTGTTATCCCACCACATCCGGCTTCTCCACTCTTGACGCCGCCGCTCCACCGCCATGGGGAAGGAAAACACGGCGGTGCTAGAACGCGCGAAGAAGGCGACGGGGGCGGCGAAAAGCAAGAAGACAAATCGGGGATCTTTGTCGCGCTCGGGGCTGCCGTCAGGTTGGATCCAGGGTGATTGGATCCGATCTTCGATTTGGCAGGAAGATTTGGATGAGCTGGCTGAGTCCGGATTGATCATCCACAAAGCTTCCCGGATGCCAGAGGGGGAGATGGAACCGCAGCCGCGGCCGGGTGAGTGTGTTCTGCTAGCCACCCATGTCGACTATGGTTTCTCGCTTCATCGCACCCTTTTTCCGGGGTTTATTGAATTTCTTCGGGGCCCAACTCCATCATTTTACTCCCAACACCATCACATATCTTGCCGCGTTTGTGTCCATGTGTGAGAATTTCTTGGGGTGTCGACCGCACTGGGGTCTTTTCAAGCATATTTTCACCATCCGATCCCAGACGGTGAAGAAAGCAAATTCGAATGACAAGAAAACCCATGTTATCCAGATGTGTGGGGGTTTGGGTATCTAGAAGAGGAAGAGAAGTTATTTTCCTTCGACGACTCTTCCTGAGTCGGCCAGAGGCTGGCAGTCGACATGGTTCTACTGCAAGGATATCACGACTCCAGGCTAGTCGACTGGACTTCCTCCTTTTTCTTTCGACCGTGTTCAGACTCCTTCCTCGTTGAAAGTGACTGCCGCGGAGAAGGCGGAGACAGGCATGCTGGTCGAGAGGGTGGTCCAGCTGATCAACCAAGGCTTCACTGGCATGGATTTGTTGGAGGTGTTCCTCAGTCGGTGCATTCAACCGCTCCAGGCCCGTGACCACTCCATGTGGATGTATTCCGGCGCTGGCGACACTGCTCGGGTTCATCCAGAGGAGGTGCCGGCCAAAACAGTGGCCCAATGACTAGCGAGCATCAACAGAAACAAGGACAACCCCAGGGGCACCAGGAGAGTCGACTCTTTCAGCAACAGCAACCAGCCAGATAAGGTTTGGCCGATATGATCAATTGCATTTGGATGCGTTTTCCGACTATTTGTTAATCTGACTGATTTCCACTCGACTTCTTGTCTTGTAGATTTACACAGAGATGTACTCAATGCCCAATGGTGAACAAGCTTTGGAACAGGACCATGAGGGCGAGGGCAGCGCGGAGGAGAGTGGTGAATGGGAGTCACCAGACGACGATGATGAAGATGAGAGCGATGAGTCAGACGACGAGGAGGTAGTCGACTCACCGCCTCGTTCAGAACGTCGATCCAAGCAACACCATGATCCCGTGGGCAGGCACGGTAAGGCTGTGGCCTCGAGCGTTCCATCTCAAAAGCGCGCTCGGTCTTCGACTCCAGAGCTGGCTGAGAAAGTCACCAAGCAGCCCAGGACCAATCCCTCGAATGCCCGGAAGACCTTGCCTAAGATCAAGATGGATGTTCTTGTTGCTTCTGGGTAAACGTTCTTCCCGTGTTTCTTTGCTTCGACTGATTCCCCTGTCCTCACCGAGTGGATGATGAACTTTTCTAGCCCGGCCTTTGCCGCGACTGATATGGATATCGACAAGGTACCAGATGACGAGGAAACCGATGATGCAGCTACCTCCAAAGCCAGTAAGTCTGCCCGACTCAAATTTATTTGGTCGACTGGGCTGTTCGTTAGTTGTCTCTCTGATTTTTCTTGTTTACTACAGCTCCATGAGATGTTGTTGTGTTTCCGTACGATGAAGAAGAAGTGCCTCTGAGGGAAAGGAGGAGGAGGGACCACGAACTAAGCAGGAAAGCGCCTGAGGTTCAGGTTTCTCAGTCGACATTGATGCCTGGGACGACGGTCGAGCGATCCGCAGATCCGGCTCGCACCAACGTCACTTTAGCTATCCCGCTGTCGACTGACTGTCCATCAGGGTCAACTGCTCAGACCCCTGTTGCTCCAGTACAACTCCACGCATCAGACCCAGCGGGTGCTTAGACTGCTCTTCCATCATCGCTTTTCACTACGTACCAAACTCCAAACGACCCACCGAGTGCCGCCAAGGAAGCTCTTCTTCAGTTGAATCTTGTGATGGGACAGATGAAAGTGGTGCACGAGGCCAGTCAGGTGGCCTTCAACGCCGACGCTGCTCTGCAGACCAATGTCCAGGTTAGTTGATTTCCGACTGATCTTACTTCTCATCCACCCACTGGGGTTTGTCTGCCCTAAAGTTGTATAGGTATTCCACTTGAGTCGACTTGGATTGAGTCGATTGAATTTTTGAACTAGTGGGGGCACTCTGAGTGCACCCACTGGGTGTAGTCCCCGAGACCATAGTTGACTGCGGGCAGTCGACTATGGTCTGAGAATCTGAATTTTCTCACTCGGCTTGGGCGGGTCATGCCGAGTGAAAATCTGAACCAGTGGGGGCACGCTAAGTGCACCCACTGGGTGTAGTCCTCGAGACCGTGGTGGACTGCGGGCAGTCGACTATGGTCTGAGAACAACTGTCTTCGCTTCTTTCTCTCTTTTTTGACTCGAGCTGGGTAGACCATGCGGAGTGTTGAATCCAACCAGGCGGGGCACGCTAAGTGCACCCACTGGGTGTAGTCCCCGAGACTACCATTGAATGTTTGATTCGGCGGTAGTCTTAGAGTAACTTTCACTATGATGCTCTTTTGTTTCTGTCGACTGATATGCCTTATATATTGACTGCACAAATCTTGTGATCTTAGGGCTCAACTTTCTACACTAAACAAGCAGCAAATCAGCCTCAAACTTGATCTGGAACTGGCCAATAAGAATCTCAAAACTGCTCGTGACAAAGTAGCTGCCATGGGAGGTAACCAATCATCAACTGTCCATCTTACGACTGGCACTTTTCCTTTCCATTTTTATGAACCGAGTGATTCCACTCGAGCAGATGTACGTAGTAAAAACCGTCAACTCCAAGCTCGTCTAAAGAATGTTATTTCTTTAGAGAAAATGAAGCAGGCTCTGGAGAAGAAGGATCTGGATCTTGCTGCCGTGCAGAAGGAGGCGCGAGAGAAAACAGCACTTGCTGACAAGAAGCTTGCTTCAGTCGGCAAGTCAGAAGAAGAGAACTCCAAACTAAAGACTGCTGTCTCCGATGCCAATCGGGAGGTCGAGCGACTGAAGAAAGACAAGGACAAGCTGTCTGACGAGATTGGGAGCCTCAAAGCCAAGAAGGGCGAGTTGGAGTCTTATCTTGTGATGCCCCCGATTCAATCGTACACTAATCATACACGCAAATGTGTACAATCAAGATTAGGGGCTCACGGGAAGATATCACAACACAACTCTAGACACAAATTAAAATAATACAAGCTTTATATTACAAGCCAGGGGCCTCGAGGGCTCGAATACACAAGAGTCAGCGGAAGCAACAATATCTGAGTACAGACATGAGTTAAACAAGTTTGCCTTAAGATGGCTAGCACAAAAGCAACAACGATCGAAAAGGCAAGGCCTCCTGCATGGGAGCCTCCTAACTAATCCAGGTCGTCAGCGGCCGTCATGTAGTAGTAGGCACCCTCGGGGTAGTAGTAGTCATCATGGTGTCGTCTGGCTCCTGGGATCCGTCATCTGATCGCAACAAACGGGTATAGGGGAAAAGGAGGTAGCAAAGAAACCGTGAGTAATCATCCAAAGTACTCGCGAGACTTACATCAGATCTAAACTAAGTATGCATCTGTATCAAAGGAAATGGGATGCATCTGTGGACTAAACTGTGGAATGCCAGAAGAGAAGGGGAAAGCCTAGCCTATCGAAGACTAGCATCTTCAAGCATCTTGCAGCATTTAGAAGAGTACATATCAACATAATGTAAAGTAGTAGTGTTAACAACCTCGGCCAGAGATCCTTTCTCGACTCCCTGCGAGAAAGCAATCCCAGAGACATACTATCCATTTCTCATCACAAGTATCCAATACTAGTTGTATCGATCGGGATACAACTCCAAGTGTCCATTACCATAGGACAGGCTATCGATAGATGTTTTCTTCCCTACAGGGGTGCACCAACTTACCCACCATGCTTGATTAACTCCGCCCGGGCACACTTTCCTGGGTCATGCCCAGCCTCGGCCAAACAATACACCGCAACCCGACCTAGGCTTAATAGAGAGGTCAGCACGTCGGACTAAACCTATGCCCCCAGGGGTCTTGGGCCATTGCCCCGGGAACTCCTGCACGTTGCGTGGGCGGCCGGTGAGCAGACCTAGCTACCTCCTTAAAAAGCAGGAGCTTACCAGTCCAACCCGGCGCGCGCCGCTCAGTCGCTGACGTCTAATAATCTTCGGCTGATGCATACGGCACAGAACGCCCATACAATGCCCACGTGATGGTTAGTGCTATCAGGCCAGAGGCCCCTCGGATCAAATATCCAAACCGTTAGTGCGTTGGCAGTGCGGTCACGAGCAAAGACCCACGAAAGATGTGACCCCGTCACCCCGTCTCGAGTACTTACGGCAAGGGCTAAGAATGCCCGGCCACGCCTCGTAATTATCTCGCGGGCACCCTCAACCCGTCTCCACATCACTCGCGGGTACCCCTCAGGGTCAACCCGTCTCCACATCACTCGCGGGTACCCCTCAGGGTCAACCCGCCTTTTCAAGTAACAGTTGTAAAGTCCAAGTATCCGTGTGTCCAAACATCAAGGGGAAAACCCGAGGAATCACCCCCGGTGAATTCCACTCGATGTAATCATCAAGGTGAACGTAAGAGGATCCACCCTCGAGGTTCACACTTGAGGGGTTGCACGACAGAGGTGTATCGGAAGTGGTTAAGGAGGAAATCACCCTCGATGACCACGACCGAATAGCTACGCTACAGAGATCTCATCAGGAGTGATGTATGAGGTTCCACCCTCGGCACTCGATGGTAACTCTGCAGAGTCGTACAACTAGTGGGGGTGATGTGCGGTGTCGGGGCCTGGACGTCGATCACGTTGATCGAGTCATCAAACATAAAGCGGGGCAACTGGGACAAGGTGGGGGTCACTGATGGATCTCTAACCAACCTATGCTAAGTAGTTTAGAATAAGCAAGTAAGGTATGAAAGCAGGTAACAAAAACAGGCTATGCATCAGAGTAGGATCATACATAAAGCAGTAGCAGTTCTAATGCAAGCATGAGATGGAAAGAAATGGGCGATATCGGAATGCTCAAGGGGGGTTTGCTTGCCTGGAAGCTCTGTTGAAAAGGAAGAAGTGTCGTCGTCGACGTAGTTGATCCCAGGGGCAGCATCGGTCTCGGGGTCTACCGAAAAGAAGAGGGGGAAGAAACAATAAATATAAAGCAAACAAAGCATCACAAAGCATAACATGGCAATATGTTGTGCTGGGGTGTGACCTAACGTATGGCTACACGATATAGGTGAAGGGGGAATTCAACTGGGAATGGATTCCCGGTTCCGGACCTATGTCTACAGATGACCGGAGGGGAACGTTCCATGTTCAGATAGTTAGAGACATCTGACAGGTAAACGGACCACGTATCCCGATTCGTTGGATTTTTCTCAGCAACTTTCATATAGAAAACATTTTCATCTGAGCTAAGGTTTAATTTCTATGATTTTCTAAAGTTTTAGTGGTTTTCTGAAATTATTTAAATTAACAGAATAGGAATATGACGTCAGCATGACATGGAGATGACATCAGCAGTCAACAGTCGCACTGACCAGGTCAACCCTGACCAGTGGGTCCCACATGTCAGCGACTGTGGCACTAACAGTGGATTAAAATGACTAACAGTACTAGTTAGAGGTGTGGGCCCCATTAGTCAGTGACTATTTAGTTTAACTAATTATTTTTATTTATAAAAACATTTAATTAGCCTAATTAACAGAGGGGCCCACATGTCATGCACAGTAACTGCGTTGACCAGAGTCAATGTGGGCAACTGGGGCGCCGGACCCTCCTGGTAGCCTCACTGGGGTGGCCCCATAGAGCCACGTCGGCGCCAGGTCGGCACGACGGCCGGAGAAACACCGGCAAGCCTACCCGCGGTGGTGCGTCGCCGGAGTTTGCTGGAAAACCTGTACGGGGCACGGAAAGAGGTGCGGCTAGGCGCGTTCGAACGGCCACTTGACCGCGCGTCGAGTGGTGGTGGTGGCACCGCCGGACCTGGCCGGAAACGTCACCGACGACGAGGTTCGCGGTGGAGCGGGTACGGTCGACGGCAGAAAAGGAGCTACGAGCATCGGCTCTGGGCGTTGCTGGGCTCGCTCGAACGAGCGGAGCGAGCTGCGCCCACCTGTGGTGGCGGTGAGCCCGGAGGAGGCCCGTAGCGACGGCGACGAGCAGTGAGGGCGGTGGCCGGAATCGAACAAGGTAGGGGGCAACGCTGCGGGGCAAGAGGAGGTGCGTGTGTGCGCGCATTCGAGTCCTAGGAGCGCCAGGAGGTCGCCGCGGAGCTCGGGCATGCGTGAAAATGGCCCTAGCCTCGACGGCGGCGGGCGGGCGGCGGTGAGCTTTGTCCATGGCGGAGCTAGCAGCAGCAGCAGCAGATCGAGGGGGGGAGCGGAGGGGAAAGGAGGCTGAGCTCACCGGGAAGGCACACAGAGGCCCGGTGGGTGACTAGGAGCAGCAGTGGCGCAGATTCGGTGGCATTCGTCGGAGCCAAGGGCGAAGGCGAGGTCGTGGCGGTGCTGTGGGGCCGTCCCGGTCCGCGTGGCTTGGCGGGGAGGATAAGGAGGTCGAGGTAGAGCCTGGGGGCACGTCGGCGACGCGAAGGCTGGCCGGTGGCCTCGGTGGAGTGTTGTGAGCGACGACGGAGAGGCGCGGTCGAGGCGGATCTGGAGGGGAGAGAGGGAAAGAGAGCGAGTGGGAGAGTGAGGGGCAAAGTTGGGGGAACACTAGGGTTCGTCGGGGGCGGGGCGACCCAGTAGTCGCCGGTGAGCCGCCGGATGGCTGCCTCGTGGCCATCGGTAGCCATGGATGGCGCGCGCGCGTACACCCAGCCCCTAGTGAACAGAGGTAGGGGGCGACAGGGTTAGGTGGGCTGGGCTGCACTGTCGCATGGCTGGGCCAAGTGCACGGTGCAGCTTGGCCTTTTCTTTTTCCTTTTTTTATTTCTGTTTTTCTTTTACAGAAAGGGTTTTGTAATATTTGGGGTGCCAAAACGATTTTTATAAGATATGGGAATTGTCCACATAAATACAATGCAATGGTTGGCATTGCCACAAAAAGATTGTGAAGCTTTTGAAATAGTTTGCAATTTTTATAAATTAAAAAGGCATTTAATCTATTGTTTTAGCCACTGCTTTAATTGGTTTAGGCCATTTAAACACCTTGCAAAATGTTGGTTCACCACCAATATTAACAAATGATTATTTGCCACATGATGAACATTTTAGTTTTCATGTCTGATAAATATGGATTTTTGACTTCAGATTGGATTTGAATTTGAATTGTGATTTGGATAAAGTGAAGATTAGCAACAGTAGTGTGACGACATGGCACCATCAACAGGGATTACTGTAGCATGACACTGGGGGTGTTACAAATCTCCTCCACTACAAGAAATCTCGTCCCAAGATTTATGTGGGGAAGTAAAGAGTAACTTCGGGAGAACTAACCCTCATAGGGTTAATTATCTGAAGAACAATTCAGGGAATGAGGCAGAAGTATCTCTCGAGTTGAAACTTAATAAAACATCGAGAGCAAAGTATGAAGGTACAATAGGAAGTTTCAAGCGGATGGACAAACGATTGATACCTGAACCGAGTGTGAGAAAGGGGTTCAGAGCATCGGGAATAGATCATCTGTCGGAAGGTGTCTCGTGACATGATACGAAGCCAAGCGTGAGGAATAACCTTAGAAACAGGGGGTACAGGAGAGTCAGGTTTCGATCCTGTGGAACTGTGGGTTATGGCCGCACCATGTGGGTTAAAAGTAGGAAGGGTGCTGACATCTTGCACGGTTATGATAGCAAGGCATGTCAGAGGATAGTATGTCAGTTATGTCGGCAACAACGTTGGTACCAAGAGCGAGGGATGAAGAGAACCATTTTCCTTCTCGTTGAGCGAGGCGGACCAATATGCAAAGTTCTCATCTATCGGTGGCTACCAGAATGTCAACAACAATAGTAACATGGTCTTTACTGACAGAGTTGTACATTGAGGTGTTTACCTAAGCAGGCAATTATCTCTACTGAGATAAGTTAGTTTACCGGAAAGGTTAAACAAAAGAATGGAAAGGAAAATATGGTTAGTATATTAATTAGAACAATGGAAAGGAAAATGTGTTTAAACACAATTATCAGGAGTATATCCTTCCCAAGGACAAGCAGAGGATGATATCCATGACAGAATAGTAAGTAGATAACCAATTAGGTAAAGGGGTGAGGGAATTCATGATGTTACACGTATAATGGTGTTTGGATAAATGAACAAGAAACATTTAGCATTATGCTTCCAATGTTCTTGTTGATGTTTGAATACCACAATCATGCTTCGGGATAGCATTGACATGGTCATCAGGTAAAGGTCAGACCTTGGATTCACAATGGATCCATCGAGAATTTCTAGAACATATCATGTTATTTTATCAGGGAAAAGATGAGGAGGTGGCCGATGGGTTCAGTAGCAATCCATCGACATGTCAAAAAGGACGTATTCCCAAAATTAATATGATCAAGTTTGTGTTGGGGGGAAGACAAGAATATTGTTGATGCTGACACAAATCATCGAGAGGCAAGGATGGTATTTCTAGCCATGAATTCAATTGCCTTCTCTGAAGAAGCCAAAGTGTTGACGGTGATCAAGACAAATTTTGTCGAGAGACTCTATGAAGATGCCATTGAGCAGAAAAGGAAGGATGAAGTGAAAGGCTATGAGAACCACAGATTCGACACAAGCTCAAAGTCAAGCTTGTTGTTCGAGATGAAATGATAAGAGGAGGAAGATCAACGTAAGCTTAGCTCATCATCGGAAGTTGCTCCGGGCATAAGGACCAGGTAGCACAGTTAAAAGGTTGACATGATAAAAATATAGCCGATCAGGCTAGGAATGATGTGATGGGGTATAAAGCTTACCAGTATCACGTACTAGGTGTAATGCCAGAAGGTAAATCGGAGTAGAGGTTGGACGGGGGAAATGATTTGTAGATGATAAGAATTTTAATTTACCCAGTAATGGGATCAAGGAGGAAATATGGTCGGGACCATAACCGCAAGGGATCCAATTTACGATACCGGAACAATTATTCAAATGATTAAATATCCTTGCAAGAAGCTTTCATGAGAAGTTGCACACCGTGTCCATGGGCATGAACACAAAGGTTCAGGGTCGACTCCCACTTCTACAAAGCATAACCTTTCATTTTACTTCTCGCTCTTGATGAAGCTATATTATTGAAATTTTATCTGACGAAAAGCCAATAGAGTAAAACCCGCATAACTTTCAAGTTCACACAGATTAGGGAAGGCATAGGTTCAACCCATCGGGGCATCTTAGGAACATATATCATGAATTTCAATAATAAATAACACAATATCGGTAGTAGAGCATGCTTGAGAAAGCAGAGGATACAATCTACCAAAAGCATTATGTATCCGAGGAAAGGCTCACAAGCTTATTGAATATGAAGGACGTTGTCGGATAAAATCCAAAAAAGGGGTCTGATGGTCCACAAGGGATCTGATGTGAGCATCAGCACTCAACCAGAGGAAGAAAGAATGCAAGGAGATCAGATTATAGAAACAACTGACTAAC
The DNA here is from genome assembly GCF_056163025.1 of Triticum urartu. Classification (NCBI taxonomy): domain Eukaryota; kingdom Viridiplantae; phylum Streptophyta; class Magnoliopsida; order Poales; family Poaceae; genus Triticum; species Triticum urartu. Next base: position 427,957,699 of record NC_141876.1, read on the forward strand.
TCAAAGCTCAATTGCAAAGGAATTATGAATTCCAGGACAAGGGATCAGAAGCAATGCTCTGATTAGGGATGGATAGGTAGAATAGCCTTAGGGGTACAATCGACGACGATTTGATTGGTCGAGTTCCAGCACATGTTAAAATGACGTCTGAGCCGGAAGGACGAATTCTAGGATCTGATTGAGGATTGTGAGCATTCGCAACATATTGTATCAACAGACTCAAAATGATAAAGACAAAGGATGACAATAAGATTACTAGACTTATGGTATTAACCATAATGCAAGCAAGCAAGAAATTCAAGAACAATAGGCTGTGGAGGATTTTCACAAGAACGAATGGTATTACGAAGAATTTTGTGAAGTACATGAATCAACTGAGGATGAGCGGATACTCGATAGGTGCACAAAGTTATCCGTAGGGGTATTCAGGTGACAAGGAACTGCAAGGCAGTAAGCTCAGGGAATTTTCGGAACAACGGAGAGCAGTTCAGGGCATCTTGTAATAACAAGATCAATGGGATTGAATGTACGAATGGAAAGTGTAAGCAGTTATCAATAGGGATATAATAGTGGTAGGGAATTTGCAAAGGCGGTGGGTACGAGTGTCTCGGGAGAACATCGTAGAGTAACCTCGGAAACTTCTGGTGCAGCAGACGATCATTGGTAATAAGGTGCTCTCCGGGTGAAAGTGATCACGAGATCCTAATGTTAGATTTAGCAAAATTCATTTAACCCGAATAGAAGAGAGATCAGAGTCCCAGAGTATAGATGAGGAATAAAAGATCCTGATACCACCCAATGGCGACGTGGGCCCGTAAGACACACAACAAATGTTAGTAAAAGTTTTTCAGTGACTAGACTCAACTTCGGCCAAGGAGTTGGAAAGGGGGCTACCTACAGGTAGTTGGCTCTGATACCAACCTATGACGCCCCCAACTCAATCGTACACTAATCATACACGCAAATGTGTACGATCAAGATCAGGGACTCACGGGAAGATATCACAACACAACTCTAGAAACAAATTAAAATAATACAAGCTTTATATTACAAGCCAGGGGCCTCGAGAGCTCGAATACATAAGCTCGAATACACAAGAGTTAGCGGAAGCAACAATATCTGAATACATACATGAGTTAAACAAATTTGCCTTAAGATGGCTAGCACAAAAGCAACAATGATCGAAAAGGCAAGGCCTCCTGCTTGGGAGCCTCCTAACTAATCAAGGTCGTCAGCGGCCATCATGTAGTAGTAGGCACCCTCGGGGTAGTAGTAGTCATCAGTGGTGTCGTGTGGCTCCTGGGATCCGTCATCTGGTCACAACAAACAGGTATAGGGGAAAAGGAGGTAGCAAAGCAACCGTGAGTACTCATCCAAAGTACTCACAAGACTTACATCAGATCTAAACTAAGTATGCATCTGTATCAAAGGAAATGGGCTATATCTATGGACTAAACTGTGGAATGCCAGAAGAGAAGGGGAAAGCCTAGCCTATCGAAGACTAGCATCTTCAAGCATCTTGCAGCATTTAGAAGAGTACAGATCAACATAATGTAAAGTAGTAGTGTTATCAACCTCGGCCAGAGATCCTTTCTTGACTCCCTGCGAGAAAGCAATCCCAGAGCCATACTACCATTTCTCATCACAAGTATCTAGTTCTAGTTGTATCGATCGGGATACAACTCCAAGTGTCCGTTACCGTATGACAGGCTATCGATAGATGTTTTTCCCCGCAGGGGTGCACCAACTTACCCACCACGCTCGATTAACTCTGGCCAAACACACTTTCCTGGGTCATGCTCGGCCTCGGCCAAACAATACGCCACAACCCGACATAGGCTTAATAGAGAGGTCAGCATGCCGGACTAAACCTATGCCCCCAGGGGTCTTGGGCCATCGCCCCGGGAACTCCTACACATTGCGTGGCGGCCGGTGAGCAGACCTAGCTACGTCCTTAAAAAGGCAAGAGCTTACCAGTCCAACTCGGCGCATGCCGCTCAGTCGCTGACGTCTAATAAGCTTCGGCTGATGCATACGATGCAGAACGCCCATATAATGCCCACGTGATGGTTAGTGCTATCAGGCCAGAGGCCCCTCAGATCAAATATCCAAACCGTTAGTGCGTTGGCAGTGCGGTCACGAGCAGAGACTCACAAAAGATGTGACCCCGTCGCCCCGTCTCGAGTACTTGCGGCAAGGGCTAAGAATGCCCGGCCACGCCTCGTAATTATCTCGCGGGCACCCTCCAGGTCAACCCGTCTCCACATCACTCGCGGGTACCCCTCAGGGTTGACCCACCTTTTCAAGTAACAGTTGTAAAGTCCAAGTATCCGTGTGTCCAAACATCAAGGGGAAAACCCGAGGAATCACCCCCGGTGAATTCCACTCGATGTAATCATCAAGGTGAATGTAAGAGGATCCACCCTCAAGGTTCACACTTGAGGGGTTGCATGACAAAGCTGTATCAGAAGTGGTTAAGGAGGAAATCACCCTCGATGACCACGACCGAATAGCTACGCTACAGAGATCTCATCAGGAGTGATGTATGAGGTTCCACCCTCAGCACTCAATGGTAACTATGGAGAGTCGTACAACTAGTGGGGTTGATGTGCGGTGTCGGGGCTTGGACGTCGATCATGTTGATCGAGTCATCGAACATAAAGCGGGGCAACTGGGACAAGGTGGGGGTCACTGATGGATCTCTAACCAACCTATACTAAGCAGTTTAGAATAAGCATGTAAGGTATGAAAGCAGGTAACAAAAACAGGCTATGCATCAAAGTAGGATCATACATAAAGCATTAGCAGTTCTAATGCAAGCATGAGAGCGAAAGAAATGGGCGATATCGAAATGCTCAAGGGAGGTTTGCTTGCCTGGAAGCTCTGTTGAAAAGGAAGAAGTGTCGTTGTCGACGTAGTCGATCACAGGGGCAACATCGGTCTCGGGGTCTACCAGAGAGAAGAGGGGGAAGAAACAATAAATATAAAGCAAACAAAGCATCACAAAGCATAACATGGCAATATGCTGTGCCGGGGTGTGACCTAACGTATGGCTACACGATATAGGTGAAGGGGGGATTCAACCGGGAATGGATTCCCGGTTCCGGACCTGTGTCTACAGATGATCGGAGGGGAACGTTCCATGTTCAGATAGTTAGAGGGTTCTGACAGGTAAACGGACCGCGTGTCCCGATTCATTGGATTTTTCTCAGCAACTTTCATATAGAAAACATTTTCATCTGAGCTATGGTTTAATTTCTATGTTTTTCTAAAGTTTTAATGGGTTTCTGAAATTATTTAAATTAACAGAATAGGAATATGACGTCAGCATGACATGAAGATGACATTAGCAGTCAACAGTCACACTGACCAGGTCAACCCTGACCAGTGGGTCCCACATGTCAGCGACTGTGGCACTAACAGTGGATTAAAATGACTAACAATACTAGTTAGATGTGTGGGCCCCATTAGTCAGTGACTATTTAGATTAACTAATTATTTTTATTTATAAAAACTATTAATTAGCCTAATTAACAGAGGGGCCCACATGTCATGCACAGTAACTGCGTTGACCAGAGACAACGTGGTCAACTGGGGCGTCGGGGCTGCCTGGTAGCCTCACTGGGGTGGCCCCCATAGGGCCACGTCGGCGCCAGGTCAGCATGATGGTCGGTGCGTCGTCGGAGTTGGCCGGAAAACGCGTATGAGGCACGGAAAGAGGTGCGGCTAGGCGCGTTCGAATGGCCACTCGACCGTGCGTCGAGTGGTGGTGGTGGCACCGCCGGACCTGGCTGGAAACGTCACCGATGACGAGGTCCGCGGTGGAGCGGGTACGGTCGACGGCAAAAAAAGAGCTACGGGCATCGGCTTCGGGCGTTGCTGGGCTCGCCCAAACGAGCGGAGCGAGCTGCGCCCTCCTGTGGTGGCGGTGAGGCCGGAGGAGGCCCGTAGCGACGGCGACGAGCGGTGAGGGCGGCGGCCGGAATCGGACAAGGTAGGGGGTGACGCTGTGGGGCAAGAGGAGGTGCGTGCGTGCGCGCATTCGAGTCCTAGGAGCGCTAGGAGGTCGCCGGGGACCTCGGGCATGCGTGAAAATGGCCCTAGCCTCGACGGCGGTGGGCGGGCGGCGGTGAGGTTTGGCCATGGCAAAGCTAGCAGTAGCAGCATATCAAGGGGAGGAACGGAGGGGAAAGGAGGCTGAGCTCACCGGGAAGGCACACGGAGGCCCGGTGGGTGACTAGGAGCAGAAGTGGCGCGGATTCGGGGCGGCGGCGTTTGTCAGAGCCGAGGGCGAAGGCGAGGTCATGGCGGTGCTGTGGGGCCGTCCTGGTCCGCGTGGCTTGGCAGGGAGGATGAGGAGGTCGAGGCAGAGCCTGGGGGCACGTCGGCGACGCGAAGGCCGGCTGGTGGCCGCGGTGGAGTGCGGTGAGCGACGACGGAGAGGCGCGGCCGAGGCGGATCTGGAGGGGAGAGAGGGAAAGAGAGCGAGTGGGAGAGTGAGGGGCAAAGTTGGGGGAACGCTAGGGTTCGTTGGGGGCAGGGCGACCCAGTAGTCGCCGGTGAGCCGCCGGATGGCCGCCTCGTGGCCATCGACAGCCATGGACGGCGCGCGCGGGTACACCCAGCCCCTGGTGAACAGAGGCAGGGGACGACAGGGTTAGGTGGGCTGGGCTGCATTGTCGCGCGGCTGGGCCAAGTGCACAGTGCAGCCTGGCCTTTTCTTTTTCCTTTTTTTATTTCTGTTTTTCTTTTACAGAAAGGGTTTTGTAATATTTGGGGTGCCAAAACGATTTTTGTAAGATATGGGAATTGTCCACATAAATACAATGCAATGGTTGGCATTGCCACAAAAAGATTGTGAAGCTTTTGAAATAGTTTGCAATTTTTATAAATTAAAAAGCCATTTAATCTATTGTCTTAGCCACTGCTTTAATTGGTTTAGGCCATTTAAACACCTTGCAAAATGTTGGTTCACCACCAATATTAACAAATGATTATTTGCCACATGATGAACATTTTAGTTTTCATGTATGATAAATATGGATTTTTTTACTTCAGATTGGATTTGAATTTGAATTGTGATTTGGATCAACTGAAGATTAGCAACAGTAGTGTGATGACATGGCACCATCAACAGGGGATTACTGTAGCATGACACTGGGGGTGTTACATATCTGGGCCAGATTGCTGCACAACTGGTCTTAAAGCTTGAAGGTACTGATGTTCAACTGACTTGTTATGGTCGATTGACATGTCTTATTATATTGTCGACTCACCATTTATCCGACTGTGCAGAGCTTTGCTAGGACTTTGAAGCGGAAACTGGGCGGGTCGAGACGGGTCTCGACCCCATAAATTGCACAGTCAAAGATGACATCGCAATGAATGTGCTGTGGTTGGAATCTCGCGTGGACAGGGCAGTTGCTTATCTTGCCCGCGTGAAGGCGACGATGACTCGGGTTGATGCTGAACTCTGGCCTCAAGCGGAACTGTCTCAAGACCTCGAGTCTCTGATGGCCCGACTGAATAAAATACCTGAGCGAGTGCAAGAATGGAAGAGGTCGTCTGCCCGCTGCGGCGTAGATGCCCCCCTGTCCCTGGTCCAAGTGCACTGCAAGGATGTCAAGGAAGACAAGCCGGCAGAGCTTAAGGTTGCTAACACAAAATGGCACACTTTCCAGTCCTTCATGGACACTTTCCTTGATGCCGCCACTCGCATCACAGACAGCATAGACCTCGACAATTTCTGTGACCCAGCCAGTCCTTCTCCTGACGAGTGATCAAAAAACATTATGTTCCACATTTATTTGCCTCGGGATGCCGAGTGATTATGTAATCGTTAAACTTCTTCGGGCTTGATACTCGAGTACTTTTGATCCGTGGACCAGAACCTTAGGATTTATTTGAACTTGGTTTATTTCTGAATATGCTTGCGTTTGCCTTCGAGTGGAACTTGTTCTTCACTCGGAATATTCTTTGTACTTGAGATGCAATTCTGAGGAAGATGTCCCAGTCGACCTGCACTTCGTCGTCCTTGCGGATGAGGATGGAGCGCACGCTGTATTTGTGATGTAGCTCCGAGGAGAAGGTTGCAGTCGACCTGCACCTCATCGGCCTTGTGGATGGGGATGGAGTGCCCATTGTATTTGTGGCGCGGCTCCGAAGAGAAGGTTGCAGTTGACCTGCACCTCATCATCCTTGCGGGATGAGGATGGAGCACACATTGTATTTGTGGCGCAGCTCCGAGTAGAAGGTTGCAGTCGACCTGCACCTCATCGTCCTTGCGGATGGGGATGTGTTTCAAACTTAGGCGAGTACTGGACTACAGCTAAGCCCCCGAGTGTGAGGGCTGCTCATCACTCGGTAGGATTTTTCAAACTTAGGCGAGCACCGGGCTGTAGCTAAGCCCCCGAGTGTGAGGGTTGCTCACCACTCGGTAGGATTTTTCAAACTTAGGCGAGCACTGGGTTGCAGCTAAGCCCCTAAGTGTGAGGGTTACTCACCACTCGGTAGGATTTCTCAAACTTAGGCGAGTACTTGATTGCAGCTAAGCCTCCGAGTGGGAGGTTTGCTCACCGCTCGGTAGGATTTTCCAAACTTAGGCGAGTACTGGACTGCAGCTAAGCCTCCGAGTGAGAGGGTTTCTCACCACTCGGTAGGATTTTTCGAACTTAGGCGAGTACTGGACTGCAGCTAAGCCTCCGAGTGAGAGACTTGCTCATCACTCGGTAGGATTTTTTAAACTTAGGCGAGTATTGGACTGCAGCTAAGCCCCCGAGTGAGAGGCTTGCTCACCACTCAGTAGGATTTTTTAAACTTAGGCGAGTACTGGACTGCAGCTAAGCCCCCGAGTGAGAGGCTTGCTCACCACTCGGTAGGATTTTTTAAACTTAGGCGAGTACTGGACTGCAGCTAAGCCTCCGAGTGAGAGGGTTGCTCACCACTCGGTAGGATTTTTCGAACTTAGGCGAGTACTGGACTGCAGCTAAGCCCCCGAGTGAGAGGCTTTCTCACCACTCGGTAGGATTTTTTAAACTTAGGCGAGTACTGGACTGCAGCTAAGCCCCCGAGTGAGAGGCTTGCTCACCACTCGGTAGGATTTTTTAAACTTAGGCAAAACGGATTCGCAGCTAAGCCTCCAAGTGAGAGACTTGCTCCTCACTCGTTAGGATTTTTTAAACTTAGGCAAAACAGATTCGCAGCTAAGCCTCCGAGTGAGAGGCTTGCTCACCACTCGGTAGGATTTCTCAAACTTAGGCGAAATGGATTCGCATCTAAGGCACCCACTAGGGGATTTAGAACATATAAAAAAGGAACAACAATCATTTAAGAGACTGTAAAACTGTGTCTTTGATAATCAAACTAAAGGGTATTTCTTATTACATCTCAACAGTCTGAATGCTTAAGTGTAAAAGGGGCGGAGCAGCTCCGTATTCCAAGCACGTGGCTCGTCTTTCTTGTGCTCGACGTTGTATAAGTGGTATGCTCCGTTGTGGAGCACTCTGGTGATAATGAAGGGGCCTTCCCAAGTAGGAGCGAGCTTGTGTGGTTTCTGCTCCACAATCATCTATTTCTTAAAAACAAATCCACCACCGTGCTCTAAAATATATAAGTGAAGTACTAGAGCAAAACTATATAATTCAAAAGATATAAGTGAAGCACATAGAGTACTCTAACAATTTCCGAATCATGTGTGTCTCTCTCAAAAGGTGTGTACAACAAGGATGATTGTGGTAAACTAACAAACGAAGACTCAAATAATACAAGACGCTCCAAGCAAAACACACATCATGTGGTGACTAAAAATATAGCTCCAAGTAAAGTTACCGATAGAAGTAGACGAAAGAGGGGATGCCTTCCGGGGCATCCCCAAGCTTTGGCTTTTAGGTTTCCTTATATTATCTTGGGGGTGCCATTGGCATCCCCAAGCTTAGGCTCTTTCCACTCCTTGTTCCACAATCCATCAAATCTTTACCCAAAACTTGAAAACTTCACAACACAAAACTTAAAGTAGAAAATCTCGTGAGCTCCGTTAGCGAAAGAAAACAAAAGACCACTTCAAGGTACTGTAATTAACTCATTCTTTATTTATATTGGTGTTAAACCTACTGTATTCCAACTTCTCTATGGTTTATGAACTATTTTACTAGCCATAGATTCATCAAAATAAGCAAACAACACACGAAAAACAGAATCTGTCAAAAACAGAACAGTCTGTATTAATATGTAGCTAGCGCAAGATATGGAACTCCAAAAATTCTAAAATAAATTTCTGGACGTGAGGAATTTATCTATTAATCATCTTAAAAAGAATTAACTAAAAAGAACTTTCCAAATAAAAATTTCAGCAGTTCTCGTGAGTGCTAAAGTTTCTGTTTTTTACAACAAGTTTAACAAGACTTTCCCCAAGTCTTCCCAACGGTTCTACTTGGCACAAACACTAATTAAACACAAAAAACACAACAAAAACAGAGGCTAGATAAATTATTTATTACTAAACATGAGCAAAAATCAATGAATAAAAATAAAATTGGGTTGCCTCCCAACAAGCGCTATCGTTTAACGCCCCTATCTAGGCATAAAAAGCAAGGATAGATCTAGGTATTGCCATCTTTGGTAGGCAATCCATAAGTGGCTCTCATAATAGATTCATAAGGTAATTTAATTTTATTTCTAGGAAAGTGTTCCATGCCTTTCCTTAACGGAAATTGGAATCTAATATTTCCTTCCTTCATATCAATAATTGCACCAATCTTTCTAAGGAAAGGTCTACCAAGAATAATAGGACATGAAGGATTGCAATTTATATCAAGAACGATAAACTCTACGGGCACATAATTCCTATTTGCAACAATAAGAACATCATTAATTCTTCCCAAAGGTTTCTTAATAGTGGAATCCGCAAGGTGCAAGTTTAAAGAGCAATCATCAAAATCATGGAAACCTAACAAATCACACAAAGTCTTTGGAATCGTGGAAACACTAGCACCAAAATCACACAAAGCATAGCATTAATGATCTTTAGTTTTAATTTTAATAGTTGGTTGCCACTCATCATAAAGTTTTCTAGGAATAGAAACTTCTAACTCAAGTTTTTCTTCATAAGATTGCATCAAAGCATCAATGATATGTTTGGTAAACGCTTTATTTTGACTATAAGCGCGAGGAGAATTTAGCACGGATTGCAACAAGGAAATACAATCTATCAAAGAGCAATTATCATAATTAAATTCCTTGAAATCCAAAATAGTAGGTTCATTAACATCTAGAGTTTTGATCTCTTCAATTCCACTTTTATCAAATTTAGCATCAAGATCTAAAGACTCCGAATTTTTGGAACGCCTTCTAGGTAAAGGTGGATCATATTCAGTCCCATCATTATCAAAATTCATATGGCAAAACAAAGATTTAATAGGGGACACATCAATAACTTTTAGATCTTCATCTTTATTATCATGGAAACTAGAAGAACACGCTCTTATAAAGGAATCTTTCTTAGCACGCATCCTAGCGGTTCTTTCTTTGCACTCATCAATGGAAATTCTCATGGCTTTGAGAGACTCATTGATATCATGCTTAGGTGGAATAGATCTAAGTTTCAAAGAATCAACATCAAGAGAAATTCTATCAACGTTCCTAGCCAACTCATCAATCTTAAGCAATTTTTCTTCAATCAAAGCATTGAAATTCTTTTGCGAAGTAATAAATTCTTTAATATTAGATTCAAAATCAGATGGCATCATATTATAATTTCCATAAGAATTGTTGTAGGAATTACCATAATTATTAGAGGAATTGCTAGGATAAGGCCTAGGATTAAAGTTACCTCTATACGCATTGTTACCAAAATTATACCTAGCAACAAAATTCAAATCCATAGATTCATTATTATTCTCAATCAAAGTAGACAAAGGCATATCATTAGGATCTGAAGAAACACTTTTATTAGGAAATAATTTCATAAGTTCATCCATCTTTCCACTCAAAACATTAATTTCTTCTATTGCATGTACTTTATTATTAGTAGATCTTTCAGTGTGCCATTGAGAATAATTAACCATAATATTATCTAGGAGTTTAGTAGCTTCTCCTAAAGTGATTTCCATAAAAGTGCCGCCCGTGGCCGAATCTAAAAGATTTCTAGAAGCAAAATTCAATCCGGCATAATTTTTTTGTATAATCATCCACAAATTCAAACCATGTGTTGGGCAATTACGTATCATTAATTTCATCCTCTCCCAAGCTTGTGCAACATGTTCATGATCAAGTTGCTTAAAATTCATAATATCGTTTCTAAGAGAGATGATCTTAGCGGGAGGAAAATACTTAGAGATAAAAGCATCTTTGCACTTATTCCACGAATCAATACTATTTTTAGGCAAAGACGAAAACCAAGCTTTAGCATGATCTCTAAGCGAAAAAGGAAATAGCTTCAATTTAACAATATCATTATCAACATCTTTCTTCTTTTGCATGTCACACAAATCAACGAAGCTATTCAGATGGGTAGCAACATCTTAACTTGGAAGGCCGGAAAACAGATCTTTCATGACAAGATTCAGCAAGGTAGCATTAATTTCACAAGATTCAGCATCGGTAAGAGGAGCAATCTGAGTGCTAATAAAATCATTGTTGTTGGATTGTTGAAGTCACACAATTTAGTGTTATCTTGAGCCATCGTGACAAGCAAGCAATCCAACACACAAGCAAACAAGAAGCGGGCAAAAGAGGCAAATAGAGAAAGAGGGGGAGGATAGAGAGAGAGAGGGCGAACAAAACGAAAAGGGTGAAGTGGGGGAGAGGAAAACGAGAGGCAAATGGCAAATAAGGTAATGCGAGAGATAAGGGTTTGTGATGGGTACTTGGTATGTTGACTTTTGCGTAGACCTCCCTGGCAACGGCGCTAGAAATCCTTCTTTCTACCTCTTGAGCACTTGCGTTGGTTTTCCCTTAAAGAGGAAAGGGTGATGCAGCAGAGTAGCGTTAGTATTTCCCTCAGTTTTTGAGAACCAAGGTATCAATCCAATAGGAGGCTACGCGCGAGTCCCTTGCACCTGCACAAAACAAATAAATCCTCGCAACCAACGCGATAAGGGGTTGTCAATCCCTACACGGTCACTTACGAGAGTGAGATCTGATACATATGATAAGATAATATTTTTGGGATTTTTATGATAAAGATGCAAAGTAAAATAAAAGCAATGAAAATAACTAAGTATTGGAAGATTAATATGATGAAGATAGACCCGGGGGCCATAGGTTTCACTAGTGGCTTCTCTCGAGAGCATAAGTATTTTACGGTGGGTGAACGAATTACTATTGAGCAATTGACAGAATTGAGCAATTGACAATATTGAGCAATTGACAGAATTGAGCAATTGACAGAATTGAGCATAAATATGAGAATATCTAGGTATGATCATGTATATAGGCATCACGTCCGACACAAGTAGACCGACTCCTGCCTGCATCTACTACTATTACTCCACACATCGACCGCTATCCAACATGCATCTAGAGTATTAAGTTCATAAGAACAGAGTAACGCCTTAAGCAAGATGACATGATGTAGAGGGATAAACTCATGAAATATGATGAAAACCCCATCTTGTTATCCTCGATGGCAACAATACAATATGTGCCTTGCTGCCCCTACTGTCACTGGGAAAGGACACCGCAAGATTGAACCCAAAGCGAAGCACTTCTCCCATTGCAAGAAAGATCAATCTAGTAGGCCAAACCAAACAGATAATTCGAAGAGACTTGCAAAGATAACCAATCATACATAAAAGAATTTAGAGGAGATTCAAATATTGTTCATATATAAACTTGATCATAAACCCACAATTCATCGGTCTCAACAAACACACCGCAAAAAGAAGATTACATCGAATAGACCTCCACAAGAGAGGGGGAGAACTTTGTATTGAGATCCAAAAAGAGAGAAGAAGCCATCTTGCTAATAACTATGAAACCGTAGGTCTGAGGTAAACTACTCACACTTCATCGGAGAGGCTATGGTGTTGATGTAGAAGCCCTCCGTGATCGATGCCCCCTCCAGCGGAGCTCAGGAACAGGCCCCAAGATGGGATCTCGTGGATACAGAAAGTTACGGCGGTGGAATTAGGGTTTTGGCTCCGTATCTAATCGTTTGGGGGTACGTAGGTATATATAGGAGGAAGAAGTACGTCGGTGGAGCAATAGGGGGCCCACGAGGGTGGAGGGCACGCCTGGGGGGGGGGGGTAGGCGCGCCCCCTACCTCGTGGCCTCCCTGTTGGTTGCTTGACGTAGGGTCCAAGTCTCCTGGGTCTTGTTCGGTGAGAAAATCACGTTCCCGAAGGTTTCATTCCGTTTGGACTCCGTTTGATATTCCTTTTCTTCGAAATCCTAAAATAGGCAAAAAACAACAATTCTGGGCTAGGCCTCCGGTTAATAGGTTAGTCCCAAAAATAATATTAAAGTGGATAACAAAGCCCAATAATGTCCAAAATAGTAGATAATATAGCATGGAGCAATCAAAAATTATAGATACGTTGGAGACGTATCAGTGGCTTTTGGAGATGATCATGATTTCAGAGCTGAGACACTGACTTTTGAAGTGGTCAAGATCAAGAGCCCTTATCATGCTTTGTTTGGACGACTGGCTTATGCTAAATTCATGGCACGCCCTTGCTATGTTTATCTGCATCTTAAGATGCCGGGTCATAAGGGTACCATCACTGTACATGGAAACATGAAGATAGCTTTGGAGTTTGAAGAGGGCGATGCCGCTTATGCTAAGACTGCCTGTGCAATAGAGGAGTTGAGTTCTACAAAGATAATGTTGACCCAGCAGATATGACTCCTTTGAAAAAGCCAACCATAGAGCATGACCCGTTGTTCAAGTTTAAGTCGGCAGATGACACTAAGTTGGTTGACTTCGTTCCTGGCGATTCATCTAAGCAGTTCAGTATCAGTGCTAATATGGATCCGAAATAGGAAAGCACGCTCATCGAGTTCATCCGTGAGAACCGGGACATGTTTGCATGGAAGCCTTCAAACATGCCAGGTGTACCGAGGGAACTCGCTGAGCACACTCTCAATGTTGATCCAACGTTTAAACCAGTCAAGCAATTTCTTCGTTGTTTTAATGAAGAGAGGCGTAAGGCCATTGGTGAAGAAGTTGGCCCGGCTCTTGGCGGATGGGTTCATCATTGAAGTTTTTCATCCTGAATGGTTGGCTAATCCGGTTCTGGTACTTAAGAAAAATGGCACTTGGCGCATGTGTGTGGATTACACAAACCTTAATAAGGCATGTCTGACTGATCCTTTTGCTCTCCCTCGTCTTGATCAGATCATTGATGCTATGGCGGGCTATGAGTACTTGAGTTTTTTGGATGCTTATTCTGGGTATCATCAGATCAAGATGGTGGTTAAGGAGCAGGAGAAGACAGCTTTCATCACTCCTTTTGGAGCCTTCTGCTATGTATCTATGCCTTTTGGGCTCAAGAGTGCCCAGGTGACTTATCAACGGTGTGTTCAAAATTGCCTACATGGCCAGATTGGACAAAATGTTCATGCTTATGTGGATGATATTGTTGTGAAGTTCAGGAAGAAGGAGACCTTGATAGATGATTTGAAAGAGACCTTTGACAATCTCTGGGTGTAACATCCCAAATTTTCAATTTGGAATGTTATACATTAGATCATCATGCATATCTTATTTTTCTTGCATTTTGGTCGATCCTAGAAATTTCACGCAACTCAAGGACCTTCGGAGAGAGTTGGAGATTTCGTTATTTTCATATTTGAGAGTTTTCTCGAATTTGAAAAGAGGATCATTTGATTTATTTATTTAATCTTCAATTATTTTCCGATATCAAAATATGAGAGAGGGAATAATATGACTTTCCCAAAATATAGGAAAAATGAAGATTTAATAAATAGATCAAATTTCGTTTTCCGGTGTTTGTTTGTTTTTCTTTGGATAGGGAAAAATGCGCATTTTCGAAAATTGCATTTTAGGTCCGGAGAACAGTTCATTTTGTTCGACTCATTTTTAGGAGTCGGGGAAAATTTACTTTAGATTTTTTTGGAGCCCGTTTAGTTTTTCTTTTCTTGTTTTTCTGCGCACGAAATCAGTTAAAAAAAGGAGCCAGGCCAGCCGGGCCAAGGCCCAGGCCAGCCGCCGCCCCAGCTCCCTGTGCGCTAGCGCCAGGAGCCTCGCTCGCCGAGTCCCAGCGGGACTCCAGGAGCCGGCCGCCCCTCCCTTGCCCCTTGGCCAAGTCTTTAGCCCCCCTCTTTCCTTTGTTCCGTTTTCCTTTTTTCTTCTAGGACTCTTTTTCCTACTCTATTTCTTGTCCCCTACCCCAAGTCTCCTCTCCCCTCACCAATATAAATACCCCTACACCCCCCTCTCCTCACACCAAAAACCCAAACCCCCTCTCCTCCCCAAGCCGCGCCCCACCCTGCGCCCCTCACCCGCCGCCGCCGCCCCTATAGCGCCGCCGCCGCCGCCCCAGCACGCCGCCGTCGCCACCGTTCGCCCCGCCTCGCCGGAGGTAGCCCCGTGCCTCTCTTATTCTTCCCCGCGGTTCGGTTCTTTTAAAAGAAACCGTTCCGGTTTTCTTTTCCGGTTTTTCTCTCCGATTCTTCATTTCGGTTGCTTTTCCGAAACCCTAGATCGGTTTTCCGTTTTCTTTTTCGGTTTCTTTTCCGAAAACCCTAGATCGGTTTTCGTTCTTCTTTCGGACCGTTCGTCTCAACGAATGTGATCACCGATTATTCCCGGTTAACGAAGCCCGTTCGTTTAACTGTTCGTCTCTTTCTTTTCATCGGATTTATTCCGCGATCGTGATCTCAGATCCGATCTTCGTTCTAGTTTATCTTCTCGCTCGTTTATCGGAATCAGGTGATTCAAGCGCCTGGAGTTTTGTCTCGAAACCGCCGTTCCGTCTAATCAACTTGAACAAGTTTTTGCCCCGGTAAAATTTGACCTAGTTTCAACTTGCTAGAACCGAGTTGTTTTCGTCCGCCGTTTGTTTTCCGTCGTTTGTTCGGTTCGTTCTTTCTTTGCAACCGGAGTTCTTAAGTTGAACTACCTGGTTCACTCTCTCATTCGAGTTTTACTTGTGCATTAGATGAGTACTTATTGTGTGGTTACTATTGCTTGCTTACGATAGATTAACCGGAGTGTGACGAGTAGATCTATCAAGAGTTTTAAGTGCGAATCATCTTCATCAACCTTGCAGGCAAGTTCACACTTTGATCATACCTTTTCTACAACCCATGTTTTATTGCATTAGATCAATCCTCACCCATTGCATGATTAGGATCTAATTAAATTGTGGGATGGGAAGTAGATGAGGTAGTACCTATTACCTGTATTACTATGAAACCTTTGGGAGTTACTTCTACGTTTGCTTATTATGCCATGCTATGCTAGTAGACGTGGATTGGGTGAGTGATATCCATGACAGATGTGATAATTTTAATGGTTTATCTAAGGTGGCAACCTAACACACATCTGGGTGGATTGAGGCACCTGATGTCTATCAGGACTTGCCTGTTTTTCGGACCGCCACCCAGGCTCAAAGGGATCATAAGATCTTTCATGCTAGAAACTTCCGTGTGCAGCCACATGCTACTATGGGCTCTGGCATAGTTGACTAAGTTGTGCGAACTCTTACGGGGTGGACTAGCAGATGTAGGGGTTGTAGGTGGTACGGTCTACCCCACATGTAAGGTGCTAGCGCTTCTGAAAGACTATGTCTCGATCATCCGTCATCTCAAACACCATGTAGTGCGAGAACACAAACGAAGGCGATCGAGTCATGTGGGGAAAAGTGCGCAAACCTCTGCAGAGTGTATAAACTAATCATGATTAGCCGTGTCCTCGGTTATGGACAACTTGAGTATCTAGTACTTGAATATCATGTGAATCTCAACATGTTACTTCTAATTAATGTTGTTGGGTTTTAATTATTTTTAATTGGGATTGAGAATGCTGTCAACCATTCTCAATGTTCAACAACCACCATGATAGTTAAATAAAATTTATTCCTTTGCAGTAGGGAAAAATTGGCTTTACGCAAAAACCTTATAACCATAGAGCTTTTCCACCAGCCAAATATGCATGTAGTGATAGCCTTTATTCATCATTCTCTATGGTGTGAATTTGCCAGTACATTCAATGTACTGACCCGTTTCGGGCTGCAACGTCTTATGTTGCAGGTTTCTTACGACGAGTAAGTGATATGTTAGGGTTACGATTTCTACACTCAACTTTGCCGTTGGTGTTGATGGGAATCCACAACCTTGTTGCTTCCGCTATTTGGATTGAGGTAATAGTATTTACCTTACTTTATACATGTGATTTACCTCTGTTATAAATCCTTCGAGTACTGTGTGTGTCAGCATACCGATCCAGGGATGACACGTAAGCACAGAGACTTGACCCATTCGGGTCAGGTCGCTACAAGATGGTATCAGAGCACATGTTGACTGTAGGACGTGACCCTAGAGACTGGCAAGCCCATAGCAAAGATTTTTCTCTACAACTTTCCCTTTCAAAAAGATATTTTACCTCTCTTCTCTTCTGAGCTTATTCAAAAATTCTCTTTAGTGAGACCATACCCCTTTCCCCTTTTGACCACTCGAAGATTCCACTGATGAGACCACTCCAAGAAGTACAAGATATCAGGCAACTAAGACCACCTCGGAATGAGGAGTATTTTCCGTGCATCTGAATAATGGAAACTACAACAGTTGAAGACCGAAGACAAGTAGAATTTGAAGGCTCTGAAGAATTCTCAGATTTGTATGACCTAGGAAGGCTACCCTTATGGAACTTGGCAGACTATGGAAGTTGTCAATGCCCGAGATCAAGGTGTGTTGGAGAAAGACCGGAGCATGTAGAGTTAAGAACTCAAGGATTTGTCAAGGAAAACCCTAAGGTAGGAGATATCAACTAGGGAATGATAGCTCATGGGAATGACAAGAGCAGAAACACGGTTATCCGTGATGTCATCGCCCGCTGATGCTATTGTCGCCACGCTGAGTTAAGGATGCAGATTTAACCTTAGCTGGTGTATCACCAGGATCTGGAGTAGTACATCAAGAAGTTTAAAATGGAGCTCCAGGAAGTCATATTAGACAAGGAAGTATTTCATGAGGAACTCAGGATCCTGAAGATGAGAGTAGCCAAGCTGGAGGAGCTACAACCTCGAGATACCGGAGAATTGTCAAGAACTGAAGGACAGTATGACCACGGTTCATGTGAAGGATGTTGAAACCTAGAAGTTTGAAATACAACTCCAGAATATTAAAGGATGTCACGAGAGATTTCACGTCAACAGAGATGATCTGGCAAAAGAACTTGAGAAGACAAGCATGATCGGAAGAAGCCATTGGAGGCATGAACAAGGTTTGAAGAATTTGGAGACGTTGAAGATTTATTGACCTTTAGAAGACCAAACCCCTATTATATACCTACGTTAGATGCGACGTTTGTGAGCTGTCATTTGTTTGATGTTTTTCCGACAGCCACAATAAAAATCTGTCTTTTCAAAACCATTGTTTGTATTGTGTGCATTCCTCTCTCTTGATCTCTCTTATCTCACCCCAAACCCATGGACCCAATAGATGATGAATGGAGATGAGCTTGTATTTTCTGGACCGATGAGTCAATTGGAGACAGACCGACGGATTCAGAACATGGAGGATCATATGGAGAACAACCCTATAGTCGGAAAGGATATGGCCCAGCATGCTCTTTAATGCTTTGAAAGAGGTGTTGCTACTTGGTGGAGGATGTACCAAACCAGCAATGGATGGCAAGGAGTAACCACTTGGAAAGAATTTAAGTTGACTTTGCTAAAGTCTCAGTTTGTGTCCCAGAAGTTGAAGCCTTATGGAAAAGACATGAAGAAACCTTGTGCATGCAAGATTTGTGGAGAAACCGGACACACCCATAAAGAACACAAGGATGAATGCCCTAATTGTGAAGGAAGTCACCCAGTTGAAGAATGCCCAACTAGGCAAATTACTTGTTTCTTGTGTGAAGGGACTACCCACTACCCTGCTGAGTGTCACATTTACCCCTTGGTACAAAGAACCATCCAACAGAAGAAAGAAGCAATGAAAGGAGCCCTCATGGGAATTTTAGAAGAAACTGTGATGAAAGAAGAGGTGGAGGACACACCCAAAGAAGAACCAATTAAACCCTACACCAAGTCTTGCTATTCATGTGGAGAAGAAGGACACATCTCCCAGAATTGTATGAATGGGGATCTAGTAGAATTCCCGGCTGAAGAAGTAGAGTATGACCCACAGGAAATAGAAGCCCTGATTGGAATGGAAAAGTCCAAAAAGAGAAGTAGATTGGATTCCAGGAAGGACCTGAGTCATGTCACCTGTTATGGGTGCAAGGAGTCAGGGCACTACCTCAGCAAATGCCCAAAAAGGAAACCTCGATACTTGTCAGAAGTAATATGTTTTAGTTGTAATAAAGCAGGGCACTTTGCCAGAGATTGTCCGAAGAAGAAGGAGACTTGTGATAAGTAGTTGAGTTGGTAACAGAAGAAATATAGTCGTAGTAGTGAGAACATTTTTCCTTTATATTGAGGTGTTGAGTTGAGGCATGTAATGGAAAAACAGGAGATTGTAATAATTTGAGAATCAATAAAGTTAGCAGTGTTGGTACTGATTTGGATTTTATGAGTTACTCTATGAGGAAAGATGTTGACCATTTTTGAGGACATGAGAAATATGGTCTATAAAATATTGGAGCATTTTAAGGTGGTAGTACCCTGTAAGAACCGTTGACCCCTAGAAAAGATAAGCATACTCCACTGAGTGGATTTCGGACAAAATGAATACGAGTTTTGTCTCGATATGTGTGATGCCCCAAGAGTATGTGGGATGAAGTTGGAGACCGTCAGTTGTTTGGACCAAATGTGATCAAGGAGTCAGAAGAGAATGTTAAGTTGATTCGAGATAGACTGAAGGTAGCTCAGTCCAGGCAGAAGAGTTATGCTGACAAAAAAACGCAAAGAGGTAGTCTATGAAATTGGAGACAGAGCATGTCTTCATGTGTTCCCTCTGCGAGGAGTTAAACGAATTGGAGTTAAGGTAAAGTTAGCCCCGAGATTTGTAGGACCATACTGAGTTTTGGAGCGTATGAGAGAAGTGGCCAACAAGTTGGAGTCACCCGAAGGACTGTCAGGAGTTCATGATGTGTTTCACATTTCCCAGTTGAAGGAGTGCCATGCAGAGATGGCCAATATTCCCCTGTAAGGACGCTTGACCGCGGAAAGGATAATGATGTTCCACGAAGTGGAATATGGACTTCATAAGTATAAGTTTTTATCTCGGTATGAGGGATATCCCACAAAAATGAAGAGATGAAGTATTATTGGATATAGAGGAGGTATGATGTTGGAAATATGGATCAATGGAAACTCCATGATGAGTCTGAGTAAACATGTCCTAGTTTGGAGCCAATAGAAGGAAGGAAGACAATACAATTGGATGGATTTAAGTATACTGGGAAAGCTGGAAGTTGGATGTTGGATTAGAGATCCGCTGCCCCGATGCAGAGTTCACGGTTTGCAAGTGATGAGATGTGCCATAACCCACAGGCCCCAGGACCTTCCAAGAAGCAAGCACACTCTTGCTGAAGGAAAACCCTGGAAGAGGATATACCTTTGTCGACAGACGATCTTATAGGAGTTACGCAAAACCTGAGAGTTGTGAAGGAAACGATAGATGGTTGTTTGGCTTGCAGAATCTATGGATTTATCCGAACTTGGTTCGTCGACAAGAGAAATTCCGCAATGCTTGTGAGGATGACCGAGTGTTAGAATGCGAGATTCGCTAAACCGTATACAAGGTAATGATTTGGGTGCGGGATGGATTGATCACCATACCGACTTACTCTTATTATTCGCCTTGATATATGGGATGGTAAATCTAAGTGACTTACCTATAGTAGAGAGATGACGATCAAAACCTTGTTTAAACCTTAGAATGGTATAGGTATTTTTCCCTTGTACAAGGCAGCTTTGCCAACCGTAGGTTATATGGTGAGGATCACCCAGACCATTTCCTGCAGGAGAAACCATAAATGGTTGACCACCATGAGATATCGATAGTTGTTTAGTAATGGTGCCAGACCCATCAGCTAAGAAGACCAAATCTCGGAATAACCTTACCAAGAGGAAAGGACAAAAGAATTGAGGAAAAAGGTTATGCCGTTACCGGAAGAGCTTAGAGGAGAAATTTTCTTGAGGATTTGAGAAGACCGACACTGTTAACAATATGGATGAAGTATATGAGTTTCGATGGAACCGTAACAATGATTCTAAGGGTGGTAGCACCCCAGACACCGTGTGATGATCGATGGATTTTGAGAAGACCCCCAAACCCTAACCTTTTCTTGCTAGCCTCTCCGAATCTCGAAGACGAGATTCCTTTTAAGGGTGGTAGGTTTGTAACATCCCAAATTTTCAATTTGGAATGTTATACATTAGATCATCATGCATATCTTATTTTTCTTGCATTTTGGTCGATCCTAGAAATTTCACGCAACTCAAGGACCTTCGGAGAGAGTTGGAGATTTCGTTATTTTCATATTTGAGAGTTTTCTTGAATTTGAAAAGAGGATCATTTGATTTATTTATTTCATCTTCAATTATTTTCCGATATCAAAATATGAGAGAGGGAATAATATGACTTTCGCAAAATATAGGAAAAATGAAGATTTAATAAATAGATCAAATTTCGTTTTCCGGTGTTTGTTTGTTTTTCTTTGGATAGGGAAAAATGCGCGTTTTCGAAAATTGCATTTTAGGTCCGGAGAAAAGTTCATTTTGTTCGACTCATTTTTAGGAGTCAGGGAAAATTTACTTTAGATTTTTTTGGAGCCCGTTTAGTTTTTCTTTTCTTGTTTTTCTGCGCGCGAAATTAGTTAAAAAAAAGGAGCCAGGCCAGCCGGGCCAAGGCCCAGGCCAGCCGCCGCCCCAGCTCCCTGTGCGCTAGCGCCAGGAGCCTCGCTTGCCGAGTCCCAGCGGGACTCCAGGAGCCGGCCGCCCCTCCCTTGCCCCTTGGCCAAGTCTTTAGCCCCCCCTCTTTCCTTTGTTCCGTTTTCCTTTTTTCTTCTAGGACTCTTTTTCCTACTCTATTTCTTGTCCCCTACCCCAAGTCTCCTCTCCCCTCACCAATATAAATACCCCCACACCCCCCCTCTCCTCACACCAAAAACCCAAACCCCCTCTCCTCCCCAAGCCGCGCCTCACCCCGCGCCCCTCACCCGCCGCCGCCGCCCCTATAGCACCGCCGCCGCTGCCCCAGCACGCCGCCGTCGCCACCGTTCGCCCCGCCTCGCCGGAGGTAGCCCCGCGCCTCTCTTTTTCTTCCCCGCGGTTCGGTTCTTTTAAAAGAAACCGTTCCGGTTTTCTTTTCCGGTTTTTCTCTCCGATTCTTTGTTTCGGTTTCTTTTCCGAAACCCTAGATCGGTTTTCCGTTTTCTTTTTCGGTTTCTTTTCCGAAAACCCTAGATCGGTTTTCGTTCTTCTTTCGGACCGTTCGTCTCAACGAATGTGATCACCGATTATTCCCGGTTAACGACGCCCATTCGTTTAACCGTTCGTCTCTTTCTTTTCGTCGGATTTATTCCGCGATCGTGATCTCAGATCCGATCTTCGTTCTAGTTTATCTTCTCGCTCGTTTATCGGAATTAGGTGATTCAAGCGCCTGGAGTTTTGTCTCGAAACCGCCGTTCCGTCTAATCAACTTGAACAAGTTTTTGCCCCGGTAAAATTTGACCTAGTTTCAACTTGCTAGAACCGAGTTGTTTTCGTCCGCCGTTTGTTTTCCGTCGTTTGTTCGGTTCGTTCTTTCTTTGCAACCGGAGTTCTTAAGTTGAACTACCTGGTTCGCTCTCTCGTTCGAGTTTTACTTGTGCATTAGATGAGTACTTATTGTGTGGTTACTATTGCTTGCTTACGATAGATTAACCGGAGTGTGACGAGTAGATCTATCAAGAGTTTTAAGTGCGAATCATCTTCATCAACCTTGCAGGCAAGTTCACACTTTGATCATACCTTTTCTACAACCCATGTTTTATTGCATTAGATCAATCCTCACCCATTGCATGATTAGGATCTAATTAAATTGTGGGATGGGAAGTAGATGAGGTAGTACCTATTACCTGTATTACTATGAAACCTTTGGGAGTTACTTCTACGTTTGCTTATTATGCCATGCTATGCTAGTAGACGTGGATTGGGTGAGTGATATCCATGACAGATGTGAGATTGATAATTTTAATGGTTTATCTAAGGTGGCAACCTAACACACATCTGGGTGGATTGAGGCACCTGATGTCTATCAGGACTTGCCTGTTTTTCAGACCGCCACTCAGGCTCAAAGGGATCATAAGATCTTTCATGCTAGAAACTTCCGTGTGCAGCCACATGCTACTATGGGCTCTGGCATAGTTGACTAAGTTGTGCGAACTCTTACGGGGTGGACTAGCAGATGTAGGGGTTGTAGGTGGTACGGTCTACCCCACATGTAAGGTGCTAGCGCTTCTGAAAGACTATGTCTCGATCATCCGTCATCTCAAACACCATGTAGTGCGAGAACACAAACGGAGGCGATCGATTCATGTGGGGAAAAGTGCGCAAACCTCTGCAGAGTGTATAAACTAATCATGATTAGCCGTGTCCCCGGTTATGGACAACTTGAGTATCTAGTACTTGAATATCATGTGAATCTCAACATGTTACTTCTAATTAATGTTGTTGGGTTTTAATTATTTTTAATTGGGATTGAGAATGCTGTCAACCATTCTCAATGTTCAACAACCACCATGATAGTTAAATAAAATTTATTCCTTTGTAGTAGGGAAAAATTGGCTTTACGCAAAAACCTTATAACCATAGAGCTTTTCCACCAGCCAAATATGCATGTAGTGATAGCCTTTATTCATCATTATCTATGGTGTGAATTTGCCAGTACATTCAATGTACTGACCCGTTTTGGGCTGCAACGTCTTATGTTGCAGGTTTCTTACCACGAGTAAGTGATATGTTAGGGTTACGATTTCTGCACTCAACTTTGCCATTGGTGTTGATGGGAATCCACAACCTTGTTGCTTCCGCTATTTGGATTGAGGTAATAGTATTTACGTTGCTTTATACATGTGATTTACCTCTGTTATAAATCCTTCGAGTACTGTGTGTGTCAGCATACTGATCCAGGGATGACACGTAAGCACAGAGACTTGACCCATTCGGGTCAGGTCGCTACACTGGGTCTACAAAATGATGCTTAACCCGGCCAAGTGTGTCTTTGGTGTGCCAACAGGCAAGCTCTTGGGTTTTTTGGTTTCTGAAAGAGGCATTGAA
The DNA here is from genome assembly GCF_056163025.1 of Triticum urartu. Taxonomy (NCBI): domain Eukaryota; kingdom Viridiplantae; phylum Streptophyta; class Magnoliopsida; order Poales; family Poaceae; genus Triticum; species Triticum urartu. The sequence continues at coordinate 427,981,090 of NC_141876.1, forward strand.
GCTAACTTGGAGAAAATCAAGGCTATCACTTCTTTGTCTAAGCCAGCGTGTATTAAAGATGTCCAGTGTCCGGCGGGTTGTATTGCGGCCTTAAGATGGTTTATAAGCCGGTTGGGCGAAAAGGCTACCCCTCTGTATTAGATGATGAAGAAAACATACCACTTTGTCTGGAGTGATGCTGCTGATCAGGCGTTTGAGGCATTGAAAAAGCAGTTGGCTGAGCTGCCGATCCTTGCAGCTCCTATTGATAAGGAGCCCTTACTGTTATATGTGGCTGCTAATAGCTGAGCTATCAGTGTGGCAATTGTTGTGGAACGAAAGGAAGTAGGCAAGGTATATCCAGTTCAGCGGCCGGTTTATTATATCAGTGAAGTACTCACTGAATCCAAGCAGAGGTATCCACATTCGCAGAAACTAATGTATGGAGTGTTCATGGCTAGTCGTAAGCTGAAGCAGTATTTCTTTGGTCATCCCATCATTGTGGTCAGTTCTGCTCCTTTAGGGGATATTAATCAAAACAGACAAGCCATAGGCCGGGTTGCCAAGTGGGCTATTGAGCTTGGACCCCATGGTTTGAAGTATATGCCTCGGACAACCATCAAGTCTCAAGCACTTGTGGATTTCATCAATGACCGGACAGAGTTGCAAATGCCTGAGGAGAAGCCGGATAGCACATATTGGACTATTCACTTTGATGGATCCAGGAAGTTGGAAGGCTCGGGGGCTGGAGTTATTTTGACTTCCCCATGAGGTGATAATTTTTTCTATGTCATAAGGTTGATGTTCCCTTGTACTAACAATGCAGCTGAGTATGAAGCCCTGCTCCATGGTCTTCGGATGGCTAAGGAGATGAATCTGAGCTGGGTGAGGTGCTTTGGTGACTCAGATTTGGTGGCTCAACAAGTTTCAGGAACTTGGGGTTCCAAAGATCCAGTCATGGCGGCTTATCGTCGACATGTTGATGCCATTGCTGGTCATTTCAAAGGTTATCAAGTGGAACATGTTGATCGCAGGAAAAATGAGGTGGCTGATGCTTTAAGCCGGCTAGCTAGGATCCCAGCATAAGCCAGTACCACCTAACGTTTTCCTTGATATTTTGCATAATCCTTCAATTAAACTTCCTACAGAGGAAGATCTTGCTATTCCTGACCCGGAGGCACAACTGGTGGCGGCTCTTCATGCTATTCTTGATTGGACAGTTCCATATTTGGCTTATATGACCCAGGGCGAGTTACTTGAAGATGAAGGTTTGGCTAGGCGGATAACCCGGTGGTCTAAGTCAATGACTATTGTCAACGGAGAGTTGCACCGATGCAGTGTCACAGGGGCGTTTCAACGTTATGTTTCTCCTGAAGAGGGCTGTGAGATTCTACGAGAGACTCATGAAGGAGATTGTGGCCATCATGCTGGCTCTAAGTCTCTCATGGATAAGGCTTTTTGTCATGGGTTTTATTGGCTGACGGCTCATGCTGATGCAGAGGATTTGGTTAGTAAATGTGATGGTTGTCAAAAAAAATTCAAGACGAGCTCATGTGCCGTCTCAAGAATTGAGGATGATTCCAATTACTTGGCCGTTTGCAGTCTGGGGGCTGGATATGGTTGGACCTTTTAAAAGATCCAAGGACAAAAACACTCACCTCTTGGTGGCGGTTGATAAATTTACAAAGTGGGTTGAGGCAGAGCCGGTCAACAAGTGTGAAGTGACAATGGCGGTTCAATTCATTAAAAAGGTGATTTTCCATTTTGGCTACCCTCATAGCATCATCATTGATAATGGCACTAATTTATCTAAAGGTGCTATGAAAGAATTTTGTCAACATGAACATATTCGTCTTGATGTGTCATCTATGGCTCACCCCCAGTCCAATGGTCAAGCTGAAAGAGCCAATCAAGAAATCTTGAGAGGCATCAAACCCCGACTTATAGTCCCTTTGCAAAGGATACCGGGTTGTTGGGTGGAGGAGTTGCCCTCAGTGCTATGGAGTATCAATACTACCCCCAACAGATCTACGGGTTACACGCCTTTCTTCATGGTTTATGGAGCAGAGGCGGTTCTCCCTAGTGACATCCATCACGACTCGGCCCATGTGGCGGCTTATGTGGAAGCTGATAATAAACAAGCACACTTGGATGCTCTTGACCTGTTAGATGAGGAGTGTGACCTTGCGGCGGCTCGTTCGGCGATTTACCAGCAAGATCTGCGTCATTATCATAACCGTCGGGTTAAAACCAGGACCTTTCAAGAAGGATATTTGGTTCTCCGGCTCATCCACGATCAAACTGACATGCACAAGCTATCCCCACCTTGGGAAGGGCCTTTTGTGGTCAGCAAAAATCTGAACAACGGGTCATACTACCTCATTGATGTTCGAGAGCACAAGGACTCACGCAAGTCTGAGGAGGAGACCCTCCGGCCGTGGAACATTGCTCATCTTCGGCCTTATTACACCTGAGCCACCAGCTCTTGTGATGTACATACTTCTACCAATGTATATATTATGATTAGTATAATGAAGCCGGCATCCCTGATAATTCAGGGCCTATGTCGTTTCATTTCTAAGAATCTGAGTCTTTATTGTCACTTCATAAGATCACTTGGGGGCTTCCTGCTCATTGAGCACAGCTATGACTACCCTCTTGATCCGACTTGTACGCCTTGATTGCAAATTACTTGGGGGCTTCCTGCTCATTGAGCATAGCTATGACTACCCTACTAATCTGGCTTATACGCCTGTAAGGAAATATTACTTGGGGGCTTCTTGTTAATGAACAGAGCTTTGTGGTCCCTTGTAATAGGCTTGGACGCTAGGTGTATTCACCAAAAATCCAGGTTATCCTGCCTTTATTTGCCTGCCACTCCAGCCAGGTAATCCTGGAATGACTCGTCGTACTATTGACAATCAATCTTATAAAGACCCTGAATTTGTCAAAGTTAAAACGACGATTGGTCATGTGAGGTCCATATTATGGGTTTGAATTAAGGTTTAACTCAGTGGCTGTGCAGCCCTTGAATAGCACTTGATATTGAGGCTTGGCAGCCTATGAATGGCTTGTTTTTCTGGTTTATATTAGCTTTGAGCATTTTTCGAGGTTCATCTTTTGTGCCATATTGATATATGGTTGAAAATTGATTAGGGCCATGTTGCCTTGATCCTTATGATTTATATTTGAATCAATCCGGAGTTTGGCTAACCCGGCCTGACTTTGGACGTTAAATCGCTAGTGTGTGATGATTATGCGCTTGGAGTTTTGCACTCTAAGTTTTTGGGACATTACCCTTTGCTGCGTATGGCATTGTAAGCCGACAGTATGAATAAATTGCACAGGGCGTTGCGCTCTAAGCCTTTGGGTTGTTACCCTTACTGCATATGGCGTGATAAGCCGGCAGTATGAATAAACATCACATGTATGTTGTTTACTCGCTATGAATAAATGAGGTTTTGATAAACCCGCCCTGGTTATGGACGATCCAGTCACCAGTGGATTTTATATGGGGCATTATGACCCACCCTGGGGTAAACCACCAGGCACTTGTTATCTGCTTATGCAGCGCTTATGACAACATGATTAACAAGATTGACAATAATTATGAGCATAAACAGCAAATCTTCAAATCAGATTGGGCGGCTCAAAAGTGTTCTGCAGATAAACACGCACGATGGCGTAGCAGATCATGGTTTTTCAGCTAGCCTATTACAAGGCATCATGTGGCCACAAAAGAATAAGTGTTTTGAGACACATGGCATCCAAATGTTGTGGCTGGTAAACCGGCTCATGGATCAAGACTCCTGGTCTTGGCGGGTCGAGGCTTCTGGGTCATGTTGTGCCGGTTCATCTTCTTTTTCATACGTACATTAGCTGGAAGTTAGATGTGGCCCAATTGATCCCAGTTAAAGCGTTGAACACAGCCTCATCATCAATAAGTGTTGACGGATCAATATCAGGAGCAAAGGTGTGCTTACGAATTGGTGGAGTAAGGTCCTGAGCTTCATGAACCGGCACTTTTACCTTCTTGTTTTCAGCATCATAAACCGCCTGATACTGGGACATGTCTGTATCTTCAGCCATCTTCCTTGCTAATGGATGCATTCTCCTTACAATTTCGGCAAAGTTAGTAGCGCTGAAGGGAGAACCGTCTTCTTTTACGCTTGGGCAACCATTGGCCAAATCTTTTGGATCAATATCTGCTTGCCATGCCTTTGCACGGCTTAATGCGGTGATGGCACCAGCCTTGGCGGCTGATCGCTTCAACTCTTCGATTCTTCGCGGCAGCACAGGTAGCCTCTCCAACACTTCCTTGATGAGAGAAGGTGGTGACTTTTGTGTAAGGCGGCAGAGATTGCTCGTTGAGCGCCAGTGTACAGTTGCTCCACAAGAGTATATGTGGCTTTGAGTTTGATGTGCATATCTTAACCAAGGCTGGAGATTCTCGGGCCTGCATCAATGAAAAAGTATTTGGTTAACTGGGTAATGATTGATATAAATTGCTATGGAAAGATTGAAGTACAATGTTACTTACCAAAGATGGCGGCTGTCGTGGTGTTAATTTGATGCTTTAAGCCGGAAAGCTCGTCAGCCACCGTCTTAAGGGCAACCTCTGCTTCCTCTGCTCTTTTCAACAGAGCTGTCTTCTCAGTCTCTCAGCTTGTCCTGTCAGTCTTGAAGTCTGTTTTAAACTTCTCCATCTCTTCCAAGGCGGTTGTCAATTCTGATTTGGCCTTGGAAGTTTCAGATTGTTGAGACTTGATATTTTTCTGAAGATCGGCGACTTGGGATTCTTTTATATTTAGCTCCGCCTGTAGTATGCAAATGACAAGCAGCATTACAATCATTTTCTTTGAAGTCCCAAGCACAATACATGTATTTCACTTGGCACTTGGGGGCTAATGCACATTGCTCTTTTTTTCAAGACAATTCTATAATGCCCCGGCTACACTTTTATGACTATAGTCAACTCATGGGGGCTACATACTTGGATTTTATTCATAGTTATGGTGATAAGTCCCGGCTTATCCATGTTGATTAAGCCGGACCTTGGGGGCTACAGGTGCAAAGTTGATCACTATTATTTGAAGTCCCGGCTTAACTTGACAGTTTAAGACGACCCTTAGGGGCTACCAGTGAAACATTGATTACTACTATTAGAAGTCCTGACTTAATTTGACAGTTTAAGCCGGCCCTTGGGGGCTTCTTGTTTTGATCTTGATATATATAAGGCTATCTAAAGTCTACAACATATTCACTTCTATCATATCCAGTAGACTTGGCGGCTGACAGGAGTATATTTATATGAATAAGATTGTAGCGTTTACCTCAAAACGCTCCTTCATAAGATTGACTAAGCTGGCCTCAAAGTCACGGCTTGTATGAAGACGGTTCAGATACCCAGAGTGGATTTCTTGAGCACTGTATTGGGCATAGCTTTCCAGATTCACCGACCATTTGCCTTTGTCAACAACGGATAACTCTTCCTTAGCATTGTGTTTTGACGAGACAGTGGGGTTGCCCGGCTCCGTGTAACTAAGCCCAGTAATGGCAACATCATTAGCCTTCTCTTCAGTAGGCTTGATGGGACTTGGCGGCTTGGTAATGGCCGGTTCAACATCCATATATTCTATTGTGATGTTGTGCTCCTCTGGTGGCGGGTCATCAATGGTGGCCTCAGCAGCCTGGAGAGAAGTTTCTGTTGTTTGCTTCTCCGGTTCATTGAGATTTGAGTCTTCAGCTGTTTTGGTCACCTTCAGCTTTTTGCTGCGCTTTGCCATAGCGCTGAAAATGAAGCACACGACAGGGTTAATATGACAATCAAGTGCATGATTGAAAGCAGATAGACTTAACATTCTCACCCGGGCACGGTCTTGAAGACTGGGATTTGGGTCCCAGTTATGTCGCCGGAGGAGGAATGAGATGCTCCCTGGTAATTTGAGTTGGAAGGGTTAAGATGCTGTCGAAAAATACCCTCTTTGGGATATGCTAAGTCAGAAGTTTGTGAAACCTCTGGACGGCGCTTGTGAGGAGCCGGAGTGTTTGGTAAGCCGAAGGAGAGAATCCCGCCACCGCTGTTCCGGGTCATGCGGCAAGCTTCATGTTGCTTCTTCTTCAAAATAAAGTTGGGATCCAAATAAGCTAAAGGATGAGAAAACCTTACTTTCCGCCTTTCTTGACGAACTTTCTGTCTTGGCAGAGGTTCTGAGTCAGAGGAAAGGATAGTTACCTCTTCGCCATCTACGTGGCTGCCTTCCGCGTCATCCTGATAGTGATCATTGTCAATAAAATGTACAAAAAATGAGCCAAGGGAGTCAAGTTCTACCTCCGACTCAATGTCATCCAAGTCAAAAAGCTCGGAGGTGTTGGTCTTCTTCTTGGCAGGTTTTTTCTGAGCGTTATTCTTCATCCAGTTCAAATTGCCTGGCTTATCCCACAACTTCCTATTCCAAAAAGGAGAATCGGCCTGTGGAAATCAAATGATTATAAGAGGAAAGTTTAAGTGAGAATATGATTCAACTGAAAATTGTTACAAGCTTACAGCTAGTGGCTTGTTGAGAATGCAGAAAGGATTTAGTTCGGCTTTGCTGCGATCTGCCAAGCTCTCGTTCAACAGAGACTTGGTCATGTTATTGATATCCTCATCAGTCAACTGAATCTGGTAGTGGTGTTGTGGATCTTTTAAGTCATAGGTGTACTCGCACATTAAGCCAGGGAGGTGGCTTAAGGGCAGAATTCTCCACGCGACCCAGCACCGATCCAGATCGATTTTGGTCAAGCCGTTGGCCATTAAGGCTCGGATATTTGAAAAGATGAGCATATTTTTTTTCCGTTCCGCTGTGCTGATGCGGTCTGGAAGAGGATGCCTATTGCTAAGTCGGCAGGCACGATAACCCAACAGAGGGTTTTCCCCTTCTAGAGAAGTGTCTTGGCAATAAAACCAAGTTTAGTTCCAGTCCTTGGGATGACTGGGTAGTTTGGCAGCTAGGAAAGTGGCTTCTTTCCACCTTTGAATCGAGATGCCACCTAATTCTAGGCTGGGCCCGTCTGTGAACTCGGTCTGTCGGTTTAAATGGTAAACTTCCCTGAATAGTTCTACAATGGGCTCCTGTTGAAGGTACACCTCGTAGAACACTTGAAAGTAGCAGATGTTTGAAACGGAATTTGGCCCAATGTCTTGAGGATGGAGCTTGAAAAAGTGCAGCACATCACGGAAGAATTTTGAGCCGGGAGGGCTAAAACCCTGGAGCAAATGATCAGTGAAGACAATTACTTCACCGTCCTTGGGCTCAGGAGGGGTTTCTGTGCCTGGGACCCTCCAAAGGATGACATCTTTTTTGGCTAGGACGCATGTCTGGACATACTCGTTCAATGCTTCCTCGATGACCCAGGAAACGACCCAGTTGCATGCGGTGATAGTCTTAGTCATTTTTGAGGATGAAGGCCTAAAAGAAAGAAATATTGCCGGTTTAAGATTATGTTGCTAAGCCGGACCATTGATTCAAAAATAAAAGTGCTATAAAGAGCCAATATGTTAAGCCGGAAGATAGCATTGAGTTATGTAGATATAACTATTGGCGGCTTAAAAGGGGACTAATGGTACATGCCGGGTTATAGATTATCAGTTAAGTCGCCCGAACAATTGTCATATTTCAGATCTATAAGTGAGGAATGGCTAAGTGTTGAAACAAATAGATTCCACATATTGACGCTACGATTTTGGATCTATAATAGTTTGGAAAATAAAATAAATTTCAGACCTAAAGTGAAGGCAGTGCAAGAACACATGTATTCGGATGGATCTTATACAGAAAAAGTACTTACTGCAGTTGGAAAAAGGATGCTACGCCGCTACCACACGTTTTTAATATCATCTTCAGCTTCAACTGTGCGATCTAGAGAAGAACAACGAAGAACAGAGGAGAACTCTGATGAACTGGGACTAAACTTAATGGAGATCTGCTACGAGGAAGAAGAGGTACTTACTAATGTTGCTGGTTCGTTCAGGTCGATGCAGCGGCCTGAGTCGAGGAAGTTGACGAGGTCAACGACGGCCGAGCTCAGGTGCGTGTGGGCGTTATGAGGAAGAAGACGAATATGAGGAGGCAAGATGGGAAAATGAAAAGGACCCATGTCCCTATTTATAAGGGGATGGATAAAAGGCATGCACGGAAATCAAGGAGGCCAAAAAATGGTTATGTGGCTGCACGGGCGCCTCGAATTTTGGTAAGTCCATTAAAGTCAAAGATATGCTAAGATGTTTTGGGCCTCGTGCAAAGTTAATGTGAGATGACATCATGGCGGGTTAACACAATCCTGTGAGCCGACATCATGGCGGGTTATATCAAGATCATAAAGATTGATGATGGAAGATTTTACCAAGTCAAGCACTGAAGATTGATGTGAACAAGTTCAAATCAACCTGGGGCCTAATGTTGGGGATATAACTACTGGGTATGACCCACCCAGGAGGGGCCGGGTCATACCACTGGCGGCTTAAGATGAGAAGGCCCAAGACGAAGATGAAGATGGCGGTCCATAGAGTAAGCTTACTAAAGGCCCAAGACCCAGGGGCGACTTGAGGCCCATGGATATGAACCGCCATATGTTTAACTTGTATGTTAAGGCAAGTTTAGTTGGGCACTGAGCCGGACACATTGTGTATGAGCCGACCGGGACTCTGTAAGCCGCCGGGCATCAACCTGTGTACATAAAGGGATGACCTGGCGTGGGTTAACTCAAGTAACAATCAATCAAGGGATAGGTCAAGAGTATTCACTCCCTGGTCATCGAAACCCAAGCAATACAACCTAAAGCAGGAGTAGGCTTTTACCTCGTTGAGAGAGGCCGAACCTGGGTAAACTCTTCGTGTCCTTTGCCCCGTTTAACCATTTCAAGCTAACTGCGTTGCGATGGCTCCACATCTAAGTCCTTTTGCTAGGGCATGCGTCGTGTTAAGTCCACGACATAATTTATGAAGTGTGAATGCTAGCATAGTGCATAAGTTTGAACAATGAAAATTTCAATCACTTTTCCTAGCATCATAATAACAACTCTTTTTCATAAAACTCATCATGATAAAGTATTGAAAATAGAAATTTGTTGTGGAATGCTACCTATCATATTCATCATATACTCTTTCTTTTGTAGCATGGACATTTGGACTTGAATGATTCAAAGCAATAGTCTATAATTTGACACGAGGACATCAATACTCAAGCATATCAACAAGCAACCATGTCTTTCAAAATATCAAAACTAAATAAAGTTATCTCTAGCCCATCATGCTCGATCGTCATTGATCCATTCATGAAACACACTTGAATATTAGCTACATCCAATGCACAAGTATGATCATAGTGCTCCCTAGTTGGTGCTTTATAAGAGAAGATGGAGACTCAAACAAAAAAAATGCATAAAGCAAGTAGATAAGCCCTACGGGCCCCCATGCTCACCCAGGTGGGTTGTGCCCCCCTCGGGGCACCCCTCTGGTACTTCTTTGGCCCAAGTTGTTCCTTCCGGTCTAGAAAAATTCTCCAAAAAGTTTTGCTGCGTTTGGACTATGTTTGGTATTAATTTTCTGCAATGTAAAAAACAAGCAAAAACAGTAACTGGCAATGGGCACTATGTCAATAGGTTAGTCCCAAAAAATGATATAAAGTTGGTATAAAATGATTGTAAAACATCCAAGAATGATAATATAACAACATGGAACAATAAAAAATTATAGATAGATTGGAAACGTATCAAACATAAGAAGAAATTGTTGGTAGGGTACAAAACCACCTCGAAGCTATTCTTTCCGATCGATCTATCCAAGAGCTCGTACTAAAATAACACCAATTTATCCTTCTCGGTCGATCTATCAAGAGTTCGTACTAAAATAACACCAAGTTATCCTTTCCGATCGATCTATCAAGAGTTTGTACTAAGATAACACCAAATAATTTGAGATTCATAGTACTCAATTCAACACAAAGAACCTCAAAGAGTGCCCCAAGATTTCTACAAGAGAAACAAAGACGAGAACATCCATCAACCCCTATGCATAGATTACCCCAATGTCACCTTGGGAATCTGCGAGTTGAGTGCCAAAACACATATCAAGTAAATAAATATGATACCCCATTGTCACCACGGGTATTCATAGCAAGACTTACATAAAGTGTTCTCAAATCCATAAAAGTATTCAAACCGATAAGAACGAAATATCAAAGGGAAAACTCAATTCAGAACAAGATAGAAAGGGGAAAACACCATATGATCCAACTATATTAATGATACGTATCCATCGTATCTACTTCTCCTAACGTTTTTCCTCTTGTTTTGGACTCTAATTTGCATGATTTGAATGAAACTAACCCGGACTGATGTTGTTTTCAGTAGAACTACCATGGTGTTGTTTTTGTGCAGAAATAAAAGTTTTCGGATTGGAATGAAACTTTTTGGAAATTATTTTAGAATAAAAGAAAAATACTGGAGCCAAGAGCCATCGGAAGGGGGCCCCTGGGTGAGCACAACCCACGAGGGTGCCCCCCTCCAGGTGCGCCTAGGTGGGTTGTGCCCACCTGGTGGCCCCGTAGACCCTGATTCTGACTATAATATCCTATTTTTGGAGAAAAAATCAAGGAGGAAAAATTATCCCATTTCATGATACAGAGCCGCCGCCACCTCCTGTTCTTCATCGGGAGGTCAGATCTGGAGTCTGTTTTGGGCTCCGGAGAGGGGGACCTTCGATCTTCGTCATCACCAACCCTCCTTCATTGCCAATTCCGTGATGCTCCCCACTGGGAGTGAGTAATTCCTATGTAGGCTCGCTGGTCGGTGAGGAGTTGGATGAGATTCATCATGTAATCGGGTTAGTTTTGTTAGGGCTTGATCCCTAGTATCCATTATGTTCTGAGATTGATGTTGTTATGACTTTGCCATGCTTAATGCTTATCTCTTTGGGCCAGATCTGAACCGTTTATGTTTTCACCATTATATCTATGTTCTAGATCCGTTCTTGCAAGTCATATTCACCTATTACGTGTTATGATCCATAAACCCCGAGTGACAATAGTCGGGATACTTTCTGGTGATGACCGTAGTTTGAGGAGTTCATGTATTCACTATGTGTTAATTCTTTGTTCTGGTTCTCTATTAAAAGGAGGCCTTAATATCCCTTAGTTTCCTTATGGACCTCGCTGCCACGGGAGGTAGGACAAAAGATGGCATGCAAGTTGTTTCCATAAGCACGTATGACTATTTATAGAATACATGCCTACATTATATTTATGAACTAGAGCTAGTGCCGTATCGCCCTATGTTATGATTGTTATATGATGAATATCATCCAACGAATCTACAGATTCAATGCCTATGAATTTCCTATATATTGATCTTGCTAAGTTACTGCTGCTACTGTTACACTTGCTACTAAATCATTGCTATCATTGTTACCGTTACTATTGTTGTTGCTACTACTATCAAAACTATCATATTATTGTGCTACTGATCGCTTGCTGCAGATAATTAATCTCTAGGTGTGGTTGAATTGACAACTCAGCTGCTAATACTTGCAATTATTCTTTGGGTCCCCTTGTGTCGAATCAATAAATTTGGGTTGAATACTCTACCCTCGAAAACTGTTGTGATCCCCTATACTTGTGGGTTATCAAGGCCTTTTTTGGCACCGTTGCTGGGGAGCATTGATGTCGCTTGAAGCTACGTCGGTATTTCCCCAAAGAGGAAGGGATGATGCAGCACCGCGGCGGTAGGTATTTCCCTCAAATGTGAAATCAAGGTTATCGAAACAGTAGGAGAACCAAGCAACACAACGTAAACAACACTTGCACACAAATAACAACTACTCGCAACCCGACGTGTAAAAGGGGTTGTCAATCCCTTTCGGGTAGCGGCGCCCCAAGATGGGCAAATGGACGCGAGAGAGTTGTAAATATTGATAGATCGAACGCCAAATAAAATAAATGGAAATAATTTGCTACCCATGGTGGTAGCTATGCACATCCCCAATTTTTATCTGTAATTAATTTTGTAAATTATTTTGGACTATGAAAAATAACTCTATAGCAAAAAATCGTGATTTTGGACCAGCCAGGCAAGCAAATAGGCAATTATGCCAAAAAGGCAAGCAAAAAGACTAAGAGAAGTGAGAAACAACCCTTTATACACAACTAAAAGGCACTTGTGTCAAAAACGTAATAAAAAAGACAAAGATAAGTGAGAAAAAGTCATTTGTATACAACAAAATGCACTTATGCCAATGCCATAAAAAACCCGACACCCCATATATAAGAAAAGGCACTTATCCGAAGGGGTGTGTAGGTGCCACCATGCATGCATATCTACCACCATGCATGCATAGCTACCACCATGCATAGAAAATTCCCTCTCATAAAATAAATTGCAGCAAGGTATTTTTGTATTTTTGGTTTAGTAGATCTGAAAATAAAAGCAAAGGAAAATAGATCGCAAAGGCAAATAATATGAGAAAGAGACCCAGGGGCCAGAAGTTTCACTTGTGGCTTCTCTCAAGAAAAATAGCAAATGGCGGGTAAATAGATTACTATTGGGCAATTGATAGAACTTCAAATACTCATGATGATATCCAGGCAATGATCATTATATAGGCATCACATCCAAGATTAGTAGACCGACTCCTGCCTGCATCTACTACTATTACTCCACACATCGACCGCTATCCAGCATGCATCTAGTGTATTAAGTTCATGGAGAAATGGAGTAATGCAATAAGAACGATGAGATGATGTAGACAAGATCTATCTATGTAGAGATAGACCCCATCGTTTTATCCTTAGTAGCAACGATACATACATGTCGGTTCCCCTTCTGTCACTGGGATCAAGCACCGTAAGATCGAACCCACTACAAAGCACCTCTTCCCATTGCAAGATAAATAGATCAAGTTGGCCAAACAAAACCCAAATATCGGATAAGAAATACGAGGCTATAAGCAATCATGCATAAAAGAGATCAAAGAAACTCAAATACTTTCATGGATATAAAAAGATAGATCTGATCATAAACTCAAAGTTCATCCGATCCCAACAAAGACATCGCAAAAGAGTTATATCATATGGATCTCCAAGAGACCGTTGTATTAAGAATCAAATGAGAGAGAGGAAGCCATCTAGCTACTAACTACGGACTGGAAGGTCTATAAAGAACTACTCACGCATCATCGGAGAGGCACCAATGGAGGTGTGAACCCCATCCGTGATGGTGTCTAGATTGGATCTGGTGGTTCTATACTCTGTGGAGGCTGGAATTGATTTTCATCGACTCCCCTAGGGTTTCTAGAATATTGGGGTATTTATAGAGTAAAGAGGCGGTCCGGGGGGCACCCAAGGTGGGCACAACCCACCAGGGCGTGCATGGGCCTCCTAGCATGCCCTGGTGGGTTGTGCTCTCCTCGGAGCACCCCCGAAGGCGCAGCCTTGGCCCATTAGGTGTCTTTTGGTCCATAAAAAATCTTCGTAAAGTTTCGTGGCATTTGGACTCTGTTTGGTACTGTAACTGGCATTTGGCACTATGTCAATAGGTTAGTACAAAAATGATATGAAATGATTATAAAACATCCAAGATTGATAATATAACAACATGGAACAATCAGAAATTATAGATACGTTGGGGACGTATCAAGCATAGCTATATTTATTGAGTCACTTGGGATTATTATCTATCTATCACTATGAAGACTTTGAAGGATACCAAGACTAAGATTTTTCCCTCTAAGACGGGGGGAGGTAAGGAACTGTCATCTAGCTCTGCACTTGATTCACCTTCTATTTTGAGTAGACTTGCAACACGACCACATGCTATTAATCCTGATATGTCGCAAGTTATTGATGATACTACTTCTATGAATGCTACTCGTGATGATGCTAGTACCTTCCTTGATGATAATATGCCACTAGGTGAATTTCTTGATGAACAAATTGCTCGAGCTAAAAATATTGAGAGTTCTGAAACTGATGAGATTATTGAAACTAATGAAGTACTCGAATCTGAAAATCTTGAAACACCTGTTAGACCTAGCTCTCCTAGATATGAATTGCCTAAGATACCGGAAGGTTATGTTATGGATGAGGAGATAACTAGAGACTTTTTTGCTTGCAATGATAGGGATGATCTTAAGAAATTATTATGCAAACTGAAAGAAAATCTTTGAATGCTAGAATGAAATGTGATCCTAAGTTTGCTACTTCACTTATATTTGTTGATGATAAGGATTATGAATTCTCTGTCAACCCAGAGTTAATTACTTTGGTTGAATCTGATCCTTGCCATGGTTATGAAAATGAAACTGTTGTGGCACACCTTACCAAATTAAATGATATAGCCACCCTTTTTGCCCATGAGGATAAAATTTGCTACTATTATATCCTCAAATTATTTCCGTTCTCATTAAAGGGTGATGCTATGATATGGTACAATACTATTTCTCCTGGTTGTGTGCGTACTCCCCAGGATATGATCTATTATTTCTCTGAAAAATATTTTCCTGCTCATAAGAAACAAGCTTCCTTATAGGAAATATTTAACTTTGTGCAAGTTGAAGAAGAGAGTCTCCCACAAGCTTGGGGGAGGCTTCTCCAACTGCTTAATGCTCTGCCTAATCATCCACTTAAGAAAAATGAAATACTTGATATCTTCTATAATGGACTAACCGATGCTTCTAGGGATTTCCAAGATAGTTGTGCTGGTTGTGATTTCAGGGAACGAATCGTTGAACAAGCTAAGGAATTATTAAATAACATATTGAAAAATTATGATTATTGGACTCTTCCTAAACCACCTCCTAAACCCACTCCGAAGAAGAGGGGTATTTTATATCTCAGTCGTGAAGATATGAAAGAGACAAAGAAATGTATGAAGTAAAGAGGTATTAAAGTTCAAGATGTCAAAAATTTACCTACTATTGAAGAAATACATGGACTTGATACACCACCACCACCGAAGGTGGTAGAGGTAAACTCTTTAATGAAATTTGATGAAAAGGATAACCCTTATAATATGCATCCTAGTCAATGCCTTTATGAGTTTGATAACTACATTAGGAAACAAGATCACTTCAATGAAAATGTTATGAAACAATTGAAATACAATTCTGATATGATTGCTCTCTAGAGTGACTTGTTATTCAGAATCTCTAATGATGTTACAGGTGTAGGAAAACATGCTTCTATGGTTCATACTTAGTTAGAACAAGTTGCTAAATCTCAAAGAGAATTACTTGATGAAATGAACAATAATATCAATGATCATGCTATTAGAGTAATGACTAGAGGAGGTAGAATGACTCTGGAACCACTTTATCCTGAGGGACAACCCAAAAGAATTGAACAAGACTCTCAAAGAATTAACACTCATGCATCTAGTCCTTCTAAAAAGAAAAAGAAAATAATATGACTTTGCATACATCTAGTGAACCTGAAATAGAAAAACCTCCTGAAGATAATAATGATGGTTCTATCTCTGATGCTGAAACTCAATCTGGTAGTGAACATGCACCTAGTGATAATGAAAAAGATAATGATGATGTTCATGAAGACACTCAACCAAACAATGATAAAGAACCAAATAATGATGTTGAGATATACCCTGTCGTTGATCTTGTTAACCCACAACCTAAAAATAAAAGATATGATAAAAGAGACTTTGTGGCTAGAAAACATGGTAAAGAAAGAGAACCATGGGTTCAAAAACCCATGCCCTTTACACCTAAACCAACTAGGAAGAAATACGATGAAGAATTTGAACACTTTACTGAAATGCTTAGGCCAGTCTTTTTGCGCACTCGCTTGACTGATATTTTAAAGATGGCCCCTTATGCGAAGTACATGAAAGACATCATCACTAATAAAGAAAGATACCGGAAGCTAAAATCTACACAATGCTTGCTAATTATTCTTTTAAGGATGGAATACCTAAAAAAACTTGGAGATCCAGGGATACCAACTATACCTTGCTCCATCACAAGAAATTATGTCAAAACTGCTTTGTGTGATTTAGGAGCTGGTGTTAGTGTTATGCCTTTCTCTTTATATAAAAGACTTGACTTGAATAAACTCACACCTACTGAAATATCTTTGCAAATGGCTGATAAATCAACTACCATACCTATCGGTATTTGTGAGGATGTGCCCGTTGTTGTTGCAAATGTTACCATCTTAACTGACTTTGTTATACTTAAGATGCCCGAGGACGACAACATGTCGATTATCCTTGGTAGACCCTTTTTGAATATTGCAGGGGCTGTTATTGATTGCAATAAAAGCAAGGTCACTTTTCATATCAATGGTAATGAGCATACGGTGCACTTTCTGAAGAAACAATTCCATGTGAATGGTATTAATGTTATTGAAAAATCTTCGACAATCACCATTGGAAGTTTTCAACTACCTCTTCCTACTACCAAAAATAAATATGATATACTTATTGTTGGGGACATGCATATCCCTATTGAGGTAACTTAGTGTTTTACGAAAGTTCTTCGGTTTCATGCTAATCGAAGGTGGTTGTTAATAAGACTTGATCAACCTTATTAATGGATCATTTTTGAGAAGTATGAAGTTGATGAATTTAGTAGGCACCACTTGATCAACAATTGCCTGACACTTTAAAATATGTTTATCTCGATGATAAAAAGATATATCTTGTTATTATTAGTGCTAACCTTTCATAACATGAAGAAGAAAGATTATTGTAAATTCTGAAGAAGCACCGAGCTGTTATTGGATATACTCTTGATGATTTTAAGGGCATTAGTCCCACTCTATGTCAGCACAAGATTAATATGGAACCTGATGCTAAACCCGTTGTTGATCATCAACGACGTTTAAATCCTAAGATGAAAGAAGTGGTAAGAACTGAAATATTAAAACTTCTGGAAGCAGGTATAATCTATCCTAAGCTGATAGTAGATGGGTAACCTCCGTTCATTGTGTCCCAAAGAAGGGAGGTATTACTATTGTTCCTAATGATAAAAATGATCTTATCCCACAAAGAATTGTTACTGGCTATAGAATGGTTATTGATTTTAGAAAATTAAATAAAGCAACTAGAAAAGATCACTACCCTTTGCCTTTTATTGATCAAATGTTAGAAAGATTATCAAAGCACACACACTTCTGTTTTCTTGATGGATATTCTGGTTTTTCTCAAATACATGTCTCACAACCTGATCAAGAGAAAGCCACCTTTACTTGTTCTTTTGGAACTTATGCTTATAGACATATGCCTTTCGACTTATGCAATGCACCTGCTACCTTTCAAAGATGTATGAATGCTATATCATCTGATTTTTGTGAAAAGATTGTTGAGGTTTACATGGATGATTTTTCTTTATATGTAACTTCTTTTAATGATTGCTTGAGCAACCTTGATCAAGTTTTGCAGAGATGTGAGCAAACTAATCTTGTCTTGGATAGGGAGAAGTGACACTTTATGGTTAATGAAGGTATTGTTTTGGGGCATAAAATTTCTGAATGAGGTATTGAGGTGTGTAAAGCCAAAGTTGATGCAATTGAGAAAATGCCATGTCCTAGAGATATTAAAGGTATTCGTAGTTTTCTTAGTCATGCTAGTTTATATAGGAGGTTTATTAAAGACTTCTCTAAAATTTCTAGGCCTATTACAAATCTTCTACAAAAGGATGTTCCATTTGTTTTTGATGATGATTGTGTAGAAGCCTTTGAAACACTTAAGAAAGCCTTAACTACTCCACCTATTGTTCAACCACCTGACTGGAACTTGCCTTTTGAAATTATGTGTGATGCTAGTGATTATGTTGTTGGTGTTGTTCTAGGACAAAGAGTTGATAAAAATTTAAAGTTAACCATTATGCTAGTAAAACTCTAGACAGTGCCCAAAGAAATTATGCTACTACTGAAAAAGAATTTTTAGCAGTTGTGTTTTCTTGTGATAAAATCAGATCTTATATTGTTGATTCCAAAGTAATTGTTCACACCGATCATGCTGCTATAAAATATCTTATGAATAAGAAAGATGCTAAATCTAGACTCATTAGGTGGGTTCTCTTGCTACAAGAATTTGATTTACATATCACTGATAGGAAAGGAGCTGAGAACTCCATAGCTAACAACTTGTCTAGGTTAGAAAATATTCTTGATGACCCACAACCTATTGATGATAGTTTTCCTGATGAACAATTAGCTGCAATAAATGTTTCTCATAATACTCCTTGGTATGCTGACTATGCTAATTATATTGTTGCTAAATATATACCACCTAGTTTCACATACCAACAAAAGAAAAAAAATTCTTCTATGATTTAAGACATTACTTTTGGGATGACCCACATCTTTATAAAGAAGGAGTAGATGGTATTATTAGACCTTGTGTACCTGAGCATGAACAGGGACAAATCCTACGGAAATGTCATTCCGAAGCTTATTGAGGACATCATGTGGGAGATAGAACTGCTCACAAGGTATTACAATTTGGTTTTTATTGGCCTACTCTCTTTGCAGAAGTTTATGATCACATCTATCTTGGAGCAAAAGGAAATGACAAGAGATCAAAGAAACTCAAATAACTTTCATGGATATAAAAATATAGATCTGATCATAAACTCAAAGTTCATCCGATCCCAACAAACACACCTTAAAAAGAGTTACATCATATGGATCTCCAAGAGACCATTGTATTGAGAATCAAATGAGAGAGAGGAAGCCATCTAGCTACTAACTATGAACCCGAAGGTCTAGAAAGAACTACTCATGCATCATCAGAGAGGCACCGATGGAAGTGGTGAACCCCTCCGTGATGGTGTCTAGATTCTGGACTCTGCGGCGGCTGGAATTGATTTTTGTCGACTCACCTAAGGTTTTTGGAATATTGGGGTATTTATAGAGCAAAGAGGCGGTCCGGGGGCACCCGAGGTGGGCACAACCCACCAGGGCACGCCTGGTGGGTTGTGCTCCCCTCGGAGCACCCCCAGGCACTGCCTTGGCCCATTGGGTGTCTTCTGGTCCATAAAAAATCTCTTTAAAGTTTCGTTGCATTTTGACTCCGTTTGGTATTGATTTCCTGCGGTGCAAAAAACATGCAGAAAAACAACAACTGGCACTTGGCACTATGTCAATAGGTTAGTACCAAAAAATGATATAAAATGACTATAAAATGATTATAAAACATCCTAGGTTGATAATATAACAACATGGAACAATGGCCCAATCCAATCATAGTCTGTTGCGACCCCTAGGATGGCGATGCGATCTACACTACAAAAAAAGACACATCTGTGACATTTTGGGCCAAATGATTTTTCTATCATGCTTATGACACTTCTATGACGATAATTGTGACAAAACCTGGTATCATCATAGATGTTGTGGGCTCCTACTTCTATGACAATAAATCATGATAGAAAATGGGGTTTTCATCCTGGGCAGGCCAGAGACACATCTGCATGACATTCTTTGGGCCGTCCATGACGAAAGAAACATGGTAGAAGCGAGGGCGAGAAAAATATCGGGGAGTTCCCGGTTACGGTGGGTGGTCGGGGCCGAGCGATGCACGGAGGTTTGCACGTTTCTCTCGTACACGTACGCGCGTGTGTGTGATGTCACTTGAAGCTACGTAGGTATTTCCCCAAAGAGGAAGGGATGATGCAACACAGCGGCAATAGGTATTTCCCTCAGATATGAAACCAAGGTTATCGAACTAGTAGGAGAACCAAGCAACACAACGTAAACAGCCCCTGCACACAGATAACTGTAACATCCCAAATTTTCAATTTGGAATGTTATACATTAGATCATCATTGCATATCATATTTTATTGCATTTTGGCTTGATCCTAGAAAATTCTACGCAACTCAAGGACCCACGGAGAGAGTTTTGGATTTCATAATTTTCATATTTGAGTTTTCTCAAATTTTGAAAAGAGGATTCTTTGATTTAAATTATTTTCTCTTCGAATATTTCTTTTATGGAAATAAAAGAGAGGGGATAAAATGACTTCCTCAAAATAAAGAAATATTGGAGATTTATATTAAAATCAAATAAGAATTTTATTCGGAGTTTTATCGCTATTTTGTTTGAATTAGGAAAAATATGCGTTTTTCAAAATTGCATTATAGGCCCAAATACATGTTCACCTTGTCCGCTATATTTTTAGAGGACGGGGAAATTTTATTTCAGGATTTTTGGAGTCCGTTTAGTTTTTCTTCTCCTTGTTTTTCTGTGTGTTTTTTTAAAGAAATTCAACCAACTTAGTCGGGCCGTACCCGACTAGGACTTCTGCCGCCCCGGGCTTTATAAGCCGCCCCGACGATCCTGCAGCCCACCCCAGCCCACCCGCCGCCGCCACCGAACCCTAACCCGTGACCCCGCGCCGCTGCTGCCTGACACCATCGGCGCCCTCGCCGCCGACCCCGCCGCCGGAGTTGACCGCCGCCGCCGCCACGCGAACCGAGGTAGCCGCATCGTTTGGTTTTTTTAGAAACCCCGGATATTTTTTACATCGGTTTTGTTTTTTTTCGGTTTAGTTATTTAGCAAACGCCCGATCGTACATTCGTTTTAACGAACGGTTTTCACTCGTTAACTGCAGACAGCGAAAATTCATTCGTTAGCCTGTTCGTCAGTTTTTCTTTTTCTAGGGTTTTTCCGTGATTATTTTCGATCACGATTTCTGACCCGATTTTCGTTTTAGTTTATCTTTTCGCTCGTTTATCGGAATCAGGCGATTCAAGCGCCTAGATCTTCGTCTCATAGCCCTCTTTCTGTTTAACCAACTTGAACAAGATTTTGCTATTATAAATTTGACTTAAGTCCATATTAGTAAACGGATCTTGTTTCTTTCACAGTTTGAGTTTCGTTGCTTCGTTTGATTTGATTCTTTTTGCGAATCGGAGCTCTTAAGTTGAAATTTCTGGTTAGATTTCTTATTTGAGTTTAACCCGTGCTTCTAGTTGAGTGCTTATTGTATGCTTGTTTGTTTGTGATAGAGTACCCGGAGTGCGAAGCGTGCTACTACGAGTCTCTAGGTTTCACGGATCATCAGCAAGGCAAGGAACACTTTAATCATACCTTTTTATTACCCAGTTTTATTGCATTAGATCAATCCTCAAACAATTGCATGGTTAGGATTTGATTAACTTGTGGGTTTTGGGAAGTAGATGAGGTAGTACCTATTCACCTGCTTATTATCAAACCTATGTGAGTTACTTCTACGTTGCTTATATTGCTATGCTATGCTAGTAGACGTGGATTGGGTTTGAGTGTATTCATGACAGATGTGAGTTTGTTAATTAATGGTTCAACTTAAGGTGGCATCTTTAATACACATCTGGGTGGATTGCTTGTGGGCACCTGGAGAATCCAGTGTTGTCCTAGGATATCCCGGAGGACCCGTGTGATCATCCTATGGCCTGCCACCCAGACTCAAAGGTATCATAAGATTATTCATGCTAGAAACTTCCGTGTGCAGCCACAAGCCATTATGGGCTCTGGCATAGTTGAGTAAGTTGCGTGAAGCTCTCGAAGAGGTAGACTAGCAGATGTAGTGGGTTGTAGGTGGTACTGTCTATCCAGAGTAGAGAGTTAATGCTTCAGAAAGACTGTGTCTCGAATCTCCGACCATGGATGTATTCGAGTCTTGTGGGGAAAAGTGCTCAAACCTCTACAGAGTGTATAAACTAATCATGGTTAGCCGTGTCCCCGGTTATGGACGTTTTGAGTATCTAGTTCTTGGATTATTATGTTGATCTCATCACCCTTATTACAATTTGATTGGGTTTAATGACGATGCTTAACTGGGATTGAGTTGGAGGAACCTTCTCAATGTTTAACAACCACCATGATAGTTAAATAAAATTTATTCCTTTGTTGTAGGGAAAAATTGGCTTTATGCAAAACTATAACCGTAGAGCTTACCACCAGCCAAATATGCATGTAGTGATAGCAACTATTCTGTTCATTACTCTCTTGTGTTACATTGCCAGCATATTCCATGTGCTGACCCGTTTCGGGCTGCAACATTCATGTTGCAGACTTTTCAGACGACGAGTAAGGAGCCATAGGTCATTGTCTTTCACTCAGTGATGCCATTGGAGTTGATGGACTCATTTTATCTTCCAAGCCTTCCGCTGTTATCATTTTAGATGGCCTTAAGCCATATTTATTGTAATAAGTTCTCTTTTGAGAAATTCGATGTAATAAGTGTGTGATTGCTACTCTGTTATAAATCCACAAATACTGTGCGTGTCAGCATTACCGGTCCAGGGATGACACTGATGCATAGAGATCAGACTGTTTGAGGTCTGGTCACTACAAGATGGTATCAGAGCACACACACACTATAGGACACGACCACTAAGCTAAAATCCTAGATCACTACTCTCTTCTCATTTCTGACTCCTCTCCTTTTTCTACTCTTTAGGATGGCAGATGCAAGGAACAAGTTCACTCAACCGGATGAAGATACACCTTTTGGACGACACTTGAGGGAAGTTACTAGATACCTGAACATCAGAATACCAAGCTTCACCGGGACCTACAACGCCACTTTACCAGAAGAGGAGCGTTGGATGATTCGAGTTCAAGTTCCAGGAAGGACCTTCATGCCAGTCACTGTACCCATAGAGTTTTCCTTTGATGCACCAACCTGGAGTCTAGGAAAGAGCATGGTATCCCAAATCACCATGGGACGTATTGGAGAATTTTACCACAAGGATCTCAAGGATACTATCTACCAGATTTGTGGGCGCCAAGATGAGCAATGGGAGATGATCAGCACCAGGAAGGATAGATCTATTACAACTTTCATGCAGGAGTTAAACCAGCACATTCGTCGCCAAGAGAACTAGATGTGCGCAGGCATGATAGATCTGAAGAAGGCAATGACCAGGATCACGGAGCTGGAGGAAGAACTCAAGTCTACATGCGATGGATACGAGGAGGAAATGATGATACTAGTGGAGAAGAATGACGATCTGACAAGGAAGCTAGGAGTATTCATGGGAGACCCCGCGCCAGGAGGAGAAGACGATGATTCCACTTGCTCGGAGAACTACATCATCATCGATGACACCGACTCGAACCCCGACGATAGCGATGATGACTTTGTTGATGAAGCTGGAGCAGATATTATGGAGTCTTCCACCGATCAATTTTTCTAGTCGACCACCATATCAGTAGTAGTATTGCCCCCATGTATATAGCTTAGTCCGAGCACTTTTGTAACGATAGTTAGACCGATTGTATGCCTTGTTTGAATTGATTGAAGTGATATGTTTGTGTTTGTCTCATGTGCATATGGGTAGTATTTTCCCCCTAGACCTCATTCTATTCTGTTTTCTCATCTTTTCTAAACCCATCAGATGCCTCCGAGACGCGACAATGGATTTGCTTTCCCACCGGAGCTCACTCAGTTGATCTAGCAGCAGAATGCATTGATGCATCTACTAGTCCAGAATCAGAATCAGGGGAACAACAACAACAACAACAACACCTGTTGATCACTTAGCCCGTTTTCTAAGGCTGAATCTGCCGGTGTTCTCTAGTAGCACCGAGCCGATAGTTGCAGATGATTGGCTCCGCAAGATTGGAAGGGAGTTGACCACTTCAGGATGCAGAGATGCAGAGAGAGTGCGTTTTGCCGCACATCAGCTTGATGGACCCACAACATCATGGTGGGAGAATTTCACAGCCACTTACCCCATCGACACTGTTACATGGGACCAGTTTCAGCAGGCTTTTCGCACTGCCCATGTATCAGCAGGAGCTATGGCCATGAAGAAGCACGAGTTTCGCAACTTACACCAAGGAGGATGCATCGTTGGCCAGTATGTGGATGACTTTAGTAAGCTAGAACGTTGTGCCCCAGATGACGTTGCTATGGATGCAGCTAAACATGAGAAGTTTCTGGAAGGACTGAATGATGAGCTGAGCATGCAGTTGATGTTGGAAACTTTTTATAACTACCGGGAGTTGGTAGACAGAGCTCTCATGATTGAAGGGAAACAACAGCAGATTGACAACCGCAAGAGGAAGTATGGACAAGGGAATTATAATTCTGGAGCTCAGCAGAGGCCCCGTTTTACCCCGAACTCGGGAGGGCCCCTTCAACATAACCATGGAGATCACAACCACAATCGAGGGATTTCGCACAACCATAGTGGCCCCAGGAATGGGAATGGTAATGGAGGAAGCAACGGTCGGAACCGTTCTAACCCAGCAACGCCTGCTAAGAAGGATCTAAGTCACATTACTTGTTTCAAGTGCGGGAAGAATGGACATTATGCCACAGAGTGTTCTGAAGCAAAGAATGGCAATGGCAATGGAAGCTCTGGGAAGAAGCCCAGCCCTTTCAACAGGGGACAAGTGAACCACATGAACGTGGAGGAGGTTGAAGCGCAACCGGATGCAGTAATAAGTAAGTTTATGGTTAAGTCATTTAACGCAATCGTTCTTTTTGATACTGGTGCATCGCATTCATACATATCAAGGGGATTTGTGGATAAGTTTAAACTGCCAACCCAAACCCTTAGGACACCCATGTTAATAACCTCGTCAGGAGCAGAGTATATGGCTAGCCTATGGTGTGAACGGTTACCATTAAGGATTGGTAGCTAGGTGTTCCCCTCAGACCTAATAGTATTGGAGTCACAATGACTGGATGTGATATTAGGCATGGATTGGTTATCGAAGTATGGAGGGAACATTGATTGCACTAGTAAGTCGGTTCTGCTTACCACCCCAAAAGGAAGAAGGATGAAGTATGTATCCCAGCATGTGCCGAATATGACTCAAGTGAATTCCTTATCAGGAGTTGTACAGGAGGAAGTACCAGTGGTGAAGGATTTCCTGGATGTATTTCCAGAAGAGTTGCCAGGCACAGGGCCAATATCTAAGAGGCCGTACAGGATGCCCGCTAAGGATTTATAGGAAATTAAGAAGCAGATAAAGGAGTTACTGGATAAAGGCTATATTCTCCCAAGCTCGTCACCCTGGGGATCACGAGTGCTTCTAGTGGAGAAGAAGGATGGATCGTTGAGGATGGTTGTTGATTATCATGGATTGAATGAGGTGACGATCAAGAACAAGTACCCATACCGATGATCAATGATTTGTTTTACCAGCTGCAAGGAGCTAAGGTGTTTTCCAAAATCGATCTGCGATCAGGGTACCACCAGCTGAACATTCGAGAGCAGGATATACCTAAGACAGCTTTTACCACAAGGTACGGGCTATATGAGTATACCGTTATGTCATTTGGTCTGACTAACGCACCTGCCTATTTTATGAACATGATGAAAAAGGTGTTTATGGAGTTTTGGATAAGTTCTTCATGGTGTTCATTGACGATATTCTGGTCTACTCGAAGAATGAAGAGGAGCATAAGGAGCATTTGCGTTTGGTACTTGGGAAGCTCAGAGAACATCAGCTATATGCCAAGTTCAGCAAGTGTCAGTTTTGGTTGAAGGAAGTTGGATTCCTCGGACATGTTATATCCGGAGAAGGGATAGCCTTAGACCCTACCAAGGTTGTCACTGTGACAAATTGGGAATCACCCACGTTAGTTTGAGAGACTCGGAGTTTTCTTGGACTCACATGATACTACAGGAGGTTCATTGAAAATTTCTCGAAGATTGCAAAGCCCATGAGGGAGTTGTTGAAGAAGGACACCAAGTTCAAATGGACTGAGAAATGTGAGGCTAGTTTTCAAGAGTTGAAGAAACTCTTGGTTACAGCTCCAATGTTGATTCTCCTAGATCAACGGAAGGATTACCAGGTGTATTGCGACGCTTCTCGTCGAGGACTTGGAGCAGTGCTTATGCAGGAGGGAAGAGTTGTCTGATATGCCTCACGACAGCTTAAACACCATGAGTTGAATTATGCTACCCATGATTTGGAGTTAGCAGCCGCAGTGCATGCGTTGAAGACATGGAGACATTTTCTCATCGGAAACCATTGTGAGGTGTACACGGATCACAAGAGTTTGAAGTATATCTTCACGCAGAAGGAGTTGAAACTCAGGCAGAGGAGATGGTTGTAGCTCATTAAGTATTATGATATGAAGTTGCATTATCATCCCGGAAAGGCTAACGTAGTAGCCGATGCGCTGAGCCGCAAGATTCATGTCAACACACTCATGACCGGAGGATTACCCAAGGAGTTAGCAGAGGATATTCGTGAGCTATGTTTGGAAATAGTTCCGAGAGGTTATGTAGCAGCATTGGGGATTCAGTCTACTTTGATGGATAAGATCCGAGAAGCTCAGAAGACAGACAAGGAGATTGCCGAGATAAAGGAAAGAATGAGCAAAGGAAAGGCTAAAGGATTTCGTGAGGATGAGCACGATACCTTATGGTTTAAGGACCACGTTTATGTGCCTAATGATACGGAGATCAAGAAGTTGATTCCGCAAGAGGCCCATGATTTGCTGTATTCGATTCACCCAGGAAATACCAAGATGTATCTGGATTTGAAGGATAGTTTCTGGTGGACCAGAATGAAGAAGGATATTGCGGAGTATGTAGCAGTTTGTGATGTATGTCAGAGAGTAAAGGCAGAACATCAGAAGCCAGTTGGATTGTTACAACCATTGCCGATACCCGAATGGAAGTGGGATAAACTAGGCATGGACTTTATCACGGGATTGCCCAGGACTCGTTCAGGCTATGACTCGATATGGGTTGTAGTCGATCATTTGACGAAGGTAGCACATTTCATCCCAGTTAAGACCACTTACACCAGTGCTAAGTTGGCAAAGATATATATGACCAGGATCGTATGTCTGCATGGAGTTCCGAGGACCATTGTATCAGATAGAGGAACCCAGTTTATCTCAAAGTTTTGGAATCAGTTGCATGAGACTTTGGGAACCAGGCTAGAGTTCAGTACAACTTTTCACCCGCAGACAGATGGATAGACTGAGAGAGTCAATCAGATTTTGGAGGACATGTTGAGAGCTTGTGTGCTAGACTATGGATCTAGTTGGGACGACAATTAGCCATATGTATAGTTCTCTTACAACAACAGCTATCAAGCCAGTTTGAAGATGGCCCCTTTCAAAGCATTGTACGGAAGGAGATGCAAGACACCGTTGTTATGGGATGAAGTTGGAGACCGTTAGTTGTTTGGACCAGATTTGATTAAAGAGTCTGAAGAGAAGGTTAAACTGATTCACGATAGACTCAAGGTAGCCCAGTCTAGGCAGAAGAGCTATGCGGATTCTAAACGCAAGGAGACAGTTTATGAAGTCAAAGACAGAGTGTTTCTTCGTGTATCACCACTTCGAGGAGTGAAGCGTTTTGGAGTTAAGGGAAAGTTAGCACCACGTTTTGTGGGACCATACAAGGTTTTGGAATGTATGGGAGAAGTTGCTTACAAGTTGGAATTGTCCAAAGGATTGTCAGGAGTTCACGATGTGTTCCATGTTTCTCAGTTGAAGAAGTGTCATGCAGAGATGGCTGAAATTCCTCTAAGAGATAAAGTGGAACTGGAAGCGATTTAGTTGGATAGCGATTTGACCTATGAGGAGAAACCAGTGAAGATTCTCGAGTTTGCCAACCGAGTCACATGCAGCAAGGTTATCAAGTTCTGCAAAGTTCAGTTGAGCCACCATACGAGGAAGAAGCCACCTGGGAACGAGAGGAAGACCTACGGAAAGATCACCCTCACCTATTTCCTAGCCAACCCGAATCTCGAGGGCGAGATTCATCTTAAGGGGGGTAGGTTTGTAACATCCCAAAATTTCAATTTGGAATGTTATACATTAGATAATCATTGCATATCATATTTTATTGCATTTTGGCTTGATCTTAGAAAATTCTACGCAACTCAAGGACCCACGGAGAGAGTTGGGGATTTCGTAATTTTCATATTTGAGTTTTCTCAAATTTTGAAAAGAGAATCGTTTGATTTTAATTATTTTCTCTTTGAATATTTATTTTATGAAAATAAAAGAGAGGGGATAAAATGACTTCCTCAAAATAAAGAAATATTGGAGATTTAATATTAAAATAAAATAAGAATTTTATTCGGAGTTTTATCGCTATTTTGTTTGAATTAGGAAAATATGCGTTTTTCAAAATTGCATTATAGGCCCAAATAAATGTTCACCTTGTCCGCTATATTTCTAGGGGACGGGGAAAATTTATTTCAGGATTTTTGGAGTACGTATAGTTTTTCTTTCCCTTGTTTTTCTGCGCGGATTTTTTTTCAAAAAAAGTCAACCGACTTAGTCGGGTCATACCCAACTAGGACTTCCTCCGCCCCGGGCTTTATAAGCCGCCCCGCCGATCCCGCAGCCCACCCCAGGCCACCCGCCGCCGCCACCAAACCCTAACCCTAACCCGCGACCCCGCGTCGCCACTGCCAGACGCCGCCGCCGCCCTCGCCGCGGACCCCGCCGCCGGAGTTGATCGCCGCCGCCGCCGCCACGCGAACCGAGGTAGCCGCCGGTTTTCGTCAGAAAACCATTCGGGTTTTTTAGAAACCCCAGTTATTTTTTAGATCTGTTTTATTTTCTTCCCGGTTTAGTTATTTAGCGAACGCCCGTTCGTACGTTCGTTTTAACAAACGGTTTTCACTCGTTAACCGCAGACAGCGAACGTTCGTTCGTTAGCCTGTTCGTCAGTTTTTCTTTTTCCAGGGTTTTTCCACGATTATTTTTGATTGCGATTTCTGACCCGATTTTCGTTTTAGTTTATCTTTTCGCTTGTTTATCGGAATCAGGCGATTCAAGTGCCTAGATCTTCATCTTGTAGCCCTCTTTATGTTTAACCAACTTGAACAAGATTTTGCAACTGTAAAAATTTGACTTAAGTCCAGATTAGTAAACGGATCTTGTTTCTTTCGCAGTTTGAGTTTCGTTGCTTCGTTTGATTTGATTCTTTTTGCAAACCGGAGCTCTTAAGTTGAACTTTCTGGTTAGATTTCTTATTTGAGTTTTACCCGTGCTTCTAGTTGAGTGCTTATTGTATGCTTTTTTGTTTGCGATAGAGTACCCGAAGTGCGAAGCGTTCTACTACGAGTCTCTAGGTTTCACAAATCATCAGCAAGGCAAGTAACACTTTGATCATACCTTTTTATTACCCAGTTTTGTTGCATTAGATCAATCCTCAAACAATTGCATGGTTAGGATTTGATTAACTTGTGG
The DNA here is from genome assembly GCF_056163025.1 of Triticum urartu. Taxonomy (NCBI): domain Eukaryota; kingdom Viridiplantae; phylum Streptophyta; class Magnoliopsida; order Poales; family Poaceae; genus Triticum; species Triticum urartu. The sequence continues at coordinate 428,010,233 of NC_141876.1, forward strand.
GTTTTGGGAAGTAGATGAGGTAGTACCTATTCACCTGCTTATTATCAAACCTATGGGAGTTACTTCTACGTTGCTTATATTGCTATGCTATGCTAGTAGACGTGGATTGGGTTTGAGTGTATTCATGACAGATGTGAGTTTGTTAATTAATGGTTCAACTTAAGGTGGCAACTTTAATACACATCTGGGTGGATTGCTTGTGGGCACCTGGAGAATCCAGTGTTGTCCTAGGATATCCCGGAGGACCCGTGTGATCATCCTACGGCCCGCCACCCAGGCTCAAAGGGATCATAAGATTATTCATGCTAGAAACTTTCGTGTGCAGCCACAAGCCATTATGGGCTCTGGCATAGCTGAGTAAGTTGCGTGAAGCTCTCGAAGAGGTAGACTAGCAGATGTAGTGGGTTGTAGGTGGTACTGTCTATCCAGAGTAGAGAGTTAATGTTTCAGAAAGACTGTATCTCGAATCTCCGACCATGGATGTATTCGAGTCTTGTGGGGAAAAGTGCGCAAACCTCTGCAGAGTGTATAAACTAATCATGGTTAGCCGTGTCCCCGGTTATGGACGTTTTGAGTATCTAGTTCTTGGATTATTGTGTTGATCTCATCACCCTTATTACAATTTTATTGGGTTTAATGATGATGCTTAATTGGAATTGAGTTGGAGGAACCTTCTCAATGTTTAACAACCACCATGATAGTTAAATAAAATTTATTCCTTTGTTGTAGGGAAAAATTGGCTTTATGCAAAACTGTAACCATAGAGCTTACCACCAGCCAAATATGCAAGTAGTGATAGCAACTATTCTGTTCATTACTATCTTGTGTTACATTGCCAGCATATTCCATGTGCTGACCCATTTCGGGCTGCAACGTTCATGTTGCAGACTTTTCAGACGATGAGTAAGGAGCCATAGGTCGTTGTCTTTCACTCAGTGATGCCGTTGGAGTTGATGGACTCATTTTATTTTCCAAGCCTTCCGTTGTTATCGTTTTAGATGGCCTTAAGCCATATTTATTGTAATAAGTTCTCTTTTGAGACATTCGATGTAATAGGTGTGTGATTGCTACTCTGTTATAAATCCTCAAGTACTGTGCGTGTCAGCATTACCGATCCAGGGTGACACTGATGCACAGAGACCAGACTGTTTGAGGTCTGGTCACTACAATAACAAATCCTCGCAACCCAACATGTTAAAGGGGTTGTCAATCCCTTTCGGGTAACGGTGCCAGAAATTGGTGCGTGACGGGAGAAAGTTGTAATAGATTGAATAAATAGATCATAAATAAAATAAAGTGCATCAAAGCATTTTGGGGTTTTTTGATTAATATATCTGAAAATAAAAGCAAATAAAAGTAGATCGCAATGGCAAATAATATGAGAAAGAGACCCCGGGGCCATAGGTTTCACTAGTGGCTTCTCTCGAGAAAAACAGCAAAGCGGTGGGTGAACAAATTACTGTTGGGAAATTGATAGAACTTCAAATACTCATGACGATATCCAGGCAATGATCATTATATAGGCAACACGTCCAAGATTAGTAGACCGACTCCTGCCTGCATCTACTACTATTACTCAACACATCGCCCGCTATCCAGCATGCATCTAGTGTATTAAGTTCATGGAGAAACAGAGTAATGCAATAAGAACGATGACATGATGTAGACAAGATCTATCTATGTAGAGATAGACCCCATCGTTTTATCCTTAGTAGCAACGATACATACGTGTTGTTTTCCTTTCTGTCACTGGGATCAAGCACCGTAAGATCGAACCCACTACAAAGCACCTCTTCCCATTGCAAGATAAATAGATCAAGTTGGCCAAACAAAACCCAAATATTGGAGAAGAAATACGAGGCTATAAGAGATCATGCATAAAAGAGATCAAAGAAACTCAAATGCTTTCATGGATATAAAAAGATAGATCTGATCATAAACTCAAAGTTCATCGATCCCAACAAACACACCGCAAAAGAGTTACATCATATGGATCTCCGAGAGACCATTGTATTGAGGATCAAGAGAGAGAGATGAAGCCACCTAGCTACTAACTACTCACGCATCATCGGAGAGGCACCAATGGAGGTGGTGAACCCCATCCGAGATGGTGTCTAGATTGGATCTGGTGGTTCTGGACTCTGCGGAGGCTAGATGAATATTTTGTCGACTCCCCTAGGGTTCTGGAAATATTGGGGTATTTATAGAGCAAACAGGCGGACCGGGGGGCACCCTAGGTGGGCACAACCCACCAGGGAGTGCCTGGGCCTCCTGGAGCGCCATGGTGGGTTGTGCTTCCCTCGGGGAAGCCCCTAGGCGCAGCCAGGGCCCGTTGTGTTCCTTTTGGCCCATAAGAATTCTCCGTAAAGTTCCATGGCATTTGGACTCCGCCTGATATTGATTTTTTGCGATGTAAAAACCATGGAAAAAAACAGCAACTAGCACTTGGCACTATGTCAAAAGGTTAGTACCAAAAAATGATATAAAATGATTATAAAACATCCAAGATTGATAATATAACAACATAGAACAATCAAAAATTATAGAGACGTTGGAGACGTATCAGCATCCCCAAGCTTAACTCCTGCTCGTCCTCGAGTAGGGAAGTGGTAAAAATAGAATTTTTGATGTGGAATGCTGCCTAGCATGTCATATCATATTTCTTTCTTTATAGCATGGACATTTGGACTTTTATATTGTTCAAAGCACTAGTCTAGTTTTGACATGACAACTTAAATACTCAAGCATATCAACAAGCAACCATGTCTTTCAAAATATCAACGCTAAAATAAGCTATCCCTAGCCCATCATGCTCGACCATTGATCCATTCATGAAACACACTCGCATATTAGCTACATCCAATACTCAAGTATGATCATATTGCCTCCCAGTTGGTGCTTTTGTAAGATAAGATGGAGACTCAAGTTCAAAATAAAAATTGTATAAAGTAAAAGAAAGGCCCTTCGCAGAGGGAAGTAGGGATTTGTAGAGGTGCCAGAGCTCAAAGCGAAAAACTTAGAGATAAAAACATTTTGGGAGGTTTGTCCTTCCCACCAATGAAAACTACTTAGAGTTCCCAACACTTTCCATGCTAGATATATTATAGGCGGTTCCTTAATAGAAATTAAAATTTATTCCTTTTCCACCATACTTTCACTTTCCATGGCTAACCTTATCCACGTGTGCCTTCCATGCCAACACTTTCCAAGGAATTTATTATTTGATAACATAAAGTAAATTCATTTTTCATTTCGGGTCTGGGCATCCCTAATACCTTTGCCTTACTCTCATGCAATGACAAGTGAATAAACACTCATCGTGAGAATAACACATCTAGCATGGAAAATACTAGCCACCCCTCACCGCTCTGTGAGCGGTACGAACACACAAAAGAGAAGTTTATTTTTGAAAATTAGAGATGGCACATACAAATTTGCTTAGAATGGCAAAATAATACCGCAAATAGGTAGATATAGTGGACTCATGTGGCAAAACTGCTTAAAGGTTTTTGGATGCACAAGTAGTGATCATACTTAGTGCAAAATGAAGGCTAGCAAAAGATTGGGAAGCGACCAACTAAGAAACGAATAATTCCCATAAGCGAGCATTAAGCATAACTAACACTGAATAATGCACCATAAGTAGGATATAATTTCATTGCATAACTATTGACTTTCGTCCTTGCGTAGGGAATCACAAACCTTAACACCAATATTCTTACTAAAGTATAATTACTCATCAAGATGACTCACATATCACATCATCATATCTCAAAACTATTACTAAGAATCAAGTTTATTTTGTCCAATGATCTTCATGAAAGTTTTTATTATATCCTTCTTGGATATCTATCACTTTGGGACTAATTTTCATGTGTTGCTTTAGACAAGCTCAAACAAATATAAGTGAAGATCATGACCATAATATTTCTTTCTCTCAAATTAATTTAAGTGAAGCAAGAGAGAATTTCTTGAAAATTTTACTAAATATCAAATAAATCTAAGTGAAGCAAGAGAGCATTTCTTCAAAAATACTAAATCACACCGTGCTCAAAAAGATATAAGCGAAGCACTAGAGCAAGTCCATTGCTCATAAAAATTTAAGTGAAGCATAGAGAGCAATTCTAACAAGTCATGACATAATTTTGGCTCTCTCAAATAGGTGTGTACAGCAAGGGATCAAGACTAAAAACACAAAATAAAAGAAGCAAAGACTCATATCATACAAGATGCTCCAAGCAAAACACATAGTATGTGACGAATAAAAATATAGTTTTGTGTGAAATACCGATGGTCGTTAGAAGAAAGAGGGGATGCCACTCGGGGGCATCCCCAAGCTTAGTTGGTTGGTCATTTTTGGACAATAGCTTGGGATGCCGGGGCATCCCCAAGCTTAGGATCTTCTATCCTTTATTCCTTCATCCATCGTAAGATAACCCAAAACTTGAAAACTTCAATCACACAAAACTCAACAAAACCTTCGTGAGATCCGTTAGTATAAGAATAATAAATCACTACTATAAGTGTTGTATCAAACCAATTAATATTTTCTTCTTCTATTATATATACTGTATTCCAACTTTTCTATTGCAAAAACTCATCAAAGAAAACCATAGAGCCATCAAAATAAGCACACACCGCAAAGAAAGAGAATCTGTCAAAACAGAACAGTCTGTAGCAATCTGACTATTTCGAAACTTCTGGAACTCCAAAAATTCTGAAAAATTAGAAAGAGCTGAGCAATTTATATATAGATCTACTTCAAGTGGAGTGGGTATTTTATCGATCTCTGGTAAAAAACGAAAATTAATTTCGTGAGCGCAAAAGTTTATGTTTTTTCAGCAAGATCAAACAACTATCACCCAAGAAGATCCTAAAGGCTTTACTTGGCACGAAAACTAATTAAAACATAAAAACACAATTATAACAATAGCATAATTGTGCTAACACACAAAAATAGGAAGCAAAAAGCAAAAATAAATTTTATTCATTGGGTTGCCTCCCAACAAGCGCTATAGTTTTACGCCCTTAGCTAGGCACAAAGCAAGGATCTAAGTTTTGTCTTCCGAAGTTTCAGCATGTTTTGTAAGGGTTTTCTCAAACCCGGGAAGCTCTTTAGGCTTCCCTAAATTCTTCAGAAAAGAAGCAATCTTTAGATCCAAAATATCCAATCGCTTATTGCAAAGAGTAATCAAGGTATTCATGTGATTGATACTATCATTGAGATGCTTGAGGGGTTCGTTAAATTTTTGTAGTTCAACCATGTGTTTATGCAAATCACCAAGTTTGTCTAGCATTTGAACTCACTCTGGGGTGAAAATAAACCCCTTCTTTTGAGGTGGAATCCCCAAAATTCCTTCTAAATTTCATAGGCAGCATTGGCATCAAGCTCAGTAAAATTCCCTTTAGCGACAAAATCTAGGAGTTGTCTATGATGCAAAGCCAATCCTATGTAAAAATTACGAAGCAAGACTTTAGCGTACCCTTTTAAATTGGAAATGCGGTAAGATTCCATAAGCCTATACCAAGCATCTTTCAAATTTTCTCCTTGTCTTTGCTTGAAGTAAAGCACTTCAAAATCTGGTGACAAAGGAGGAGTAGGCACGCTAGCCATTATGACTAGAAAGCGAAAACACGGATAGATCTGACAAGAAAACGACGAACGGGAAAAGAGAGGCGAAGAAAACGACAAATGTTTGTGAAGTGGGGGAGAGGCAAACGAGAGGCAAATGGCAAATAATGTAAATTGTGAGGAGATGGGATTTGTGGTTAGGAACCTGGTATATGTTGAAGATCCTCCCCGGCAACGGCGCCAGAAATTCCTTTTGATGTCGCTTGAAGCTACGTCGGTATTTCCCCAAAGAGGAAGGGATGATGCAGCACAACGGCGGTAGGTATTTCCCACAGATATGAAACCAAGGTTATCGAACTAGTAGGAGAACCAAGCAACACAATGTAAACAGCCCTTGCACATAGATAACTAATCCTCGCAACCCGACGTGTTAAAGGGGTTGTCAATCCCTTTCGGGTAACAGTGCCAGAAATTGGTGCGTGCTACCTCTTGAGCATGCGTTGGTTTTCCCTTGAAGAGGAAAGGGTGATGCAGCAAAGTAGCGTAAGTATTTCCCTCAGTTTTTGAGAACCAAGGTATCAATCCAGTAGGAGATTACACGCAAGTCGCCTAGTACCTGCACAAACAATCAAGAACCATGCAACCAACGCGATAAAGGGGTTGTCAATCCCTTCACGGCCACTTGCAAAAGTGAGATCTGATAAAGATGATAAGATAAATATTTTTGGTATTGTTGTTGTATAGATTGAAAAGTAAAGATTGCAAAATAGTAAATGAGATGCGATAATAAAAGGAGATGCAATATAATAAGGAAGAGACCCCGGGGCCATAGGTTTCACTAGTGGCTTCTCTCATGATAGCATGTATTATGGTGGGTGAACAAATTACTGCCGAGCAATTGATAGAAGAGCGCATAGCTATGAGAATATCTAGGCAATGCTTATGAAATATAGGCATCACATCCATGTTAAGTAGACCGAAACAATTCTGCATCTAGTACTATTACTCCACACATTGACCTCTGTCCAGCATGCATCTAGAGTATTAAGTTCATAAGAACAGAGTAATGCTTTAGGCAAGATGACATGATGTAGAGGGATAAAGTCAAGCAATATGATATAAACCCCATCTTTTTGTCCTCGACAGCAACAATACAATACATGTCTTGCTGCCCCGACTGTCACTAGGAAAGGACACCGCAAGATTGAACCCAAATCTAAGCACTTCTCCCATTGCAAGAAAGATCAATCTAGTAGGACAAACTAAACCGATAATTCGAAGAGACTTGCAAAGATATCAAATCATGCATATAAGAATTCAGAGAAGAACCAAATATTGTTCACAGATAAACTTGATCTTAAATCCACAATTCATCGGATCTCGGCAAACACATCGCAAAAGAATATTGCATCAAATAGATCTCCAAGAACATCGAGGAGAACTTTGTATTGAGAACAAAAGAGAGAGAAGAAGCCATCTAGCTAATAACTATGGACCCGAAGGTCTGTGGTAAACTACTCACACATCATCGGAGAGGCTATGGTCTACAAAAAAAGACACATCCGTGACATTTTGGGCCGAGCGAATTTTTTTCCTGTCATACATATGACACTTCTATGACGATAATTGTGACAAAACCCGGTATCATCATAGATGTGGTCGGCTCCTACTTCTATGACAAAAAATCATGACAGAAAATGGGCTTTTCGTCCTGGGCGGGCCGGAGACGCAGCTGCATGACATTCTTTGGGCCGTCCATGACGGAAAAAACTATGGTAGAAGCGAGGGCGAGGAAAATTTCTGGGAGTTCCCGGTTACGGTGGGAGGTCGGGGGCCGAGCGATGCGCATTTCTCTCGTACACGTACGTGTGTGTGCGAGGCGTTGGCTCTAACTGAACCCGAGCGAGGCGTTGGGCTCTAACTGAACCCGAGCGATTGCACTGCAGGCTATGCGTTACTGAACCCGAGCGATCGATCGATGGCTGTTAACTGAACCCGATCGAGTGATTCCTTCGCTACTGCTGCTAACTGAAGCCGGTCGATTGGATGAACAGTGAGCGTTGCGGGGGGGATGAATAGTGAGCGGTGGCGTTGCCTCTGGATGAACAGGACCCCGTGGTGTGGAGGGCTGGATGAATAGTAGACGGTGGAGGGGTGGTTGAACAGGACCCCATGGTTTGGAGGGCTGGATGAACAGTAGACGGTGGAGGGGTGGTTGAACAGTAGCCGGTGGAGTAGCGCGCCGTGAAGGATAGATGAACAGGTGCCCGTGGAGGCTGGAGGAGGTCGACGGTAGCTCGTGGAGGCTGGAGGAGGTCGACGGTGGAGATGAACAGTATCCCGTGGAGTACCGTTTTGCGGTACGCCACACCCCTCCTGATGAACAGGACTCCGGTTTCGACCGTAGGAGGTCCGTTTCCTCCGTTTTGCGGTATGCCACACCCCTCCCGATCAACAGGACCCCCGTTTCGACCGTAGGAGGTCCATTTCCTCCGTCTTGCGGTACGCCACACCCCTCCTGATCAACAAGACCCCTGTTTCGACCGTAGGAGGTCTGTTTCCTCCGTTCTTCGGTATGCCAGGACTCGTTTCCATCGCCTGTTCCGTCCAAGCCCTCCCGATGAACACGACCACGCATTCCATTCCGACCCAGACGGTTGGCTCCCACGCGTTTCGTTGCCTCCCGATGAACACGACGCATTCTGTTGCCTCCCCATGAACACGACGCATTCCGTTGCCTCCCCATGAAAACGACGACGACGCTGTTTTCTCCGTTCTGACCCAGCCATGTACACGAGCCCTGGCCGTACGTATGCGCAAATAGGCGTTCGAGACCCTGTCCGTATGTACACATACGTGGCTGTATTTTCTTTCTTGCACCCTTGCCGCTGTACGTATGTGTACATGCTACGTGCGCGCCTCTACTACGACACGTGCGTGCCTATACTATGACACGTGCGCGCCTCTACATCGACCAGTATGTACGTACACGTTCACGACTAGAATGACAATGCTACGTACGCTTCGACAAGGTGGGTCCCGACTGTCAGGCTCTTCCTTGCCTGCGAAGATGTAGCTGGTGGGTCCCAGCAGTCAGGGGGGCGAATCGTTTTGTTTTTTTGCCCAGACGCACTTCCTTGCGTGCGAAGGTGTAGCTGCTGGGTCCCAGCAGTCAGGGGGGCGAATCGTTTTTTTTCGGACGCACTTCCTTGCGTGCGAAGGTGTAGCTGGTGGGTCCCAGCAGTCGGGGGGCGAATCGTTTTTTCGGACAAACTTCCTTGCATGGGAAGATGTAGCTAGTGGGTCCCAGCAGTCAGGGTGGCAAATCGTTTTTTCGGACGCACTTCCTTGCATGCGAAGATGTAGCTCATGGGTCCCAGTAGTCATGGGGCGAATCATTTTTTTTTGCGAAATACGGTGGCCCATCCGGTGGGTCCCCGCTGTCAGGTGGAGGAATAATTAATTTGTGCATAATAAGGAGGCACTTCCTTGCGGCTACCGTGGACCCAGCTGTCAGCCTCTCCACGTACAGTCCACGTCCGATGGAAGTCGTTCCTTGACCACGTTGACCATGCCGTGTCGAGAGCACCAGGGCGCTGGGCGACGGCGAGGCCTAGGAAGGGGAAGACGCGGAGCCGGGGAAGATGCGGCAGTGGATGCACACGCGGAGAGGAGTACGAGGGTCCACTGGTTCGGCTGTGCTACCGTCGCCGCAGAATAACAGGGGGTGTGGGTGAGTGGAGGGATGGCCTGGCCAGCGGTGGGAGTAGTAGGGGGCGGTGAGGCCTCCGCGGTAGCACAACCGGCCATGGGAGGCAGGAGCAGGCAGCACGACCGGTGCTGCTTTGGGCGGCTGGAGCAAGAAGACCAGAGGTTGAAGAAGCACGACAGCCGTTGGATGGACATCATACGGTCACTGCAGCTAGAATCGTTTATATTGACTAAGTTGACAAAGCCCTTGGTGCGTCAACTTAGTAGGCCCACAGGCCAGCTTCCGAAATGGTGTGCCCCAGATGTCATGGGGAGGAATCATTTTTTGGGCGGGTGAAGCTAGAATATCCGAGATTGAAGAAGAAGCATGGCATCCGTTGGATGGACATCCAACGGCCACTGCTGCTAGAACCGTGTGTTGACTATAAGTTGACAAAGCCTTGCATACGCGTCAACTCTGTTTTTTGGGGGGGACGCTTCAACTTAGTAAGGCCAGAAGTGTGTGGCAGAGAACTTATAGCCCATTTGAGATTTGTAAGAATGTGTAGCCGATTTTGAAATTCTAATGGAATTTACTACAACCCATTTACAGTTTGTTAAAAGTACAACCCATTTCAAGCAACCGTTCAAAACAGAATTCAATAAAATTTCCCATATTTTGATGGGATCCAGAATATTTTTATCCCGAAATTTCTAGTCAGATTAAATACAATTTCAATATAAATTTATGTTACGTAAAAATCCAACGAAACATTGCGCTCGCAATAATTAATGAAATTAAAATTTTCAATATCCAAAAATAATATTTTATAAAGTAATCACGTGTTTGGTGCATTTTTTATAGTTACTGCCCAGTTTTTATAATTACATCCCATTTATTATTTCTTAAAGCCCATTTTCTTGTTAAGCCTAATGCATCCCTCCTAGGAAAGATTTGCAACCCAATGGGGCGGAGAATAACAACTTGACCTTGCCTGGGTATTCCTAAAAAAAATATAGCTGGGCTAGCCATTTTCAGCTTGAAAAAAATTAATATCTGGGCTGGATATCTGGCCTGGGCTAGACGGGCCACAGCCCGCCCAGTTAATACCTGCAGCGATGTTTTGGTTGTTGTTCAGAGGAGAAAAATTAATATCTGGGCTAAACATCGAAAAACTCTGCAGTGCTCACACCTCAAAAACACAAATACTGCTCAAGCTGCTTGGTCCCAGCTGTCGGCCGCTTCTTTTGCAATTCTCTCGTTTATTGACTACTACATAGGTTGACAATGGTGTGGGACCGTGATGTCAGGAAACGAGGAGGAAGCAAAATAAATTATAGTTTATATATATATATATAAAATAAGGAGGCACTTGCGTACATGAAGCTATGGACCTGGTGGGTCCCCATTGTCATCCTCTCCAAGTAAAGTCATCTCCTCGCCCGCACGCGCTTTCCGCCTGAAACAGTCAGCGCCGCCCGCCCCGGTTCCCGGTGCAGGTGATTGCTCCGCCTTCAAACGACACAAGTGTTGTCCGTCTGTCCATCTGCCGCCCACATTAATGATATGCGGTTGCCGAGGCAGCTACTTCGGCGCCACATGTCCGTCCCTCCGCTCGCCCACCATTGCTATATAAACTGCTGCGCCGGCCATAGCCGCAGTCATACGCATCCGTTACCTTTCTCCTATCCACATCACTACTGCCCACCATGGCTTCCTCGCGCTCCAGCGCTCTTCGGGACGGGCGGACGACAGACCACAAGGAGATGGCAGCCATTGCTGCCGACCGGCTGGCCGGCAGGCAACCGGAGGACGATGATGTCCCAATGGAGAACATGGTAGTCGATGATCCGGCGCCAACCCCCTCCTCCGCGCCATCCTCACCGGTGCATTGCACCATGACCATCGGCGAGGCCCGTGCCCAATATATGGACAGGGCGAGGCAGATGCGTGAGGAGCAGTTCCGAGTGGCGCAGGCCGACGCCGCCTACAACCACCATCTCCTCCAGGAGCACCTACAGGCGGAGGAGCAGATTGCCGCGGAGCGGGCGGAGCAGGAGGCGCTGCTCGACTCGTACCGCTCCACCCGCAAGGGCCGCCTCGAGCGCTGGCGGTACCGCATGCGGGTGGCAGAGACTGCGGCCGCCTACAAAGAGGCTAGCAAAGAGGGCGATGAAGCGGGCGAGGCGCTGTTTGGCGAGACCGAGGACGAGGCAGAGGACAATGCTGGCTCCGACAAGTCCCTGCTCCGCTGGCGTTGACGAGGCCCTGCTCCACCGAGGCCCCGCGGTGCCAACAACGAGGCAAAGGACACCGCCGGCTCCACCGAGGCCCCGCCCCGCCAACAACGAGGCAGTGGACATCAGCGGCTCAGCCGAGGCCCCACCCTGCCGGCAACGTGGGGGAGGATTTCCACTACTCCGCTGAGGCGCCGCCCGCCGGCAACGAGACAGAGGACATCGTCGGCTCCACTGAGGCCCCGCCCCACTGCCAACGAGGAAGAGTAGAACACGGTAGGTCACCGCTGCTCGGGTCCAAGTAAGGCCACCGCTGCTACCCTCCGGTTGAAGCCAAGCTAGGTGGGTTGACCATTGACGGCCAGTTAGCTTCTTGGCAGCGATGTGGAGTCGGAGAGCAGCGCTGGAGAAGAACGTTGCTTCTACTTAACTGCTGGTGCAGTTGGCTGACTGACACGTGGGCCTAACAGGCCACATGTCAGTTACGCAACTGCACCTGTAGTTAAGTCACTGAAGCTTCTATTCGGCTCAGCGGGACACAAGTGGGTAGCTTCGGTTAATTAATTATACCTCCAGCGCACCCCTTTTTAGTTGAAGAATGTATGAAATGTAATGAAATTCGGCATGTTTATATGAAATCCGACCGTGTATGAATGAATTTATTTCGATTAGTTTGAATTCCTATATCACTGGCATTGGATGAACATGCAAAACAATACGTACTAGCATTATTCCCAAGGTGATCACCTTGTTCGTAGCAGTTTCACATGTACTCCCTCCGGTCCTTTCTAGTCTGCATACAAGTTTTGTCTGCAGTCAAAGTATCTCTACTTTGACCAATCTTATACAAAAGGTATGCACTTTCACAATGTGTGAAGTAAAAAGGAACAGAATGAGTACAAAGAGTTTGAGCAGCTTTTAGCGTTTCTGTACATTGCAATCAAACACACAGGCCTGGCAATTCATAGAGAACATTCAAAACAATCGATGATTATGCATCTCAGCGACTCACATGTCAGAGGAAATATTTACTTCACAACCAAAGAACAAAGAAAAAATTGATTGACGCTGCTGACAGCAAAGGGCGTCCCATTCGAAAATATCAAACGCATGTCTTGCTAAAATCAATGAGCAAAATTTGACAAGGTTGTCCCATTCCAAAATATCAAATGCCTACGATTGTGGAATGGGCAGGGTTTGCCATCAGTTCGGACATTGACATGGCACCTCGTGCTAAATAAACCAGCTGTTCTTTTTGTGTAGTTCCACCAAAATCAACCAAATTTGCGCGTAGCTTGTATGATTTCGCCCTTATATGTTGCAACGCCTTGAACTTATCGGCACCTCCTTTCTTGTGGTGGAAATGAATGATTCGATGTATTCATGAACATTTTGTGTAGTTCCCATTGAAATCAAGCTGAGCACCCCTATTTGCACAAATACAAAAAAGTGATTAGTATAAAGCAAATTGTACTATGAATTGACAGTTTCAACAGGCACATACATGGTCCATGTAGAGCACACTTTTAGAAAAATGGAACTCACCAGAAAGAATCCTAGAACAACATTGTACTTGCGCATCACAGCAAAAAATGGAGATTTGTCAGTCCTTCTGAGCTGAAGTTAGTTTGGTCTTGTGGGGAGTAATGTAACCATCCTTCAACTACTCCTTTTGATGAGAAGATTGACATGGCTTCTTCATCCTGGCATAATCGGAACTAGTCACTTCACATACTCCATATTCTTCTTCAGAGGAATATGATCCTGTTGTGCAAAGACAAGAGGACTACTAAATGCTAGCATCCCTGTTTGCTCGAAAAAAAGGAAAGGAAATATTTAAAATAGCACAGATGAAGCACTTCTCAAGGACAATACCACTTTTTCATGATAGTATCTAAACAGTAGCACAACACCAATAGACATGACAAAGCTCAATCATATGGATGAAATCAGTGGGCGAGTACCAACCTTGTCAGGAGGCTTATTGTGTAGAGCGTATAGATGAAACACTTCTCCAGAACCATCTGTTAGTATCTACGGTGGTGGCCATGCTTACTATATACTCCTCGATTAGTTTAATGTTTCCAACATCTTCTTGTGCAGCTCCACTAAAATGTATGGTATCTTCAAACAAGATCCCTGTTTGCACAAGTAGAGATAATTACATATTACATTAAGAGTGGCATCAAATCAATGGCAAAACAATAGCTCGTTCCAGCCATAGCAATAAATTAAGATGCAAAATTATATCATTACTTGTGTCATCACAGTTCCAGTGCTTCATTACAGCACCGGGAGTTGATTTTTGTTTTTCTTTCGCTTGTTCTTCCCCTTCATCACTTGGTTCAATAACAGACAAGCTTCGCCTTCAATGTAAGATTTGGCATGTCAATTAGGGAGCACAAGTATATTACTAAACTTAATTTTCTGATGAAAGTGGCAAAATACAGGCCAACAGTTGTGAAATATCCTTATCTTACCTCAACGGGATATTACGGTGCACATACAGATTGGAAGTCTTGTCTCCATTTGTGCAGTTCACTAAAATCAAGCAACATTATCGTACAAGTAGCACAACATATGAAAGCACACTGCAGAATCATGTGAAAGAAGGCTAGTACTGACCTCTCATGATGCGGAATTCAAACAACTCACAAGAAGAAGATCTGAACCAAATTCGCCTTAACGGATAGGAAGTAAGATCTCCTCTTGTGCAGTTCCACTAAGATCAAGCAATCAAGCAACGTTGTCGGTGTGACATTTTGGTTGGACTGCACAAAACACTCTTAAAACAAAAGTGTTTTGTGCAGTGCAACAAAAGGTCACAATGGCAACGAGGTGAAGTAGATAACCCTGTTTACACAGAGGTGCAATGGAAACAATTAGTGGTCAATAACGGTGGATGACTGATACGTCCATTTTGCAGAGAATACCTTGCTGGAAACCGCTTATCATTTCCTTCTGCTCCTCGTTGGGTTCGACACTCTTACTTATCGAAATGACTATGATAGATCCCCTATACTTGTGGGTCATCAAGACTCTTTTCTGGCGCCATTGCCGGGGAGTTAAGCACCTTTGGTAGGTGGAATTTGGTAAGGAAAAATTTATATAGTGTGCTAAAATTTACTGTCACTTGTTACCATGGAAAGTAATCCTCTGAGGGGCTTGTTCGGGGTATCTTCACCCCGACCAGTAGAGCAAAGAGTTGCTCCTCAACCTACTGAACCTACTGAAAATGAAAATGAAAATGCTTGCTTTGAAGTTCCTTCGGGTATGATAGAAAAACTGCTAGCTAATCCTTTTTTAGGAGATGGAACAAAACATCTTGATGAACATCTGATATATGTGGATGAAGTTTGTGGATTATTTAAGCTTGCAGGCGTATCCGGAGATGTTGTTAAGAAGAAGGTCGTCCCTTTATCTTTGAGGGGAGATGCATCGATATGGTATTGGCTATGCGATGATATGAGGTCTTGGAATTACAAATGATTGAAATTGGAATTTCATCAGAAGTTTTATCCTATGCATCTTGTTCATCGTGATCGCAATTATATATATAATTTTTGGCCTCGCGAAGGAGAAAGCATCGCTCAAGCTTGGGGGAGGCTTAAATCAATGTTATATTCATGCCCCAATCATGAGCTCTCAAGAGAAATGATTATTCAAAATTTTTATGCTCGGCTTTCTGGTAACAATCGCACCATGCTTGATACTTCTTGTGCTGGCTCTTTTATGATGAAGACTATTGAATTCAAATGGGATTTATTGGAAAGAATTAAACGTAACTCTGAAGATTGGGACCTCGACAATGGTAAGGAGTGAGGTATGACACCTAGTTTTGATTGTGTTAAATCTTTTATGGATACCGATATTTTCCATAAATTTAGCACTAAATATGGACTTGACTCTGAGATAGTAGCTTCTTTCTGTGAATCTTTTGCTGCTTATATTGATCTCCCCAAGGAGAAGTGGTTTAAATATCCTCCTCACATAGAAGTAAAAGTAGCTGCACCTATTAAAGTTGAAGAAAAGACTATCACTTATAATGATCCTATTGTTCCTACTTCTTATGTTGAGAAACCACCTTTCCCTGTTAGGATAAAGGATCATGCTAAAGCTTCAACTGTAGTTTGTAAAAGCAATATTAAAACATATACACCTCCTGAGCAAGTTAAAGTTGAACCTAATATTGCTATCGTTAAATATCTCTTGTCTGATAATATAGATGGGCATGTTATTTATTTCTATGATGAAACTGCTAGAATTGCTAAACTTGTGATAAAGATAAACCTAGACCTGTGGTAGGCATGCCTGTTATTTCTGTTAAAATAGGAGATCATTGTTATCATGGCTTATGTGATATGGGTGCTAGTGCTAGTGCAATACCTATTAGCCTTTATAGAGAAATTATGCATGATATTGCACCTGTTGAGTTAGAAGAAATTGATGTTACAATTAAACTTGCCAATAGAGATACTATTTCACCAATGCGTATTATTAGAGATGTTGAAGTCTTGTGTGGAAAAACTAAATATCCTACTGATTTTCTTGTTCTTGGTTCCCCACAAGATAGCTTCTGTCCCATTATATTTGGTAGGCCCTTCTTAAATACTGTTAATGCTACCATAGATTGCAAAAGAGATGTTGTTACTATCGGTTTAGATGATATGGCTCATGAATTTAATTTTTCTAAATTTAGTAGACAACACCGTGAAGAAGAATTACCTAGTAAGGATGAAATTATTGGTCTTGCTTCTATTGTTGTACCTCCTAGCGATCCTTTTAGAACAATACTTGCTAGACCATGAAAATGATATGTTTATGAATGAAAGAAGGGAATTAGATGAAGTATTCTTTAAACAGGAGCCTATTCTGAAAAACAATTTACCTGTTGAAATCCTAGGGGGTCCTCCTCCACCCAAGGGTGATCCTGTGTTTGATCTTAAACCGTTACCTGATACTCTTAAATATGCTTATCTTGATGAGAAAAAGATATATCTTGTTATTATTAGTGCTAACCTTTCAGAGCATGAGGAAGAGAGATTATTGAAAACTCTGAAGAAGCACCATGCTGCTATTGGGTATACTCTTGATGATCTTAAGGGCATTAGTCCCACTCTATGTCAACATAAAATTAATTTGGAAGAAGATGCTAAACCAGTTCGTGATCATCAACGCCGGCTAAATCCTAAAATGAAAGAAGTCGTAAGAAAGGAGATACTAAAGCTCCTTGAGGCAGGTATAATTTATCCTGTTGCTGATAGTCATTGGGTAAGCCCTGTCCATTGTGTCCCTAAGAAGGGAGGTATTACTGTTGTTCCTAATGATAAAGATGAATTGATTCCTCAAAGAATTATTACAGGTTATAGGATGGTAATTGATTTCCGCAAATTAAATAAGGCTACTAAAAAGGATCATTACCCCTCACCTTTTATTGATCAAATGCTAGAAAGATTGTCCAAACACACACATTTTTGCTTTCTAGATGGTTATTCTGGTTTCTCTCAAATACCTGTGTCAGCCAAAGATCAATCAAAGACTACTTTTACATGCCCTTTTGGTACTTTTGCTTATAGACGTATGCCTTTTGGTTTATGTAATGCACCTGCTACCTTTCAAAGATGCATCATGGCTATATTCTCTGACTTTTGTGAAAAGATTTGTGAGGTTTTCATGGATGACTTTTCCGTCTATGGATCTTCTTTTGATGATTGCTTGAGCAACCTTGATCGAGTTTTGCAGAGATGTGAAGAAACTAATCTTGTCTTGAATTGGGAAAAGTGCCACTTTATGGTTAATGAAGGTATTGTCTTGGGGCTTAAAGTTTCTGAAAGAGGTATTGAAGTTGATAAAGCCAAGGTTGATGCTATTGAAAAGATGTCGCGTCCCAAGGACAACAAAGGTATAAGAAGTTTCCTTGGTCATGCCGGTTTTTATAGGAGGTTCATTAAGGACTTCTCAAAAATTTCTCGGCCTCTGACTAATTTATTACAAAAAGATATACCATTTGTCTTTGATGATGATTGTGTAGAAGCATTTGAAATACTTAAGAAAGCATTGGTCTCTGCACCTATTGTTCAGCCACCTGATTGGAATTTACCCTTTGAAATTATGTGTCATGATAGTGATTATGCTGTAGGTGCTGTTCTAGGACAAAGAGTTGATAAGAAACTAAATGTTATTCAATATGCTAGTAAAACTCTAGACAATGCTCAAAGAAATTATGCTACTACTGAAAAAGAATTCTTAGCAGTTGTATTTGCTTGTGATAAGTTTAGACCTTATATTGTTGATTCTAAAGTAACTATTCACACTGATCATGCTGCTATTAAATATCTTATGGAAAATAAAGATGCTAACCTAGACTTATTAGATGGGTTCTCTTGCTACAAGAATTTGATTTGCACATTATTGATAGAAAAGGAGCTGAGAACCCCGTTGCAGACAACTGGTCTAGGTTAGAAAATGTGCTTGATGACCCACTACATATTGATGATAGCTTTCTTGATGAGCAATTAAATGTCATAACTGCTTCTCATACTGCTCCATGGTATGCTGATTATGATAATTACATTGTTGCTAAGTTTATACCACCTAGTTTCACATACCATCAAAAGAAAAAGTTCTTCTATGATTTGAGGCATTACTTTTGGGATGACCCACATCTTTATAAAGAAGGAGTAGATGGTGTTATTAGACGTTCTATACTTGAGCATGAACGGGAATAGATCCTACGAAAGTGTCACTCCGAAGCTTATGGAGGACACCATGCTAGAGATAGAACTGCACATAAGGTACTGCTATCTGGTTTTTATTGGCCTACTCTCTTCAAGGATGCTCGTAAGTTTGTCTTATCTTGTGATGAATGTCAAAGAATTGGTAATATTAGTAGACGTCAAGAAATGCCTATGAATTATTCACTTGTTATTGAACCATTTGATGTTTGGGGCTTTGACTATATGGGACCCTTTCCTTCCTCTAATGGATATACACATATTTTAGTTGCTGTTGATTACATTACTAAGTGGGTAAAAGCTATTCCAACCAGTAGTGCTGATCATAACACTTCTATTAAAATGCTTAAAGAAGTTATTTTCCAAGATTTGGAGTCCCTAGATATTTAATGACTGATGGTGGTTCACATTTTATTCATGGTTCTTTCCGTAAAATGCTTGCCAAATATGATGTTAATCATAGAATTGCATCTCCTTATCACCCTCAGTCTAGTGGTCAAGTAGAATTGAGTAATAGAGAACTCAAATTAATTTTGCAAAAGACTGTTAATAGGTCCAAAAAGAATTGGTCCAAGAAACTTGATGATGCATTATGGGCCTATAGAACTGCATATAAAAATCCTATGGGTGTGTCTCCATATAAAATGGTCTATGGAAAAGCATGTCACTTACCTCTCGAACTAGAACACAAGGCTTATTGGGCTATTATAGAACTTAATTATGATTTTAAACTTGCCGGTGAGAATAGGTTATTTGATATTAGCTCACTTGATGAATGGAGAACCCAAGCCTACGAAAATGCCAAGTTGTTTAAAGAAAAAGTTAAGAGATGACAAACTTCGAAGGCAAACTTCTCTCTAAATGGGAAGGTCCTTACGTTATCGAGGAGATCTACCGTTCCGGTGCCATAAAAATCAACAACTTCGAAGGCACAAATCCGAAGGTGGTGAACGGTCAAAGAATCAAACACTATATCTTAGGTAATCCCATAAATGTTGAAACCAATGTTATTGAAACCGTAACCCCGGAGGAATACATAAGGGACACTTTCTGGAACATTTCAGACTCCGAAAAGGAATAGGTATGTGGTACGGTAAGTAAACCGACTCCAAAACAGTTTTTAAGGCAATATTTCTCTGTTTTGGAATATTTAGAAAAATAGAAAAATAAGCAGCAGTCTAGGAAGGACACGAGGGCTCCATGAGGGTGGAGGGCGCGCCCTACCCTACTGGGCGCGCCCCCTACCTCTTGGGCACCTCGTGTGCTCTCCGGACTCCGTTTTTGTACACGACACGTATTTTGGTCGGTAAAAATTCATTATATAATCTCCCGGAGGTTTTGACTCTCGTATCACGCAATTACCTCATGTTTGTGTTTCGAGCTGTTGCTGCTGCAGATTAGAGTAGGATGTCTTTGCAAGAGTCAGTCGGGGAGAGCCGGGTGTCTCATCCAGCACCGAGATCAATGACAAACAATCATGTTGACCCCTTTGGGCCAACAACGGAGGAAGAGATGGAGGCTGATTTGAAGAGGATAGATGCCATGGAAGAGGATCAAGAAGTCACTTCCCGCCTCCAAGCTGGATTCACAATGGGAGAACTGCAGAGCTCAGCTATTCCAAACTCGATTATCCCTTCCAATGTTAGATTTCTTTCTTATGAGAATATGAAAAAGAGTGTCATTGGTTCTCCCGCAGCTATGCAGCACCCTTGGGTGCAGGGAGCTTTGGCTGTTACAGGAAAACTCTGAAAGGAAATAATGGACCTCAAGCAGAAAGTCAACAAGGTTGAGGAGGAGAATCGTATCTTGAGGGGCATCATCGCCAAGAATATCACATCACCATCCCCGAAAAGAGAGACATAATCACATGGGTATAGGCACTCTACTTGGCAACTGCCAAGCTTGGGGGAGTGCCCTGGTATCGTATCACCATCACTTTATCTTTACTATTTTTCTTAGTTTGATCCTTTTGGTAATATATTGATCTAGTAGAATAAAAGTTCTTAGTATGATCTAGTTGTGAGTTTTGCTTTATTATCCTTCTATGTAATCGAGTCCGTGAGCTATATAATAAAGATTAGTGTTGAGTTAAGGGCTTGATTATTTTGCCATGATCCTAAGTGAATAAAAGAAAAGAGAAAGAAATAAAAAGAAACAAAGAGATCATGTGAGTCTTATGGAGAGTAATGAGCTCACATAGAAAGAGTATGGTGAATAAAAGTTGTTGAGGGTTGACAAACACAGTTTTGGTCATCGTTGCAATTAATAGGAAGTAATAAAGAAAGAGAGGTCTTCACATATAGATATACTATCTTGGAGATCTTTTATGATTGTGAGCACTCATTAAAATATGACATGCTAAAAGAGTTGACAGTGGACAAGGAAAACAACGTAATGGGTTATGTTTTCTTACATCTGAGATAAATTATATTGTCTTGGATCTTCCAACATGATGAGCTTGCCTTTCCCCCTCATGCTAGCCAAATTCATTGCACCAAGTAGAGATACTACTTGTGCTTCCAAACACCCTCAAACCAGTCTTGCCATAAGAGTCCACCATATCTACCTATGGATTGAGTAAGATCCATCAAGTAAGTTGTCATCGGTGCAAGCAATAAAAATTGCTCTCTAAATATGTATGATTGATTGGTGTGGAGGAAATAAGCTTTATACGATCGTGTGATATGGAAGTAATAAAAGCGACAGACTTCATAATAAAGGTCCATATCACAAGGGGCAATATAAAGTGACGTTCTTTCACATTAACATTTTGTGCATCAAACCATAAAAGCGCATGACAACCTCTGCTTCCCTCTGCGAAGGGCCTATCTTTTACTTTTATCTCCTACATTTGCATAAGAGTCATGGTGATTTTCACCCTTCCTTTTTACACTTTATCCTTTGGCAAGCACAATATGTTGGAAAGATCCTGGTATATATGGCTAATTGGATGTGAGTTTTCATGAACTATTACTGTTGGCATTACCCTTGAGGTAAAACGTTGGGAGGCAAAACTATAAGCCCCTATCTTTCTCTGTGTCCGATTAGAACTCCATACCCATAAGTATTGCGTGAGTGTCAGCAATTGTGAAAGATTATATGATAGTTGAGTATGTGGACTTGCTGAAAAGCTCTTATACATTGACTCTTTCCTTTGTTATAATAAATTGCAATTGCTTCAATGACTGAGATTGTAGTTTGTTAGTTTTCAATGAAGTTTACGATTCATACTTGATATTGTGATTGAATTATTACTCTAGCATTAGAGATCATATGACAAGAATTATATAAGTTGATGTTCTAAGAATGATCATGATGCCCTCATGTCCGTATTTTATTTTTATCGACACCTCTATCTCTAAACATGTGGACATATTTTTTGATTTCGGCTTTTAGCTTGAGGACAAGCGAAGTCTAAGCTTGGGGGAGTTGATACATCAATTTTGCATCATGCTTTTATATCGATATTTATTGCATTATGGGCTATTATTACACATTATGTCACAATGCTTATGCCTATTCTCTCTTATTTTACAAGGTTTACATAAAGAGGGAGAATGCCGACAGCTGGGATTCTGGGCTGGAAAAGGAGCAAATATTAGAGACCTATTCTGCACAGCTCCAAAAGTCCTGAAACTTCACGAAAGATGTTTTCCAAATATATAAAAAATACTGAGAGCAAGAACTTCACCAGGGGGGCCACACCCTGCCCAAGAGGGTGGGGGCGCGCCCCCTACCTCGTGGGCCCCCTGGTGGCCCTCCGGTGGCCATCTTCTGCTATATGGAGTCTTTCGATGGAAAAAATCATAAGCCATCTTCTCAGACGAAACTCCGCCGCCACGAGGCGGAACCTTGGCGGAACCAATCTTGGGCTCTGGCGGAGCTGTTCTGTCGGGGAAAATTCCCTCCCGGAGGGGGAAATCATGGCCATCGTCATCACCAACGCTCCTCTCATCGGGAGAGGGGAATCTCCATCAACATCTTCATCAGCACCATCTCATCTCAAAACCCTAGTTCATCTCTTGTATCCAATTCTTGTCTCCAAGTCCAGGATTGGTGCTAGTAGTGTTAATTACTCCTTGTAGTTGATGCTAGTTGGTTTAATTGGTGGAAGATCATATGTTCAGATCCTATATGCATATTAATACCCCCTGATTATGAACATGTTTATGCTTTGTGAGTAGTTACTTTTGTTCCTGAGGACATGGGAGAAGTCTTGCTATTAGTAGTCATGTGAATTTGGTATTCGTTTGATATTTTGATGAGATGTATGTTGTCTCTCCTCTAGTGGTGTTATGTGAACGTCAACTACATGACACTTCACCATTATTTGGGCCTAGAGGAAGGCATTGGGAAGTAATAAGTAGATGATGGGTTGCTAGAGTGATAGAAGCTTAAACCCTAGTTTATGCGTTGCTTCTTAAGGGGCTGATTTGGATCCATATGTTTCATGCTATGGTTAGGTTTACCTTAATACTTTTGTTGTAGTTGCGGATGCTTGCAATAGAGGTTAATCATAAGTGGGATGCTTATCCAAGTAAGGGCAGTACCCAAGCACCGGTCCACCCACATACCAAATTATCAAAGTACCGAACGTGAATCATATGAACGTGATGAAAACTAACTTGAAGATATTCCCATGTGTCCTCGGGAGCGCTTTACATCTTATAAGAGTTTGTCCAGGCTTGTCCTTTGCTACAGAAAGGATTGGGCCACCTCGCTGCACCTTATTTACTTTTGTTACTTGTTGCTCGTTACAAATTATCTTATCACAAAACTATCTGTTACCACTTATTTCAATACTTGCAGAGAATACCTTGCTGGAAACCGCTTATCATTTCCTTCTGCTCCTCGTTGGGTTCGACACTCTTACTTATCGAAAGGACTATGATAGATCCCCTATACTTGTGGATCATCAATGACACAGAAGCCAACAAAAAGAAGCTTCTACCTTATCTCAATGGGAAAGAAAGCAAGACAGTAGCATTTCTCAAACGGTGGCCTTGATTAATATTAACATAGACATTATATTAACAATAAAATTCGTTATACATGTAATTTGCTTTTAACTGTGGCATTGCATCAATTTTCTAGCGGCATTATTAGAGGGTGTTTGTTTACAGGGACATTTTGGTGTAGGGACTAAAAAAACTCCGTGTCAGTCCCATCTAAACCAAACAAAAGGGACTTTTAGGGACTAAAAGTGGGCATTTGGGACTAAAGAAAGAAGACCCCGAGGGAGTCTTTTTGGGACTTTTTCCAACAGTTGCCCCTGCCAC
Organism: Triticum urartu; assembly: GCF_056163025.1. Taxonomy (NCBI): domain Eukaryota; kingdom Viridiplantae; phylum Streptophyta; class Magnoliopsida; order Poales; family Poaceae; genus Triticum; species Triticum urartu. Next base: position 428,033,746 of record NC_141876.1, read on the forward strand.
GCATCGCAACTTGTCTCTATTAGTTTGTTACTAGGGGTAACATGGTCTTTTAGCATGTCATTTAATAACCTCTAGTCCATGTTTAGTCCCTGGAACCAAGCAGGTAGGGACTAGGGAGTTTTTAACCAAACATGGCCTTAGATTAACAACAGCTAATGAGTTGCACGGGACAGTGGATGCACCAGCACCATGTGCATCTACCGATGTACTGTGGTCATGCACAGTCTGTTGCAACAAAGAACAAACAACCAAGGAGCATATTTGTGTTGGTCCCAGTTTTGTTATCTTTAGACACCTTTCCCTATGTGAGCGCAGCAAATCTAGTCCTACTCAAACTCTACAGCCTTGTCCCTTCCTTTCCTTTTTGAACTAGTACTTTCACCCCTTCCTTTCCTCTTTGAACCATGTCCTAGATTCATGCTATACAACTTTCCCCCTTCATTTCCTCTTTAAACCACGTCCTAGATTCATGCTATATACAACTTTTCCCACTACTTTCCCCCACTCCTTTCCTCTTTGAACCACGTCCTAGATTCATGGTATACATGTAGCTAGAGCAATGCATGTGGAGTAAGTAAATTATACCTTAAGGTTCTTGGGGCGTGGTTCGGTGGGCGACGGGATGACGGCGAAGAAGAAGGGGTCGGAAGCCCTCCCGCGCCGCCGATGGGTGGAAAGTGAATAGCTGCGCCGGTAGTCCCTCGCCGACGGCGACAGCATTAAGCCTCCTTCCCTTCCCGGCGGACGGGTCCTGCCGGCTCTTTGAGCAGCAATGAGGGGAGAGAGAGGCCAACGAAGTCTTGTTTACATCTGGAGAGGGCGAGAGAGTGTGAAGAGAGCAACTACAAGCACCGAGGCTCCAGTGGGAGAGGGCGAGAGAGTGTGAAGAGAGCAACTACAAGCGCTGAGGCTCCAGCGTGTATATATATACTGGAGAGAGAGTGTGAAGCGTGCAAACCCTAGAAAACATTTTGACCAGTCAAAGAATCCTCCTGGCACAAATTATGCTCAAGTGTAGTTACCGAACCCGAGACCTCAAGTTTGATGAGCGAACAGGCTAACTAGCTACACAACCCTCCCGTTATGTTCAACGAGAGGGAAATAACCTTTTATACATTCCTGCATTCTTGTGACAAGCATGCCATGTTTTTTTGTGTGTGTGGGAGTCATTGGGATTTCAATCATAATCGTGTCATGTGTCTTTGGTGGTAAGACTATCCACAGTGGTGCAGAAATAATGCAGCCTTAGTCACCTTACCTCTCTCCACGTAGTACGTTGGGCCCCACCAGTCAGAAGGTGAAAAAAATTAATAAGAAAACTTAAAAGCGCCAGCTGTGTATCTTACCTCACACATCTCGCTACTGCTCGGGAACACTGTCCAATTGATCCCTCTGTTCGCTCACGTACTATTTTAAGTGAATCCTTATTATAACATGCACACAAATTTTGGGCACTTGTATTCAACTTAAGTCAGTGTGCCACCGTATCTCGTATGCTTACTACTCCCTCCGTCTAGGTGTAATAAGTCACGTTAGAAGGTGCAACAGGACCAAGGTGTGTGTGTGTGTGTGTGTGTGTGTTTAACAGCATGTGTGTGTTAGAGAGAGCAACAGATCGACCTACTCCTACAGAGAGATGTTGTGTAGTGTGCGATTTTAGCTGCGAGAGTCGGTGCATCCTCTTGTTTCCGGGTGTGTCCGGTAGGGACATGCGGACAGCTACCATGCCCGCTCCTGACTAGCCTGGCCCACCCAAAGCCCCTCCATCGCTCGCGCGCGCTTCCCGCCTAAAACGGTCAGCGCCGCTCCAAAGAATTGGTGCCGTATTCATGCCCGGGCAGAGCGGACGCGACCTCTCACTGGTGCAAGAGTGATGGTTGCTTCGTCTGTCCAACTTACTACTGGGTCTATGTGATTTGACGGCTCATTGGTCTTTATTACTGAGGTGGTAGGACTGCTGGATGTCCCACGCTTTCGGCGAAAGGAGGTACTACTACTAGATTACAATTTTCTCCATTCTTACAGCGGAGGCGTGCAAGAGCAGTGAAAACACGCAGGCTCAGTGATTACATGGCCCACCTCACACTATCACCGTGTGACACCTAACTCTTTACATAGTACTCCCTCCGTTCCTAAATATTACTAGATGAGTCCCCGCGCGTTACCGCGGAACAGCGGTATATCTCTCTACGCAAAATTATCGATTTCATAGAACTAAAAAAACTCTATAACCGCATGACAAATGTGGTAGCCAAACTAAATAAACTCCCACCATCATTTAGATCATCCCATGTAAGGAAAAAAGATCAGCCAACTCCTACTGCATAATGGGATTATATTTTTCTTTTTGACATGTTAATGGGACTTAAAAGCTCACTTACATGCATGCTACCGGTGCATGCTTGCATGCAGACATGTTGATGTGATTTAAAACCCACTCACATGCATGTGCCACGGTATTTCTGCATGCTTGCATGTGGCTTAGTGCGGAGCCTCTCAACGTCTAGATCAGACGGCTATTATGGACTGATTTACTTCATCTAACGGCTACATCAATTTTGATGATGTGGCTCAAGGAGAGGATAGAGAATTCCTAGTAGTGGGGGCTAGCTATTACTAGTAGATAAGTCTTTGTAGAGATTCCACTACATACGGAACAAAATGAATGAATCTACACTTAAAATGCATCTATATACATCTGCATGTGGTTCATGGTGAAATCTCTACAAAGACTTATATTTAGGAACGGAGGAAGTACTAGTATAGTACGTACTGTAATTTATCAGTGAGATAAATTTGTACAATGCTATGAAGCTTCTAGCTTCTGTTACATGTATCTCGCGTCTAAGGTTGCCCGTTGCAACATTTCATCAAATACAAAGGAGACTAACATGCATGTTATTGCATCTCAATGATTAACAGATCATAGCAAATATGTACTCCCTCCATTCCAAAATAAGTATCTCAACTTTGTGCAAACTTTAGCACAAAGTTGTACTACTACTAAAGTTGACACTTATTTTGGAACAGAGGCAGCTAAAGAAAAAAAACGATCCATGCAGTCCCTAGCCCTTGAACCGTGAACCCTGACCAGGCTTCAATTTGCTGGCAACGTTCGAGCTTCCTAATAAATGAAGTTTGCAACCTTTTGACCATCGGATCATTTTGTGCAGTTTCACCAAAATCGAGATGAGCATCCCTGTGGCAAAGAAATTGAAGAAGCGTGATTAGAATAAGATTACTGGGACTAGTTGATGAGACATAAACTCATCACAAATACAGTACGTAGAAGCTAGTAGAGGTATGTGCGGGGCAAAGAAGTAGAGAAATATCCACAGGGAGTGATGTGGGCAGCTGGAGCAGTGGTGCAAGCCGGCTGTAAAGGGAGTTGTACCTGAGGGACGTAGCTCAACCTTGAGGAGGGCGGAGGGAGGCAGCAACTGCCCACGTCGCAGCAGTGAGCAAGGGACGAAGGCAACCTCACCGTCTTTGTGAGAGAGAACGGCGGGGACCCCTGATCGGGATGTGCCGACAGTGGGTTTTCGCCGTCGGCGACGCCCACCGCATCTACACTAAGCATCCACCCCTTCCCCAAGCGGACGTGATCCGCCGGGATGTTAGAGATGTGGCCGCAGTCATTTTGTGCGAGAGAGTGTGAAGAGAGCAACCCCAGCAAGCAACCGTGTAGGCTGGCCCGTCCTGACTATGTATATAGTGGAGCAGTTTCCTTTTCTCTCCATATGAACCTATCATATTGCGTACGTGCCACTGAATAAAAAAAACTTTATTCATAAATGACGCGACACCTACTACTCGTTCTCCTATAACCTTGCGCTTGGCATCTCCAAAATATTAACCTTGCGATTGGCTCTTCGGCTCTTTGGGAAGTCGAGCAATAATGGTAGTGCAGTATATATCGTTCTGGCTATATGAGACCGAATGAATTTCTGCACGTCCACCACGTGGGTGAGGGTCGAGGGGCGAGGGAGAGTGCTACATACGGAGCAAAATGAGAGAATCTACACTCTAAAATACGTCTATATACATCAGTGTTTGGAGTATGTACTAGTAGTTCATATTGAAATCTACTAAAGGACATATATATTCCAAACAATATGATATAATGTCTATAACCAAGGTAGTAGGGACGAGGAGTAAACGGAGGGAGTAGTAATTTTTTCTCCTCGTCCTGCGAGCCACCGCGCGCATGGGCGAGGGAGCGGGCGTAAGGCGGAGCAAGCTTCACCTCATCCTGCGAGCCACCGTGCCCGTGGGCGAGGGAGACGGCGTACTAAGCAAGCTTCTCCTCGTTCTGCAAGTTGACGGGACACATCAAAAGTACTCCAGTGTATAGAGCCTTGCCTCTAAGGTAGGCCCCACATGGTTTGCCTCTTTTTTTAACATAACACGTCAAGTTGCAATTTGTTTGTTCACCCGTGGTAGACGATCCTCCCTCCACCAAGTGGACAACCAGTACACGTGCCAAATTACCACGTGGGATGCCTTTTTCGTACAGAAATGAGCTCCACCGTGTACCCGCGCGGGTGTGGTTGGGAAAGAGACGGGAGTACGTGTGCCGTGCATGAACCTCTTTTCTTCGTGCACGTCCCCCACCTACATGGGTGTGTGTGCGAGATACAAACCGCGTTCGTGAGTGTTTTTTGTTTTGGGGTGGGGGTGGGGTGGGGGGTTGATTTCGTGAATTACTTGTGGGAGTATGTGTCGGTGACATCTCAAACAAAATTTTGCATGCAATGTGTGTGAAATGGAGGCCTATCCATATCATACATAGATGGTCGGGCAATCCACGAGAAGAGAGGGAGGGGTCATAGCTATCGATAGAGTCGAAGAGAGGATCGAGTGGGTGGGTGCGAGATCGATGAAGAGAGCCATCGAAATTGTGTGTGTGTGCAAGTCAAAGATATAGGGCGACTGGCCTACCGAAATGTTAGAGGGCACATTTCAAGTTTGTGTGTGGAAGGGAGACATGACTAGAGCGCTCGATGTATCGGTGTGTGTGGGGGGGAGGGGGTGGGGGAGGGGTAGGCAGAGGCCTAACTATAAAGGTAGAACGACTCATATATGTGTTGAGAAGGAGAGACCCAGCTATGTCTTGAGGGAGATCGGTCGACATCCATACATAACTGAAGGACGGGAAATATGATGGGACAGAGAGAGAGAGGAGAGAGAGAGAGAGGGAGGGAGAGGGGTAGAGTGCTGGATGGGTGATGGAGTTGCTTCTCGAAGATGGTGGGAGAGGCCTACTAGACAAACTGAGGGTGGAATTGCAATGTTATCAATAAGAGTGGGGATGTGTTTCTGTGTGTGCCTGTGCGTGATAGATCTGTCGGGATGCATCCATGGATGATGAAGGGGAACCATGTGTTTGGTAAGCAAACCTAACTAGATTGGTAGATCAATTGTTGTTTGTCAGAGGAAGGGAGAGACACAACTAATGAGGTAGATCGATTGACGTGTGGGTAAAACGAGTTATAAGGACCTAGCTAGCTATATGTATAGCGAGAGATCGATCGGTGTACGTCCATTTGTTAGAGGCAAATAAGGCCCAGCGAGACGGATATACAGAAAGAATGGAGCTAGGAGGTGGTGCTAGAGGCCCAACTACTAGCTAGATAGGGGGAGGAGTGTGCGGTTGTGAGATCGATGAAAAGAGGGGCGAGAGTTTACACGTGTGTCTGACCGTATGAGAGACACGAGGCAAGGACACATAAAGGAGGAGATTGAAGGTGTGTGTGTATGTTGTAGGCAGGCATCGCTGGAGAGGTTTATCGATCAGTGTGTGTCGAAAAGGAGTTGTGGAGACTGTGGGAGAATGACGTAAAGAAAAAAATGAATGTGCCCAGTGGATAGAATGCCGAGGGAGGGGGAGGGCGAGGAGGGCGTGTGCATGCACGAGAGAAAGTTATGGTAGCTACAAAGGTTAGAGGATTGTGTGGGTGTAAGAGACTAACAAAGATCATAATTTGATATGAAAGCGGATTCACATATTTGAATAGGAGATCATAGTGTTTTAAACATTGCATGCATGAATATAGCGGTGATACACGTGATGTGCACATGTTATACCATAATGTGATCATGCATGGCGTTTGCAACTCACAGCTAAATGCTGAACAATCTAAACCATACTATAAATCAAACAATCTCACATTTTATTTGAATTTGTGATAATGTGTGGCGTTTGCAGCTTACAACTAAATATCGAACAATCTAAACAATACTATATATCGAACATTCTCACATTTTATTTGAATTTGTGGTAATGTGTGGTGTTTGCAACTCACATCTAAATACTTGTAGGCGTAGGGGGCGGGGCACCATACATAATGTGATAAACACATTATACATATGAGACATGGTTTAGATTATGAAGATCTAGCTAGAGCTAGAAATGTAATGTGATTTGAAATCAAAATAAAGTGGATTCAAAAAATCTAGTTCGAGTTCATATAGTACACATAGTTCATATGTAACTCGAGACTAATCATGTGGTGTGCTGTGAAGATAATACACAAACGATGGTTTAACTTGACAATAATGATGATTGTAGATCTTATTAAAACAGATAAACGAATTCAAATGCTTTGACTTCACAACAATCATTACTGTAGATCTTATTCAAATAGAGAAATGAATTCAAATTTAGTTTATATTGAAGCAGTAGTATATACGTTTGGAATGCACTAAAACATTCATTTGAGTAGTAGGTTGCATGCATTATACATGTAGCAAAATATTTTAATTGAACATAACATGAATTCAAAGTTTTGAATGACATTTGTAGTGCGCATTGATTTGGTATAATACACGTTAGGCTTGTATGGAAATTTCAACCCACGCCTTGTTAGCCCCAAATATTTAAGATATATCTTTGTCTCGTTGTGCTCCGACAACTCCCTCCATCTCAACCCGCGCCTTGCTATTCCGAAATTACAACGCGCACAAAAACTCCCACCTCTTGTGAAATCCCGACACGCGAAATGCCCGTGGTACCCCTGAACCGAAAGAACCGCCTCAAATCGGTGGGGCTACTTTCGTAACTTACCCCACATTTCGGACAAGTGCGTCTCTAAGCCATGGTTCCCCACTGCCATCCCATTCGCCCACCCATTCGTACACCGAGGCCGCGAAAACCCGCGACGAAACCCCACACCCTGCTTTGTCCGCCACCCAGCCGGAGCCTCTTCCCCGATGACATCGTCCACAGCAACACCTCGACGTCCCTCATCCACCGTACTGTATGAGGATCCATCGTCGATCTCATCGTCCCACCGGTTCAGCCACCCCGTCCTCCACCTCCAAGGAGCTGCCCCGACGTTCCCCTCGTCTTTCGCACCACCTCCATTCCCACACCACCGTCTTCACCTGCACCACCGGAAGAGCATCATCATCACCGTTTCCTCGGATGAAGTTGTGGCCTAATCGGCGCCACCAAAGAGGTTGTACACTAATCGCCGCATTTTCTTCTTGATTCTGTAACATCCCAAATTTTCAATTTGGAATATTATACACTAGATCATCATTGCATATCATATTTTATTGCATTTTGGTTGATCCTAGAAAATTCTACGCAACTCAAGGACACTCGGAGAGAGTTGGGGATTTTGTTATTTTCATATTTGAGTTTTCTCAAATTGTGAAAATAGGATCATTTGATTTTATTTATTTTATCTTCAATTATTTCTATCATAAAAATATGAGAGAGGGAATAAAATGACTTTCCCAAAAATAAAGAAATACTGAGGATTTAATAAAAAATCAAATAAGATTTTATTTGCTATTTTATCTGAATTTAGGAAAAATGTGCGTTTTTCAAAATTGCATTTAGTCCCCAAATAAATGTTCATCCTATGCGGCTTGATTTTAGAAGCCGGGGAAAAATTTAATTCGGGATTTTTGGAGTCCGTTTAGTATTCCTTTTGTTTTATTTCTGAGCGTAATTATTTTAAGAAAATCCGAACCGACTTTGGGCCATAACCGGCCAGGACTCCGCCTGGCCGGGCCCTTAAATAGTGCCGCCCGAGGCCCGAGCCAGCCCAAGCCGCCCCGCCCCCAAACCCTAACCCTAGCGCGCCGCCGCTCGCCGCCGCTGCCCGCGCCGCCCACCGCCGCCGGAGGTAGATCTCGCCGCCGGTTAAATAGATCGGTTTTCCGGTTTATTTAATTAGCGAGTGTTCGCTCGTTCGTTCGTTTTAATGAACGCGTTCATCATTTAGGTCCAAATAACGAACGTTCGTTCGTTAATCTGTTCATCATTTTTCTTTTTCTCGGATTTAATCCGCGATTTTTCTGATCGCGATTCCTGATCCGTTTTTCGTTCTAGTCTAACTCTTTGCTCGTTTATCGGAATCAGGCGATTCAAGCGCCTGGAGTTTCGTCTCGAAACCCTCTTTCTGTTTAACCAACTCAAACAAGTTTTTGCCACTGTAAAAATTGCCCTAGATCCAGAATAGTAAACGAATCTTGTTTCTTTTGCCGTTTGGTTTTCGTTGCTTCGTTCGATTTGATTCTTTTTGCCAACCGGAGTTCTTAAGTTGAACTTTCTAGTTAGATCTCTTATGTGAGTTTTACCTGTGCATTAGTTGAGTACTTATTGTATGCTTGTTTGTTTGCGATAGAGTACCCGGAGTGCGCCGCTTGCTACTTCGAATCGCTAGGTTTTGCGGATCATCGGCAATGCAAGTAACACTTTGATCATACCTCCTACTACCCAGTTTTTATTGCATTAGATCAATCCTCACACATTGCATGATTAGGATCTAATTAAATTATGGGTTTGGGAAGTAGTTAAGGTAGTACCTATTACCTGTTTACTATCAAACATTTGGGAGTTACTTCTACTTTTTCTTATTATGCCATGCTATGCTAGTAGACGTGGATTGGGTGAGTGTATCCATGACAGATGTGAGATTGTTAAATTAATGGTTTATCTAAGGTGGCAACTTAAATACACATCTGGGTGGATTGAGGCACCTGGGTATTCCAGCGATTGCTTGTTTTCTTTTGGACCGCCACCCAGGCTCAAAGGGATCATGAGATTATTCATGCTAGAAACTTCCGTGTGCAGCCACAAGCTACTATGGGCTCTAGCATAGTTGACTAAGTTGTGTGAACTCTTAAAGTGGTAGACTAGCAGATGTAGGGGAAAGTAGGTCTAACGGTCTACCCGATCGTAAGGTGCTAGCGCTTCTCAAAGACTATGTCTCGGTCATCCGTTTCTCAAACACTCTGTAGTGCGAGAATCCCAACGGAGGAGATCGAGTCTTGTGGGGAAAAGTGCGCAAACCTCTGCAGAGTGTATAAACTAATCATGGTTAGCCGTGTCCCTGGGTATGGACATCTTGAGTATCTAGTACCTGGATCATCATGTGAATCTCATCATGTTACTCTAAAATAAATTTTGTTGGGGTTTGTTTAATGATGATGTTTAATTGGGATTGACAATGCTGTCAATCATTCTCAATGTTTAACAACCACCATGATAGTTAAATAAAATTTATTCCTTTGCAGTAGGGAAAAATTGGCTTTACGCAAAATTGTAACCATAGAGCTTTCCACCAGCCAAATATGCATATAGTATAGCCTATTTCATTCCATTACTCTCTATGTGTTACATTGCCAGCATATTCCATGTGCTGACCCGTTTCGGGCTGCAACGTTAATGTTGCAGACTTTTCAGATGACGATTAAGGTGCTTTTAGGTCGTGATTCTATACTCAGTGATGCCGTTGGAGTTGATGGACTCACTTATCTTCCAAGCCTTCCGTTGTTATCGTTATTAGATGGCCTTAAGCCATATTTATTGTAATAAGTTCTCTTTTGAGACACTCGATGTAATAAGTGTGTGATTGCTACTCTGTTATAAATCCTTGAAGTACTGTGTGGTGTCAGCATTACTGATCCAGGGATGACACCTGAGCATAGAGATTGGACCGTTTGAGGTCTGGTCACCACAAGATGGTATCAAAGATCATTGCTGACTGTAGGACACGACCACTAAGCTAAAAGACCTAGATCACTACTCACTCTCTTCTCTTTCTGACTTCTCATCTTTTCTACTCTTTTAGGATGGCGGGTGCAAGGAACAAGTTCACGCAACCGGATGAAGATACACCCTTTGGACGTCACTTGAAGGAAGTCACTAGATACCTGAACATAGGAGTACCAAGCTTTCACCAGAACTTACAACGCCACTTTACCTGAAGAAGAGAGCTGGATGATTCAAGTTCAAGTTCCACGAAGGACGTTCATGCCAGTCACTGAGCCCATAGAGTTTTCTTTTGATGCACCAACTTGGAGTCTAGGAAAGAGCATGGCAGCTCACATCGCCATGGGACGCATTGGAGAACTTTACCGCAATGATCTCAAGGATACTATCTACCAGATTTGTGGGCGCCGAGATGAGCACTGGGAGATGATCAGCACCAGGAAGGATAGATCAGTTGCAGCTTTTATCCAGGAGTTAAACCAGCACATTCGACATCAGGAGAACCAGATGTGCGCCGGCATGATAGATCTGAAGAAGGCGAGGACAAGAATCAAGGAACTGGAGGAAGAACTCAAGGCTACACGTGAAGATTATGAAGAGAAAATCGAAGTGTTAGTGGAGAAGAATGACGATCTGATCAAGAATATTGGAATATCATGGAAGGCCCTACACCAGTAGAGGAAGATGAAGAACCCAAGTAAATTCGCCCGGAAGACTACATCATCATCGACGACACCGACTTGGATCCAGATGATAGCGATGATGACTATGTTGATGAAGCTAGAGCAGATATCATGGAGTCTGCAACCAAAGAATATTTCTAGTAGACCACCCCATCAGTAGTAGTAGTCCACCATGTAAATACAGTTGTCCGAGCACTTTTGCGATAGATAGATCGATTGTATGCCCTTGTTTGATTGAATGAAGTGAATTGTTTGCTTTTACATCATGTGCATATGGGTAGTGTTTTCTCTTTAGACCCCCTCTATTCTTAAATCTCATCTTTTCTAAACCCTCAGATGCCTTCGAGACGTGACCCCGGATTTACCTTTCCACCGGAGCTCACCCAGTTGATCCAGCAGCAGAACACATTGATGTAGTTGCTAGTCCAGAATCAGAATCAGGGGAACAATAACAACAACCCACCACCACCACCACCTGTTGATCACTTAGCCCATTTTCTTAGGCTGAATCCGTCGGTGTTTTCCAGTAGCACCGAGCCGATAGTAGCAGATGATTGGCTCCGCAAGACAGCAAGAGAGTTGACCACGACAGGATGCACATATGCAGAAAAGGTGAAGTTTGCCACACATCAGCTGGAAGGACCCGTAGCATCATGGTGGGAGAATTTCACAGCCGCTTTCCCTATCGACACTGTCACGTGGGTCCAGTTTCAGCAGGCTTTCCGTACTGCCCATGTTTCAGCAGGAGCTATCGCCATGAAGAAGCGAGAGTTTCGCAACTTGCGCCAAGGAGGACGGACAGTTGGCCAGTATGTGGAGGACTTTAGTAAGTTAGCATGTTATGCCCCAGATGATGTACCTACGGATGCAGCTAAGCAGGAGAAGTTTCTGGAAGGACTGAATGATGAGTTGAGCATGCAGTTGATGGTAGCAACTTTCAACAACTACCAGGAGTTGGTAGATCGTGCTCTCATGATTGAAGGGAAGTAGCAGCAGATTGAGAATCACAAGAGGACGTATGGACAAGGGAAGTACAATTCAGGAGCTCAGTAGAAGCCACGTTTTACCCCTAGACCGGGAGGACATTTTTAGCATACCCATGGAGGAGGTAGCTCGCACAATCACAATGGCACCAAGAATGGTAATGGGAATGGAGGAAGCAACGGCCAGAACCGCACCAACCCATCAACCCCAGCCAAGAGAGACCTGAGCCAAGTCACTTGTTTCAAGTGCCAGAAGACCGGACATTATGCTAATGAATGTCCTGAATCCCAGAATGGAAATGGCAATGGAAGCTCTGGGAAGAAGCCGAACCCTTTCAACAGGGGACGGGTGAACCACGTTAATGTGGAGGAGGTTGAAGAGCAGCCGGATGCAGTAATCGGTAAGTTTTTGGTTAAGTCATTTACTGCACTCGTTCTCTTTGATACTGGTGCATCGCATCCATACATATCAAGGGGATTTGTGGATAAGTATAACCTGCCCACCAAAGTTCTTAGAACACCTATGTTAGTAAGCTCACCAGGAGCGGAGTATATGGCTAGCCAAGGATGTTTTCAAGTGCCATTGAGTATAGGTAGGCATGTGTTTCCGTCGGATTTAATCATTTTGGAGTCACAAGGATTGGATGTAATTTTGGGTATGGATTGGCTGTCGATGTATGGAGGAAATATCGGTTGCGCCAGTAAGTCGATCTTGCTTACCACCCTAGAAGGGAGAAGCATCAAGTATGTATCCCGGCCTGTGCCAAAAAGGACTCAAGTAAATTGTTTAACAGGAGTTGTGCAGGAGGAAGTACCAGTGGTGAAGGATTTCCCTGATGTATTTCCAGAAGAGTTGCCAGGCATGCCACTGGACAGAGATATTGAGTTTTTGATTGAGCTTTTTCCAGGCACAGGGCCAATATCTAAGAGACCATATAGGATGCCCGCAAAGGATTTGGTGGAGATTAAGAAGAAGATTAAGGAGTTACTGGATAAAGGATATATTCGCCCAAGTTCTTCGCCTTGGGGATCGCCAGTACTTCTAGTGGAGAAGAAGGATGGATCATTAAGGATGGTTGTTGATTATCGAGGATTGAATGAAGTAACCATCAAGAACAAGTACCCACTACCAATGATCAATGATCTGTTTGATCGATTGCAAGGAGCTAAGGTATTTTCCAAGATCGATCTGCGATCAGGATACCATCAGTTGAAGATTCGAGAACAGGATATACCTAAGACGGCTTTTACCACCAGGTATGGGCTGTACGAGTATACCGTTATGTCATTTGGTCTGACTAACGCACCTGCATATTTTATGAACATGATGAACAAAGTATTCATGGAGTTTTTGGATAAGTTCATCGTGGTGTTCATTGATGATATCCTGGTATACTCGAAGAATGAAGAGGAGCATAAGGAGCATTTCGTTTGGTTCTTGGAAAGCTCAGAGAACATCAATTATATGCCAAGTTTAGCAAATGTGAGTTTTGGTTGAAAGAAGTTGGATTTCTCGGACACGTTATATCTGGAGAAGGTATAGCAGTAGATCCCACTAAGGTTGATACCGTGACAAATTGGGAAGCCCCAACAACAGTTGGAGAGATCCGGAGTTTTTTTGGACTTGCAGGATACTATCGGAGGTTTATTGAGAATTTCTCAAAGATTGCGAAGCCTATGACAGAGTTGTTGAAAAAGGATACCAAGTTCATATGGACTGAGGAATGTGAGGCTAGTTTCCAGGAGTTGAAGAAACGTTTGGTTACATCACCTATTTTGATTTTGCCAGATCAGACCAAGGATTATGAGGTGTATTGGGACGCTTCACGTCGAGGACTTGGAGCAGTGCTTATGCAGGAAGGAAGAGTTCTTTCATATGCCTCACGACAGCTTAAGCCTCATGAGTTAAATTGCATGATTTGGAGTTAGCAACCGTAGTGCATGCATTGAAAACCTGGAGAGACTTTCTCATTGGAAACCATTGTGAGGTGTACACGGATCACAAGAGTCTGAAGTATATTTTCACGCAGAAGGAGTTGAATCTCAGGCAAAGGAGATGGTTGGAGCTCATCAAGGATTATGATATGAGATTGCATTATCACCCCAGAAAGGCTAACGTAGTAGCTGACGCGTTGAGCCGTAAAAGTCATGTCAACACCCTAATGACGGGAGATTTACCAAGGGAGTTAGCTGAAAATCTTTGTGACCTATGTTTGGAGATAGTCCCGAGAGGCTATGTAGCAGCATTGGAGATTCAGTCTACTTTGATGGATAAGATCAGAGAAGCCCAGAAGACTGACAAGGAGATTTCCTCTATAAAAGAGAAAATGAGCAAAGGAAAAGCTAAGGGATTTCGTGAAGATAAGCACGATACCTTATGGTTTGAAGACCATGTTTATGTGCCTAATGATTCGGAGATCAGGAAGTTGATTCTGCAGGAGGCCCATGATTCACCATATTCGATTCACCCAGGGAATACCAAGATGTATTTGGATTTGAAGGATACTTTCTGGTGGACCGTAATGAAGAAGGATATTGCGGAGTATGTAGCAGTTTGTGATGTATGTCAGAGAGTAAAGGCAGAGCATCAGAAGCCAGCAGGATTGCTACAGCCATTGCCAATACCCAAATGGAAGTGGGATAAGTTAGGCATGGATTTTTTTACAGGTTTACCCAGAACTCGTTCAGGCTATGACTCAATATGGGTTGTAGTCGATCGTTTGACAAAGGTAGCTCATTTCATTCCAGTGAAGACTACCTATACCAGTGCAAAGTTGGCAAAGATATACATGACTAGAATCGTCTGTTTGCATGGAGTTCCAACCAACATTGTATCAGATAGAGGAACCCAATTTACCTCAAAGTTCTGGAATCAGTTGCATGAAACTTGGGTACCAGACTGGAGTTTAGTACAGCTTTCCATCCACAGATAGATGGACAGACCGAGAGAGTCAACCAGATTTTGGAGGATATGCTGAGAGCTTGTGCGCTAGATTACGGATCTAGTTGGACAAGAATTTGCCATACGCAGAGTTCTCTTACAACAACAGTTATCAATCCAGTTTGAAGATGGCCCCTTTTGAATCTTTGTACGGAAGAAGGTGCAGAACACCATTGTCATGGGAGGAAGTTGGAGACCGACAATTGTTTGGACCGGATCTGATTAAGAAGTCTGAATAGAAGGTGAAATTGATTCGCGATAGGCTCAAGGTAGCCCAATCCAGGCAAAAGAGCTACGCAGATTCAAAACGCAAGGAGACAATTTACGAAGTCGGAGACCGAATTTATCTTCGAGTATCTCCACTTCGAGGAGTTAAGCGCTTTGGAGTTAAGGGAAAGTTAGCGCCACGTTTTGTAGGACCATACAAGGTTTTGGAACGCATGGGAGAAGTAGCCTACAAGTTGGAATTGCCCGAAGGATTGTCAGGAGTTCACGATGTATTCCATGTTTCCCAGTTGAAGAAGTGCCACACAGAGATGGCTGATATACCGCTGAGAGATATAGTGCCGCTGGAAGCGATTCAGTTGGACAGTGATTTGACCTATGAAGAGAAACCATTCAAAATTCTTGAGTATGCCAGCCGAGTCACCCGCAGCAAGGTTATCAAGTTTTGCAAAGTTCAGTGGAGCCACCACACGGAGGATGAAGCCACCTCGGAGCGAGGGGAAGAATTGCTGAAGGACCACCCTCACCTATTTTCTAGCCAACCCAAATCTCGAGGGCGAGATTCATCTTAAGGGGGGTAGGTTTGTAACATTCCAAATTTTCAATTTGGAATGTTATACACTAGATCATCATTGCATATCATATTTTATTACATTTTTGTTGATCCTAGAAAATTCTACGCAACTCAAGGACCCTTGGAGAGAGTTGGGGATTTCATTATTTTCATATTTGAGTTTTCTCAAATTGTGAAAATAGGATCATTTGATTTTATTTATTTTATCTTCAATTATTTCTATCATAAAAATATGAGAGAGGGAATAAAATGACTTTCCCAGAAATAAAGAAATACTGAGAATTTAATAAAAAAATCAAATAAGATTTTATTTGTATTTATTTGCTATTTTATTTGAATTTAGGAAAAATGTGCGTTTTTCAAAATTGCATTTAGGCCCCAAATAAATGTTCATCCTATGCGGCTTGATTTTAGAAGCCGGGGAAAATTTATTTCGGGATTTTTGGAGTCCGTTTAGTATTCCTTTTGTTTTATTTCTGAGCATAATTATTTAAAAAAAATCCGAACCGACTTTGGGCCGTAACCGGCCAGGACTCCGCCTGGCCGGGCCCTTAAATAGTGCCGCCCGAGGCCCGAGCCAGCCCAAGCCGCCCCGCCCCCAAACCCTAACCCTAGCGCGCCGCCGCTCGCCGCCGCTGCCCACGCCGCCCACCGCCGCCGGAGGTAGATCTCGCCGCCGGTTTTTTTAGAAAACAGGTCAGTTTTCCGTCAGTTTTTTTAGTTTCATTTTTTAAATAGATCGGTTTTCCGGTTTATTTAATTAGCGAGCGTTCGCCCGCTCGTTCGTTCGTTTTAACGAACGCGTTCATCGTTTAGGTCCAGATAACGAACGTTTGTTCGTTAATCTGTTCGTCATTTTTCTTTTTGTCGGATTTAATCCGCGATTTTTCTGATCGCGATTCCTGATCCGTTTTTTGGTCTAGTCTAAATTTTCTCTCGTTTATCAGAATCAGGCGATTCAAGCGCCTGGAGTTTCGTCTCGAAAACCTCTTTCCGTTTAACCAACTCAAACAAGTTTTTGCCACTGTAAAAATTTCCCTAGATCCAGAATAGTAAATGAAGCTTGTTTCTTTTGCCGTTTGGTTTTCGTTGCTTCGTTCGATTTGATTCTTTTTGCCAACCGGAGTTCTTAAGTTGAAATTTCTAGTTAGATCTCTTATGTGAGTTTTACCTGTGCATTAGTTGAGTATTTATTGTATGCTTGTTTGTTTGCCATAGAGTACCCGGAGTGCGCCGCTTGCTACTTCGAATCGCTAGGTTTTGCGGATCATCAGCAAGGCAAGTAACACTTTGATCATACCTCCTACTACCCAGTTTTTATTGCATTAGATCAATCCTCACACATTGCATGATTAGGATCTAATTAAATTGTGGGTTTGGGAAGTAGTTGAGGTAGTACCTATTACCTGTTTACTATCAAACCTTTGGGAGTTACTTCTACATTTGCTTATTATGCCATGCTATGCTAGTAGACGTGGATTGGGTGAGTGTATCCATGACAGATGTGAGATTGTTAAATTAATGGTTTATCTAAGGTGGAAACTTAAATACACATATGGGTGGATTGAGGCACCTGGGTATTCCAGCGATTGCCTGTTATCTTTTGGACCGCCACTCAGACTCAAAGGGATCATGAGATTATTCATGCTAGAAACTTCCGTGTGCAGCCACAAGCTACTATGGGCTCTAGCATAGTTGACTAAGTTGTGCGAACTCTTACAGTGGTAGACTAGCAGATGTAGGGGAAAGTAGGTGTAATGGTCTACCCGATCATAAGGTGCCAGCGCTTCTGAAAGACTATGTCTCGGTCATCCGTTTCTCAAACACTCTGTAGTGCGAGAATCCCAATGGAGGAGATAGGGTCTCGTGGGGAAAAGTGTGCAAACCTCTGCAGAGTGTATAAACTAATCATGGTTAGCCGTGTCCCCGGTTATGGACATCTTGAGTATCTAGTACCTGGATTATCATGTGAATCTCATCATGTTACTCTAAAATAAATTTTGTTGGGTTTTGTTTAATGATGATGTTTAATTGGGATTGACAATGCTGTCAATCATTCTCAATGTTTAACAACCACCATGATAGTTAAATAAAATTTATTCCTTTGCAGTAGGGAAAAATTGGCTTTACACAAAATTGTAACCATAGAGCTTTCCACCAGCCAAATATGCATATAGTATAGCCTATTTCATTGGATTAATCTCTATGTGTTACATTGCCAGCATATTCCATGTGCTGACCCATTTCGGGCTGCAACGTTAATGTTGCAGACTTTTCAGACGATGATTAAGGTGCTTTTAGGTCGTGGTTCTATACTCAGTGATGCCCTTGGAGTTGATGGACTCACTTATCTTCCAAGCCTTCCGCTATTATCGTTATTAAATGACCTTAAGCCATATTTATTGTAATAAGTTCTCTCTTGAGACACTCGATGTAATAAGTGTGTGATTGCTACTCTATTATAAATCCTTCAAGTACTGTGTGGTGTCAGCATTACTGATCCAGGGATGACACCTGAGCACAGAGATTGGACCGTTTGAGGTCTGGTCGCTACATATTCGATCTAACGGTGCTGCCGGCGCCCGGTCCCGAGCCGACACGGCGCGGCTCCATCTGCGGCAGCGTTGCCGGCCACTTCCTCCACGGCGTCGCTCCCTCGGCGGCGACATCCACATCAGTAGGAGTTGCTGCTGCTTTAGCTCTCGCTTGCGCTGCTGCTCTGCTCTTGCTATTGCTCTTGCTCGCGCTGCTACTCTCGCTCTTGCTCTTGCTTGTGATGCTGCTCCGATTTAGCTACACTTAGTCGACTGAATTGACTTTTGGGTCAGTCGATTTTCAGGGGGGGCTCGCCGGGGTGAAGAACCAGCCGCAGCGGGGAGGGGGGCTCACTTGAGAGGTACCCCACTATCTATCTTAGGGTTCAGGATGGGGGCGGTGGTCACTGGTGGTGGCGGGGCGTTGGCGGGGCGGTGGCTTGGGGATCGCCAGAGAAAAAGCTCGGCACGGGGGGGGGGGGCTAGATGGATGGCTGGGGCGGCGGCGGACCGGCGGTGGGGAGTGTTTTCGGGGCGGGCGGGGCGGTGCACAGCCGGCCGCGGGCGGCGGGGGGGGGGGGGGCTGCTGTTTGGCCGGTGGTGGCTGGCGGCTCAGGGGGGTGGAGGTTGAAGATGAACCGCAGGCCCTTGATTTCGTATCCAACGGCTGCAAAATCGACTAACCAGAGATGAAAAAGTCAGTCGACCAACGTGTAGCCTCACCTTGCTAGTGCGTTCAGTTTCGACAGCAAAATTCAGTTTCGACAGTTAAGTTCAGTTTCGACAGTTAAGTTTAGAGATGAGCGGCTGATGTATTTTACATCTAGCACTTTGTGGTTATGTATTTTATGTCATGTATTGGAGATGCTATTAGAATTCCACTCAGGTTAACATTGTTCGTTGTCTCTCTTGTCCTGCTTCAGCCTCGACGTCGTACAACTCACTGGAGCTTCTCCAACGATGAAACCCTCCATCACAGCGGAGCAGTACCTCGGGCTCCATCTCCAGATGCCTAAGATCTTCTTCCCCTACTCCGACAGCAAAGTCAGCCGGAGTATCCTCACCGGACAACCCAATCACGCTGAGATTGACATGGCTTCGCCAAAGAGGTTGTACACTTGTTGCATCTCTTTCTTACTCTACATGTTATATATATTGTCGACTGAGCACACGGATTTGTTCCTTTAGTGTCCCCTTGAAAGAAAAAACGTAGGAATTTTAATTTTCACTTGTCCTCCTTTTCAAATTCCTATTCATGAAGCACAAGACTAAGAGATAGTAGCATCATAGCATTATAACCGTACATTTTCTTATAGTTTGACTTAATCTCACCATGCTTCTTTGCATCCTGTGATCTTCCAATTGTTGTGAATCAAACACCCATATTGGCAGAAATCCTGTGTTTTTAAATTCTCTGTTTTGCACGTGCATTCCTATCCTATTCCTGTCTATTTCCTATCCCTGGATTGTTGGAATCCTCCAATTCAAACGAGCCCTTACAGAATTACTTCTCTTACAGATAGTTGTCAAAGAAAACCTTGCGTGGTTTGTCCCGCTCCTGCTGCACCATCGTCCACCCCAGCTCAGCTGCTCCAACGATAGAAGGGTCCAGCACAGTAGGGATCCGGCCTCCAGAATGCCTTTCGCCGCCTCAGATCTTCTTCCCCGCCGCTGGCAGCCATGAAAACTGCATTACCATCATCAACCGAGCATATGACCTCGAGGACTACACGGGTCCGCAAGAGAGGTCGCACTCTTTCGTGTCTGCTTATGTTATACATCGCTTAATATCACATGCTACTTTATCGTCCTGTTCACCGATTAGACTTTGAGTTAGCTCCAAACTAATGGTCAAACTTGAGTTTTTAAATGGTTGTGGGGTACATATCAGGGCCGCTATCAATAGTATCTATCTACTATCTGGTTAATCTCCGGTGTCTACTATGAGTTTCATGTTGGGTGGGAAACAAACAGTAAAGAAGCCATTATTTGTATTTTTTAACTGAAGCCATTATCTGCCTGCTATTATTGGTTTTGGGTATATCCACAGGTTGCTACCGTCACTCTGGATTTTTGCATGCACTCCTTACATAATCTCACTATGTTTTATTCCTATGCATGACAGTTATTGTAGACAATGGAACTGAACATGTAGAACAAAAGAGACGAGCCTTGCGTGGCAATAAAATTTCATGCAGACGTCGCTCCATGGTAGGCACAAAGGCAGCCCCCCTCCACGCATTTCGGATTGTAATCAAGAGGAAGATATCTGTTCTAAGGGGGATTCAGAAGGAGAAGACAACTCCTATTTACCCCCTGA
Source organism: Triticum urartu (assembly GCF_056163025.1). Taxonomy (NCBI): domain Eukaryota; kingdom Viridiplantae; phylum Streptophyta; class Magnoliopsida; order Poales; family Poaceae; genus Triticum; species Triticum urartu. The sequence goes on from NC_141876.1 coordinate 428,054,015, forward strand.
GGTCTTCGCTCTAACTTGGCATGCTGATGTTGGTTATATCATGCATATGGTGTCTTGCATTGCTTACTTTATACATCAAATATGTCATCTGCTTAGTTTAGACATCCTTTGTGCGAATGCCATCTGTTTAGTTTATTCATCGTTTATGTGAATTATGCAACGCCATCTTGTTTAGCCAGGCATCATATATGTGAATTTTGTAATGCCATCCTGCTTAGCCAGTCATCTTATATGTAAATTATATCAGGCCATCCTTTTTTTCGTTACATATTACATTTTTCAACAATGTTAGTACATTCAACTGCTCTTCGTGTGCATCAGCCATTTGACACGGTGATGGCAAATTCTGGAGTGAAAACAAGGTCTTCAGAGCAGACTATGCTATCCAACGAAGCGCATATCTCGCTGGTTACGGATAGCTCCTCAAAGGAGGATTCAAAGACAGATGACCAGTCCTATTCCCCCCCGAGGTGTATGCTCTAACTTGGTAGGGTTATGTTGCTCATATCGTGCGTATGGTGTCTCGCATTGCTATGTCATTTGATTAGTTTAGACATGCTTTGTGTGAATGCCACATGTTCAGTGTCTAATTACCATATATGTGAATTGTGCATTGCCATCTTGTTGCAAGACATTATATATGTGAATTACACAATGCTATCTTGTTGCAAAGGCATTATGTATGTGAATTATGCAATGCCATGTTGTTTAGCCAATCATCATGTATGTGAATTATATCATGCTATCATTTTTTTGTATTACGTGTTCCATTTGTCGACAACGTTTGTATATTCAACTACTCTTCTTGTGCATCAGCCATTTGAAGCGGTGATGGAAGTATCTGGAGTGAAAACAAGGTATTCAGAGCAGACAATGCTACGTGCTGAAGCAGACATCTTGCTGGTTACACAGAGCTCCGCAGAGGAGGATTCAGAGACTGATGACCAGTCCTATTTCCCCCCTGAGGTCTATGCTCAAACTTGGCAGGGTTATATTACCCATGTCATGCATGTTGTCTTGCATTGATTAGTTTTTACATCATATATGGATTGCCATCTACTTACTTGCTTACTATATAAATCATATATTTGAATTATATCATGCCATCATGTTTACATAGTATATACACATCATCTATCTGAATTATGGCATGGCAACCCATTTAATAAAGACATCATATAGTCATATCATCTCATCCTCTTTAGTGTTTACAGTCATCATATTTTGAATTATGGCATTCTATCCTTGAATGTATGTGAATTATGGCATGCCAACCTATTTAATAAACACATTATATAGTTATGTCATGTCATCCTATTTACATAGTCTCATATTTTGAACTATGTCTTTCCATCTTTTTTAGTTAGCCATCATAATGTGAAATTGTGTCATGCTATCCTGTTTAGTTAGCCATCATATATGTGAAATTATGTCATGCTGTCCTGTTTGGTTAGACAACATAAATATGAATTATTTCATGCCCTCTTTTATTCCCCACTATCCATTGCACCTGTCTATCATACAATGTCTATACTTTCAATTACTTTTCTTGTTTATCAGCCATTTGAATTGGAGAGCGTGATGCCAGTATCTAAGGGAGTAACAACACGGTCTTCAGAAAAGATAGTGCTACCAGTTGATGCAGATAGAACCACGGTTGTACTTGCCCAAGGACCAGATCCACCACACATAACCCAGACTCTCGCAGATTGTACCCCTACCCAGTTGGACAGAGAACCAGCTACACCCCTTCTAACCCCAACCCCGGCAGATAGTAACCCAGTTCCAGTTGACACAGCACCGTCTCCACCACAGAGCACCCAAACACGAGCAGTTAGTAAGGGAACTGCAGTGCCCAAAGCACGAGGACCACCACTCTGAATCCCAACTCAACGCTTAAAGGAGAAGAAGATTTGTTCTTAGGTCAGGTTCTGTAGCTATGGTTCATACTCCTTTGCTCTTGCATTACTGTATTTACTCATACCAACTATTTTCAAATTTGAAGGATGGAATTGAAACTCCAATGGCGCAACAGGTATGTTTTAAACCTATTTCTTTAACTGGTTTGCTATTGTAACCTGCTCTATGTTGATTTCAGTTTCAATTGAATAAACAGTTATGTTCTCATGTCATGCACATTACAAGTGTTGTTATTGCTCTATAGTTACCCACACTTATATTCTGTCTATTCTGCTTTGCCTTGAACAAATATTATTTGAACTGTTTCTCTATCTTGATTTGGCAACAAAAACTAGAATGATATAGAGCATAAAGTGACCATGGTGCATAGATATATGTTTGTTTCATGTTGTTATCCTGTCCACTTTACTACTGAACTCATTTACCAAAATGAGTTTCATATACAACATGGTAAACATGTGATGTGTCTGCTTGTTTCTCTTTTAGAATGCGGACAAAATATTGGAGAACAGTACCACGTTATCCAATGGTAAAGGAAGCAATGCAGATAAGGTTCAAGATAGTGAGACATCCTTGTTGGTCTCCAAGAAAGCTGATAAAAACTATCTTGATGACAGTGAGGGAACCCAAAAGTACTGTCTTGATGTAGTGTTCGAGTTACTGGCCACTACTGATGGCACAAGCTCTTCGAACTCGCTGCCTGAATTAGTTCGTCTTCTTGACTCTCAACTTCAAGTTGAAAGACATCGATCCGATGTGCCGCGACAGGAAGCTGAAGGACTGAGGAAGTCCCTGCATAATTCAGATGCATATTTTCTGGTGCAACAGCAAGCGCTGGAGGATTTAAGCGCCAAACAAGAGAAAGTTAATAAGCTTGCTAAGCATCTTGCCTGCATTATGGGTACCCAGGATATTGTTTCTTGAGATCTTCTGAAGTGGTTTCAGTTCTGGATTTGTTTTCTGCGGCGTTTATTTGCGATGGTCACCAACTTTGACAACCAGTGTATATGATATGCTGCTTTGTTCCCTATATTTGCACTGGTGGCGAACTTTGATGCCTAGTGGATGTAATTGTTGGGGAACGTAGCAGAAATTCAAAATTTTCCTACGTGTCACCAAGATCTATCTATGGAGAGACCAGCAATGAGGGGAAGGAGAGTGCATCTACATACCCTTGTAGATCGCTAAGCGGAAGCATTCAAGAGAACGGGGTTGATGGAGTCGTACTCGTCGTGATCCAAATCACCGGAGATCCTAGTGCCGAACGGACGACACCTCCGCGTTCAACACACGTACAGCCCGACGATGTCTCCCTGAAAGCACAAGTGCTCCCTAGGTGGTTTTGATAATTGATGACAACATATCTCTTGTTGGACTAACACTTCTATCTAGCATGTTTCAGATAAGTTCAACAATGGCATGGCATGGATGTGAAAGTGGAACTCTCAAAATGCTAAGGACAAAGGATTGGCTAAAGCTTCAAGCTCAAGACTCTTCATTTTATATTTTAGTGATCCAAGATCACATTGAGTCCATAGGAAAAGCCAATACTATCAAGGAGGGATGAGGTGTTGCTTAATGAGCCTCTTGCTTCATGTGCTTAATGATATGCTCCAAAACCCTCAACTACTTTCCCATATCCACATGACCTAAACCCTAAGCCAAACTCGGTCCTACCGATTTTTCCTATCCGGCGCCACCGAGTTTCACTTGTCATTAGCCACTGCCAAACCCTAGCAATTCGGTTCTACCGATAGGGATCTCGGTCTCACCGAGATGGGATTGCAAACTCTCTGTTACCTATTGTAATATTCTCGGTCCCACCGAGATATGCAATCGGTCCCACCGAGATTGCAATGTGAACTCAGTGTTTCCCCTTTGTAACTTTTCGGTCTCACCGAGTTCCACTCGGTCCCACCGAAAGAGCAAATCGGTCCCATCGAGTTTGCCTGACCAACTCTCTGGTTAGCTAATTACCAAACTCGGTCTCACCGAGTTTGTGTAATCGGTCTCACCGAGATTACGTTATGCCCAAACCCTAACCGAATCGGTCCTACCGAGTTGCATGTCAGTCCCACCGAAATTCCTAACGGTCACTAGGTTTACATTTTCGGTCCGACCGAGTTTTATGATTCGGTCCCACCGAGATTGGAAAACTGTGTAACGGTTGGATTTTGTGTGGAGGCTATATATACCCCTCCACCTCTTTCTCATTCGACGAGAGAGCCATCAGAACACACACATCATTCCAACTCATTTGTTCTGAGAGAGAACCACCTACTCATGTGTTGAGACCAAGACATTCCATTCCTACCATATGAATCTTGATCTCTAGCCTTCCCAAGTTGCTTTCCACTCAAATCTTCTTTCCACCAAATCCAAATCCTATGAGAGAGAGTTGAATGTTGGGGAGACTATCATTTGAAGCACAAGAGCAAGGAGTTCATTACCTACACACCATTTGTTACTTCTTGGAGAGTGGTGTCTCCTAGATTGGCTAGGTGTCACTTGGGAGCCTCCGACAAGATTGTGGAGTTGAACCAAGGAGTTTGTAAGGGCAAGGAGATCGCCTACTTCGTGAAGATCTACCGCTAGTGAGGCAAGTCCTTCGTGGGCGATGGCCATGGTGGGATAGACAAGGTTGCTTCTTCGTGGACCCTTTGTGGGTGGTTGCTTCTTCGTGGACCCTTCGTGGGTGGAGCCCTTCGTGGACTCGCGCAACCGTTGCCCTTGGGTGGAGCCCTGTGTGGACTCGCGCAACCGTTACCCTTCGTGGGTTGAAGTCTCCATCAACGTGGATGTAGGATAGCACCACCTATCCGAACCACGAGAAAAACATCCGTGTCTCCAATTGCGTTTGAAATCTCCAAACCCTTCCCTTTACACTCTTGCAAGTTGCATGCTTTACATTCCGCTGCTCATATACTCTTTGCATGCTTGCTTGATATGTATTGTGCATATTGAATTTGTGCCTAAACTCCACTTAAACCGAAAAAGATTAAAAATTGCAACTTTAGCACTAAGTGTCTAATCACCCCCCCCTTCAGACACATCTACTTCTAGATCCTACACTCCCACGCGTTGATCCAGCAAGGAGAGAGGGAGAGGTTGAGGAAGACTCCATCCAGCAGCAGCACAACGGCGTGGTGGTGGTGGAGGAGCGTGGCAATCCTGCAGGGCTTCGCCAAGCACCACGGGAGAGGAGAAGTACTTGGGAGAAGGGGAGGGCTGCACAAGAACATTGGTATGGCTGCCCTCCCACCCCCCACATATATATAGGGGCAAGGGAGAGAGGGGGGGCGCAGCCTTGGCCCTTCCTCCAAGGAAGGGTGCGGCCAGGGAGGAGTCCCTCCTCCCCAAGGCACCTAGGAGGTGCCTTCCCCCTTTAGGACTCTTCCTTTCCTTATCTCTTGGCGCATGGGCCTCTTGGGGCTGGTGCCCTTGGCCCATATAGGCCAAGGCACACACCCCTACAGCCCATGTGGCCCCCTGGGGCAGGTGGCCCCACCCGGTGGACCCCCGGGACCCTTCCGGTGGTCCCGGTACAATACCGGTGACCCCGAAACTTGTCCGGTGACCAAAACAGGACTTCCCATATATAAATCTTTACCTCCGAACCATTCCGGAACTCCTCGTGACGTCCGGGATCTCATCCGGGACTCCGAACAACATTCGGTAACCACATACAAACTTCCTTTATAACCCTAGCGTCATCGAACCTTAAGTGTGTAGACCCTACGGGTTCGGGAGACATGCAGACATGACCGAGACGTTCTCCGGTCAATAACCAACAGCGGGATCTGGATACCCATGTTGGCTCCCACATGTTCCATGATGATCTCATCGGATGAACCACGATGTCGAGGACTTAATCAATCCCGTATACAATTCCCTTTGTCTATCGGTACGATACTTGCCCGAGATTCGATCGTTGGTATCCCGATACCTTGTTCAATCTCGTTACCGGCAAGTCTCTTTACTCGTTCCGTAACACATCATCCCGTGATCAACTCCTTGATCACATCGTGCACATTATGATGATGTCCTACCGAGTGGGCCCAGAGATACCTCTCCGTCACACGGAGTGACAAATCCCAGTCTCGATTCATGCCAACCCAACATACACTTTTGGAGATACCCGTAGTGCACCTTTATAGTCACCCAGTTACATTGTGACGTTTGGTACACCCAAAGCACTCCTACGGTATCCGGGAGTTGCACAATCTCATGGTCTAAGGAAATGATACTTGACATTAGAAAAGCTTTAGCATACGAACTACACGATCTTGTGCTATGCTTAGGATTGGGTCCTGTCCATCACATCATTCTCCTAATGATGTGATCCCGTTATCAACGACATCCAATGTCCATGGTCAGGAAACCGTAACCATCTATTGATCAACGAGCTAGTCAACTAGAGGCTTACTAGGGACATGGTGTTGTCTATGTATCCACACATGTATCTGAGTTTCCTATCAATACAATTCTAGCATGGACAATAAATGATTATCATGAACAAGGAAATATAATAATAATAACTAATTTATTATTGCCTCTAGGGCATATTTCCAACAGTCTCCCACTTGCACTAGAGTCAATAATCCAGTTCACATCGATATGTGATTAACACTCAAGGTCACATCCCCATGTGACTAACACCCAAAGAGTTTACTAGAGTCAATAATCTAGTTCACATCACCATGTGATTAACACTCGATGAGTTCTGAGTTTGATCATGTTATGCTTGTGAGAGATGTTATAGTCAATGGGTCTGAATCTTTCAGATCCGTATGCACTTCGCAAATCTCTATGTCATCTTGTAGATGCAACTACTACGCTACATTTGGAGCCATTTCAAATAATTGTTCTACTTGGAGCTATTCTAAATTGTTGCTCCATTATACGTATCCGGTATCTCTACTCAGAGCTATCCGGATAGGTGTTAAGCTTGCATCGACGTAACTCTTTACGTCGAACTCTTTATCACCTCCATAATCGAGAAAATTCCTTAGTCCACTAGTTACTAAGGATAACTTTGACCGCTGTCCTGTGATCCATTCTTAGATCACTCTTGTACCCCTTGACTGACTCATGGCAAGGCACATTTCAGGTGCGGTACACAGCATAGCATACTGTAGAGCCTATGTCTTAAGCATAGGGGACGACCTTCGTCCTTTCTCTCTTTTCTGCTGTGGTCGAGCTTTAAGTCTTAACTTCATACCTTACAACTCAGGCAAGAACTCCTTCTTTGACTGATCCATCTTGAACACCTTCAAGATCATGTCAAGGTATGTGCTCATTTGAAAGTACCATTAAGCGTTTTGATCTATCCTTATAGATCTTGATGCTCAATGTTCAAGTAGCTTAATCCAGGCTTTCCATTGAAAAACACTTTCCAAATAACCCTATATGCTTTCCAGAAATTCTACGTCATTTCTGATCCATAATATGTCAACAACATATACTCATCAGAAATTCTATAGTGCTCCCACTCACTTCTTTGGAAATACAAGTTTCTCATAAACTTTGTATACACCCAAAATCTTTGATCATCATCAAAGCATACATTCCAACTCCGAGATGCTTACTCCAGTCCCTAGAAGGATTGCTGGAGCTTTGCATACTTATTAGCATCTTTCAGGATTGACAAAACCTTCCGGTTTGTATCACATACAACCTTTCCTCAAAAAAACATCGAGGAAATAATGTTTTGACATCCTATCTTCAAGATTTCATAAATAATGCAGTAATCGCTAATATAATTCCAACAGACTATTAGCATCGCTACGAGTGAGAAAGTCTCATCGTAGTCAACTCCTTGAACTTGTCAGAAAACATCTTAACGACAAGTCGAGCTTTCTTAATGGTGACATTTACCATCATTGTCCGTCTTCCTTTTAAAATCCATCTGCACTCAACAGCCTTACGACCATCGAGCTGTTCTGCCAAAGTCTACACTTTGTTTTCATACATGGATCCTCTCTCGAATTTATGGCCTCGAGCCATTTATCGGAATCCAGGCCCACCACCGCTTCTCCATAGCTCGTAGGTTCATTGTTGTCTAGCAACATGACTTCCAAGACAGGATTACGTACCACTCTGAAGTAGTACACATCCTTGTCATCCCACGAGGTTTGGTAGTGACTTGATCTGAAGTTTCATGATAACTATCATAAGCTTCCACTTCAATTGGTGTAGGTGCCACAGGAACAACTTCCTGTGCCCTGCCACACACTAGTTGAAGAGACGGTTCAATAACCTCATCAAGTCTCCACCATCCTCCCACTCAATTCTTTCGAGAGAAACTTCTCCTCGAGAAAGGACCCGATTCTAGAAACAATCCCTTATTGCTTTCGGATCTGAGACAGGAGGTATACCCAACTGTTTTGGGTGTCCTATGAAGATGCATTTATCCACTTTGGGTTCGAGCTTATCAGCCTGAAACTTTTTCACATAAGCGTCGCAGCCCCAAACTTTTAAGAAATGACAGCTTAGGTTTCTCTAAACCATAGTTCATACGGTGTCATATCATCGGAATTACGTGGTGCCCTATTTAAAGTGAATGTGGTTGTCTCTAATGCCTAACCCATAAACTATCGTGGTAATTTGATAAGAGACATCATGGTATGCATCATATCCAATAGGGTGCAGTTATGATGTCCGGACACACCATCACACTATGGTGTTCCAGGCTGTATTAGTTGTGAAACAATTTCCACAATGTCTTAATTCTGTGCCAAACTCGTAATTCAGATATTCATCTCTATGATCATATCATAGATATTTTATCCTCTTGTCACGACGATCTTTCAACTTCACCCTGAAATTACTTGAACCTTTCAATAATTCAGACTCGTGATTTATCAAGTAAATGTACTCAACATCTACTCAAATCATCTGTGAAGTAAGAACATAACGATATCCACTACACGCCTCAGCACTCATTGGACTGCACACATCAAAATGTATTTCTTCCAACAAGTTGCTTTCTAGTTCCATTTTACTGAAACCGAGGATTTCAGTCATCCTGCCCATGTGGTATGATCTGCATGTCTCAAGTGATTCAAGATCAAGTGAGTTCAAACGGTCCATTTGCATGGAGTTTCTTCATGCATATACACCAATAGACATGGTTCGCATGTCTCAAACTTTTCAAAAACGAGTGAGCCCAAAGATCCATCAACATGGAGCTTCTTCATGCGTTTTATACCGATATGACTTACGTGGCAGTGCCACAAGTAGGTGGTACTATCATTACTATCTTATATCTTTTGGCATGAACATGTGTATCACTACGATCGAGATTCAATAAACCATTCATTTTAGGCGTAAGACCATTGAAGGTATTATTCGAATAAACAGAGTAACAATTATTCTCCTTAAATGAATAACCGTATTGCGATAGGCATAATCCAATCATGTCTATGCTCAACGCAAACACCAAATAACCATTATTTAGGTTTAACACCAATCTCGATGGTAGAGGGAGCGTGCGATGCTTGATCATATCAACATTGGACACACTTCCAACACATATCGTCAGCTCACCTTTAGCTAGTCTCCGTTTATTCCGTAGCTTTTATTTCGAGTTACTAACACTTAGCAACCGAACCGGTATCTAATACCCTGGTGCTACTAGGAGTACTAGTAAAGTACACATCAACACAATGTATATCCAATATACTTCTATCGACCTTGCCAGCCTTCTAATCTACCAAGTATCTAGGGTAATTCTGCTCCAGTGGCTGTTCCCCTTATTACAGAAGCACTTAGTCTCGGGTTTGGGTTCAACCTTGGGTTTCTTCACCAGAGCAGCAGCTGAATTGCCATTTCATGAAGTATCCCTTCTTCCCTTGCCCTTCTTGAAACTAGTGGTTTCACCAACCATCAACAATTGATGCTCCTTCTTGATTTCTACTTTGGTGTCAAACATCGCGAATATCTCAAGGATCATCGTATATGTCCCTGATATATTATAGTTCATCACGAAGCTCTAGCAGCTTGGTGGCAATGACTTTGGAGAAACATCACTGTCTCATCTGGAAGATCAACTCCCACTCGATTCAAATGATTGATGTACTCAGACAATCTGAGCACAAGCTCAACAATTGAGCTTTTCTCCCTTAGTTTGCTGGCTAAGAAAATCGTCGGAGGTCTTATACCTCTTGACGTGGGCACGAGCCTGAAATTCCAATTTCAGCCCTCGAAACATCTCATATGTTTCGCGACGTTTCAAAAACCGTCTTCGGTGCCTCAACTCTAAACCATTTAATTGAACTATCACGTAGTTATCAAAACATGTATGTCAGATGTTTGCAACATCCACAGACGACGTTCGAGGTTCAGCACACTGAGCGGTGCATTAAGGACATAAGCCTTCTATGAAGCAATGAGGACAATCCTCGGTTTACGGACCTAGTCCGCATAATTGCTACTATCAACTTTCAACTAAATTTTCTCTAGAAACATATCTAAACAGTAGAACTGAAGCACAAGCTACGACATAATTTGCGAAGACCTTTTGACTATGTTCAGGATAATTAAGTTCATCTTATGAACTCCCACTCAGATAGACATCCCTCTAGTCATCTAAGTGCTTACATGATCCGAGTCAACTAGGCCGTGTCCGATCATCACGTGAGACGGACTAGTCAACATCGGTGAACATCTTCATGTTGATCGTATCTTCTATACGACTCATGCTCGACCTTTCGGTCTTCTGTGTTCCGAGGCCATGTCTGTACACATGCTAGGCTCGTCAAGTCAACCTAAGTGTTTCGCGTGTGTAAATCTGTCTTACACCCGTTGTAAGTGAACGTAAGAATCTAACACCCGATCATCACGTGGTGCTTCGAAACAACGAACTGTCGCAACGGTGCACAGTTAGGGGGAACACTTTCTTGAAATTATTATGAGGGATCATCTTATTTACTACCGTCGTTCTAAGTAAACAAGATGCATAAACATGATAAACATCACATGCAATCAAATAATAGTGACATGATATGGCCAATATCATATAGCTCCTTTGATCCCCATCTTGGGGCTCCATGATCATCTTGTCACCGGCATGACACCATGATCTCCATCATCATGATCTCCATCATCGTGTCTCCATGAAGTTGCCTTGCCAACTATTACTTCTACTTCTATGGCTAACGGTTAGCAATAAAGTAAAGTAATTACATGACGTTTATGTTGACACGCAGGTCATAAATAAATTAAGACAACTCCTATGGCTCCTACCGGTTGTCAGACTCATCAACATGCAAGTCGTGATTCCTATTACAAGAACATGATCAATCTCATACATCACATATATCATTCATCACATCCTTTTGGCCATATCACATCACATAGCATACCCTGCAAAAACAAGTTAGACGTCCTCTAATTGTTGTTTGCATGTTTTACGTGGCTGCTATGGGTTTCTAGCAAGAACGTTTCTTACCTACGCAAAACCACAGCGTGATATGCCAATTGCTATTTACCCTTCATAAGGACCCTTTTCATCGAATCCGATCCGACTAAAGTGGGAGAGACAGACACCCGCTAGCCACCTTATGCAACTAGTGCATGTCAGTCGGTGGAACCAGTCTCACGTAAGAGTACGTGTAAGGTCGGTCCGGGCCGCTTCATCCCACAATGCCACCGAATCAAGATTGGACTAGTAACGGTAAGCATATTGAACAAAATCAACGCCCACAACTACTTTGTGTTCTACTCGTGCATAGAAACTACGCATAGACCTAGCTCATGATGCCACTGTTGGGGAACGTAGCAGAAATTCAAAATTTTCCTACGTGTCACCAAGATCTATCTATGGAGAGACCAGCAACGAGGGGAAGGAGAGTGCATCTACATACCCTTGTAGATCGCTAAGCGGAAGCGTTCAAGAGAACGGGGTTGATGGAGTCGTACTCGTCGTGATCCAAATCACCGGAGATCCTAGTGCCGAACGGACGGCACCTCCGCGTTCAACACACGTACAGCCCGATGATGTCTCCCACACCTTGATCCAGCAAGGAGAGAGGGAGAGGTTGAGGAAGACTCCATCCAGCAGCAGCACAACGGCGTGGTGGTGGTGGAGGAGCGTGGAAATCCTGCAGGGCTTCGCCAAGCACCACGGGAGAGGAGAAGTACTTGGGAGAAGGGGAGGGCTGCACCAGAACATTGGTATGGCTTCCCTCCCACCCCCCACATATATATAGGGGCAAGGGAGAGAGGGGGGGCACAGCCTTGGCCCTTCCTCCAAGGAAGGGTGCGGCCAGGGAGGAGTCCCTCCTCCCCAAGGCACCTAGGAGGTGCCTTCCCCCTTTAGGACTCTTCCTTTCCTTATCTCTTGGCGCATGGGCCTCTTGGGGCTGGTGCCCTTGGCCCATATAGGCCAAGGCACACACCCCTACAGCCCATGTGGCCCCCCGGGGCAGGTGGCCCCACCCGGTGGACCCCCGGGACCCTTCTAGTGGTCCCGGTACAATACCGGTGACCCCGAAACTTGTCCGGTGACCAAAACAAGACTTCCCATATATAAATCTTTACCTCCGGACCATTCCGGAACTCCTCGTGACGTCCGGGATCTCATCCAGGACTCTGAACAACATTCAGTAACCACATACAAACTTCCTTTATAACCCTAGCGTCATCGAACCTTAAGTGTGTAGACCCTACGGGTTCGGGAGACATGCAGACATGACCGAGACGTTCTCCGGTCAATAACCAACAGCGGGATCTGGATACCCATGTTGGCTCCCACATGTTCCATGATGATCCCATCGGATGAACCACGATGTCGAGGACTTAATCAATCCCGTATACAATTCCCTTTGTCTATCGGTACGATACTTGCCCGAGATTCGATCGTCGGTATCCCGATACCTTGTTCAATCTCGTTACCGGCAAGTCTATTTAATCGTTCCGTAACACATCATCCCGTGATCAACTCCTTGATCACATTGTGCACATTATGATGATGTCCTACCGAGTGGGCCCAGAGATACCTCTCCGTCACACGGAGTGACAAATCCCAGTCTCGATTCATGCCAACCCAACAGACACTTTCGGAGATACCCGTAGTGCACCTTTATAGTCACCCAGTTATGTTGTGACGTTTGGTACACCCAAAGCACTCCTACGGTATTCGGGAGTTGCACAATCTCATGGTCTAAGGAAATGATACTTGACATTAGAAAAGCTTTAGCATACGAACTACACGATCTTGTGCTATGCTTAGGATTGGGTCTTGTCCATCACATCATTCTCCTAATGATGTGATCCCGTTATCAACGACATCCAATGTCCATGGTCAGGAAACCGTAACCATCTATTGATCAACGAGCTAGTCAACTAGAGGCTTACTAGGGACATGGTGTTGTCTATGTATCCACACATGTATCTGAGTTTCCTATCAATACAATTCTAGCATGGACAATAAACGATTATCATGAACAAGGAAATATAATAATAATAACTAATTTATTATTGCCTCTAGGGCATATTTCCAACAGTAATATGTGTAATAGCCGGGATAGCCTAGCGTTAGTTGCTTGCTTATTTATTTCCTTGTTTTCTTGTTTATTTGTTTGCTTGTAGTCATTGCAGTTCTTTTTCCACGGTTAGCTAGTGGCTGCAATAACCTATGTTTTAAAACTAGGACACAATAACCATGGGCTAATATTTACTGTAGTGACACTGGGCCTCCTACTGGCCGTAGAAACAATGGGCCTTCTACGGGCCGTAGAAACAATGGGCCTTCTACGGGCCGTAGAAACAATGGGCCTTCTGTGGGTCGTATCATCAATGGGCCTTATACGGGCCGTATGATCGATTGGCCAAACATGGGCCAAACAGACTGCATTATGGCTGTAAACGGGCTAGAGTTGGAATCGTCCGTTCATGGGCCGACCATAACGGGCCATCGTTAATAGGCCGTATTTGATGACACTATGAAAAGGGCCCAACATATTAACGGACCACAAACAGGCCGACTGTTGATACGTCTCCGTCGTATCTATAATTTTTTATTGTTCCATGCCAATATTATTCAACTTTCATATACTTTTTGGCAACTTTTTATATTATTTTTGGGACTAACATATTGATCCAGTGCCTAGTGCCAGTTCCTGTCTGTTGCATGTTTTTGGTTTCACAAAATATCCATATCAAACGGAGTCCAAACGGGATAAAAACGGACGGAGCTTATTTTTGGAAAATATGGAAAATTCGGAAGGAAAATCAACGCGAACCAGTGCCCGAGGTGGTCACGAGGCAGCCCCCCCTTAGGGGGCGCCCCTTCCCTCGTGAGCCCACCGTAAGGCGGTTGACGCTCTTCTTTTGCCGCAAGAAAGCTAATGTTCGGAAAAAAATCACGGCGAAGGTTTCAGGCCAATCGGAGTTACGGATCTCCATATATATACGAAACGGTGAAACAGAGCCAGAGAGAACGCAGAACCAGAGAGAGACAGAAAGATAGATCCAATCTTGGAGGGGCTCTCGGCCCTCCCACGCCATGGGAGCAAAGGACCAGAGGGGAAACCCTTCTCCCATCTAGGGAGGAGGTCAAGGAAGAAGAAGAAGGGGTCCCTCTCCCCCTTGCTTCCGGTGGCGCCGGAGCGCTGCCGTGGCCATCATCATCACCGCCATCTTCACCAACAACTTCACCGCCATCATCACCAACTCTTCCCCCCTCTATGCAGCAGTGTAACCTCTCTCTTACCCAATGTAATCTCTACTTAAACATGGTGCTCAACGCTATATATTATTTCCCAATGATGTATGGCTATCCTATGATGTTTGAGTAGATCTATTTTGTCCTAATGGCTATTTGATGATCGTGATTGGTTTGAGTTGTATGTTTTATTATTGGTGCTGTCCTATGGTGCTCTCCGTGTCGCGCAAGCGTGAGGGATTCCTGTTGTAGGGTTTGCAATATGCTTATGATTTGCTTATGGTGGGTGGCATGAGTGACAGAAGCACAGACCCGAGTAAGTAGGTTGTTTGCGTATGGGATAAAGGGGACTTGATACTTTAATGCTATGGTTGGGTTTTACCTTAATGAATCTTTAGTAGTTGCGGATGCTTGCTAGAGTTCCAATCATAAGTGCATATGATCCAAGTAGAGAAAGTATGTTAGCTTATGCCTCTCCCTCAAATAAAATTGCAATAATGATTACTGGTCTAGTTATCGTTTTCCTAGGGACAAATAACCTTCTGGTTTACAAAAGCTCTCTACTAAAACTAATTTAGTTGTGTCTTTATCTAAACAGCCCCTAGCTTTTATTTTCGTGTTCTTTACTTTCTTGCAAGCTTACCCAAAAACACCTACAAAGTACTTCTAGTTTCGTACTTGTTCTAGGTAAAGCGAACGTCAAGCGTGCGTAGAGTTGTATCGGTGGTCGATAGAACTTGAGGGAATATTTGTTCTACCTTTAGCTCCTCGTTGGGTTCGACACTCTTACTTATCGAAAGAGGCTACAATTGATCCCCTATACTTGTGGGTTATCAAGACCTTTTTCTGGCGCCGTTGCCGGGGAGCAATAGCGTGGGGTGAATATTCTCATGAGTGCTTGTTTGCTTTATCACTAAGTAATTTTTATTTGCAGTTCTTAGTTGTTCTTTATCTTTAGTTATGGATATGGAACGTGAAATACCAAAAAAATTAGGTGTACTTTCTGCTCATGGAGATGGGGAACCTCCTAAATCCCTTGATGCTGGTTATGTGAAAGATATTATGTACTACTTTAATAATCCTGAGAAAACCCCATTCAATTATGTAATGGGAGTAATGTTGGAACAACGTGAATACTTTAGGGATTACCGCTTGACACAAAAAGGGAAACTATTATGGGATCAAATTCATATATTGAATTGGTATGCTAGGCAACTATGCTTGAGATATGATTATACTTGTTGCTCTAAGGTGAAGGCTCCACACCTTCCCTTTTCATGTGAATTTAATGATAATGAAACCTTAGCTTCTTATGCTAATGGTATATATGATTACTATGATGTGGAACAAATAGAAGAATTTGTTGCTTTTATGGGTGCTTATGAAATTGAATCTATGTTTAAAGAGTTTGAAGATTTTGATGATGCTGTTTATAGACCTGAAAATTTAGCTATCCTAAAATATTGTTATGAGAATTATGAATAGAACTATAAAATTAATGCGCTTATTAAGAAAGTCTCCGCTATCCAAGAAGAGACTAATATTTTGCAGGAATCTATGGAAGAAGAAGTTGATGAAACTGTGAGCTCATTGGATGAAAAAGATGAGGAGGAGAGCGAAGAACAAAAGGAGGAAGAGCGGATTAGCTACCCATGCCTACCTTCTAATGAGAGTAACTCTTCAACTCATACATTGTTTAATTTCCCTTCGTTCTTACCGGTGGATGATTGCTATGATGATTGTTATGACCCTGTTGATTCTTTTGAAATATCCCTTTTTGATGATGCTTGCTATGCTTGTGGCCAAGATGCCAATATGAATTATGCTTATGGAGATGAACTTTCTATAGTTCCTTATGTTAAACATGAAATTGTTGCTATTGCACCCACGCATGATAGTCCTATTATCTTTTTGAATTGTCCCAACTACACTTTATCGGAGAAGTTTGCACTTATTAAGGATTACATTGATGGGTTGCCTTTTACCGTTGCACATGAGGATTTTGATAAATATAATATGCATGTGCTTGCTGCTCCTACTTGCAATTATTATGAGAGAGGAACTATATCTCCACCTCTCTATGTTTCCCACACGATAAAATTGCAAGATAATGTTTATACTATGCATTGGCCTTTACTTTGTGTGCATGAATTGTTCTTTTATGACATGCCGATGCATAGGAAGAGAGTTAGACTTCGTCATTACTTGATATATGTTGCTTTGTGCTCACCACTAAATTATAAATCATTGTTAATTAAAATTGGCTTTGATATACCTTGGGATCCGGGTGGATCCATTACTTGAGCACTATATGCCTAGCTTAATGGCTTTAAAGAAAGCGCTGCCAGGGAGACAACCCGGAAGCTTTAGAGAGTCATTTATTTCTGTTGAGTTCTTTCATATAGTTTAAAAACAACAAAAATAAAGAGGGGAACCCAAAACTTTTTCTAAAAGAAAAGTGAAAGTGAGAGAGACGAGCATTGTGAAAGTGGGGGACGTCCTTGAACTTTGTTCATGCCCATGGGAACTTTGTGAATCTTAATTACAGAAACCTTTCAACAAAAATAATTATCCCCTTGTACAATTCCATTGTATTATAAAAATAATGTGCCAAGGTTTGCCTTTAGGATGTTTACATTTGCTTGATGGTTTGTACGGTGCAGGATAGAAACTTTGGCTGTAGTGCGCGATTTTACGTTTTTAGCTGGAACTTCAAATGGTTCTGATTCTTTTTGAACTGTATTTCTGTAAAAATTGTTTATTTTTCCTAATTTTGGCAGAATTTTTCAAGCATCATAAGTATGGTGAATGTTCAGATTGCTACAGACTGTTCTGTTTTAGACAGATTCTGTTTTTGATGCATAGTTTGCTTGTTTTGATGAAACTATCAATTTATATCAGTGGATTAAGCCATGAAAAAGTTATATTACAGTAGACACAATGCAAAAACAAAATATGAATTGGTTTGCAACAGTACCTAGAGTAGTGATTTGCTTTATTATACTAATGGATCTTACCGAGTTTTCTGTTGAAGTTTTGTGTGGATGAAGTGTTCGATGATAGAGAAGGTTTCGATGTGAGAAGAAGGAAGAGAGGCAAGAGCTCAAGCTTGGGGATGCCTGAGGCACCCCAAGTAAATATTCAAGGAGACTCAAGCGTCTAAGCTTGGGGATGCTGGGGAGGCATCCCCTCTTTCTTCAATAAGTATCGGTATGTTTTCGGATTCGTTTCGTTCATGCGATATGTGCAAGTCTTGGAGCGTCTTTTGCATTTAGGTTTTTATTTTTTATGCACCATGCTGGTATGAGATGGTCCTTGGTTGATTTATAGCTCTTTACACTTCACTTATATCTTTTGAGTATGGCTTTATAGAATGCTTCATGTGCTTCACTTATATCATTTGAAGTTTGGATTGCCTGTTTCTCTTCACTTAGACAACCGCCATTTGTAGAATGCTCTTTTGCTTCACTTATATTTGTTAGAGCACGGGCATATATTTTGTAGAAAGAATTAAACTCTCGTGCTTCACTTATATCTATTTAGAGAGATGACAGGAACTGGTCATTCACATGGTTAGTCATAAAATCCTACATAAACTTGTAGATCGCTGAATATGATATGTTTGATTCCTTGCACTAGTTTTGCGATATAAAGGCGGTGATATTAGAGTCATGCTAGTCGAGTAATTGTGAAATTGAGAAATACTTGTGTTGAGGTTTGCAAGTCCCGTAGCATGCACGTATGGTGAACCGTTATGTAACAAAGTCGGAGCATGAGGTGTTTATTGATTGTCTTCCTTATCAGTGGCGGTCGGGGACGAGCGATGGTCTTTTCCTACCAATCTATCCCCCTAGGAGCATGCGCGTAGTACTTTGTTTTGATGACTAATAGATTTTTGCAATAAGTATGTGAGTTCTTTATGACTAGTGTTGAGTCCATGGATTATACGCACTCTCACCCTTCCATCATTGCTAGCCTCTTCGGTACCGTGCATTGCCCTTTCTCACCTCAAGAGTTGGTGCAAACTTCGCCGGTGCATCCAAACCCCGTGATATGATACGCTCTGTCACACATAAGCCTCATTATATCTTCCTCAAAACAGCCACCATACCTACCTATCATGGCATTTCCATAGCCATTCCGAGATATATTGCCATGCAACTTCCATCATCATCATATACATGACTTGAGCATTCATTGTCATATTGCTTTGCATGATCGTAAGATAGCTAGCATGATGTTTTCATGGCTTGTCCGTTTTTTGATGTCATTGCTACGCTTGATCGTTGCACATCCCGGTACACCGCCGGAGGCATTCATATAGAGTCATATCTTTGTTCTAGATATCGAGTTGTAATATTGAGTTGTAAGTAAATAAAAGTGTGATGATCATCATTATTAGAGCATTGCCCAGTGAGGAAAGGATGATGGAGACTATGATTCCCCCACAAGTCGGGATGAGACTCCGGACTTTCAAAGTAAATAAAAGAGGCCAAAGAAGCCCAAATAAAAAAAGAAGCCAAAGAAGCCCACCAAAAAAAGAACAAAAAAATAAAAAATAAAAAATGAGAGAAAAAGAGAGAAGGGGCAATGTTACTGTCCTTTTACCACACTTGTGCTTCAAAGTAGCACCATGTTCTTCATATAGAGAGTCTCTTGAGTTATCACTTTCATATACTAGTGGGAATTTTCATTATAGAACTTGGCTTGTATATTCCAACGATGGGCTTCCTCAAATGCCCTAGGTCTTCATGAGCAAGCAAGTTGGATGCACACCCACTTAGTTTCAGTTTGAGCTTTCATATACTTATAGCTCTAGTGCATCCGTTGCATGGCAATCCCTACTCCTCACATTGATATCTATTAATGGGCATCTCCATAGCCCGTTGATACGCCTAGTTGATGTGAGACTTTCTCCTTTTTTGTCTTCTCCACATAACCCCCACCATCATATTCTATTCCACCTATAGTGCTATGTCCATGGCTCACGCTCATGTATAAAGTTGAAAAGGTTTGAGAAACGTCAAAGTATGAAACAATTGCTTGGCTTGTCATCGGGGTTGTGCATGATATGAATGCTTTGTGTGGTGAAGATGGAGCATAGCCAGACTATATGATTTTGTAGGGATGAGCTTTCTTTGGCTATGTTATTTCAATAAGACATAATTGCTTGGTTGGTATGCTTGAAATATTATTGTCTTTATGTCAAAGGATAGATTATTGCTTTGAATCACTCGTGTCTTAATATTCATGCCATGATTAGACATATGATCAAGATTATGCTAGGTAGCATTCCACATCAAAAATTATCTTTTTTATCATTTACCTACTCGAGGACGAGTAGGAATTAAGCTTGGGGATGCTGATACGTCTCCGTCGTATCTATAATTTTTATTGTTCCATGCCAATATTATTCAACTTTCATATACTTTTTGGCAACTTTTTATGTTATTTTTGGGACTAACATATTGATCCAGTGCCCAGTGCCAGTTCCTGTCTGTTGCATGTTTTTGGTTTCGCAGAATATCCATATCAAACGGAGTCCAAACGGGATAAAAATGGATGGAGCTTATTTTTGGAAAATATGGAAAATTCGGAAGGAAAATCAACGCGAACCAGTGCCCGAGGTGGTCACGAGGCAGCCCCCCCTTAGGGGGCGCCCCTTCCCTCGTGAGCCCAACATAAGGCGGTTGACGCTCTTCTTTTGCCGCAAGAAAGCTAATATTTGGAAAAAATCATGGCGAAGGTTTCAGGCCAATCGGAGTTACGGATCTCCATATATATACGAAACGGTGAAACAGAGCCAGAGAGAACGCAGAACCAGAGAGAGACAGAAAGATAGATCCAATCTCGGAGGGGCTCTCGGCCCTCCCACGCCATGGGAGCAAAGGACCAGAGGGGAAACCCTTCTCCCATCTAGGGAGGAGGTCAAGGAAGAAGAATAAGGGGGTCCCTCTCCCCCTTGCTTCCGGTGGCGCCGGAGCGCTGCCGTGGCCATCATCATCACCGCCATCTTCACCAACAACTTCACCACCATCATCACCAACTCTTCCCCCCTCTATGCAGCAGTGTAACCTCTCTCTTACCCGATGTAATCTCTACTTAAACATGGTGCTCAACGCTATATATTATTTCCCAATGATGTATGGCTATCCTATGATGTTTGAGTAGATCTATTTTGTCCTAATGGCTATTTGATGATCGTGATTGGTTTGAGTTGTATGTTTTATTATTGGTGCTGTCCTATGGTGCTCTCCGTGTCGCGCAAGCGTGAGGGATTCCTGTTGTAGGGTTTGCAATATGCTTATGATTTGCTTATGGTGGGTGGCATGAGTGACAGAAGCACAGACCCGAGTAAGTAGGTTGTTTGCGTATGGGATAAAGGGGACTTGATACTTTAATGCTATGGTTGGGTTTTACCTTAATGAATCTTTAGTAGTTGCGGATGCTTGCTAGAGTTCCAATCATAAGTGCATATGATCCAAGTAGAGAAAGTATGTTAGCTTATGCCTCTCCCTCAAATAAAATTGCAATAATGATTACTGGTCTAGTTATCGTTTGCCTAGGGACAAATAACCTTCTTGTTGACAAAAGCTCTCTACTAAAACTAATTTAGTTGTGTCTTTATCTAAACAACCCCTAGCTTTTATTTTCGTGTTCTTTACTTTCTTGCAAGCTTACCCAAAAACACCTACAAAGTACTTCTAGTTTCATACTTGTTCTAGGTAAAGCGAACGTCAAGCGTGCGTAGAGTTGTATCGGTGGTCGATAGAACTTGAGGGAATATTTGTTCTACCTTTAGCTCCTCGTTGGGTTCGACACTCTTACTTATCGAAAGAGGCTACAATTGATCCCCTATACTTGTGGGTTATCAACTGTAACCACGGGCTGAATTTGGCCCACAAGCAAAAAATGATAGTAACGGGCCGTAAGTAAACGAATTCTGGAAATGAGCCCAAGAATAAATGGGCTCTGAGAAGGCCGAAAGATAACATGGGCTGGAAACGGCCCAACGAAATAACGGGCCGTTAATGGGTATAAAGTGATACACTGTTCATTACGGACCAATTTCACCACGGGCCGTTAATGGGTGTAAAGTGATACACTGTTCATTACGGGCCAGTTTCACCACGGGCCATTAATAGGCCAAGAGTAACATAGGGCCTCATATGGGCTGAAAGACGTCATGGGTCATACATGCGCCAGAAGTGAAAACGGGCTGGAATCATATTACATGACCCAGATGACGCTACTGGGCCTAATTCAGATAGGGCATAAAGGGCCTTGGGTTAGCGAGCTGTAAATGGGCTATATGCGAACATGCCGTTAACAGGCTTTCCATGGGCCAGCCCGCCACCTTTTGACCAAGTCAAACAGGCCGGCCTTTTCAAAGGAATGGGCCTATGTTGGGCCAAGCCACGTGTCGACGTATCATAGGCGCCTTCCGTCCAATGAGTGGATGACATCTGTCCCAATGATGAGCCGACACGTGTTTCCTCCAGCCAATGATGATTTTACACATGGAAAATCCCCATTGGTCGGGGATGTTAACGGGTTATCGGATCCAAAACCCGACCCGATAGCTTAATGGCGTTCCGTTACAGTGGATGCCACGTGTCGGTCACCCTTGACAAAAGCACTTCTGTGACACACGATTTATCGTCATGGAAGTGGACACTTCCGTGATGATAATTTTGGTAATGTCATGGAACACTTCTACGACAGCACAGGTATGACTATCTTGATTCTGTCATAAAATCGTCATGGATGTACATGCATGACAAAAAACGCGACCTACTGTGACAAACACGTATCATCACGGAAGTGTTTTTTTTGTAGTGGTTGTTGATGTAGAAGCCCTCCATGATCGAATCCCCCTCCGGCAGATCGCTGGAAAAGGCCCCAGATGGGATCTCACGGGTACAGAAGGTTGCGGCGGTGGAAAAGTGGTTTCATGGCTCTCTTGGATGTTTTTAGGGTATAAGAGTATATATAGGCGAAAGAAGTATGTCAGTGGAGCTACAAGGGGCCCATGAGGGTGGGGGCGCGCCTACCCCCTGGGCGCGCCCTCCTGCCTCGTGGCCGCCTCATTGCGTCTCTGATTTCCACTCCAAGTCTCCTGGATTGCATTTGTTCCAAGAAAGATCCTCGTGAAGGTTTCGTTCCGTTTGGATTCCGTTTGATATTCCTTTTCTGCGAAACACTGATATAGGCAAAAAAAACCAGAAACTGGCACTGGGCCTCCGGTTAATAGGTTAGTTCCAAAAATAATATAAAAGAGCATATTAAATCCCATTAAACATCCGAAACATATAATATAATAGCATGGAATAATTAAAAATTATAGATACATTGGAGACATATCAGCATCCCCAGGATTAATTCCTGCTCGTCCTCGAGTAGGTAAATGATAAAAATAGAATTTTTGATGTGGAATGCTTCCTAACATAAATTTCAATGTAATTTTCTTTATTGTGGCATGAATATTCAGATTCAAGACAAAAGTTAAATATTGACATAAAAATAATAATACTTCAAGCAAGCAATTATGTCTTCTCAAAATAACATAGCCAAAGAAAGCTCATCCCTACAAAATCATATAGTTTGGTCATGCTTCATTTTCTTCACACAAAATGCTCCCATCATGGACAACCCCGATGACAAGCCAAGCAATTGTTTCATACTTTAGTATTCTCAAACTTTTTCAACTTTCACGCAATGCATGAGCGCGAGCCATGGACATAGCACTATAGGTGGAACAGAATATGATGATGGAGGTTGTGTGGAGAAGACAAAAAAGGGAGAAAGTCTCACATCGACGCGGCTATTCAATGGGCTATGGAGATGCCCATCAATTGATGTCAATGCGAGGAGTAGGGATTGCCATGCAACGGATGCACTAGAGCTATAAATGTATGAAAGCTCAACAAAAGAAACTAAGTGGGTGTGCATCCAACTTGCTTGCTCACAAAGACCTAGGGCATTTTGAGGAAGCCCATTGTTGGAATATACAAGCCAAGTTCTATAATGAAAATTCCCACTAGTATATGAAAGTGATGAAATAAGAGACTCTCTATCATGAACATCATGGTGCTACACTGAAGCACAAGTGTGGAAAAAGGATAGTAACATTGTCCCTTCTCTCTTTTTCTCTCATTTTTATTTTTGTTTTTTGGGCCTTTCTCTTTTTTTCCTCACACAAGACAATGCTCTAATAATGATGATCATCACACTTCTATTTATTTACAACTCAAAAATTACAACTCGATACTAGAACAAAATATGACTATATGAATGCCTCCGGCGGTGTACCGGGATGTGCAATGATTCAAGAGTGACATGTATAAAAAATTATGAGTGGTGGCTTTGCCACAAATACGATGTCAACTACATGATGATGCAAGGCAACATGACAATGATGAAGCATGTCATAATAAATAGAATGGTGGAAAGTTGCATGGCAATGGCTATGGAAATGCCATAATAGGTAGGTATGGTGGCTGTTTTGAGGAAGATATAAGGAGGCTTATGTGTGACAGAGCGTATCATATCACGGGGTTTGGATGTACCGACGAAGTTTGCACCAAATCACGAGGTGATAAAGGGCAATGCACGGTACTGAAGAGGATAGCAATGATCGAAGGGTGAGAGTGCGTATAATCCATGGACTCAACATTAGTCATAAAGAACTCACATACTTATTGCAAAAATCTACAAGTCATCAAAACTAATCACTACGTGCATGCTCCTAGGGGGATATATTGGTAGGAAAAGACCATTGCTCGTCCCTGACCGCCACTCATAAGGAGGACAACAAAAGAAACAC
The DNA here is from genome assembly GCF_056163025.1 of Triticum urartu. Classification (NCBI taxonomy): domain Eukaryota; kingdom Viridiplantae; phylum Streptophyta; class Magnoliopsida; order Poales; family Poaceae; genus Triticum; species Triticum urartu. Next base: position 428,078,428 of record NC_141876.1, read on the forward strand.
CTCATGCTTCAAATTTGTTACACAACGGTTAACATACGTGCATACTACGGGACTTGCAAACCTCAACACAAGTATTTCACAAGTTCACAAATAATCAACTAGCATGACTCTAATATCACCATCTTCATATCTCAAAACAATCATCAAGTATAAAACTTCTCATAGTATTCAATGCACTCTATATGAAAGTTTTTATTATACCCATCTTGGATGCCTATCATATTTGGACTAATTTCATAACCAAAGAAAATTACCATGCTGTTCTAAATGACTCTCAAAATAATATAAGTGAAGCATGAGATATCAATAATTTCTATAAAATAAAACCACCACCGTGCTCTAAAAATATATAAGTGAAGCACTAGTGCAAAATTATCTAGCTCAAAAGATATAAGCGAAGCACATAGAGTATTCTAATAAATTCCGGTTCATGTGTGTCTCTCCCAAAAGGTGTGTACAGCAAGGATGATTGTGGTAAACTAAAAATCAAAGAGTCAAATCATACAAGACGCTCCAAGCAAAACACATATCATGTGGTGAATAAAAATATAGCTTCAAGTAAAGTTACCGATAGACGAAGACGAAAGAGGGGATGCCTTCCGGGGCATCCCCAAGCTTAGGTTTTTGGTTGTCCTTGAATTTTACCTTGGGTGCCTTGGGCATCCCCAATATTAGGCTCTTGCCACTCCTTGTCCCAAAATCCATCAAATCTTTACCCAAAAACTTGAAAACTTGACAACACAAAACTTAACAGAAAATCTCATGAGCTCCGTTAGTATAAGAAGACAAACCACCACTTTAAGGTACTGTAATGAACTCATTCTTTCTTTATATTGGTGCTAAACCTACTGTATTCCAACTTCTCTATGGTTCATACCCCCCCCCCCTATACTAGCCATAGATTCATCAAAATAAGCAAACAACACACAAAAAACAGAATCTGTCAAAAACAGAAAAGTCCGTAGCAATCTGAAGGTTTCAAATACTTCTCTAACTCCAAAAATTCTGAAAAATTAGGACTACCTAAATAATTTTTATATTGATCTACTGCAGTGGGAATTGGTATTTTATCTCTCTATGGTAAAAAATGAAAATTATTCTTGTGAGCGCACACTTTTTGTTTTTATCAGCAAGATCAAACAACAATCACCCAAGAAGATCCTAAAGGCTTTACTTGGCACAGACACTAATTAAAACATAAAAAACACAATCATAACAGAGGATAGATGAATTATTTATTACTAAACAGGAACAAAAAGCAAGGAACAAAAATAAATTTGTGTTGCCTCCCAATAAGCACTATCGTTTAACGCCCCTAGCTAGGCATAAAAGCAAGAATAGATCTAGGTATTGTCATCTCTGGTATGCAATCCATAAGTGGATCTCATAATAGATTCATAAGGTAATTTAATTTTCTTTCTAGCAAAGTGTTCCATGCCTTTCCTTAACGGAAATTGGAATCTAATATTTCCTTCTTTCATGTCAATAATTGCACCAATCGTTCTAAGGAAAGATCTACCAAGAATAATAGGACATGTAGGATTGTAATCTATATCAAGAACGATGAAATCGACGGGCACATAATTCCTATTTGGAAAAATAAGAACATCATTAATCCTTCCCATAGGTTTCTTAATGGTGGAATCCGCAAGGTGCAAATTTAAAGAACAATCATCAAATTAACAGAAACCTAACAGATCACACAAAGTTTTTGGAATCATGGAAACACTAGCACCCAAATCACATAAAGCATAGCATTCATAATATTTAATATTATTCTTGATAGTAGGTTCCCACTCATCATAAAGTTTTCTAAGGATAGAAACTTCTAGTTCAAGCTTTTCTTCATAAGATTGCATTAAAGCATCAACGATATGTTTAGTAAAAGCTTTATTTTGATCATAAGCATGAGGAGAATTTAACACGGATTGCAACAAGGAAATACAATCTATCAAAAAGCAATTATCATAATTAAATTCCTCGGAATAAAAAATAGTGGGTTCATTGCTATGTAAAGTTTTGACCTCTTCAATCGCACTTTTATTAATTTTAGCATCAAGATCTAAAAACTCCGAAATATTGGGACGCCTTTTAACTAAAGTTGACTCATCTCCAGTCCCATCTTTATCAAGATTCATATTGTAAAACAAAGATTTAATAGGAAACACATCAATCACTTTTAGATCTACATCTTTATTATCATGGAAACTAGAAGAACGCGCTTTCACAAAGCAATCACACCCTAGCGGTTCTTTCTTTTCACTCATCAATGGAAATTCTCATGGCCTTGAGAGACTCATTGATATCATGCTTAGGTGGAATAGATCTAAGTTTAAAAGAATCAACATCAAGAGAAATTCTATCGACGTTCCTAGCCAACTCATCAATTTTAAGCAATTTTTCTTCATCAAAGCATTGAAATTCTTTTGCGAATTCATAAATTCTTTAACACTAGTCTCAAAATCAGAGGACATCTTACTAAAATTTCCATAAAAGTTGTTGTAGGAATTACCATAATTGTTAGAGGAATTACTAGGGAACGGCCTAGAATTGAAGTTTCCTCTATAAGCGTTGTTACCAAAATTGTTCCTACCAACAAAATTCACATCCATAGATTCATTATTATTCTCAATCAAAGTGGACAAAGGCATATCATTCGGATCAGAAGAAACACTCTTATTAGCAAACAATTTCATAAGTTCATCCATCTTTCCACTCAAAACATTTATCTCTTCAATCGCATGAACCTTTTTACTAGTGGATCTTTCAGTATGCCATTGAGAATAATTAACCGTAATATTATCGAGGAGTTTAGTAGCTTATCCTAAAGTGATTTACATAAAAGTGCCTCTCACGGCCGAATCTAAAAGATTTCTAGAAGCAAAATTCAATCCGGCATGAATTTTTTGTATAATCATCCATAAATTTGAACCACGTGTAGGGCAATTATGTATCATTAATTTCATCCTCTCCCAAGCTTGTGCAACATGCTCATGATCAAGTTGCTTAAAATTCATAATATCGTTTCTAAGAGAGATGATCTTAGCAGGAGGAAAATACTTAGAGATAAAATCATCTTTGCACTTATTCCATGAATCAATACTATTTTTAGGCAAAGAAGAGAACCAAGTTTTAGCACGATCTCTAAGAGAAAACGGAAATAGATTCAATTTAACAATATCATTATCCACATATTTCTTCTTTTGCATATCACACAAATCAACAAAGTTGTTTAGATGGGTAGCGGCATCTTCACTAGGAAGGCCAGAAAATTGATCTTTCATGACAAGATTCAACAAAGCAACATTAATTTCACAAGATGCAGCATCGGTAATAGGAGCAATTGGAGTGCTAATAAAATCATTTTTGTTGGTATTGGAAAAGTCACATAATTTAGTATTATCTTGAGCCATCGTGACAAACAATCAATCCAACACACAATCACACAAGAAGTGAGCGAAAAGAGACGAACGGAAAAGGGGCGAATAAAACGGCAAAGGTGAAGTGGGGGAGAGGACAACGAGAGGCAAATGGCAAATAATGTAATGCGAGGGAGAAGAGGTTATGATGGGTACTTGGTATGTCTTGACTTGAGCATAGATCTCCCCGGCAACGGCACCGGAAATCCTTCTTGCTACCTCTTAAGCATGCGTTGGTTTTCCCTTGAAGAGGAAAAGGTGATGCAGCAAAGTAGCGTAAGCATTTCCCTCAGTTTTTGAGAACCAAGGTATCAATCCAGTAGGAGATTACACGCAAGTCGCCTAGTACCTGCACAAACAATCAAGAACCTTGCAACCAACGCGATAAAGGGGCTGTCAATCCTTTCACGACCACTTGCAAAAGTGAGATCTAATAAAGATAATAAGATAAATATTTTTGGTATTATTGTTGTATAGATTGAAAAGTAAAGATTGCAAAATATTAAATGAGATGCGATAATAAAAGGAGATGCAATATAATAAGAAAGAGACCTGGGGCCCATAGGTTTCACTAGTGGCTTCTCTCATGATAACATGTATTATCGTGGGTGAACAAATTACTGCCGAGCAATTGATAGAAGAGCGCATAGTTATGAGAATATCTAGGCAATGATTATGAAATATAGGCATCACGTCCGTGTTAAGTAGACTGAAACGATTCTACATCTACTACTATTACTCCACACATCTACCGCTATCCAGCATGCATCTAGAGTATTAAGTTCATAAGAACATAGTAATGCTTTAGGCAAGATGACATGATGTAGAGGGATAAACTCAAGCAATATGACATAAACCCCATCTTTTTTTATCCTCGATGGCAACAATACAATACGTGCCTTGCTGCCCCTACTGTCACTGGGAAAGGACACCGAAAGATTGAACCCAAAGCTAAGCACTTCTCCCATTGCAAGATAGATTAATCTAGTAGGCCAAACTAAACCGATAATTCGAAGAGACTTGCAAAGATATCAAATCATGCATATAAGAATTTAGAGAAGAACCAAATATTGTTCATAGATAAACTTGATCATAAATCCACAATTCATCGGATCTCGGCAAACACAACGCAAAAGAATATTACATCGAATAGATCTCCAAGAACATCGAGGAGAACTTTGTATTGAGCACCAAAGAGAGAGAATAAGCCATCTAGCTAATAACTATGGACCCGAAGGTCTGTGGTAAACTACTCACACATCATTGGAGAGGCTATGGTGTTGATGTAGAAGCCCTCCCTGATCGAATCCCCCTCCTGCAGATCGCCGGAAAAGGCCCCAGATGGGATCTCACGGGTACAGAAGGTTGCGGCACTGGAAAAGTGGTTTCGCGGATCTCCTGGATGTTTTGAGGGTATACGAGTATATATAGGCGAAAGAAGTACGTCGGTGGAGCTACAAGGGGCCCACAAGGGTGGGGGCATGCCTACCCCCCTGGGCGTGCCCTCCTACCTCGTGGCTGTCTGGTTGCATCTCTGACTTCCACTCCAAGTCTCCTGGATTGCGTTTGTTCCAAGAAAGATCCTCGCGAAGGTTTTGTTCCGTTTGGATTCTGTTTGATATTCCTTTTCTGCGAAACACTGAAATAGGCAAAAACAGAAATTGGCACTGGGCCTCCGGTTAATAGGTTAGTCCCAAAAATAATATAAAAGAGCATATTGAAGCCCATTAAACATCCAAAACAGATAATATAATATCATGGAACAATAAAAAATTATAGATATGTTGGAGACGTATCAGTGCGTGACGGGAGAAAGTTGTAATAGATTGAATAAATAGATTGCAAATAAAATAAAGTGCGGCAAAGTATTTTTTTAGGTTTTTGGATTAATAGATCTGAAAATAAAAGCAAATAAAAGTAGATCGCAAAGGCAAATAATATGAGAAAGAGACCCGAGGGACGTAGGTTTCACTAGTGGCTTCTCTCGAGAAAAATAGCAAAGCAATGGGTGAACAAATTACTATTGGGAAATTGATAGAACTTCACACACTGATGACGATATCCAGGAAATGATCATTATATAGGCGTCATTTACAAGATTAGTAGACCAACTCCTGCCTGCATCTACTACTATTGCTCCACACATCGACCGCTATCCAGCATGCATCTAGTGTATTAAGTTCATGGAGAAACGGAGTAATGCAATAAGAACGATGACATGATCTAGACAAGATCTATCTACGTAGAGATAGACCCCATCATTTTATTCTTAGTAGCAACGATACATACGTGTTGTTTCCCTTTCTGTCACTAGGATCAAGCACCGTAAGATCGAACCCACTACAAAGCACCTCTTCCCATTGCAAGATAAATAGATCAAGTTGGCCAAACAAAACCCAAATATCGGAGAAGAAATATGAGGGTATAAGAGATCATGCATAAAAGAGATCAATGAACTCAAATACTTTCATGGATATAAAAAGATAGATCAGATCATAAACTCAAAGTTCATCGATCCCAACAAACACACTACAAAAGAGTTACATCATATGGATCTCCCAGAGACCATTGTATTGAGGATCAAGAGAGAGAGAGAGATGAAGCCATCTAGCTACTAACTACGGACCCGAAGGTCTACAAATAACTACTCACGCATCATCGGAGAGGCACCAATGGAGGTGGTGAACCCCATCCGAGATGGTGTCTAGATTGGATCTGGTGGTTCTGGACTCTGCGGTGGTTGGATGAATATTTCGTCGACTCCCCTAGGGTTCTGGAAATATTGGGGTATTTATAGAGCAAAGAGGCGGTCCGGGGGGCACCCGAGGTGGGCACAACCCACCAGGGCGCGCCTGGGCCTCCTGGCGCGCCCTGGTGGGTTATGCCTCCCTCGAGGCACCCCCAGACGCAGCCAGGGACCGTTGTGTTCCTTTTGGCCCATAAAAATTCTCTATAAAGTTTTGTGGCATTTGGACTTCGTCTGATATTGATTTTCTGCGATGTAAAAAACATAGGAAAAATAGCAACTGGCACTTGGCACTATGTCAAAAGGCTAGTACCAAAAAATGATATAAAATGATTATAAAACATCCAAGATTGATAATATTATAGCATAGAACAATCAAAAATTATAGATACGTTGGAGACGTATCAGTGTGCGAGGCGTTGCGCTCTAACTGAACCCGAGCGAAGCGTTGGGCTCTAACTGAACCTGGGCGATTGCAGTAGCTACGCTACTGAACCCTGATCAATCCCTTGCTATTAACTGAACCCAAGTGATTCCTTCACTATAGCTGCTAACTGAAGTCGATCGATGTTGCCTCTTGATGAACAGTGGGCGTTGTTGGGGGGGGAGTGGATGAACAGTTCCCGGTGGGAATGGATGAACAGGACCCCGTGGTAGTAGAGGCCTTTGCCGCTGGATGAACAGGACCCCGATCGAGCCAGTTGGGGGTGGATGAACAGGACCCTGTGGAGGGCTGGATGAACAGGACGACCCCGTGGAGGGCTGGTTGAACAGTAGCCGGTGGAGGGTTGGATGAATAGTAGCCCGTTGTGACGCCCCGAGACCGATGCGCCAGGTGTCTTCCAGTTATTCGTCGTCGTTGCCATGTCATTCGCTTGCGTGTTCCATCTTGCCATGTCATCATGTGCATTGCATCATCATGTTTTCAAAACTTGCATCCGTCCCGGTCTCCCCATTCCTTCTATTGTCCGTTCTGAGCCCAGACACACTTGCACGCGCCCGCGGCACGTCCGAAATAGTATTTTATAAGTGTCTGGAAAATGTTCTCGGAATGGGTTGAAAGTTGACATGTGGTGTTTTTATGTTGTCAGTAGGTCGCCTGCCAAGTTTCATCGCATTCGGAGTTAGTTTGATACCCCCAACGGATAACTAGCGGCAATATAGTCGGTCTAACGTCGGATGTTTTCGGTCTCCGAAAACTGCTGATGGGCATCTCCCTCTCTCTCTTCTCTCCTCTCAGCCCGAGGCCTTCTGCACAACCCACAAGTTCCAACCTACCCCTCCTCGCATCCGGTGTCGTCCGATCGAGATTGGAGGCTCCAAAACGGCCCCAAACCCCCTAACCCTAACCCTTTTCCCTATATAAACACACCCTTCCAAATTTGGCATCCCTAGCCCTTCCACCTGCCCCTAGCCTCCTTCCTCAGATCTGGCGCCGCCATCCCATTGCCGCCACTTGGCGCTCAGCCGTTGGCCGAGCCGCCACCAGCGCCGATGCTCCCCTCCACTCTTAGCGCTCCATGTCGCCCCCAACCGGCTCCCACTGCCGTGGCCCGTGAAACCCACGGGAGGCCCGCCCTGGGCCGCCCAGGGCCCGATCGCCCCCGCGCCTCCCATTTCCCTCGCTCCCGATCTAGATCGAGGGAAGGAGCCCCTCAACCCGACCACGTCGTCCGCTCCTTCCCGCCGACTCGCCGGAGTCGCTGCCGGCAACCAACTCCGATCAGGTCGTGCCGCCCCCTGCCTCTCCTCCTTCCTTCCCTGTGCCACTCCCTCTCCCTCACGATCGCTCCCTATCCCGCAGGTTCCCACTGCCAGGGACCGCCGCCGCCCGGAGCTTCCCGTCCTCGCCGTCGTCGGAAATTTACCCCCGGAGCCAGATCCGGCCTCCACCACTCCGGATCCGTCGGCTCCGCGTCCGTTCCGGCCAGAGCCCGTCGTGCCGCCGCGCTGGAACACCGTCTCGTCACTTATCTTTACCGCCACTAGCCTATGCCTCGACGAGATGACCATGTCGTCGCGCGTTGACCCAGCGCTTGGGTGGGCCGCGCGAGGCGCACCAGCAAGGCCGGCCCAAGCCGCTTCCCTGCCCCCAAGTCTCTCCACCGACTAGGCTTTGGCCCATGGTAAGAACACCAGCGCCTAGCAGTTTAGGTCCAGTGCTTGTTTTTCTTCCTTAGGTCGATTTTAGGATATATTTTTTAGAGAACGCCGTTTTACAAAAAAGTCCCTAGAGTTCATGCATTTAATAACTCCACAACCGTGCAACGGAATTAAACAAACTTTATATGTAAAGTGCTTAGAATTTTGTGTAGTTTAATAATTTCCAACTTTTATCCATGTTTGAAATGTTTAAAATGCTGTTTGTTTAAATTTTTTTAAATTTGCTTATATGCCATGTTAAATGCTTTATTACATAACTAATTAACCGTAGCTCCGAATTTATTAAACTTTATATGTAAATGGGGTAAAAAATGCCTAGTTTAACATGGTGTACTTGCTTTGCATGTTAAACAACTCTAAAATATGGTTTAGGGCAGAACCGTACCAAATCTAAAATATGCACATGAGGATTTTCCCGACTTGTTGCTTGTTGTTCCGGCCTCATTTAAATTTGCTTAGATAGGTAGTTTCTATTATGCTTCACCTCTTGCCATGTTTAACAACATTTAATATTGTTGGGTCCATAAACGAGATCGAACTAAACAACCTGAATGTGGTGTTCCGTCATATTGAGCTCCACTTAATTTGTAGTTTTGTTTGTGCACTTTGCCATGCCATGCCTCATTAAATCGGACATGCATCATACTTGGTTGTGCATCATGCCATGTTCACGTGATGGTTGTTTACTATGTTTCTTGCTTCTTTCCGGCTTGCTTCTATCGTTAGCTTTGGTTTCGTTCTGAAGTTGTGAGGATTCGTTCGTCTACGTCCGCTTGTCTTCTTCATGGACTCGTTCTTCTTCCTTGCGGGATCTCAGGAAAGATGACCATACCCTCGAAATCACTTCTATCTTTGCTTGCTAGTTGTTCATTCTATCGCTATGTCGCGCTACCTACCACTTGTTATATCATGCCTCCCATATTTCCATGTCAAGCCTCTAACCCACCTTCCTAGCAAACTATTGTTTGGCTATGTTACTGCTTTTGCTCAGCCCCTCTTATAGCATTGCTAGTTGCAGGTGAAGCTAAAGTTTGTTCCATGCTGGCACATGGATATGTTGGGATATCACATTATCTCTTATTTAATTAATGCATCTATATACTTGGTAAAGGGTGGAAGGCTCGGCCTTATGCCTGGTGTTTTGTTCCAAGTCTTGCTGCCCTAGTTTCCGTCATACCGGCGTTATGTTCCTTGATTTTGTGTTCCTTACGCGGTTGGGTGTTATGGGAACCCCTTGACAGTTCCCCTTGAATAAAACTCCTCCAGCAAGGCCCAACCTTGGTTTTCCATTTGCTTAACAACCTATTACCCTTCCCTTGGGTCGGCCAACCCGAGGGTCATCTTTATTTTTACCCCCCCCCCCCCCCGGGGCCAGTGCTTCTCTAAGTGTTGGTCTGAACTAGGTATCCTGCGGGGCCACCTCGGGGAAACTTGAGGGTTGCTTTTACTCGTAGCTTGACCTATCCGGTGTTGAAAGTGCAATCATGCCCTTAATCTTATTTTGATGTTGATGACAACATGCATGTATGGGACTAATCATGTTTATCAAGTATATCTCAGGATTATGTCTCATAGGCCGTGTGTGGAACAGACTAAGGACAAATGCATATAACTCAAGATTGGAGATACAAGACAATAGAGTTGGCTTTGTTTACGGTTTGTTATTGAGTATAGGGATCCTACACTATTAAGAGGGGATCGATGGATCTAGTGAAAGATTTGCTCAAAACCCACAACTCCATTTTTCACCGGGCGTCCGGTACGTTACGGACGTCCGATCCATTTCAGCTGTCCGGTCGTCCGGCTCCCGTCGGTCGTCCGGTGTTTCTTCACAGAACAAAATTCACGGATGTCTGACCTTCTCCGAATGTCCGGTCCACGGACGTCCGTTTTCATCCGAACGTCCGACACTTACTCAACAGAACAGTTTTTACGGATATCCGGTCCTCTACGGATGTCCGGTCACTGGACGACTGAAACCGTCCGGACGTCCGTTAGCTATATGCTGATTCGTGGCTTGTGACTCTCTAGCGACCGGACGACCGATGTCTGTCGGACGTCCGGACCTATCTGTGCCACCGAACGTGCGGTCCTGTCCGGACGTCCGACGCCTCCTGTGCACTTGTGTTGCTCAAACGGTTACTTTTCCACCTCCACTATATATAGCCTTCTCCCCCCCCCACGGGATAAGGTCGACCATTCACTTTGAGCTTGCTAAGAACACATTTCACTCTCTCTCTCTCTCTCTCTCTCACTCTTCCACACCAAATCTTAGATCCCCAAGGGATTTGAGGGCACTTGAGAGAATTTCTCCAATCAAGTGATAGATCCACTCCTTCCCCTTCTTTGCACCAAAGGAATCCGTGATTTGAGCAAGTCTTGAGCTTTTCCCCATCGTTCTTGTTACTCTTGGAGGTTGGAGACTCCTAGGCGGTAGGAGTCTTTCGGAGAGGAATCGACCATTGTGATTACCCCCAGAAAAGTTTGTGAGGGTTTGGAGACCACCCCAAGGTCTACCACTAGTGGTTGAGAAATGCCTTCGCGGTGTTGTCTCAAAGGGAGAATAGGATGAGCCTTCATGGCGTTGGTGTGCCTTCGTGGTAACATCCACCTCTCTAACGGTGACGTAGCTTCCCTCCAAGGAAGTGAACATCGGCATACATCCTCGTCTCCCGGAGTTGTGGTTATTCCTAACCCTAACTCTCTACTTGTGGTTACTTGTCTCTTAGCACTTACTTGTATCATATTGTGCTTGCTTACTTACATACTTGTGATACTTGCTTATCCTGCTTAGCTCCTTGTACTACACTGGCAATTGTTAGGCTCATCTTAATATTCCGCATTATTGCCTAAAATTGCTAAGTAATAATTAAAATTTGTAATTGTACCTATTCACCCCCCCCCTCTAGGTCCATCTCTATCCTTTCAATTGGTATCAGAGCCTCGTGCTCTATTCTTGTGGCTTAACCACCCTAGAGCAAGATGAACCCCGATGGGACTCCCCTTGTTACAGATCCGAAGGATAAAGGTGAGGCTTCTTCAGAAGTCAAGTCCTTTACTTCTGAGGATCTGGAAACGGGCCCTTGCTAAGCAAAAAGAGGAGCATGATGCTTCTCTTGAGGCCTTGGTCCAAATGAGACTAACCACATTGTCCATGGTGCTGGCACCACTTTCTGGTGGTGCGGCTTCGAGGCCAACTGTGCCTACTCCGTCACTTGGTCAACAACCTCCTAACAATGATCACTCCAGTGTTCCTTGGCTTTATGTAAGACCCCAAGTTGAGAAACCAAAATATAACCCTCATGGCAAACCTCCTTTACTTGATGCCACTTCCGATTTTGCCTTGTGGAGAGTTGCTATGCAGGATCATCTTCGATATGGAAATGATGAGATGCTGGAGATCTTGGAGTATGGTTACCATGTGCTTGATCCAAAGAATCCTACACCAAGAGAAATTTATGACAATAATCTCAATGACACTGCAACCATGTGTATAAGGAGAGGTATGGTTGAAAAGCAAAGGAGACCTTTCATACACATCACAAGTGCAAAGGAACTATGGGAAAGTATTATAAGATCCAAGACCGGTACCTCCACCCTCCGGAGTGCTCAATATGAAATTGCCAAGGGGCAATTACAAAACTTTTGTATGGAGAAAGGTGAAACTCCCAATCAACTCCTTGAGCGTCTCATGACTCTCACTGCTGACATTGAGTCATGTGAGTGTGACAAGACACAAGATGGATTCAACATGACTAAGTGATTTCTTGTGGACAAGTTGCTTCATGCTCTTGCCCCATATCACCACCAAATGGTGTGGGACATAAGACAACACCATGCCTTCAAGGAAATGACTACTGATGACATCATATCCACCTTCCAACTATTTGAATAGTCAAAGGCAAATGCCACAAAACATCTTGCCATGCATGGTACTCCAACATCAAAGATCAATCTTGCATTGAAGGCCAAGCATGTATGTGAAGATGAGCAAAGTGAAGAAGAAGAAGAAGAAGATGATGATGATGATGATGATGATGAAGATGGTGATGAGGTTGAATCCGATGAGGGCCCTTCATATGAAGACATGGCTCTCTTTGTCAAGAAGTTTAGCGCGGGAAAATTCAAGGGAAGATTTCAAAAGAAGAAAGTAAGAAAATGCTACAACTGTGAAGAAACCAACCACTTATCCAACGAGTGCCCTTATGAGAAGAGGGAGGATAAACCAAGGTTTCCCAAGACCTTCCCCAAGAAGAAGTTGAAAAATCCTTTGAACTCCAAGCTCAAGAAGAAAGATGGGAAAGCAATGGTTGCTCAAGAAGAATCCAATACGGATGATGTTAGTGGTGTTGCCGGAGTTGCTCAAGATTCTCAAAACACATTGAGGCTAGTCAACAAGAGTGGTGATGTTGTCACCTACAACTATATGAAGGAATACAAGGGCAATGCTCACAAGTGCCTAATGGCAAAGGCTGTGGTAGAAGATGGAAATGACCAAAGCTCTCTCGACAAGGTCAAGGTAACTCCACAATCAAATCCTCCTCTTTTCTCTCCTCCTACTCCTAGTGGTGAGTATCTTGATGCAGAGGATAGTCATGAGGATGATGATATAGATGATCCTATGCTTGCTAAACTAAATAAGTTCATGTGCTCCCTCAAAGTAAAGAAGCTCACTATGTTTCGTATGCTTATGGAGATGGTGAGTAAGCACACCATCACCATTAAGGAACTCGAAACCCTCCTCACCGAGGAAAAGGAAAAATATAAAATCCTTGAGTGGAAAGTCCAATATGAGGAAACATGAAATGATGAACTATGCTTGAAAATTGGTGCAAACATTGATGTTCATACTAAAGATCTTGCCTCCTTGAAAAACGCTATTAACTCTTGCGAAGAGTTGATGAATGATAAAAGTAAGCTTGTGAAGTTGAATGCTTCTCTCTCTAAGGATTGTGAGCTCCTATCCGTGTCCCTCAAGACTAAGGAAGAAGAGCTAACCCTTCTTATAAAGAGTTTCGAGACACTCAAGCTTACGTATCTTGAAACTCTAGCCAAGGCTTACTCTTCTCCTATTATCAATGTTGATACTTGTACTACTAACTCTAGTAGTGATCTAGCATCTATTCTTGAGGAAAATCGCTTTCTCAAGGCTCAAATCGAGAAAGGGCTCATAACGTGTGCTCAAGGGCAAAAGAACCTTAATGAGGTATTGAGCCAACACAATGAAGTGTTCGCCAAAGAGGGACTCGGGTTTGACCCTAGCACAAGCAAGAAGAAGACATCCTCTCAAAAGTGCACCACCCCTATAAAAGAAACTTTTGTACGACAAGGGCACAAGGAGAAAGGTAAGGTTGGTAGTGGGAAGGCCACGAGGGGCATGCCCACTCTCAAAAAGCCAAAAGAGTTCATGCCTCCATCCTATGTACTTCGTAAGGCTAAGGATGGAGAAGTTTATGCAAAGTTTGTTGGTCCTCAAAATGCATTTCGGTTTTATGCTATTTGGGTCCCTAAGACCCTTGTGACTAACTAGAGAGGTCCCATTGCAAAATGGGTGCCTCTAACCAAGTCGTAATTGTGTGTAGGTTGCTTTCTCCGATGGAGTAAAATGGGTGATTGACAGTGGATGTACCAATCATATGACCGGAGATAGCAAGTTGCACTACGATTTCATGGAATCTATTCAACCATTTATGAGCATTATGTTTGGTGGAGGATCAAAAGGACAGGTACTCGGGTTGGGCAAGGTGGCTATCACAAATGACATGTCGCTTGCAAATGTCATGCTTGTCCAATCCCTTAAATACCATTTGCTTTCTGTCTGCCAATTGGCTTCTGTTGGTTATGATACACTCTTTGGACTAACGGATGTGAAAGTCTTTAAGAGAGATACTCTCGAAGTGGCCTTTGTTGGAGAGTTGGATGGCAATCTTTACACGGTTGATTTCTCGAAAGAGAGCACATTTCATGCAACTTGTCTAATGGCCAAGGCCGACAAGGGGTAGCTATGGCATCACCGGCTAGCCCATGTCGGCATGAGAAATCTTTAAGATCTCTTAAAGGGTAATCACATCCTTGGACTAACAAATGTCTCTTTTGAGAAAGATCGTGTGTGTAGTGCATGCATAGCCGGGAAGCAACATCAATCAAAGCACCCACCCAAGAATATTGTGTCTACCTCAAGGCCTTTGGAGCTCCTTCATGTGGATCTTTTTGGGCCTCCTTCATGGGATAGTCTTGGTGGGAAAAAGTATGGAATTGTTATTGTTGATGATTACTCAAGATATACATGGGTTTTCTTCCTCAAGTCCAAGGACGAGATGAAGATCACCTTCATTGATTTTGCCAAGCAAGCACAACGCAAGTTTGACAAAGAAATCTTGGCAATAAGAAGTGATAATGGCTCCGAGTTCAAGAACTACACCTTGGAAGAATTTCTTAGTGATGAAGGGATTGAACATCAATATTTAGCTCCATAAAATCCCCAACAAAACGGTGTAGCAGAGAGAAAGAACCGCACACTTGTGGAGATGGCAAGGTCCATGTTGGATGAATACAAGTCACCACATAGTTTTTGGACCGAGGCTGTCAACACTGCTTGCCATGCATCAACCGGCTCTTTCTCCGCACTATATTAGAAAAGACTCCATATGAGCTTCTAACTAGGAACAAGCCAAATGTCAAGTACTTTCGAGTATTTGGGTGCAAATGTTTCATTCTCAACAAAAGAGAACGGTTAGGAAAATTTCAATCCAAAACCATTGAGGGCATATTTGTTGGCTATGGATCAAACTGTCACGCCTATAGAGTCTACAACAAATCCAATGGATGTGTTGTAGAAACTTGTGATGTGGTGTTTGATGAATTTAATGGCTCCCATAGGGAGCAAGTTGATCTAAGTGATGTAGGTGAAGAAGATTCTTCTCAAGATATCTTGACCATGGGTGTTGGTGCACTTTTTCCAATGGAGCAAGAACCTCATGATGATGAAGAAGATGGAAGCTTCACGCATCATCAAACTACTTCAACACCCATACCACCTCAAGCTCCTATTGTTCAACAAATACCCGTAGACCAAGTACAAGATGATGATCAAGTTCCTTTTCATGATAAACATCAAGAACAAGATCATCACCAAGGGCAAGAACAAGAAAGTGCAACCATTGACAATGAACCTCAACAAATGGAAGATGAAGAATAAGACCTTCCACCACACATCAATGATCCATATGTTGAGGATGTGGATGATGGACATGAAGTTGAACCTCGTGAAACTCTTACCTCCATCATGCCTCGTGTGGCCGGTCGTGTTGATGTTGACAAAATTCTCACCGGCATATCGAAAGGTAGAGTCACTCGTAAACACTTGACAAACTTTTGTGCTCACTTCTCGTTTGTGTCTAGTGTTGAGCCTCTCAAGGTACAAGATGCATTGATGGACAACGATTGGCTCATTGCTATGCAAGAAGAGTTGAACAGTTTTGAACGCAACCAAATGTGGTCATTAGTCAAGAGGCCAACTATCGAGCACAACGTCATTGGAACAAAGTGGATCTTCAAGAACAAGCAAGATGAGAATGGTGTAATCATCCGAAACAAGGCAAGGTTAGTGGCACAAGGGTACTCACAAGTTGAAGGTTTATACTTTGGTGATACCTTTGCCCCCATTGCCCGTCTTGAATCCATTCGCATCTTACTTGCTTATGCTGCTTTCAATGGTTTTACATTACATCAAATGAATGTGAAGAGTGCTTTCCTTAACGGTCCTCTACAAGAAGAAGTATATGTATCACAACCACCTGGGTTCGTTGATCCCGATCACAAAGACTATGTGTATAAACTTCATAAGGATTTGTATGGACTCAAACAAGCACCTCCTGCTTGGTATGATCATCTTAAGAAGTTTCTACTCGATGATGGTTTTGTGAGAGGGGTGATCGATCCCACTGTTTTTACTAAGAGGGACAAGGGTGATTTGATCTTATGCCAAATCTATGTAGATGATATCATCTTTGGTTCCCCTAAAATTCATTTGTGCAAGAAGTTTGCGTCTTCCATGACCAAGAATTTTGAAATGTCACTCAATGCAGATTTGAAGTTCTTCCATGGATTTCAAATCCAACAATTTCAAGAAGGAATTTTCTTGTCTCAAGCAAAATACCTCAAGGATATCTTAGAGAAGTTTGGCATGTCTGATGCTAGTCCATGTAAGACACCCATGCCAACCAAAACTGCACTCACTGAAGACACAAATGGTATTTCTTTCGGCCCATCTACTTACCGCTCTATGATTGGTTCATTGCTTTATCTTTGTGCATCTAGACCAGACATCATGTTTAGTGCATGCATGTGTGCTAGATTTCAAGCTTCCCCTAGGGAAAGTCATCATAAGGTGGTTAAGCATATTCTTAGATACCTTGTTCACACCCCAAAGTTGGGTCTATGGTACCCCAAGGATGCTAAGTTTGATCTCATTGGTTACATGGATGCGGACTAGCTGGCAACAAAGTGGATCGTAAGTCCACCTCTGGTGCTTGTCAGTTTCTTGTACACTCCTTGGTAAGTTGGTCCTCGAAGAAACAAAATTGTGTTGCTCTCTCCACCGCAGAAGTTGAATACATTGCAACCGCCAGTTGTGCAACTAAATTACTATGGATGAGGCAAACTTTGAAGGATCACAGTATCACCTATAGACATGTGCCTCTTCTATGTGATAATGAAAGTGCCATCAATATTGCTGAGAACCCCAAAGATTATACCCGCACCAAGCACATCGATATTAGGTATCACTTCTTGAGAGATCATGTGGAAAAGGGGGATATTGATATTGCTCATGTTGGGATAGATATGCAACTTGCAGATATTTTCACAAAGCCATTGGATGAAGCAAGGTTTTGTCAACTTAGGCATGAACTTGGTATCTTGGAGCTTGACAACATTATGTGAAAACTAGTACCCATGCATGCATTGTCATCATGTCTTGTCTCGATGTAGGCATATATTTAGGGGCATACACTCAACTAATGAGTACTCTCACCCTATTAAATGCATAAAAAGAACAAACACTCTCAGAGCTATCATGTTATTCTAACTATGGAGCTTTCTATGATGGAGTAGTGATTATGCACCCAAAGTTCCATTGTTTGCGGAACCATGTCGCGTATACTCATACATGGTGGCCATAGCCACTACTCTTGTCACTAGAACAATATATGAGCGGTATGTATTTTGGTGATGTTGTTGTATTGACATAGGTTACTCACTACTTGATATTATACCAATTCATCATTCTCATCATCATCTCCCCCCTAGTCACCATCTAAAATTTTACAAAAAAAAAATTGTGTGTCGGTTGTCTGGTTCTGTCCGGACGTCTGTAAAAAACTCTCTGGTACCTTGGGTCCGGACGTCTGGTCTATCCGGTCGTCCGTTAATTCCTTACCTGGCTCAGGCATTCTCAAGAAATAGATGTCCAAAGAACTCCGGTTGTCCATTAATTCTTTCCTGGCTCAGGCACCGGACATCCGTAGGACGCCGGTCGTCCGGGACTTTCTTAGGCACCGGACGGCCGAAGGACTCCGATCGTCCATAGAAAGCTCTATGTTCCATCGGTCCGGACGTCCGGTATATCCGGTCGTCCATTAGTTCCTCTCCTGGCTCAGGCACCGGACGTCCGTAGGACTCCGGTCGTTCAGGACTTTCTCGGGCATCTATATAAAACGCGGGGTGCGGTTCGGGTCATTTTACCCTAAATCCATTCGCTCCCCGCCGCCGCTGCCCCTGTCTCCTCGCCGTTGATGCTCGCCGCTCATGTTCCTCGCTGCGACCACTCGCCGCTCGTGTCCTCGCCGCGGTCGCTCCTGCTCCTCGCTGTAGTCGCTCGCTGCTCGCGCTCCTCGCCGACGCCACATCACTTTGCTTGCTGCAGTCTCTGGCGCGACCCCTTGCCTGATTTGCTCCAGTCACTGTCTTCCTCCGCGGTCTTCACTCCAAGGTAGCACCTATCTCTTCTCACCTCATCCATCGATTCTTCGATCTATGGTGGGGTTGCTGATTTGGGGCCATCCTCCTCCTTTAGGTCGAGATGCCCAAGACCAAGCACTCCGCGCGCAAGAAGGTCACTGGTGGGCCATCTCGTATGTCTCGTCGGGGTTGCTCTGATGACTCACATGAGCGGGCTCGTCCTCGGAAGCGTGCCGCTCGCCCTCACAGCTCTACTAGCAACTCCTCTTCGGAGGGCTCCGACTATGAGGATGAGTTGGATGATTTGGAGCAGCCAGAGTTTGTCGCTGTTCGCACCTCCGCACCCAAGCCAGGTACTCGTCGTCCCACCTTCAAGCCTCCTCCTCCTCCGGTGCAACCTCATGGTGATGCTCGTCATATCTCTATCGAACCTCCTTTACCCCTCGGCCGCAACGTTAAGTGGTTCAACGAGGTTCCTATTGCTTCCTATCTTAAGTTGCATCGTGATTTTGATCAATTTACAGTTGCTCGAGACTCTCAGGACAAACATTTTCGCACTATGTCCAAGATGACATTTTTACCACTGTCATCATTCCTAAGGGTCTTTCTCTGCATTTGTGCATTGATTTAGAGCATATTCGTACTCATCCGAAGAAATATTCCGGGGCTATTGAGCTCATTGAGTCGCCCAATATTGCTGCCCCGTTTGCGTTTCAACATGACTTTAACCAAGTTGTCATTCATCAATTCTATGCTACATGTTTCTTTGGTCCCAATAACACTGTTACTTGGATGACCTGAGACACAAAGCCCTCGGCTTCCTATTCTCAGTTTGTTGCTGCCCTTGGTTTTCCTGACACCGGGTTCAAAATTCACAATGATGACCCCGAACATAGACCCAAGGGCACTGATGTATGTGTTGATCTTATCAAACCCATACCAGGCCTGACTAATGAGGAGAAACATAACAGCTTTAACCAAGTCTCCATTTGGCGTGCTCCTTTCTTAATTATCTATCATTGTGTCATTCGCCCCATTTATCCTAAGATGGGTGACAAGGGCTCTTGTAGTAGCTACTGCATCGATCTCATGCATCACCTCTATGCGTCTCCGAAAGGGAAGATCAATGTGCCTCATTTTCTATGGCATGAGATTCGCCTCGCTTCTCTCAAGTACAAGCGGGCCTTTCCTCATGCTCCCTTTCTTCAGGCATTTATCGAAAGTGTGTCTTTGTTTCCTATTGTCCACACTCATTTGCATGAGCGATGGGTCATTCCCATACACATGGCCGATGACTATGTTCCCAAGGATTCTTCCTCTTCTGCTCATCCGCGCCGAACTGTTGCTAGCACTCCTCGTCCTGCTCCCTCCGGATCTGCACCCTTTGGTCGCATTGCTCGCTTTCTTGGGAAGGCCCACTCTGCCTTGATGAAGGCTGTTACTTTTAACTGCTCCCAAAATCACGATGTTGTCACGCACCTTATCACCTCCAAAAACGCTCTGAAGGCTCGTTTGAGAGACTCCGGAGTGTTCGATGTGAGTGATGATGACCGTTTTCTTGATGAGCCCCCTTCTGACTTTGGCTTTCCTTCGGGTCTTGAGTGGTCTGACTTATTTGACGAGGCCGGTGGTAGTGGTGCTCATGATGATGATGATGAGGCTGGGTCCTGATGATGATGATGATCTTCTGGTTGCTCCTCTTGGCCCCCTTTTTAGGTACTTGCTGCCAAGGGGGAGTAGTGTATCCATTGAGTACTGTAATATGTAATATTAACTTGTATTGCACTATGATATGTATCATACCTTGAACCTTGTTATGATCATTGTTACTTTAGGTTCTATGATGTGAATGATGAATCTATTTGAATGTTATCATGTGCAACTTGTGATTTAAATGTGTTGGTATCACCCTGAGGGGGAGCTCCTCTCATGCTTATTTTTCTTTGTGCACATTGTTAAGGGGAGCTCCGCAACAAATCCCTTCGATACTCAAAGTTTTTTTATTTTATTTTAAGAAGTACATGTATGTTGTCATCAACTACCAAAAAAGGGGAGATTGAAAGTGCAATCATGCCCTTAATCTTATTTTGAGGTTGATGACAACATGCATGTATGGGACTAATCATGTTTATCAAGTATATATCAGGATTATGTCTCATAAGCCGTGTGTGGAACATGACTAAAGACAAATACATATAACTCAAGATTGGAGATACAAGACAATAGCGTTGGCTTTGTTCACGGTTTGTTCTTGAGTATAGGGATCCCGCACTATTAAGAGGGGATCGATGGATCTAGTGAAAGATTTGCTCAAAACCCACAACTCCATTTTTCACCGGACGTCCGATCCCTTTCAGCTGTCCGGTCGTCTGGCTCCCGTCGGTCGTCTGGTATTTCTTCACAGAACAAAATTCACAGATGTCTGACCTTCTCCGGACGTCCGGTCCACGGACGTCTGTTTTCCTCTGCACGTCCGACACTTACTCAACAGTTTTTATGGATATCCGGTCCTCTACGGATGTCCGGTCACCGGACGACCGAAACCGTCCGGACGTCCTTAGCTGTATGTTGATTCGTGGCTTGTGACTCTCCAGCGACCGGATGACCGACGTCTGTCGGACGTCCAGACCTATCTGTGCCACTGGACGTCCGGTCCTGTCCGGACGTCCAACGCCTCCTGTGCACTTGTGTTCCTCAAACGGTTACTTTTCCACCTCCACTATATATAGCCTTCTCCACCCCACGGCATAAGGTCGACCATTCACTTTGAGCTTGCTAAGAACACATTTCACTCACTCTCTCACTCTTCCACACCAAATCTTAGATCCCCAAGGGATTTGAGAGCACTTGAGAGAAGTTCTCCAATCAAGTGATAGATCCACTCCTTCCCCTTCTTTGCACCAAAGGAATTCGTGATTTGAGCAAGTCTTGAGCTTTTCCCCATCGTTCTTGTTACTCTTGGAGGTTGGAGACTCCTAGGCGGTAGGAGTCTTTCGGAGAGGAATCGACCATTGTGATTACCCCTCGGAAAATTTTGTGAGGGTCTGGAGACCACCCCAAGGTCTACCACTAGTGGTTGAGAAACGCCTTCGTGGTGTTGTCACAAAGGGAGAATAGGGTGAGCCTTCGTGGCGTTGGTGTGCCTTCGTGGTAACATCCACCTTTCTAACGGTGACGTAGCTTCCCTCCAAGGAAGTGAACATCGGCATACATCCTCGTCTCCTAGAGTTGCGGTTATTCCTAACCCTATCTCTCTACTTGTGGTTACTTGTCTCTTAGCACTTACTTGTATCATATTGTGCTTGCTTACTTACATACTTGTGATACTTGT
Organism: Triticum urartu; assembly: GCF_056163025.1. Taxonomy (NCBI): domain Eukaryota; kingdom Viridiplantae; phylum Streptophyta; class Magnoliopsida; order Poales; family Poaceae; genus Triticum; species Triticum urartu. The sequence goes on from NC_141876.1 coordinate 428,100,047, forward strand.
TTATCCTGCTTAGCTCCTTGTACTACACTTGCAATTGTTAGGCTCGTCTTCATATTCCGCATTATTGCCTAAAATTGCTAAGTAATAATTAAAAATTGTAATTGTACCTATTCACCCCCTCTAGGTCCATCTCGATCCTTTCAGGTGTTGCCCTAAGAACGAGATATGTGCAGCTCCTATCGGGATTGTCGGCACATCGGGCAGCTTTGCTGGTCTTGTTTTACCATTGTCGAAATGTCTTGTAACCGGGATTCCGAGACAGGTCGGGTCTTTCCGGGAGAAGGAATATCCTTTGTTGACCATGAGATCTTGTGATGGGCTAAGTTGGCACACCCCTACAGGGTTTGAACTTTCGAAAGCCATGCCCGCGGTTATGTGGAAGATGGGAATTTGTTAATGTCCAGTTGTAGAGTACTTGACACTTGACCTAATTAAAATGCATCAACCGCGTGTGTAGCCGTGATGGTCTCTTTTCGGCGGAGTCCGGGAAGTGAACACGGTTCTTGTGTTATGCTTGAACGTAGGTAGTTTTCAGGATCACTTCTTGATCACTTCTAGCTTCTCGACCGTTTGTGTTGCTTCTCTTCTCGCTCTTATTTGCGTATGTTAGCCACCATATATGCTTAGTGCTTGCTGAAGCTCCACCTCACTACCCTTTCCTACCCATAAGCTTAAATAGTATTGATCTCGCGGGTGTGGGATTGCTGAGTCCTCGTGATTCATAGTTACTTCCAAATAGTTGTAGGTGCTGATGATACCAGTGAAGGTGACGCAACCGAGCTCAAGTGGGAGCTCGATGAAGATCTTGGTCGTTGTTTTGTTTTGTTTCCTTTTGATCAGTAGTGGAGCCCAGTTGGGACGATCGGGGATCTAGCATTTGGGGTTGTCTTCTTTTATTTTGGTTTCGTAGTCGGACCTTTGATTGTATTTTGGATGATGTATGAATTATTTATGTATTGTGTGAAGTGGCGATTGTAAGCCAACTCTTTATCCCTTTCTTATTCAGTACATGGGATGTGTGAAGATTACCCCTCTTGCGACAACCCTACCATGCGTGTCGGAGTAAATGACCATAGGTAGCCTAGCCGGCTCCCCCTGGCCCATCTGAAAAAATTACAAGCCAATCTGGCCCTCAAGAATCCAAGACGTGGGGCCGCCTTCCCCTTGCCGGTTGTCTCCCAAACTGACTATCGGAAGGCGGCCCGGCTTTAGCCCTCAAGAAGCCGGCCACGAGAAGGCCGACTCCAAGAGGCCCGCTCCCACAAAGCGGTCAAGATCGTACCCTCGAAGTCTGCATCCACATAACGGCGATGTGACGGGGCGTGGCTACAGTAAAGCCTGCCACCCCCGAATCCCGGAGCACGCCTGGCACAGTGCGCCGTACGGGGTGGCCATGACCCGTCCGGCGCGGCACTGTTGCCATGTTGACCCCGATGTCACCCACGACGGGCTGCCAGCGCGGCCCACGGGTGGTGGGCCCCTTCAGGCAGAGAGACACCTAAAGGCGGCCAGGCCTCCCCCAGTCGGCCCGAGATGGGGCCGGCTTGCCTCCTCCCTCGAAGGAGACATCCCATTAAGGAGACAAGACGCGGTGAGGCTACAGCGATCGCCCGTCGGGCGGCGGCACTGTAGCCACGCCCACCTCGGCGAAGCCCTCGTCACCAGGTTGAGGCAACAGTAACCAGCCACCGACAAGGCCCTGGACAGTGGGGCCTGCCTGTCGACCAAGAAGCCGGCAGCTGGCGGGACCCACCAGCCGGTGGGCCCCAGCAGCCGGCGCAAAAGCCGGCGAGCGTAGACACAAACGGCTGGGGCCCACGCCCAGCCGGATTACCATTGTACCCCCGGGGGGTGGGCCTATATAAACCCCCCGGGGCACCCATGCAAAGGGTTGATCTGAGCTAGTTTTAGACACCACATAGAGAGGAAAAGAGAGCAAGCCGTGCCCTCCTTCTTCCTCTCGCCAAACAGCTCGAGGAGCATCTTGTAGCCACTCGTTCATCTAGTGATCATGCGGAGACCCCGCAGCAGCAGTAGGGGTGTTATCTCCTCGGAGAGCCCCAAAGCCGGGTAAGATTCGCCGGCGTGCATGTCTTCGCCTCATCCCGCTTCCAGGCACCGGCGACGTCTTACTGGCTCCCACAATGATAAGCCACCTGTTGGCATATGTCGCACCCACCACCCGACATTTGGCGCCCACCGTGAGGGCCAGGTGCACCGTCGTCCGAAGACCTGTTCTGGACGGGAACCCTCTTCCTCCCCAGCGAGCGTAGCCAGCCCGGCACGCCCGATGGTGCTTGCCACGACGCACTGCAAGGCGTCGCCAACGTCTGCGCAGCGAGCGGCCTCGCTGATCTCCTGGACGAGACCCTCATCTCCGACGAGCTCGCCTCTGATGCGGGCACTGACCACCTCGTCAACCTCCTCGGCCAGCTCCACGTCTCCGGCGAGCTTGCTGGGGACTTGGAGTCTGTTGGCTCCACCGATCCGATGTCTGTCGACTCCGACACGACCTCGCTCGACGCTTTCCCCACCAACGTCGCAATCTACAACAACCCTCTTCCCCGGGCCGATGGCTGCGACGGCGCCACCACCGAGGTGATGGTCATCGGCCACGGTGGCGCTTCTGGCGAGAACGCCTTCGACGCCCCGCATGCAGCGGTCCACGATTTGTCCATCCCCCTCCCGGCCGATGCCGACGCCGAAGCACTGGAGGCTCACCGCCTCGCCCTCCTCGCGGAGGGCCGGAAGTTGGCTTCCATGAGACGCCTCAGCGAGGCCCACCGGCGCGAAGCCGACCGCGCCGCCTTTGGCACGCCACCCCCAGGCGGGCCAAGCCGAGCCGGCGTTGTCAGACAGCGCGGCGCTGCCCTCGCCGACACGCTAGGAGTCGACCGCCCAGTCTACGCCACTCCGCTCGAGAACCAACGCGCCGCCCAGGCGGCCGTAGACGAGCTAGACGGACTGGGGGCCGAAGAACTCCCCCACATAACCAGACGCATCCAGCAACTAATCGATGCAGCCGCACAGCGGCACAAAGCCGACGCCCGCGCGGGAAGCCCTCCCCCGCGCCGAGAGCACGGCGCGACGTCCCGGACACCGACTGCGGGTAAAACCCGCGCGCGACACGAGAAGGAGCCGGCTGCCAGCCGAAGCCGAACCCGGACCTCCATCGAGCGAGACGCAGAAGGCCGTCCCCGGGCCGTGGAGCGGCGGGGCAGCCCGCCTCCGCCTCCGCCTCGTGGGGAGAGATATCCCACCCCGCCGCCTGTCACACATCCGACTCTCAGCAGCCGACTAGGCCTCCGTGAAGGAGTCGGCGAGAACGACGCCCGCCATCGGATCGACCGCCTAGCGCGATCCCTGGCGCTAGAAGAAGAAGATGATGTCGGCCCGCCTTGCTTCGGCCCCCGCGTCCGCGATGAGCCTTTCCCCAAAGGGTTCTCGCTCCCAAGAGACACGCCCAAGTACAACGGCTTCGTGAAGCCGGAAGATTGGTTGATCGACTACTCCACAGCGGTCTGCATAGCGAACGGCAACAGGCGCGTTGCCGTGAAGTACGTGCCCCTCATGCTGCAAGGCACGACGTGACCTGGCTCAATAGCCTCAGGCCCTACAGCATCAACAGCTGGCTAGACTTCACAGAAGCCTTCGTCCGCAACTTCACCAGCACCTACAAGCGGGCCCCCAAGCCCAGACAACTCTCCTTGTGCGTACAAGGCCCCGCCGAGTCCACTCGCGACTACCTCACGCGTTGGGCCGAGCTCCGCAACTCTTGCGAAGGGGTGCACGAGGTGCAAGCCATAGAATACTTCACCGCCGAATGCCGAGATGGCACCCTCCTTAAGCACAAGCTCCTCTGCGACGAGCTGACTACCCTCGACGAGCTTCTGGTCATAGCGGACAAGTACGCCACCGCCGACTCCTCAATGAAGACTGAACTCCAGGTAGACGCGTCCGGAAAGGTAATCAGCCCGGCGCCCAAGACGCCGGCTGGGGACTCCGGCCGACGCCCGTACCAGAACGACCACAAGCGCAAGGGCCCCGTGCCGCTCTCCACCAGTCAGCAGGTGGCCACGGTCGAGGACAAGCAGCCCGAAGGGCGGCCCGCACCTAAGAAGCAGAAGGGTGGCAGGCCAGCTTGGCAGCCGGCCTTCTCCTACGAGCAAACTCTCGACGCCCCATGCAAGTTCCACAACGGCGCAAAGCCATCCAACCACACAACCCGGAAGTGCCACTCGCTCACCCGAATCTCCAAAGGCGAAGGACTCGTGCCGCCTCCGGCTCCGCAACTGCCGACCGCTCGGCCAGCAGTCGGAGCTGTGCACGATGAGTTCCCCAACGAGCATGCCACCTATGTCGTCTTCACAAGCCAGCCCGAAGGCCGGCGTAGCAGATGCCGAGAGCACCAGGAAGTCAACGTGGTCGCTACCAACCCTGCCGAGCACATGCACTGGTTAGAAAAGCCTATCAGCTGGAGCCAGGCCGACCACCCAGAGGTGATGCCATCTCCCGGCTCTTATGCGTTGGTTTTGGATGCCACCCTTGCAATGGACAGACGCGCCGCCCGTTTCTCCCGCGTGCTGATAGACGGCGGGAGCAGCATCAACATCCTGTACCGTGACACCCTGGAGAAGCTGAACGTCAAGATGAAGCAACTCATGCCTACTCGGACAGTGTTCCATGGCATTGTACCTGGCCTGTCCTGCGCCCCCATTGGCAAGATCAAGATTGATGTTCTCTTTGGGGACAAGGATCATTTCCGCCGAGAAGCGATCTGGTTTGAAGTGGTGGACCTGGAGAGCCCCTACCATGCATTGCTTGGCCGTCCCGCCTTGGCCAGGTTCATGGCTGTTCCCCACTATGCTTACCTCAAGATGAAGATGCCGAGCGCCAAGGGCATCCTCACCATAGCCGGCGATTACAAGAAATCTTCCGAGTGCGCTGCAGCCAGCAGCCGGCTGGCCGAGTCCCTTGTGATTGCCGAAGAAAAGAAGATGTTGGACCGAGTCGTGGCCATGGCCGGCAAACAGCCGGCCCTGTCCCCCGATCCCAAGGAGTGTCATGCCCAAGGATCTTTCCAGCCGGCCAAGGAGACGAAGAAGATACCTCTTGACCCCAAGCATCCAGAAAGGTTTGCCGTCATCGGGGCAAACCTAAATAGCAAATAGGAAGGCGAGCTCGCCGATTTCCTCCGTGAGAATCGGGACATCTTTGCATGGTCCCCTAAGGACATGCCGGGTGTTCCGAAGGAATTCGCCGAGCACAAGCTACACGTCCGAGAAGGCGCAAAACCAGTCAAACAACCCCTCCGCCGACTGTCGGAGGAGAAAAGAAGGATTGTGGGAGAGGAGATAGCCCAGCTTCTGGCAGTCGGCTTCATTATGGAGGTTTTCTTTCCAGAGTGGCTCGCCAACCCGGTCCTCCTGCTAAAGAAGAACAACAAGTGGCGCATGTGCATAGACTACACGAGCCTCAACAAGGCCTGCCCCAAAGATCCCTTTGCCCTGCCAAGGATTGATCAAGTGATAGACTCCACGGCCGGATGCGAGCTGTTGAGTTTCTTGGATGCTTACTCAGGATACCACCAGATAAAGCTAGATCTGGCTGACCGGCTGAAGACCGCCTTCATCACGCCATTCGGAGCTTTCTGCTACCTGACTATGACATTCGGCTTAAGAAATGCCGGTGCCACTTTTCAGCGTTGCATGCAGAAGTGCCTCCTCAAGCAGCTCGGCAAAAATGCCCACGTCTACGTAGACGACATTGTGGTGAAGACGGAGAAGTGCGACACCTTGTTGGAGGACCTCAAGGAAACATTTGAGAACCTGCACCGGTTCCAGATCAAGCTCAACCCCGAGAAATGCGTGTTCGGAGTGCCAGCCGGCCAGCTCCTAGGCTTCCTGGTCTCCGAACGCGACATCGAATGCAACCCAATAAAGATCAAGGCCATTGAGAGAATGGCGATTCCCACCAAACTTCGAGACGTCCAGAAGTTCACCGGGTGCTTGGGCTCCCTGAACCGCTTCATCAGCCGGCTCGGAGAGAAAGCTCTCCCCCTCTACCGCCTCATGAAGAAGACCACTCACTTCGAGTGGAACGACCAAGTCGACCAAGCTTTTCACGAGCTGAAGAAGATGCTGGCCATGCCGCCTGTCCTGGCGGCAACGACTTAGAAAGAGCCCATGCTCCAATACATTGCCGCAACCAGCCGGGTGGTCAGCACCGTCGTCGTAGTCCAGCGCCCAGAAGAGGGCCGAGCCCAGCCGGTCCAGAGGCCAGTGTACTATTTGAGCGAGGTGCTGTCTACCTCGAAGCAGAACTACCCGCACTACCAGAAGATGTGCTATGGCGTGTACTTCGCCGCCAAGAAGCTGAAGCCCTACTTCCAAGAGCACCCCATCACGGTCGTATGCACCGCCCCGCTTGCCGATCATAGGCAGACGGGATGCATCCGGCCGGGTGGCGAAATGGGCCATCGAGCTGGCCCCCTACACGATCTTCTACCAGCCTCGCACCACCATCAAGTCCCAAGCATTGGCCGACTTCCTCGTCGACTGGGCCGAGACCCAGTACCTACCGCCAGCTCCCGACTCCACTCATTGGCGCATGCACTTCGACGGGTCCAAGATGCGCACTGGCTTGGGAGCCGGCGTCATCCTCACCTCTCCCAAAGGCGACAAGCTCAGATACACGCTGCAAATTCACTTTGCCGCCTCCAACAACGTGGCCGAGTACGAGGCGCTCATACACGGGCTCCGGCTTGCCAAAGAGCTTGGCATACGCCGGATCCTATGTTACGACGACTCGGACTTGGTAGTCCAGCAATCATCCGGCGACGGGGACGCCAGGGACGCAAATATGGCAAGCTACCGCTTCCTCGTTCAGCAGATCAGCGGGTACTTTGAAGGATGCGAGTTCCTCCATGTACTACGAGCCGACAACGAGCCAGCTGATACCCTGGCTCGAATAGGCTCCACTCGGCAGGCAATACCAACCGGTGTCTCTCTGCAACGCCTCTTCAAGCCGTCTATCAAGCCATCTCCAGAGTCTGATTCCATCTTCATGCCGCCTGACCCCGACGCGGCCGGGTCTGGCTTGAAGAACCAAGCAGGTGACCCGGGGACTTCGATAGTCGGCCCGGGGACGTCAGTAGGCGGCTCGGGGACTTCCGTAGTTACGCCCGACCCGGGGACTGCCACACCCGGCTCAGGGACTGCGGTAGTCGGCCCGGGGACTGCACCAACACAACAGGCGGCGGCCGACTCCAGCATTTCACCACCCAACCCGCCCGCCCTGGTCGCAGTAGCCGTGTTGGTAATAGAAGAAGTCGCAGCTCCATCATGGGCTCAGTCCATCCTCAACTTCCTAATAAACCAAGATCTGCCGGCTGATAGAGGCAAGACAAGTCCAACGCCGAGCCGGTGCATACACAATCGTCAACAGAGAGCTCGTCAGGCGCAGTGTCACTGGAGTCTTCCAGCGATGCGTCGAGCAAGAGAAGGGCATTGCAATCCTCAGAGATATCCACCAAGGAGAATGCGGCCACCATGCGGCCTCAAGATCACTCGTCGCCAAAGCTTTCCGCCATGGGTTCTTTTGGCCGACTGCTTTGGATGACGCCAAGGAGTTAGTTAAACACTGCAAAGGGTGCCAAGTCTTTAGCTCCAAGCAACACATGCCGGCTTCGGCACTCCAGACCATTCCCCTCACTTGGCCCTTCGCCGTTTGGGGACTGGACATGGTGGGCCCATTCAAGACGGCGCGCGGCGGCATGACACATCTGCTTGTCGCCGTGGACAAATTCACCAAATGGATTGAGGCAAAGCCGATCAAGAAGCTGAATGGGCCGACTATCGTGACATTCATCGCAGATATAACAACTCGCTACGGCGTGCCACACAGCATCATCATCGACAATGGCACGAATTTCGTCAAGGGAGCATTGGCACATTTCTGCGCGACGCAGGGCATCCAGTTGGACTTAGCGTCCGTTGCCCACCCGCAGTCAACCGGCCAAGTCAAGCGAGCCAACGGCCTCATCCTTTCCGGCATCAAGCCCCGACTGGTTGTACCACTGGAATGTTCGGCCGGCTGTTGGCTCGATGAGCTGTCGGCCGTCCTCTGGAGTCTGCACACTACCCCAAACAAATCAACCGGCTTCACTCCTTTCTTCCTCGTGTATGGTGCCGAGGCGGTCATCCCAACTGACATCGAGTTCGACTCGCCTCGGGTAACCATGTACACAGAGGCGGAGGCCAAGGAAGCACGAGAAGACGGCGTCGACCTGCTGGAAGAAGGCCAGCTGTTAGCCCTCAGCCGGTCTGCCATCTACCAGCAGGGCTTGCGCCGCTACCACAGCCGGAAGGTCAGACCAAGATCTTTCTAAGAAGGTGACCTCGTGCTCCGGCTGATCCAGCGAACAGCCGGCCAGCACAAGCTCTCGGCCCCTTGGGAAGGCCCCTTCGTCATCAGCAGGGCGCTGGGAAATGACTCCTACTACCTGATCGACGCACAGAAGCCGAAGTCAGGAAAGAGAGACGACTCCGGCAAAGAGTCGGAACGACCATGGAACACCAACCTCCTCCGAAGATTTTACAGTTGAAATGCAGTATGTATCACGCTAACTTTTGTACTAAGTACGAGACAATAGGCCCCCCGAGGAGAGCTCGAGGACTGCCATCTTTTATCTATAAATGAAGAGTATCATGCTTATGATCATGTCATTACATTCACTTTTTTCGTCTGGCACCGGGTTCGACTAGTCGGCCCGGGGACTGGCTGCCTTGAGTTATATTAGAAGTCCTACCCACGGTCAGACAAGTAGTGTGCCGGCACCCAAGCCTTCTCTTGCCAAAAGTCGCAGTTTGAAGAACCGGCTGTCCGGCTGGCAAGAGTTAAAGGCAGGAAAGGACGCCCACATGAAAAACGGCTAGGGACTAACGGGCTAATATAACAAAAGCCGGTTTTTCTCCCACCATCGACCGACTACCAGAGTAGCCGGCCGGCCGGCTTACATTCACCTTGCTTCAATCTAAGAAAGCTCGAGTACTTACCTTCCCCAAAAAATAATATAGCCAAGTTCTTCCTTAGCCGCAAGCTGCAGAGCAGCTGCCGGTTGGGAAGGCAGCAGCTAGGGGAAGGCGGCAAAGGAAACAGCCTAAAGATAAAAAGCATACACGAATGGAAGCCAAACACACACACGATCATATTTACACAAAAGGCCTTCGAAAGGCCAGCATTCAACATAGTTTGAATACACCCCCAGTGGGTGGAACTGCGCAAGTTTAAGAAAAATTGTTCAAAGAGTAACAAGCAGGAAAAGCAAGGACGGCAGACTAAGCCAAGGGAGCGACTGGCGAGTCGGGCAGGTCGGTAGAGATGGCAGTGCCGGCTGGCGAACCTCGGCATGATCACCACCTCCCGCAGAGGGCACGCTAGCACGCGCCTCGTTGCTGGAGGCACGGTCAGGCTGGGGCTGGCTGGCCGCTTCACTGGCTGGCTCGATGTCTTCGCCTTCCTCTCCTTCGTCGTCTTCACCTTCATCGCTGGACGCGATCTCCTCCGCCAAGTCCTCACCCGCTGCCGGGTCCAGCCCAAACCATTCCTCCGGCTGGGCAACGCCGTCGTCATTTATTTCAGGAGCAAAGATGCCGATGTCAATGCACTCGGCGATCGTCGAGGCACGCTGAGAGATAGCTGGCCGCACCTTCTCCATCTCCTCGTCGGCCTCCAGCCGCTAGGTGCGCAGCTGGTCCAGGTTTAGCCCGGGATACCAGGCTCGGACGAACTCCAGCGCCCGCCTAGCTCCATGCCGGGCCGCCGATGCCTTCCAGGCCTCGAAGCGGCCAACCGCAACCTCCAACCAGTCGGCAGTCCGACTCGGGGTGCGGGGAATCGTTTCGCCTAGCCAAAGGGCGGCCAACACCTGCGCCCCGGCGCGCTTGAGGCGGCGGAGCATGCAGTGAGCCGGCTGTAGCCGGGCTTGGACCGCCAAGAGTTGCTCCTCAAGCGTCCAGCTCGCGTCCGGTGCGATTTCAGCCCCCGCCTACCGGCGCGCCTCACGGTGGGCCTCGATGGTCTGGGTGGCGAAGACGGAGTAGCCGGGGAAGTAGTCTGCACAAAGAACAAAAGCAGCACAAGTCAGAACACAAGTCAGGGGGAAAGGGGCAAGCAAGGAGTGAGGAAGGCGGCTTACCATCGATCAGATCCTCAATCCGGCCGAAGCCCTCGCTCAGCGCTTGTTTTGCCTCAGCCCAGCCCACCGCTTCGGTCTCGAACTCAGCTTTGAGGGCGTCCTCGCTGTCCTGCGCCTTCTTCAGGGCCGCCTTGTGGCTCTCCTCCTGGTCGGCCAACTTCTTGGCCAGGCGGTCACGCTCCAGGACCAGGGCGTTGTACTCGACTTCCTTGGCACGAAGGGCAGCCTGGGCCCCGCTGAGCTGCCCCCTCAAGTCGGCATTGGCTCCTGCAAGCATGAAGACAAAGGAAAAATCAATAAGGAAGAAGTCGTCAAGGAAGATCCGACCCGACTGCTCAGCAGTCGGCCCGAATCTCGGGGACTACACCCATTGGGTGCGCTGACGCGCCCCCACAGGAGATGAACGAGACAAAGCATGCACTCTGACTGTTGGTCAGGTCCTCAGTTTTCTGGCCTAGCTCCTGAGCCTGGGAGTTGAAGGCAGCAGCACGGAGGTTATGGTACTCCTGGAAGATCAGACAGGAGGCGAGGATAAGATAGTTGTCAGGACCTAGTAAGTTCCAAGCCACCTGCTCAGCAGCCGACTCGGAACTCGGGACTACACCCAGTGGGTGCGCTGACGCGCCCCCATGGAGGAAATCAAAATAGCAAAACAACCAAGGCCAGAAGACTCACCCGGATGACGGCCCGCGTCGTGAGGAACTCTTGGGTATATCGTTGCAACGAAGCGGCCTGGGCTTGAAGCCGGTTCCGGACCTCCTGGGCCGCTGTGTTCAGCTCGGCCGTCCCCCCGCTGGGCGTCCACTCGGACGTGCTAGCGCTGGCGGCCTCCAGGGCCTCTGCCGTCTGGCTGGCACCCGCAGCTCCATGCGACTCCGGCGCGGAGGTAGCTCCCCCTGCACGCCGGTGAAATGCCGGCTGCACCTCGAGGCCGACCCTGCCTCCGGCTCGCCCCCGGCCGGCTGCTCTGGCGCCGCGGCTGGTTGGCCGCTTTGGCCCGCTCCAGTCGGCGCCGTCTGCGGTGCCTCCTCCATGAAGACCACGTGGTCCTCCCTCCTCTCCATCACCGGCGGGTCTTGGTCGACCTCCTCCGACGGGGGCACGGGGATGTCGGGGGCCACGGCGCGGAGGGGAACGACGAGCAGCGGAGGCTGGTTGTGCGAGGCCTCCGCCTCCGTCTCCGCGGCTGCCGCCTCCGCCCGGGCCTTGGCCGCCACGTCGGCCTGCTCCTTCGCCGCCTGGGCGGTCCTTCGCTCCGCCGCCTCCCGCTCCTCCCGCGCCTCCCGTGCGTTCCGCTCTGTGGCCTCCATGAGGTCGGCGCGGGGATCCACGCGGCGGGAAACTGAGGACCATCCAGTCGGCCCGACTACGGATCCGCCAGGACCTCGCTCGAGGGAAAGCGGTGCCCAGCCCGGCAAGCAAAGAAAGGATTAGAAGAGCCTCAATCGAAAAGGACAACAAAAATAATATACAAGACGTTTGATGACTTACGCCGAGATCGCCTGCGGCTGTTTCACCGCCTTGCGGAAGCGGGCCGCCTTCACGGCCGCCTCATCCCATTTGGTCGCCGCCGTGGAACCCTTGGATTTCTTCAGCCGGCTGCCGAAGAAGGTCGACGCGGCCCGGCGTTTCTGCGCGCCGCCACGGGCAGCCGGTGCGGCAGACGGGGCCACGCCTTGATGATCAAGCGCCGGCTGGCGGTGCGGGGCGGCTTCGACCTCGTCATCGTCCGCCCAGTCCTCGAGGCCGGCCCCGAGCCCCGCGCCTCCTGCCTCGTCCCCTTCCCCCATGATGGCATCTTCCATGGTGGCCGCTCCCAGGTCCGGATCATCGCCGTCGTCCACCGTGCGGTCGGGGAGGAGCTGGCGCTCTACCCCTGCGGCCCCGGCCGTCGGTGGAAGAAGATGGTTCTGCTAAGGGCAAACCAATTGATCAGAAGTCGGCCATCATGAGGCTGGCTACAAAAAGGAAGAAAAGAAGAAAAACTTACGGCAGGCGGAGGGTTCGCGCGAGAATACGGCCCCTTGCCGTATCGCCAATCCTCGGCGAGCTTGCAGTTGGAGATGTAGTTCACCATGTAAGACATCTCGGCATGAGGAATCTCCCTGGTGCTCAGCCGGCACGGGTCGAAGCGGCCGCTCATCTGGCAAATCATGTGAGGCCGGCCTTGGAGCGAAAGTACTCGGCGCTCCACGAAGGCGGCCACCAGGTCGGCTCCGGTCAGGCCCTTCGACTGGATCATCACCCGGAGCCGGGAGACGGCTGCGTTCCTGGCCTGAGACAACGACCTGGCCCGGTAGCTCCACGAGGGTTGTCTCCCAGCCGGCGGGCCGGCTACGTAATCCGGCAGGTTGACGTAGTCGCCTTGCTGGGCAACGTTCTTCACGTAAAAATAGGACTTCTGCCAGAGCTTCACCGACTGGATCAGCGGGATGGGCGGGAACGGATTGTTCTCGCCCGTCCGCCTCATGGCAATGAAGGCTCCGCAGGGGGCGGGCACGCCCGCGACAACGGTACCGAGCTTGCTCTGGAAGAATTCTCCCCAGAGCTCGAGAGTGGGGAGAACCCCAAGAAAGCCCTCGCACAAGGTGACGAAAGCCGACAGCAGCATCACCGCGTTGGGCGTGAGGTGATGCGGCTGGAGGTGGTAAAATTCAAGAAAAGCTCGAAGGAATCCGCTCGCCGGGAGGCCGAAGCCGCGCAGGCAGTGTGAGCGGAAGATTACCCACTCGCCCTCCTCCGGTGCCGGCGAAATCTCCCTCGCCGGCGCCTAACGAACCCGCACGTAGTTCTCGCCCGGCAGACGCCGCGTCTGGCGGAGGAACTCAACGTGGTCCTCGTGGACGTTGGAGCCATCCCACGAGCTCGACAACGCCATGAGAGCGACGCGGCGAGGAACAAGGCGATGCGACGGCGGAGACGCGCACGACCCCGCTACGGCGGGACCAAAGGAACCGAGAGGTCCGACGGCGGAGCGGCGCGGCAATGGGTCGCTGCGGCGGCGAAGGGAAGAAGAAGGAAGGCGAGAAGGGGCGGAGCGAGGGAGAGCATGCGAGCCTCTGCCGCTCCCCCTCCTCCCCCTACTTATAGACCCGCGCGGCGGAGCCGAGGAGGCGTGGTGTGGGGGAACGTGGGAACAACTGCGCCCACTCCCCCATGTCCCGTGATTATTGCACCCTGATGGCGTAATAAAACCGCCGCGGGAAGGCGAGCGGTCCATTGCGGGCCGCAGAAGATCCGTGCTCGGGCCGAGGCCTAGGAGTGGCGGGCCCGGGCCTGCAGCGGTGTCCCATCGCGCGCTTGCGTTGGCAGGTTTTTCTTGCCACGTGGCCCGCGGGATGGCGCACGGTCAGCTCGCAAGCCGACCCACGTTCCCGCCTACAAGAAATGGAGCTTTCCGAAGACGGCGCGCAAAAGCAAAGCCGGCTCCTCAGGATAGGAAGCTGACCAAGCTTCTCGTCCCTTTGTCAGCCTTGAAGCTCGATCAGCTTCGGGGACTACTGTCGGAGTAAATGACCATGGGTAGCATAGCCGGCTCCCCCTGGCCCATCTGAAAAAATTACGAGCCAATCCGGCCCTCAAGAATCCAAGACGTGGGGCCGCCTTCCCCTTGCCGGCTGTCTCCCAGGCCGACTATCGGAAGGCGGTCCGGCTTTAGCCCTCAAGAAGCCGGCCACGAGAAGGCCGACTCCAAGAGGCTGGCTCCCACAAAGCGGTCAAGATCGCACCCTCGAAGTCTGCATCCACATAACGGCGATGTGACGGGGCGTGGCTACAGTAAAGCCTGCCACCCCCGAATCCCGGAGCACGCCTAGCACAGTGCGCCGTACGGGGTGGCCATGACCCGTCCAGCGCGGCACTGTTGCCATGTTGACCCTGATGTCACCCACGACGGGCTGCCAGCGCGGCCCACGGGCGGTGGGGCCCTTCAGGTAGAGAGACACCCGAAGGCGGCCAGGCCTCCCCGAGTCGGCCCAAGACGGGGCCGGCTCCCCACGGCCGGCTTGCCTCCTCCCTCGAAGGAGACGCCCCATTAAGGAGACAAGACGTGGTGAGGCTACAGCGATCGCCCGCCGGGCGGCGGGACTGTAGCCACGCCCACCTCGGCGAAGCCCTCATCACCAGGTTGAGGCAACAGTAACCAGCCACCGACAAGGCCCTGGACAGTGGGGCCTTTCCTGTCGACCAAGAAGTCGGCAGCCGGCGGGACCCACCAGCCGGCAGGCCCTAGCAGCCAGCGCAGAAGCCGGCGAGCGTAGACACAGACGGATGGGGCCCACGCCCAGCCGGATTACCATTGTACCCCCGGGGGGTGGCCCTATATAAACCCCCCGGGGCACCCATGCAAAGGGTTGATCTGAGCTAGTTTTAGACACCACATAGAGAGGAGAAGAGAGCAAGTCGTGCCCTCCTTCTTTCTCTCGCCAAACAGCTCGAGGAGCATCTTGTAGCCACTCGTTCATCTAGGGACCATGCGGAGACCCCGCAGAGCAGCAGTAGGGGTGTTATCTCCTCGGAGAGCCCCGAAGCTGGGTAAGATTCGTCGGTGTGCATGTCTTCACCTCATCCCGCTTCCAGGCACCGGCGACGTCTTACTGGCTCCCACAATGATAAGCCACCCGTTGGCATATGTCGCACCCATAGGTGATGCGGCTGGAGGTGGTAAAATTCAAGAAAAGCTCGAAGGAATCCGCTCGCCGGAAGGCCGAAGCCGCGCAGGCAGTGCGAGCGGAAGATTACCCGCTCGCCCTCCTCCGGTGCCGGCGAAATCTCCCTCGTCGGCGCCTGACGAACCCGAACGTAGTTCTCGCCCGGCAGACGCCGCGTCCGGCGGAGGAACTCAACATGGTCCTCGTGGACGTTGGAGCCATCCCACGAGCTCGACAACGCCATGAGAGCGATATGGCGAGGAACAAGGCGATGCGACGGCAGAGACGCGCACGACCCCGCTACGGTGGGACCAAAGGAACCGAGAGGTCCGACGGCGGAGCGGCGCGGCAATGGGTCGCTGCGGCGGCGAAGGGAAGAAGAAGGAAGGCGAGAAGGGGCGGAGCGAGGGAGAGCGTGCGAGCCTCTGCCGCTCCCCCTCCTCCCCCTACTTATAGACCCGCGTGGCGGAGCCGAGGAGGCGTGGTGTGGGGAACGTGGGATCAACTGCGCCCACTCCCCCACGTCCCACGATTATTGCACCCTGATGGCGTAATAAAACCGCCGCGGGGAGGCGAGCGGTCCGTTGCGGGCCGCAGAAGATCCGCGCTCGGGCCGACGCCTAGGAGGGCGGGCCCGAGCCTGCGGCGGCGTCCCATTGCGCGCTTGCGTTGGCAGGTTTTCTTGCCACGTGGCCCGCGGGGTGGCGCGCGGTCAGCTCGCAAGCCGACCCACGTTCCCGCCTACAAGAAACGGAGCTTTCCGAAGACGGCGCGCATAAGCAAAGCCGGCTCCTCAGGATAGGAAGCTGACCAAGCTTCTCGTCCCTTTGTCAGCCTTGAAGCTCGATCAGCTTCGGGGACTACTGTCGGAGTAAATGACCACGGGTAGCCTAGCCGGCTCCCCCTGGCCCGTCTGAAAAAATTACGAGCCGATCCGGCCCTCAAGAATCCAAGACGTGGGGCCGCCTTCCCCTTGCCGGCTGTCTCCCAGGACGACTATCGGAAGGCGGCCCGGCTTTAGCCCTCAAGAAGCCGGCCACGAGAAGGCCGACTCCAAGAGGCCGGCTCCCACAAAGCGGTCAAGATCGTACCCTTGAAGTCTGCATCCACATAACGGCGATGTGACGGGGCATGGCTACAGTAAAGCCTGCCACCCCCGAATCCCGGAGCACGCCTGGCACAGTGCGCCGTACGGGGTGGCCATGACCCGTCCGACGCGGCACTGTTGCCATGTTGACCCTGATGTCACCCACAACGGGCTGCCAGCGCGGCCCACGGGCGGTGGGTCCCTTCAGGCAGAGAGAGACCCGAAGGCGGCCAGGCCTCCCCCAGTCGGCCCGAGACGGGGCCGGCTCCCCACGGCCGGCTTGCCTCCTCCCTCGAAGGAGACGCCCCATTAAGGAGACAAGACGCGGTGAGGCTACAGCGATCGCCCGCCGGGCGGCGGCACTGTAGCCACGCCCACCTCGGCGAAGCCCTCGCCACCAGGTTGAGGCAACAATAACCAGCCACCGACAAGGCCCTGGACAGTGGGGCCTGCCTGTCGACCAAGAAGCCGGCAGCCGGCGGGCCCCAGCTGCCGGCGCAGAAGCCGGCGAGCGTAGACACAGACGGCTGGGGACCATGCCCAGCCGGATTACCATTGTACCCCCGAGGGGTGGGCCTATATAAACCCCCCGGGGCACCAATGCAAAGGGTTGATATGAGTTAGTTTTAGACACCACATAGAGAGGAGAAGAGAGCAAGCCATGCCCTCCTTCTTCCTCTCGCCAAACAGCTCGAGGAGCATCTTGTAGCCACTCGTTCATCTAGTGATCATGCGGAGACCCCGCGGAGCAGCAGTAGGGGTGTTATCTCCTCGGAGAGCCCCGAAGCTGGGTAAGATTCGCCGGCGTGCATGTCTTCGCCTCATCCTGCTTCCAGGCACCGGCGATGTCTTACTGGCTCCCACAATGATAAGCCACCCGTTGGCATATGTCGCACCCACAGGTGATGCGGCTGGAGGTGGTAAAATTCAAGAAAAGCTCGAAGGAATCCGCTCGCCGGGAGGCCGAAGCCGCGCAGGCAGTGCGAGCGGAAGATTACCCGCTCGCCCTCCTCCAGTGCCGATGAAATCTCCCTCGCCGGTGCCCGACGAACCCGCACGTAGTTCTCGCCCGGCAGACGCCGCGTCCGGCGGAGGAACTCAACGTGGTCCTCGTGGACGTTGGAGCCATCCCACGAGCTCGACAACGCCATGAGAGCGACGCGGCGAGGAACAAGGCGATGCGACGGCGGAGACGCGCACGACCCCGCTACGGCGGGACCAAAGGAACCGAGAGGTCCGACGGCGGAGCGGCGCGGCAATGGGTCGCTGCAGCGGCGAAGGGAAGAAGAAGGAAGGCAAGAAGGGGCGGAGCGAGGGAGAGCGTGCGAGCCTCTGCCGCTCCCCCTCCTCCCCCTACTTATAGACCCGCGCGGCGGAGCCGAGGAGGCGTGGTGTGGGGGAACGTGGGATCAACTGCGCCCACTCCCCCACGTCCCGCGATTATTGCACCCTGATAGCGTAATAAAACCGCCGCGGGAAGGCGAGCGTTCCGTTGCAGGCCGCAGAAGATCCGTGCTCGGGCCGAGGCCTAGGAGTGGCAGGCCCGGGCCTGCGGCGGCGTCCCATCGCGCGCTTGCGTTGGCAGGTTTTTCTTGCCACGTGGCCCGCGGGATGGCGCGCGGTCAGCTCGCAAGCCGATCCATGTTCCCGCCTACAAGAAACGGAGCTTTCCGAAGACGGCGCGCATAAGCAAAGCCGGCTCCTCAGGATAGGAAGCTGACCAAGCTTCTCGTCCCTTTGTCAGCCTTGAAGCTCGATCAGCTACGGGGACTATTGTCAGAGTAAATGACCACGGGTAGCCTAGCCAGCTCCCCCTGGCCCGTCTGAAAAAATTACGAGCCAATCCGGCCCTCAAGAATCCAAGACGTGGGGCCACCTTCCCCTTGCCGGTTGTCTCCCAGGCTGACTATCGGAAGGCAGCCCGGCTTTATCCCTCAAGAAGCCGGCCACGAGAAGGCCGACTCCAAGAGGCCGGCTCCCACAAAGCGGTCAAGATCGTATCCTCGAAGTCTGCATCCACATAACGGCGATGTGATGGGGCGTGGCTACAGTAAAGCCTACCACCCCCGAATCCCGGAGCACGCCTGGCATAGTGCGCCGTACGAGGTGGCCATGACCCGTCCGGCGCGGCACTGTTGCCATGTTGACCCTGATGTCACCCACGACGGGCTGCCAGCGCGGCCCACGGGCGGTGGGCCCCTTCAGGCAGAGAGACACCCGAAGGCAGCCAGGCCTCCCCCAGTCGGCCCGAGACGGGGCCGGCTCCCCACGGCCGGCTTGCCTCCTCCCTCGAAGGAGACGCCCCATTAAGGAGACAAGACGCGGTGAGGCTACAGCGATCGCCCGCTGGGCGGCGGCACTGTAGCCACGCCCACCTCGGCGAAGCCCTTGTCACCAGGTTGAGGCAACAGTAACCAGCCACCGACAAGGCCCTGGACAGTGGGGCCTGCCTGTCGACCAAGAAGCCGGCAGCCGGCGGGACCCACCAGTCGGCGGGCCCTAGTAGCCGGCATAGAAGCCGGTGAGCGTAGACACAGATGGCTGGGGCCCACGCCCAGCCGGATTACCATTGTACCCCCGGGGGGTGGGCCTATATAAACCCCCCGGGGCACCCATGCAAAGGGTTGATCTGAGCTAGTTTTAGACACCACATAGAGAGGAGAAGAGAGCAAGCCATGCCCTCCTTCTTCCTCTCGCCAAACAGCTCGAGGAGCATCTTGTAGCCACTCGTTCATCTAGTGATCATGCGAAGACCCCGCAGAGCAGCAGTAGGGGTGTTATCTCCTTAGAGAGCCCCGAAGCTGGGTAAGATTCGCCGGCGTGCATGTCTTTGCCTCATCCCGCTTCCAGGCACCGGCGACGTCTTACTGGCTCCCACAATGATAAGCCACCCGTTGGCATATGTCGCACCCACCACCCGACAATGCGACTATGCCTCTAAGTCATGTCCTGACACGTGGGAGATATAGCCGCATTGTGGGTGTTACAAGTTGGTATCAGAGCCATCCCCGACTTAGGAGCCCCCTGCTTGATCGAATCGCTGAGTCTAGAACAAAATGTTTTGAGTCTTAGACTATATATATCGGAGAGTAGGATTCTTTTTACTCCTCAGTCCCTTCGTCGCTCTGGTGAGGCCTCCTGACGTAGAAGTTTTGACTTTTCTCTCCTCAAATTTCACTAAAAAAATTTAGGATCACGCGGGTATCTTGGAATCGTTCTGATAGTCTTGTGACGAGAACATTGTTCTTGGTGCCTCCTGACGTTTAGGGGTTGTGGCAGTGTCCCGGGGAGTTGAGCTCCGAGGTGTTGTCGTCACAATTTTATCGTTGCAGTTCTGGAATACCTGAGTTTCGCCGACATCGAAAATCTCTTCTATGCAGTTGTTGGTGAGATAACCTCGACGCCACCTAGTACTGGGGCGGGAGTTTGGGAGTATTTTCATAACTCGTATAGCGGATGCTTTTCGAAGGTTGAGGTACACGATTTCCGAAGGTTTCTTGGTTATGTGTTGAAGGATGGATACAGGTGGATGTAGGAATTGTTAGTTCAGGTGAGATATTATGCTTCCCCTGTATCCCCAACACCTGATTGCATAACCAGAAAGTTTCGGGAGTTTATAAGTGGGAATTCAAGTAGCTCCTAGGATATATTTCCGACAGATGTATGATATGAAATTGGGGTTCGACGTCTAGTGGTCCGCCTATCCACGGTTGGTTTTATAGTGGTCTCGTTGTGTCTTAAAGAGTCCTTGGCTATGCTGACTCGGGGACGCTTCGTATGTCATGTGCACTGCCTTGTACATGATGGTGTTGTACGATCGAGCCCGTGTGGGCCCCACCACGAAAACTTCAGATGAAATCTCTATCATATGTTTGTTCCGGCTTATTCTGCAAGCCAAATCCTTTGTTTTGTTTTGAGTTGTGGTATTCGAGTTGCTTCGAAGTCAAATGTGGATTCCATACCTTTCCTAAGCGGTGTTAACATATTTCTATGTGAATACTAATCCTTCTTGGTCATCGAGTTTGTCATCTCAATTTCTTCTCAACCGGTGAGCTTCTCTTCAAGTGGATCCGATCATTTCAACATTCGCAAGATCACCTCTCGGTTTTCCCAACGTTGTTCATTTCATCTGTCCTCAAGTTGCCTTTGTTTTCGCGCCCTCCCACCCTTTTTCTTCAAGGACTCAGATTTCTTAGTCAAGTATCCTCTTATTGATGGGAAGTCTCTCCATTATTATTCGTCAATGTTCTTACCCGGTGATTCTCATGAAGATGCTAAGGAAGCTTCAAGTTCATCATTCTTTCCTTCTTCGTCCTCTTTTCTTCTCCGGTGGACTAAATTCAAGCTTTCGGTATTCATCATTTTCCAGTTCACATGTTTTTCCATGTTGGAATTTCTTATCCAACGCTCTCTTATTTATTCACCTCTATTCATATCCGAAGTGCTGAAGATATCTCGGAAGATTTGTGTCTCCGTTATCAATCCGTGCAAGATATCTCGAGGTTGTTATCTCTTTTTAGTCATTTAATTCAACCGGTGCAATCTCTCTTTTAAATCATTCAACGATGTTTCTTTTGAGTGGGCCCTAACCCACAGGTCTTTTCCCAGGATCTTACCTGGCTCTTCTAAATTTTTTCGGAGCTATTCTCAAATCTTCTAAAGTTTGACATAAGAATGATTTATCATCCGTCATATGTCTTTCTTCAAGATCTTTCAAATTATGGTCATTGTTGGTTCATCATTTCTATTCTCCATTGTTCCGGAGTGGCTCATCATTTGTCATGGTGGTTCTCATGATCTTTCAAAACATTTGAAGACTGAAGAGATTTCCTCCAGATATTATCCGTTCTCTCAAAGATTCGTGGTTCTAGCTTGATGACATGCTTTCATAATTGTTTTCATTGTGAGAATTATTTTCACCCATCCGGAGAAATTCATGAGTCTTTTCAGTTTGATTCTCCGGAGGCCATCATTTCAGAAGATTTATTTGTTCTCAACATTCAGCTCTCATTCCCCAATTCTACCGGCGGGTGCATCGTTCAAATATCCTCTAATCGGTTCATGATCTCATCGTTCTCATGTATCTAAATCCTAGAAAGTATCTTCGTTCATTTTCTAATTCTTCCTGGTGTTTCCTTATATTTTCTTCATTCATTTTCAATTCTTATAGTGGTTTGTTCAAGATTCCTCTTCCTATGTTCTCATATCAATTCATTCGTTCTTTCCAATCCTACCGGTGGATCGTTGAAGACCTTTCTCAAGTTTGCGCTATATCTCTCTTAATCCTTTCTACGAGAATAAGTAGTATGGCAAATCCGTTGCTTGTCATCAATTTAAATTGGTGTAGGATACGCATAACGTAATTCTTGTTATTGTTTCATCCAAGTGATCTAATTTCTTCTTCGGAGTTGTTCATCATGTCACATTCTCGGTTCGAGATGCTTCATCTTTTCTTTTCCGGAGTTCCAAGTTTTCTCGGTTACATTGTCGTGAAGCTCCATCTAAATCATTGCAAGGCTTCACCTTGTGTTCTCAACTTCTCTTTCTTTATATCATCCTTTTATTACCGGAGTTCTTCATGGAGGCTCTACATGGTGGTTCATCAAGGATTCCTTTCATTCTTCGATTGTCCTCAAGATTTTTCTCGAAGTTAAGATCCGCCAAGCTATACTCTCAAATAAACATGGTGCTCAACACATGCTTTGTTTTGAGGAGTTCAAACATTCTTCATCTTGCATTCTGAAGTGCAATTCTTTCTACCTTATCTTTTGAGATGGTGTTATGTCATTGTTGACAATTTCACTTCGTGTTTCATGATTCATAAGTTGTCCGAAATGACATATTTTAAACCCATCATTTTCAATTCGTTCATGAGTTCCTTTGCAACCCATCAATCTCTTCATTGGAGTTATCTTGGGTTATATTTCACCTAAAGCTTTCCCTAAGGATTGTTGCTATTTATGGTGCTCATAAATGACCCAAGTTCTTCATTTATCCTCCCGGGGAAATACGTTTCTCGTCTCCTTGTTGATATCAATCCAATCTATCATTTCTGTAGTGGCAGAATTTCACCTCATAATTTGAAGAAGTTGTCCATAAGCCCACTACAAGTTTATTCGTTTCGTTGTTGGTTTTCCAACAACTCCGTTATAACCTTCTTGGAAGAGTGTTGTCCAAGCTCATTTGTGGCAGAAGTTGGCTTTTTCATCCACATTCTTTTATTACAATGATCTAGCTTCTATTCTTTTGTTCTGGAGGCATTGTGATGTTGCTCTCTTCACTCATCATCTCGGATTGTGAGAACCATGTTCTTTTCGTGCTTATCCATTCAACCGGAGTGTCGTGTCCTATTTTCAAGTATCCTCTAATATTGTCAAGTTCATGTACAATTCCTTCCATTTACAGTCGGAGTGCTGCCCAAATTATATCATTCTTATGCCTTCTCTATCTTGTTTCAACTGGTGTGTTGTCGTAATTAATCGTTATCGTTCCTTGTACATCTTGTTTCTACCAGAGTGCTTGCATGTACTTCTTGTCCATTGCAACCCTTTTCTTATGTCTTTCAACCTACAAGGTTCTAGTAATGTTCTTTGTTCCTCCTTTCTAACGGAGTGTTTTCAACTTTGTTCATCTTTGATGTATTCTATCTTTCAATTAGTTCAACCTCTCAAGGTTTGTGGTTTCATTCGTTTGTCCAAGAAGCAACTTTGTTTTACCTCTTCTCTTCCTCTTCCGTTTCCCTCCGGTGCCATCCTAGATCTCGGGACGAGATCCTCTCGTAGTGGTGGAGTGTTGTGACGCCCTGAGACCGATGCGCCACGTGTCTTCCAGTTATTCACCGTTGTTGCCATGTCATTCGCTTGCGTGTTGCATCTTGCCATGTCATCATGTGCATTGCATCATCATGTTTTCAAAACTTGCATCCGTCCCGGTCTCCCCGTTCCTTCCGTTGTCCGTTCTGAGCCCAGACACACTTGCACGCGCCCGAGGCACGTTCGAAATAGTATTTTATAAGTGGCCAGAAAATGTTCTCGGAATGGATTTAAAGTTGGCATGCGGTGTTGTTATGTTGTCAGTAGGTCGCCTGCCAAGTTTCATCGCATTCGGAGTTAGTTTGGTACCCCAACGGATAACTATAGCGGCAATATAGTCGGTCTAACGTCAGATGTTTTCGGTCTCCGAAAACTGCTGTCGGGCCTCTCTCTCTTCTCTCCTATCAGCCTGAGGCCTTCTGCACAACCCACAAGTTCCAACCTACCCCTCCTCGCGTTCGGTGCCGTCCGATCGAGATCAGAGGCTCCGAAACGGCCCCAAACCCCCTAACCCTAACCCTTTTCCCTATATAAACACACCCTTCCAAATTTGGCATCCCTAGCCCCTCCACCCGCCCCTAGCCTCCTTCCTTGGATCCGGCGCCGCCAGCCCATCGCCGCCACTTGGCGCTCGGCCACTGGCCGAGCCTCCACCAGCGCCGCCGCTCCCCTCCACTCTTAGCGCTCCACGTCGCCCCCAACCAGCTCCCACCGCCGCGGCCCGCGAAGCCCATGGGAGGCCCGTCCCGAGCCGCCCAGGGCCCGATCGTCCCCGCGCCTCCCGTTTCCCTCGCCCCCGATCTGAATCAAGGGGAGGAGCCCCTCGAGTCGACCACGTCGTCCGCTCCTACCCGCCGACTCGCTGGAGTCGCTGCCGGCGACCAACTCCGGTCAGGTCGCGCCGCCCCTGCCTCTCCTCCTTCCCTCCCTATGCTACTCCCTCTCCCTCACGATCGCTCTCTCTCCCGCAGGTTACCACCACCAGGGACCGCCGCCGCCCGGAGCTTCCTGTCCTCGCCGTCGTCAGAAATTTACCCCTCGAGCCAGATCCGGCCTCCACCACTCCGGATCCGTCGGCTCCGCGTCCCTTCCGGCCAGAGCCCGCCGTGCCGCCGCGCCGGAACACCGTCCCATCGCTGATCTTTACCGCCGCTAGCCTCTGCCTCGACGAGATGACCCTGTCGTCGCACATTGACCCAGCGCTCGGGTGGGCCACGCTAGGCACGCCAGCAAGGCCGGCCCAAGCCGCTTCCCTGCCCCCAAGTCTCTCCACCGACTGGGGTTTGGCCCATGGTGAGAACACTAGCGCCCAGCAGTTTAGGTCCAGTGCTTGTTTTTTTTCCTCAGGTCGATTTTAGGATTTTTTTTCCAGAGAACGCCATTTCACAAAAAAAAATCCCTAGAGTTCATGCATTTAATAACTCCACAACCGTGCATCGGAATTAAACAAACTTAATATGTAAAGTGCTTAGAATTTTGTGTAGTTTAATAATTTCCAACTTTTATCCATGTTTGAAATGTTTAAAATGTTGTTTGTTTAAATTTGCTTATATGCCATGTTAAATGCTTTATTTCATAACTAATTAACCGTAGCTCCGAATTTATTAAACTTTATATGTAAATGGGGTAGAAAAATGCCTAGTTTAACATGGTGTACTTGCTTTGCATGTTAAACAACTCTAAAATATGGTTTAGGGCATAACAGTAATAAATCTAAAATATGCACATGAGGATTTTCCGGACTTGTTGCTTGTTGTTCCGGCCTCATTTAAATTTGCCTAGATAGGTAGTTTTTATTATGCTTCACCTCTTGCCATGTTTAACAACATTTAATATTGTTGGGTCCATAAACGAGATCGAACTAAACAACTTGAATGTGGTGTTCCGTCAATATGCAATGAAGTTGCATATTGAGCTCCACTTAATTTGTAGTTTGTTTGTGCACTTTGCCATGCCATGCCTCATTAAACCGGACATGCATCATACTTGGTTGTGCAGCATACCATGTTCATGTGATGGTTGTTTACTATGTTTCTTACTTCTTTCCGGGTTGCTTCTCTCGTTAGCTTCGGTTTCATTCCGGAGTTGTGAGGATTCGTTCGACTACGTCCGCTTGTCTTCTTCATGGACTCGTTCTTCTTCCTTGCGGGATCTCAGGAAGATGATCATACCCTCGAAATCACTTCTATGTTTGCTTGCTAGTTGTTCGTTCTATCGCTATGTCGCGCTACCTACCACTTTTTATATCATGCCTCCCATATTGCCATGTCAAGCCTCTAACCCACATTCCTAGCAAACCATTGTTTGGCTATGTTACCGCTTTTGCTCAGCCCCTCTTATAGCATTGCTAGTTGCAGGTGAAGCTGAAGTTTGTTCCATGTTGGAACATGGATATGTTGGGATATCACAATATCTCTTATTTAATTAATGCATCTATACACTTGGTAAAGGGTGGAAGGCTCGGGCTTATGCCTGGTGTTTTGTTCCACTCTTGCCGCCCTAGTTTCCGTCATATCGGTGTTATGTTCCTTGATTTTGCGTTCCTTACGCAGTTGGGTGTTATGGGAACCCCTTGACAGGTCTCCTTGAATAAAACTCCTCCAGCAAGGCCCAACCTTGGTTTTACATTTGCCTAACAACCTATTACCCTTCCCTTGGGTCGGCCAACCTGAGGGTCATCTTTATTTTAACCCCCCCTGGGCCAGTGCTTCTCTAAGTGTTGGTCCGAACCGGGCAGCCTGCGGGGCCACCTCGGGGAAACTTGATGGTTGGTTTTACTTGTAGCTTGACCTATCCGGTGTTGCCCTGAGAACGAGATATGTGCCGCTCCTATCGGGGTTGTCGGCACATCGGGCGGCTTTGCTGGTCCTGTTTTACCATTGTCGAAATGTCTTGTAACCGGGATTCCGAGACTGATCGGGTCTTTCCGGGAGAAGGAATATCCTTCATTGACCGTGAGAGCTTGTGATGGGCTAAGTTGGGACACCCCTGCAGGGTTTGAACTTTTGAAAGTCGTGCCCGCGGTTATGTGGCAGATGGGAATTTGTTAATGTACGGTTGTAGAGTACTTGACACCTGACCTAATTAAAATGCATCAACCGCGTGTGTAGCCGTGATGGTCTCTTTTCCGCAGAGTCCGGGAAGTGAACACGGTTCTTGTGTTATGCTTGAACGTAGGTAGTTTTCAGGATCACTTCTTGATCACTTCTAGCTTGTCGACCGTTTGCGTTGCTTCTCTTCTTTCTCTTATTTGCGTATGTTAGCCACCATATATGCTTAGTGCTTGCTGCAGCTCCACCTCACCACCATTTCCTACCCATAAGCTTAAATAGTCTTGATCTCGCGGGTGTGAGATTGCTGAGTCCTCGTGACTCACAGTTACTTCCAAACAGTTGCAGGTGCCGATGATACCAGTGTAGGTGACGCAACCGAGCTCAAGTGGGAGCTCGATGAAGATCTTGGTCATTGTTTTGTTTTGTTTCCTTTTGATCAGTAGTGGAGCCCAGTTGGGACGATCAGGGATCTAGCATTTGGGGTTGTCTTCTTTTATTTTGGTTCCGTCGTCGGACCTTTTATTGTATTTTCGATGATGTATGAATTATTTATGTATTGTGTGAAGTTGCGATTGTAAGCCAATTCTTTATCCCTTTCTTATTCCGTACATGGGATGTGTGAAGATTACCCCTCTTGCGACAAGCCTACCATGCGGCTATGCCTCTAAGTCATGCCCCAACACATGGGAGATATAGCCGCATTGTGGGTGTTACACCCGTGGAGGGGTAGTTGAACAGGACCCCATGGAGAGGGCTGGTTAAACAGTAGCCGGTGGAGGAGCGGTGCAGGCTGGATGAACAGGAGCCCGTGGATGAACAGTGGCTCGTGGAGGCAGGAGGGGAGCCGCCGGGGATTAACAGTCACAGGTGGAGGCTGGAGGAGGTTGACGGTGGATGAACAGTAGCCCATGGAGGCAGTCGGCGGTGGAGATGAACAGTAGCCCATGGAGTCCCGTTTTGCGGTACGCCACACACCTACCGATGAACCGGACCCCCATTTCGACCGTATATCTCCAACACAAGTACGTTTCCTTCGTTTTGCGGTACGCCACACCCCTCCCAATCAACAAGACCCCGTTTCGACCGTAGGAGGTCCAAGAGAAGTCTGTTTCCTCCGTTTTGCGATACGCGAGACCCTTCCCGATGAACAGGATCTCGTTTTGACCGTGGTCGGTCGAAAACAAGGTCGTTTCCTCCGTTATGCGGTACGCCAGGCCTCTTTAGATCGGCTGTTCCGTCCAAGCCGGTTGGCTCCCGATGAACACGACGCATTCTGACCTAGTTGGTTGCCTCTTGATGAATAGGACGTTGTTTCTCCGTTCCGACCCAGCTGGTTCGCTGCTCGATGAACAGGAAGCCGTTGCTACCGTCTGTTGCCTCTCCATGCACACAAGCCCTGGCTGTCCGTATATATATGCGCGAGTACGCGCTTGAGACCCCGCCCGTATGTACGTATGTGGCCGTATTTTTTGCCCTGTGGTTGTACGTATGTGTACAGGACTTAGACAGGAATGCGTGAACTGCTATGTCGGGTGCTCTACAACGACACGTGCCTCTACTTACTCGGCCACGGTTCATACTTATAGAGAGACCAATCGACCAGTATGTACGTACACGTTAGCGACCAGACAGATAACGCTACGTACGCTTTGACCGGGTCAGACCCAGTGGTCAGGGAGGATAAGGGCGCACTTCCTTGCGTGCGAAGATATAGTTGCTCGGTCCCACCTGTCAGGGGGAGGAATCGTTTTTATTTTGCGATTAATAAGGAGGCACTTCCCTGTGTTCGAAGATGCAGCTGGTGGGTCCAGTTGTCAGCCTGACCGCCTAAAGTCCTCTTTCGATGGATGTCCTTTGTTGACCACGTTGACCACGCCGCGCCAAGAGCACTAAGGCGGTGGGCGACAACGAGGCTTAGGAAGGGAACGACGTGGATCCGGGGAAGATGCGACAATGGATGCCCACGCGGAGGGGAGTACGTGGGTTGACTGCTTCGGCTGCGGTGTGAGGCTGCCATCGCCGGAGAATAACTGGAGGTGTGGTTGAGTATAGAGGGACGGCATGGCCAGCGGTGGCAGCATAGCCGGACACGGGAGGCAGGAGCAGGCGGCATGACCGATGCTGGTTTGGGCGGCTGGAGCAAGAAGACCAGAGGTTGAAGAAGCACGACGGCTGTTGGATGGACATCGTACGGTCACTGCAGCTAGAATCGTTTATATTGACTAAGTTGACAAAGCCCTTGGTACGCGTCAACTTAGTAGGCCCACAGGTCAGCCTCCAAAACGGTGCAGCCCAGATGTCAGGGGGAGGAATCATTTTTTGGACGACTGAAGCAAGAATATCTGAGATTGAAGAAGAAGCACAACATCTGTTGGATGGACATCCAACGGCCACTGCTGCTAGAACCGTGTGTTGACTATAAGTTAACAAAGCCTTGTAGACGCGTCAACTTAGTTTTTGTTTTTTTAGGGGACGCGTCAACTTAGTAGTCTCACAAGTGTGTGGCAGAGAACATATAGCCCATTTGCGATTTGTAAGAATGTACAACCCATTTTTGAATTCTAATGGAATTTACTACAGCCCATTTACAGTTTGTTAAAAGTACAGCCCATTTTCTAGCTAGGACAACGATTAATAATTTCAACCAACTGCTCAAAACAAAATTTAATAAAATTTCCCACATTTTGATGGGATCCAAAATATTTTTATCCCGAAATTTCTAGTTAGATTAAATATAATTTCAAAATAAATTTGTATTACATAAAAATCCAACAAAATATTGCGTGCAACAAGTAATGAAAATAAATTTCCAAATTCCAAAATAATATATTTTTTAAACTAATTATGTGTTTGGTGCAATTTTTATAGTTAATGCCCAGTTTTTATAATTACATCCCATTTATTGTTTCTTAAAGCTCATTTTCTTGTTAAGCCTAATGCATCCCTCCTACGAAAGATTTGTAGCCGAGCGGGGCGGAGAATAACAAGTTGACCCGAATATTGTGTACAACTGTCGGCCCAGTTGAATTGCTCATGTTGAAAAAAGGCATGTGTAGTACAATACAACCTTACATGACTACTCAGCCCACATTCAGCGACACCGGAAAGGCCCAAACAAGACTTCTGTACAACTTTTTGAAGTCATTAAGCTCAACTAATAACTTAAGAAAAAAGTTAGAGTACAGTGGAACCTAATTGAAAGCTGTCACAAGCGAAGAAATAATTCAACGGGTCCCACTTGTGTGTGTGTGAGAGAGAGAGAGACCCATTGGTCGATGCTCATAAATACATCTTTAGCCATATGCATTGTTGATGCTCAGTAAAAACTTATATAGTTGACACAATCATATAGAACATCATAGCACACTAAACTTGCATACAAAAATTTCACGCAGGCGGCACAATTAGGGTGGAAGCAGTGGATCGCTACGGGTAGGGCTATGTTGAAACCAACGAACTCGTACATAATCGTTCATTGTCTTTATCAATGACAGAGAAATATCTTGAATGTTGTGCAAAGAAAACAGACATGCAACACAATAAGTTATGCTAGCACATTAAGTTGACATACAACCCTTTCTAAAAAAGTTCAGGTACAAAATAGAATAGGTCACAATCAAATGTACTGGCACATCAGTGCTTCACACGCATAGCTCGGATTTAACTAGTATCTGACAAGATTCAGTTGTTACCTCAAATTAGAGCACATCCAGGTAGGCAGCCCTGCCTCTTCTCCCAAAGAAGCAGTGGCCTCCGCCCCGCAATGGAGTAGGCCCTGTGCCATCCATCATTTAGAGCAACACGGGGAAAGTCTGACATTGACTCCTGTAATGGACGTCGTCGATGGACCTGGGCACCTGCGGCGGTGGCAGGACTTCGATTGATGGATTGACCACTTCTTCGACATGCACGAACACTCGATACAGGTACATCCCTAACGTGGTCCGTGGCATCCTTGGTGGCGACGAATAGTACAACCTCGGTTCCTGCACCGTTATCTCAACACCAATCACCTTCGGTATGGTGGGCGACTTATTCATCCATGCCATAATCGTCAGAGCCAGCTGTCTGGAGGAACAAACATACTTATGAGCTCACCTCCATGGTCATTGATAAGCTCATTCATGGACTCGCTGTTCCAAGCACATCGAGGCATTCCATGGAAGGTAAGCTTTGTTAAAAATTAAAGCTCAGAGGGCACCGAGCCCCACCCTGGGTGCCACCGATCAAAGCTCACCAGTGTGCCATCGTAGAACAAACACCAGGAAGATTTGAACACACGACTGTAGTCGAAAGTTGTCCGGAACCTGACGAAGAAATCAGCCGGTGGCGGACAGACTTCGACGAGCAAGTCACTTATTTGGATGTTGTGTGCAATGCCAAGAGCTTTAACAAGGTCGTCTGGCGAGATGGGAGGCCGGTCACCGTTGATGGTTACCATCAGCACTTTCCCGGCAAACTGGTCGTGAAGCGCCGCCATGCCGCTCTTGAGCGACAGCACACAACACCCGAAGGCAGGACGGACCTCAGGATCTTCGGCTCGGAGATCCGCGTTGACCAGCGACATGATAGTGCGCTTGAGTACAAGGAGTACATGAGGGGGGTTTGAGGGAACTGGAGTAGGAATCGAGATTCCAGATGTGTGGGAGGGACAGGAGATTGGGGATGAAAATGCAGCATGAATTTCGAACATGCGCCAATATGTTGTCGGCGCGCAAGCACACGGAAACACCGGTGGCACCCACATGTCAGCCTAAGAGTCCCAATTCTTCCTTTTTTTTGAGAGCCCGACCTTTTTTTGAGGATCTTTTGAGAGCCCGGCTTGAGAGTCATAATTGACATGTTTGGCGTTGTGTTACTAGTCGGCCCATATTCAACGACACTTCACTGGCCCAAACAAGTGTACATCATCGAGAAGACACTGAGCTCAAATTATAACTTGGAAAAAGGAGATATACTCTGAACACTCGAGAATGGTGATGCCCTCATTTAGCCCACCAGCAGTTCGAGACAATAAATAGTTCGAAATAACGATATATACAACATTCAAACACTGACTAGTGACTACTACTGACATAAACAACAAGACATGATAGTTCATAAGAAGTCTTGCTACACCACCAAAACACATCCATCTGCAGCGCTCAGACTCTCGTGATCCTGACGAGAAGACATTCTAAATAGAGACAACTATTACATAGTAAGAGTGACATAGACGAGGATGACCAAATGACAAGGAATATGCATAACAAGAAAGAGAACTACCCATCCAGAACAACCAGTAAAGACAACAAGTCATTCGAAGAGGGTTGATCCAACACCATCGTAATTTGCAGCCCCGCTTCATCCACCAGTGATTCGGAGACACCAGTACTCCACCCTTTCGACGCAACAGCCCAATTACTTATCAACCTGAAGGCTTGAACCACATCACTACCTGTCGTACTCGACACGTCCAAGGATCAAAGTTAATCCAGATGCCTTTGTCATTCTCACCTTCTTTTGGCTGCAGGTTGTATCATTCATAATCAGGGGAGTTTGCTCCAGAACTCCTAGGGCTCGCCGTGTAGACGCAGTTTTCCATAGCAAACAGAGCCTCTCTGCCATCAAGGTCCTTGCCAACGGTGATCTCCTGGTTAATCGGATAATTGAGTCCGAGAAACAGAAATTGTGAACCAAGGCTGTTTACCCGCCTCCAACTCAAAAATCTTGAAGGCCCCAACAAGCTGGTATCCTACTCATGGATGTAACAGCCACTGTCCGGATACTCACGTATTTCACGGTGCTTGTATATAGTGGGGGTTTTGCAATATAACTTTTCCGGCTCATGTGTCTGAATGATCATCAGTCTTCTGCCGTCGTCTGATCGAGTGAGGAACTAGTTGTGCTTCCCCATTTTTGGCAAAGGTGGTGTGATTACAAAGGGTAGTAACTATAGGGACACTGTATCATATCAAAAAGGACAGGCATTGTTAATGTAAGATCGGCATTGTTCAGAGTATGAGTAGGATAATGCAAGAAACAACATTGATATGTCCCTGTTGGAACTGGGAGGAAAATACAGGGAAATGTATACTGGGTTCGAAAATATAGAAGTGCCATGCATGGTTATACTCATGTTATCTCACAATGGATTCGTCACAGGAAACTACCATGCCATGCATGTTATGTAATCATGTTCTGTCCTCACAAACAAATTCTTCAAGGAAACTAATAGACCGTGCATTGTTATATAGTCATGTTCTGTGGGAAAAAATTTTGTGAGGATATTATTCTAGCCATTGATTGTTGAAGGCCGAATATAGGTATGTACACATGGTAAGCATTACAGGATTTCACTACTTCCAAATATAGAGTTCTCCATATGCACATTTACTTCCCTAATGTCTGGTTAGATGAATACAACAGTGTGATGCATGTTTCTACATCATGAAAATGAGGAAACTAACATGGCCATTGATACACACTCATATTTAGTAGTATATAGATTACAATAAAATAAGGAGAATATCCATATCTTCCTAACCGTTTGATTATTCAGGGGTACAAATTGGCTGTAATGACATGGTCACAATCGCATGAATTAACTCATTCCAAATATAGCCGATTTACGGCGTCTCTAATACATTACCATAGTTCTACTCAAATTCTGCTCAAACAGGGATATGCCAGTCATCACAAAAAGTTCAAACAGTTTCATGGCGTCATCATTAACATTAGACAGAAACAACTTATACGTGCCATCCCAGCAATACGTGGTGCCATCTGCTTTGTCGATCGCGTAGATGATGCCATTGTGTTCAATAGCATCACAGAAGTGTGTATCAGCTTTGACGATCCACTGCAAGGTGAGCTATCTCCAGCTAAAGAAGGCACCAGCGGAAAGATAGGCGAGTCCGCGGTCCAACAAGGCAATTATCTTGAAGTCTGTGTAATTCGCATCTCATGTGGGCACTTGGTAGATTACAGTCTTCTGCAAAACAAGGTGCGTCCAACTGACTTCGTAATCTAGATGACCTAGACCACAACGGTAAAACCCTATATAATCCAACGTGGGAAGGATAATCTCATGGGAGGTGTGGATGTTCACGAGCACCAACTTTTTCCGGTCTTGTCTGATGGCAGCCATCCAGTGGGAGCTCATGCCGACCCAGTACATATCTGCCAAGAAGTTTCGGGCGATGGTGATTGGATCGAAGTCGAGGGAAATGATGTATGGTGACCCACTACATACCTGCAAAGAAGTTTTGGCTAATGGAGGTCGGATTGAAGTCGGGGGGCATCATGTACGCCTCCGTATCATGGTGAGCAAATCTTGCAAGACCAGATAGCAGCAAGCAGGGTGTCCTGAAAAGCTCAGGCCTCACTTCAACGATGGCCGTGTGCATGTCCCTAGAACATGCAGCCAGCCACAGGGCACTCAACATATCCATACACGAATAGCAGAGGCCGAGGATGTCACTGGGGAGATTGCTCCAATCGCGGCTCATATGGATGCTGCACGGTTCGTGTTCGACCATGGTGGAGTTTGGAAGGTGGGGTTGTGCGGGGCTTGATTTACGGGGGAGAAGGCTCTCGATGCTGGAGTGGCTAGCGAGGGAATAGTGGTACTGGGGGGAGGTGAGCGAGGCGAGGGTATGCGTGGGCACAGTGAGATGATGAAGAGTGACCTCAGGATCTCCAGCCAGACAGAGATGGAGATGGAGTGGTGCTAGGGGAGAGGAAGACGAGGCGAGGCATGCTATACAGCGGCGGTGACAGTGACTGCATGGTGAACAAGGTGAGGCTGACTTTGGTAACCCAGACACACCGCCTAGACTGGTGTCACCTCGGGCGCAGGGTCTTGTCACTTCACTGTGAGGACCGGATGAATAATATTTTGACCACCAAGTGTACCACAGTTGTACTACCACTACTAGTAGGAGTAGTAGGAACATGAGTAGTACTCCCGTGCTAGCATGCCTCTAGGTTCACTTCATCCTCCAGGTATCATCCATATTGCAAGCAGAACCAAATTCTCGTGCATGCGGAAGCGCGAAGAAGGCTTTTTATTTTTTGAGGATAACCACATACTTATTCCTTAACTAGAGAATGTTGTGTCTCCCACACACGCGCCATTATCCATCTGAACCAGCTACGACACATTTTTTATCCATTTGCATAGGTCCCACCTGTTAGGAGG
This sequence comes from Triticum urartu, assembly GCF_056163025.1. NCBI lineage: Eukaryota > Viridiplantae > Streptophyta > Magnoliopsida > Poales > Poaceae > Triticum > Triticum urartu. The sequence continues at coordinate 428,134,028 of NC_141876.1, forward strand.
GGTGCAGAAATAAAAAGGAATCATAAAATGTCTCGCCACGGTGATTCGAAAGAGGGACCTCAACTAGCCAATGGCACATGTACCGCTAGAAGGATGGGCACGTACACGGACAGGTACCACTCCTCAGTCTACCCGCATAGCCATTTCATTTGGTCTACGTAGCCGTCTAATCAACTGCCTGCAGGGCACTTCTCCCATTTACTTCTCCATCGGGAACCGATTTTCCTCGGCTTCTTCACCTCTCCTTCATCTTCATTTGCATCCAAACCACACTGCATTCACATTGTTTTAACCTCTTCACATCCTCCTAGAGTAATTTCGAAGCCCCTTTAAATAATCATCTTCTTCAGTTAGACTAGCCATCGAATCCTAATTCTCTAGACCATAGCCCACAGGTCCAGCGGTTCCAAATGGCGAAAGAGATCGAGATGCAGGTTTTTAGCGTCCAGCATGTCCTCATCGAAGGCTCGTTGAGCATATTGCCACAGTCACCGACCACCCAAGGGTTGTTCGGAAGTGGATCAATAATGTATCCAACTCCCTCTAAAAGGTGGATATGAAGGTCATCAGTCTCGACACAGAGTACACGGAGCATGCCACTGGGAAGATCCAACGCGACGCCGTCCTTCAGGTGTGCCTCGAAGATGATGTTTTGGTGTACCACATCATACACGCGTCCTCCATACCAGGTGAGCTTCACGATTTCTTGTCTCGGGAGGACATATACTTTTGTGGGGAAGCCATTGCAAGGGACGTACAACCTTGATTTGAAAAGCATCGCTAACGTACAAACCAAAATAAAAATTCCTGTAGAAGATTGTGGTAAACCGACACCAGCCCTATTCAATGTAGCAAATTTTGTGCTCGGAACAAATCTTCAGAAGGGTGACGAGACGCTAGCATTAAGGTCGTTTGGATGGGAGAATTATCCCTTGATGTACGAGCAGATAAAATATGCTGCCCTCGATGCCCGTGTGAGTTTCGAGATAGCTGCAAGGTCCAGAGAGCTTGTTGTGAAGCTATCTCCCACAGAAAATGAGAAGAAGAAGAAGTTGCACCAGTAGCAGGGCATTATGGATGGATGCACTATTTCCTCTCTTGTAAAAAAATATTCCCTCTTTGTGTATATTGATATAGATGGACTATTTCGATGGTGTGCATGTCTTTGGAACAAGTAGTAGCATGGGTCCGCTTGACTATAAGGAACTATTTATCGCCTAGCTTTCTCTACTACTCCTTCCAGTGATCGTTTTGCAATGCATGTGTCCATAGACATGACAGCTTGTCCATGGAAGGTCAACTACAGCGACCATCACGTTTCATCTACTGCCACTCGCGATTCCCACGACGCCGCTCCAACCCACGGCACCATGTCCCCCGGCGTGCGCCTCACCCCTCTCGGCCGCACCGCCCCTCTGCCTTTGTGTGCATGACATGTGGGCCACCTGAAATGCGGTGAGCATCAAGTTTCTACCACAGCCACACGTGATTCCCACAACGCCGCTCGAACCCATGACACCACACGTCCCCCGACCTATAGCTCACCCCTCTCAACCCCACTGCCCCTGCCTTCGGGAGCATTTCTTGTGGACCAGCCACCTATCGGGTCCACATGTTATTGACTCAAAGGCAGGTGTAGTAAGGCGTTGAAGCTCAGTACCGAGGGCCCCGAGAGGGAAATGTAACTCCTGCGCCAGGCCTTGTGGTGCTACCGCTGCACGAACTCGTTCCAAACTCGAGATTTGTTTCTTTACTATACATGCACGCAACAATTTAATGGACATTATAATCTCAACACGTGATGGGGAGCTCTAAATTTGAATTTGAAACTTATAAAACGAAAAAATTCAAAACAAATACACTACGAGAGAGGGAGTATACCGTAGGATGTGTCCCATACGAAACAAGTCCCCTGGTTTGTCACCGCGAATACACGGTTAGAAAGGAGCACAACATCTTCGTACTCATACGGCAACAAATCGGCCGCAGACAACATGGTCCACCTTTGACCGCCATGTGCAAGGTTCATGTTATCTTCTTCAATCTCATTGTGGTTCCTTCGTACCAATTCAGGCGGTGGCCCGTTGCATGGCTGATCCCAATGTTGGACAAAGGTTCTACGGGAACAATGTCACCACTGTAAATGTTCTGCAAATTGATGTTGGTACCCTCCCGTACATATGCAAGCCAATATCCACTCGCACAGAGCCTAACCTGTGAAATAGTGGGCAGGGGGAGAATTAGGAAATGGACACGGAAGTAGTCTTTAGAATGCATTTACTACGTGATAAAACTCATCTTACCTTCTCATCGGACAAAATCCGAGTGCCCCTCAACGTCGGCATCTCAAGGGGCGTCAACTTGCAAGTACGGCCACGTCGCGCTGGAGAGAACCCCAAGGAAACATCCTCGTGCGTTGCATGGAACATCAAGATGCATTTGTATGAGTATTTTATCTTGTGAGAGAAAAGGATGAACGAGGAAGGCTTTATTTGCAAATGTGGAGAGGGGTGTAGGTATCTTTTGCAAAATTGCCATAGTTTTCTTCCTATCCGTCGGATATGAATTGGATGGCCTATATTGCAGGATGGCAGACACACCATCATCACCAACTCTATTTTTTATAAGATATAAGAGAGTAGTAGACTAGCAAGATGCCCGTGTGTTGCACGAAACATCAAGCTGCATTTGTATGAGTAGTTTATCTTGTGGGAGAAAAGGATGAATGAGGGAAGGCCTTATTTGCAAATGTGGGGAGGGGTGTGGGTATATTTTTGCAAAATTGCCATAGTTTCCTTCCTATACGTCTGATGTAAATCAGACGGCCTATAATGCAGGATGGCAGGCACACCATCATCAACAACTCTGTTTTTTATAAGAGTAGAGATAGAGATAGAGACTACTACTACTACCAACGTGTTGGCTCGTGCGTTGCAATGGATCCAAAGTAGTAGAATAATACTTGTTCACAGGCTTGAAATATAAACACTCTAGTTTTGATATACGTATATCAGTAAAAGTAAATCATGCTTCACTCAAAATATATTCCTCGGGCTGTTTTGATGAGGTGAGGGACGGGTGTGGCTGGTTTGAAGATAACAGGTTTTAAAAAAATTGGAGTTTTTTTTACATTTTGTAGCATGGCACAACATCTGGTGAACCTAAACGTCTGAATAAAAATTGAATTTCGGTCGGTGGCACAACCTGCGGCAAGATGCCCGTGTGGTCTTCTTCTATAACTAGCAAGATGCCCGTGCATTGCAGGGAACATCAAGATGCATTTTCTTACAAAACACCTGTTGTGATTGACCCTTGCAGGAGTAATCCCATGTGTAAAAACTAATGATATCTCAAGAATTTTATCGAAAAAATGGTATCTTTGGAACAAGTTTTCTCTACTACTGCTCCTTGCAGTGAGCGGTATGCAATGCATGTGTGAGCAGACATGACGACTTGTCCATGGAAGTTGAACCACGGTGACCATCATGTTTATTGTTTCTACCACTGCCACACCCACACGCGAGTCCCACGACACCACTCCAACCCACGGCACGACGTCCCCCGACGTGCGCCTCATCCGTCTCGGCCCTACCGCTCATCTGCATTGTGTGCATGACATGTAGGCCAGCTGAACTGCGGCGACCATCAACTTTCCACCATAGCCAGACCCGATTGGACGCGGTTTGCCTGGCCCGCTCCTGTGCTCCAATCCACAGTCCCACACCATCGAATTTTCATCCAGCGGCTGTGACACATTTCGTCCCGGGCATCAATCCTCAACTGGAGTACTTCTGTACTACAGGTAGTACCCGTTGGTGTGGCCATCTACGCCTCGTAACGCCCCGCCGCCCAGCTGTGGCACCCTCGCCACGGCAATGCCACCACCGGCCGGTTCATCTCAAATGAGTGAGTCGCGAACCACGCCACCATCATGATAATGACATGTGGGCCAGCCGCATTTAAGGTCGACATGTCATTGACACATAGGCTGGCGCACTAAGCCACTGAAGCTCGGTCCCGTGGGCCCGGAGAGGGAAATATAACTCCTACGGCAGGCCTTGTGGTGCTCCCGCAGTACGAGTTCGTGCCAAACCCGGAATTTGTTTATTACTACTACCAATGTGCCGGCCCGTGTGTTGCAATGGATCCAAAGTATATCTATTTAGTGGAGTGCACTCTAAACACATTATCAATTTATTTTTCTCTAACTTTCGTAGCCATGCAACCAAGCTTCATGGGTGCCCCCCACATCATATTATTCATACTGCGTTGACTGAAAAAAAGATAAATCACCCAAAACAAGATCTTCCTGTTTTTTGTTCCTACGATGTTGTGCCGTGCACGGACCTAGTTGTATAGTGGTAGTGCTAGTTGTAGTACAAACTTCGTACTAGTAGGAGTAGTAGTATGGAATGCTTCTACTCTATCAACAGGCCCCATCTGACACCAAATTTCTTGGCTTCTGTGCTACAGCTAGATCTTCCCCTCATTTCTGTTTTCCAACCTGGCGACGGGCGGGGTGCGGTTTGCCAATAGTCGGTTTGCTCAACAGCGGTCCCACATGAAAGTGAAAATGCTAGGTGATGACCCACAAGTGTAGGGGATCTATCGTAGCCTTTTCGATAAGTAAGAGTGTCGAACCCAACGAGGAGCAGAAGGAAATGATAAGCAGTTTTCAGTAAGGTATTCTCTACAAGCACTGAAATTATCAGTAATAGATAGTTTTGTGATAAGGTAATTTGTAATGAGTAGCAAGTAATAAAAGTAAATAAGGTGCAGTAAGATGTCCCAATCCTTTTGTAGCAAAGGACAAGCCTGGAAAAACTCTTATATGAAGGAAAGCACTCCCGAGGACACATGGGAATTATTGTCAAGCTAGTTTTCATCATGTTCATATGATTCGCGTTCGGTACTTTCATAATTTGATATGTCGGTGGACCGGTGCTTGGCTACTTTCCTTACTTGGACAAGCATCCCACTTATGATTAACCCCCATTGCAAGCATCTGTAATTACAACAGAAATATTAAGGTAAACCTAACCATAGCATGAAACATATGGATCCAAATCAGCCCCTTACGAAGCAACGCATAAACTAGGGTTTAAGCTTCTGTCACTCTAGCAACCCATCATCTACTTATTACTTCCCAATGCCTCCCTCTAGGCCCAAACAATGGTGAAGTGTCATGTAGTTGACGTTCACATGACACCACTAGAGGGATGACAACATACATCTCATCAAAATATCAAACGAATACCAAATTCACATGACTACTTATAGAAAGACTTCTCCCATGTCCTCAGGAACAAACGTAACAACTCACAAAGCATATTCATGTTCATAATCAGAGGGGTATTAATATGCATAATAGATCTGAACATATGATTTTCCACCAAGTAAACCAACTTAGCATCAACTACAAGGAGTAATCAACACTACTAGCAAGCCACAGGTACCAATCTGAGGTTTGGATACAAAGATTGGATACAAGAGATGAACTAGGGTTTGAGATGAGATGGTGCTGGTGAAGATGTTGATGGAGATTGACCCCCTCCCGATGAGAAGATCATTGGTGATGACGATGGTGACGATTTCCCCCTCCCGGAGGGAAGTTTCCCCGGCAGAACAGCTCCGCCGAAGCCCTAGATTGGTTTCGCCAAGGTTCCGCCTCGTGGCGGCGGAGTTTCGTCCCGTAAGCTTGCTTATGATTTTTTTCCTCAACGAAAGACTCCATATAGCCAAAGATGGGCATCAGAGGGCCACCAGGGGGGCCCACGAGGCAAGGGGCCCGCCCAGGGGGTAGGGCGCGCCCCCACCCTCGTGGCCAGGGTGTGGGCCCCCTCTGGTACTTTCTTCCCTCAGTATTTTTTATTAATTCCAAAAATGACTACCGTGAAGTTTCAGGACTTTCGGAGCTGTGCAGAATAGGTCTCTAATATTTGCTCCTTTTCCAGCCAGAATTCCAGCTGCCGTCATTCCCCCTCTTCATATAAACCATGTAAAATAAGAGATAAAAGGCATAAGTATTGTGACATAATGTGTAACAACAGCCCATTATGCAATAAATATTGATATAAAAGCATGATGCAAAATGGACGATTAACTCCCCCAAGCTTAGACCTCGCTTGTCCTCAAGCGAAAGCCGAAATCGAAAAATATGTCCACAAGTTTACAGATAGAGGTGTCGATAAAATAAAATACGGACATGAGGGCATCATGATCATTCTTAGAACAGCAACATAAATATATATTGTCATATGATCTCTTATGCTTAAGTAACAATTCATTCACATACTCAAGTATGAATCAGAAACTTCATTGAAAACTAACAAACTATAATCTCGGTCATTGAAGCAATTGCAATTTATCATAACATAGGAAAGAGTCAATATAAGAGCTTCTCAGCAAGTCCACATACTCAACCATCTTTTAGTCTTTCATAATTGCTAACACTCACACGATATTTATGGTTATGAAGTTTTAATCGGACACAGAGGAAGACATGGGCTTATAGTTTTGCCTCCCAACGTTTTACCTCAAGGGTAATGTCAACAATAATAGTTCGTGAAAATCCACATCCAATTAGCCATATATATCAGGATCTTTCTAACACATTGTGCTTGACAAAGGATAAAATGTAAAAAAGGAAAGGTGAAGATCACCATGACTCTTTGCATGAAGTATAAGACAAGAATAAAAGATAGGCCCTTCGTAGAGGGAAGCAGAGGTTATCATGTGCTTTTGTGGTTGGATGCACGAAATCTTAATGTGACAGAACATCACTTTATAGTGCCACTTGTGATATGGACCTTTATTATGCAGTCCGTCGCTTTTGTTTCTTCCACATCACAAGATCATATAAAGCTTATTTTCTCCACACTAATAAGTCATACATATTTAGAGAGCAATTTTTATTGCTTGCATTGATGACAACTTACTTGATGGATCTTACTCAATCCATAGGTAGATATGGTGGACTCTCATGGCAAAACTGGGTTTAGGGATATTTGGAAGCACAAGTAGTATCTCTACTTGGTGCAAAGAAATTGGCTAGCAAGAGAGGGAAAGGCAAGCTCAACATGTTGGATGATCCATGACAATATAATTTATCTCAGATGTAAGAAAACATAACCCATTACGTTGTCTTCCTTGTCCAACATCAACTTTTTACCATGTCATATTTTATTGAGTGCTCACAATCATAAAAGATGTCCAAGATATTATATTTATATGTGAACCTCTCTTTCTTTATTACTTCCTATTAATTGCAACGATGACCAAAACTATGTTTGTCAACTCTTAATAATTTTTATTCATCATACTCTTTATATGTGAGCTCATTACTCTCCATAAGATCCTTATGATCTCTTTATTTATTTTTATTTCCTTTATTTTATTTTATTCCCTCAAGATCATAGCAAAATAATCAAGCCCTTGACTCAACACTAATCTTTATTATATATAGCTCACGGACTCGATTACATAGAAGGATCATAAAGCAAAACTAAAAACTAGATCATACCAAAACTTTATTATACTAGATCAAGATATTACCAAAAGGATCGAACTAAGAAAAACAGTAAAGATAAAAGTGATGGTGATACGATACCGGGGCACTCCCCCAAGCTTGGCAGTTGCCAGGGGGAGTGCCCATACCCATGTGATTATATCTCTTTTGCCGGTGAAGGAGATGGAGTTGTTGATGATGTAGGCTTGTCGTCCCTCTTCCAAGGCATAGGCTCACCATCATAGAAGGATGATCGAGTCTTCGGGATCCTCAAATTTGCACCCAAACTCATCCTCTTGAATCTATATTCATACTCACAGTTTTGATTTTGCAGGTCATAGATCTGGGCTTGGAGGTGCTCGATTTTCTCATGAAGCTTGAAGATGGCCTCCCCAATGTCCTTGGCGTTCAGCTTGCGGTTGTTGGTGAACTCCGTGATCATTATGTGATTGGAGTCGAGTCCACGCTCCACCATCTTCTGACACTTGAAAACTTGTTGCTCCATTGCCTCGAGCCTTGTCTCCACGCTTCCGGTCCTCCTTGGTCCCTCCACATCATGGATGTGCAACAAACCCTCATGCATCTCAATGGTTTGAGGGTGTTGCAGCACCTCCGCAAGGTAGGGGTTGATGACCTTCTCGAAGAACTTGTCCTTGGGGGCACTTGAAGAAGCCATGGCGATCTAGATCTGTCAGAAAAACAGCTCGAAACAAAGACAGAGGATATTTGCGTGATACGGTGGTCAAAACCTTCGGGAGATTATATAATGATTTTTTACCGACCAAAAGAAGTATCGTGCAAGAAAACGGAGTCCGGAGAGCACACAAGGTGCCCACGTGGCAGGGGGCGTGCCCTCCACCCTCGTGGACGCCTCGTGTCCTTCCTGGACTACTTCTTATTTTCCTATTTTCTTAAATATTTCAAAACAGAGAAAAATTGCCATTAGAACTGTTTTGGAGTCGGTTTACTTACCGTACCACATACCTATTCCTTTTCAGAGTCTGAAACGTTCTAGAAAGTGTCTCTTATGTATTCCTCCGGGGTTACGGTTTCAATAACATTGGTTTCAACATTTATAGGATTACCTGAGATATAATGTTTGATTCTTTGACCGTTCACCAACTTTGGTTTTGTGCCTTCGAAGTTGTTGATTTTTATGGCACCAAAATGATAGACCTCCTCGATAACGTAAGGACCTTCCCATTTAGAGAGAAGTTTGCCTGCAAAAAATCTTAAACGAGAGTTGTATAGCAATACATAATCACCTACATTAAACTCACGCTTTTGTATCCTTTTATCATGCCATCTTTTAACTTTTTCTTTAAACAGTTTGGCATTCTCATAGGCCTGGGTTCTCCATTCATCAAGTGAGCTAATGTCAAGTAACCTCTTCTCACCGGCAAGTTTGAAATCATAATTGAGCTTTTGATGGCCCAATATGCCTTATGCTCTAATTCTAGAGGTAAGTGACATGCTCTACCATAAACCATTTTATACGGAGACATACCCATAGGATTTTTGTATGCAGTTCTATAAGCCCATAATGCATCATCATGTTTCTTGGACCAATTCTTTCTAGATCTATTAACAGTATTTTGCAAAATTAATTTTAGCTCTTGGTTACTCAATTCTACTTGACCACTGGACTGCGGGTGATATGGAGATGCAATTCTATGATTAACATCATACTTAGCAAGCATTTTACGAAAGGCACCATGAATAAAATGTGAACCACGATTAGTCATTAAATATCTAGGGACTCCAAACCTCAGAAAAATAACTTTTTTAGGCATCTTAATAGAGGTGTTATGATCAGCACTACTAGTTGGAATAGCTTCTACCCACTTAGTGACGTAATCAACAGCAACTAAAATATGTGTATACCCATTAGAGGAAGGAAACGGTCCCATATGATCGAAGCCCCAAACATCAAATGGTTCAATAACAAGTGAATAATTCATAGTCATTTCTTGACGTCTACTAATATTACCAATTCTTTGACATTCATCACATGATAAGACAAACTTACGGGCATCCTTCAAGAGAGTAGGCCAATAAAAACCGGATTGCAATACCTTATGTGCAGTTCTATCTCCAGCATGGTATCCTCCATAAGCTTCGGAGTGACACTTGCGTATGATATGTTCATGTTCATGCTCAGGTATACAATGTATAATAACACCATCTACTCCTTTATAAAGGTGTGGGCCATCCCAGAAGTAATGTCTTAAATCATAGAAAAACTTTTTCTTTTGCTGGAATGTGAAACTAGGTGGTATAAATTTAGCAACAATGTAATTAGTATAATCAACATATCATGAAAGCTAACTGTTCATCAGGAAAGCTATCATCAATATGTAGTGGGTCATCAAGAACATTCTCTAATCTAGACAAGTTGTCTGCAACGGGATTCTCAGCTCCCTTTCTATCAATAATATGCAAATCAAATTCTTGTAGCAGGAGAACCCATCTAATAAGTCTAGGTTTAGCATCTTTCTTTTCCATAAGATATTTAATAGCAGCATGATCAGTGTGAATAGTTACTTTAGAATCAACAATATAAGGTCTGAACTTATCACAAGCAAATACAATGCTAAAAATTCCTTTTCAGTAGTAGCATAATTTCTGTGGGCATTGTCTAGAGTTTTGCTAGCATATTGAATAACATTTAATTTTTTATCAACTCTTTGTCCTAGAACAGCACCTACAGCATAATCACTAGCATCACACATGATTTCAAATGGTAAATTCCAATCAGGTGGCTAAACAATAGGTGCAGAAATCAAGGCTTTCTTAAGTATTTCAAATGCTTCTACACAATCATCATCAAAGACAAAAGGAATATATTTTTGTAATAGGTTAGTCAGAGGCCGGGAAATTTTTGAGAAGTCCTTAATGAACCTCCTATAAAAATCGGCATGACCAAGGAAACTTCTTATACCTTTGATGTCCTTGGGACACGACATCTTTTCAATAGCATCAACTTTAGCTTTGTCAACTTCAATACCTCTTTCAGAAATTTTATGCCCCAAGACAATACCTTCATTAACCATAAAGTGGCACTTCTCCCAATTTAAGACAAGGTTAGTTTATTCACATCTTTGCAGAACTCGATCAAGGTTGCTCAACCAATCATCAAAAGAGGATCCATAAACAGAGAAATCATCCATGAAAACTTCACAGATCTTTTCAAAAAAGTCAGAGAATATAGCCATCATGCATCATTGAAAGGTAGCAGGTGCATTACGTAAACCAAAAGGCATACGTCTATAAGCAAAGGTACCGAAAGGGCAAGTGAAAGTAGTCTTTTCTTGATCATCAGCTAACACAGGTATTTGAGAGAAACAAGAGTAACCATCTAGAAAGCAAAAATGTGTATGTTTGGATAATCTTTCTAGCATTTGATCAATGAAAGGCAAAGGGTAATGATCTTTTTAGTAGCTTTATTTAATTTGCGGAAATCAATCACCGTCCTATAACATGTAATAATTCTTTGCGGAATCAATTCATCTTTATCATTAGGAACGACAGTAATACCTCCCTTCTTAGGGACAAAATGGATAGGACTTACCCACTCACTATCAGCAATGGGATAAATTATACTTGCTTCAAGGAACTTTAATATTTCCTTTCTTACCACTTCTTTCATCTTAGGATTTAGCCGTCATTGGTGATCAATAACTGGTTTGGCGTCTTTCTCCAAATTTATTTTGTGTTGACATAGAGTGGGACTAATGCCCTTAAGATCATCAAGGGTATATCCAATAGCAGCACGGTGCTTCTTCAGAGTTTTCAATAATTTCTCTTCTTCATGCTCTTAAAGGTTAGCACTAATAATAACAGGATATATCTTCTTTTCATCTAGATAAGCATATTTAAGAGTATCAAGCAATGGTTTAAGCTCAAACACGGGATCACCCTTGGGTGGAGGAGGATCCCCTAGGATTTCAACAGGCAAGTTGTGTTTTAGAATAGGTCCCTGTTTAAAGAATACTTCATCTATTTCCCTTCTTTCATTCATATATGTATCATTTTCATGGTCTAGCAAATATTGTTCTAAAGGATCACTAGGAGGCACGGCAATAGAAGCAAGACCTATAATTTCATCTTTACTAGGCAATTCTTTATCATGGGGTTGTCTACAAAATTTAGCAAAATTAAACTCATGAGACATATCCCCTAAACCAACAGAAACAATATCCTTATTGCAGTCTATCTTAGCATTAACAGTATTCAAGAAGGGTCTACCAAATATAATGGGACAAAAGTCATCTTGTGGGGAACCAAGAACAAGAAAATCAGCAGGATATTTAACTTTCCCACACAAGACTTCAACATCTCTAACAATCCCAACTGGTGAAATAGTATCTCTATTGGCAAGCTTAATTGTAACATCTATCTCTTCTATCTCAGCAGGTGCAATATCATGCATAATTTCTTTGTATAAGGAATGAGGTATTGCACTTGCACTAGCACCCATATCACATAAGCCATGATAGCAATGATCTCCTATTTTAACAGAAATAGCAGGCATGCCTACAACAGGTCTATGTTTATTTTTAGTATCAGGTCTAGCAATTCTAGCAGATTCATTGCAGAAATAAATAACATGCCCATCAATGTTATCGACCAAGAGATCTTTAACCATAGCAACACTAGGTTCAACCTTAATTTGCTCAGGGGGGTTGGGTGTCTTAATATTACTTTTGTTGACCACGGTTGAAGCTTTAGCATGATCCTTTATTCTAACAGGGAAAGGTGGTTTCTTAATATAAGAAGTAGGAACAACAAGATCATTATAAGTGATAGTATTTTCTTCAACTTTAATAGGTGCAAACTACTTTTACTTTAATGTGAGAATTATATTTAAACCACTTCTCCTTAGGGAGATCAACATGAGTAGCAAAGGATTCACAGAAAGAAGCTACTATCTCAGAGTCAAGTCCATATTTAGTGCTAAATTCACGGAAAACATCGGTATCCATAAAAGATTTAACACAATCAAACTTAGGTGTTATACCTGACTCCTTACCTTTGTAGAGGTGCCAATCTTCAGAGTTGCGTTTAATTCTTTCCAATAAATCCCATTTGAATTCAATAGTCTTCATCATAAAAGATCCAGTACAGGAAGTATCGAGCATGGAGCGATTATTGAGAGAAAGTCGAGCATAAAATTTTTGAATAATCATTTCTCTTGAGAGCTCATGATTAGGGCATGAATATAACATTGACTTAAGCCTCCCCAAGCATGAGTGATGCTTTCTCCTTCATGAGGCCAAAAATTATATATATAATTACGATCACGATGAACAATATGCATAGGATAAAACTTCTTATGAAATTCCAATTTCAATTGTTTGTAGTTCCATGATCCCATATCATCACATAGCCTATACCATGTCAATGCCTCTCCCTTCAAAGATAAAGCAAAGACCTTCTCCTTGATAACATCATCGGGCATACCTGCAAGCTTAAATAATCCACAAACTTCATCCACATAGATTAAGTGTAAATAGGGATGCAATGTTCCATCTCCTACAAAAGGATTAGCTAGCAGTTTCTCTATCATACCCGAAGGAATTTCAAAGTAAACATTTTCAGTAGGTTGAGGAGCAACTCTTTGCTCTACTGGTCAGGGTGAAGATACCCCGAACAAGCCCCTCAAAGGATTATGTTCCGTAGTAACAAGTGACAGTAAATTTTAGCACACTATATAAATTTTTCCTTACCAAATTCCACCTACCAAAGGCGCTTCACTCCCCGGCAACGGCGCCAGAAAAGAGTCTTGATGACCCACAATTGTAGGGGATCTATTGTAGCCTTTTCGATAAGTAAGAGTGTCGAACCCAACGAGGAGCAGAAGGAAATGATAAGCAGTTTTCAGTAAGGTATTCTCTGCAAGCACTGAAATTATCAGTAACAGATAGTTTTGTGATAAGGTAATTTGTAACGAGTAGCAAGTAATAATAGTAAATAAGGTGCAGCAAGATGGCCCAATCCTTTTTGTAGCAAAGGACAAGCCTGGACAAACTCTTATATCAAGGAAAGCGCTCCCGAGGACACATAGGAATTATCATCAAGCTAGTTTTCATCATGTTCATATGATTCGCGTTCGATACTTTGATAATTTGATATGTGGGTGGACTGGTGCTTGGGTACTGTCCTTACTTGTACAAGCATCCCACTTGTGATTAACCCCCATTGCAAGCATCCGCAACTACAACAGAAGTATTAAGGTAAACCTAACCATACCATGAAACATATGGATCCAAATCAGCCCCTTACGAAGCAACACATAAACTAGGGTTTAAGCTTCTGTTACTCTAGCAACCCATCATCTACTTATTACTTCCCAATGCCTCCCTCTAGGCCCAAACAATGGTGAAGTGTCATGTAGTCAACATTCACATGACACCACTAGAGGGATGACAACATACATCTCATCAAAATATCGAACAAATACCAAATTCACATGACTACTTATAGCAAGACTTCTCCCATGTCCTCAGGAACAAACGTAACTACTCACAAAGCATATTCATGTTCATAATCAGAGGGGTATTAATATGCATAATAGATCTGAACATATGATCTTCCCCCAAGTAAACCAACTAGCATCAACTACAAGGAGTAATCAACACTACTAGCAACCCACAGGTACCAATCTGAGGTTTGGATACAAGAGATGAACTAGGGTTTGAGATGAGATGGTGCTGGTGAAGATGTTGATGGAGATTGACCCCCTCCCGATGAGAGGGTTGTTGGTGATGACGATGGTGACGATTTCCCCCTCCCAGAGGGAAGTTTCCCCGGCAGAACAGCTCCGCCTAGATTGGTTCCGCCAAGGTTCCGCCTTGTGGCGGCGGAGTTTCGCCCCGTAAGCTTGCTTATGATTTTTTTTCCTTGACGAAAGACTCCATATAGCCAAAGATGGGCATCAGAGGGCCACCCGGGGGCCCACGAGGCAGGGGGCGCGCCCAGGGGGGTAGGGCGCGCTCCCACCCTCGTGGCCAGGGTGTGGGCCCCCTCTGGTACTTTCTTCGCTCAGTATTTTTTATTAATCCCAAAAATGACTTCCGTGAAGTTTCAGGACTTTTGGAGTTGTGCACAATAGGTCTCTAATATTTGCTCCTTTTCCAGCCCAGAATTTCGGCTGCCGGCATTCCCCCTCTTCATGCAAACCTTGTAAAATAAGAGAGAAAAGGCATAAGTATTGTGACATAATGTGTAATAACAGCCCATAATGCAATAAATATCGATATAAAAGCATGATGCAAAATGGACGTATCAACTCCCCAAGCTTAGACCTTGCTTGTCCTCAAGCGAAAGCCGAAATCGAAAATTATGTCCACATGTTTAGAGATAGAGGTGTCGATAAAATAAAATACAGACATGAGGGTCAATGTAAGTAACAATTCATTCACATACTCAAGTATGAATCAGAAACTTCATTGAAAACTAACAAACTATAATCTCAGTCATTGAAGCAATTACAATTTATCATAACATAGGAAAGAGTCAATGTAAGAGCTTCTCAGCAAGTCCACATACTCAACCATCTTTTAGTCTTTCATAATTGCTAACACTCACGCAATATCTATGGTTATGAAGTTTTAATCGGACAGAGAGAAAGACAGGGGCTTATAGTTTTGCCTCCCAACGTTTTACCTCAAGGGTAATGTCAACAATAATAGTTCATGAAAACCCACATCCAATTAGCCATATATATCAGGATCTTTCCAACACATTGTGCTTGCCAAAGGATAAAATGTAAAAAGGAAAGGTGAAGATCACCATGACTCTTTGCATGAAGTATAAGACAAGAATAAAAGATAGGCCCTTTGCAGAGGGAAGCAGAGGTTGTCATGTGCTTTTATGGTTGGATGCACGAAATCTTAATGCAAAAGAACGTCACTTTATATTGCCACTTGTGATATGGACCTTTATTATGCAGTCCATCGCTTTTATTTCTTCCACGTCACAAGATCATATAAAGCTTATTTTCTCCACACTAATAAGTCATACATATTTAGAGAGCAATTTTTATTGCTTGCAATGATGACAACTTACTTGATGGATCTTACTCAATCCATAGGTAGATATGGTGGACTCTCATGGCAAAACTGGGTTTAGGGATATTTGGAAGCACAAGTAGTATCTCTACTTGGTGCAAAGAAATTGGCTAGCAAGAGAGGGAAAGGCAAGCTCAACATGTTGGATGATCCATGACAATATAATTTATCTTAGATGTAAGAAAACATAACCCATTACGTTGTCTTTCTTGTCCAACATCAACTTTTTAGCATGTCATATTTTAATGAGTGCTCACAATCATAAAAGATGTCCAAGATAGTATATTTATATGTGAACCTATCTTTCTTTATTACTTCCTATTAATTGCAACGATGACCAAAACTATGTTTGTCAACTCTCAATAATTTTTATTCATCATACTCTTTATATGTGAGCTCATTACTCTCCATAAGATCCTTATGATCTCTTTATTTATTTTTATTTCTTTTATTTTATTTTATTCCCTCAAGATCATAGCAAAATAATCAAGCCCTTGACTCAACACTAATCTTTATTATATATAGCTCACGGACTCGATTACATATAGGGATCATAAAGCAAAACTAAAAACTAGATCATACCAAAACTTTATTCTACTATATCAAGATATTACCAAAAGGATCGAACTAAGAAAAACAGTAAAGATAAAAGTGATGGTGATACGATACCGGGGCACTCCCCCAAGCTTGGCAGTTGCCAAGGGGAGTGCCCATACCCATGTGATTATATCTCTTTTGCCGGTGAAGGAGATGGAGTTGTTGATGATGTAGGCTTGTCGTCCCTCTTCCAAGGCATAGGATCGCCATCATAGAAGGATGATCGAGTCTCCGGGATCCTCAAATCTGCAGCCAAACTCATCCTCTTGAATCTATATTCATACTCACAGTTTTGATTTTGCAGGTCATAGATCTGGGCTTGGAGGTGCTCGATTTTCTCATGAAGCTTGAAGATGGCCTCCCCAATGTCCTTGGCGTCCAGCTTGCGGTTGTTGGTGAACTCCGTGATCATTATGTGATTGGAGTCGAGTCCACGCTCCACCATCTCCTAACACTTGAAAACTTGTTGCTCCATTGCCTCGAGCCTTGTCTCCACGCTTCCGGTCCTCCTTGGTCCCTCCACATCACGGATGTGCAGCAAACCCTCACGCATCTCAATGGTTTGAGGGTGTTGCAGCACCTGCGCAAGGTAGGGGTTGATGACCTTCTCGAAGAACTTGTCCTTGGGGACACTTGACGAAGCCTTGGGGGCACATAATGTGTAATAACAACCCATAATGCAATAAGTATCGATATAAAAGCATGATGCAAAATGGACGTATCACTAGGCAACATGCCTTACCTAGCTATGTGGCGTGCCGGATGGGCCGTGGAGTACTCCCGATTCCCGGGCGTGTGGGGGTGCAATGCGAACGTGGTAGACCTTTTCCTATTACTAGCAATGTGCTCGTGCGCTGCGACGGATCCAAAGTAGTAGAACAGTAGTACTTGTTCACAAACTTGAAAGAAATCACTCTTGTTTTTATATACATATATACCACTCAAAATATATTTCTTGGGCTGTTTTGATGAGGTGAGGGAGGGATGTGGTTGCTTTCAAGATAATAAGGGGTTTTCTGAAAATTGGAGCAGAGAAGTGGGCTATTGTTGCAAAAATGCCACAACTTACCTCACAATCGTTAGATGCAGATCTAATGGTCAGAAACGATGGATGGCAGACACACCACCATCACCAACTGAGTCTTTTATAGGAGTAGGAGTAGAGAAACATGTATAAATTGTAACATTTGGTTTTGCTCCTTGGCACGATCGATAGATAGAAATAACGATTGGAAACACTAGGGCAAGGCTATTTCCGCCCGATAAGCAGGGTACGTAGTAGCTAGGTTGGCGCATCATCGGTTTGGTCACATGCGGTCTGACATGTTCTAGTGTTTCTAGAAAGATGCCCGTGCGTTGCACGAAGTTGATGGAAAAGGTAAGCACAACTTATAAATTGACGGATGGAGTACTAGTTACAGTGATGCATATAATTAAGCAAAGGGATCGCACATGTCGGTATTGACTGGAATGAGAATGCAATGGCACAATAAGAATTAAGGCCATGATGATGCGATCGTAGTGGTGGTTACAGGAGGCAAGAAGAAAGATGCATCCATCAACGTACGACCTCCTCCTCCTCAACTTAGTGCGCCGGGCCACCGACCGGCGGCTAAGGAGCGGTGGATTTTGTGGCGAGGTCAAGGTGCTTCTCAGCAAAGGCATCCAAGGCTTCCAGCCGGTTGAGGAAGGCCAACGTCGTAGCGTCCTCACTGGCCTTGTAGATACCTATGTACACGATTTGCTCGTACACGTGGATGTGTAGGTCGACGAATTCTTGCAGGGCGAGGCGCCTCGCGGCGAGCGCGACCTTTAGGTGGACATTCTTCGTGGCGTCGGCGGGCAGTCGCAGGGCCACCAGTGCTTGAAAGAGGCTTCGTCCATGGAGGCCAATTAGGGTGGTAGGCAATCAGGAGCCCGAGTGTGTGGGCTGGAGGAGTACGACGATGCCATCTGCGAGCTTATTGAGGATGGTGAACTTGTTGGTGGTGGCAACGATCATCTGGTCCAACTGAGAGTCGTAGTTGGCGTCGATGGCGGCCATCCACCAGCCGGTCACCAACACCGTCTGGAGACGATCCTCAGCGCCATGCCACAGGCCAGCGTCGTGGACCATCTAGCACAGCCGATGGCCGCTCGCGCACATCGCCGCCATGGGTCTGGATTGAACACTTTTGCGCTTAGTGTAGGTTCTTAGGAAAATGCTTAGGTGCGTACGATGTGGTAGATGCATTGGAATGGAGGGGCGCCTTTATATGAGTGCAAACTGCGTTGCATTCACATCGTGCGGCCTCTTTTCCCGGTCCTCCTCCCACTACTTCCCTCATGCATTCATGATGCTAATTGAAGGAGGATGCATCATTGCCGTTCAACATTTTGGGAACCGCTACCCCCTCCCTTGTCTGCATTAAAGTTGTATCGGGAACTGCACCGCCCGTTGTCAAATTGAATAGTATTGCGCCACCCGCAGCATGCCCGGCTGAACACGCCTCCTCGCCTCCATCAAACCCCTCCGTTAAACCCACATGCAAACCAAGAAACCTACCCCGGCCACACGTCCGTTCATGAGCGGGCCAAAATTAAACGCAATGCCGACCGAGCTCCTCCCATCTTCCCTTAGTTTAAACGAGGCCAGACACCGGCGAAGCTCCTTCCGTCTGCCCTCTATTTAAACGAGGCCTAACAGACAGCGGGCAAGAATCACACCCCTCCGTCGCACCCCCATCTCCTCCTTCACCATTTTCTCCACTCTTTCGATGGCTTCCGAGGAGCCGTTCTCTGGCATACTACCCAGCTGGGTGGCCCACCTAGCCCTCCGGATACGAGCGAGGCCGTTTGGTGCTTCACCAACCTTGCTTGGCCCGACGGAGCCAGTTGTCGCCCCAAGCCGGCGCATGGTTCAGCAACTCACCGCTCCAGTTCAGCTCGATGAGGAGTGGCGAGTTGCTCCACACCGGCACGGCGGCAAGCACGCCGGTATGGGCGTCGTCGTTGCCGCGTCGTACTGTGCCACCAGTGTCTACGGTGGTCGCGCCTCCCGTGCCTGCGGCAGCGCCTCCCATGCCTGCGGCAGTGCCATGCAGGCAGAGACAGAAGCCATGTGCGTGGAGAGCGACGAGTCGGTGCCAGCTCTCCGTGTCCGCCGCCATCATCGAGGAGAAGTAGAACACGAGAGGCCGCCCCCACTTGGGTCCCATGAAGGCCACCGCCGAGGCGACGACTGCGCATTCAGGTGGTTTCTTTGCTGCTTCGTCTCTTCCAAGGACCTTCGTCGACCCCGCAAGTGTCTGCCAGACATGAGGAAGACAAAGGGATCTGCGGGCGGCCATTTAGATTAGGTACTCCCTCTCCGACTGGCGGGAAATATTTGTTCTAAGAATAGATAAATTGGATGTATCTATAACTAAAATAAGTCTAGATACATCCATTTCTAGGACAAGTATTTCCGGACGGAGGGAGTATTAATTATACCAAGAGATCCGGATTAGCACCGCTTAGTTCGTGTAAATGTATTGAAATCCATCATGTTTATATGAAGATCCAGCTTTTTTATATGAAATCATTCATGCTTATATGAAATCAGTCCATGTTTGCACGAATTTCATCTGGTTGGTTAGAGTTGTGAAAATGTAAGCCGCTGGAGTTTGATGTCATCCTCCGCGGAAGGAAGTGGGAGGAAATTTGCCGGCTATCGTTGGAGATGCTCTTATGCTGGAAATAATAGAGTCACATCCAATCCATCTGAGTTAATTGTGTGTATGATTTTCCCTCTATAAAAAGTTAATTGCATGTACAGTGTACACGTGACTTGCAAGGTGGCTACAGCTTCGTACAGAAAGTTAAAAAGAAACAAGTCCATCCTTAATCTTGTATTTTAAGTACTCTATGGGTTCCACTATCAGTGCAGTAGTGAAACAAGTATATATTAAATAAGTAATATATAATATAAAAATCTAAAGTTAAAGACAAAATTCGAACTCAGGTCATCGCATTGCGAGCATCCGGTGCTAACCGTTACATCACATTTTTGTTGTGGACCATGCTGGAGATATATCTCCATGTCTACTCTTATACTCCCTCCATTCCTAAATATTTGTCCTTTTCAGATTTTAAATGGACTACCACGTATGAATGTGTATGTAGACATATTTTAGAGTGTAGATTCACCCATTTTGCTCTGTATGTAGTCACTTGTTGAAATCTCTAAAAAGATAAATATTTCGGAATGGAGGGAGTAGAAAACAAATTTGGTGATGATGGTGTGCGTGCCATCCTGCAATATAGGCCGTCAAATTTATATCTAACGGATAGGAAGGAAACTATGGCAATTTTGCAAAAAGATACCCACACCCCTCTCCATGTTTGCAAATAAGGCCTTCCCTCATTCATCCTTTTTCTCTCACAAGATAAACTACTCATACAAATGCATCTTGATATTCCATGCAAAGCACGGGCATCTAGCTAGTTTCTTCTAAAATAGTTACCGTGATAATTGGGTTGAAGTGATATATTTTATGTCTGCCCCAAATGATTTCAGATTCACTAGTAGTAACAAAGAAAAGGTTGCCTTGTTAATTAACAGAAAACAGAGCGAAAACTATCACATGAGGCTAGTAAAAACAAGGCACACTGGGTTCAGCATCATCGTCACTGCATCTGTGCGCGCGCGAGAAGTCTACATATCGGTGGGGGCTACGGAGAGAAAGACGTATCGAGTGTGTCTGAGCGAGGCACAAAGACACAATGTTTGAGAGAGAAACCAATTGACAGATTAAGATCAGATCGAGTTGTCACCCTTCTGCTATCATTGTTGGGGTGGGGGTGGGGAGGGGAGGGAGAGAAAGACGTATCGAGAGTGTGCTCGGTAGGCACAGAGGCACAACTAGTGAGTGTGTGTATGTGTGTGTGTTTGAGAGAGAAGCAGTAGATATATTACTATCAAGATCGACGTGCCACCCCACTCCTTCGGTGTCGGGTAGTGTGTGTGTGTGTGTGTGTTGAGAGAGAAGTCGGTCGATAGATTAGTATCAAGATCAAGGTGTCACCCTACTCCTTCGGTGTCGGGAAGTGTGTGTGTGTGGGTGTGGGGGGGCAGTGACACTTACATATCTCTACTCTTATAAAAACAAATTTGGTGATGATGGTTTTCCTGCCACCCGATTTATATCTGACGGATAGGAAGGAAACTATGGCAATTTTGCAAAAAGATACCCACACCCCTCTCCACATTCGCAAATAAGGCCTTTCCTCATTCATCCTTTTCTCTCACAAGATAAACTACTCATACAAATGCATCTTGATGTTCCGTGCAACACATGGGCATCTTGCTAGTAGGGAGAAGGAGTTTGTGTGACACATATCTATATTAAGGGATAGGTAGGTAGAATGTGTGCAAGGCATACTTAAAGCATCATAGAGATAAACAAACGGTGTGCATGCAAGTGCTGGAAAAAATGAAGCGAGAAACAATGTCTACGCGCGCATGTGTGTTTGTGTGTGTGAGAGAGAGAGAGAGAGCGAAATCTCAAAACAAAAGGTGCTCTGCTGGAATCCCATTGTATGTATTCATATGGTTCTGGAACTCGAGTTAACCTTAGGCATATGTGTGAGAGACATAATTATACTTTGAGACATTAGTGGTTGTGGGTGGGCGGAATTAAAGGGGTGGGCGTGTTAGACAGAGAGAGTGTGTATGTTTTTGTGTGAGAGACTTGTAGGACGGGTAGAAAGATGAATTCTAACCTTGATGGAGGGAGAGAAATACACGAAGTACGCGTGTGCGATTCCGATGCCCACGGGGAAATTGGATATTTATGCGTGTGAGAGAGATTGCACAATTCATTCACGTATCACTATCTAGCGATCATGGATGTGCATCGCTTGAATATAAATCAATATCTACTTCGTATTGTGGCCAAAGGTACAATATCGATTCAACGCTATAAAGATTGCACACTCACATATCACATTTTTTCTATCTAAATAAACCTTTTCAATTGTGAATGCCAAAGTTACAGTGATGTTTCTTCAAACAACCAATGTAGCTATCATGTACATGCACCATTGTTAGTCTTGCATTCCAATTCATTAGTCTTGGATGATTTAATGTTCTATTATGAAGTGATATATGTAATATTCATATATGAATCCAACGAGTACGCAATTTATGAAATGGAGGCTATGTAATCATATGAGGTAACACTTTTAAGTAGCGGACTACAATATCCATTTCTTTTGTGGGACTACAATATCCATTTCTTTTTGTGCGCCTCTACACTAACACGTCAATGCATTCTGTTTAAAGTAAATTACCAATGGCACTAAATTATCTATTTACACAAGAAATACATAGGCTGAGCGTTTGATTCCTTTTTTGTGAACGCGTCTCCACACCCGTACGATTGGTCGCGCTTGTGTGGACGTCCAAGTTATCGGTGCATCATCCCGAGTTATTGTCTTTTTTCTGGGGTGGACTTCACACCAGTTATTAACTGCTGACGTGTGCCCCATGTACACAGTCTCACATGACCTTCCCGCTAGCATGGTCCAAAATTAGTTGAAACTGGATACGAACGATCCGGCGGGCGGCAAAATCTCCCGCCTCCTTCTAAAATTTCTACCACCTAGTATTTAGCATGCGAAATTCCCCTTTTGTCCTTGGTGCACGGAGAACAACAGTTACAATACCGCACTCATCTATATAATAGGTTGGGGATGATTTGGTAACTTTCGGTTCCCCCACCACACGGCACCCCTATTTCCTCTCCCCCTCCCGCAAAAACGACTAACTCCACAGCACTAGAGCATCTTACATCACGACGTCTGTACTTCATCGGCCTTTCTACCCCTCCCCTCTCAAAACCCTAGACTGCTCATCCACCGGCGTACCCGAGCCCATTCACTGCCAGCGGCATCCATCTCGCCAGATCTGCTTCTACGGCCGCATCTACCCCTCCCACCTCACCTAGAAACAAGTAGACCGCTCATCCACCATTGTACAACAGCCCATTTAGTGTCGGCCTTGTCCACGGTACCGAATCTGCTTCGACAGTACTCTCGTCAACCGTAGCGCATCTGTAGCGGCTCCTTAGTACTCCCCACTGGAGATGCTTTGTCCACCCCCTCCCCCCCGAGCCACCCTACCGACGCCCCCGTCGACGGCCTCTAATCCTCTTCGCCGACACCTTCCTCAACCCTATCGGAGCCGCTTTGCCGACACCAGCGTCAACCCTACCAGAGTAGCTTCTATCCCATTCTCAACCCTACCGGGGCCACTTTGCCAAATCACAAGTCCACGGCCTCAGATCCTCTTCGTCGCACCCTCATCCAACCTACCAGAGCAGCTTCTGACGCCCCGTCCATGGCTGCAGATCCGCATCGTCGACACCATCCTGAACCCAACCACCGGAGCAGCTTCACCGACGTCCTTGTCCACGGCCACAAATCCGCTTCGCCCACACCGTAGTCCACCCTACCGGAGCCGCTCCACAAACACCCTACTCGATGGTTCTAGATCTCCTTACCGAACCCCGACAGCCAGCGCAGCGTCATCACCCTTGATGTTTCTAACCTGGTTCCCACCGTCTGGCAAGATGCCAAACACCCGCCACAACCTAGGTACTTGTCACCTTTAAACCCGTCCAGCATCACCTGCCCGATGTACTTCAAATATACTAGCAGGTCGCTGTTACATGTTAAGTAGCAGGCAAAAACTACAAGGACGATGTTTCTTCTAGATCTAATAGCTTGGCCAACCAAGATCCTCGACTGAGGTATTGCTATGATGTTGTAAGTGTGTCTCTCTCTCTCTTGTATTGTTGTGTGCCTGCCAGCGTGCTTTGCTAGGATTTTCGACCAGTAATCCCTTTGTGCAGACAATGATTTCTACTATTGGCTGCTAAATTAAATATGAAGATGTCATACATGGTACTACCTCGTACCTCCGTTACTAAATATAAGTCTTTCTAGAGATTCCACTATAGGCTACATACAGAGCAAAATGAGTGAATCTACACTCAAAAATGCATATATATACATCTGTATGTGGTCCATACTGGAATCTCTACAAAGACATATATTTAGGAACATAGGTAGTATATTACACAAAATCATAGGTGGCGTGCAGGAATTCCAGTGCACAACATTAGGCTCCATTAGAGTGACTGCTAGTCCAGCACACAGAGTCAAGGCTAGTTTATGCTACGCACACAATCGTTAATTGGTGGTTTAAATATGCGCAAGGGATATGCAATGTATTATCATGTAGAGATGTCTGAAATTAGCCATGTCAACTTGCAGATAGGGTTACACAATGAAAAAGTACAAGGTGTATGTGGCAATTTCATGGAACATCACAAAAAAAGGAGAGGCAACGGTGAGCCTATACAGTGTGCTATGGTAGGTCACTCCTCCATTGCAATCATCGTGACATGTTATTTGTATGTCAGTTCTATTGGCCAAGTTTCTTAGGGACAATTATTACGAGTTATCCTAAGAAAATAAGCACTTGTGAATATAAGCTCCAGGTAATAAGCCAACCAGTTCTTTTCATTGCCTTCCTTTTCAGCGTATCTTTGGTATGATCAGAGAAAAGTCTAGATTGCATTATATTTTGTCATTTTGCTGCCCATATGAAAAATAGTTTGACTTGCAAACATCACAAATTGAACCCAGTGCGGTAATTAATATGATAGGAAAACAGATCATCACTATTTGTTCAAAATGGAAATACAAAGGTACCATCTACTTGGCACAATCTACTTTGGTCAATGTCTTCCATAGAGATCCCATTGCCTAATTTAAATGAAGAATGCATGACCCACATTTAAATGAAGAAGAATTATTTATTAAAATTCGATGGTCCAAGTGGCTGGTTATTATCATGTAGCAGCACCACCTGAAAGCATCATATAGCAGCAGCAACAGCTCATAGCAACTCATCATATAGCAGCAGGAGCAGCAGTGTGCAATTCATCATATACGAGTAGCAGCTCATAGCAATTCATCATATAGCAGCAGGAGGAGGAGGAGCTCATAGCAATTCATCATATAGCAGCAGTAGGAGCAACTCATAGCAATTCATCATATAGCAGCAGCAGGAGCAGCTCATAGCAATTCATCATATAGCAGCAGTTGGAGCACCTATGTAGCAACTCATCATATAGCAGCAGCAGCTCATAGCAATTCATCATATAGCAGCAGCAGCTCAGAGCAATTAATCATATAGCAGCAGCAGCTCATAGCAATGCATCATATAGCAGCAGCAGAAGCAGCTCATAGCAGTTCATCGTATAGTGGATCGGAATGAAAATTTAGCAAAAAATAATAGGAGATCCTCACCTTGTTGGATGAGCTCATCCTTTAACAGCACCTCAAGGCCATTGCCTGGGAGGAGGGGATGGGGAATAAGGTGCCTTCTGCCGCAGTGTGGCATCAGCCGTAGTTGTGCGGCGCCCGCGGGAGTAGTGTGTCGGGCGGACCATAGTGGAGCAACTGTTGGAGACCATGAGAATGAGGGGCGGCGCTAGAGGGAGGAGCAGCCGAGGAGATTTGGCCCTACCCGCCGACCATGTAGCCTAGCTGGATAGAGCATCGTCGAGGACTGGGCCAGATGGGACCAGTGGCGATGGCTCGCTGGAGGAACCCTAGCGCTGCAGGCAGGGGATTGAGGTAGAGGGAAAGGGGAGAGGAGATGCAAGCGGGCAGGGCAATGAACGCTTGCGTGTTTGTTTTTACTTGTGGGTCAAGTGTGACGTGGGCATGAGTAGTTGCATTTTGAGTGTAATATAGGCAGACAACAGAGTCATTTCACTATTCCCCTTCCCTTCAATTTTTAGTGAGTTTCTACCCGAAATACCCCCCTCCAAAGCAAAATAATTTAAGCCCAAGCCCACAACTCAAAAATGACTTCTTTACATCTTTTAGGGCTTATTTTCACAATAAGCTCTGAAAATGCGGAATAGAACTGGCCCTTAACTTGCAATTCAATTGTGCGTGCAATGATGAATCACTCATGCCTACTATAGTGTACATTTAGGCATCATCATACATGGCATAACCCAATACATGTGCATTCCATTGTATAATCTGGAATATGAAATGTTTATGTTAGTTCATATGTTGCACATGATGTTTAAATGCCCCTTAAATTTGGTCAGTCAAGTGATGGTCTTTAAGCCTCCTTCTTTGCTTCTTTTCTTGGTATGTAAGATTTGCTCACACATCTGTTCAATTGGTTGTTTGCATCAGCCAGCCATACTAGGATTGTTTGCTTTGATTACTTGTTGTTCTTGACCTAACACTCTAACAGAGCTTGTCAACAATTTAAACACTAAGGGCTGCTGTAGTGGGGGCTTGTCTAACTCATATGTGACATAAAGGTTTGGCTGTACACTAAAGTAGGCTCTCCATGAATACCTGGAGATCCAGTTTGAAGGTATGCCTAGTTTTTACATAGTGCACACATAGTAAATGCTAATTTCATTGTGTGCAAGTGCAAGAGATGTGGCATGTTTCATTATGTGGTGTTGTTTTGTTATAATCTCATCCTTTGTGTTGTTCACAGACTGGAAAGTATGCATATTTATCTTCCAAGGAGACGAGTAACTAGTTTGTGTCACCTTGCAGAGGGGGTGCGATGAAGATAAGATTGAGGATTTCCAAGTACAAGATGTTAGTAAGGAGCCTTGCAAGAGAAGTAGAAACATCGCAGAGCCCGTTCACCCAGTTAAGATAAGTCACTGTATCCAACTCAATAGTTCAATTCATTGTTTGTTTCAGGCATAGTTAATTTACCCTTTTCAATTGTTTTATTTTTCCTCAGTTAATGAGATGCCCAAACAATGATGCCTGATGTTGGGTACTTGTATAACTATTAGTTGACATAATTAAAGGCCTTACCATTTAATTACTCTAGCGAAGTGTGCCTGAAGCTTTGAAGTCTATTAACCAACTATTACTGCATGAGGCTCACAATTAGTTTATATTAGGCTAATGGTTGCATAGTTTTGCTTGATGTAGTCGGTTTGTATGAATCCCTCTGTTGTTCATTATGCTCCCTAAGACTTTATTTGAGCTACAGAATGGACAACTGCTTGCTTACTTATACGCAACGTGCTGTCTAAATATGTAACTTGACTGTGTTTTGGATTTGTCCCCAGCATCATGCTCCTCTGGTGAGCTAAGAGAGATTTCTGTATGCGGGTTGCACAGACTACCATTTTTATAATTTTTAAAATATCACCTGCTTATGCTTCATGACGCGTAAAATTATTGTTAGTCCTGTTTTGCCATGTACAAAATAGTCTGTCTTGCTCGCTTCATTGTTGTAACTATACTTTTGCCCTAGTCATGTGTACTTACAGAAACATTTCAGGATGAAGTGATATCAACACAAAGATCTATGAGCAGTGCGGCATGGCCGTTACCGATTATTATGGATTGGAATTGGAATGTGATGATGTTCTCGAGCATCAACTAGAGGTGGCAAGACAATGTGTACATGATTCTCAACATACAATCAACAAGTTGAGACTTGACTTGCAGGTATTAGAGGCATAAATAAAAAAAATGAAACAAGACACTCAGGTAACCATGAAGGAATTGGAGATTTTGCATACTGAAATTTGTGCTATCTGAATCCGGCCAATCCTATTTTCTGAAGAGATTATAGTTCAAATGGTAAGTTTTGTTGATGCGTGTCCATGATGTATGAGCTTTATTTGTCCAGTGTATGTAATTTGTTGTCTGTGTATGCTTTATTATCACTAGTGCCGAACTATAATGCCCAGTGGGTATATATGGCTGTAATTTCTGTATTGTATAGTGTAGGATTATTCTACGTTTCCATGCCTTAGTATTTTTATTGTATAGTGTATGTTTTTTAGAGGCGATAGTATAGAGTAGGATAATTCTTGAATATGCTATATCATTGAAACGGGGGCCAACACGCCCAAATATTTCCTGGAAGCCATACAAACGAACAAATGTGTGTAGTCAAAGTGGGCCTTAATTGGGCTGGTCAAAATAATATTAAGTGGATCCCAAATGATGTGGCCCACTGTAACAACGGCTCTTAGCAGGTCGTTAACAAGCCAAAAGCTCAATAGGGCCGTATAAATGGAAATGGCCTACAGGCCTCTAGCGGGGCAAAATGCATGTCAATTTTGTCTCGGCCCTTTTACTTTATGGGCTAGTAAGAGGCCGAAAGTGTTATGGGCCAGAGGAGGCCTAATTTGCAAGCTAGGCTTTTAACAGGCCGAAAGTCGCATTGGGCTGAAATGATGCCCTGCGGAACATGGGCCCCTAATGGACCTAAAGTCAAAGGCCCAACTGTTGTAACATCCCAAAATTCTAAATTTTGGAATGTTATATTAAATAAATATTTATGCTTGTTTGTTTGATTGTGGTGTGGTTGCTTGTGTGAAATTGAGTGAAATTTGAAACCTTTTGGAAGTTGAATGGGAGGAATGAAATGACTTTCCCAAAACCCTCACTTTGCATTTTGATCCCCATGAATTCAAATTCATTTCATCACAAAACCCTAGAGTGAAGATGATATGACTTCTTCCATTTAAATAAATGAAAAGGGTTTTGAAAAGATTTGAATTCCATCCGAAAATATTTCAAATTCGAAACTTTATGCAACTCAATGATTTTCACGAGAGAAGATAAAATGACTTCTTCAATTATATGAGATATGAGTTGGAAGTTACAAAGAATCCAATTTAAAGTCATTTGGAAGCATTTTGAAACTCCCTTCCAATTTGGAATTATTTGGATTTTATTTAAATTATTTTTTTTCTCTCCTAAAAACAAATAAATGGAAATAAGGATAAAATGATTCCCTTCAATGGAAAATTAGGAGAAAATAAATTCGAAATCATTGTGGTATTTAAAAATGATTTTTTGTTGGGTTTTAATGCAACAGTAGCACTATTTGCTTTATTTGAATTTTTGTAGATTTTATTTGCCACTGAAAATGTGTTCATGTTTTAGAAATTATTTTTCTGAAACTTTTGATATATTATATGCCTATATAGTATTTCGATTTAATTTGTTTCTTTTCTTTTCTATCTAATAGATAAAAAAAAGGAAATGGTCGAAGCCCAGCGCTAGCCGCCGGCCCAGCACACCGAAATGGTCCAGGGCCTCTCTCCCCCCCCCCCCGAAAACCCTTTGCCCCGGCTGCCCGACCCGCTCTCCCCCTCCCGTGGTCGTTGACACTGGACCCCACCACCATCTTCCTCCTCCGCACGCAACCACCGCAGCAGGATCGCGCCGCCGCCGGCGCCGTATCCCGGAGATCGCGGGATCCTTTCCCCGATTCGCCCCCTCTCCCAAGTTGGCCTCCCCTCTATAAATACCCCCTCTCCTCTTCGTGCTGCCCCTAAAGACGAACCGAACCTCTCTCCCTCGCCGCCTATTGCTCGCCGGAGCTCAACCTCCACCACCGCGCCATTGTCGCCCTAGCCACTCCCTCGGTCGCCCCCGAGCCCCACCACCTCCACCAATCGCCTCGACCCCGTCCACCGCACCTCCCCGAGGACTCGCCCGAGCTCCTGCGCCCTTGGAACGCCACCGCCGCCTCGAGCTCGCCGCCGACCGTCTCCGAGCCCCTCCACCGACGCCACGACCACCGTTGGACTCGTCGTCGCCTGCTTCATCTCCCTGGCCACCCCACTGACGCCGAAGATCACCGGAGCGCCGCCATGGTCGTCGCCCGACGCACTCGCCGTCGACCACCACCGCGGTGAGCTCTCTCTCCCTCCTTGTCCGTCTGATCTAGATTATACGGTCGTGATTAGATTAGATCGAACAGTTACGTTTTTACTAGATCGGTTTAGCTTCGGTTTATTTACGTTTAGATGTAATCGGTTTAGTCGGTCGGTTTTTGTTTCACTAGCACGTGCGGTTTTGTTAAGTATCGGCTGAGCGCAGTTTAGCTACCGATCGCCCACCTATTCAGCCCAGTAGCAATAGGCCACTTAGCTAGTGCCCGATTGTTTTTTTTCGTTTCTGTTTTAAAAACAGAACAAGTTTCAATCTTAGATTGCTTGTATCATTTAGCCTACTTGATGTTTTTGAGTGATTCCAATTGCAATGTATCACAAATTTTATGAAGTTTCTGTTAGTCATTTGGAATTTTGAATTTGAGTAGTTTAAATTTGAATTAGTTCAAATATGCTTCAAACACCGTTTTGGCTCTAGTTTAAACTCTAGAATAGATTTTTGATTGATTCTTTTTGCTACTGTTTTGTTATTGTTTTTTTATCCAGTAGCATGTAGTGGCTTGTTTATAGTTTATTTTAAATTAGGTTTATTGCGAAAAAAGTACTATTTTTGCTTATGTAGTTGTTTTAGTCATATAATTAGTGTTTTTAATTATTTTTAGTTAATTATTTTTGTAAATTTTTACATCT
The DNA here is from genome assembly GCF_056163025.1 of Triticum urartu. Taxonomy (NCBI): domain Eukaryota; kingdom Viridiplantae; phylum Streptophyta; class Magnoliopsida; order Poales; family Poaceae; genus Triticum; species Triticum urartu. The sequence goes on from NC_141876.1 coordinate 428,164,624, forward strand.
TGTCATATGTTTATGTTAGACTGCAGTAGATAAATTTTTGTAGTTATTCATTAGTGTTTAGCTACTGTTTTAGTATTGTTTGTTTAGTTCATAGTGATAGTTGATAAAAGTAGTTTCATTAGTTTCAAAAGTAATTCTTTTTGCCACTCCATTATATATTGTCATTGATTCTGTTATTTAGGAGTAAATTAGTTTGATAATTATTTTAGTATTGTTTACTATTGTCTTGGTGTTTTGCTAGTTATTATAGTTGTTCTGGTGTTTTGCTAGTAATTATAGTTGTTCTGGTGTTAACTAGTCAGTTACAATAGTTCTCATACTAGTTCTTTTTTCTAGTAAATGCTTTAGTAAATTATTTTGTTGTTGTTTTATTAGAATTATATTTTCTATGTTGTAGAAAATTTATTAGAGTAATTTAGTTTTAATAAGAAAGTATTGACTATTATCGTGTGAGTTGGTTTTTCCCTTGTTTTCGTGAAGTTTTCTTTGGAGTTCTATTTGGTTTTCTTTGACTTCATTATTGTTTTATTTATGACTTTTTTATTGTTATTTTGATTGCTAGTATAGTTTTCTAGAATTATTGCTTATGTGAGCATAATGTTTGACTATATAGATTTTCTCGGAGTGACGAATAGTTTATCAAAGATTCCGAGAGCGTTATTATCTTCATCAAGTAATACCAGACAAGTTCACTTTGACCATACTTTTCATGCCTATGTTTTTATTGCATTTAGTGTCATCTTTGTAAAAATCCCTCCAGTAGTTATATTGACTTCTTGTAGTTAAGTAGAATGCATGAGGTAGGAACCCATCACCCTGTTATCAAGCCCGGGACGCTATATAGTTTTAATGCTACGCTATAGTAGACGGGGTTGGTATGAGTGCTCGGGAGTGGTGTGAGTATGGAGGACTCTATGTCAATGACGACAACTCCATGATGGCATCTGCAAGGACTGCATTTTCAAGGCCTCAAGACTTCAGGACCCCGAGATTTCGAGACTCGAGACAAGAATTCAATACACACTACTGGGTGAAGGACGGTTGACGGGCACCCTGGAGGAACCAATGGATGGCCGGGATGCATGGAGAAGCGCCATGACATCTTGCGGAAAGCTTCACCCAGACTCAAAGAGACGGAAGAATACTTCATGCCCGGAAGCTTACCTGTGCAACCGCAAGTCACTATGGGCTCTGGCTTGGTTGACCTTAGTGGTGACTCTGGCTGGGATGGTGCTAGCAGATGTAGAACTACGGTAGGATTGGATGAGCACCGGACGGTGGTAAGGGGAACTCTTCGGAAGACCATGTTTCGGTCATCTTGTTCTCAAACACCCTGAAATGCGAGAATGTAAAAAGAGGGATTGAATCTTGTGGGTAAAGTGTACGAACATCTACAGAGGGTTAAAACCAAATCGATTAGGCGTGTCCTTGGTTACGGACAATTTGAGCCTCTGGACTTGGATCTATCTCGAAACTCTCAACACCGGACTGATTATTTAATTGTGGGCAACTTATGATGATTTGGGTGATGAGACATCGTTTGGCAGAACTATTTCATGATAGGAAATTCTATAGTATAGACTCTTGATATTCCTTTGATGTAGAGAAAAATAAAACCAGCTTTTATGCAAAAACTCAGACCCAAAGCCACAAAGCCGTATTGCATGTAGTATAGTTTATCATCTGTTTTTCTTACAGTGATCTTGCTGGTACATTCAATGTACTGACCTACACGGCTGCAACATCTTATGTTGCAGAAATGTTTCTTCCGACGAGTAAGAGTACGGTATAGGGTTACGGTCTACACTCAACCTGCCGATGGCGTTGATGGGACTCCACACCCAATTGTTTGTTTCCGCTGAGACTTATGAGGTATATATCAGTTTTACGTTATTTATACATGTGATTGCACTTTGATATATACATTGATGTACTGTGTGTGCCAGCATACATATCCAGGGATGGCACAGATACATAGAGGCTTGACCGTCTGAGGTCGGGTCGCTACAGATATGGAATCAGAGCACATGTTGGCTGTAGGATGTGACCCTATGAAATGACTTAGTAATATCAAGACCCCGATAGGAATGACCTTTGTTTTGTACTACTCTCGTAACACCTGATTTCTTTTACTGAACCTTCCTTATTTCGAACTATAGATGGAGAGCTATGCTACCTCTTGAGCACTTGCGTTGGTTTTCCCTTAAAGAGGAAAGGGTGATGCAGCAGAGTAGCGTAAGTATTTCCCTCAGTTTTTGAGAACCAAGGTATCAATCCAGTAGGAGGCCACGCACGAGTCCCTCGTACCTACACAAACAAATAAATCCTCGCAACCAACGCGATAAGGGGTTGTCAATCCCTACACGGTCACTTACGAGAGTGAGATCTGATATATATGATAAGATAATATTTTTTGTATTTTTATGATAGAGATGCAAAGTAAAATAAAAGGCAATAAAAATAACTAAGTATTGGAAGATTAATATGATGGAAGATAGACCCGGGGGGCATAGGTTTCACTACTGGCCTCTCTCGAGAGCATAAGTATTCACGGCGGGTAAACAAATTACTGTTGAGAAATTGACAGAATTGAGCATACTTATGAGAATATCTAGGTATGATCATGTATATAGGCATCACGTCCGAGACAAGTAGACCGACTCCTGCCTGCATCTACTACTATTACTCCACACATCGACCGCTATCCAGCATGCATCTAGAGTATTAAGTTCAAGAGAACAGAGTAACGTTTTAAGCAAGATGACATGATGTAGAGGGATAAACTCATGCAATATGAAATAAACCCCATCTTGTTATCCTCGATGGCAACAATAAAATACGTGCCTTGCTGCCCCTACTGTCACTAGGAAAGGATACCACAAGATTGAACCCAAAGCTAAGCACTTCTCCCATTGCAAGAAAAATCAATCTAGTAGGCCAAACCAAACTGATAATTCGAAGAGACTTGCAAAGATAACCAATCATACATAAAATAATTCAGAGAAGATTCAACTATTGTTCATAGATAAACTTGATCATAAACCCACAATTCATCGGTCTCAACAAACACACCGCAAAAGAAGATTACATCGAACAGATCTCCACAAGAGAGGGGGAGAACTTTGTATTGAGATCCAAAAAGAGAGAAGAAGCCATCTATCTAATAACTATGGACCCGTAGGTCTGAGGTAAACTACTCGCACTTCATCGGAAGGGCTATGGTGTTGATGTAGAAGCCCTCCGTGATCGATGCCCCCTCCAGCGGAGCTCCAAAACAGGCCCCAAGATGGGATCTCGTGGATACAGAAAGTTATGGCGGTGGAATTAGGGTTTTGGCTCCGTATCTGGTAGTTTGGGGGTACGTAGGTATATATAGGAGGAAGGAGTACGTCGGTGGAGCAACAGGGGGCCCACGAGGGTGAAGAGTGCGCCCAAGGGGGGTAGGCGCGCCCCCTACCTCGTGGCCTCCTGGTTGATGTCTTAACGTAGGGTCCAAGTCCTCTGGATCATGTTCGTTCCGAAAATCACGTCCCGAAGGTTTCATTCCGTTTGGACTCCGTTTGATATTCTTTTTCCGCGAAACCCTAAAATAGGCAAAAAAAAAACAGCAATTCTGGGCTGGGCCTCCGGTTAATAGGTTAGTCCCAAAAATAATATAAAAGTGTATAATAAAGCCCAATAATGTCCAAAACAGAATATAATATAGCATGGAACAATCAAATATTATAGATACGTTGGAGAGGTATCAAGCATCCCCAAGCTTAATTCCTGCTCGTCCTCGAGTAGGTAAATGATAAAAATAGAATTTTTGATGTGGAATGCTACTTGGCATAATTTCAATGTAATTCTCTTAATTGTGGTATGAATATTCAGATCCGAAAGATTCAAGACAAAAGTTTAATATTAACATAGAAATAATAATACTTCAAGCATACTAACTCAGCAATTATGTCTCTTCAAAATAACATGGCCAAGGAAAGTTATCCCTACAAAATCATATAGTTTGGCTATTCTCCATCTTCACCACACAAAGTATTCAAATCATGCACAATCCCGATGACAAGCCAAGCAATTGTTTCATACTTTTAATGTTCTCAAACTTTTTCAATCTTCACGCAATACATGAGCGTGAGCCATGGACATAGCACTATAGGTGGAATAGAATGGTGGTTGTGGTGGAGACAAAAAAGGAGAAGATAGTCTCACATCAACTAGGCGTATCAATGGGCTATGGAGATGCCCATCAATAGATATCAATGTGAGTGAGTAGGGATTGCCATGCAACGGATGCACTAGAGCTATAAATATATGAAAGCTCAACAAAAAGAAACTAAGTGGGTGTGCATCCAACTTGCTTGCTCAAGAAGACCTAGGGCATTTTGAGGAAGCCCATCGTTGGAATATACAATCCAAGTTCTATAATGAAAAATTCCCACTAGTATATGAAATTGATAACAAAGGAGACTCTCTATCATGAAGATCATGGTGCTACTTTGAAGCACAAGTGTGGAAAAAGGATAGTAGTATTTCCCCTTTTGGGGGGCTTCTTTTTTTTCTTTGGACTTTCTCTTTTTTTTTATTTGGGACAATACTCTATGAATGATGATCATCACACTTCTATTTATTTACAACTCGATACTAGAACAAAGTATGACTCTATATGAATGCCTCTGGCGGTGTACCGGGATAGCAATGATGCATGAGTGACTTATATGAAAGAATTATGAACGGTGGCTTTGCCACAACTAAAATGTCAACTACATGATCATGCAAAGCAATATGACAATGATGGAGCGTGTCATGATAAACAGAACGGTGGAAAGTTGCATGGCAATATATCTTGGAATGGCTATGGAAATGCCATGATAGGTAGGTATGGTGGCTGTTTTGAGGAAGGTATATGGTGGGTGTATGATACCGGCGAAAGGTGCGCGGTATTAGATAGGCTAGAAATGGTGGAAGGGTGAGAGTGCGTATAATCCATGGACTCAACATTAGTCATAAAGAAATCACATACTTATTGCAAAAATCTATTAGTTATTGAAGCAAAGTACTATGCGCATGCTCCTAGGGGGATAGATTGGTAGGAAAAGACCATCGCTCATCCCCGACCGCCACTCATAAGGAGGACAATCAATAAATACATCATGCTCCGACTTCTTAACATAACGGTTCACCATACGTGCATGCTACGGGAATCACAAACTTCAACACAAGCATTTCTCAAATTCACAACTACTCAACTAGCACGACTCTAATATCACCATCTCCATATCTCAAAACAATTATCAAGTTTCAAACTTCTCATAGTATTCAACACACTCATAAGAAAATTTTATTTATTAATCTTGAATGCCTCAAATAATTAAAGCAAATTACCATGCTGTTTTGTAGGACTCTCAAAATAATCTAAGTGAAGCATGAGATAACAATGGTTTCTATAAAACAAATCCACCGACGTGCTCTAAAAGATATAAGTGAAGCACTAGAGCAAAAACTATATAACTCAAAAGATATAAGTGAAGCACATAGAGTATTCTAATAATTTCCGAATCATGTGTGTCTATCTCAAAAAGGTGTGTGCAGCAAGGATGATTGTGGAAAACTAACAAATAAAGACTCAAATAATACAAGACGCTCCAAGCAAAACACATATCATGTGGTAAATAAAAATATAGCTCCAAGTAAAGTTACCGATAGAAGTAGATGAAAGAGGGGATGCCTTCTGGGGCATCCCCAAGCTTTGGCTTTTAGGTGTCCTTAGATTATCTTGAGGGTGCCATGGGCATCCCCCAGCTTAGTCCCTTGCCACTCCTTGTTCCATAATCCATCAAATCTTTACCCAAAACTTGAAAACTTCACAACACAAAACTTAAAGTAGAAAATCTCATGAGCTCCGTTAGCGAAAGAAAATAAAAGACCACTTCAAGGTACTGTAATGAACTCATTCTTTATTTATATTGGTGTTAAACCTACTGTATTCAAACTTATCTATGGTTTATAAACTATTTTACTAGCCATAGATTCATCAAAATAAGCAAACAACACACGAAAAACAGAATCTGTCAAAAACAGAACAGTCTGTAGTAATCTGTAGCTAACGCAAGATCTGGAACCCCAAAAATTCTAAAATAAATTTCTGGACGTGAGTAATTTATCTATTAATAGTCTGCAAAAAGAATTAACTAAATAGCACTTCCAAATAAAAATGGCAGCAGTTCTCGTGAGCGCTAAAGTTTCTGTTTTTACAGCAAGATTAACAAGACTTTCCCCAAGTCTTCCCAACGGTTCTACTTGGCACAAACACTAATTAAACACAAAAAACACAACCAAAACAGAGTCTATATAAATTATTTATTACTAAACAGGAGCAAAAAGCAAGGAATAAAAATAAAATTGGGTTGCCTCCCAACAAGCGCTATTGTTTATCGCCCCTAGCTAGGCATAAAAAGCAAGGATAGATCTAGGTGTTTCCATCTTTGGTTGGCAATCCATAAGTGGCTCTCATAATAGATTCATAAGGTAATTTAATTTTCTTTATAGGAAAGTTTTCCATGCCTTTCCTTGATGGAAATTGGAATGTAATATTCCCTTCCTTCATATCAATAATTGCGACAATCTTTCTAAGGAAAAGGTCTACCAAGAATAATAGGACATGAAGGATGCAATCTATGTCAAGAACAATAAAATCTACGGGCACATAATTCCTATTTGCAACAATAAGAACATCATTAATTCTTCCATAGGTTTCTTAATAGTGGAATCCGCAAGGTGCAAGTTTAAAGAGCAATCATCAAAATCACGGAAACCTAACAAATCACATAAAGTCTTTGGAATTGTGGAAACAATAGCACCCAAATCACACAAAGCATAGCATTCATGATATTTAATTTTAATTTTAATAGTAGGTTCCCACTCATCATAAAGTTTTCTAGGGAAAGAAACTTCCAACTCAAGTTTTTCTTCATAAGATTGCATCAAAGCATCAACGATATGTTTAGTAAAAGCTTTATTTTGACTATAAGCATGAGGAGAATTTAGCACGGATTGCAACAAGGAAATACAATCTATCAAAGATCAATTTTCATAATTAAATTTCTTGAAATCCAAAATAGTGGGTTCATCAATATTTAAAGTTTTGACTTCTTCAATCCCACTTTTAACAATTTTAGCATCAAGATCTAAAGACTCCGAATTTTTGGAACGCCGTCGAGGTAAAGGTGGATCATATTCAGTCCCATCATTATCAAGATTCATATTGCAAAACAAAGATTTAATAGGGGACACATCAATAACTTCTAGATCTTCATCTTTATTATCATGGAAGCTAGAAGAACACGCTTTTATAAAGCAATCTTTCTTAGCACGCATTCTAGCGGTTCTTTCTTTGCACTCATCAATGGAAATTCTCATGGCTTTGAGAGACTCATTGATATCATGCTTAGGTGGAATAGATCTAAGTTTCAAAGAATCAACATCAAGAGAAATTCTATCAATGTTCCTAGCCAACTCATCAATCTTAATCAATTTTTCTTCAATCAAAGCATTGAAATTCTTTTGCGAAGTAATAAATTCTTTAATATTAGATTCAAAATCAGAGGGCATCTTATTATAATTTCCATAATAATTGTTGTAGGAATTACCATAATTATTAGAGGAATTACTAGGATGCGGCCTAGGGTTAAAGTTTCCTCTATATGCGTTGTTACCAAAATTGTTCCTACCAAAAAAATCCACATCCATATATTCGTTATTATTCTCAATCAAAGTAGACAAAGGCATATCATTAGGATCAGAAGAAACACTTTTATTAGCAAATAATTTCATAAGTTCATCCATCTTTCCACTCAAAACATTAATTTCTTCTATCGCATGCACTTTCTTATTAGTAGATCTTTCAGTGTGCCATTGAGAATAATTAACCATAATATTATCTAGGAGTTTATTAGCTTCTTCTAAAGTGATTTCCATAAAAGTGCCTCCCGCGGCCGAATCTAAAAGATTTCTAGAAGCAAAATTCAACCCGGCATAATTTTTTTGTATAATCATCCACAAATTCAAACCATGCGTAGGGCAATTATGTATCATTAATTTCATCCTCTCCCAAGCTTGTGCAACATGTTCATGATCAAATTGCTTAAAATTCATAATATCGTTTCTAAGAGAGATGATCTTAGCGGGAGGAAAATACTTAGAGATAAAAGCATCTTTGCACTTATTCCACAAATCAATACTATTTTTAGGCAAAGACAAAAACCAAGCTTTAGCACAATCTCTAAGCGAAAAAGGAAATAGCTTCAATTCAACAATATCATTATCCACATATTTCTTATTTTGCATATCACACAAATCAACGAAGCTATTTAGATGGGTAGCGGCATCTTCACTAGGAAGGCCGGAAAACGGATCTTTCATGACAAGATTCAGCAAGGCAGCATAAATTTCACAAGATTCAGCGTCGGTAAGAGGAGCAATCGGAGTGCTAATAAAATCATTGTTGTTGGTAATTGTAAAGTCACACAATTTAGTGATATCTTGAGCCATCATGACAAGCAAGCAATCCAACACACAAGCAAATGAGGAACAGGCAAAATGAGGCAAATAGAGAAAGAGAGGGAGGATAGAGAGAGAGAGGGGGCGAATAAAACGGGAAGGGTGAAGTGGGGGAGAGGAAAATGAGAGGCAAATGGAAAATAATGTAATGTGGGAGATAAGGGTTGTGATGGGTACTTGGTATGTTGACTTTTGTGTAGACCTCCCCGACAACGGCGCCAGAAATCCTTCTTGCTACCTCTTGAGCACTTGCGTTGGTTTTCCCTTGAATAGGAAAGGGTGATGCAGCAAAGTAGCGTAAGTATTTCCCTCAGTTTTTGAGAACCAAGGTATCAATCCAGTAGGAGGCCACGCACGAGTCCCTCGTACCTACACAAACAAATAAATCCTCGCAACCAACGCGATAAGGGGTTGTCAATCCCTACACGGTCACTTACGAGAGTGAGATCTGATATATACGACAAGATAATATTTTTTGTATTTTTATGATAAAGATGCAAAGTTAAATAAAAGGCAATAAAAATAACTAAGTATTGGAAGATTAATATGATGGAAGATAGACCCGGGGGCCATAGGTTTCACTAGTGCCCTCTCTCGAGAGCATAAGTATTCACGGCGGGTAAACAAATTACTGCTGAGAAATTGACAGAATTGAGCATAGTTATGAGAATATCTAGGTATGATCATGTATATAGGCATCACGTCCGAGACAAGTAGACCGACTCCTGCCTGCATCTACTACTATTACTCCACACATCGACCGCTATCCAGCATGCATCTAGAGTATTAAGTTCAAGAGAATAGAGTAACGCTTTAAGCAAGATGACATGATGTAGAGGGATAAACTCATGCAATATGAAATAAACCCCATCTTGTTATCCTCGATGGCAACAATACAATACGTGCCTTGCTGCCCCTACTGTCACTGGGAAAGGACACCGCAAGATTGAACCCAAAGCTAAGCACTTCTCCCATTGCAAGAAAGATCAATCTAGTAGGCCAAACCAAACTGATAATTCGAAGAGACTTGCAAAGATAACCAATCATACATCAAATAATTCAGAGAAGATTCAACTATTGTTCATAGATAAACTTGATCATAAACCCACAATTCATCGGTCTCAACAAACACACCGCAAAAGAAGATTACATCGAATAGATCTCCACAAGAGAGGGGGAGAACTTTGTATTGAGATCCAAAAAGAGAGAAGAAGCCATCTATCTAATAACTATGGACCCGTAGGTCTGAGGTAAACTACTCGCACTTCATCGGAAGGGCTATGGTGTTGATGTAGAAGCCCTCCGTGATCGATGCCCCCTCCGGCGGAGCTCCAAAACAGGCCCCAAGATGGGATCTCGTGGATACAGAAAGTTACGGCGGTGGAATTAGGGTTTTGGCTCCGTATCTGGTAGTTTGGGGTACGTAGGTATATATAGGAGGAAGGAGTACGTCGGTGGAGCAACAAGGGGCCCACGAGGGTGAAGAGCGTGCCCAAGGGGGGTAGGCGCGCCCCCCTACCTCATGGCCTCCTGGTTGATGTCTTGACGTAGGGTCCAAGTCCTCTGGATCATGTTCGTTCCGAAAATCACGTTCCCGAAGGTTTCATTCCGTTTGGACTCCGTTTGATATTCTTTTTCCGCGAAACCCTAAAATAGGCAAAAAAACAGCAATTCTGGGTTGGGCCTCCGGTTAATAGGTTAGTCCCAAAAATAATATAAAAGTGTATAATAAAGCCCAATAATGTCCAAAACAGAATATAATATAGCATGGAACAATAAAAAATTATAGATACGTTGGAGACGTATCAAGCTACATTCTGAACAAAAGAGAACACTACGATAAGGTTCTTGGAGGCCCCTTGCTTGTGGAGCTAGTCAGGCTGCTGAAGCTACCGATACCTGAGATCAAGGCAACTAGGAGGACGTCTAGAACATGCGGAGTCAAGACCCAAGTTTTTGGCCATAAAGAAGACCCTAAGACTGCAGACATCAGCTTCGGAACTATAAATGGTGACTGTGATATGGGCATCAACACTGTCGTCCATGATGCTATTGCACGTTTATGCTATCGTCATCGTGTTGCACTAAACCCACACTTCTTTGGAAGGATTGGATGGCAGAAGTTTGATGGAGCAACTATTGCCTTGACGGAAGCGCAAAAGATGAAGTTCTCCCCACTGTTAGTGTACAATCAGGATCTAGAACAATACATCAAGAATCTTCAGATGGACCTCCTGGAAGCCCTGTTTGACAATGAAGCACTACGAGAAGAGGTCAAGACTCAGAGATTGAAGGTAGACAAGCTGGAGGAGGAGAACCTCGAGATCCCGAGAATGCGTCAGGAACTGAAAAGCAGCAGGACCATGTCTCATGCCAAGGACATTGAGATCCAGAAGCTTAAGGAACAACTTCATCACATACAGGGTCGTCACAAGAAACTCCGCGTCGACAGGGAAAATCTAGCAGAAAATTGGAGGAGATAAAGTCCACACAGAAGAAGCCCCAGTGGGGACAATGATCAAGTTCCCGATAAATTAGCTTAGTAGTAGCCCACCATGAGAGAAATAAAGATGAGCGCTTTCTCGATTTAAGTATCTGACCATACCAACTTATGTGGGTGGCGATACTGTAGAATTGATTGAATAAATGAATGCTTGGTTGCTATTATTTTCTGTGTTTATTGAATGGTTGGATAGATGCGATATTCGTAGGCTTGTAGTTATTTCAACCTTGAGAGACGTAAGTTACGAAAGAATGGTAGAAGTCCTTCATATGGGGAAAGCATCGGGAATTGGAAACTCCCGAGCATTGAAGACCTGAAGAAATGAAGACTTAGAAACAAAACCATAGTAGAACGGCCCATTACAAACAGTACTTTTTTGTTTTGAGCTAGGATTTGTTTGTTGATGGGTGGGTATTTGCTTTCTCTTTCTATCTCAACCAGACAGCTGAACACCAAACTTTTCTGGAGACAATTAAAATTTCCCCATGGAGATACATTCTTTGTTCTGAGTACCCCTCTTATCCTACACATGCATATGACAACCGTTTATGAGTCTTTCCTTAAGGGCCCGGAAACAATCATTACCCTGACAAGTGATCATGATTACCCAAAGATCCTGAAGGACATGATGAAGCATATTCACCTTGAAGGAGATGCATTCTACAAAGGCTACCCCTTCATGCAAAAGGGAGTGGAACTTTGGTATGTGGAGGTACACCTCCACCGTATGAAAGGAGTTTGCCCAAAGACGATGGGGCAGTACTTTTTCATCTCACGTGTACCACAAGCAACTTTCTTCAACATTGTTCGTGAAGCAGCCATGGAAGCCATATGCCAAATCGGAGAAATACTTGAAGCAAGACTCTGTTATACTTAGGAATACCTAAGAGAAATGCATGCAGAGATGATGGAGATGAAGCTCAAGGCCACCACGATGAAACAGAAGATTGAAGATTTCAAGGTGCATGTCGCAAAATTCTAGTGGGACTGAAGAATCCTCAAGGAGGAGAAATGAATAAAGTTGGAAGTAATGCATGACCATACCAAACCATGTGGGTGGCAGCATTTGTAAGTACTTTTTGGAATTTGGATTTGCAAAAAATGGTTAAGGATGTAATAAAAGATTTGATATGAAAATAATATGATTTATGGATAAAGTAGTGCATTTATTTTTGGTGTGGCAGTACTCCATAAAGCCACAGGATCAATGAAGAAAGAAATGTGTTATTCATGACGATCGATAGAAGGGAGCTGGACCAAGTAAGTTGGAGTCTTGTGTGATCGTCACCACAAGGGTATGAAGGAATGAAATACTATTGGATTTAAAAGAGGTATAATGTGGGAATATGGAACAATAATCCTCGAAAGGATGAGTTAAAATTGTACAAGAGTTGAAGTGGGCCATAACCCACAGGCCCAGGAGTTAATAAGAAGCAAGCACACTCTTCCTGAAGGAAGATATTTTGGAAGAAAACTCTGAGTTAATCAGCCGACATTCTTTGGAGGATACGAAAACCTGAGAGTTGTGAAGAAATGTTAGATGTCTTGTTCAGCTTGCAGAAACAATGGATTTATTCGAACTTAGTTCATCAATAAGAGAAATTCTGCAATGCTTGTGAGTATGCCCAAGTGTTAGAATACGCGATTCGATGTCTGCATATGTAGTAATGGTTCAAGTACGGGATGGATTGGCCCTCATACCGGAGACTTCTATCATGAACTATCATATGTTGATGGAAAATCAGAGAGCCTTGAAAACCTTAGAAGAGTGTCGACACGTCAAGCCATAAAACCATAGAATGGTAGGACGATGGAACCCTTTACAGGCAACCGTTGCCAATCGTAGGATATACGGTGAGATTCAACCCCGGCCATTTTTCCTGCAGGAGAAGCCATAAATTGTTGACCGCCAGGAGGTTCCGATATTTTCTTAGTATTAACGACAGACATGTCAGAATGAAGACCCACTCTTCGGAAGAACCTCACCAGGATTGAGAGGACACAAGATTTTGAGAAAAAAGGTCATGCCCCGACCAGGAGAGCACCAGTGAAAGAGTTATTCCGGAGAATATGAGAAGACCGACACCGTCAACCCAAAGGATGGAGTACATGAATTTTGTCAGAACCATAGCATTGCTTTCAAGTGTGGTAGCACCCCAGACCTCTCTGGTCGATGGATTTGCTAGAAGACCTCCAAACCCTAACCTTTTCTTGCTAGCCTCTTCGAATCTCGAGGACGAGATTCATTTTAAGTGTGGTAGGTTTGTAACATCCCAAAATTCTAAATTTTGGAATGTTATATTAAATAAATATTTATGCTTGTTTGTTTGATTGTAGTGTGGTTGCTTATGTGAAATTGAGTAAAATTTGAAACTTTTTGAAAGTTGAATGACAGGAATGAAATGACTTTCCCAAAACCCTCACTTTGCATTTTGATCCCCATGAATTAAAATTCATTTCATCACAAAACCCTAGAGTGAAGATGATATGACTTCTTCCATTTAAATAAATGAGAAGGGTTTTGAAAAGATTTGAATTCCATCTGAAAATATTTCAAATTCAAAACTTTATGCAACTCAATGATTTTCATGAGAGAAGATAAAATGACTTCTTCAATTATATGAGATATGAGTTGGAAGTTACAAAGAATCCAATTTAAAGTCATTTGGAAGTATTTTGAAACTCCCTTCCAATTTGGAATTATCTGGGTTTTATTTAAATTATTTTTTTCTCTCCTAAAAACGAATAAATGGAAATAAGGGTAAAATGATTCCCTTCACTGGAAAATTAGGAGAAAATAAATTTGAAATCATTGTGGTATTTTAAAAATGATTTTTGTTGGGTTTTAATGCAACAGTAGCACTATTTGCTTTATTTGAATTTTTATAGATTTTATTTGCCTCTGAAAATGTGTTCATGTTTTAGAAATTATTTTTCTGAAACTTTTGATATATTATATGCCTATATAGTATTTCGATTTATTTTGTTTCTTTTCTTTTCTTTCTAAAAAAAGGAAATGGCCGAAGCCTAACGCCAGCCGCCGGCCGAGCACACCGAAATGGTCCAGGGCCTCTCCCCCCCCCCCGAAAACCCTTCCCCCCGACTACCCGACCCGCTCTCCCCCTCCCGCGGTCGCTGACACTGGACCCCACCACCATATTCCTCCTCTGCATGCAACCGCCGCAACAGGATCGCACCGCCGCCGCCGTATCCCGGAGATCGCGGGATCCTCTCCCCGATTCGCCCCCTCTCCCAAGTCGGCCTCCCCTCTATAAATACCCCCTCTCCTCTTCGTTCCGCCCCTAAAGATGCCCCGAACCTCTCTCCATCGCCGCCTATTGCTCGTCGGAGCTCCGCCTCCGCCACCGCGCCATTGTCGCCCTAGCCACTCCCTCCGTCGCACCCGAGCCCCACCACCTCCACCAATCGCCTCGACCCCGTCCATCGCACCTCCCCGAGGACTTGCCCGAGCTCCTGTGCCCTTGGAACGCCACCGCCACCGACCACCCGAACGCCGCCGCCGCCTCGAGCTCGCCGTCGACCGTCTCCGACCCCCTCCACCGATGCCACGACCACCGTTGAACTCCTCGTCGCCTGCTTCATCTCCCTGGCCACCTCACTGATGCCGAAGATCACCGGAGCGCCACCACCGTCGTCGCCCGATGCACTCATCGTCGACCACCACCGCGGTGAGCTCTCTCTCCCTCCTCGTCCGTCCGATCTAGATTATACGGTCGTGATTAGATTAGATCGAACAGTTAGTTTTTTTACTAGATCGGTTTAGCTTCGGTTTATTTACGGTTTAGATCTAATCAGTTTAGCCGGTCGGTTTTTGTTTCACTAGCACGTGCGGTTTTGTTAAGTATCGCCTGAGCGCAATTTAGCTACCGATCGCCCACCTGTTTAGCCCAGTAGCAATAGGCCACGTAGCTAGTGCCCGATTGTTTTTTGTTGTTTTTTCGTTTCTGTTTAAAAACAGAACAAGTTTCAATCTTAGATTGCTTGTATCTTTTAGCCTACTTGATGTTTTTGAGTGACTCCAATTGCAATGTGTCACAAATTTTATGAAGTTTCTGTTAGTGATTTGAAATTTTGAATTTGAGTAGTTTAAATTTGAATGAGTTCAAATATGCTTCAAACACCATTTTGGCTCTAGTTTAAACTCTAGAATAGATTTTTGATTGATTCTTTTTGCTACTGTTTTGTTATTGTTTTTTTATCTAGTAGCATGTAGTGGCTTATTTATAGTTTATTTTAAATTAGGTTTATTGCGAAAACAGTACTGTTTTGCTTATGTAGTTGTTTTAGTCATATAATTAGTGTTTTTAATTATTTTTAGTTAATTATTTTTGTAAATTTTTACATGTTGTCATATGTTTATGTTAGACTGCAGTAGATAAATTTTTGTAGTTATTTATTAGTGTTTAGGTACTGTTTTAGTATTGTTTGTTTAGTTCATAGTGATAGTTGATAAAAGTAGTTTCATTAGTTTCAAAAGTAATTCTTTTTGCCACTTCATTATATGTTGTCATTGATTCTGTTATTTAGGAGTAAATTAGTTTGATAATTATTTTAGTATTGTTTACTATTGTCTTGGTGTTTTGCTAGTTATTATAGTTGTTCTGGTGTTAACTAGTCAGTTACAATAGTTTTCATACTAGTTCTTTTTGCTAGTAAATGCTTTAGTAAATCCGATATTTTCTATGTTGTAGAAAAGTTATTAGAGTAATTTTGTTTTAATAAGAAAGTATTGAATATTATTGTGTGAGTTGGTTTTTCCCTTGTTTTCATGAAGTTTTCTTTGGAGTTCTATTTGGTTTTCTTTGACTTCATTATTGTTTTATTTATGACTTTTTGATTGTTATTTTGATTGCTAGTATTGTTTGCTAGAATTATTGCTTATGTGAGTATAATGTTTGACTATATAGATTTTCTCGGAGTGATGAATAGTTTATCAAAGATTCCGAGAGCGTTATTATCTTTATCAAGTAATACCAGGCAAGTTCACTTTGACCATACTTTTCATGCCTATGTTTTTATTGCATTTAGTGTCATCTTTGTAACAATCCCTCCAGTAGTTATATTGACTTCTTGTAGTTGAGTAGAATGCATGAGGTAGGAACCCATCACCCTGTTATGAAGCCCGGGACGCTATATAGTTTTAATACTACGCTATAGTAGACGGGGTTCGTATGAGTGCTCGGGACTGGTGTGAGTATGGAGGACTCTACGTCAATGACGACAACTCCATGATGGCATCTGCAAGGACTGCATTTTCAAGACCTCAAGACTTCAAGACCCCGAGATTTCGAGACTCGAGACAAGAATTCAATACACACTACTGGGTGAAGGACAGTTGACGGGCACCCTGGAGGAACCAGTGGATGGTCAGGATGCATGGAGAAGCACCATGACATCTTGCGGAAAGCTTCACCCAGACTCAAAGAGATGGAAGAATACTTCATGCCCGAAAGCTTACCTGTGCAACCGCAAGTCACTATGGGCTCTGGCTTGGTTAACCTTAGTGGTGACTCTGGCTGGGGCGGTGCTAGCAGATGTAGAACTACGGTAGGATTGGATGAGCACCAGACAGTGGTCAGGGGAACTCTTCGGAAGACCATGTTTCGATCGTCTTGTTCTCAAACACCCTTAAGTGTGAGAACATAAAAAGAGGGATCGAATCTTGTGGGTAAAGTGTAGAAACCTCTATAGAGGGTTGAAACCTAACCGATTAGCCGTGTCCCCTGTTACGGACAATTTCAGCCTCTGGACTTGGATCTATCTTGAAACTCTCTACACCGGACTGATAATTTAATTGTGGGCAACTTATGATGATTTGGGTGATGAGACATCGGATGGCGGAACTATGTCATGATAGGAAATTCTGTAGTACAGACTCCTGATATTCCTTTGATGTAGGGAAAAATAAAACGAGCTTTTATGTAAAAACTCAGACCCAGAGCCACAAAGCCATATTGCATGTAGTATAGTTTATCATCTGTTTTTCTTATAGTGATCTTGCGGGTACATTCAATGTACTAACCTACACGGCTGCAACGTCTTATGTTGCAGAAATGTTTCTTCCGATGAGTAAGAGTACGGTATAGGGTTACGGTCTACACTCAACCTGCCGATGGCGTTGATGGGACTCCACACCGATTGTTTGTTTCCGCTGAGACTTATGAGGTATATATCAGTTTTACGTTATTTATACATGTGATTGCACTTTGATATATACATTGATGTACTATGTGTGCCAGCATACATATCCAGGGATGGCACAGATACACAGAGGCTTGACCGTCTGAGGTTGGGTCGCTACAACTGTTGTGCGGGCCATTAACAGGCCGAGAGACAAAATGGGCTAGGAGTTGGCCCATTTACCGAATGGGCCGAGGACAGGCCTAAAGTCACAGCGGGATAGAATTGTCCCAACTATAGAATGGGCCCAGAAAGGGCTAAAAGACGTTCCGGGCCGTTAATGGGCTGGAACTGACGATGGGCTGCTAACAGGCTGAAAGAAGCTCGGGCCGTAATTGGGCCCATAGACATAGCGGGCCATTAACGGGCTTAAACTAGCGATGGGCTGGAAATTGTCAAATCTAGAATGGGCCTTTGATGGGCCGATTATGTGTAACTTGTATGGGTCGTGCTTGTAAATGGGCCTAACTCAAGTAGGCCGCTAATGGGCCTGCCCGCTTATTTTGATACGCCTGGCCTTTTAACCTGAATGGGCCACTGTTGGGCCGAGACACGTGTCGACGTTTCATAGGCGCATTCCGTCCATTCGCTGGATGACAACTGTCCGAACACCGGGCCGACACGTGGATCTGCCGGCCAATGAGAATTTTACACGTGGAAAATCCCCATTGGTCTGCGCTGTTAATGGGTTATCGGATCCAAACCGGAACCCGATAGCTTAACAGCGACCCGTTACGGTGGATGCCACGTGTCGTTCACCCTTGACGAAAGCACTTCTATGATGCGTGATTTATCGTCATCGAAGTGGACACTTCCGTGATGATAATTTTGGTAATGTCATGGAACACTTCTACGACAGCACAGGTATGACTATCTTGATTCTGTCATAAAATCGTCATGGATGTACAAGCATGACAGAAAACATGACCTACTGTGACAAACACATATCATCACGGAAGTGTATTTTTTTTTGTAGTGCTAGCAGCTCGTTTAAGGACGAGACATCTGTCGGATCCATCTTTTCGGAGTGTTCGAGGCTGATATGGAGATGATGTTTGGCAATTGTGGGGGCCACCATTGGCTTGACGGCCGAGCGAGCGCCCATGATAAAACCGCCGAGCTGGAGGACCTGTCTTGGAATTAGGGCCCCTCCAGAAGTGATATCGTTATTAATGACAAGGCGAGCCATCGATCCTTCTGTCGACAACACAAGGGAAACTCTCAATGAAAGCACCAATGTCGGTGTCAAAACCGGCCGATCTCGGGTAGGGGGTCCCAAACTATGCGTCTAAGGATCAAAGGTAACAAGGGACACGGGGAACACGATGTTTACCCAGGTTCGGGCCCTCTTAATGGAGGTAAAACCCTACGTCTTGCTTGATTGTATTTGATGAGTACATGGGTTACAAGAGTCGATCTACCTCGATATCATAATGGCTAAACCCTAGATGTCTAGCCTATGTGAATTCTGATGAACCCTACGGACTAAACCCTCCAGTTTATATATACACCAGAGGGGTACAGAGTCGGTTTACAAGGGAAGGAAACAGCACATCCGGACTCCAATCTTGTCGTGCACGCATCCAGGATTCCTACCCGAACACGGGGAATGACCTTTCGGTTTATCTTCACGGCCCACCAGCCCGGTCCATATCGAGTGGGCTGGATACCTGAGGACCCGCAAATCTAGGTCTCCCTCACTCCCCACAACCACAATAAGAGGTGGAAGGAGCAGAGTACAAATGATGTTGGACTGGCGAACAAGTTGATGAAGGACGACCCCTCCTGAACCCACAAATATAGCAGGCCAGGATCCCCTTCCACACAGCCTCAAAAACGAATTTGATGCTATTAACCATGAATAAAATGCCATGAATGAGCAGTTTCCTAATGACTACAGCGAAAAAAGCTCCCTTTCCCCCAAATGACTCACAAACGGCAGGAGCTGGATCCAGTATCAAAATCTCAATCACATCCCGATGAAATCTCTTACAAAAATCCAGACTGAGTGAGTAAACTAACAAATGCAGGCACTCTCCCTTTCCCTTAATTGTACAATAATCATTAATATCCCAATTTCCTAATCTCCCCTTACTAGCGCTCCAAGAAATCATATCCCTAATCCCTGGATCAATAGGATAATTTTCCAAAGGAATCAGAGGCATAAACAAGTCCCTTCCCCTTTCTCTAATTCCTACTTCAATTGAAGGATCTACCAAATAACAGGCGACACACTCATATTCCCTTTGGCAGGTTCGGTGGGTTCCTCCGATACTCCCTCCAAATCAGCGGAGATTGTGTCATACTCGGCCCAACTCGACCCAATTGAGCCTTCCCCAACTGGATTAGAGAATATCTCACCTACTAAATTGCTGAAAATTTGCTTAGCTCCCCATCTCGATTGCTCCAAACATTGGCCTGATTTGTCGCCCTCCTGACGATACGCTTCGATTTCGCCTGAAATTCTTCCCACTTGTAACACCCCGAGGATAATGCTACAGTAATCTCCCACTAATGATGCCATGTCATCTGGTTTGACTAAGCCAAATTGCCCCTTTAAAAACCAAAGCCAATTTCAAATTTAAAATAAAGTCAAATAAATTATTTCTTCAAACAGTAAAACAAAATGTTCGCTGGGTTGTCAAAATTCACAAACTAATTTCATAAATAAACCAAAGTTATTTGATTTATTAAAATGCCCTTAACCTATTTTAAACTGGACCAAACAACCCCAAAATAAATCTTTTCTATTTAAACAAAATTGAAATGAATTCGAATAATCCTCAAACTTTTCGTGGCGGTGGCCTAAATTGCAGTGTTATTTCTGGTACAAGTGCCATATTTAGAAAAAACTAAAATACTATTGAGACTAAAAGGAAAACGGAAAAGATTAAAGAAAAACAGAAATATAGGAGAAGAAGAAATGATGGAGTTTCACCACTGTGCACTTAAGGCCCAAAAGGCCAATAGCTGGCACGGGTCACCATCCCCATCTTCTTGCTCTGTTCATCAGAGGCTCATTGGATGTGCGCGCGATGTCCGTGTCACCGATGACCACGCGTCGGCCATCCAATGTCACCCCATCGTGGATAAGGTCCCCCTCGCCCCCGCTGGAAAACCCTAGCTCTCATTCCCTTCTTCCCCGCGTCACTTTCTCCCTTCCCGCAAGGAGCCGAGCCGTCGTCGCCGTGGCCGCCGTCACCCTCGCGCCCACCGAGCTCCCCACCGCTGGAGGTTGTGACCAGTTGCTTCGTCGTCGCCAACCACATCGACTACGTGGACGGGATCAATCTCGGAGCCCCTGCATCACCGTTTGCATCATCTTCTCCAACATCAGCTACCAGAGCTTCGCCGCTCGATCTGCCGCCATCGTTGCGTCCCCGGCCTACCCGACCACACCCCCAAGTCCGCTGTGAGCCACTCTTCCCAAACCCCCTCCCCTATTGTCGATTCGTCGTCATAGCCATCGTCCCCGAGCTCGTCCGAGTTGCCGCATACGCGTACGTACATACGTGCGTACTGCCGCTGCTACTCCGGCTAGCTGCTGGTACTTTGCATTGTTGCCATTCTTTGCTACTTTCTGATGCTTGCTGATGTGTTACTGCTGTTGCCTGCTACTTCCTCATATGTCGTTGTTGCCGCTGCTGCATGCTCCTGCCCGCTACCGCCGCCCTCTGCTGCCAATTCCGCCTGCTGCGCCCGTGACAACTGTCGGCACTTCCCCGCGCGCCGACCCCCGCCCTCCGCTGTTTGCTGCGCCCCTCGGCAGCCATGGCCGAGGCCGAGCGTGCATGCAGGCACGCCTCTGTGAAGCCAGTCGGCCAGCTTTCTGCCACTTGGGCCCGACCCTTGTTTAAGATTAGGGGTGGGCTAATCCCCCGTGCTAACTTATTTTTATTAAGTTAGGTAACTTTTGTGCCAATTACATATGGGCCCAACCACTAATTAGTCCATTTAGTTTAATAATTAAACCTATTAAAGATATGTCTCTATGACAGGTAGGACCCCCTGCTACTAATTAACTCTGGTTAAACATGTGACAATGACAACCGGCCCCACTGGTACTGTTCACCGGTTGACCAGTCAACCCATTGACTGGGTCAACTGGGCCCTCTGGACCCCACTATGAGCCCCATAGTGCCCACTGCTCAGTACCTTTTTGGGTGCACTTAGCTTTTCAATTAAGATATTCATGAATTTAATTTAATTCCAGAAATTTCCAGAATATTGTTAAAACTTTAGAAAATCATGTAAAATAATCCATAATTGGGATGTAAATACTTTGTACATGAAAGTTGCTCAGAACGACGAGACGAATCCGAATACGCGGTCCATTCATCTGCCATGCAACCCTAGCATAGCGAACATGCAACAATCCACCTCCAGTTCATCAGTCTGAAAACGTCAAACACCAGGAATACTTTCCCGGATGTTTCCCCCCTTTGTCGGTATCACCTACTACCGCGTTAGGGCACACCTAGCACCACTCATTGTCATGTCATGCATCTTCATGCATATGTTTGCATTATATTTATTGTTTCTTCCCCCTCTTCTCTCCGGTAGACTACGAGACTGACGCCGCCGCTGCCCCGATCGACTACGGTGTCGACGACCCGTCCTTCTTTGCCGAGCTTCCAGGCAAGCCCCCCCCCCTTGATCAACCCGATATCGCCTATTCCTTCTCTCTACTGCTTGCATTAGAATAGTGTAGCATGTTACTGCTTTCGGTTAATCCTATTCTGCTGCATAGCCTGTCTTTGGTATTACTGTTGTTACCTTTACCTGCAATCCTAAATGCTTAGTATAGGATGCTAGTTTATCATCAGTGGCCCTACATTCTTGTTCGTCTGCCATGCTATACTATCGGGCCATGATCACCCGGGAGGTGGTCACGGGTATATACTTACATACATTATATATGATACATGTGGTGACTAAAGTCTGGTCGGCTCGTAGAGTACCCGCGAGTGATTCACATATTGGGGGCTGAAAGGGCATACCTTCCCAACGATCCTCTGTGTGGATCTTTGTGGCGAACCGACAGGGCAGGTTGTGACCACCTAGGAGACAGGTGGGCCTAGTCCCTGGTCGGCGTCCACGGTTACTTCTAAATAACACGCTTAACGAGATCTTAGTATTTGATCTGAGTTTGGCTATGAGCCTATACGCACTAACCAAGTACGTGGGAACAGTTATGGGCACTCAACGTTGTGGTATCAGCCGAAGCTCTTTTTGACGTCAGCGACGGAGCGGCGCGCACCGGATTGGACCGTAAGCCTGCGCTTGTATTAAGGGGTCTAGGTCTGCTTTCGTCCGCCCTCGCAACATGCAGGAGTGCAATGGGCGATGGGTCCAGAGCCCTGCGCGCTTAGGATTTAGACCGGCGTGCTGACCTCTCTGTTGAGTCTAGGTGGGGTTGTGACGTGTTGATCTTCCGAGGCCGGGCATGACCCAGGAAAGTGTGTTCGGCCAGAGGGATCGAGTGTGTTGGGTAATGTGGTGCACCCCTGCAGGGAAGTTGATCTATTTGAATAGCGATGTGCCTCGGTAAAAGAACGACCCAGAGTTGTACCTCGACCTTATGACAACTAGAATCGGATACTTAATAAAACACACCCTTTTAAGTGCCAGATACAACCCGGTGATCGCTCTCTCACAGGGCGACGAGGAGAGGATCGCCGGGTAGGATTGTGCTATACGATGATACTTGGTGAACTTACTAGCTATTCTCTTCTATATGCTTCGAGATGGAGGATGCAAGAAGCATAGTCTTCACTAGGACTAGCTTTCCCCCTCTTATTTTGGCATTCTGCAGTTCAGTCCATAGATACTACCCATTTCATTGATACCAATGCATATGTAGTGTAGATCCTTGCTTGCGAGTACTCATGGTTGCTTTGCTACTTCTTTTTCCCCTTTTCCCGGTTATTGCAATCATATGATGGACTCCAGGAGCCAGAGGATCCCGAGGATGATTGTCGGTGTCAAAACCGGCGGATCTCGGGTAGGGGGTCCCAAACTGTGCGTCTGGGCCGAATGGTAACAGGAGGCAAGGGACACGAAGTTTTACCCAGGTTCGGGCCCTCTCGATGGAGGTAAAACCCTATGTCCTGCTTGATTGATATTGATGATATGGGTAGTACAAGAGTAGATCTACCATGAGATCAGAGAGGCTAAACCCTAGAAGCTAGCCTATGGTATGATTGTTGATGTGTATGTTGTCCTACGGACTAAAACCCACCGGTTTATATAGACACCGGAGAGGGTTAGGGTTACATAGAGTCGGTTACAATGGTAGGAGATCTGAACATCCGTATCGCCAAGCTTGCCTTCCACGCCAAGGAAAGTCCCTTCCGGACACGGGACGGAGTCTTCAATCTTGCATCTTCATAGTCCAGGAGTCCGGCTGAAGGTATAGTTCGGCTATCCGAACACCCCCTAATCCAGGACTCCCTCAGTAGCCCCTAAACCAGGCTTCAATGACGACGAGTCCGGCGCACAGTTTGTCTTCGGCATTGCAAGGCGGGTTCCTCCTCCAAGTACTTCATAGAAGATTTTGAACACAAAGATAGTGTCCGGCTCTGCAAAATAAGTTTCCACATATTTCCATAGAGAGAATAATATTTACACAAATCTAATCTGCTGACGTATTCCGTAGCGTGACACACCACGGCCAAGCCTTTGTCCGAGTTGTTTCATTATCCCACCTCAGCGCGTTACGCGAGGCGGTTTCCTTGGCACGTCTTGTCAAAGTAGAGATCGTGTCCCTTTATTCCGGGATTCTCATCAATACGGGCGTGGGTAACCCAACCGCGCCTTTGATTACGGCGCTTGGAGATAAGCGAGTTTCACCAGGCTGGTGGGGACATGTAGTTGCGTCCACCCATATAAGGGGATAAGGATCCACCTTTTCACCTACGCCTTCTTCCTCCTTCGCCTATCCATTCTTGCGCACTCGAGCTCCAGCGCCCAAGTCCGCACTACCACCTCAACCTTCTCCAGTCATGTTCGGAGCGGGAGGCAAGTGGATGGTCTCCTCCGTCATGGAGGGACACATCAAAAAGCTGAGGAAGGCCAGATATCTGGCTAGCGACATCGCGCACCGGCTTCCCGAAAAGGGGCAGCTCATCCCCACTCCTAGGCGGACTGGGCTTCCCTCTGCATCCATTTGTCCGGGGGCTCATGTTCTACTACGGCCTGGATTTCCATGATCTGGCCCCGAACTTCGTCCTCAACATCTCGGCGTTTATCGTCGTGTGCGAGGCGTTCCTCCGCATCCGCCCCCATTTCGGCCTATGGCTTAAGACTTTCAACGTCAAGCCAAAGGTGGTGTGCGGCAGCCAGGCGGAGTGCGGCGGTGCCATGGTTAGCAAGATGGCCAACGTCCTGTGTCTCGAGGGTTCCTTTGTGGAGACCCTTAAGGGGTGGCAATCAGGGTGGTTTTACGTCACCGAGCCACGCGACGCTGAATGGGTCGCACCCCCTGAGTTTCGATCCGGCCCCCCTACGCGGCTCACCTCCTGGAAGGAGACAGGCCTGTCTTGGGGTAAAAAAGGAGAGCTGACCGGACTCCAAACATGCATCCAAACCCTGGTGGACAAGAAGCTCAAGCTTGTCAACGTAGTCCGGGTTATGCTCATCCGCCTGATCCTCCCGTGTCAACGACGGGCCTTCAACCTATGGGAGTTCGACCCGGCGCAGCATCGAACTCTAAACAGGCTCTTCGACACGACGTACGAAGATGCCTGGAGGATGCTTTTCAAGGGCGCCGAGGCTCCCGCATCCGCTGCCGAGGATCGCGGATTCAGTACTCAGCATCACGCTCATGCGGTAAGCTGTCTTTGTCCTTTTACAGGGTATCAGTTTTTCATAGTTTGACTCTATGCGGGATCTGAGTTCCCTTATCTTTGATAGGATTGGGAGGTGACGTCCGGACAGATCAACTGTCCGGCTCCTTTGCCCGAAGGCCCAGCGGACGCTCGCTTGGCAAAGCTGGTGGTTCCGGCGCCCTATGTGGTGCCGGAGAAGAAGGCCATGAAAAGGGCCACGGGGACTCGAAAGAGTGCCCAGCGCCAGGAGGTGTCGGATTCGTCATCCGACGGTCCCGAAGCGCCTTCCTCTCGTGAAGACGAGGAGGAAGAAGAAGAGACCTCTCCCCCTCCAGCGGGAGGAGAGAAGAGAAGGAAGGCCGCCCTCTCTGAGGAGGCCAGAGGGTCCAAGAAGGGGAAAACCCTTCCTCCGGACTACTCCGACGACGCCGACGACGGCGAAGAGGAGTGGCAGCCCAGGGCCAAGCCCCTGGCAAAATCGTAAGTATCCGGATACCGGAGTAATTCATAGTATTCGTGTATTGCACAACTTTCCCTTATGTCGAATATGCTTATGCAGCCCACCCAAAGACCGGCTCGACGCGTCGTCGAGCGGCTCACTGGACTCATCGGAGGTGAACTCGCTTCCGACGGCTTCCTCCCCCGTCCTATGGACAACACCTCGCAACAGGTTCCAAGCAGGGAGGAGGTGGTCTCGGAGGCGCCGCAAGGCGACCTCCCGGACTCCAGGAGTAAAGGGGATGAAACCCCCAGGGCTCCAAGTCCGGCTTTAGGCCGGACACCGCTCCGGAACCTTCAAGGGTTCCGGAGTTCGGCGGGGGACCTCCTTCCAAGAGGAGCAAGTCCACCGTGCCGGCGACCCCCGTCCATCCGGAGGCGCCGGACAATATGTTGGAGGCGCTCCAAGGCGCTTCCATCGACGAGGAGCACCGTGCTATTACGAGTGTGGTGGTCCAGAAGGTTCAGTCCGCCAAGAGCGGACCGACTGAAGCTTGTACTAGCCTTTTGATAGGCTTTGAGGTAAGTAAATAATGTGTAAATAATATTATCGCATAGACAGTAGCCCCTGATGCTCTATTGGGCGTTCGGGAAGAAAAGCCGAATAGAGGATCAAAAAATTCGCAGGAGTCTAACAAAAGGAGTCAATATGCGTGTGCAGGCTTCTCTGCTAGCGTCCACGTACTCACTGCGGAAGTGGACACGCTGAAGCAGAGCCTCGAGAAGTCTGAGCAAGAGCTCGGGCGTGCCAAGAAGCAGCTCGAGGAGAAGGAAGGTAAGAAATACCTTGGTTGAATATGTATATAAAAAAGGTGCAATTGCAAGAAATGACAGGATTAACATGACTATTGTAGGGGCCACATCTGAGGCGGCGACCCTTAAGCAAGCGTTGCTCGAGGCCGAGAAGAGTGCGACCACGGAGCGCACCGAGCGGGAGAGGTATGAGGCCGAGGTTGGCAAGGTGCGGCAAGTGCTCCAGGTTCTCATGAAGAAACATGAGAGTTTGGAGCTTGACTCGAAGACGCGAGCGTCCGAGCTCGCGGCAGCTATTGAAAATGCCAAGTCTGCCAAGGCCGAATCCCAGAAGACCCTCCAGGAGTTGGAAGAGGTGAAGAAAATAGCGGCGGGTAAGGCATTCTTTATGCAAAGTAAACACATAAACGTGAGTTACTTGATACTTACCCGAATCCAGAGCTCTCTAGGGGCATTTGCAGATCTTCCCCGGAGTGTATCCGATGCTGCCGCATTCTATCGAGCCGAGGAGGGCAGCTCGACGGAGAAGGTGTTCTGGTCTCAGTATGCTGAGGCCGGACACCCCGTGCCCCTGAGCGACCAGCTGAAGCAGCTGGTCGAGCTCCACAAGGCAGCCAAACAGGCCATGAAGGGCCTCCTAGTTCGGCTGTGGCCTGGAGAGGCTCTGCCTGGGAGCTATTTCGGGCTAGTGCGGCGGCTGGTGGAGGCCCGTCCAAGGCTCGAAGTCATCAAGCGCTCCGTCTGTATTGAAGGTGCCCGTAGGGCCTTTGCCCGTGCTAAGGTGCACTGGGGCAGGCTGTATGCGGAGAAGCTTGTGAAGGACGGGCCGCCAGCAGGGAAGGAGCATCGCAAGCCCGAAAATTACTATAAGGATGTTCTGAAGGGTGCCCACCTTGTGGCGGATGAATGTACTAGGGATGTAATTTTGATTAAAACTCGCTCGTTTGTGTCATGTGCGCTGAAAACTTGTTCATATGCGCTGAGCAATGCTGCTTGAATTTAAAATATTACCTTCTGTGCGGCTGTTTATCAATACTGAGAGATGGTGAGTCATCGGCTTCTGCCCCCTTGCCACTAGTGCCGGGGTGTTCGGGGATAAATCTGGGCGCTCTTTTTCCCATGTTTGGGTCCGTCGAGGGAGGCGCTCAGCCCGATGAACGAGGCAATCGGACTATAATGCATGAACACTCTCACTTAGCCATAGAATTCTATAATTTTAAATTTCGGCGAAGCCCCTAGTATTCGGAAGACCGAGTTCGGGGCGCTATCCACGCCTTGGCCGGACAGAGCCGACTCATCGCCCTAAGCGGCATAAGTCTTTAGGGACTCGAAAAAACCTCTCGAACAGCGACCAGCTCTCGCTTCATCATGACAGTCAGTTTTAGCTTTCTCCACTAAGGTGCTCGTCCCAGCTCAACTGGGGCACAATCGCAGTGGTTCTCCTAGTGCTACCTTAGCCGATATAGCGTAACGTAAGGCACCAAAACAAAGGAGCCGGGCAAACCCAACTATTGACCCAAGACATGATTCGGAGCCGATGCATATAATGCTATAAGTTCGGGGTGCCGCACTTGTGAAAGTGTTCGGACTTCTCACACCATATTGAGGGGTGCTAAAAGCCCCTGGCCTATTTTGGCCGTACCAAGTTGTACGGGTGCAACATGTCGTTAAGGAACATTTATTTATAAAAAGATAGTGCAAAAATAGACAAAAGCTATGCATTGTTTATGAAAAATAGCTGCGATCAAAGCAGAACGATACAAGTAATGCGATAAACGAAAAGTTGGACTATTTAACATGTCTGCTCTAGGGGCAAGCTGCGGAATAGTATGCGAAACAGGTATACTGCTCGTGATAGAGACCACCTGGGATTTCCGTAATGCAGCATGGCTTGTCTGCTTCCCTGGTTCTTGCATCGATTGTGCGGCAATTGAACTGCCGAACAGGCCTTCCGAAGAGTAGAGTCCTGGAAGTAAGAGAAAAGTAAAAAATCGGCAGCCCCTGGTGCGGTTTAAGCCGTGTTTTGGGCGTGCCGTGATGGTGCCCCTCCCCCTATGCCCATGGTATTTCTAGAGCGTAATTATGTATGCGAAGTACTGGCGTCGCCTTTTTGCTAGGGTTGGGGCCGCATTGCTATGCCTGCTCGGAACGTGCCAGGCGGTCTTGTTATAGGTTACTCCGGGCGCGCTTGACGGTGTTTGGGCGTTTAATGGCCGGACTGGAGAACTACCTGGAGAGGCTGCTTTGTACTTCCGCTGCAAGGGCCGCCGTGTGCTCCTCCATTCGGAGGGAGCGTTCGGTGTTTCCATTGACCGTAATTACTCCACGAGGGCCTGGCATCTTGAGCTTGAGGTATGTGTAGTGCGGTACCGCATTGAATTTGGCGAATGCGGTTCGTCCAAGCAGTGCATGATAGCCACTGCGGAATGGGACTATGTCAAAGACCAATTCCTCGCTTCGGAAATTATCCGGGGATCCGAAGACCACTTCAAGTGTGACTGAGCCTGTACAGTTGGCCTCTACACCTGGTATTACGCCTTTAAAGGTCGTTTTGGTGGGCTTAATCCTCGAGGGATCGATGCCCATTTTTCGCACTGTATCCTGGTAAAGCAAGTTCAGGCTGCTGCCGCCGTCCATGAGGACTCTAGTGAGATGAAATCCGTCAATAATTGGGTCTAGAACCAATGCGGCAAATCCGCCATGACGGATGCTTCGATCAAAGGTGATCGGGCAGGAGGACCATGGGTTGAACTTTGGGGCGACTGGCTCTACCGCGTATACGTCCCTTAACGCGCGCTTCCGCTCCCTTTTTGGGACGTGGGTGGCATATATCATGTTCACCGTCTGCACTTGTGGGGGAAAACCCTTCTGTCCATTGTTGTTCAGCGGCCGGGGCTCCTCGTCGTCATTGCTATGCAGCCCCTTGTCTTCATTGTCGGCGCTTAACTTGCCTGCCTGCTTGAACACCCAACAATCCCTGTTGGTGTGATTGGTCGGCTTTTCGGGGGTGCCATGTATTTGGCACAAGCGGTCGAGTATTCGGTCCAAGCTGGACGGGCCCCTAGGATTCCTTTTGAATGGCTTTTTCCACTGACCGGATTTAGAGCCTCTGAATCCGGCATTAACTGCCGTATCCTCAGCATTGTCGCCGTTAATGCGGCGCTTCTGCTTGTTGCGACGCGACCTGCCACTAATGTCCCTGGTGTCCGAACTACCAGGGTTCTTGGTCATATTGTTGCTGCGAGCAAGCCAGCTGTCTTCTCCCACACAAAAGCGGGTCATGAGTGTCGTGAGTGCTGCCATGGATTTCGGCTTTTCCTGTCCAAGGTACCGGGCCAGCCACTCGTCACGGATATTGTGCTTGAAGGCTGCTAGGGTCTCAGCGTCCGGACAGTCGACTATTTGATTTTTCTTTGTTAGGAACCATGTCCAGAATTGCCTGGCTGATTCCTCTGGCTGCTGAATTACGTGACTTAGGTCATCGGCATCTGGGGGTCGCACATAAGTGCCCTGGAAATTGTCGAGGAATGCGGCTTCCAGGTCCTCCCAACAACTGATTGATCCTGTTGGCAAGCTGTTGAGCCAATGCCGAGCTGGTCCTTTAAGCTTGAGTGGGAGGTATTTTATGGCGTGAAAATCGTCGTCGCGGGCCATGTGGATATGAAGGAGATAATCCTCGATCCATACCGCAGGGTCTGTTGTGCCATCATATGATTCGATGTTTACGGGTTTGAAACCCTCTGGGATTTGATGATCCATTATTTCATCTGTAAAGCACAGTGGGTCTGCGGCACCTCTGTACTGGGCGATATCATGACGTAGCTCCAATGAGTTTTGTCTACTGTGTTCGGCCCTACCGAATTTGTGGCCGGCGTGACAGTTACCGTCTCGATCCGTGGGGTGCCCACGCGATCCGTATATCGATCGTGTTTGCCTTGCCTTGTCCTCCAGCATGTCTCATAAGTCCGGTGCATATTCCTATGCCTTGGTACGGGGTGCGGCTTGAGTGGAGGGCCGGGAGGCCTCTCTGTCGCGGCCACGAGGTGGCCGTTCGGCCGCATCAAGTGCTTCCTCCTCTAATTGGGGTAGCAACCTGCGCATTGGGTAACTCTTGGAGGGGCGTTCGAGTTTATGCTCTTCGGCCGCAAGGACTTCGGTCCATCTGTCAACCAGCAAATCTTGATCAGCTCGGAGATGTTGCTGTTTTTTCTTGAGGCTTCTTGTCGTGGCCATAAGCCTGCGTTGGAAACGCTTTTACTCGACGGGATCCTCTGGCACGACGAATTCGTCGTTGTCGAGGCTTTCCTCGTCTTCGGAGGGAGGCATGTAATTATCGTCCTCGACCTCTCTGTCTGCCACTCTCTCATGAGGGCTGGTTTCTCCATCCTCCTGTGCTAAACCTTGCTGGAGGGGGGTTTCTTCGGCACTCTCCGGAGTATTATTATCTCCCGTGCTGGAATCACCATTTTTGTGTTGGTGGGATATTGAGCGGCGCTGCTGACGCCGGCGCTTGGGCTGTTTCTTGGAGGGGTCATCCTCCGCTGTTCCGTCGTCCTCTCCCTCTTTGGGGGTGTCCACCATGTATATGTCATATGATGAGGTGGCTTTCCAGGGCCTAGTAGGCGCTGGTTCTTCATCATCTCCTTCATCGGTGTCCATACCATCGATGTCTTCGGAGTCGAAGTCGAGCGTGTCAGTTAAGTCGTCGACAGTGGCTACAAAGTGGGTGGTGGGTGGGTTTTGAATTTCTTCATCGTCCGTACCCCAACCTTGCTGACCGTAGTCCGGCCAGGGCTCTCCTGATAAAGAGAGAGACTTCAGTGACTTCAGGATATCGCCGAAAGGCGAGTGCTGAAAGACGTCCGCGGTCGTGAACTCCATGATCGGCGCCCAATCGGATTCGATCGGCAGGGGCGCGGAGGGTTCGGAGTTCGGAGAAGAATCCGGCTCCGTGGAGTCACGAGTCTTGCAGAGTATGGGGCTGGTGTTCGGCTCAACCGCCGTTGGGATCACAGCCCCCGAGGTGGCGTCCAACCGCCCATCCTCGATCGGCGCGGTTGGCTCCGAACTAAGGGTCGGAGCCGATGCGGGTGCGGCCTCCAGGGCACTGTTCGGCGGCAGAGCTAGATCATGCTCGTCGTGACAGTGTGGTGCGCTCAGCGGTGGTTCGAGTCCGTCGAAGATCAAGTCCCCGCGGATGTCAGCCGTGTAGTTTAAATTTCTGAATCTGACCTGACGGCCAGGGGCGTAGCTTTCGATCTGCTCTAGATGGCCAAGTGAATTGGCCCACAGTACAAAGCCGCCAAAGACGAAGATCTATCCAGGGAGGAAGGTCTCACCCTGGACTGCATCGCCATTGATGATAGTAGGAACCATCGGGCCTGACGGCGATGGCACAGAGGAACTCTCAATGAAAGCACCATTGTCGGTGTCAAAACCGGCGGATTTCGGGTAGGGGGTCCCGAACTATGCGTCTAGGCCGGATGGTAACAGGAGGTAAGGGACACGAAGTTTTACCCAGGTTCGGGCCCTCTCGATGGAGGTAAAACCCTACGTCCTGCTTGATTGATATTGATGATATGGGTAGTACAAGAGTAGATCTACCACGAGATCAAAGAGGCTAAACCCTAGAAGCTAGCCTATGGTATGATTGTTGATGTGTATGTTGTCCTACGGACTAAAAACCCCCGGTTTATATAGACACCGGAGAGGGTTAGGGTTACATAGAGTCGGTTACAATGGTAGGAGATCTGAACATCTGTATCGCCAAGCTTGCCTTCCACGCCAAGGAAAGTCCCTTTCGGACACGGGACGGAGTCTTCAATCTTGCATCTTCATAGTCCAGGAGTCCGGCTGAAGGTATAGTTCGGCTATCCGAACACCCCCTAATCCAGGACTCCCTCAATGATTCTACGTGGAGTTCGACTTCAAGGAGTAGTTAGGAGGTCCCAGGCAGGAGGCCTTACCTTTTCGATTGTTGCTACTTTTGTGCTAGCCTTCTTAAGGCAAACTTGTTTAACTTATGTCTGTACTTAGATATTATTGCTTCCGCTGACTCTTGTGTCTACGAGCATTTGTATTCGAGCCTTCGAGGCCCCTGGCTTGTAATATAAAGCTATTATGATTTTATTTTGTGTCTAGAGTTGTGTTGTGATATCTTCCCGTGAGTCCCTGATGTTGGTCGTACACATTTGTGTGCATGATTAGTGTACGGTCAAATCAGGGCTGTCACAAGTTGGTATCAGAGCCGACTGCCTGTAGGAATCCCCCTTCCAAACTCTTTGGCTGAAGTTCAGTCTAGTCATTACAAAACTTTTACTAACATGCATGGTTGTGCGGCTTACGGGCCCATGTCGCCATTGGGTGGTATTAGGATCTTTTATTCCTCGACTTATACTCTAGGGCTCTGATCTCTCTTCTATTCGGGTTAAATGATTTTACTAAATCTGACTCTAGGTTCTTGTAACTACTTCCTTCCAGAGAGCCCCTCACTCCAGATGATTACTTGGTGCACCAGAAGATTCCGAAGATACTCTTCGATGTTCTATTGAGACTTTGTGTCCACCGCTTTTGCTATTCCTGACCATCGATAAATCCTTATGGATAACTACTTATGCTTGTCGTTCATGCCTTCATTCCCAGTTGCCCTTGTTATTACTTGATACCCTAAAAAATTCTTTGATATTCCGAGAATCCTTTGTGCCTACTGCTTTGCAACTCTTTTCTGCGTTAATACCCACACGAACAATTTCGCACTTACGAGGGATCTGTCCATCCCTAGTTGTTCAGGTGTTTCACAAAATTCTTTGAAATACTATCTGATCTTCCAATGATCCTCTGCCCACTATTGCTCTGCAAATACTTGTTTGCTGGCATTATGGTTACGTTCCATATGACTAGCAATATTCATAGTATCCTTTGTCATTATCATTTTGAGTCCTTAGATTCAATATGTTGCGAATACTCGCAATCCTCAACCATATCCTAGAATTCATCCTTCCGGCTCAGACTTCATTTTAAACATGAGCTGATCTCACCAATCAAATTGCCATCGATTGTACCCCTAAGCCTACTCAATTTATCCATCCTTGATCAGAGCATTTGCTTCTGATCCCTTGATTTGGAAATCCTAATTCTTTTGCATTTAAGATTTGAATTAGTCAGTTGTTTCTATAATCTGATCTCCTTGCATTCTTTCTTCCTCTGGTTGAGTACCGATGCCCACATCAGATCCCTTGAGGACCACCGGATCCTTTAATGGATTTTATCTGACAATATCCTTCATACTCAATCACTTTGGAAGTTCTTTTCATGATACATAATGCCATTGGTAAATCATATTCCTTGATTTGACCAACCATGCTCTGCTTTCGAGCTGGTGATATTTACTCTTGAAGCTTGTGGTATATGTTTCTAAGATGCCCCTATGGGTTGAACCTATGCCTTCTCTAAACCGTGTGAACCCGGAAACTACTACGGGTCATACTCTACGGGTGTTATGTCAAATAAGATTTCAACTCTACCACTTTGTCGAAAGTGAGAAGTGAATGAAAAGGTATGTGTTGGATAAGTGCGAGTCGACCTTGAACTTTGCGTTCATGCCCATGGACACTATGCAGATCTCATCATGGAAGCTTCTTGTAAAAAAATAAAAATAAATTAATCACCCCCTTGTTATAAGTTCATCTAGTATCTATGGTCTGATCATTTGCATATGTGGTTCCAAACATATTCTCCTTTGATTCCACTTCGCGGACAAGTTAAACCACTTGTCCTCTATAGATCAATGCACCCGTCCAACCTCTATTATGATCTACCTTTGAGTATTACTCCGTGGTATCTCAATAATATCACAGAACCATATTACTTCTTATGAGTTCTTCTTCAAGTATTATTTCTCACCGATTCCAATTTCCCCTAGGTTTTGAGTTGTTAGACACTCAAGGACACCGATAAGTGAATCAGTTTCGCACTCAAATTCAATAACTCTAAGTAATCGTCGTTGATTATGAGCTTATTAATCCTTCAAGTCATTCCTAGCCTGATTGGCTATATCATCATTGTGCTAAATTTTAACTGTGCTACTTGGTCCTTCTTCCTGGAGCACAATTTTTTATGATGAGCTAACCTTAGGTCGATCTTCCTCGTCATACCATTTGGCCTTGAACAACAAGCTTGATTTCGAGTTTGTGTCGTACCCATGGTTCCAACAACCTTTCACTTCATCATTCCTTTGACTTGATGTCATCGCCGATCAATTACATCTTCATGAAATCTCTCGACAAATGTGTCGTGATCATCATCAGCATTCTGAGCTCTTCCAGGATATCAATTGAATTCATGATGAGAAATACCATCCTTGCTCCTCGATGGTTTGCATTATCATCAACAATGTTATTGCCCTCCCTCCAACACAAACTTGTTCATGTTTGGTGTAGTACATTGAGTTCCTTTTTATCCATCTTGTGATATGTTCTACCTTGGAGTATTACCATCTTTTATGTCAAGGATGTGGTGAGGATTGCTCCACCTCTTAAGAATTCTTGGTATAGTAATACTTCTTGCCATCTCTGTTCATTTCTTGGCCCCTGTGTTGTTTCTAACCGGAATGCCGACAATTGAACTATGAGTTGTGAATTCAAAACTTATAGGAATCCTAATGCTTTGAAGTGAATGGTTGATAGTTTCATTCTAGGTCTTTTGGTCATTAAATCAACATTCTAACATTGATGGTGCTACTTGGTCCCTATTTCCAAGTGCACCTTTCAACCAATGTTTAATTGTGTAGGTTTTCCTTGAGCATACATCATTATATCATTTGACCTGTCAAATGTTATCTCCTTGTTCACCTAATTGTGGAAATCCATCTTTTTGGAAATCTTGATGGATTGTCGCTGTGTCCATCAGCCACCTCCTCATCTTCTCCTTGGTTTAATGATGAACTCTTGTTTTGGAACTCACTTCCATAGTTAATTTCCTGAGAATCTTACAATGGCATCCCGTCAATTTGTGCACCTTTTCTTCTCTGCATCCTGAGTCTTAGGTATCCAGACACCAATCAGTTATGAATCTCGATCAGATATTATGGTTGAAACATATATCCAAGAGTTATAGCGTTGGTCTTTATATGACCCTGTAAGGTGATGTCATGCCTAGCACACCTGGCCGGAGGACCTATTGCTATAGTTTCCCTTTTAGCAAGGTTAATCATTCTTCCATGAGGAAATTGTAAGACTTATTCTATAAGTTGTTCCTGATGAATCCTTTGTGTATCCAAGTCCGACCTTTGCTTGAAGACCATGTCAATGATATCTCGAAGCATGTTTGTGGTACTCCAATTTTCAACAAGAACATTTGAAGCCCAATGCTAAATGTTTCTTGCTCAATTATCCAAACACCATTGTATGGGTAATGTCATGAAATTTCTCTCCCCTTGCGTAAAGGGTTTTCTACATTATATCCTGTCATGGATATCATGCTCTGCTTGTCCTTGGGAAGGATATACCCCTGGAATATGTGTCTAAACGCATTTTCCTTTCCATTGTTCTGTTTAAATCTAATAATCATATTTTCCTTTCCATTGTTTTGTTTAACCTTTCTTGTAAACTGACTTACCTGAGAAGTGATAATTCCCTGCTTATGTAAACACCTCGGTGTACAACTCTGTCAGTAAGACGTTGTTGCTATTGTTGATGACATTCCGGAAATCACTGATGGACGAGAACTTTGCCTATTGGTCTGCCTCGCTTCACGAGCAGGAAAATGGTTCTCTTCGTCCCTGAGCTTGGTATCGACATTGTTGCCAACATAACTGACAGGCTATCCTCTCAGCTGCCCAACTATCATCCGCCCAACATGTCAGCGTCCTTCCTACCTTTAACCCACATGGTGGGCCCATAAACCACACTTCCACAGGATCAAAAACTAACTCTCCTACACACCCCTGCCTCTAAAGTTATTCCTCACACTTGGCTTCGTATGTAAATCACGAGCCACCTTCCTATAG
Source organism: Triticum urartu (assembly GCF_056163025.1). Taxonomy (NCBI): domain Eukaryota; kingdom Viridiplantae; phylum Streptophyta; class Magnoliopsida; order Poales; family Poaceae; genus Triticum; species Triticum urartu. The sequence continues at coordinate 428,200,967 of NC_141876.1, forward strand.
ATCATCTACTGTAGTATCAAACGCAAAAGTTATTTTCGTTGCCCCAGACCCCTTTCACCTTCTGATTAGTCATCGAACAAGTGCCTGCCCGCTCGAAACTTTGTTGGGGAACGTAGCATGCAATTTCAAAAAAATTCATACGCTCACGCAAGATCTATCTACGAGATGCATAGCGATGAGAGGGGGAGAGTGTGTCCACGTACCCTCGTAGACCGAAAGCGGAAGAGTTAGGTTAACGCAGTTGATGTAGTCGAACGTCTTCGCGATCCAACCGATCAAGTACCGAACGTACGGCACCTCCGAGTTCTGCACACGTTCAGCTCGATGACGTCCCTCGAACTCTTGATCCAGCAAAGTGTCGAGCGAGAGTTCTGTCAGCACGACGGCATGATGACGGTGATGGTGATGTGATCCGCGCAGGGCTTCGCCTAAGCACTACGTGAATATGGCCGGAGGAGTAAACCGTGGAGGGAGACGCCGCACATGGCTTGGAACAATTGGTGTGTCTCCAAGGGGTGCCCTGCCATGTATATAAATGAGGGAGAGGGAGGAGGATGACCCTAGGGGGCGTGCCATAAGGGGGGAGTCCTACTAAGACTCCTAGTCCTAGTAGGATTCGCCCCCCTCCCCCCTTCTTTTTCCTTCTCATGGAGGGGAAAGGGGCAAAGGAGAGGGAGTAGGAGAAGGAAAGAGGGGTGGCGCCCCCTTCCCTAATCCAATTCAGCCTCCTCCCTTATGGGGGGCGCACCAGCCCTTTTGGGATGGTTAGCCTCCCTCCTATGGCCCACATGGCCCATATCTTTCCCCGGGGGGGTCCCGTAACCCCTCCGGTTCTCCGGTATGTACCCGATACACTCTAGAACCCTTCCAGTGTCCAAATACTACCTTCCAATATATCAATCTTTACCTCTCGACCATTTCGAAACTCCTCGTCATGTCCGTGATATCATCCGGGACTCCGAACAAACTTCGGTCACCGAAACACATAACTCATAATACGAATCGTCATCGAACATTAAGCGTGCGGACCCTACGGGTTTGAGAACTATGTTGACATGACCGAGGCACATCTCCGGTCAATAACCAATAGCGGAACCTGGATGCTCATATTGATTCCTAAATATTCTACTAAGATCTTTATCGGTCAAACCGCAATAACAACATACGTTATTCCCTTTGTCATTGGTATGTTACTTGCCTGAGATTCGATCGTCGATATCGTCATACCTAGTTCAATCTCGTTACCAACAAGTCTCTTTACTCATTCTGTAATGCATCAACCCGCAACTAACTCATTAGTCACATTGCTTGCAAGGCTTATAGTGATGTGCATTACTGAGAGGGCCCAGAGATACCCCTCCGATACTCGGAGTGACAAATCCTAATCTCGATCTATGCCAACCCAAAAAACACCTTCGGAGACACCTATAGAGCATCTTTATAATCACCCAGTTATGTTGTGACGTTTTATAGCACACAAGGTGTTCCTCCGGTATTCGGGAGTTGCATAATCTCATAGTCAGAGGAATATGTATAAGTCATGAAGAAAGCAATAGCAATAAAACTTAATGATCATTATGCTAAGCTAACAGATGGGTCTTGTCCATCACATCATTCTCTAATGATGTGATCCCATTCATCAAATGACAACACATGTCTATGGTTAGGAAACTTAACCATCTTTGATTAACGAGCTAGTCAAGTAGAGGCATACTAGGGACACTTCTGTTTTGTCTATGTATTCACACATGTATTAAGTTTCCGGTTAATACAATTCTAGCATGAATAATAAACATTTATCATGATATAAGGAAATATAAATAATAAGTTTATTATTGCCTCTAGGGCATATTTCCTTCAGTCTCCCATTTGCACTAGAGTCAATAATCTAGTTCACATCGTCATGTGATTTAACACCAATAGTTCACATCTTTATGTGATTAGTTCACATCGCCATGTGACTAACACCCAAAGGGTTTACTAGAGTCAATAATATAGTTCACATCGCTATGTGATTAACACCCAAAGAGTACCAAGGTGTGATCATGTTTTGCTTGTGAGAGAAGTTTAGTCAACGGGTCTGTCATATTCAGAGTCGTGTGTATTTTGCAAATTTTCTTTGTCCACAATGCTCTGCATGGAGCTACTCTACCTAATTGCTCCCACTTTCAATATGAATCCAAATTGAGACTCAGAGTCATCTGAATCGATGTAAAAGCTTGCATCGACGTAACTCTTTACGACGAAATCTTTATTACGTCCAGAACCGAGAAATATTTCCTTAGTCCTCTTAGGTAACTAAGGATAAATTTGACCGTTCTCTAGTGATCCACACCTAGATCACTATCGTACCCCTTTGCCAAAGTCATGTCAAGGTACACAATAGGTCTGGTACACAACATATCATACTTTATAGAACCTATGGCTGAGGCATAGGGAATGACTTTCATTCTCTTTCTATTTTCTGCCGTGGTCGGGTTTTGAGTCTTACTCACTTCATACCTTACAACTCATCCAAGAACTCCTTCTTTGACTGATCCATTTTGAACTCCTTCAAAATCTTATCAAGGTATGTACTCATCGAAAGTCTTATCAAGCGTTTTGATTTATCTTTATAGATCTTGATGCCCAATATGTAAGTAGCTTCACTGAGGTCTTTCATTGAAAAATTCTTATTCAAGTATCCTTTTATGCTATCCAGAAAATATGTATTATTTCCAATCAACAATATGTCATCCACATATAATACCAGAAATGCTACAGAGCTCCCACTCACTTTCTTGTAAATACAATCTTCTCTAAAAGTCTGTATAAAACCATATGCTTTGATCACACTATCAAAGCATACATTCCAACTCCGAGATGCTTGCACCAGTCTAGAAATGGATCATTGGAGCTTACACACTTTGTTAGCACCTTTAGGATTGACAAAACCTTCTGGTTGCATCATATACAACTCTTCTTTAAGAAATCCATTAAGGAATGCAGTTTTGACGTCCATTTGCCAAATTTCGTAATCATAAAATGCGGCAATTGCTAACATGATTCAGACAGACTTTAAGCATAGATACAAGTGAGAAACTCTCATCGTAGTCAACACCTTGAACTTGTCAAAAAAAATTGTGACAATTCAAGCTTTGTTGATAGTAACACTACTATCAGTGTTCGTCTTCCTCTTGAAGATACATCTATTCTCAATGGCTCGCCGATCATCGGGCAAGTCAATAAAAGTCCATACTTTGTTCTCATACATGGATCCCATCTCAGATTTCATGGCCTTAGGCCATTTTGCGGAATTTGGGCTCATCATCGCTTCCTCATAGTTCGTAGGTTCGTCATGGTCTGGTAACATGACTTCCAGAACAAGATTACCGTACCACTCTGGTGCGGACCGTATTCTGGTTGACCTACGAGGTTCGGTAGTAACTTGATCTGAAGTTTCATCATCATCATCATTAGCTTCCTCATTAATTTGTGTAGGAATCACTGGAACTGATTTTTGTGATGAACTACTTTCCAATTCGGGAGAAGGTACAATTACCTCATCAAGTTCTAATTTCCTCCCACTCACTTCTTTCAAGAGAAACTCCTCCTCTAGAAAGGATCCATTCTTAGCAGCAAATATCTTGCCTTCGGATCTGTGATAGAAGGTGTACCCAACAGTTTCTTTTGGGTATCCAATGAAGACGCACTTCTCCGATTTGGGTTTGAGCTTATCAGTTTGAAACTTTTTCATATAAGCATCGCAACCCCAAACTTTAAGAAACGACAACTTTGGTTTCTTGCCAAACCAAGTTCATACGGTGTTGTCTCAACGGATTTAGATGGTGCCCTATGATACATCTCCAACGTATCTATAATTTTTGATTGTTCCATGCTAGTTTTGGACATTATTGGGCTTTATTATACACTTTTATATTATTTTTGGGACTAACCTATTAACCGGAGGCCCAGCCCAGAATTGTTGTTTTTTGCCTATTTCAGAGTTTTGCAGAAAAAAAATATCAAACGGAGTCCAAACGGAATGAAACCTTTGGGAACGTGATTTTCGGAACAAACGTGATCCAGAGGACTTGGACCCTATGTCAAGACATCAACCATGAAGGCACGAGATAGGGGGGCGCGCCTACCCCCCCCCCCCCAGGCGCGCCCTCCACCCTCGTGGGGCCCACGTTGCTCCACCGATGTACTCCTTCCTCCTATATACCTGTGTACCCCCAAACTACCAGATACGGAGCCAAAACCTTAATTCCACCGCCGTAACTTTCTGTATCCATGAGATCCCATCTTGGGGCCTTTTCCGGAGCTCCACCGGAGGGGGTATCGATCACGGAGGGCTTCTACATCAACACCATAGCCTCTCCGATGAAGTGTGAGTAGTTTACTTCAGACCTTCGGGTCCATAGTTATTAGCTAGATGGCTTCTTCTCTCTTTTTAGATCTCAATACAAAGTTCTCCCCCTGTCTTGTGGAGATCTATTCGATGCAATCTTCTTTTGCGGTGTGTTTTTTGAGACCGATGAATTGTGGGTTTATGATCAAGCTTATCTATGCACAATATTTGAATCTTCTCTGAATTCTCTTATGCATGATTGGTTATCTTTGCAAGTCTCTTCGAATTATCAGTTTGGTATGGCCTACTAGATTGATCTTTCTTGCAATGGGAGAAGTGCTTAGCTTTGGGTTCAATCTTGTGGTGTCCTTTCCCAGTGACAGTAGGGGCAGTAAGGCACGTATTTTATTGTTGCCATCGAGGATAACAAGGTGGGGTTTATATCATATTGCATGAGTTTATCCCTCTACATCATGTCATCTTGCTTAAAGTGTTACTCTGTTCTCTTGAACTTAATACTCTAGATGCATACTGGATAGCGGTCGATGTGTGGAGTAATAGTAGTAGATGCAGGCAGGAGTCCGTTTACTTGTCTTGGACGTGATGCCTATATACATGATCATACCTAGATATTCTCATAACTATGCTCAATTCTGTTAATTGCTCAACAATAATTTGTTCATCCACCGTAATACTTATGCTCTCGAGAGAAGCCACTAGTGAAACCTATGGCCCCCGGGTCTATTTTCCATCATATTAATCTTACAATACTTAGTTATTTCCTTTGCCATTTATTTTACTTGCATCTTTATTTCTCTTTATCATAAAAATACCAAAAATATTATCTTATCATATCTATCAGATCTCACTCTCGTAGGTGACCGTGAAGGTATTGACAACCCCTTTATCGCGTTGGTTGCGAGGAGTTTATTTGTTTGTGTAGGTGCGAGGGACTCGTGCGTGGCCTCCTACTGGATTGATACCTTGGTTCTAAAAAACTGAGGGAAATACTTACGCTGCTCTGCTGCATCACCCTTTCCACTTCAAGGGAAAACCAACACAGTGCTCAAGAGGTAGCCCCCTATTTAACGTGAATGCAACTGTCTCTAATGCATAACCCCCAAAACAATAGCGGTAAATCGGTAAGAGACATCATAGATCGCACCATATCTAAAAGTACGGTTACGACGTTCGGACACACCATTACGTTGTGGTTTTCCAGGCGGCGTGAGTTATGAAACTATTCCACATTGTTTTAAATGAAGGCCAAAACTCATAACTCAAATATTCGCCTCTGAGATCAGATCGCAGAAACTTTATTTTCTTGTTACGATGATTCTCCACTTCACTCTAAAATTCTTTGAACTTTTTAAAATGATTCAGACTTGTGTTTCATTAAGTAGATATACCTATATCTGCTCAAATCAACTGTGAAGTTAGAAAATAACGATACCCGCCACGAGCCTCAACACTCATCGGACCGCATACATCAGTATGTATTATTTCTAATAAGTCAGTGGCTCGCTCCATTGTTTCGGAGAACAGAGTCTTAGTCATCTTGCCCATGAGGCATGGTTCGCAAGCATCAAATGATTCATAATCAAGTGATTCCAAAAGTCCATCCGCATGGAGTTTCTTCATGCGCTTTACACCAATATGACCTAAATGACAGTGCCACAAATATGTTGCACTATCATTATCAACTTTGCATCTTTTGGCATCAATATTATGAATATGTGTATAACCACGATCGAGATTCAACAAACCATTCACATTGGGTGTATGACCATTGAAGGTTTTATTCATGTAAACAAAACAATAATTATTCTCTGACTTAAATGAATAACCGCATTGCAATAAACATGATCCAATCATATTCATGCACAACGCAAACACCAAATAACATTTATTTAGGTTCAACACTAATCCCGAAGGTAGAGGGAGCATGCGATGGTGATCTTATCAACCTTGGAATCACTTCCAACACACACCGTTGCCTTTCCCTCAACTAGTCTCTGTTCATTTTGTAACTCCTGTTTCGAGTTACTAATCTTAGCAATTGAATCGATATCAAATACCCTGGGGTTACTATGAACACTAGTAAAGTACACATCAATAACATGTATATAAAATATACCTTTCACTTTGCCATCCTTCTTATCCGCCAAATACTTGGGCCAGTTCCACTTCCAGTGACCAATCCCTTTGCAGTAGAAGCACTCAGTTTCAGGCTTAGGTCTAGACTTGGGCTTCTTCCCAGGAGTAGCAACTTGCTTGCTATTCTTCTTGAAGTTCCCCTTCTTCCCTTTTCCGTTTTTTTGAAACTACTGGTCTTGTTAACCATCAACACTTGATGCTCCTTTTTGATTTCTACCTCCGCAGCCTTTAGCATTGCAAAGAGCTCGGGAATTGTCTTTACCATCCCTTGCATATTATAGTTCATCACAAAGTTCCAGTAACTTGGTGATAGTGACTAGAGAACTCTGTCAATCACTATCTTATCTGGAAGATTAACTCCCGCTTGTTTCAAGCGATTGTAGTACTCAGACATTCCAAGCACATGCTCACTTGTTGAGCTATCCTCCTCCATCTTGTAGGCAAAGTACTTGTCAGAGGTATCATACCTCTCGACTTGGGCATGAGTCTGAAATACCAATTTCAGCTCTTGGAACATCTTATATGCTCCGTGGTGTTCAAAACGTTTTTGAAGTCCCGGTTCTAAGCCGTAAAGCATGGCGCACTAAACAATCAAGTAGTCATCATACTGAGCTTGCCAAACGTTCATAACGTCTAGATCTGGTCCTCCAAAAGGTCCATCACCTAGCGGTGCATCAAGGAAATAATTCTTCTGTGTAGTAATGAGGATAATCCTCAGATCATGGATCCAGTCTGCATCATTGCTACTATCATCTTTCAACTTATTTTTCTCTAGGAATATATCAAAAATAAACAGGGAGCTATAACGTGAGCTATTGATCTACAACATAATTTGCAAATACTTTCAAGACTAAGTTCATGGTAAATTAAAGTTCAATTGATCATATTACTTAAGAACTCCCACTTAGATAGACATCCCTCTAGTCATCTAAATGATCACGTGATCCATATCAACTAAACCATGTCTGATCATCACGTGAGATGGAGTAGTATTCAATGGTGAACATCTCTATGTTGATCATATCTACTATATAATTCACGTTCGACCTTTTGGTCTCAGTGTTTCGAGGCTATGTCTGCATATGCTAGGCTCGCCAAGTTTAACCCGAGTATTCTGCACGTGCAAAACTGGCTTGCACCCGTTGTATGTTGTAAGGGCATATTTATCCCTTAGTAGTTTTGGTGATTGATGACAATGCTTTTGCGGACTAATCGTGTGCCTTGAGCATTTCAGATATATCATGTCTAGGCATAAGACGATTTGGTGCCCCTTGAAGACTATTGAAGACGATGTTTCTCTATGTTTCTTTTCGGTGGATTTGAGTCATAGGAAAGTCATACTATCAAGAGGGGGTCCGCGTTCGAAAGGTTTGGGTGGAATCAACATGTACACATCTATTCCTTTTGCACTACCTTTCCTCTGGCTCTTTGGAGCATCCTCCGTTTCTCTGTGTCTCTGCAAAATGAAGGACTCCTAGTGTGGCTGAACTGGGGCATGCGACAGTACTGCTCTTCGGAGCGGTAGTACTGCAGGCCCCTGCGGTAGTACCGTCCACGGGCGTGGTAGTACCGCAGGTGACCACGGTAGTATTGCTCCTAGCGCTATAGTACCGTGGCCTCAGGCCAGGCTCAGTAGCACTAGCGGAAGTAGGGGCGGATGTAATTTTTTACATTCGCGCCCTACGCGGTAGTACCGCTCCAGATTTGCGGTACTGCCATGTCGGATTTTTGCATAGATCTAAACTCAGCGAAAGTTGCCACAGATGTATTTTTATATGTTCGTGCCTTCCCAAATCTGGACTATCCCTGCCTTGCGGTAGTACCGCGCCAGCGGTTCTACCGCCCTCTGCTTCATCACATCAAGGTTGTTTTGGATACTGCTGTGTGTGCGGTAGTACTGCAGTGCCCTGCGGTAGTACCACGGGCCCTGGCGGTAGTGCTGCGCCTCCGGTGCGATAGTACCGTGCGCCATAGGCTGAGTTGGTGGATAACAGTTGGATTTGTTCTTCCACTATAAAAGGGGAGTCTTCTTCTCTGAGTTGACTTACCTCTTCCACCCCCAAGCTCCATTGTTGCTCTATGCTCCATTTTCGCCCGATCTCTCTCCCTAGCCAATCAAACTTGTTGATCTCCTAGGGATTAGTTGAGAAGGCCTCGATCTTCACATCCACCAAGAGAAATTTGATTCCCCCCACTAATCCCTCGCGGATCTTATTACTCTTGGGTGTTTGAGCACCCTAGACGGTTGAGGTCATCACGGAGCCATACTCCATTATGGTGAAGCTTTGTGGTGTTGTTGGGAGCCTCCAATTAAGTTGTGGAATTGCCCCAACCTTGTTTGTAAAGGTTCGGTCGCCGCCTTCAAGGGCACCAATAGTGGAATCACGGTATCTCGCATTGTGTGAGGGCGTGAGGAGAATACGGTGGCCCTAGTGGCTTCTTGGGGAGAATTGTGCCTCCACACCGCTCCAACGGAGACGTACTTCCTCTCAAAGGGAAGGAACTTCGGTAACACATCCTCGTCTTCACCGGTTCCACTCTTGGTTATCTCATCCCTTTACTCGTGCAAGCGTATCTTGTGTTACATCCCTTGCTTGCTTGTGTACATATTGTTGTTGCATCATATAGGTTGCTCACCTAGTTGCATATCTAGATAACCTACTTTTATGCAAAGTTTAAATTGGTAAAGAAACGCTAAAAATTGTTAGTTGTCTATTCCCCTCCTCTAGTCAACTATATCGATCCTTTCATATGTGAACATAGAGCTTATCACACCCGATCATCACGTGGCGTCTTGGCACGATGAACTGTAGCAATAGTGCATACTCAAGGAGAACACCTGTACCTTGAAATTTAGTGAGGGATCATCTTATAATGCTACCGTCATACTAAGCAAAATAAGATGCATAAAGGATAAACATCACATGCAATCAAAATATGTGACATGATATGGCCATCATCATCTTATGCCTTTGATCTCCATCTCCAAAGCACCATCATGATCTCCATCATCACCGGCTTGACACCTTGATCTCCATCGCAGCGTCGTTATCGTCTCGCCAACTATTGCTTCTACGACTATGGCTACCGCTTAGTGATAAAGTAAAGCAATTACATGGCGATTGCATTTCATACAATAAAGCGACAACCTTAAGGCTCCTACCAGTTGCTGATAACCTTTACAAAACATGATCATCTCATTCAACAATTTATATCTCATCACGTCTTGACCATATCACATCACAACATGCCCTGCAAAAACAAGTTAGACGTCCTCTACTTTGTTGTTGCAAGTTTTACGTGGTTGCTACGGGCTTCTAGCAAGAACCGTTCTTACCTATGCATCAAAACCACAACGATTTTTCGTCAAGTGTGTTGTTTTAACCTTCAACAAGGACCGGTCGTAGTCAAACTCAAATCAAGTAAAGTTGGAGAAACAAACACCCGCCAGCCACCTGTGTGCAAAGCACGTCGTAGAACCAGTCTCATGAACGCGGTCATGTAATGTCGGTCCGGGCCGCTTCATCCAACAATACCACCGAATCAAAGTAAGACGTTGGTGGTAAGTAGTATGACTATTATCGCCCACAACTCTTTGTGTTCTACTTGTGCATATATTATCTACGCATAGACCTGGCTCGGATGCCACTGTTGGGGAACGTAGCATGCAATTTCAAAAAATTCCTACGCTCACGCAAGATCTATCTAGGAGATGCATAGCAACGAGATGGGGAGAGTGTGTCCACGTACCCTCGTAGACCGAAAGTGGAAGCGTTAGGTTAACGCGATTGATGTAGTCGAACGTCTTCGCGATCCAACTGATCAAGTACCGAACGTACAGCACCTCCGAGTTCTACACACGTTCAGTTCAATGACGTCCCTCGAACTCTTGATCCAACAAAGTGTCGAGGGAGAGTTCCGTCAGCACGACGGCGTGGTGACGGTGATGGTGATGTGATCCGTGCAGGGCTTCGCCTAAGCACTAAGTGAATATGACCAGAGGAGTAAACCGTGGAGGGAGACTCCGCACACGGCTTGGAACAATTGGTGTGTCTCCAAGGGGTGCCCTACCCACGTATATAAAGGAGGGAGAGAGCAGGCCGGCCCCAGGGGGCGCGCCATAAGGGGGAGTCCTACTAGGACTCCTAGTCCTAGTAGGATCCCCCCCTTCTTTTTCCTTCTCATGGAGGGGAAAGGGGGAAAGGAGAGGGAGTAGGAGAAGGAAAGGGGGGTGGCGCCCCCTTCCCTAATCCAATTCGGCCTCCTCCCTTGTTGGGGGCGCATCGGTCCTTGTGGGCTGGTTAGCCTCCCTTCTATGGCCCATATCTTTCCCCGGGGGGTTCCGGTAACCCCTCCGGTACTCCCGTATGTACCTGATACACTCTGGAACCCTTCCGGTGTCCAAATACTACCTTCCAATATATCAATCTTTACCTCTCGACCACTTCGAGACTCCTCATCATGTCCGTGATCTCATCCAGGACTCCAAACAAACTTTGGTCACAAAAACAGATAACTCATAATACAACGTCATTGAACGTTAAGCGTGCGGACCCTATGGGTTCGAGAACTATGTAGACATGACCGAGACACATCTCCGGTCAATAACCAATAGCGGAACATGGATGATCATATTGGTTCCTACATATTCTATGATGATCTTTATCGGTCAAACTGCAATAACAACATACGTTATTCCCTTTGTCATCGGTATGTTACTTGCTCGAGATTCGATCGTCGATATCATCATACCTAGTTCAATCTCGTTACCGGCAAGTCTCTTTACTCGTTCCGTAATGCATCACCTCGCAACTAACTCATTAGTCACATTGCTTGCAAGGCTTATAGTGATGTGCATTACTGAGAGGGCCTAGAGATACATCTCCGATACTTGGAGTGACAAATCCTAATCTTGATCTATGCCAACCCAGCAAACACCTTCGGAGGCACCTGCATAGCATCTTTGTAATCACCCTGTTACGTTGTGCCGTTTGATAGCACACAAGGTGTTCCTCCAGTATTTGGGAGTTGCATAATCTCATAATTAAAGGAATATGTATAAGTCATGAAGAAAGCAATAGTAATAAAACTTAACGATCATTATGCTAAGCTAACTGATGGGTCTTGTCCATCACATTATTCTCTAATGATGTGATCCCGTTCATCAAATGACAACACATGTCTATGGTTAGGAAACTTAACCATCTTTGATTAACGAGCTAGTCAAGTAGAGGCATACTAGGGACACTCTGTTTTGTCTATGTATTCACACATGTATTAAGTTTCCGGTTAATACAATTCTATCATGAATAATAAACATTTATCATGATATAAGGAAATATAAATAACAACTTTGTTATTGCCTCTGGGGAATATTTCCTTCAAACTTCTCGTGGTACCTTCTTACTTTGCACTTGATGTTTTCTTAAGTTTCAATTTGAGAGTTACTTTCCGCCACCTTCCCTGATATTTTCTACCAGATGAGCAACCGTGTAGAGTCCGTTCTTCCAAAGTTACCCCTTGTCCTTTCGTAAGTACGATAAAGATACCAAAGAAAGGATGATGACTTCATCATGTTGACCTAGAGCAGAGGAATGAAGATGCCAATGGAAGGGATCGACTTCTTCGAGAAGCGCAACCTAGAACGAAAAGATCCATTAGAATTTTGTAACCAGAACTTTCCCCTTACTCTCCCTCTTAAATCTTGGGACGAGATTTCTTATAGTGGAGGAGATTTGTAACACCCTGAGGATCACGCTATAGTAATCTCCCACTAATGATGCCATGTCATCTGGTTTGGCTAAGCCAAATTGCCCCTTTCAAAACCAAAGCCAATTTCAAATTTAAAATAAAGTCAAATAAATTATTTCTTCAAACAGTAAAACAAAATGTTCGCTGGGTTGTAAAAATTCACAAACTAATTTCATAAATAAACCAACGTTATTTGATTTATTAAAATGCCCTTAACCTATTTTAAACTAGACCAAACAACCCCCAAATAAATCTTTTCTATTCAAACAAAATTGAAATGAATTCCAATAATCCTCAAACTTTTTGTGGCGGTGGCCTATATTGTGGTGCTATTTATGGTACAAGTGTCACATTTAGAAAAAACTAAAATACTATTGAAACTAAAAGGAAAATGAAAAAGATTAAAGAAAAGCAGAAATATAGGAAAGAAGAAATGATAGAGTTTCACCATTGTGCACTTAAGGCCCAAAAGGCCAATAGCTGGCCCAGCCCACCATCCCCATCTTCTTGCTCTGTTCATCAGAGGCTCGCTGGACGCGCGCACGACGTCCGTGTCGCCGATGACCACGCGTCGGCAATCCAGCATCACCACGTCGTGGATAAGGTCCCCCTCGCCCCCGCTGGAAAACCCTAGCTCTCATTCCCTTCTTCCCCGCGCCACTTTCTCCCTTTCGACAAGGAGTCGAGCCGTCGTCGCCGTGGCCGCCGTCACCCTCGCGCCCACCGAGCTCCCCACCGCTGGAGGTTGTGTCCAGTTGCTTCGCCGTCGCCGACCACATCGACTACGTGGGCGGGATCAATCTCGGAGCCGCTGCATCACTGTCTGCATCATCTTCTCCAACATCGGCTACCGGCCCCCGCCCTCCGCTGTCTGTTGCGCCCCTCGGCAACCATGGTCGAGGCCGAGCGTGCATGCAGGCACGCCTCTGTCAAGACAGCCGGCTAGCTTTCTGCCACTTGGGCCCGACCCTTGTTTAAGATTAGGGGTGGGCTAATCCCCCGTGCTAACTTATTTTTATTAAGTTAGGTAACTTTTGTGCCAATTACATGTGGGCCTAACCACTAATTAGTCCATTTAGTTTAATAATTAAACCTTTAAAGACATGTCTTTATGACAGGTAGGACCCCATGATGCTAATTAACTCTGGTTAAACATGTGACAATGACAACCGGCCCCATTGGTACTGTTCACCAGTTGACCAGTCAACCCATTGACTGGGTCAACTGGGCCCTCTGGACCCCACCGTCAGCCCCACAGTGCCCACTGTCGGGTACCTTTTTGGGTGCACTTAGCTTTTCAATTAAGATATTCGTGAATTTAATTTAGTTCTAGAAATTTCCAGAGTATTGTTAAAACTTTAGAAAATAATGTAAAATAATCCATAATTCGGATGTAAATACTTTGTACATGAGAGTTGCTTAGAACGACGAGACGAATCCGAATATGTAGTCCGTTCATCCGCCACGCAACCCTAGCATAGCAAATATGCAACAATCCACCTCCAGTTCATCTGTCCAAAAACATCAAACACCGGGAATACTTTCCCGGATGTTTCCCCCCTTTGCTGGTATCACCTACTACCGCGTTAGGGCACACCTAGCACCGCTCATTGTCATGCCATGCATCTTCATGTATATGTTTGCATTATATTTATCGTTTCTTACCCCTCTTCTTGCCGGTAGACTACGAGACTAACGCCGCTGCTGCCCAAATCGACTACGGTGTTGATGACCCGTCCTTCTCTGCCGAGCTTCCAGGCAAGCCATGCCCCCTTGATCAACCCGATATCGCCTATTCCTTCTCTCTACTTCTTGCATTAGAGTAGTGTAGCATGTTACTGCTTTCGGTTAATCCTATTCTACTGCATAGCCTGTCTTTGGTATTACTGTTGTTACCTTTACCTGCAATCCTAAATGCTTAGTATAGGATGCTAGTTTATCATCAGTGGTCCTACATTCTTGTCCGTCTGCCATGCTATACTATCGGGTCGTGATCACTCGGGACGTGATCACGAGTATATACTTACATACATTATATATGATACATGTGGTGACTAAAGTCGGGTCGGCTCGTAGAGTACCCGCAAGTGATTCATGGATTGGGGGCTGAAAGGACATACTTTCCCAACGGCCCTCTGTGTGGATCTTTGTGGCGGAGCGACAGGGCAGGTTGTGACCACCTAGGAGACAGGTGGGCCTGGTCCCTGGTCGGCGTCCGCGGTTACTTCTAAATAACACGCTTAACAAGATCTTGGTATTTGATCTGAGTCTGGCTATGAGCCTATACGCACTAACCAACTACGTGGGAACAGTTATGGGCACTCGACGTCATGGTATCAACCGAAGCTCTTTTTGACGTCAGCGACGGAGCGGCGCGCGCTTGATTGGACCGTTAGCCCACGCTTGTATTAAGGGGGCTGGGTTTGCTTCCGACTGCCCTCGCAACGTGCAGGAGTGCAATGGGCGATGGGCCCAGACCCCTGCGCGCTTAAGATTTAGACCGGCGTGCTGACCTCTCTGTTGAGTCTAGGTGGGGCTGCGACGTGTTGATCTTCCAAGGCCGAGCATGACCCAGGAAAGTGTGTTCGGCTAGAGGGATCGAGCGTGTTGGGTAATGTGGTGCACCCTTGCAGGGAAGTTCATATATTCGAATAGTCGTGTCCCTCGGTAAAAGGACGACCCGGAGTTGTACCTCGACCTTATGACAACTAGAACTGGATACTTAATAAAACACACCCTATCAAGTGCCAGATACAACCCGGTGATCGCTCTCTCAGAGGGCGACGAGGAGAGGATCATCGGGTAGGATTGTGCTATACGATGATACTTGGTGGACTTACCAGCTATTCTCTTCTATCTGCTTCAAGATGGAGGCTGCTAGAAGCGTAGTCTTCGCTAGGACTAGTTTCCCCCCTCCTATTTTGGCATTCTGCAGTTCAGTCCACAGATACTACCTATTTCATTGATACCAATGCATATGTAGTGTAGATCCTTACTTGCGAGTACTTTGGATGAGTACTCATGGTTGCTTTGCTACTTATTTCCCCCCTTTTCCCGGTTATTGTGATCATATGATGGAGTCCAGGAGCTAGAGGATCCTGAGGATGATTCTACGTGGAGTTTGACTTCGAGGAGTAGTTAGGAGGTCCCAGGTAGGAGGCCTTGCCTGTTCGATCGTTGCTACTTTTGTGCTAGCCTTCTTAAGGCAAACTTGTTTAACTTATGTCTGTACTCAGATATTATTGCTTCCGCTGACTCTTGTGTCTTCGAGCATTTGTATTCGAGCCTTCGAGGCCCCTGGCTTGTAATATAAAGCTTGTATGATTTTAATTTGTGTCTAGAGTTGTGTTGTGATATCTTCCTTTGAGTCCCTGGTCTTGGTCGTACACATTTGCATGCATGATTAGTGTACGGTCAAATCAGGGGCGTCACACCACTCGAGCATGCTGAAGAGCCCCCCATCAAGGCCCACTCCAAGAGGAAGGCCCCTTTCCCCCGGCGATGCTGCCGGCGTCGGAGCCGCCATCTCACACGCAGTCAGTCTTCGTCGCCGCCAGATTGCCTTGGCGACCGCGGGAGCCCCCCAGTTTGTTTTTGCAAAAGTGGCTAGATCGTTCTGAATGTGATGTTTTGCAATTGCTCCACATATGACAAAACCCCGTTGTTTTACCCTTAGTGGCAACAATACAATACGTTCCTTAGCCCTTATTATGAGTAGGCTAGGCCACCGCAAGATTGAAGCTAGTACAAAGCACCACTCCCTCCGAAGAAAAATCCATTGAACTTGCCCAAAGAAGACAGATACATTGGAGAGCATGCAAAGCTATTTAATCATACAACAAATAAAACCTCAAAAGATCCAATTGATTCAGTAAACAATCTGATCATAAAGTGACAATTCATCATGTCCCAACAAACACCATAGATTAGATCGAATTGATCCTGATCATGTGAGAAAGCTCATGGGAACATTGTATTGAAGATCCAGAGAGAGAGAGTCATCTAGCTACTACTATGGACCCATAGGTCCTAGTGGAACTACTCACACATCGTCATGTAGGCAGCAAGGTTGATGAAGAAGAGTACTCGGGGAATGGCTTCCCCCTCTAACGGAGCTCCGTAAAGGTTCTCCAGATGGATCTTCGTGGAACAGAAACTTGTGGTGGCGATAAAATTCTTCTAAAAATATGCCAGAGGGTTTCAGTATCTATATGGATTTATGGCGGTGGAATTGGACAAAGGCGGTGCAGGGGGGGCACACGACCAGGTGGCGCGACCCCCCTAGGCCGCGCAGGGTGCCCGTGTGGGCCCCTGATAGCTCCTCCGGGGTCTCCCAAAGCTTAGTGTGTTTCTTGTTGCCCAAAATATTGTATTAAATCTGCAACTGATTTTGGCCTCCATAGTTATTGATTGGCCGCGAAGCCATAAACAAGCAGAAAATAGAAACTGATATTGCGAACTAAATTAATAGATTAGTCCACAAAAATAATATAAATTGCTATATAAGTATATAAAAATGATAGTATAATAGCATAAAATAGTAAAATTATAGATATGTTTGAGACGTATCGGCGGGCTATGCGTTGGGCATGGTACTCACGCTCTTCGGTGGAAAGCTCCACGCGACGCTTCGGCAGGAGCATCTTGTACCATGTGACCTTATCGCACACCATGGTGAACGATAAAACAGGAGGAGAAAAGAGGAAAATATGAGGCAACTAGTTCTGGTCCTCGCCACCCGGCTTTAATAGGTGCCGGTAGGTTCCTCGGGCGGTGCATCGACCAACATGCCTTGAATGTGGGCAGGAAACTAGTGAGCTCCAGTGCGGATGATGTTGGTTTTGTGTGGGTTTAGACTATCATCTATCGTGACAAATGCGTCCGACCTGCCTCAAATTTTTTCCACACATGAACTGAGTTTGGGGGTGCAGACAACTTAGATATTAGACATATGAATTAGGAATGAGGCGGCTGAATACATTTTTGGGCCATGTCCAAATTGGTAGAGCATCTACAACCGGACCTGTCATATTGCCCCTACACGTCGAATGGCCTGGTCACTGACCGATCGCATTTTTGCGACCCAACCGAACCTCTCAAACTAGCCCTATGTGTCCGAGCTGTCCGACACCCCCATACCCAACCCATATGTGGGGCGAATATGAGGAGGCTCAGACGTGTCCGGATCCGGCCCCACTCTGTCCCATAAATACCCCATCTGGACCAAACCCTAGCCAGTCCACACACTCGATCACTCTACTTCGTTTCCACTGCTCGTCTCCTTCCTTCCCCTCCCCTCCACCATGTCCGGCTCCGGCAACCAATCTGGCAGCGCATCCCACAGTGAGTCTGATCCCGTCCACTGGGAAGGGTTCTTGGAGGAGGACTGAAGAAATAAAGGGTGAATTGGTCAGTCGGTGGTCGTATACAGTGCCAAATTTGACAATCGTGATTGTAGATGCTCTAACCTATCTCTTCTACTACTTGTAGTAGTACTTAAATAAGGCTAGTCCTGATGATTTTATGTTAGACAGGGATTAATTAAGAAGAGAGTTATGACTTTGTCTTATACGGTGGTTAATTAAGAAGAGAGATTCTGATAAAGTCACCATTAAATGAGAGATAGTATTGTTAAGAATCCTATCTTCCTGAAGAAGCCTCGGGTGCAACCGAAATCCAAACCCAACGCCTTGCCATGTGCGTCACTGTGTGTACTTTTGGGCAGGCTGGCCGCTGGCGGGTGGGCGTGGAAAGCCGTCGTCAATCCTCGCCGAGCACAGGAGAAAAGGCTGCTCCAATTGGCCCTGCCACCGAGGCCGCGGTCACGTGAAGCCCCTCTTCTGCCCTTCCTCCTCTTTCCCCACTCCCCACTCCCCCCCAACAGACCAAATTTCCCCTCCGCTCGTCTCCGCCATGCCTGGACTCTCCTGACCTAGCTAGCCGTGCCGTGCCGTGCCCCACAACCCCTCCGCCCCTCTCGCGCGCGTCGCCGCCGTCGCCATTACTCTTCTCCCTTTTCGCGGCATCGCGTGCCTCCACTCCGTCCGCAACCTCCGCCCGTTGGTTGGGTTTGGAGGTAACTTGGAGGTATGTTTCCGTCCAGCGATTAGTTAAGAAATCCCACTGACCTCCACAATGCGCACGCGGCACGCCGTCTAGATCCGCCACTGACCCAACCGGTTGCTCCAGCCTCCAGCCTCCGCGGGCCGCCGAAGATGGGCTTCATGGGGGCGAAGCTGTTCCCGTCGTGCGAGAGCATGTGCGTCTGCTGCCCGGCGCTGCGCCCGAGCTCCCGCCGCCCCGTCAAGCGGTACAAGAAGCTGCTCGCTGAGATATTCCCCAAGACGCCTGTAAGTGCTCGCTTGTCGCTATTGTTGGCCGGCCTGGTTGGTTGCTGCTGCGGTCGTTGGATATGCTGTGCTGTGCTGTCTTCGATCTATAAGTGGAGTAATCCACATGTTCCTTAAACATGCTCCACAGAACGTGGCCATGTCACATGGTTATCTTCTGCCACTGTGTAATTGTTTTTTGCAGAATGCAGCTTCCGCTGTTGCTTGCAAAGGACACACTAATGCTCACACACTTGATACTTCAGTATTAGGGCGTATAGTTGCTCATAGAGTAGAGTTTACCTTTGCAGGAGGGTCCACCAAATGAGAGGAAAATCATGAAGTTATGCGAGTATGCTGCCAAGAATCCCCTGCGCATTCCAAAGGCATGTGACCTTTGCATCATGCTTTCTCACATTTCATTGCTAAAGTATTCTTTAGGGGTCCTTGGTTAATCAATATTCAGTAGGTTTCCCTTCACTGCATGCTTGTCAGATTGCCAAGTTTCTGGAACAGAGGAGTCGCAAGGAACTGCGTGCTGCTCATTTGAACTATGTCAAGATAATCACTGAAGCATACAGCAAGCTACTCTTCATTTGTAAGGAGCAGATGTGAGTTTCTGAAATTCTTGGCTGCCACTCACGTTTTCTATTCGAAAATGTTAATGGTTTCCGATGAAGCTTCGTGGCTAAAAAGTTATGTTACTGCATGCATGTGATGGTATAGGGCATATTTTGCCATCAGCCTGGTGAACGTCCTCACCGACCTTCTGGAAAGCAAGCAGGAGAACATTCATATCCTTGGATGTCAAACTTTCGCGAGGTTTATTTACAGCCAGGTGGGCATTATGATGGATCAGACACGCTTAAGAGTTATAAACATTGCATTTCAATCTGTTCCTCCTAATCATGAAAGGCTACTACTCGAGTCACTTTATTTATTTTTAGTTATGTATGACATTCACCATGTTGTCACATTCATAGGTAGACAACACATATGCACGGAATATTGAGAGCTTGGCCCACAAAGTGTGCACACTTTCACGGCAACAGGGAGTGGAGCATAGTCTTCTGCGGGCAGCAAGCCTACAGTGTCTCTCAGCAATGGTAAATCCATAAATGTGGCTTTGCAGCTTTCTTTCTTCATTTTCTGTTATCTTCACATTTCCAGGTAATTTGTTTGAATGTCCAGTTCAGTTAACTATTGTAATGCTCGTGCAGATCTGGTTTATGAAGGAACATTCATACATATTTGCTGATTTTGATGAGGTAACTACAATCAGTTCTTTTAGTTGCATTGCTCCATTGATCATTACTTGTGGCTGTGGAGAATCAAAGGAGATTAAGCTTGTTTCTTGGATAGTTGAGTTCCAAATTGCTCAGCCTGGTTGCTTGCTTAGTTGCTCGTTTGCACCAGGTTATTACCAATAGAATGCTTGTGTGGTCATAAAGAACACAATTATTTATCTTGTCTTCTGCAGACTGCAAACGTTGTTGACTTATCCAGTTTTTTAATGATTTCTGTTTCGACTTCTAGTAAAATGGTTATATCATGGTACATAAGAATTCAGATGGTTCCGTTATGGTTTCTCTATTTCGTTCGGGGAGTTTAAACTTCGTGTGCTGTTTTGTTTGATAAGCTCTTGAAGAACTTTTATATTTCTCAAGTTTAATGTAATGATGGATGTTGACAATCTAACTCTCTTTGACGTGACAGATGGTGCAGTCGGTCTTGGAAAATTATAGGATGGATGGAACTGCTGGTGGTGATGATGACAGACATGCATCACAGCATAACTGGGTTGATGAAATAGTCAGGCGTGAGGGAAGAGCTGGTTTAGGTGGAGGTAATGATGTAAATTTCTGTAGTGCAACAACTACTAGACTGCGATCAGCAAGGGACTCTTCAGCACTGACCAGGTGAAGTGTCATTCTCATTTATATATACTCGCTATAGCACTTTTTCTTTTCCCTAAATTTTGTGCAGAAAAAAAATGCATGCTGGTGCACATCATACACACTTTTACTGCATTGCAACCTTTCAGTTCATTTTAGTTCTGTATGGTGTCTAGCAATAGTGCATGTCATTCCTTTTCATACTTTGAAGGGTACATACATGCTAGAAGCCTATAACTGAGGTTCAGATACCACACTTAATAGTGTAGGTGTCTTTCAACTTCTACTGACAACTTATTTGTGTGACTAATGTGATCTTGCTATCAAGTACATGCACATTGCACTGGAGATGCAGAAAAAGAACACGAAAACATTGAAGAAAATTTCCTTTTGAAGCATAGCAGATTATAATATAAATAAGTCAAGTATGTTTTTTCACTGGTTAATCCATCAATCAAGGGATGAATGGGAACTTGGCAGCAGGAGTAATGGCCTTGAGAATGACCGTCCAACCTATATTTTGTGACATGTTTGATGCTGCTTCTTTTTAATATTCGAACTCAGATGAACCCAACATATTATGATTCATTTGAATGACTATGCAGGGAGGAGCGTGAATCTCCAGAAGTATGGTCCCATATTTGTGTTCAGAAGCTTGCAGAACTGGCCAAAGAGAGTACAACTATGCGACGCATCCTTGATCCAATGTTTTCTTACTTTGATATGAAGAAACAATGGGCTCCTCGGCATGGATTAGCTTTGCTTGTCTTGTCTGATATGTCTTATCTAGAGAAGAGTTCAGGTAAATTTTTGTTCCCAAGAATATTTTGAATTTTGTACTATCAAAATAGTAAAAATACGTAGGTCATGTTATGCTATATATGAGCTTTCTATTTATTCTTCTAATTATATGGCATGCTATGAAGATCCTTTTCTTTCTAGTAATAGAGAAAGTGTCAGACAATTTTCTTGCTGTTCCATACTTCCAATCTATTTAGTCATCTTTGAGCAAACACTATGTTTGGCGTTTTCAATTGTTGAATGCATTATAAGTCTTCTTATATTGCTGTGATTGCTCGTTTCTCGGTAGATCGTGACCCATTTTCTGACGGAATACATTTGCAGTCCACAGTGCACTTTCCTTTCCTGTTTGCAACATATTCAAGGGGTTTCCTTGTCTGCTAAAGCGCTAATACTTTTTTTTCTCATAGGCAACGAACAATTGATTTTGACTGCTGTCATCCGTCATCTGGACCACAAGAATATTTTGCATTGTCCTCAGACTAAATCTGATATTATTCAGACAGCAACATCTTTGGCACGACAGCTGCGATCACGAGGAGTTGCTCCTGAACTTGCAGTAACAGGTGACTTGTGCAGGCACTTGAGGAAAACACTAGAGGCCATGGAGTCAGCCAGTGTTCAAGAGCTGAGCTTGAATGAGTCTCTTCAAAATTTCCTGGAGGGCTGTCTTGTTGAAG
Organism: Triticum urartu; assembly: GCF_056163025.1. Taxonomy (NCBI): domain Eukaryota; kingdom Viridiplantae; phylum Streptophyta; class Magnoliopsida; order Poales; family Poaceae; genus Triticum; species Triticum urartu. Next base: position 428,222,913 of record NC_141876.1, read on the forward strand.
TCGTAAGAGGAGTATGTCCCACACTATTCCAGTTACATGCTAACATTTGTCAACTGCCGTGGATGTTTTTAGTGCATCTTTCTTAGAAATTTGCAACTGCGAGAGCTTTGACGCTAAAGAGTTACACTAGTATATAGTTTTATACATACATTTCCTTCACTTTTGTTAATTTTTTGGAACTTCTTATAGGTTAAAGATGTGCGGCCACTTTATGACATGATGGCAATTACATTGGAGAATTTGCCTTCTATTCCTGCTGTTGCTAGAGCAACTATTGGAAGTTCGCTGATACTTTGCCACATAATCTCTTTGACATCAGTATCTTCGGACGCTCCTATGGTCAGTTCTGAATTTATACTATGCACTCATCAAATAATTTCTAAATTAATAAACGGTGATGTGATGAAGTTCAGAAACTGTGCATTCTCTTCTTCACATCAAATAATTTATTGCATTGAATGCTGTTCATCGTTTGCAGAATTCTACTCCGTGATCAGTTGGCTACTTCTGCCATTCTTTGCTGAGTTTTTAATCTAACTCTTCTTAGCAGGTGTTTCCGGAAGCACTCCTCCAGCAGATATTGAGATCCATGGTACATCCAGATGCAGACACTCGTGTGGGGGCGCACCACATATTTTCTGCTGTAATTGTCCGAGGCCCAAGCCATCAGAGGGGTGATTCAGAGTACCTATTTGCAACAAAAAAGTGTCAATCTCGATCACCATCAGTGTTTGCTTCAGCTACTGCTCTACTTGAGAAGTTAAGGAGAGAGAAAGAATGCTTAGGTTCAGATAAGCCTGGACATATGATGCATGATGATGGGAAGGAAAGAAACACCCATGAAGAGGATAATAAGCATGTTTGGGCACGAAAAAGCCCGGCTTATTTTTCAAAGTTGGTCTTCTCTTTCGTCGATCGATGGGCAACACTAGCTAGTTCTGCTGAGGTAACCCAGTCCTGCCCTGTCCACCCCCCCTCACCCCTGCAAGGGCCCTTGTTTTGTTGCGATGTATTACCTCCGTTCCATATTAGTTGACGCTCAGATGTATCTAGACGTATTTCAGTGCTACATACATCCGTTTGGGCGTCAACTAATATGGATCGGAGTGAGTATATATTTTTGGGTCTGGTTGGATCACGATACACAACTCATTAATCATGATTACTGAAGAAAAAACTTTTGACCCATCTTCCAGGAAACCAAAATCGTCCTGTTAACTGAAGATCAAACAAATCAATTGCTGTCTGCGTTTTGGATACAGGCCAATCAGACCGATAACACTCCTTTTAATTATGAGGCCATTGGTCATTCATACAGCCTCACAGTTCTTTCTTCCCGCCTTAAGGTACGAGTTCCTTTTTAAACCGTATCTTTGAAGTTTTCAAGTATATCCATGAAGAATTTATCAAGTTGTTCTCATTTTCCTCATTTTGGGGTAGCATTTTTTCTTTCATAAAGAGATACTTAGTCATGTCAATGGTCTCATCTTCTCTTTATGCTGCAAGAAATATATCCTTGCATACTATGGAAGGTCATATTATCTTGGCTCAGTAAAATTTCCCATGTTGAAATAGTGATTTTGGTGCTGCAGAATTCAAGCAACAGTAATAACATTCAGTTCTTCCAGTTGCCTCTGTCCCTCCGAAGTATTGCTTTAACTCCAAGTGGTAGGATCTGCATAATACTAAAATTTATGATTGCCTGTTTCCGCATCCACATCTTGAAGTTCACTTATCTTATATGCAATTTTTCCAGCAGGCCTGCCCCCTTCTTGCCAACGGTCTATTTTTTCCTTAGCAACGAGTATGCTGGCTTTTGCTGGAAAAGTCTGTCATATTGTTGAATTGGCAGAGTTGCTAAGGTGTTTTACCTCATCCAATGTAAGTACTCAGTTGTAGTACAGAAACTATTAAGATACCTCTGTTTTGTTTTTTCATGTGAAACTTTACTTCAGTTTTCTCAAAAGAAGAAGTATTAGCTCTAAGGTGTTTTACATTATCTGGTGTAAGTTCTAGTACATATGCTATACTCCTATTATGTTTCTACATGTGAAACTGTACTTCAGTTTTATCTAAATAAACGTATTACTTCTAAGGTACTCCCTCCGTCCCAAAATAAGTGTCGCTGATTTAGTACAATATCTGATGTAAATCCTAAGTTCTACTACAGATGCTAATATGATACTCCTATTATGTTTCTTAGGTGAAACTTTACTTTGTTTTTTTTTCCAAAAAATGTATACTTGCAGTATTTCTTGTGTGCAGCAACACAATGTATTTCTTGTGTTCGTACTAATGTTCATTGGTGTGCCTCACTTTAATGGTAGCTCTCTTGTGGCCTTCTGTGCCCGTTGCCCAATTATCTCTTCGATAACTTTTGTTTGTTCTACTCCCTCCGTTCATAAATAAGTGACAGTATTTAGCAAATATAAAATTACCTTCAATTTCCTGAACGTTTGCTAAAAACTATGTTATCAATTTTTTTGCAGATTGATTCTTATCTAAGAATTGGTGAAGATTTGCAACTCTATGTAAGGTTGCAATCGGATCTTGGCAGCTATGGCTCTGAAAGTGATCAAGACATTGCTAGGTCTGTACTTTCTGATTGCAGAAAGAAAGTGGGGATAAATGATCATCGAGTGCTTGATGTGATTGCCTGTGCACTTTCAAATTTAACAGAGGTTAGTCCTGTGAGAATGGTTCAATTTTGTCATCTATTTGCTGTTGACACTGCATTTTATGGTCCTAGTGAGATCATATACTGATGCTGTTGGAAGTGAAGGCAATGTACTATTTCATAATGTTCTTATAACTGCGTTATCAGATGGACAAGGATGCATTGGCGAAGGAGCTCACAGAGATGTTTACTCCTGAAGAAGTTCCCTTGTTTGGTTCAAATTCAGTCCTTGACTGGGCCAACTTTCACGCGCAGGCATTTTCCGATGAATCCCTTTCTTTTGATGAGGTATGCCACTTACACCAAATGATCCTTATAGCGCAAATTTCGTTAGGTGTTGGCACCTGCAAAAGTTTGCAATACTGCAATGTTCCTTCTTGTACTGTACGTTGCCATCTTTAAAATGTATTTTTACATCTTCTCACATGTGTCCTTTTGCATTGTAGGAGTGTTCAAGAACATCTTCGGTAGATGGTGGATTGCATGACTCACCAATTACAAATACTGCTAGCTCCACATCCAAGATTACGCTTCCTTATTCCGCTCCCCGTGTCCTGGGTGTTGGTCAGCTGCTTGAATCGGTGAGTACCTGTTGTGAAATTCAGCTGCTGTTGCACACGGTGACACGGTTTACTACTCGGTTGTTGGCTCATAGTTCTTGTGTGGTACCTGTTGTGAAAATACATGTCACTGTCCTAAACTGACTGTATTGCCGTGAACCAATTGGCTTCTCTGTTAGGGTGATTTTTTGTTTTGAACACCCAATGTTGAATTCCTGGATCCGCCACTGCACTAGCCCCCTTTCACTTGCTACCTCTGTTTCAGTGTTCACATTTTCTTGTGTGGTAAAGCTAGTATAACCACAGCAAAACATTGTTATACTTCGTTTTTGCATTGGGTTCTGAGTAGTAGACTGTTTCTCTGGTCAGGCGCTGCATGTAGCTGGCCAGGTTGCAGGGTCATCCGTTTCTACCTCCCCCCTCCCATACGGCACAATGACTAGTCAATGTGAGGCCCTGGGATCGGGCACCAGGAAGAAGCTATCAAGCTGGCTCGTGAATGGCCACAGCTCGACTCCAGACAATCCTGTGCCAAGCCTTCCCGCTGCCGATCATTTCATCCTTCCTAAGGTATAAAGATTCTACAAAGCCCAACCGGTTTGCTCTGAATCTTGTTTTCACTTTCACTAACAACATTTGTCCAGGTAAATTCCTGTGGCTTCGAGATCAACCGCACGTTATCGGAGCCGTGCTCCATGGTGAAGCTTCCACCGGCCAGCCCATTCGACAACTTCCTGAAGGCAGCTTATCGCACCCCGCAGGAGATGTGATTACCCTTGCGGATCACAGCTAGCCGTCGGAAGAAGTGCTAGACTGTAGTATCTAAGCACCGAACACTAGTTTGTGTTAATGACTTGGCCTCCTGGCTGCGAGTAACGTGGTATCAGTTGTTGTAGCGTATGTATGACCACGTGTATCTATCTATGTACTAAAACGGTTGTAGCGTGTGTGATCATGTGCATCGCAGTACTAGACGACTGCAACCTAGCGTGTCGTGTCTGTTGTCTGTAGCGAGAAGACTTGTGATCGAGACTAATGCCATGATCTGGGCATCTCTCCATTTCTTGTCCGTGTAGTCTAGAACGAGAAACAACAAAGCAAAATACGCCCGTTGAATCGACGGAGGGAATCACAGATATGCCGAATCAGGTATCAGCTACTGCACGTTGTATATTTGAGCAGCAGTCATTTCCGTGTATATGCTGAAATGGGGTTACACAAGTGCAATGCTTTAAACACGATTTTTCACACCATTTGGAAGGACATTTCTAAATTGTTAAAAAGCATGCGCGAGTTCAGGACATGCTTCATTGATGTCTAACTTTTCCACAACTAATCATGTGCACACAACATGTTTTTTTTTTTATGAACAGGGGAGGCCTCTCTCCGGTTCCATTAACAAGAATGAAACCAAACAAAATCTGTTCTTACATCCCAACTGAAGTTCAGACGGTTCAAACTTATTACAGACACGTGCATCAGTGAAGCTGATGCCTAGATCGAAAATACAGAGAAATAAAACGAGCCAGGAGAGACTAGGCTTCTAAAACTCAGGATTTTCAACAGCATCCAGCGGGGTAGTCGAGAAACATTGCGATCTCACCCCCACCCCTCCTGAACTTGAGCGGCGGCGCCAGAGCAGCTTGGGGCGACCAGCGGATCGCGAGGGTGGACACGGGGCTCTTCACCGTGGTTTTGTCGTTGATGTCTCTCTTTTTGGCGGGGGAGTGGAAACTCCCGTCTTCTGAGATCTTAAAGTTGCTCCAGCTTGCGCCAACGTCAAACCTTGTGTTCTTCATTTTCCGCCACTCAAGATCATCAAAGGGTTATTGGAGCAGTTTTGCCAGCGCGCCCAAGAACGATTCCACCTGGTTTTTGCTTGCTTCGGGGTTAGTATCACCCAGAATTTGAGCATTCTGCGAATCAGTCCCCACACCTGAGTAATAGACGTCCAGATGGTGTTGTTAAAAATCATAGAGTTTCTATATTTCCATAAACACCACAGGACAACAGAGCTAACTACATTCAAAGCTAAATGTTTTTTGTTAGAAATCCAGAAGCGAGCCACAGGCTCAAAGTTTGTGCCCAAATCCTTTTGGAAAAGTTGACTGACAAAAGACCAAATACTCCTGGCTACAACACAGTCAAAGAATAAGTGATGATTTGTCTCATGTTCAGCACAGAAAACACATTCTAATGGTTTAATTATGTGCCTTTTCCTCAGGTTGTCTCTGGTCATAAACTTGTTTTGAGAAAATAACCAAAGGAAAACATGGATTTTGGGTGGCACTGCCAGTTTCCAAACCGCAGGCAGGAAAAGAGGCTGCACACCTCTAAAGTTAATCACATGATACAAAGAACTAGAAGAATAGACTCCTTTGCTTTCAAGCTGCCAGATGAGAGCATCAGAGTCATTGTTGAAGTTAATCTCTTTAGCAATCTGTTCGCACACGAACACGTCATCGTGTACCCTCGACGCCGAGGGTGATGCACCGCAGCTCACGTCGAAGGAGACCCGGCCGGAAGCGCGGTACACAGGCAACCCGGCGGGCGCTTTTGAAGACCCGAAACCCCGCACGCCCGGGAGGGACCCCGTCTGGACGCGCGGCGGCTATGGGCTGCCCTAGGTCGACCTGATCGCCCCTAGGGCCTCGAGGTTCGCCGCCCTGCAAAGAAGAAGAACAGACGAAGAACGAGGAAGAAGAAGAACTAGGGTTAAGGAAAAAAGATAAAAGATAAAAAGTGGTAGATGAATTGATCGATTGTGTGTTGTTTAATTGGCCGTCACCTCTTAGTTATATAAGAGGCGGCTGGACTTCCCGTGCAAGTAAAAGGCTTGGATTCACGTCCAAAACCCTAGTCAATTTCGGATTGGTTTTGTCCGAACTTTCCAAAACTGTTCGGTTTAAACTGGCTGCACTTTGCGGGTCCTTTTTGTGGTGGTAAACGATCTCGGATGAAAACGAGCCCAAAAGCAGTCTTGACCGTTTCGACGAGACAAACAACTTTCATGTTGAACGTTTTTCGATTTGAGGCCATCTTCTGGGCCAAAATGGTCACGCAGAACACCTGTTCGCTCGCGCACCCATCAGACCTATGTCTGGTGGGGCGCGCCACATCTGATAGCTCTAACTTTTGCATACGAACTTGGATTGGGACGATTTTTATATCCAAATCGACCGTTTCGACGAGACGAAGACAATTTGTGTTGATCATTTTTCCATATGAGGACATATTAATTGGGTTTCAAGCAATTCTTTAATCTGGTGTCAACATGAGCATCTCTGAAGTTGTCATAACTTTTGCATCCGAACTCCATTTTAGACCATCTTCATATTCATCTTGATCTTCTCGAAGAGAGCCATCTCATAGTGACTTTCAATAGTAAGTTTGAATTACTCTTGACATAGCTTCAAGCCATTCTTTATAAACGTGCCACTTTTGAGCGTCAACACATGCCCCCCCTGTTTTTCGGCAAAGCTAGCGTGCCAAAAAATAACTTGTACCAAGTTTGTTCTAAGGACGATGTCAACACTCCATCGGCCATTTATATGTCCCTAGGACGATAAGTATATATCGACCATGTCTTATGTGAACTTTCTGATGCAAACTTGGGTGAAACCTTCTCAGCTTCATTAACAATCCGGTGATAAAGTACCATAGATATGTATCTCAAGGTCATCCTCTGAACCATATTGTTCACCCTTTTGCTAGGATTTTGTAGACAATCAACAATACTTTCTCCAATCCTTACTTTCGCCTGCTTAAAAATTTCATTAGTGTCCGAAGCTATGGACTTCGGTTCGGCCTTACCTATACTGACGAGACTAAGCATCGGCTATTGAGAGAAATGCAATACAACATGATTAACATAGTAGCCGGATGTTTGCTGTGCCAATTCTTTCGAATTGTCATGTCTAAATATATGAACAATTTTAAACCAAACCAAGGTAAATTTTGCATCTAGACATACCCCAAGATAAACCATGAGTGATTCGTCAAAACATTGATAAACCCTGAATATTTGTTGCACTACTCATAACGAATCACCGAAAGCCTTAGTATGTATAGCACCTATAGCAAGTAAAAGACTCAATCCGAATAACAATGCATATTCGGCTTTCATTAATCGTGCATAAAAATATTCTAAGAGGCATGAGGCTTAAAAAACAGTACCATAAAGAAATATATAAACAACACCAACACTTTGGCCATTGCTACGAATTAAACCATCAAAATATAATCTCCATAGTACTAGAAAGACAAGGCTAATATCAACATTATGCATGTCATTAATCCGATGTTTAGTAATAAAATCAGTCATGATTTGGCCTCTTATAGATCTCAGAGATGCATAAGCCAAATCATATCCAAAGAAAGTATAAGCCCACTAGCCAATTCTGCAACTATGAATTGGCCTATGCAGCATATATTCAATGACATCGGTCACTATGTCCCAACTCCATTCAATCATAATATAGGCATACATATAAATTTCCAAGAGCACGTACCTTGTCTCGCTCTCCAATCGAACTAAGGATGATGTTAGAATACTGCACCGGCCATGTATTAACATACTCTTAGGATGATAGATAAATATCGGCCATTACCATTAAACTTCATTCAAAACACATACAGCCGAAATAAACAAATGAAATGACGAATCAAGTATTTTGGCCCTTTGGATCAGCAACAAACTTGTAGCTGATCAAATGTATAGTGACTTGGTAATACCCTTTCATGACGTAAGAAATTATATTGCATCCATGTATTAAAATAAGCCCATTGAGGGTTACCAATCATACCTGATGAAGAATTCCATGGCATAGGCGTTAATGGCATAGTTGAAGAATATGGATAATGTGTAGACCAAAGATGTTGAAACTTTCGGCTTGGTCCTTCATAGTTTTCACTCCTTTCCTTCTTCACTTTTGCCGCACTTCTTGTAATGGAAGCTTGCACATAATTCTTATTTTGAGCACTTCCTTTGGGAAACCACGCCATGTTCCTTTCTTCAAGTTCTTGTGCACTAAGTTTTTGTAATTTCTTCTTTTGCCAATACGATAAGCTGAGCAGGCATCTCAGCTGTGATTCTGTTTTGACCAATGGCAATTCCTTTTTGGCCTTGTGCACTCTCAACTTCTTTTCTTCAGATTTGGCACTTCGACTCTCAATAATTGGTTGCTTTGTCTCATTGTCCTTAGTAGCCAATGTCAACACATTAATTCACTCTTTTTCATTTGAGATCAAATCTGAAGTTGCACTCTTACGACCATCTCTTTTAACACGGTAAACTTGCTTGACCACCTCTTTCTTCTTCCTTGAGCTCTGCACCGATTCCTTATGATTGAAACGGTCTTTAACATGTGATTGTTCAAATGTTGATCTTCTTGGAGCTGCATAATATTGGTGAGATGGTCTAAAATAAGATGGAGAATGTGCCCTTGTATCATACCTGTCCCATGAGGAATATGGATCTATATGAGCATAGGGAGGCATCCACAACATTGGCATTGGCGGCCCAAAATAAGGATATGAATATGTTGCATTAAAATTCTCACTTTGCCAATACCGATCCTCATATTTGCGCCTTGGAGGTGATCTTGGTTTCTTTGCACGATTTGGCCGATAAGCATTCTTCTCTTCAATCTTCTTTTGATATTTATCCAATAGTTCAGTGAAGGTCATTTTTGATCTCTTACACTTGCGCTTATTTCGGCCTTTGTTTTCTTTTGGTTTGCTTTCATCGATCATTGGATTTTCTTGCTGCCCCCCAGTCCTTGGCGTCTCCATTGTAGCTTCGATGGAATTCTCGCCCTTAAGATTATGTTCATTATGCTCTTCAACAACTTCTTTACTTGAAAGCTTGATCCCATCACCTGCAGTTTTTACCTTCTCTTTAAATGGATCGGCTTGAAGCAGCCGATGCAAAAACTTTTTGCCACCGGGACCAATCGGAATAGACTGGTCATCTCTTGGTATTTCAACAAACTTCAATCGTCCTTTTTCATTGGACGATTTAACTATTTGACGAAACATGTTGCAATCCTCGAAATTATGCTTGGACGAATCATGCAACTTACAATACATTCGTCCTTGGATTGATGGCTTAACATGGTGATCAAGAATTGTAATGTAATTATTTTTTAGCAACAAATCAAATATTTGATCACACATGCTTGAATTGAAGGTATACTTCTTGTTTTGTAGCCGATCGTGTTGTGAGAACGGCTTTGGAGTTAAGCAAATGAATGGTTCAGATTTTGCATCACCCCATTCGGCTATGCATTGTGTTTTGCACTCTATCTTTGATGTCTTTGGATAAGAAACTATACTGGCATCGGTTTGCTCAGAAGATTTTAACCTTGGCTTTAAATTTCTGAAATGAAAATAGCTAGAACATACATGTCTCAATTGAGACCAAGTGTAAGCCAAGTAAGAAATAAGCAAAGCTACCCAATTAGATATGAGCTTTAGATAAAGCAATGGGGAAAGCCTTGGCTGCGATAATTTTTCGCAATCGGTCTTTCTGAATGGTGCAATATGTTGACCGATATGCTTTGTGACAATCTGATTGCTAACAGATAAATTACCCTTCTTCATTGGTCTCTCAATATTTCTTATGAAGATTTTTCTAATATATGCATCAACAACTAAGTCATGACCAAATCTGAAAACAGGTAAATTAATTGCTAGACATACCTCTTCAAATATGTTGGGAGAGCATGATGGTGGTGTGACTTGAAGAATATCTTGCTCCGCCTTCGGATAGCTCCCCAGCGCCTTGTCATCATCTTTCTCTTGATTTCGTGCATCATTAGTTTGAAGAACTTCGTCCACCAAACTTTCTTTGGCCACTTGTTCTTGTTCTTGAAGCTCATCAATTTCTATGGCATGAAACTCATAGGGCAGGAAGTAGGTTCCATTAATTTCAGAAAAATCAAGTATGGCTATCTTGCTATACTTTCCATGCCCTTTCTCAGCAATGTTTGCCTCTTTGGATTTGATGGATTCAGAATATATACTACTTGATTCGGCTTTTCAGCCGAAGAACTTTTAGTTTCCGAATCATCATTATTTTCACTGGTTATATCAATTGGCAAGGATTCTTTTCTTTGAGCTAATTCCCTATCAATTTTCTCTTGGCGAAGTACTTGCACCCTATCACGCAAAGCTTTAACTCCCCTCTCAATTTTAGTCCGCTCTAGATTAGTTTCCCCCCCCCCCCAATGCTTTTAGGATCTTTCGGCAATGAAGTGTTAGTGTTGCCGAAATTTTGCAGTTGTGTAGGGGGTGTATAATATGCTGCGGTACTAGGTGGAGGTGTATGCACTGCTGTATAACCATATGCTCTCTCACCAATACTATCATTGATGAAGTTTCATCTTCCTGCAAAATTCTAGACTTTATTGCAGCATAATCAGGAAACAACCCCTTTTCATATTGTTCAAGGCAAAGAGCACTAATTCTCTTGTTTTGTGCCAAGCTCTTTTTTAATGCAGCCACAACCGCTTCTGGAAGGGATTGCTCCGCAATACTTTCAGATTCTTTCGGCAATGATTTGTGAGTGTTGCCGAAATTCTTGAATTGCGTAGAATATGCATTATATGCTACAGTATTTGATGACCGCACATGTGTTCCTGTAAAAATTTCACTTATTCGGCTATGACCATGAAGATGCGGGGCCGAATTACGAACATCTACAGTTGCATACGGTGCTGAAAAATTACTAACATGAGGTGTAGCATATGATGGTTGAGAGTAACTGGCCGAATAGCTAGTAGTAGCATGGCCAATTCTCCCATTCATCGGCAAGGTTGGATTCACATATTGCAAATTAGTTGCCGATGAATAAAAAGGTGAAACACTTTCTTGTATGCTATTGGAAATTTTAACATGAGGTGTTTCAAATTGATTAACCAAACCCATTATGTTGTTCGTCGGCATGTGTATTTGTGGGGTTGCCGATGCATGAGAGTTTGGATACATATATTGTACGTTGCTAAAATCATAAGAATTTGAAACATGAAGATTGCTTTGCATCGGCCCTTGCGCATAATTAGATGCATGATTGATAAAACTAGGGCTAGCCAATACATTATGCTCACTAGGTGATCCAGCAACAACATATGGATTATTTGCATCTACAAAGAGGAATTGGGTATTCATATTACCTTTGTAGATTGCAGCAACTTGATGACGATCTCTTCGTAGCAATAATGGGCTGGAGACCGTTCAAAGCTTCTTCCCCAGCGGAGTCGCCAAAAAGTGTGTTCTCACACAAACACGTCACTGTGTACCCTCGACACCAAGGGTAATGCACCGCAGCTCACGTCGAAGGAGACCCGGCCGGAAGCGCGGTATGCAGGCAATCCGGCGGGCGCTTTTGAAGACCGGAAACCCCGCACGCCCGAGAGGGACCCCGTCTGGACGCACGGCGGCTATGGGCTGCCCTAGGTCGACCTGATCTCCCCTAGGGCCTCGAGGTTCGCCGCCCTGCAAAGAAGAAGAACAGACAAAGAACGAGGAAGAAGAAGAACTAGGGTTAAGGAGAAAAGATAAAAGATAAAAAGTGGTAGATGAATTGATCGATTGTGTGTTGTTTAATCGGCCGTCACCTCTTAGGTATATAAGAGACGGCTGCACTTCCCATGCAAGGCAAAGGCTTGGATTCACGTCCAAAACCCTAGTCAAATTCGGATTGGTTTTATCCGAACTTTCCAAAACTGTTCGGTTTAAACTAGCTGCACCTTGCGGTTCCTTTTTGTGGTGGTAAACGATCTCGGATGGAAACGAGCCCAAAAGAAATCTTGACCATTTCGATGAGACGAACAACTTTCATGTTGAACGTTTTTCGATTTGAGGCTATCTTCTGGGCCAAAACGGTCACTCAGAACACCTGTTCGCTCGCGCTACCCATCAGACCTATGTCTGGTGGGGCGCGCCACATCTCGCCTCGTGACAGGGCTGCACTTCGATAACTCTAACTTTTGCATACGAACTCGGATTGAGACGATTTTTATATCAAAATCGACCGTTTCGACGAGACGAAGACAATTTGTGTTGATCATTTTTCCATATGAGGACATCTTAATTGGGTTTCAAGCAATTATTTAATCTGGTGTCAACATGAGCATCTCTGAAGTTGTCATAACTTTTGCATCCGAACTCCATTTTAGACCATCTTCATATTCATCTTGATCTTCTCGAAGAGAGCCATCTCATAGTGAATTTAAATAGTAAATTTGAATTACTCTTGACATAGCTTCAAGCCACTCTTTATAAACGTGCCACTTTTGAGCGTCAGCACATGCCCCCCTGTTTTTCGGCAAAGCTAGCGTGCCGAAAAATAACTTGTACCAAGTTTGTTCTAAGGACGATGTCAACACTCCATCGGCCATTTATATGTCCTTAGGACGATAAGTATATATCGACCATGTCTTATGTGAACTTTTTGATGCAAACTTGGGTGAAACCTTCTCAGCTTCATTAACAATCCGGTGATAAAGTACCATAGATATGTATCTCAAGGTCATCCTCCGAATCATATTGTTCACCCTTTTGCTAGGATTTTGTAGATAATCAACAATACTTTCTCCAATCCTTACTTTCGCCTGCTTAAAAATCTTCTATATCTAAATAGCTAGCCCCCACTAACATATTTCTCTCAACATGCAAGCATGACACCTCATCATTCAACATGCATAGGAAAGGCCCACCTCAACATGCAACTATGCATATTAAAAATCCACTTCAACATGCAAACATGCATGCATGTAAAATTTCATTCTATTATGGTATTAAATTTAATTCTTATATAATTTTAGAAACTATTATTTCAAATATTTATGTTTCATTTAACCAAAATCTCACTAAAACACTGCAAAAATATTCTCGCAACAACGTGCGGGGCATCATCTAGTTTCATTAGTGGCCGAAGCTATGGACTTCGGTTCGGCCTTACCTATACTGACGAGACTAAGCATCGGCTATTGAGATAAATGAACATAGTAGCCGGATGTTTGTTGTGCCAATTCTTTCGAATTGTCATGTCTAAATATATGAACAATTTTAAACCAAACCAAGGTAAATTTTGCATCTAGACATACCCCAAGATAAACTATGAGTGATTCGTCAAAACATTGATAAACCCTGAATATTTGTTGCACTACTCATAACGAATCACCGAAAGCCTTAGTATGTATAGCACCTATAGCAAGTAAAAGACTCAATCCGAATAACAATGCATATTCGGCTTTCATTAATCAACATGCAAACATGCATGCATGTAAAATTTCATTCTATTATGGTATTAAATTTAATTCTTATATAATTTTAGAAACTATTATTTCAAATATTTATGTTTCATTTAACCAAAATCTCACTAAAACACTGCAAAAGTATTCTCGCAACAACGTGCGGGGCATCATCTAGTTTCATTAGTGGCCGAAGCTATGGACTTCGGTTCGGCCTTACCTATACTGACGAGACTAAGCATCGGCTATTGAGATAAATGCAATACAACATGATTAACATAGTAGCCGGATGTTTGTTGTGCCAATTCTTTCGAATTGTCATGTCTAAATATATGAACAATTTTAAACCAAACCAAGGTAAATTTTGCATCTAGACATACCCCAAGATAAACTATGAGTGATTCGTCAAAACATTGATAAACCCTGAATATTTGTTGCACTACTCATAATGAATCACCGAAAGCCTTAGTATGTATAGCACCTATAGCAAGTAAAAGACTCAATCCGAATAACAATGCATATTCGGCTTTCATTAATCGTGCATAAAAATATTCTAAGAGGCATGAGGCTTAAAAAACAGTACCATAAAGAAATATATAAACAACACCAACACTTTGGCCATTGCTACGAATTAAACCATCAAAACATAATCTCCATAGTACTAGAAAGACAAGGCTAATATCAACATTATGCATGTCATTAATCCGATGTTTAGTAATAAAATCAGTCATGATTTGGCCTCTTATAGATCTCAGAGATGCATAAGCCAAATCATATCCAAACAAAGTATAAGCCCACTAGCCAATTCTGCAACTATGAATTGGCCTATGCAGCATATATTCAATGACATCGGTCACTATGTCCCAACTCCATTCAATCATAATATAGGCATACATATAAATTTCCATGAGCACGTACCTTGTCTCGCTCTCCAATCGAACTAAGGACGATGTTAGAATACTGCACCGGCCATGTATTGACATACTCTTAGGACGATAGATAAATATCGGCCATTACCATGTAAACTTCATTCAAAACACATACAGCCGAAATAAACAAATGAAATGACAAATCAAGTATTTCGGCCCTTTGGATCAACAACAAACTTGTAGCTGATCAAATGTATAGTGACTTGGTAATACCCTTTCATGACGTAAGAAATTATATTGCATCCATGTATTAAAATAAGCCCATTGAGGGTTACCAATCATACCTGATGAAAAATTCCATGGCATAGGCGTTAATGGCATAGTTGAAGAATATGGATAATGTGTAGACCAAAGATGTTGAAACTTTCGGCTTGGTCCTTCATAGTTTTCACTCCTTTCCTTCTTCACTTTTGCCGCACTTCTTGTAATGGAAGCTTGCACATAATTCTTATTTTGAGCACTTCCTTTGGGAAACCACGCCATGTTCCTTTCTTCAAGTTCTTGTGCACTAAGTTTTTGTAATTTCTTCTTTTGCCAATACGATAAGCTGAGCAGGCATCTCAGCTGTGATTCTGTTTTGACCAATGGCAATTCCTTTTTGGCCTTGTGCACTCTCAACTTCTTTTCTTCAGATTTGGCACTTCGACTCTCAATAATTGGTTGCTTTGTCTCATTGTCTTTAGTAGCCAATGTCAACACATTAATTCGCTCCTTTTCATTTGAGATCAAATCTGAAGTTGCACTCTTACGACCATCTCTTTTAACATGGTAAACTTGCTTGACCACCTCTTTCTTCTTCCTTGAGCTCTGCACCGATTCCTTATGATTGAAACGGTCTTTAACATATGATTGTTCAAATGTTGATCTTCTTGGAGCTGCATAATATTGGTGAGATGGTCTAAAATAAGATGGAGAATGTGCCCTTGTATCATACCTATCCCATGAGGAATATGGATCTACATGAGCATAGGGAGGCATCCACAACATTGGCATTGGCGGCCCAAAATAAGGATATGAATATGTTGAATTAAAATTCTCACTTTGCCAATACCGATCCTCATATTTGCGCCTTGGGGGTGATCTTGGTTTCTTTGCATGATTTGGCCGATAAGCATTCTTCTCTTCAAGCTTCTTTTGATATTTATCCAATAGTTCAGTGAAGGTCATTTTTGATCTCTTACACTTGCGCTTATTTCGGCCTTTGTTTTCTTTTGGTTTGCTTTCATCGATCATTGGATTTTCTTGCTGCCCCCCAGTCCTTGGTGTCTCCTTTGTAGCTTCGATGGAATTCTCGCCCTTAAGATTATGTTCATTATGCTCTTCAACAACTTCTTTACTTGAAAGCTTGATCCCATCACCTGCAGTTTTTACCTTCTCTTTAAATGGATCGGCTTGAAGCAGCCTATGCAAAAACTTTTTGCCATCGGGACCAATCGGAATAGACTGGTCATCTCTTGGTATTTCAACAAACTTCAATCGTCCTTTTTCAATGGCCGATTTAACTATTTGACGAAACATGTTGCAATCCTCAAAATTATGCTTGGACGAATCATGCAACTTACAATACATTCGTCCTTGGATTGATGGCTTAACATGGTGACCAAGAATTGTAATGTAATTATTTTTCAGCAACAAATCAAATATTTGATCACACATGCTTGAATTGAAGGTATACTTCTTGTTTTCTAGCCGATCATGTTGTGAGAACGGCTTTGGAGTTAAGCAAATGAATGGTTCAGATTTTGCATCACCCCGTTCGGCTATGCATTGTGTTTTGCACTCTATCTTCGATGTCTTTGGATAAGAAACTATACTGGCATCGGTTTGCTCAGAAGATTTTAACCTTGGCTTTAAATTTCTGAAACGAAAATAGCTAGAACATACATGTCTCAATTGAGACCAAGTGTAAGCCAAGTAAGAAATAAGCAGAGCTACCCAATTAGATATGAGCTTTAGATAAAGCAATGGGGAAAGCCTTGGCTGCGATAATTTTTCGCAATCGGTCTTTCTGAATGGTGCAATATGTTGACCGATATGCTTTGTGACAATCTGATTGCTAATAGATAAATTACCTTTCTTCATTGGTCTCTCAATATTTCTTATGAAGATTTTTCTAATATATGCATCAACAACTAAGTCATGACCAAATCTGAAAACAGGTAAATTAATTGCTAGACATACCTCTTCAAATATGTTGGGAGAGCATGATGGTGGTGTGACTTGAAGAATATCTTGCTCCGCCTTCGGATAGCTCCCCAGCGCCTTGTCATCATCTTTCTCTTGATTTCGTGCATCATTAGTTTGAAGAACTTCGTCCACCAAACTTTCTTTGGCCACTTGTTCTTGTTCTTGAAGCTCATCAATTTCTATGATTTGGCCTCTTATAGATCTCAGAGATGCATAAGCCAAATCATATCCAAACAAAGTATAAGCCCACTAGCCAATTCTGCAACTATGAATTGGCCTATGCAGCATATATTCAATGACATCGGTCACTATGTCCCAACTCCATTCAATCATAATATAGGCATGCATATAAATTTCCATGAGCACGTACCTTGTCTCGCTCTCCAATCGAACTAAGGACGATGTTAGAATACTGCACCGGCCATGTATTGACATACTCTTAGGACGATAGATAAATATCGGCCATTACCATGTAAACTTCATTCAAAACACATACAGCCGAAATAAACAAATGAAATGACAAATCAAGTATTTCGGCCCTTTGGATCAACAACAAACTTGTAGCTGATCAAATGTATAGTGACTTGGTAATACCCTTTCATGACGTAAGAAATTATATTGCATCCATGTATTAAAATAAGCCCATTGAGGGTTACCAATCATACCTGATGAAGAATTCCATGGCATAGGCGTTAATGGCATAGTTGAAGAATATGGATAATGTGTAGACCAAAGATGTTGAAACTTTCGGCTTGGTCCTTCATAGTTTTCACTCCTTTCCTTCTTCACTTTTTCCGCACTTCTTGTAATGGAAGCTTGCACATAATTCTTATTTTGAGCACTTCCTTTGGGAAACCACGCCATGTTCCTTTCTTCAAGTTCTTGTGCACTAAGTTTTTGTAATTTCTTCTTTTGCCAATACGATAAGCTGAGCAGGCATCTCGGCTGTGATTCTATTTTGACCAATGGCAATTCCTTTTTGGCCTTGTGCACTCTCAACTTCTTTTCTTCAGATTTGGCACTTCGACTCTCAATAATTGGTTGCTTTGTCTCATTGTCTTTAGTAGCCAATGTCAACACATTAATTCGCTCTTTTTCATTTGAGATCAAATCTGAAGTTGCACTCTTACGACCATCTCTTTTAACATGGTAAACTTGCTTGACCACCTCTTTCTTCTTCCTTGAGCTCTGCACCGATTCCTTATGATTGAAACGGTCTTTAACATATGATTGTTCAAATGTTGATCTTCTTGGAGCTGCATAATATTGGTGAGATGGTCTAAAATAAGATGGAGAATGTGCCCTTGTATCATACCTGTCCCATGAGGAATATGGATCTACATGAGCATAGGGAGGCATCCACAACATTGGCATTGGCGGCCCAAAATAAGGATATGAATATGTTGAATTAAAATTCTCACTTTGCCAATACCGATCCTCATATTTGCGCCTTGGGGGTGATCTTGGTTTCTTTGCATGATTTGGCCGATAAGCATTCTTCTCTTCAATCTTCTTTTGATATTTATCCAATAGTTCAGTGAAGGTCATTTTTGATCTCTTACACTTGCGCTTATTTTGGCCTTTGTTTTCTTTTAGTTTGCTTTCATCGATCATTGGATTTTCTTGCTGCCCCCCAGTCCTTGGTGTCTCCTTTGTAGCTTCGATGGAATTCTCGCCCTTAAGATTATGTTCATTATGCTCTTCAACAACTTCTTTACTTGAAAGCTTGATCCCATCACCTGCAGTTTTTACCTTCTCTTTAAATGGATCGGCTTGAAGCAGCCGATGCAAAAACTTTTTGCCATCGGGACCAATCGGAATAGACTGGTCATCTCTTGGTATTTCAACAAACTTCAATCATCCTTTTTCAATGGCCGATTTAACTATTTGACGAAACATGTTGCAATCCTCAAAATTATGCTTGGACGAATCATGCAACTTACAATACATTCGTCCTTGGATTGATGGCTTAACATGGTGACCAAGAATTGTAATGTAATTATTTTTCAGCAACAAATCAAATATTTGATCACACATGCTTGAATTGAAGGTATACTTCTTGTTTTCTAGCCGATCATGTTGTGAGAACGGCTTTGGAGTTAAGCAAATGAATGGTTCAGATTTTGCATCACCCCGTTCGGCTATGCATTGTGTTTTGCACTCTATCTTCGATGTCTTTGGATAAGAAACTATACTGGCATCGGTTTGCTCAGAAGATTTTAACCTTGGCTTTAAATTTCTGAAACGAAAATAGCTAGAACATACATGTCTCAATTGAGACCAAGTGTAAGCCAAGTAAGAAATAAGCAGAGCTACCCAATTAGATATGAGCTTTAGATAAAGCAATGGGGAAAGCCTTGGCTGCGATAATTTTTCGCAATCGGTCTTTCTGAATGGTGCAATATGTTGACCGATATGCTTTGTGACAATCTGATTGCTAATAGATAAATTACCTTTCTTCATTGGTCTCTCAATATTTCTTATGAAGATTTTTCTAATATATGCATCAACAACTAAGTCATGACCAAATCTGAAAACAGGTAAATTAATTGCTAGACATACCTCTTCAAATATGTTGGGAGAGCATGATGGTGGTGTGACTTGAAGAATATCTTGCTCCGCCTTCGGATAGCTCCCCAGCGCCTTGTCATCATCTTTCTCTTGATTTCGTGCATCATTATTTTGAAGAACTTCGTCCACCAAACTTTCTTTGGCCACTTGTTCTTGTTCTTGAAGCTCATCAATTTCTATGATTTGGCCTCTTATAGATCTCAGAGATGCATAAGCCAAATCATATCCAAACAAAGTATAAGCCCACTAGCCAATTCTGCAACTATGAATTGGCCTATGCAGCATATATTCAATGACATCGGTCACTATGTCCCAACTCCATTCAATCATAATATAGGCATGCATATAAATTTCCATGAGCACGTACCTTGTCTCGCTCTCCAATCGAACTAAGGACGATGTTAGAATACTGCACCGGCCATGTATTGACATACTCTTAGGACGATAGATAAATATCGGCCATTACCATGTAAACTTCATTCAAAACACATACAGCCGAAATAAACAAATGAAATGACAAATCAAGTATTTCGGCCCTTTGGATCAACAACAAACTTGTAGCTGATCAAATGTATAGTGACTTGGTAATACCCTTTCATGACGTAAGAAATTATATTGCATCCATGTATTAAAATAAGCCCATTGAGGGTTACCAATCATACCTGATGAAGAATTCCATGGCATAGGCGTTAATGGCATAGTTGAAGAATATGGATAATGTGTAGACCAAAGATGTTGAAACTTTCGGCTTGGTCCTTCATAGTTTTCACTCCTTTCCTTCTTCACTTTTTCCGCACTTCTTGTAATGGAAGCTTGCACATAATTCTTATTTTGAGCACTTCCTTTGGGAAACCACGCCATGTTCCTTTCTTCAAGTTCTTGTGCACTAAGTTTTTGTAATTTCTTCTTTTGCCAATACGATAAGCTGAGCAGGCATCTCGGCTGTGATTCTATTTTGACCAATGGCAATTCCTTTTTGGCCTTGTGCACTCTCAACTTCTTTTCTTCAGATTTGGCACTTCGACTCTCAATAATTGGTTGCTTTGTCTCATTGTCTTTAGTAGCCAATGTCAACACATTAATTCGCTCTTTTTCATTTGAGATCAAATCTGAAGTTGCACTCTTACGACCATCTCTTTTAACATGGTAAACTTGCTTGACCACCTCTTTCTTCTTCCTTGAGCTCTGCACCGATTCCTTATGATTGAAACGGTCTTTAACATATGATTGTTCAAATGTTGATCTTCTTGGAGCTGCATAATATTGGTGAGATGGTCTAAAATAAGATGGAGAATGTGCCCTTGTATCATACCTGTCCCATGAGGAATATGGATCTACATGAGCATAGGGAGGCATCCACAACATTGGCATTGGCGGCCCAAAATAAGGATATGAATATGTTGAATTAAAATTCTCACTTTGCCAATACCGATCCTCATATTTGCGCCTTGGGGGTGATCTTGGTTTCTTTGCATGATTTGGCCGATAAGCATTCTTCTCTTCAATCTTCTTTTGATATTTATCCAATAGTTCAGTGAAGGTCATTTTTGATCTCTTACACTTGCGCTTATTTCGGCCTTTGTTTTCTTTTAGTTTGCTTTCATCGATCATTGGATTTTCTTGCTGCCCCCCAGTCCTTGGTGTCTCCTTTGTAGCTTCGATGGAATTCTCGCCCTTAAGATTATGTTCATTATGCTCTTCAACAACTTCTTTACTTGAAAGCTTGATCCCATCACCTGCAGTTTTTACCTTCTCTTTAAATGGATCGGCTTGAAGCAGCCGATGCAAAAACTTTTTGCCATCGGGACCAATCGGAATAGACTGGTCATCTCTTGGTATTTCAACAAACTTCAATCATCCTTTTTCAATGGCCGATTTAACTATTTGACGAAACATGTTGCAATCCTCAAAATTATGCTTGGACGAATCATGCAACTTACAATACATTCGTCCTTGGATTGATGGCTTAACATGGTGACCAAGAATTGTAATGTAATTATTTTTCAGCAACAAATCAAATATTTGATCACACATGCTTGAATTGAAGGTATACTTCTTGTTTTGTAGCCGATCATGTTGTGATAACGGCTTTGGAGTTAAGCAAATGAATGGTTCAGATTTTGCATCACCCCGTTCGGCTATGCATTGTGTTTTGCACTCTATCTTCGATGTCTTTGGATAAGAAACTATACTGGCATCGGTTTGCTCAGAAGATTTTAACCTTGGCTTTAAATTTCTGAAACGAAAATAGCTAGAACATACATGTCTCAATTGAGACCAAGTGTAAGCCAAGTAAGAAATAAGCAGAGCTACCCAATTAGATATGAGCTTTAGATAAAGCAATGGGGAAAGCCTTGGCTGCGATAATTTTTCGCAATCGGTCTTTCTGAATGGTGCAATATGTTGACCGATATGCTTTGTGACAATCTGATTGCTAATAGATAAATTACCTTTCTTCATTGGTCTCTCAATATTTCTTATGAAGATTTTTCTAATATATGCATCAACAACTAAGTCATGACCAAATCTGAAAACAGGTAAATTAATTTCTAGACATACCTCTTCAAATATGTTGGAAGAGCATGATGGTGGTGTGACTTGAAGAATATCTTGCTCCGCCTTCGGATAGCTCCCCAGCGCCTTGTCATCATCTTTCTCTTGATTTCGTGCATCATTAGTTTGAAGAACTTCGTCCACCAAACTTTCTTTGGCCACTTGTTCTTGTTCTTGAAGCTCATCAATTTCTATGATTTGGCCTCTTATAGATCTCAGAGATGCATAAGCCAAATCATATCCAAACAAAGTATAAGCCCACTAGCCAATTCTGCAACTATGAATTGGCCTATGCAGCATATATTCAATGACTTCGGTCACTATGTCCCAACTCCATTCAATCATAATATAGGCATGCATATAAATTTCCATGAGCACGTACCTTGTCTCGCTCTCCAATCGAACTAAGGACGATGTTAGAATACTGCACCGGCCATGTATTGACATACTCTTAGGACGACAGATAAATATCGGCCATTACCATGTAAACTTCATTCAAAACACATACAGCCGAAATAAACAAATGAAATGACAAATCAAGTATTTCGGCCCTTTGGATCAACAACAAACTTGTAGCTGATCAAATGTATAGTGACTTGGTAATACCCTTTCATGACGTAAGAAATTATATTGCATCCATGTATTAAAATAAGCCCATTGAGGGTTACCAATCATACCTGATGAAGAATTCCATGGCATAGGCGTTAATGGCATAGTTGAAGAATATGGATAATGTGTAGACCAAAGATGTTGAAACTTTCGGCTTGGTCCTTCATAGTTTTCACTCCTTTCCTTCTTCACTTTTGCCGCACTTCTTGTAATGGAAGCTTGCACATAATTCTTATTTTGAGCACTTCCTTTGGGAAACCACGCCATGTTCCTTTCTTCAAGTTCTTGTGCACTAAGTTTTTGTAATTTCTTCTTTTGCCAATACGATAAGCTGAGCAGGCATCTCGGCTGTGATTCTGTTTTGACCAATGGCAATTCCTTTTTGGCCTTGTGCACTCTCAACTTCTTTTCTTCAGATTTGGCACTTCGACTCTCAATAATTGGTTGCTTTGTCTCATTGTCTTTAGTAGCCAATGTCAACACATTAATTCGCTCCTTTTCATTTGAGATCAAATCTGAAGTTGCACTCTTACGACCATCTCTTTTAACATGGTAAACTTGCTTGACCACCTCTTTCTTCTTCCTTGAGCTCTGCACCGATTCCTTATGATTGAAACGGTCTTTAACATATGATTGTTCAAATGTTGATCTTCTTGGAGCTGCATAATATTGGTGAGATGGTCTAAAATAAGATGGAGAATGTGCCCTTGTATCATACCTGTCCCATGAGGAATATGGATCTACATGAGCATAGGGAGGCATCCACAACATTGGCATTGGCGGCCCAAAATAAGGATATGAATATGTTGAATTAAAATTCTCACTTTGCCAATACCGATCCTCATATTTGCGCCTTGGGGGTGATCTTGGTTTCTTTGCATGATTTGGCCGATAAGCATTCTTCTCTTCAATCTTCTTTTGATATTTATCCAATAGTTGAGTGAAGGTCATTTTTGATCTCTTACACTTGTGCTTATTTCGGCCTTTGTTTTCTTTTGGTTTGCTTTCATCGATCATTGGATTTTCTTGCTGCCCCCCAGTCCTTGGTGTCTCCTTTGTAGCTTCGATGGAATTCTCGCCCTTAAGATTATGTTCATTATGCTCTTCAACAACTTCTTTACTTGAAAGCTTGATCCCATCACCTGCAGTTTTTACCTTCTCTTTAAATGGATCGGCTTGAAGCAGCCGATGCAAAAACATTTTGCCATCGGGACCAATCGGAATAGACTGGTCATCTCTTGGTATTTCAACAAACTTCAATCGTCCTTTTTCAATGGCCGATTTAACTATTTGACGAAACATGTTGCAATCCTCAAAATTATGCTTGGACGAATCATGCAACTTACAATACATTCGTCCTTGGATTGATGGCTTAACATGGTGACCAAGAATTGTAATGTAATTATTTTTCAGCAACAGATCAAATATTTGATCACACATGCTTGAATTGAAGGTATACTTCTTGTTTTCTAGCCGATCATGTTGTGAGAACGGCTTTGGAGTTAAGCAAATGAATGGTTCAGATTTTGCATCACCCCATTCGGCTATGCATTGTGTTTTGCACTCTATCTTCGATGTCTTTGGATAAGAAACTATACTGGCATCGGTTTGCTCAGAAGATTTTAACCTTGGCTTTAAATTTCTGAAACGAAAATAGCTAGAACATACATGTCTCAATTGAGACCAAGTGTAAGCCAAGTAAGAAATAAGCAGAGCTACCCAATTAGATATGAGCTTTAGATAAAGCAATGGGGAAAGCCTTGGCTGCGATAATTTTTCGCAATCGGTCTTTCTGAATGGTGCAATATGTTGACCGATATGCTTTGTGACAATCTGATTACTAATAGATAAATTACCTTTCTTCATTGGTCTCTCAATATTTCTTATGAAGAATTTTCTAATATATGCATCAACAACTAAGTCATGACCAAATCTGAAAACAGGTAAATTAATTGCTAGACATACCTCTTCAAATATGTTGGGAGAGCATGATGGTGGTGTGACTTGAAGAATATCTTGCTCCGCCTTCGGATAGCTCCCCAGCGCCTTGTCATCATCTTTCTCTTGATTTCGTGCATCATTAGTTTGAAGAACTTCGTCCACCAAACTTTCTTTGGCCACTTGTTCTTGTTCTTGAAGCTCATCAATTTCTATGGCACGAAACTCATAGGGCAGGAAGTAGGTTCCATTAACTTCAGAAAAATCAAGTATGGCTGTCTTGCTATACTTTCCATGCCCTTTCTCAACAATGTTTGCCTCTTTGGATTTGATGGATTCAGAATATATACTACTTGATTCGGCTTTTCAACTGAAGAACTTTTAGTTTACGAATCATCATTATTTTCACCGGTTATATCAATTGGCAAGGATTCTTTTCTTTGAGCTAATTCCCTATCAATTTTATCTTGGCGAAGTACTTGCACCCTATCACGCAAAGCTTTAACTCCCTTCTCAATTTCAGTCCGCTCTAGATTAGTTTCCCCCTAATGCTTTTAGGATCTTTCGGCAATGAAGTGTTAGTGTTGCCGAAATTTTGCAATTGTGTAGGGGGTGTATAATATGTTGCGGTACTAGGTGGAGGTGTATGTGATGAAGTTATGTACCTAGTGTAGGGTCATGGACCTGTCCTACCTACCCTGCCCGAGGACATCTCTAGAAGAAATCACCTTTCAATCTACTTGAAGGTGTTCCACTCGACAGACTCGAAGATACTCGACCAAGAAGCAATCACTCGACCAAGATCCAACCACTCGACGGCCAGGAGACCTAAAGTCACTCCGCACGCTAACGGTCGGTCATTAAATAGCTTTTTATGGTCATCATAGCACTTTATTACTAGCGTTACCAGTAACGCCTCGCCTTAATGAACATTGAACCCTTGGTAACGTGGGCTAGCCGGGGGCCTGGCGCACTCTATATAAGCCACCCCCCTCCGAGACAAGGGTTCACACCTCTGTAACTCATACACGCATAATCCAGTCGACCGCCTCCGGGCTCCGAGACGCAGGGCTATTACTTCCTCCGAGAAGGGCCCGAACTCGTAAACCTTGCGTGTTACAACTTCTCCACAGCTAAGATCCTGCCTCTCCATACGTACCCCCCTACATCACTGTCAGGCTTAGAACCACAACAGTTGGCGCCCACCGTGGGGCCGGTGTTTTAGTGTTTTGTTGGAGGAGTTGCGATCTTTTCCGACCCGAATCATCATGGTTTTCGACGGAATTTTGGTGGAGGGCCGCGAGACCCGTCTCGGCGCGCTCACGTTCATCGCCGACGACTCCGCCTGGCTTCAGGAGGCTCCGCTCGACGTGGACGCACTCCCTGTCCGCGGGGCAATGCACTTTCGCGCGTGCGTCCGTGGCGTTCTCCTGCGGCAACCGTCGACCCCTTACCGGTCGGCTCCTGTGCTGTCCTCCCTCCCCGTTTCCCGCCGGCGCAAGCGCTCCGGTCGGTTGAGACTTCTGCGGTGGGTGAGACACGCGGTGGCCCGTCAGTCGGCCATCACTCAAGTCGCGGCGATCGAGCCCGACGAATCCCTCTACGGCCTGTTCGATCTGTCGACTGGCTCCGCAGAGACCGCATCCGAGTGCGGCAGCAGCGATTCGGCGGCGGAGGTTCTGATGGCCGATGGACCACCCAGTCCTCCCGGTTTTCCCCGCACCGACGGAGGCACGGGCGGAGGCGACCCGTCGCGTCCCCATGAGGAATATCTTCCCGAGCCTCTCACGTCGCTGCAGAGGGAAGAACTTCGCCGCCGGAACATGGATGCACTGCACACTCCTATCATTGGAGAAACCCCCGAGGCTCGCGCCTTGGAGAACGCGCGCCTGGCAAATTTGGCCGAGCGTGCTCGACTGGAAAACCTCCAGCGAGCACTCGACGAGCGGGCGCGACAACGGGTTCCCGAATCCAGTCGACGTCAGCTTTTCCCGCCCCCGCAGGTATATCGAACTCCGATTCAGAATTTAGCAGCTGCAGCCCGCATAGCGGAGTCGATTCAGCCTTCCTAGTCGGAGGCTGGCAGAGGCTTGCTGCAGATCAGAGCATTGCTCCGGGCAGCAGGAGATCAGAATTCCGCTGTTTCTCAGTCGCGGAACAGGATTCACAGCAGATCCGTTGCCGCGGACACAGTCTAGTCGGCTCACAGCCCGAGATCGCCCCCGAAGCGTGAGGGACGTGGGGACCGGCGTGACCAGTATGGGAACCATGAACAGTGTGAACACCGAGTCGGTCGTGACGGTCGGCATCGAGTGCCCACCCTCCCCCGAGGAGCGGGTCGTATGTGCCTCGCCAGCAGGATGACATGCGCACTCATAGTGGTGGGCGAAGGGTTTCAGTCGACCCCAGAGGGCCAGGCTTTGACGCGAGATCCATTCTCATCCAAGGTTTGGTCGACCGGAACAGGGCTCACCGAGAAGGTCACGACAGAGATGCCCCTACCAACAGCAGAGTGCATGTATCGGGGCCAGAGTGCTTTAGTCGAGCCATCGAGGCCGTTGTGATTCCTCCCAACTTCAGGTTGGCGATTGGAGTCAGTAAGTTCACTGGCGAGTCCAAGCCTGATACTTGGCTTGAAGATTACCGAGTGGTCGTCCAGATCGGCGGCGGCAATGATGAAGTGGCCATGAAGCACCTGCCTCTCATGTTAGAGGGCTCGGCCAGAGCGTGGCTGAACCAGTTGGCGCCTAGCAGCATTTACACTTGGGACGATCTCTCTCGAGTGTTCGTCACCACATTCGAAGGCACGTGCAAGCGACCGGCAGGGCTGACGGAACTGCGGTCTTGTGTACAGAAACCAAATGAAACTTTGAGGGATTACATCCAGAGGTGGATCACGTTACATCACTCGGTGGAGAATGTGCCTGACCACCAAGCGGTTTGTGCTTTCAAGGAGGGCGTCAAGTACAGAGAATTGAGCTTGAAATTCGGTCGAACCGGAGAGATGTCCCTGAATCGGATGATGGAGATTGCCACCAAGTACGCTAATGGTGAAGATGAGGATCGACTCCGGAGCGGCAAGCTGAAGTCAGTCGCCCAAGAAACCGGAGGGGATTCCAATCGGAAACAGAAGCGGAAAGCCGAGCCAGCTGCTCCCGGGGAAGCCTTGGCCGTAACTCAGGGAAAGTTTAAAGGGAAACCTAAAGGGCCTTGGAACCCCAAAAAGGTTAAAGACCAGGATGGAAATGATGTGTTGGACTTGCCATGTCTCGTCCACACGAAGAAAGATGAAGAGGGTAATTTCATTTACCCGAAACATACCACTCGACAGTGTCGACTCTTGATCCAACAGTTCCAAGGTAAGCAACCCAAGGGTAAGGAAAAGGAGTCGGACAAAGTCGAGGACAAAGAGAACAGTGACGACGGATACCCTCAAGTCAATTCCACCTTGGTGATTTTTGCTGATGTTGAGAGCAAAAGTCGACTGAAAGTCATCAATCGAGAGGTGAATATGGTTGCTCCGGTGACACCAAGTTATCTGAAATGGTCCCAGACTGCCATCACGTTCGACCAGTCCGATCACCCAACGCATATTGCCACCCCTGGGAGGCAAGCTCTGGTGGTCGACCCAGTGGTTGAAGGCACTCGACTGACCAAAGTCCTAATGGATGGTGGCAGTGGTTTGAACATATTGTATGCAGAGACATTGAAAGGGATGGGCATTCCGATGTCCAGACTCAGCGCCAGCAACATGAGTTTCCATGGAGTCATTCCTGGGAAGAAGGCTGAATCACTTGGCCAGATTGCCCTTGATGTGGTTTTTGGTGATTCCAAGAATTACCGGAAAGAGAAGTTGACATTTGAAGTTGTAGACTTCCAGAGTGCCTATCACGCTATTTTGGGCAGGCCGGCTTATGCACGCTTCATGGCCCGACCGTGTTATGTGTATCTCAAATTGAAGATGCCTGGTCCCAAAGGTGTGATCACCATTACAGGCAATCGGAAGAAAGCAGAAGAGTGTTTTCAGAAAGGCTCAAAGATTGCTGATGCTCAGATGGCAGTGGTCGAGCTGCAAGAGTACCAGAAGACTGCTGATTCGAGTGAGTTACTACGAGCCAAGAAGCCTGCTTCAGAATCGGCTTTTCAGTCGTCCGGTGAAATGAAGCCAGTTCAGATTCACCCGACCGATCCCAATGCTGCTCCGACTCACGTCTCAACGACGCTCGACTCCAAATAGGAAGAAGCGCTCATCCAGTTCCTCCGCGAGAACTGGGACATCTTCGCATGGAAGCCCTCTGACATGCCGGGTGTTCCCAGGGAGCTGGCTGAGCACCGCCTAAGAGTCGACTCAAAAGTAAAACCTGTCAAGGAACATCTCTGACGGTCCGCCGTCCAGAAGAGAAAGGCTATTGGCGAAGAGGTAGCTCGGCTTTTAGCGGCGGAGTTTATCCGAGAAATCTACCACTCCGAGTGGCTCGCCAATGTTGTCATGGTTCCCAAGAAGGACAAGTCACTTCGCATGTGCATTGACTTTAAACATATCAATCGGGCCTGCCCGAAAGATCATTTTCCTCTCCCCGCATCGACCAGATAGTCGACTCGACTGCGGGATGTGAGCGACTGTCTTTTCTAGACGCCTATTCCGGGTACCATCAGATCCGTCTGTATGGACCTGATGAGATTAAAACAGCTTTCATCACCCCATTCGGGTGCTTCTGCTATGTTACCATGCCATTCGGCCTGAAGAATGCCGGAGCCACGTTCATGAGGATGATTCAGAAGTGTTTACTCACCCAAATCACTCGGAATGTGGAGGCATACATGGATGATATTGTGGTTAAGTCACGGAAGGGTTCCGACCTGCTGACTGACCTTGCTGAAACCTTTGCCAACCTCAGGAGGTATGATATCAAGCTCAATCCATCAAAGTGCACATTCGGAGTTCCAGGCGGAAAGCTACTCGGTTTTCTCATTTCTGAACGGGGAATCGACGCCAATCCTGAAAAAATTGGTACTATACTCCGGATGAAGCGTCTTGTGCGTGTGCATGACGTCCAGAAGCTTACATGTTGCTTGGCCGCTTTGAGTCGATTCATCTCTCGACTCAGTGAAAAGGCATTGCCTCTTTAATGAAGAAGTCTGACAAGTTCGAGTGGACTCCGGAAGCAGATGCAGCATTTGCAGAGCTCAAAGCTCTGCTCTCCACCCAGCCAGTGCTTGCTGCCCCAATCAGCAAGGAGCCTTTACTGCTTTATATTGCAGCCACAGGACAAGTTGTCAGTACAGTACTTACGGTCTAGCGGGAAGAAGAAGGAAAGGCCTTCAAAGTTCAGCGCCCAGTATATTATATTTCTGAAGTCTTGACCCCATCGAAGCAAAGATACCCTCCTTATCAGAAGCTCGTATATGGGATTTACATGACTACAAAGAAAGTTGTCCACTACTTCTCTGATCATTCCATTACAGTCGTCAGCGACGCTCCATTGTCAGAGATCTTGCACAACAGAGATGCAACTGGTCGAGTGGCCAAATGGGCGATTGAACTCCTTCCCCTAGATATCAAGTTTGAGGCAAAGAAAGCTATCAAGTCCCAAGCAATTGTAGATTTCGTCGCCGAGTGGATTGAACAGCAACTTCAGACTCAAGTTCACTCAGAGCACTGGACCATGTTCTTTGATGGATCTAAGATGCTGAATGGTTCCGGTGCTGGGGTAGTATTGGTTTCCCCCCGAGGAGATAAGCTCAGATATGTTATCCAGATTCACTTCGATTCCTCCAATAATGAAGCAGAATATGAAGCACTTTTGTATGGGTTGCGCATGGCCATTTCACTCGGCGTCCGTTGCCTCATGGTCTATGGCGACTCAGATTTGGTGGTTAATCAGGTGATGAAGGAGTGGGACGTCAGAAGTCCAGCTATGACCGGTTATTGTAATGCAGTAAGAAAGTTAGAGAAGAAATTCGAGGGGTTAGAGCTTCATCACATCCCCCGACTGAAAAATCAAGCAGCTGATGATTTGGCAAAGATAGGATCCAAGAGAGAAGCCATCCCCAGCAATGTGTTTTTGGAACACATCCACTCGCCGTCAGTCCAAGAAGATCCTTTTACAGATGAAGTCCCGCAGCCAAAGAGTGCCACGGATCCGACTGAAGTCGAAATTCCAACGGTGGTCGACCTAATCATGGAAGTCTT
Source organism: Triticum urartu (assembly GCF_056163025.1). NCBI lineage: Eukaryota > Viridiplantae > Streptophyta > Magnoliopsida > Poales > Poaceae > Triticum > Triticum urartu. The sequence continues at coordinate 428,253,386 of NC_141876.1, forward strand.
GGCAATCACCCCCGACTGGACAATACCGTACATCGCGTATATCCTGAGGAAGGAACTCCCGGATGACGAGGAAGAGGCTCGACAGATCGTCCATCGATCCAAGGCCTTCACAGTCATAAAGGGACAGTTGTATAGAGAAAGCGCGACTGGAGTCGGTCAGAAGTGTATAACACCAGAAGAAGGTCAGATAATCCTTGATGAGATCCACTCGGGGACCTGTGGTCACCATGCGTCCTCTCGGACCATTGTGGCTAAAGCATACCGAGCGGGTTTTTACTGGCCAAGAGCAAATGAAATGGCAAAAGAGATAGTCGACAAGTGTGAAGGGTGCCAGTTCTACTCCAACATGTCGCACAAACCCGCATCAGCCCTGAAGACCATTCCACTCATCTGGCCCTTCACTATTTGGGGGTTGGATATGGTTGGTCCATTGAGAACAGGCAGGAGCGGTTTCACACATGTGCTTGTGGCAGTCGACAAGTTTACCAAATGGATTGAAGCCAAGCCTATCAAGAATCTTGATGCTTACACTGCCATCAGTTTCGTCAGGGAGTTAACATTCAGATATGGGGTCCCGCATAGCATCATCACTGACAATGGGTCAAACTTTGATTCAGACAAGTTCAGAGCTTTTTGCACCTCTCAAGGCACACGAGTCGACTACGCATCAGTCGCCCACCCCCAGTCGAATGGGCAAGCAGAAAGGGCAAATGGTCTGATTCTCAAAGGACTAAAACCTCGGCTGATGCGTGATCTCAAGCACGCAGCAGGTGCATGGGTCGACGAGCTTCCGTCAGTTCTGTGGGGATTGAGGACCACCCCGAATAGGTCGACTGGAAGAAACCCGTTCTTTCTGGTTTACGGAGCGGAAGCAGTCCTGCCGAGTGATCTACTTCACAATGCACCCCGAGTCGAGCTTTACACCGAAGATGAAGCAGAACAAGCCCAGCAAGACGCAGTCGACCTCCTGGAAGAAGAAAGAGAAATGGCTATGATCCGATCGACCATTTATCAGCAAGATTTATGTCGGTTCCATGCCAGAAATGTGAAGGGTCGAGCCTTCCAAGAAGGAGATTTGGTCCTCCGAGTGGATCAACAAAAACCACACAAGCTCGCTCCTACTTGGGAAGGCCCCTTCATCATCACCAAAGTCCTCCACAATGGAGCGTATCATCTTTACAATGTCGATCGCCAGATCGATGAGCCACGAGCCTGGAATGCGGAGCTACTCCGCCCCTTTTATACCTAAATTCTCACTCGGATGAGATGTAATAAGAAAAACTCCTGTAGTTTATTTATCAAAGACAAGAGCGTTATAATTTTCCCAGTGATTATTATTGTTTTTTGTTTGCGTAAGAAATCCCCCAGTGGGTGGCTTAGCTGCGAATCCGCTTCGCCTAAGTTTGTAAAAACAGTTTCCTACCGAGTGGCGAGCCAGCCTCCCACTCGGGGGGCTTAACTGCGAATCTGTTTCGCCTAAGTTTGAAAAAAAAAAATCCTACCGAGTGGCGAGCCAGCCTCCCACTCGGGGGCTTAGCTGCGAATCCGTTTCGCCTAAGTTTGAAAAAATCCTACCGAGTGGAGAGCAATCCTCCCACTCGGGGGCTTAGCTGCAGTCCAGCACTCGCCTAAGTTCTCCCACTTAGAGACTTAGCTGCAGTCAGGCACTCGCCTAAGTTTGAAAAAACCCTACCGAGTGGAGAGCAATCCTCCCACTCGGGGGCTTAGCTGCAGTCCAGTACTCGCCTAAGTTCTCCCACCTAGAGACTTAGCTACAGTCAGGCACTCGCCTAAGTTTGAAAAAACCCTACCGAGTGGAGAGCAATCCTCCCACTCGGGGGCTTAGCTGCAGTCCAGTACTCGCCTAAGTTCTCCCACCTAGAGACTTAGCTGCAGTCAGGCACTCGCCTAAGTTTGAAAAAACCCTACCGAGTGGAGAGCAATCCTCCCACTCGGGGGCTTAGCTGCAGTCCACTACTCGCCTAAGTTCTCCCACTCAGAGACTTAGCTGCAGTCAGGCACTCGCCTAAGTTTGAAAAATCCTACCGAGTGGAGAGCAATCCTCCCACTCGGGGGCTTAGCTGCAGTCCAGTACTCGCCTAAGTTCTCCCACCTAGAGACTTAGCTGCAGTCAGGCACTCGCCTAAGTTTGAAAAAACCCTACCGAGTGGAGAGCAATCCTCCCACTCGGGGGCTTAGCTGCAGTCCAGTACTTGCCTAAGTTCTCCCACTCAGAGACTTAGCTGCAGTCAGGCACTCGCCTAAGTTTGAAAAATCCTACCGAGTGGAGAGCAATCCTCCCACTCGGGGGCTTAGCTGCAGTCCAGTACTCGCCTAAGTTCTCCCACCTAGAGACTTAGCTGCAGTCAAGCACTCGCCTAAGTTTGAAAAGACCCTACCGAGTGGAGAGCAATCCTCCCACTCGGGGGCTTAGCTGCAGTCCAGTACTCGCCTAAGTTCTCCCACCTAGAGACTTAGCTGCAGTCAGGCACTCGCCTAAGTTTAAAAAAAACCTACCGAGTGGAGAGCAATCCTCCCACTCGGGGGCTTAGCTACAGTCCAGTACTTGCCTAAGTTCTCCCAAACACACCTCAATCCTCAAGGACGACGAGGGGCAGGTCGACTGCCACCTTCTCCTAGAGAGCTTCGCCACAAATACAATGCGCGATTCATCCCGCTCTGCAGTAACGAAGTACGGGTCGACTGCCCCCACCCTTCTCCTGGAGAGCTTTGCCACAAATACAATGTGCGCTACGTCCCACTCTGCAGTAACAGGGTGTGGGTCGACCGCCGCCCACCCTTCTCCTGGAGAGCTTCGCCACAAATACAATGTGCGCTCCGTCCCACTCTGCAGTAGCAGGGTGTGGGTCGACCGCCGCCCACCCCTGGGGAGCTTCGCCACAAATACAAGGCATGGGTCGACTACTTCCCCCTCCTTCGGAGTTGTGCTGTGAATACAGAAAGTTGTTTCGAATAAAGGTTGGGTTCACTCAGCAGGAGATTCATAAAGATATTCAACGGTAAACCAAGTTCAGATAAAATCCTAAAGGTTCTGGATCACGGATCGAGGTACTTGGGCATGCGACCCGAAAAAGTTTAACGGTTACAAAAACCACTTGGCATTCCGAGGCAAATTGAAGGTGGGACATAAGAGTTTGTTCACTCCACGGGAGGAGGGCTGGCAGGCTCGATGAACTCATCCAGGTCGACGCCGTCGGCTATCCGAGTGGCTGCGGCAATGAAAGTCTCCATAAAGGTTCAGAAGTCATGCTTCTGGGTGTTGGCGACCTTGATTGCTGCCAGCTTGTCTTGTCGCACCTCCTTGCAGTGGACACGAACCAAAGACAGAGCCACATCAGCACCGCACCGAGCAGAAGACTTCTTCCACTCCTGCACTCGGTCAGGGATTCCGTTAAGACGAGTCATCAGAGACTCGAGATCATTTTGAAGCGTAGCCTCTGGCCAAAGTGCCGGGTCGATCCGTGACATGGCGACCTTCAGTCGAGCCAAGTAGTCCACGGCACCGTCAATGCGAGATTCCAGTCGGAGCAAATTCATGGCAGCTTCATCTTTCACGGGAGAGTTGATTGGATCCAAACCTGGTTCGATCCGCCCAGTCTCCTCTTCAAAGTTCTGGCAAAACTCTGCATTCACGATCCAAGGATAAGTCAATTTTCATACACTGAGTCGACACAAAAAAATCAGTCGGAACTAAATGTGCACCTTCAAGCTTGATATACAACTTCTTGGCAAGGCTCCTCAAGTAGCTCTCCGGATCGTCCCTCCTGCGAGCAATGCCTTCCATCTTTTCGTTCAGGTTGAGGTTATCCTTCTTCCAGTGTGTACACTCCCTGTTGGCTTCATTCAGAGCGGTCTTCAGCCTGGTATTCTCTTCTTCTAACTGGCCGACCAAAGCCAGCTTCTGTTCGGCCAGAGCAGTCTTGTCGTCAGCCTCCTTACGGGCAGCAGCCAAGTCCTGATCCTTTTTCGCCAGAGCTTCTCTCAGTTTTTCTGCAAAGAAATGATGATTGATTCGGAAATAGCAGAAGGGTACTCAAGCCTAAAACTAACCAGTCGACAAAATAGTCTTACCTGCGGCGCCGTCTCTGGCCTTTTGCAGCTCTGTCCTGGCCAGCTCCAGATCAAGGTTCAGTTGAATCTGCTGCTTCTCCAAGTCAGCAAAGCGAGCTCCAAGATCGCAAGATTTCTGAAGTCAAAGGAGAGAAGTTATTTTACAGCGAAAAACAACAAAGGCAATAAATACTAAGACTACGGTCGACTGCCAGCAGTCCACCGTAGCCTCGGGGACTACACCCAGTGGGTGCACTTAGTGTGCCCCCACCGGTTCTGACCCCACTCGACCGGCCCATCGAAGTTGAGTCCAAAAAAAAGAGAGAGAAAGAACTCAGACTACAGTCGACTGCCAGCAGTCCACCGTAGTCTCGGGGACTACACCTAGTGGGTGCACTCAGCGTGCCCCCACCGGTTCTGATCCCACTCGACCAGATCGAGTGGAAGAGACAACTATACATTCGACAAAATACTAAGACTCCAGTCGACTGCCAGCAGTCCACCGTAGTCTCGGGGACTACACCCAGTGGGTGCACTCAGCGTGCCCCCGCTAGTCCAAGAATTCAATCGACGCACCCAGTGGGTGTGCAGATGCAAAGATTTTCGGAAAGACTCTTCAGGTAGCATATCCTAACAGAACAAGCGGCAACCAACTAACCTGAACGTTGCTCTGGAGGGCCGAGCTGGCATCATAGGCGGCTTGGCTGGCGCCCCGCACCGCCTTCATCTTCTCCATCATAATGCCCGCTTGACGAATGGCTTCCCTAGCAGCATTCACCTCGTCCTCCGGGACACGATGGCTCGCAAAAATTAAAGGCGGGTTGACAGGGGCCTGAGCAGTTGATGAAGAAGGCATAGCACTCGACAGCGGCTCAGCGAAGGTAACATGACCCCGATTGACGTCGCCAGTGTCCTGAACAACTAGTTCCGCCCTCGGCGTCGTCTGTAGCGCCCCGCTTGCAGGAGCTCGCCTGTTCTTCCTCGTCAAAGGCCCCTCGGGCTCTCCTTCATCATCAGGGAGGTCAATAATGTTGGGAGCTGTGCAAGGTTCAAATTGCCAAAAGCACGTCACCCAGTGATGCACGATACAGTTGAATCGACCAAAAAAAGATAGTATGGCAGAAATCATACCCGGATTAGAAGTGACCGCATCCTCCATCGCCTCATCATCATCCCTGTAAGCTGAGGTTCCGGAAGTGGCAGCGCTAACAATTCCAAAGTTCGTCCAGTTAAAACAAGAAAAACAAACAGCGTGGAGTGTCGAGTGAATACAAGGAGAGACACTCACGCGGAGGCGATAGGGATATCGATCTTGATCTTTGGCAGCGCCTTCCGAGTCTTCGGCTCTGCAACTTTGGGGTGCTTTGGCGCCTTCCCAGTCGGGGTTGGTGAAGAGATCCGAGGGCGCTTCGAAGACTGACCAGTTGGAGCAGTTTCCTTGTCGCGAGCACTCGGTCGTTCTTGGTCAAGCTTGGATCGCCTCTCCCTGCGAGGAGGTGACTCGACTTCTTCTCCAGCGCTTGAGTCGTCGCTCCCTCTGTCCCCTTCACCATCGGAAGCCCCCTCGCTGCTTTCGCCGCCACTCGCCTCGCCTTCCAGAGCTTGCTCTTGCTCCCCGTTGGGCATGGAATACAATTCAATAATGGCCTGAAAGAAAGCAGGGAGAACAAGGTCAGTCGACGCAATACAGACAGCTGCGCGATTGAACTCAGATTACAAGCAAAAACTCAGAATCAGACCTGCTCGGGTGCGTGGGACTGGTCGAATGGAGGGACTCTCCTGGCTCCCCTAGGATTGTCCTTATTCCCGGTAATGCCAGGCAGCCACTTCTCCAGCGTGTCGTCGTCGACCTCCTCCGGGTGGATCCGAGTGGAGTCTTCAAGACCCGAATACATCCACATCGGTTGGTCTCGGGCTTGGAGAGGCTGGATGCGCCGCTGAAGGAAGACCTCCAAGAGATCCATACCAGTGACCCCGTCGCGAATAAGCTAGACCACTCGGTCGACCAGCACCTGCACGTGCTCCTTCTCCTCCGGGAGCACCTTCAAAGGGGAGGGTTTTTCCACTTGGTCCATGGTAAAAGGAGGGAGGCCAGTCGATTGCCCTGGCGTCGACTGGTCTTTGTAGTAGAACCAAGTCGACTGCCATCCGCGAACTGAATCGGGGAGAATCATGGCCAGAAAGGAGCTTTTTCCCCTCGTCTGGATGCCAAGATCCCCACACATCTGGATCACTTGGGTCCTCTCGTCACTCGGATTAGCCCTTTTCACTATCTAGGAGCGACAAGTGAAGATATGCTTGAAAAGACCCCAGTGAGGTCGACAACCCAAGAAGTTCTCACACAAGGAAATGAACGCGGCAAGATAAACGATTGAGTTGGGGGTAAAATGGTGGAGTTGAGCCCCAGAGAAGTTCAGAAACCCTCGGAAGAAAGGATGAGGAGGCAAGGAAAACTCACGGTCGACGTGGGTGGCAAGAAGAACGCGCTCACCCTCCCGAGGCTGCGGCTCGGATTCCTTCCCCGGAAGCCGCACCGTGTCGTAGGGGATCATCCCCTCTTCGGCCAAGTCGTCGAGGTCGTCTTGGCAGATCCTCGAGTGGATCCAGTCGCCCTGGATCCAGCCCTTCGGCAGGCCAGACCGCGAGGAAGATCCGCCCCAGCTGGTCGCCTTCCCCTTCGACTTCGTCGTCGCCTTCTTGGCCCGCTCCAGAGCCGCTGTCTTCTCCCTCCCCATTGTCACCGGCGAGGCGCGTGCAGTGCGGTGGTGTTAGGGCGAGAGCGAGCACGGCAGAGGGACGTGAGGGAGAGAAGAGGTAATGGGATGCACTGCTCGGGGGACTCCGGTCCAGGCGCTTTATATCAGGCCGCTCCCGAGTGGCTGACGGGAAGGCCCAGGCGGCCTTGTCAAATCCCGCAACGACCGCACGAGTGATACATGGCGAAAAAGGTGGCGCGGGGATCTAGGCGGCTCCGCTCTATCTCGTCCGATTACTGCGGCCTCCCCCGTCCCGCGCACTTCCCAAAATTCGGATCCCACTAAATCCGCGGGCAGCAAATAACTTGTCAGACCAAGGATCTCCTCCACACCATCACTCAGAGCCTTACAAGTAAAGAAACCCACTCGACGAAGAATTAAGAATGGATCAAGGCGACTGGAAAGGAAGTTGCTGCCATCAGTCAGGCCCGTTGATCTGAAACTAGATATGCTCACGAGATGAAAAATGAGTTGGAGAAGCTCTCAAATCCTTCCCCACTCAAACCTCGATCCATTCGGGGGCTAATGATGAAGCTATGTACCTAGGGTAGGGTCATGGACCTGTCCTACCTACCCTACCCGAGGACATCTCTAGAAGAAATCACCTTTCAATCGACTTGAAGGTGTTCCACTCGACAGACTCGAAGACACTCGACAGACTCGAAGACACTCGACCAAGAAGCAATCACTCGACCAAGATCCAACCACTCGACGGCCAGGAGACCTAAAGTCACTCCGCACGCTAACGATCGGTCATTAAATAGCTTTTTATGGTCATCATAGCACTTTATTACTAGCATTACCAGTAACGCCTCGCCTTAATGAACATTGAACCCTTGGTAACGTGGGCTAGCCGGGGGCCTGGCGCACTCTATATAAGCCACCCCCCTCCGAGACAAGGGTTCGCACCTCTGTAACTCATACATGCATAATCCAGTCGACCGCCTCTGGGCTCCGAGACGTAGAGCTATTACTTCCTCCGAGAAGGGCCTGAACTCGTAAACCTTGCGTGCTTACAACTTCTCCACAGCTAAGATCCTGCCTCTCCATACGTACCACCCTACATCACTGTCAGGCTTAGAACCACGACAGTATGCACTGCTGTACAACCATATGCTCTCTCACCAATACTATCATTGATGAAGTTTCATCTTCCTGCAAAATTCTAGCCTTTATTGCAGCATAATCAGGAAACAACCCCTTTTCATATTGTTCAAGGCAAAGAGCACTAATTCTCTTGTTTTGTGCCAAGCTCTTTTTTAATGCAGCCACAACCGCTTCTGGAAGGGATTGCTCCGCAATACTTTCAGATTCTTTCGGCAATGATTTGTGAGTGTTGCCGAAATTGTTGAATTGCGTAGAGTATGCATTATATGCTACAGTATTTGATGACCGCACATGTGTTCCTGTAAAAAATTCACTTATTCGGCTATGACCATGAAGATGCGGGGCCGAATTACGAACATCTACAGTTGCATACGGTGCTGAAAAATTACTAACATGAGGTGTAGCATATGATGGTTGAGAGTAACTGGCCGAATAGCTAGTAGTAGCATGGCCAATTCTCCCATTCATCGGCAAGGTTGGATTCACATATTGCAAATTAGTTGCCGATGAATAAAAAGGTGAAACACTTTCTTGTATGCTATTGGAAATTTTAACATGAGGTGTTTCAAATTGATTAACCAAACCCATCATGTTGTTCGTCGGCATGTGTATTTGTGGGGTTGCCGATGCATGAGAGTTTGGATACATATATTGTACGTTGCTAAAATCATAAGAATTTGAAACATGAAGATTGCTTTGCATCGGCCCTTGCGCATAATTAGATGCATGATTGATAAAATTAGGGCTAGCCGATACATTATGCTCACTAGGTGATCCAGCAACAACATATGGATTATTTGCATCTACAAAGAGGAATTGGGTATTCATATTACCTTTGTAGATTGCAGCAACTTGATGACGATCTCTTCGTAGCAATAATGGGCTGGAGACCGTTCAAAGCTTCTTCCCCAGCGGAGTCGCCAAAAAGTGTGTTCTCACACAAACACGTCACTGTGTACCCTCGACGCCGAGGGTGATGCACCACAGCTCACGTTGAAGGAGACCCGGACGGAAGCGCGGTACGCAGGCAATCCGGCGGGCGCTTTTGAAGACCCGAAACCCCGCACGCCCGGGAGGGACCCCGTCTGGACGCACGGCGGCTATGGGCTGCCCTAGGTCGACCTGATCTCCCCTAGGGCCTCGAGGTTCTCCGCCCTGCAAAGAAGAAGAACAGATGAAGAACGAGGAAGAAGAAGAACTAGGGTTAAGGAGAAAAGATAAAAGATAAAAAGTGGTAGATGAATTGATCGATTATGTGTTGTTTAATCGGCCGTCACCTCTTAGGTATATAAGAGGCAGCTGGACTTCCCGTGCAAGGCAAAGGCTTGGATTCACGTCCAAAACCCTAGTCAAATTCGGATTGGTTTTGTCTGAACTTTCCAAAACTGTTCGGTTTAAACTAGCTGCACCTTGCGGTTCCTTTTTGTGGTGGTAAACGATCTCGGATGGAAACGAGCCCAAAAGAAATCTTGACCGTTTCGACGAGACGAACAACTTTCATGTTGAACATTTTTCGATTTGAGGCCATCTTCTGGGCCAAAACGGTCACTCAGAACACCTGTTCGCTCGCGCTACCCATCAGACCTATGTCTGGTGGGGCGCGCCACATCTCGCCTCGTGACAGGGCTGCACTTCGATAGCTCTAACTTTTGCATACGAACTCGGATTGGGACGATTTTTATATCAAAATCGACCGTTTCGACGAGACGAAGACAATTTGTGTTGATCATTTTTCCATATGAGGACATCTTAATTGGGTTTCAAGCAATTCTTTGATCTGGGGTCAACATGAGCATCTCTGAAGTTGTCATAACTTTTGCATCCGAACTCCATTTTAGACCATCTTCATATTCATCTTGATCTTCTCGAAGAGAGCCATCTCATAGTGACTTTCAATAGTAAGTTTGAATTACTCTTGACATAGCTTCAAGCCACTCTTTATAAACGTGCCACTTTTGAGCGTCAACACAATCTCTACCAGATGATACTATTGTTCCATTAGTTTGTTGTCAAAGTTCCTCCTAAAAGTTAGTTTCAGGGTTTCACCATCCCAGACCTCCCTGACAATTTTAGTTTGCTCATTGCAAATCATGTAAATGTGCCAGAATTGAACTGCTAGGGAGAAAGTGCCAAACCAAGTGTCCTCCCAAAACCTGATTTTATCCCCTGCACCTATTTTCCATCTATATCCAAACTTCAAAGTTTGGATGATGGATTTGACTCCTTTCCAAAACCTAGAGACACTAGTGGAGATGTTAGGAGAAAACACATTAGTTTTGCCTCTCATATATTTCTGGTCTATCAACAATTTCCTAGGCTTCCCTTCACCTTCATAGTATCTTTTGACCCAAGATCCTAGAAGACAAAGGTTAATATCTTGCAGTTGGGATGCCAAGCCCCCCAAATTCTTTTTTCATGTAGATCATTTTCCAGTTAGCCAAATGCAACTTTCTGTGGCCTTCAAAATCATTCCACAGACAGTTAGCCATTTGAGTATTTATAAGATCTATGTCCCATTTAGGGAATTTAAAGAAAGAAAACAAGTATATAGGAATGCTGGCCAGACATGTGTAATACCCCGGATGTAATTTACCTTATATGGGTTCGAACTCTTGCCTTTTCCGGCACTAAGTTATGTTATTTCATCGTTGTCGGGTTTTTGTCTCCGTGTGTTTTGTCTTTGTCATGCATCTCATATCATGTCATCATGTGCATTGCATTTGCATACGTGTTCGTCTCATGCATTTGAGCATTTTCCCCGTTGTCCGTTTTGCATTCTGGCGCTCCTATGTCCTCCGGTGTCCCTTTCTACCTCTTTTCGTGCGCGAGTGTTAAACGTTTTCGGATTGGACCGGGACTTGTCATGCGGCCTTGGTTTACTACCGGTAGACCGCCTGTCAAGTTTCGTGCCATTTGGACTTCGTTTAATACTCCAATGATTAACCGAGGGACCGAAAATGCCTCGTGTGTGTTGCAGCCCAACACCCTTCCAAAATGGCCCGAAACCCACCTAAACCTCTTTTATCATCTAGATCGTTTGATCACGATCGCGTGGCCGCAAACCGCACCTCATTTGGAGCTTCCTAGCTCCCTCTTCCTCTATAAATAGATCCCCTCCCCGAAATTCCGGATCCAAAACCCCCCTAACCCTAGTCCATCAGCCCCGCCGCCGCCGGACAATGTCCGCCGCCGCCAATAGGAGGCCACCACCTGTCCCGCACCGGGCCTCCCTCCGCCGCCGGCCCGCGAGGCCCAGGGCGGGGCCCTCCTCCTCCGCCGCCTGGGCCGAGCCGCCCCAGCGCGCCCCACCGCCTCCTTACGCCCGCGCCGCCTTCTTCCAACCCTTCGGCGCCCGGCGCCGCCACCGACCTCGCCGGCCACCGCCGACGTGCCTCGTCGCCGGCGACCTCGGCGCCCGCGCCCCTTGCGCCCGAGGCCGGCCACCGCGCCAACGCCCACGCCGTCCTCCGGCGAGTCCCTCGACTCCCTCCGGCGAGCTCCCTCCAAGACCGGCAAGTTTCGCTCCGACAAGCTATAGGAATTCTGGCGAACAGTTGAACAGCGGCGAACCTCGTAATCCGCGCCAGATCTGGATATGAGACGTTTGGGGTTGACTTTTTCATCCCTAACCCTAGATTATTTGCATACTTTGATGCATCATAACTTCCTCATCGTTGCTCCGATTCATGCGTGTAGCATATCAAAATGTTCGTCTCGACGAGTACATCATTTAATCTCATTGCATCATTTTCATTTGAGCTCATCTTGATGCCTGAAATGCTGTTGTAAGAGGGCTATGTGATAATTATTTCAGATCTGTTTCAACAAATGCCCTTTTGTCATTTTTGCCATGATTAATGTGTGCATGCTATGATCCTGAGCTCTACATGTGTTTTGAAGAATGCCATGCCATATTTACAGGGGTGTATGCCATGTATTTTTATGATCTTTGTGGTGACTAACACAAGCATGCAAAGTAGCTTACTCAACGATGCTGATTTCAGGGACTTAGAATTTCACTAAGTCCTTGCCCTGTCATTATTTTTATGCCATATGTTCATGTTGTTTCCCAGTGATCCGTGCCTCTTTTGAGCATGATCAGTAAGGGTGTTTTGTTGATAATATTGTTCTCTATCCATCTATGTCTTTGTTTGAAATTATGGAGCAACCTAGCTTGAGTCAATCGAGCTCTACTTTTGCTATAAAATGTTCCTGGCAGATTGTTGACATGTTTAGCAATTTTGCCGACCTTGTTGTCGTTGATCCGTGCGTGCTATGTTTTTGTTCTTGCCATGTCTAGATTCTATGCCATGTCTTCTTGATGGGTGTATGCTTATTTTTTCATGCAATGCCTCGTAGTTAGTGCATCGAGCTCGTAAACATGCCTACTTGTTAATATGTTTTGCATGCTCCAGTTTTTCACTAAGTCTGAATCTGTTTATGTTTTTGCTATGTTCACATGCTTGCAATTGTATTTTCTGATCCCTTTTGGCTTATGGGCACTAAAGGACTTTTGTTATATGCTTAGAGTAGCTTCATACCATGCCTTGATTTTCCATGATATGTTCCTGTAGCATGTAGTTTTCGTGCTCTAAACATTGCTTCCTGCTGATAAATTCCTGATGTGTTGTTAATTTCACTAAGTCTGTAACCAGTAATCTTTTGCTCTTTTGCCATGCTTGTTTGAACCTGTTAATGAGTTATTTAGCCGTAGCTTAGTGTTCATCTTTTGTCAAGCATCATGAGTGGATCCCTGCCATGTATTTTGTTGCTATGTTTGAGTGGTGTAGCATGTTGTTCTTGATGCATTTAGATGGCTACTTGCTGTTTATCGCAGACCGGTGCCATATTTGTTTTGCTTGCCATTTCAAACCGTGCATCCGATTCCGGTGATCTTTATATCGATTTCAACCGAAATCAACTCCTCTTTCCAGTGGCACTCTTGGTTTTCCAAGTTGAGGCAAGGTTCAATCATTCCTTTGCAAATCATGCATATGCATCACATGTCGCATCCCGCATATCATACCATGTGCATCATGTTGTTTGAGCATTGCACGTGGTTGATTGTGCTCCTTTTTGCTTGTTGTTCTTACTTGGGTAGAGCCGGGAGACGAGTACGTGAATGAGGAGCCCATTGAGTTCACTTACGAGGATCAAGGCAACTCTGAGAACTTTGCAGGCAAGATGACCATACCCTCGAAATCACTTCTGTCTTTGCTTGCTAGATGCTCGCTCTTTTGCTATGCCTATGCTACAATGCCTACCACTTACTTACCATGCCTCCCATATTGCCATGTCAAACCTCTAACCCACCTTGTCCTAGCAAACCGTTGTTTGGCTATGTTATCGCTTTGCTCAACCCCTCTTATAGCGTTGCTAGTTGCAGGTGAAGATTGGAGATCGTTCCTTGTTGGAACTTGTTTATTGTTGGGATATCATAATATTATCTTGTTTATCTTAATGCACCTATATACTTGGTAAAGGGTGGAAGGCTCAGCCTTATGCCTGGTGTTTTGTTCCACTCTTGCCACCCTAGTTTCCGTCATATCGGTGTTATGTTCCTGGATTTTGCGTTCCTTACACGGTTGGGTTATAATGGGAACCCCTTGACAGTTCGCCTTGAATAAAACTCCTCCAGCAATGCCCAACCTTGGTTTTACCATTTTCCACCTAGCCTATTTTTCCCTTGGGTTTCCGGAGCCCAAGGGTCATCTTTATTAAACCCCCCCCGGGCCAGTGCTCCTCCGAGTGTTGGTCCACCTTGTCAGCCGCCGGTGGCCACCAGGGACAACTCTGGGATGGCCTACTGAAAGTTTGGACAATCTGAGTGTGCCCTGAGAACGAGATATGTGCAGCTCCTATCGGGATTTGTCGGCACAGTCGAGCGGTGTTGCTGGACTTGTTTTACCATTGTCGAGGATGTCTTGCAACCGGGATGCCGAGTCTGATCGGATTGTCTTGGGAGAAGGAATATCCTTCGTTGACCATGAGAGCTTGTGATGGGCTAAGTTGGGACTCCCCTGCAGGGATTTGAACTTTCGAAAGCCGTGCCCGCGGTTATGGGCAGATGGGAATTTGTTAATGTCCGGTTGTAGATAACATGAAACTTAACTTAATTAAAATGCACCAACCGCGTGTGTAAACATGATGGTCTCTTCTTGGCGGAGTCCCGGAAGTGAACACGGTGTTGGAGTAATGTTTGACGTAGGTTGTTCTAGGATCACTTCTTGATCATAGTTGTTCGACCGTGCTTTTGCCTTCTCTTCTCGCTCTCATTTGCGTATGTTAGCCACCATATATGCTAGTCGCTTGCTGTGGCTCGACATCATACTTCTACCTTACCTATAAGCTTAAATAGTCTTGATCGCGAGGGTGTGAGATTGCTGAGTCCCCGTGACTCACAGATTACTTCCAAAACCAGATGCATGGACCGATGATACCGCTCCAGATGATATGACCAAGCTCAAGTGGGAGTTCGATGAAGACTCTCGTCGTTACTACGTGTCTTTCTCAGATGATCAGTAGTGGTGCCCAGTTGGGGCGATCGGGGACTTTGTCGCATTTGGGGGTTGATCTTTATTTTGGTTCCGTAATCGGACCTTGAGTGTATTGGATGAATGTAATGACTTATTTATGTATTTGTGTGACGTGGCGAGTGTAAGCCAACTATGTACCTTTCCCCTTTATTTATGTACATGGGTTGTTTGCGAAGATTACCTCACTTGCGACATTGCTTTCAATGCGGTTATGCCTCTAAGTCGTGCTTCGACACGTGGGAGATATAGCCGCATCGAGGGCGTTACAAGTTGGTAATCAGAGCCTTCCCCAACCTTAGGAGCCCCCTGCTTGATCGAATCATTGGCGTTGTTGAGTCTAGAAAAATGTTTTGAGTCATTTAGGATTATATATATCGGAGAGTAGGAATTCTTTTTACTCCTCAGTCCCTTCGTCGCTCTGGTGAGGCATCCTGACGTAGAGTTTTGACTCTTCTCTTCTCAAATTTCACTAATTTTTTTTAGGATCACGCGGGTATCTTGGAATCGTTCCGATGGTTTTGTGACGAGAACATTGTTCTTGGTGCCTCCTGTCATTTATGGGTTGTGGCAGTGTCCCGGGGAATTGAGCTCTGAGGTGTTGTCGTCACAATTTTATCGTTGAGATTCTGGAATACCTGAGTTTCGCCGACATCGAAAATCTCTTTTATGCAGTTGTTGGTGAGATAACCTCGACGCCACCCAGTATTGGGGCGGGAGTTCGAGAGTATTGCCATAACTCGTATAACAGATGCTTTTCGAAGGTTGAGGTAAATGATTTTCGAAGGTTTCTTGGTTATGTGTTGAAGGATGGATACAGCTGGATGTAGGATTTGCTAGCTTTGGGTGAGATATTATGCTTCCCCTGTATCCCCAACACCTGATTGCATAACCGGAAAGGTTCGGGAGTTTCATAGGTGGGAATTCATGTAGCTCTAGTTCTTCTTCTGCGGATATTTGGTTTGGGATTGGGTAATCCTCACCAAGTATTTGTTTTTATCCGTACCTTGTTGTTTTATTCTTCTACCTCTATCTAGTGGCTTCTCAATTTATGGATATGTGACCATTTCAATTGGAATGCATTCGTTCATTTTGTTCGGATGTGAAGACTTTAATTTGCAATTTCGATCCATTTGATTCAGCTTAAATATTTGTCTGTCAAGATGCTAACGGATGTCACCCTCTTCAGGATGGCTCCTGCTAAGGGTCAGAATCAGAATAAGGATCCGCCACCACCACCTCCACCTCCGGAGGCATGGCAAGCTGTGATGGCCGCTACCAATGCAAACACGCAGCTGATCATGCAAATTATGCAAGAGCGCAACCAAGGCCATGGCAACAATCAGAATCAGTTTGCTACACTCAACCAGTTCCTCGCTAATCAGCCAAAGACCTTCAGCAACTGTGTCGAGTCCTCAGACGCTGATGATTGGCTCGTGGATATATGCAAGCATTTCGAGTGCAGCAACGTCAGGCCTGAGGACTTTGTCAAGTTTGCCTCCTTCCAACTCAAAGACCAAGCTGCAGAATGGCTTCAGCAATACAAAGATTCCAGAGGAGGCTGTGTGATTACCTGGGATGAATTCCGTCAAGACTTCAGAGCTCATCACATTCCTCAGAGTGTTGTTGAAAGCAAGCGTGAGGAATTCCGCAACCTGAAGCAAGGCAGCTTGTATGTTTACCAGTATAACATTCTGTTCTAGAGGCTCGCTCGTTTCGCCAAGCAAGACGTCCCTGACGAGAAGAGCATGATTTATCAGTTCAGGGGTGGCCTCAGAGAAGATCTCCAACTAGCTCTCGTCCTTTTTGATCCGAAGAAGTACGATGAGTTCTACAATATGGCAATGAAGCAAGAGACTGCTCAACTCAAGTGCGATGCTTCCAAGAAGTGAGTCAGAGATGCAACTCCTTCTTCCTCAATTCAAGTGGCTAAGCAGCAAAAGTATTGGCTTCCTCCTCCTCCGTTCCGTCAGCCTTATCAGTAGAAGAGCAAAGGTGGCAATGGATCTTCCCACCCACCCAACCCTGGCTTTCAGAACAAGACTTCGTCTCAAGCTCCAAGATCAAGTGCTCCGTATCACCGTCCGCTCTCGGAGGTCACGTGCAACAAGTGTCAGCAGAAGGGTCACTATGCCAACAAATGCTTCAATCAGAGGTGTCTCCCTCCTCCTCCTCCTGTGAGATCTGCCAGTACCGAAGTGGTCAAGCATAACCCAAGCACGCCAATGTCAACTTGATGAATGCAGCTCAGGCAGAGGACTCGTCAGATGTCATCATGGGTAACCTTCCTGTTAACGATGTTCCTGCAAAAGTTCTCTTTGACACTGGTGCATCGCATTGTTTCATCTCGAGACCTTTTGCATCTAAGCATGAGTTGTCTTCTCAAGTTTTGCATAAACCGTTAGCAGTTGTCTCACCGGGTAAATGCTTGCTCGCAAACTATGAGGTTCCAGATATTTCTATTATGATGGATGACTTCAAGTTTCTGACTTCTCCAATGGTCCTTGGTAACTCGGATATTGATCTTATTCTCGGAATGGACTGGCTTTCTAAGCACAAGGCTCAGCTTGATTGTGCTGCTAGGCAGATTCAATTGACTCATTCGTCTGAGGATGTAATCGTCTTTGCCGCTCAGGATAATATCATCCGTCTGTTTTCTCTCAACGAGAAGGGCGAGCTGGATGCCATCTCTCAAATTCCAGTCGTTTGCGAATATCAAGACATCCTTCCAGGAATGCCTCCGCACCGGCCAGTTGAATTTGTCATCGATCTTGAGCCTGGCACGGAACCTGTTTGCAAACGTCCTTACAAGCTTGGACCTGAAGAGTTGAAGGAGCTGAAGAAGCAACTCGATATTCAAGAGCGAATGGGTCTCATCCGACCTAGTTCTTCTCCGTGGGGTTGTGGAGTTCTTTTTGTGAAGAAGGATGGAACGGACCGACTCTGTGTCGACTACCGTCCATTGAACAAGAAGACTATAAAGAACAAGTACCCACTTCCCAACATCAATGAGCTGTTTGAACAACTCAAAGGTGCTCAAGTATTCTCCAAGCTTGATCTCCGTATGGGCTATCACCAGATTCGCATTCGTGAGCAAGATATCCCTAAGACAACATTCAGAACAAGCTACGGTTCATATGAATACACTGTCATGTCTTTCGGCCTTGTCAATGCTCCGCCAACATTCTCTCGCATGATGAACTTCATCTTCAACCCCTACACAAATGACTTCGTCTTGGTCTACCTCGATGACATTTTGGTCTTTTCCAAGAACAAGGAGGATCATGCCAAGCACTTGCGTTTGGTGCTGGATAAGCTCAGAGAACATCAGTTCTATGCCAAGTTTTCAAAGTGCGAGTTTTGGCTCGATGAGGTTCTCTACCTTGGGCATATCATCTCTGCCAAGGGCATAGCGGTGGATCCTGAGAAGGTGTCTGCAATTGTGAATTGGGAACCACCTCAGAACGTGAAGCAACTCCGCAGCTTCCTTGGGCTCGCAAGCTATTGTCGAAGGTTCGTTGAGAACTTCTCAAAGATCATGAAGCCTCTTTCCAACCTTCTCCAGAAGCACGTGAAGTATGTCTGGTCTCCTAAATGTGACATCGCTTTCAACACCCTGAAAGAGAAGTTATTCACTGCTCCAGTTCTGACTCCTCCTGATGAATCCAAACCGTTTGAGGTCTTCTGTGATGCTTCCCTTCAAGGTCTTGGTGCAGTGTTGATGCAAGAGAAGAAAGTTGTGGCTTATACCTCTCGCCAGTTGAAGCCCAACGAAAAGAACTACCCCACTCATGACCTCGAGTTGGCGGTAGTTGTGTGTGCTCTTTTAACTTGGAGACATCTCTTATTGGGAAGAAAAGTGGACATCTTCACTGACCACAAGAGTCTCAAGTACATCTTCACTCAGCCTAATCTCAACCTCAGACAGACTCGTTGGGTCGAGATGATTCAAGAGTATAATCCGAGTATCGAATATACTCCAGGCAAGGCCAATGTAATTGCTGACGCATTGAGCGGGAAGGCTTACTGCAACCGTTTGATTCTCAAGCCTTACCAACCCGAGCTTTGTGAAGCGTTCCGCAAACTCAATCTGCAAGTTGTTCCTCAAGGATTTCTCAACAACCTCCAAGTCTCTCCTACTTTGGAAGATCAGATTCACGAGGCTCAACTTCTTGATGCTATGGTGAAGAAGGTGAAGATTGGGATTGCCAAGAGTCAACCCAAGTACAAGTGCTATCGCCTTGATGACAAGGATACTCTATTCTTCGAGGATCGCATTGTTGTGCCTAAAGGTGACCTTCGTAAAGTCATTATGAACGAGGCTCACAATTCACTCCTCTCTATCCACCCTGGAAGTACAAAGATGTACCATGACCTCAAGCAGTCGTATTGGTGGACTCGAATGAAGCGCGAGATTGCTCAGTTCATGAATGAATGTGATGTCTGCAGAAGAGTGAAGGCAGAACACCAACGGCCAGCTGGTCCCCTCCAACCTCTTGCCATTCCAGAATGGAAGTTTGACCACATTGAGATGGACTTCGTGACTGGATTTCCAAAGACCAAGCCTGGCAATGATGCTATCTTCGTTGTCATCGACAAGCTCACTAAAGTGGCTCATTTTCTTTGTACCAAAGAATCTATCACAGCAGCTCAATTGGCAGAGCTATATACCTCCCGGATTGTCTCTCTGCACAGCATTCCGCAGTTGATTTCTTCAGATCGTGGCAGCATCTTCACCTCCAAGTTCTGGAATTCTTTTCAGAAGGCCATGGGCACCAACATTCGCTTCAACACAGCTTTTCATCCTCAAACTAGTGGCCAAGTCGAGCATGTAAATCAGATTCTTGAAGATATGCTCAGGGCTTGCGTCATCTCTTTCGGTATGAACTGGGAAGATTGTCTTCCATATGCCGAGTTCTCCTACAACAACAGCTTCCAAGCGAGTTCGGGCAAGGCCCCATTTGAAATTCTCTATGGCAGGAAGTGTCGTACTCCTCTTAACTTGTCAGAGACTGGTGAACATCAACTTCTTGGCAATGACTTGATCACAGAGGCAGAAGAGATGTTCAAAGTCATTCGTGATAATCTCAAAGCCACGCAATCGCGCCAGAAGAGTTACTATGATAGCAAGCATCGTGACTTGGCTTTCGAGATCGGACACCATGTCTACCTCCGCGTCTCTCCAACAAAAGGTACTTGTCGCTTCGGTATCAAAGGGAAGCTTGCCCCTAGATACGTGGGTCCTTTCAAGATCGTCAGCAAGAGAGGCGATCTCGCCTATCAACTTGAGCTTCCCTCCAACTTTGCAAACGTGCACAACGTGTTTCATGTCTCTCAGCTCCGCAAGTGCTTCAAGACCCCTGACCGCACCGTCAACTTCGAAGACATCGATCTCCAAGAAGACCTTTCTTATCGTGAGCACCCCATTGCTATTCTTGAAGAAACTGAGCACAAGACTCGCAACAAGTCTATCAAATTCCTCAAAGTCAAGTGGTCACATCATTCCGACCGTGAAGCCACCTGGGAACGCGAGGATCACCTCCGTTCTGAGTACCCGGAGTTTTTCCAGTCCTAGATCTCGGGACGAGATCCTTTCGTAGTGGTGGGGTGTTGTAACACCCCGGATGTAATTTACCTTATATGGGTTCGAACTCTTGCCTTTTCCGGCACTAAGTTATGTTATTTCATTGTTGTCGGGTTTTTGTCTCCGTGTGTTTTGTCTTTGTCATGCATCTCATATCATGTCATCATGTGTATTTCATTTGCATACGTGTTCGTCTCGTGCATTCGAGCATTTTCCCCGTTGTCCGTTTTGCATTCCGGCGCTCCTATGTCCTCCGGTGTCCCTTTCTACCTCTTTTCGTGCGCGGGTGTTAAACATTTTTGGATTGGACCGAGACTTGTCATGCGGCCTTGGTTTACTACCGGTAGACCGCCTGTCAAGTTTCGTGCCATTTGGACTTCGTTTAATACTCCAACGGTTAATCGAGGGACCGAAAAGGCCTCGTGTGTGTTGCAGCCCAACACCCTTCCAAAGTGGCCCAAAACCCACCTAAACCTCTTTTATCATCTAGATCGTTCGATCACGATCGCGTGGCCGCAAACCGCACCTCATTTGGAGCTTCCTAGCTCCCTCTTCCTCTATAAATAGATCCCCTCCCCGAAATTTCGGATCCAAAACCCCCATAGCCCTAGTCCATCAGCCCCGCCGCCGCCGGACAATGTCTGCCGCCGACCGGACACATCGCCGCCGCCAATAGGAGGCCGCCACCTGTCCCGCGCCGGGCCTCCCTCCTCCGCCGGACCGCGAGGCCCAGGGCGGGCCCTCCTCCTACGCCGCCCTGGCCGAGCCGGCCCAGCGCTCCCCACCACCTCCTCACGCCCGCGCCGCCTTCTTCCAACCCTCCGGCGCCCGGCGCCGCCACCGACCTCGCCGGCCACCGCCGACGTGCCTCGTCGCCGGCGACCTCGGCGCCTGCGCCCCTTGCGCCCGAGGCCGGCCACCGCGCCACCGCCCACGCCGTCCTCCGGCGAGTCCCTCGACTCCCTCCGGCGAGCTCCCTCCAAGACCGGCAAGTTCCGCTCCGGCAAGCTATAGGAATTCCGGTGAACAGTTGAACGGCGGCAAACCTCGTAATCCGCGCCAGATCTGGATCTGAGATGTTTGGGGTTGACTTTTTCGTCCCTAACCCTAGATTATTTGCATACTTTGACGCATCATAACTTCCTCATCGTTGCTCCAATTCGTGCATGTAGCATATCAAAATGTTCGTCTCGACGAGTACATCATTTCATCTCATTGCATCATTTTCATTTGAGCTCATCTTGATGCAAGAAATATTGTTGGAAGAGGGCTATGTGATAATTATTTCAGATCTGTTTCAGCAAATGCCCTTTTGTCATTTTTGCCATGATTAATGTGTGCATGCTATGATCCTGAGCTCTACATGTGTTTTGAAGAATGCCATGCCATCTTTACAAGGGTGTATGCCATGTATTTTTTGTGATCTTTGTGGTGACTAGCACAAGCATGCAAAGTAGCTTACTCAATGATGCTAATTTCAGGGACTTAGAATTTCACTAAGTCCTTGCCCTGTCATTATTTTTATGCCATATGTTCATGTTGTTTCCTAGTGATCCGTGCCTCTTTTGAGCATGATCAGTAAGGGTGTTTTGTTGATAATGTTGTGGTCTATCCATCCATGTCTTTGTTTGCAATTATGGAGCAACCTAGCTTGAGTCAATCGAGCTCTACTTTTGCTATAAAATGTTCCTGGCAGATTGTTGACATGTTTAGCAATTTTGCCGAGCTTGTTGTCTTTGATCCGTGCATGCTATGTTGTTGTTCTTGTCATGTCTAGCTTCTATGCCATGTCTTCTTGATGGGTGTATGCTTATTTTTTCATGAAATGCCTCGTAGTGAGTGCATCGAGCTCGTAAACATGCCTACTTGTTAATCTGTTTTGCATGCTCCAGTTTTTCACTAAGTATGAATCTGTTTATGTTTTTGCTATGTTCACATGCTTGCAATTGTATTTTCTGATCCCTTTTGGCTTATGGGCACTAAAGGACTTTTGTTATATGCTTAGAGTAGCTTCATACTATGCCTTGCTTTGCCATGATATGTTCATGTAGCATGTAGTTTTCGTGCTCTAAACATTGCTTCGTGCTGATAAATTCCTGATGTGCTGTTAATTTCACTAAGTCTGTAACCAGTAATCTTTTGCTCTTTTGCCATGCTTGTTTGAACCTGTTAATGAGTGATTAAGTCGTAGCTCAGTGCTCATCTTTTGTCAAGCATAATGAGTGGATCCCTGCCATGTATTTTGTTGCTATGTTTGAGTGCTGTAGCATGTTGTTCTTGATGCATTTAGATGGCTACTTGCTGTTTATCGCAGACCGGTGCCATATTTGTTTTGCTTGCCATTTCAAACCGTGCATCCGATTCCGGTGATCTTTATATCGATTTTAACCGAAATCAACTCTTCTTTCCAGTGGCACTCTTGGTTTTCCAAGTTGAGGCTAGGTTCAATCATTTCTTTGCAAATCATGCATATGCATCACATGCCACATCCCGCATATCATACCATGTTGGCATCATGTTGTTTGAGCATTGCACGTGGTTGATTGTGCTTCTTTTTGCTTGTTGTTCTTGCTTGGGTAGAGCCAGGAGACGAGTACGTGAACGAGGAGCCCGTTGAGTTCGCTTACGAGGATCAAGGCAACTCTAAGAACTTTGCAGGCAAGATGACCATACCCTCGAAATCACTTCTGTCTTTGCTTGCTAGATGCTCGCTCTTTTGCTATGCCTATGCTACGATGCCTACCACTTGCTTATCATGCCTCCCATATTGCCATGTCAAACCTCTAACCCACCTTGTCCTAGCAAACCGTTGTTTGGCTATGTTACCGCTTTGCTCGGCCCCTCTTATAGCGTTGCTAGTTGCAGGTGAAGATTGGAGATCGTTCCTTGTTGGAACTTGTTTATTGTTGGGATATCATAATATTATCTTGTTTATCTTAATGCACCTATATACTTGGTAAAGGGTGGAAGGCTCAGCCTTATGCCTGGTGTTTTGTTCCACTCTTGCCACCCTAGTTTCCGTCATATCGGTGTTATGTTCCTGGATTTTGCGTTCCTTACACGGTTGGGTTATAATGGGAACCCCTTGACAGTTCGCCTTGAATAAAACTCCTCCAACAATGCCCAACCTTGGTTTTACCATTTGCCACCTAGCCTCTTTTTCCCTTGGGTTTCCGGAGCCCAAGGGTCATCTTTATTAAACCCCCCCGGGCCAGTGCTCCTCCGAGTGTTGGTCCACCTTATCAGCCGCCGGTGGCCACCAGGGGCAACTCTGGGCTGGCCTACCGGAAGTTTGGACAATCTGAGTGTGCCCTAAGAACGAGATATGTGCAGCTCCTATCGGGATTTGTCGGCACATTCGGGCGGTGTTGCTGGACTTGTTTTACCATTGTCGAGGATGTCTTGTAACCGGGATGCCGAGTATGATCGGATTGTCTTGGGAGAAGGAATATCCTTCGTTGACCGTGAGAGCTTGTGATGGGCTAAGTTGGGACTCCCCTACAGGGATTTGAACTTTCGAAAGCCGTGCCCGCGGTTATGGGCAGATGGGAATTTGTTAATGTCCGGTTGTAGATAACATGAAACTTAACTTAATTAAAATGCACCAACCGCGTGTGTAACCGTGATGGTCTCTTCTCGGCGGAGTCCGTGTAGCGAACACGGTGTTGGAGTAATGTTTGACGTAGGTTGTTCTAGGATCACTTCTTGATCATAGTTGTTCGACCGTGCTTTTGCCTTCTCTTCTCGCTCTCATTTGCGTATGTTAGCCACCATATATGCTAGTCGCTTGCTGCAGCTCCACATCATACTTCTACCTTACCTATAAGCTTAAATAGTCTTGATCGTGAGGGTGTGAGATTGCTGAGTCCCCGTGACTCACATATTACTTCCAAAACCAGATGCAGGGACCAATGATACCGCTCCAGATGATATGACCGAGCTCAAGTGGGAGTTCGATGAAGACTCTCGTCGTTACTACTTGTCTTTCCGAGATGATCAGTAGTGGTGCCCAGTTGGGGCGATCGGGGACTTTGTCGCATTTGGGGGTTGATCTTTATTTTGGTTCCGTAGTCGGACCTTGAGTGTATTGGGGAATGTAATAACTTATTTATGTATTTGTGTGACGTGGCGATTGTAAGCCAACTATGTACCTTCCCCCTTTATTTATGTACATGGGTTGTTTGCGAAGATTACCTCACTTGTGACATTGCTTTCAATGCGGTTATGCCTCTAAGTCGTGCTTCGACACGTGGGAGATATAGCCGCATCGAGGGCGTTACAACATGCCTGGATTAGGATAATCCTCCCTTTATAAGAAAGTAGCTTCCCTCTCCACCCAGCAATCATTTTCATGATCTTACCAATGAGTGGTTAGATGTCATCTCTCCTAAGTTTATCATAGTGTAGAGGTATCCCTAGGTACTTAATTGAGAAAGAACCCTCATCACACTCTAGTGTGTCAAGGACCCCCCCCCCCTACCTCAGTTTTTTCCATGTTAATAGGGATGAGCTCACTCTTGCTATAGTTGATTCTCATTCCAGAGATCTTCTCAAAACAGGAGAGAACTATCTTTAGATTCCTAGTGTGCTCCAAGTTCTTATCCAAGAACAGGATGGTGTCATCAGCATATTAAAGACGGATAATCCCTCCAGGATAGATCTCAGGACACAACCCCTCTATCAATTTATGATTTGCTACTTTCATCAACATCCTAGTAAGCACATCAACTATCAGGTTGAATAGCAGGGGGAGTGGGTCTCCCTACCTCAAACCTTTTCCAGTAAGGAAGAAATCACTCTCAGTGTTGTTCATTTTGACCCCCACTGAGCCTCCCCTAGTGATCTGCAGAATCCAGTGGATCCATTTCTCCCCAAAGCTTATTTTCCTAAGTAATTCTTCAAGGAATTCTAAATTCACTTTATCAAAAGCTTTCTCATAATCTAACTTAAGGACTAGGCCATGTCTCTTACTACAGTGTATGGAGTGCAGCACTTCATGAGCTGTGACCACACTTTCCAAGATATATCTACCCTTTAAAAAGGCAGATTGATGGCTGGCTATGAGCCTTTGCAGTATCATAGCCAGTCTATTAGTGAGGACCTTAGTGAAGATCTTAAAGCTACAGTTGAGAAAACTACAGTGGAACAAGGGTCAGCATAGCAAAGTTAAGCTCGTGGATAGCCAGCTCTCCTTTACGGAAAACTTCAAACATGGCTATCAGGTCTTTTTTGATCAGCTCCTAGAAGTGTCGGTAAAAGAAAAGGGAATACCATCTGGGCCAGCTGGCTCCATCTGAGTATGATTCAAAGACAACTCTTTTAATTTCCTCCTCAGAGAAAGGGGCTTCTAAGTTTTCATTTTTCAGCAGTATTGACTTTTTTCTCATCAGAGAAGAAGGATGGGTTTAAATGGTACCCATCTCTTTCTTCCAGTTTGAACATATCTTTATAGAAACTACAGGCAATGCCTAGCATCCCCTTTGTGTCAGTGACGGGCCCCTATGGGCCATCTAAGGAGTGGATGGTAGTTTTCCTCCTCCTCTGGTTTGCCACTGCATGGAAGTACTTAGTGTTCCTATCACCTTCCTTAATGTCCCTATCTCTAGATCTCTGCTTTGCTTTGATTTCCTCCTGAAGCCAAATTTTCTGGAGCTCACTATGGGTAAATTTGAGCCTAGAAAACTCAATGTCAAATAAAACTGTGGTCTCAAATTTTATATCTAGCTTATCATATTCCTCAAGAATGATTTTTTTTGTATCTCCTAAGTTGGGCCTCCTCATTGGAGCTCCAACCTTTAGTCACTCTTCTAAGATTTCTAATCTTGTCTTGCCAATTGTCCATAGGGTTGGTTCCAGAGGTAGGCTCATTCCAAATCTTAGTAACCAGATTGGAGAAGTCCTCTCTAATTAACCACCATTTTTCCATCTTATAACTACTACTCTTGGGTGTCTGCTCCACCCCAGATTCCCAGATAATGGGGGCATGATCACTGCCACATTTAGGTAAAGCATTACAGGAGGCTAGGGGAAAGATTTTGTCAAGCTCAGTATTACAAAAAAGTTTATCTATTGTGGACATAATCAAGTCCACCTGGTAGTTGGCCCAGGTGTATCTTCTGCTAGACAATTTAATTTCCAATAGACTCCAGATTTCTATCCAAGCATTAAAATTGTCACACCATCTGTGGTTGACCACACCATTGTTTTTCTCTCTAGCATAATGTAACACCCACGATGCGGTTATATCTCCCACGTGTCGGGGCACGACTTAGAGGCATAGCTGCATGGTAAGTTTGTCGCAAGAGGGCTAATCTTCACACAATCCCATGTACTAAATAAGAAAGGGGTAAAGAGTCGGCTTACAATCGCCACTTCACACAATACATAAAATAATCCATACATCATCCAAGGTACAAGCAAAGGTCTGACTACAGAACCAAAATAAAAGGAAGACAACCCCTAATGCTAGATCCCCGATCATCCCAACTGGGCTCCACTACTGATCATCCGGAAAGGAAGCAAAACAACGATCAGGATCTTCATCGAGCTCCCACTTGAGCTGGGTGCGCCATCTGCACTGGTATCATCGGCACCTGCAACTGTTTGGAAGTATCTGTGAGTCACGAGGACTCAGCAATCTCACACCCGCGAGATCAAGACTATTTAAGCTTATGGGTAGGAATGGGGTAATGAGGTGGAGCTGCAGCAAGCACTAAGCATATATGGTGGCTAACATACGCAAAGAAGAGTGAGAAGAGAAGCAACGCAACGGTCATGAACTAGAAGTGATCAAGAAGTGATCCTGAAACTACTTACGTTCAAGCATAACACAAGACCGTGTTCACTTCTCGGACTCCGCCGAAAATAGACCATCATGGCTACACACGCAGTTGATTCATTTTTATTAAGTTAAGTGTCAAGTTCTCTACAACCGGATATTAACAAATTCCCATCTGCCACATAACCGCGGGCACGGCTCTCGAAAGTTTATACCATGCAGGGGTGTCCCAACTTAGCCCATCACAAGCTCTCACGGTCAACGAAGGATATTCCTTCTCCCATGAAGACCCGATCAGACTCGGAATCCCGGTTACAAGACATTTCGACAATGGTAAAACAAGACCAGCAAAGCCGCCCAAATGTGCCGATAAATCCCGATAGGAGCTGCACATGTCTCGTTCTCAGGGCACACCGGATGAGCAGTCCGTACAACTAAAACCAACCCTCAAGTTTCCCCGAGGTGGCACTGCAAGGGGCTCTAGTTTGGACCAACACTCAGAGGAGCACTGGCCCCGGGGGGTTAAAATAAAGATGACCCTCGGGCTCCGGAAACCCAAGGGAAAAAAGGCTTAGGTGAGGCAAATGTAAAAACCAAGGTTGGGCCTTGCTGGAGGAGTTTTATTCAAAGCGAATTGTCAAGGGGTTCCCATAACACCCAACCGCGTAAGGAATACAAAATCAAGGAACATAACACCGGTATGACGGAAACTAGGGCGGCAAGAGTGGAACAAAACACCAGGCATAAGGCCGAGCCTTCCACCCTTTACCAAGTATATAGATGCATTAATTAAATAAGATATATTATGATACCCCAACATATCCATGTTCCAACATGGAACAAACTTCAACTTCACCTACAACTAACAACGCTATAAGTGAAGGAGATATGCCCTAGAGGCAATAATAAAGTTATTATTTATTTCCTTATATCATGATAAATGTTTATTATTCATGCTAGAATTGTATTAACCGGAAACATAATACATGTGTGAATACATAGACAAACAGAGTGTCACTAGTATGCCTCTACTTGACTAGCTCGTTGATCAAAGATGGTTAAGTTTCCTAACCATAGACATGAGTTGTCATTTGATTAACGGGATCACATCATTAGGAGAATGATGTGATTGACTTGACCCATTTCGTTAGCTTAGCACTTGATCGTTTAGTTTGTTGCTATTGCTTTCTTCATGACTTATACATGTTCCTATGACTATGACATTATGCAACTCCCATCTACCGGAGGAACACTTTGTGTGCCACCAAACATCACAGCGTAATTGGGTGATTATAAAGGTGCTCTACAGGTGTCTCCGAAGGTACTTGTTGGGTTGGCGTATTTTGAGATTAGGATTTGTCACTCTGATTGTCGGAGAGGTATCTCTGGGCCCACTCGGTAATGCACATCACTATAAGCCTTGCAAGCATTGCAACTAATGAGTTAGTTGTGGGATGATCTATTATGGAACGAGTAAAGAGACTTGCCGGTAACGAGATTGAACTAGGTATTGAGATACCGACGATCGAATCTCGGGCAAGTAACATACCGATGACAAAGGGAACAACGTATGTTGTTATGCGGTCTGACCGATAAAGATCTTTGTAGAATATGTAGGAGCCAATATGGGCATCCAGGTCCCGCTATTGGTTATTGACCAGATAGGTGTCTCGGTCATGTCTACATAGTTCTCGAACCCGTAGGGTCCGCACGCTTAACGTTCGTTGACGATATAGTACTATGAGTTATGTATGTTGGTGACCGAATGTTGTTCGGAGTTTCGGATATGATCATGGATATGACGAGGAACTCTGGAATGGTCCGGAAGTAAAGATTGATATGTGGATAGTAGTGTTTGATCTCCAGAAGGGTTCTGGAATTCATTGGAAGGGGTTCCGGATGTTTCCCGAAATGTTTGGGCACGAGAACACTTTATCTGGGCCAAAGGGGAAAGCCCACGAGGTTTTTGGAAAGCGCAAAAGGAAGATTTGCGGAGTCCAGGGGCCAGACGCCAGGGTCCCTAGCGTCTGGGTCCAGACGCCGGGAACCCTGGCGTCTGGCCCTGGAGTCCGAGAAGGACTCTTGCCTTTCGGGTGAAACCGACTTTGTGGAAGCTTTTACTCCAAGTTTCGACCCCAAGGCTCAACATATAAATAGTGGGGCAGGGCTAGCACCGAAGACACATCAAGAAACACCAAGCCGTGTGCCGGCAACCCCGTCCCCTCTAGTTTATCCTCCGCCATAGTTTTCATAGTGCTTAGGCGAAGCCCTGCGGAAATTGTTCTTCACCAACACCGTCACCACGCCGTCGTGCTACCGGAACTCATCTACTACTTCGCCCCTCTTGCTGGATCGAGAAGGCGAGGACGTCACTGAGCCGAACGTGTGCAGAACTCGGAGGTGCCGTGCTTTCGGTACTTGGATCGGTCGGATCGTGAAGATGTACGACTACATTAACCGCGTTGATATAACGCTTCCATGAACGGTCTAAGAGGGTACGTAGACGACACTCTCCCCTCTTGTTGCTATGCATCGCCATGATCTTGCGTGTGCGTAGGAATTTTTTTGAAATTACTACGTTCCCCAACAGTGGCATCCGAGCCAAGTTTTATGCGTAGATGTCATATGCACGAGTAGAACACAAGTGAGTTGTGGGCGATATAAGTCATACTGCTTACCAGCATGTCATACTTTGGTTCGGCGGTATTGTTGGATGAAGCGGCCCGGACCGACATTACGCGTACGCTTACGCGAGACTGGTTCTACTGACATGCTTTGCACACAGGTGGCTGGCGAGTGTCAGTTTCTCCAACTTTAGTTGAACCGAGTGTGGCTACGCCCGGTCCTTGCGAAGATTAAAACAACACCAACTTGACAAACTATCGTTGTGGTTTTGATGCGTAGGTAAGAACGGTTCTTGCTAAGCCTAGTAGCAGCCACGTAAAACTTGCAACAACAAAGTAGAGGACGTCTAACTTGTTTTTGCAGGGCATGTTGTGATGTGATATGGTCAAGACATGATGCTAAATTTTATTGTATGAGATGATCATGTTTTGTAACCGAGTTATAGGCAACTGGCAGGAGCCATATGGTTGTCGCTTTATTGTATGCAATGCAATCGCCCTGTAATGCTTTACTTTGTCACAAAGCGGTAGCGATAGTCGTAGAAGCATAAGATTGGCGAGACGACAACGATGCTATGATGGAGATCAAGGTGTCGCGCTGGTGACGATGGTGATCATGACAGTGCTTCGGAGATGGAGATCACAAGCACAAGATGGTGATGGCCATATCATATCACTTATATTGATTGCATGTGATGTTTATCTTTTATGCATCTTATCTTGCTTTGATTGACGGTAGCATTATAAGATGATCTCTCACTAAATTTCAAGATAGAAGTGTTCTCCCTAAGTATGCACCGTTTCCAAAGTTCGGCGTGCCCAGACAACAAGTGATGATCGGGTGTGATAAGCTCTACGTCCATCTACAACGGGTGCAAGCCAGTTTTGCACACGCAGAATACTCAGGTTAAACTTGATGAGCCTAGCATATGCAGATATGGCCTCGGAACACTGAGACCGAAAGGTCGAGCGTGAATCATATAGTAGATATGATCAACATAGTGATGTTCACCATTGAAAGCTACTCCATTTCACGTGATGATCGGTTATGGTTTAGTTGATATGGATCACGTGATCACTTAGATGATTAGAGGGATGTCTATCTAAGTGGGAGTTCTTAAGTAATATGATTAATTGAACTTTAATTTATCATGAACTTAGTCCTGGTAGTATTAGCATATCTATGTTGTAGATCAATAGCTCGCGTTTAGCTCCTCTGTTTTATTTTTGTTCCTAGAGAAAACTAAGTTGAAAGATGTTAGTAGCAATGATGCGGATTGGGTCCGTGATCTGAGGTTTATCCTCATTGTCGCACAGAAGAATTATGTCCTTGATGCACCGCTAGGTAACAAACCTATTGCAGGAGCAGATGCAGATGTTATGAACGTTTGTCTAGCTCAATATGATGACTACTTGATAGTTTAGTGCACCATGCTTAAACGGCTTAGAATCGGGACTTCAAAGACGTTTTGAACGTCATGGACCATATGAGATGTTCCAGGAGTTGAAGTTAATATTTCAAGCAAATACCCGAGTTGAGAGATATGAAGTCTCCAACAAGTTCTATAGCTAAAAGATGGAGGAGAATAGCTCAAGCAGTGAGCATGTGCTCAGATTGTCTGGGTACTACAATCGCTTGAATCAAGTGGGAGTTAATCTTCCAGATAAAATAGTGATTGACAGAATTCTCTAGTCACCATCACCAAGTTAGTAGAACTTCGTGATGAACTATAATATGCAAGGGATAACGGAAACGATTCCCAAGCTCTTCGTGATGCTGAAATCGATGAAGGTAGAAATCAAGAAAAACATCAAGTGTTGATGGTAAACAAAACCACTAGTTTCAAGTAAAGGGACAAATGGAAGAAAGGGGAACTTCAAGAAGAATGGCAAGCAAGTTGTTGCTCAAGTGAAAAAAAACCAAGTCTAGACCTAAGCCTGAAACTGAGTGCTTCTATTGCAAAGGAACTGGTCACTGGAAGCGGAACTACCCAAGTAATTGGCGGATAAGAAGGATGGCAAAGTGAACATAGGTATATTTGATATGCATGTTATTGATGTGTACTTTACTAGTGTTTATAGCAACCCCTCAGTATTTGATACTAGTTCAGTTGTTAATAGTAGTAACTCGAAACGGAGTCGCAGATTGAACAGAGACTAGTTAAGGGTGAAGTGACGATGTGTGTTGGAAGTGGTTCCAAGATTGATATGATCACCATCGCACACTCCCTGTACTTTCGGGATTAGTGTTAAACCAAAATAAATGTTATTTGGTGTTTGCGTTGAGCATGAATATGATTTGATCATGTTTATTGCAAAACGGTTATTCATTTAAGTTAGAGAATAATTGTTGTTCTATTTACATGAATAAAACCTTCTATGGTCATACACCCAATGAAAATGGTTCATTGGATCTCGATCGTAGTGATACACATATTCATAATATTGAAGCCAAAAGATGCAAAGTTAATAATGATAGTGCAACTTATTTGTGGCACTGTCGTTTAGGTCATATTGGTGTAAAGCGCATGAAGAAACTCCATGCTGATGGGCTTTTGGAATCACTTGATTATGAATCAATTGATGCTTGCGAACCATGCCTCATGGGCAAGATGACTAAGACTCCATTCTTCGGAACAATGGAGCGAGCAACTGACTTATTGAAAATAATACATACTGATGTATGCAGTCCGATGAGTGTTGAGGCTCGCGGCGGGTATCGTTATTTTCTGACCTTCACAGATGATTTGAGCAGATATGGGTATATCTACTTGATGAAACACAAGTCTGAAACATTTGAAAAGTTCAAAGAATTTTAGAGTGAAGTGGAGAATCATCGTAACAAAAATAAAAGTTTCTACGATATGATCGCAGAAGTAAAACATTTGAGTTATGAGTTTGGCCTTTAGTTAAAACAATGTGAAATAGTTTCACTACTCACGCCACCTGGAACACCACAGCATAATGGTGTGTCTGAACGTCATAACCGTACTATTATTGAATATAGTGCAATCTATGATGTTTCTTACCGATTAACCACTATATTTTTGGGGTTATGCATTAGAGATAGCTGCATTCACGTTAAAAAGGACACCACCTAAATCTGTTGAGATGACACCGTATGAACTTGTTGGGGAACGTAACAATAATTCAAAATTTTCCTGCGTGTCACCAAGATCAATATAGGAGATGCTAGCAACGAGAGAGAGGGAGTGCATCTTCATACCCTTGAAGATCGCTAAGCGGAAGCGTTCAAGAGACCGGGGTTGATGGAGTCATACACGTCGTGATCCAAATCACCGATGATCCTAGCGCCGAACGGACGACACCTCCGCGTTCAACACACGTACGGAACGGAGACGTCTCCCGTGCCTTGATCCAGCAAGGAGGAGGGAGAGGTGGACCCCCGGAACCCCTCTGGTGGCCCCGGTACAATACCGACATGCCCCTGAACCTTTCTGGTGATCGTATGACAGCTTCCCACATATAAATCTTCACCTCCGGACCATTCCGGAACTCCTCATGACGTCCAGGATCTCATCCGGGACTCCGAACAACATTCGGTAATCACATACAAGTGTTCCTAATGACCCTAGCGTCATCGAACCTTAAGTGTGTAGACCCTACGGGTTCGGGAACCATGCAGACATGACCGAGACAACTCTCCGGCCAATAACCAACATCGGGATCTGGATACCCATGTTGGCTCCCACATGTTCCACGATGATCTCATCGGATGAACCACGATGTCGAGGATTCAAGCAATCCCGTATACAATTCCCTTTGTCAATCGGTACGTTACTTGCCCGAGATTCGATCGTCGGTATCCCAATACCTCGTTCAATCTCGTTACCGGCAAGTCACTTTACTCGTTCCGTAACACATCATCCCATGACTAACCCTTAGTCACATTGAGCTCATTACGATGATGTCTTACCGAGTGGGCCCAGAGATACCTCTCCGTCATACGGAGTGACAAATCCCAGTCTCGATTCGTGCCAACCCAACAGACACTTTCGGAGATATCCGTAGTGCACCTTTATAGTCACCCAGTTATGTTGTGACGTTTGGCACACCCAAAGTATTCCTACAGTATCCGGGAGTTGCACAATCTCATGGTCTAAGGAAAAGATACTTGACATTAGAAAAGCTTTAGCAGACGAACTACACGATCTTGCGATATGCTTAGGATTGGGTCTTGGCCATCACATCATTCTCCTAATGATGTGATCCCGTTATCAATGACATCCAATGTCCATGGTCAGGAAACCATGACCATCTATTGATCAACGAGCTAGTCAACTAGAGGCTTACTAGGGACATGTTGTGGTCTATGTATTCACACATGTATTATGGTTTCCGGTTAATACAATTATAGCATGAACAATAGACAATTATCATGAACAAGGAAATACAATAATAACCATTTTATTATTGCCTCTAGGGCATATTTCCAACAGTCTCCTACTTGCACTAGAGTCAATAATCTAGTTCACATCACTATGTGATTATAATGAATCCAACACCCATAGGGTTTGTTCATATCTTGCTTGTGAGAGAAGTTTATTAGTCAATGGGTTTGAACCTTTCAGATCCATGTGTGCTTTGCAAATCTCTGTCATCTTGTAGATGCAGCTACCACGCGCTACTTTGAGCTATTCCAAATAACTGCTCTACTATTTACTACTCAGAGTCATCCGGATTAGTGTCAAAGTTTGTATCAACGTAACCCTTTACGACGAACTCTTTTACCACCTCCATAATCGAGAAAATTCCTTAGTCCACTAGTTACTAAGGATAAGTTCGACCGCTGTCATGTGATCCATTCCTGGATCACTCTTGTACCCCTTGACTGATTCATGGCAAGGCACACTTCAGGTGCGGTATACAGCATAGCATACTGTAGAGCCTACGTCTAAAGCATAGGCGACGACCTTCGTCCTTTCTCTCTCTTCTGTCGTGGTCAGGTCTTGAGTCTTGCTCAATACTCACACCTTGTAACACAGCCAAGAACTCCTTTGCTGATCTATTTTGAACTCCTTCAAAATCTTGTCACGATATGTATTCATTTGAAAGTAATATTAAGCGTTTTTGATCTATCCTTATAGATCTTGATGCTCAATGTTCAAGTAGCTTAATCGAGGTTTTCCATTGAAAAACACTTTTCAAATAACCTTGCATGCTTTCCAAAAATTCTACATCATTTCTGATCAACAATATGTTAACAACATATACTCATCAAAAATTCTATAGTGCTCCCACTCACTTCTTTGGAAATACAAGTTTCTCATAAACTTTGTATAAACCCAAAATCTTTGATCATCTCATCAAAGCGTACATTCCAATTCCGAGATGCTTACTCCAGTCCTTAGAAGGATTGCTGGAGCTTTGCATACTTGTTAGCATCTTTCAGGATTGACAAAACCTTCTGGTTGTATCACATACAACCTTTCCTCAAGAAAAACGTCGAGGAAACAATGTTTTGACATCCTATCTGCAAGATTTCATAAATAATGCAGTAACTGCTAACATAATTCCAACAGACTCTTAGCATCGCTACGAGTGAGAAAGTCTCATCGCAGTCAACTCCTTGAACTTGTCGGGAAACATCTTAACGACAAGTCGAGCTTTCTTAATGGTGACACTTACCATCATTGTCCGTCTTCCTTTTAAAATCCATCTGCACCCAACAGCCTTACAACCATCAAGTAGTTCTTTCAAAGTCTATACTTTGTTTTATACATGGATCCTCTCTCGAATTTTATGGCCTCAAGCCATTCGTCAAAATCCAGGCCCACCATCACTTCTCCATAGCTCGTAGGTTCATTGTTGTCTAGCAACATGACTTCCAAGACAGGATTAAGTACCACTCTGAAGTAGTACACATCCTTGTCGACCTATGAGATTTGGTAGTGACTTGATCTGAAGTTTCATGATCACTATCATAAGCTTCCACTTCAATTGGTGTAGGTGCCACAGGAACAACTTCATGTGCCCTGCTACATACTAGTTGAAGTGATGGTTCAACAACCTCATCAAGTCTCCACCATCCTCCCACTCAATTCTTTCGAGAGAAACTTTTCCTCGAGAAAGGACCCATTTCTAGAAACAATCACTTTTGCTTCCGGATCTGAAATAGGAGGTATACCCAACTATTTTTGGGTATTCTATGAAGATGCATTTATCTGCTTTGGGTTTGAGCTTATCAGCCTGAAACTTTTTCACATAAGCATCGCACCCAAACTTTTAAGAAACGATAGCTTAGGTTTCTCTAAATCATAGTTCATATGGTGTCGCCTCAACGGAATTGTGTGGTGCCCTATTTAAAGTGAATGCGGTTGTCTCTAATGCATAACCCATAAAGGATAGTGGTAATTCGATAAGAGACATCATGGTATGCACCATATCCAATAGGGTGCAGTTATGATGTTCGGACACACCATCACACTATGGTGTTCCAGGCGGTATTAGTTGTGAAACAATTTCCACAATGTCTTAATTGTGTGCCAAACTCGTAACTCAGATATTCATCTCTATGATCATATCATAGACATTTTATCATCTTGTCACGACGATCTTCAACTTCACTCTGAAATTACTTGAACCTTCCAATAATTCAGACTTGTGTTTCATCAAGTAAATATACTCAACATCTACTCAAATCATTTGTGAAGTAAGAATATAACGATATCCACTGCGTGCCTCAGCACTCATTGGACTGCACACATTAAAATGTATTACTTCCAACAAGTTGCTTTCTTGTTCCATCTTACTGAAAACGAGGCCTTTCAGTCATCTTGCCCATGTGGTATGATTTGCATGTCCCAAGTGATTCAAAATCAAGTGAGTCCAAACGATCCATCTGTATGGAGTTTCTTCATGCATATCTACCAATAGACATGGTTTCCCATGTCTCAATCTTTTCAAAAACGAGTGAGTCCAAAGATCCATCAACGTGGAGCTTCTTCAAGCGTGTTATACCAACATGACTCAAATGGCAGTGCCACAAGTATGTGGTACTATCATTACTATCTTATATCTTTTGGCATGAAAATGTGTATCACTACGATCAAGATTCAATAAACCATTCATTTTAGGTGCAATACCATTGATGGTATTATTCAAATAAACAGAGTAACCATGATTCTCCTTAAATGAATAACTGTATTGCGATAAACATAATCCAATCATGTCTATGCAAACACCAAATAACAATTATTTAGGTTTAACACCAATATCGATGGTAGAGGGAGCATGCGATGCTTGATCACATCAACCTTGGAAACACTTCCAACACATATCGTCATCTCACCTTCAGCTAGTCTCCGTTTATTCTGTAGCCCTTTATTTCGAGTTACTAACACTTAGCAACTGAACCGGTATTTTAATACCCTGGTGCTACTAGGAGTACTAGTAAAGTACACATTATAATGTATATCCAATATACTTCTGTCGACCTTGCTAGCCTTCTCATCTACCGAGTATCTAGGGTAGTTCTGATTCAGTGACCGTTCCCCTCATTATAGAAGCACTTAGTCTCCGGTTTGGGTTCAACCTTGGGTTTCTTCACTAGAGCAGCAGCTGATTTGCCGTTTCATGAAGTATCCCTTCTTTCCCTTGCCCTTCTTGAAACTAGTGGTTCAACCATCAACAATTGATGCTCCTACTTGATTTCTACTTTCGCAGTGTCAAACATCACGAGTTGCTCAAGGATCATCATGTCTATCCATGATATGTTATAGTTCATCAAGAAGCTACAATAGCTTGGTGGCAGTGACTATGGAGAACCATCACTATCTCATCTGGAAGATTAACTCCCACTCGATTCAAGCGATTGTATTACTCAGACAATCTGAGCACATGCTCAACGATTGAGCTTTTCCCTTAGTTTGCAGGCTTAAGAAACTTGTCAGAGGTCTCATACCTCTTGACGTGGGCACTAGTCTGAAATTCCAATTTCAGTCTTTGGAACATCTCATATGTTCTGCGACGTTTCAAAACCGTCTTTGGTGCCACAATTCTAAACCGTTAGTATTACGCACTGAACTACCACGTAGTCATCAAAACGTGTATGTCAGATGTTTCCCAACATCTACAGACGACGCTCGAGGTTCAACACACTGAGCGGTGCATTAATGACATAACCCTTTTGTGCAGCAATGAGGACAATCCTCAGTTCACGGACCCAGTCCGCATAATTGCTACTGTCAACTCTCAACTAAATTTTCTCAAGGAACATATCTAAAACAGCAGAACCAAAGTGTGAGCTACGACATAATTTGCAAAGACCTTTTGACTATGTTCATGATAATTAAGTTCATCTAATCAAATTATTCAATGAACTCCCACTTAGATAGACATCCCTCTAGTCATCTAAGTGATACATGATCCGAGTCAACTAGGCCGTGTCCGATCATCACGTGAGACGGACTAGTCATCATCGGTGAACATCTTCATGTTGATCGTATCCACTATACGACTCATGTTCGACCTTTCGGTCCTCCATGTTCCGAGGCCATGTCTGTACATGCTAGGCTCGTCAAGTTAACCTAAGTGTATTGCGTGTGTAAATCTGGCTTACACCCGTTGTATGCGAACGTTAGAACCTATCACACCCGATCATCACGTGGTGCTTCGGAACAACGGGCCTTAGCAACGGTGCATAGTTAGGGGGGACATTTTCTTGAAATTATTGCGAGGGATCATCTTATTTATGCTACCGTCGTTCTAAGCAAATAAGATGTAAACATGACAAACATCACATGCAAATCATAAAGTGACATGATATGGCCAATATCATCTTGCGCCTTTGATCTCCATCTTCGAGGCACGGCATGAACACCATCGTCACCGACATGACACCATGATCTCCATCATCATGATCTCCATCGTCGTGTTTTCATGAAGTTGCCTCGCCAACTATTACTTCTACTACTATGGCTAACGGTTAGCAATAAAGTAAAGTAATTACATGGCATTTTCATTGACACGCATGTCATAAATAAGTTAAGACAACTTCTATGGCTCCTGCCGGTTGTCATACTCATCGACATGCAAGTCGTGATTCCTATTACAAGAACATGATCAATCTCATACATCACATATATCATTCATCACATCCTTTTGGCCATACCACATCACATAGCATACCCTGCAAAACAAGTTAGACGTCCTCTAATTGTCTTTGCATGTTTTACGTGGCTGCTATGGGTTTCTAGCAAGAACGTTTCTTACCTATGCAAAACCACAACGGTGATATGCCAATTGCTATTTACCCTTCATAAGGACCCTTTTCATCGAATCCGATCCGACTAAAGTGGGAGAGACAGACACCCGCTAGCCACCTTATGCATCAAGTGCATGTCAATCGGTGGAACCTGTCTCACGTAAGTGTATGTGTAAGGTCAGTCCGGGCTGCTTCATCCCACAATGCCGCCAAATCAAGATAAGACTAGTAACGGCAAGCAAATTGAACAAATCATCGCCCACAACTACTTTGTGTTCTACTTGTGCATAGAATCTACGCATAGACCTAGCTCATGATGCCACTGTTGGGGAACATAGCAATAATTCAAAATTTTCCTACGTGTCACCAAGATCAATCTAGGATATGCTAGCAACGAGAGAGAGGGAGTGCATCTTCATACCCTTGAAGATCGCTAAGCGAAAGCATTCAAGAGACCGGGGTTGATGGAGTCATACACGTCGTGATCCAAATCACCGATGATCCTAGCACCGAACGGATGACACCTCCGCGTTCAACACACGTACGGAACGGAGACGTCTCCCGTGCGTTGATCCAGCAAGGAGGAGGGAGAGGTTGAGGAAGAGAGCTCCAACAGCAGCACGACGGCGTGGTGGTGATGGAGTGGCAGTTCTCCGGCAGGGCTTTGCCAAGCTCACGCAGAGGAGGAGAGGTGTTGGGGAGGGGAGGGGCTGCGCCTTGGATGTGGTGGTGCAGCCCTCCCTTTGCCCCTCTATTTATAGGGGAAGGGGAAAGGGGGCCGGCCCCCTCTAGATGAGATCTAGAGGGGGGGCGGCGGCCAAGGGGGAGGGGGCTTGCCCCCCAAGCCAAGGGGGCGCCCCCTTTAGGGTTTCCCCCAACCCTAGGCGCATGGGCCCTTGGGGGGTTGGCGCCCCGGCCCACTTGGGGCTGGTTCCCTTCTCCTTACAGCCCATAAGGCCCTCCGGGAGAGGTGGACCCCTGGAACCCCTCCGGTGGACCCGGTACAATACCGACATGCCCCCGAACCTTTCCGGTGACCGTGTGACAACTTCCCACATATAAATCTTCACCTCCGGACCATTCCAAAACTCCTCATGACGTCCAGGATCTCATCCAGGACTCCGAACAACATTCGGTAATCACATACAAGTCTTCCTAATAACCCTAGCGTCATCGAACCTTAAGTGTGTAGACCCTACGGGTTCGGGAACCATGCATACATGACCGAGACAAACTCTCCGGCCAATAACCAACAGCGGGATCTGGATACCCATGTTGGCTCCCACATGTTCCACGATGATCTCATCGGATGAACCACGATGTAGAGGATTCAAGCAATCCCGTATACAATTCCCTTTGTCAATCGGTACGTTACTTGCCCGAGATTCGATCGTCGGTATCCCAATACCTCGTTCAATCTCGTTACCGGCAAGTCACTTCACTCGTTCCGTAACACATCATCCCGTGACTAACCCTTAGTCACATTGAGCTCATTACGATGATGTCTTACCGAGTGGGCCCAGAGATACCTCTCCGTCATACGGAGTGACAAATCCCAGTCTAGATTCGTGCCAACCCAACAGACACTTTCGGAGATACCCGTAGTGCACCTTTATAGTCACCCAGTTACGTTGTGACGTTTGGCACACCCAAAGTATTCCTACAGTATCCGGGAGTTGCACAATCTCATGGTCTAAGGAAAAGATACTTGACATTAGAAAAGCTTTAGCAGACGAACTGCACGATCTTGCGCTATGCTTAGGATTGGGTCTTGTCCATCACATCATTCTCCTAATGATGTGATCCCGTTATCAATGACATCCAATGTCCATGGTCAGGAAACCATGACCATCTATTGATCAACGAGCTAGTCAACTAGAGGCTTACTAGGGACATGTTGTGGTCTATGTATTCACACATGTATTATGGTTTTCGGTTAATACAATTATAGCATGAACAATAGACAATTATCACGAACAAGGAAATACAATAATAACCATTTTATTATTGCCTCTAGGGCATATTTCCAACAGAACTATGGTTTGGCAAGAAACCAAAGTTGTCATTTCTTAAAGTTTGGGGTTACGATGCTTATAAGAAAAGGTTTCATCCTGATAAGTTCAAACCCAAATCGGAGAAATGTGTCTTCATAGGATACCCAAAGGAGACAGTTGGGTACACCTTCTATCACAGATCCGAAGGCAAGACAGTCGTTGCTGAGAATGGATCCTTTCTAGAGAAGGAGTTTCTCTCAAAAGAAGTGAGTGGGAGGAAAGTAGAACTTGATGAGGTAACTGTACCCGTTCCCTTATTGGAAAGTAGATCATCACAGAAATCTGTTTCTGTGACTCCTACACCAATTAGTGAGGAAGCAAATGATGATGATCATGTAACTTCAGATCAAGTTACTACCGAACCTACCAGAGTAAGATCCGCACTAGAGTGGTAGGTAATCCTGTTCTGGAGGTCATGTTAATTGACCATGATGAACCTACGAACTATGAGGAAACGATGATGAGCCCAGATTCCGCGAAATGGCTTGAGGCCATGAAATCTGAGATTGGATCCATATATAAGAACAAAGTATGGACTTTGATTGACCTGCCCG
Source organism: Triticum urartu (assembly GCF_056163025.1). Classification (NCBI taxonomy): domain Eukaryota; kingdom Viridiplantae; phylum Streptophyta; class Magnoliopsida; order Poales; family Poaceae; genus Triticum; species Triticum urartu. The sequence goes on from NC_141876.1 coordinate 428,294,673, forward strand.
ATGATCGGTGGGTCATTAAGAATAAATGGATTTTCAAGAGGAAGACGGACGCTGATAGTAGTGTTACTATCTACAAAGCTAGAATTGTCGCAAAAGGTTTTTCGACAAGTTCAAGGTGTTGACTGCGATGAGAGTTTCTCACTCGTATCTATGCTTAAGTCTGTCTGAATCATGTTAGCAATTGCCGCATTTTATGAAATCTGGCAAATGGATAAACAAAACTACATTCCTTAATGGATTTATTTAAGTAGAGTTGTATATGATGCAACCAGAAGGTTTTGTCAATCCTAAAGGTGCTAACAAAATATGCAAGCTCCAGCAATCCATCTATGGACTGGTGCAAGCATCTCGGAGTTGGAATATACGCTTTGATAAGTTGATCAAAGCATATAGTTTTATACAGACTTGCGGTGAAGCCTGTATTTACAAGAAAGTGAGTGGGAGCACTACATCATTTCTGATAAGTATATGTGAATAACATATTGTTGATCGGAGATAATGTAGAAATATTCTGCAAAGCATAAATGAGTGTTTTAAAGGAGTTTTTCAAAGAAAGACCTCGATGAAGCTGCTTACACATTGAGCATCAAGATCTATAGAGATAGATCAAGATGCTTGATAAGTTATTTCAATGAGTACATACCTTGACAAGATTTTGAAGTAGTTCAAAATGGAACAGTCAAAGAAGGAGTTCTTGCCTGTGTTGCCAGGTGTGAAGTTGAGTAAAGACTCAAAACCCGACCACAGCAGAAAATAGAAAGAGAATGATAAGTCATTCCCTATGCCTCAGTCATAGGTTCTATAAAGTATGCTATGCTGTTTACCAATCCTATTGTATACCTTAGCATCTTTCTAGCAAGGGAGTACAATAGTGATCTAGGAGTAGATCACTGGACAGCAGTCAAAATTATCCTTAGAGGACTAAGGAAATATTTCTCGATTATGGAGGTGATAAAAGAGTTTGTCGTAAAGAGTTACGTCGATGCAAGCTTTGACACCGATTTGGATCACTCTAAGTCTCGATCTAGATACATATTGAAAGTGGGAGCTATTAGCTAGAGTAGCTCCGTGCAGAGCTTTGTAGACATAGAACTTTGCAAAATACTTACGGATCTGAATGTGACAGACCTGTTAACTAAAATTATCTCACAAGCAAAACATGATCACACCTTAGTACTCTTTGGGTGTTAATCACATAGCAATGTGAACTAGATTACTGACTCTAGTAAACCCTTTGGGTTTGATGTGAACTATGGGTGTTAACCACATAAAGATGTGACCTATTGATGTTAAATCACATGGCGATGTGATCTAGATTATTGACTCTAGTGCAAGTGGGAGACTGAAGGAAATATGCCCTAGAGGCAATAATAAAGTTATTATTTATTTCCTTATATCATGATAAATGTTTATTATTCATGCTAGAATTGTATTAACCGGAAACATAATACATGTGTGAATACATAGACAAATAGTGTGTCACTAGTATGCCTCTACTTGACTAGCTCGCTGATCAAAGATGGTTAAGTTTCCTAACAATAGACATGAGTTGTCATTTGATTAATGGGATCACATCATTAGGAGAATGATGTGATTGACTTGACCCATTTCGTTAGCTTAGCACTTGATCGTTTAGTTTGTTGCTATTGCTTTCTTCATGACTTATACATGTTCCTATAACTAGGAGATTATGCAACTCCCGTTTACCAGAGGAACACTTTGTGTGCCACCAAACGTCACAACATAACTGGGTGATTATAAAGGTGCTCTACAGGTGTCTCCGAAGGTAATTGTTGGGTTGGCGTATTTCAAGATTAGGATTTTTCACTCCGATTGTCAAAGAGGTATCTCTGGGCCAACTCGGTAATGCACATCACTATAAGCCTTGCAAGCATTGCAACTAATGAGTTAGTTGCGGGATGATGTATTACGGAACGAGTAAAGAGACTTGCCGGTAACGAGATTGAACTAGGTATTGAGATACCGACGATCGAATCTCGGGCAAGTAACATACCGATGACAAAGGGAACAACGTATGTTGTTATGCAGTCTGGCCGATAAAGATCTTCGTAGAATATGTAGGAGCCAATATGGGCATCGAGGTCCCGCTATTGGTTATTGACCAGAGAGGTGTCTCGGTCATGTCTACATAGTTCTCGAACCCGTAGGGTCCGCACGCTTAACGTTCATTGATGATATAGTACTATGAGTTATGTATGTTGGTGACCGAATGTTATTCGGAGTTTCGGATATGATCACAGATATGACGAGGAACTCCGGAATGGTCCGGAAGTAAAGATTGATATGTGGATAGTAGTGTTTGATCTCCGGAAGGGTTCCGGAATTCACCGGAAGGGGTTCCGAATGTTTCCCAAAATGTTTGGGCACGAGAACACTTTATCTGGGCCAAAGGGGAAAGCCCACGAGGTTTTTGGAAAGCACAAAAGGAAGTTTTGCGGAGTCCAGGGGCCAGACGCCAGGGTCCCTAGCGTCTGGGTCCAGACGCCGGGAACCCTGGCGTCTGGCCCTGGAGTCCGAGAAAGACTCTTGCCTTTCGGGTGAAACCGACTTTGTGGAGGCTTTTACTCCAAGTTTCGACCCCGAGGCTCAACATATAAATAGAGGGGTAGGGCTAGCACCCAAGACACATCAAGAAACACCAAGCCGTGTGCCGGCAACCCCGTCCCCTCTAGTTTATCCTCCGTCATAGTTTTCGTAGTGCTTAGGCGAAGCCCTGCGGAAATTGTTCTTCACCAACACCGTCACCACGCCGTCGTGCTGCCAAAACTCATCTACTATGTAACATCCCAAATTTTCAATTTGGCATGTTATACATAGGTCATCCATGCATATCATATTTTATTGCATTTTCATTTTGCAATCCTCAAAATCCTAAGCAACTCAAGGACCCTCGGAGAGAGTTGGGGATTTCCCCGGTTTTCATATTTGATTTTTATCAAATAGTGAAACGAGGATTTGGATTTTAATTATTTTTCCTTCCTAAAAATATTTCATATTAAAATATATGAGAGGAGATAATATGACTTCTCCAAAATAATTGAAATATTGGAGGAAAAATATTAAAATCATTTATTTGATTTTATTTGGATTTTATTTGCATTAGAAAAATTGCACATTTTCAAAATTGCATTTTAGGGCCAAGAAAATGTTCATCTCGTTCTAAATATTTTATTTAGACGGTGAAAATTTGTTTTGGCATTTTTAGGTTTTTATTTTATTTTCTAGGGTTTTATTTCTATCGGCGTAATTTTTTTAAAAAAAATGTTTCCCGCGCCCGGCTGGGCCTAAGGCCCAGCCGAGCCAGGCCGGCCCGAGCCGCCACCTCCCCGCGCGCGTGCGCTGCCCCGCCGCCGCTCGGACCGGAGTCCGAGCCGGACTCCACCTCCGCCGCGTCTTGCCCCCTCCCCCAAGTCGCCGCCCCCGCCCCCTTTATAAGCCGCCACCCCGCCGCCCCAAACCACCACCACCACCGCCCCAAGCCGCAGCCAACGCTGCCCCGAGCCGCAGCCGAGCACCGCCACCCGCGAGTCGCCGGCGCCGGCCAAGCCCGCCCCGCCGGAGCCCTCGCCGGAGGTACCGCGCCGGTTCCGAGCCGTCGTTTTTTTAAACCATTCGGTTTTTTTAGAAACCCTAGATCCGTTTTTTCGGTTCGCCAGTTTTTCTCGGTTCTTCTAGTTAGCGGACGTTCGTCCGTACGTTCGTTTTAATGAACGGTTTTCGCCCGTTAGTTACAGCTAACGAACGCTCGTTCGTTAGTCTGTTCGTCAGTTTTGTTTTTATCGGATTTATCCACGATTTTCTCGATCGCGATTTCTGATCCGATCTTAGTTTATATTTATCTTTTCGCTCGTTAGTCGGAATCAGGCGATTCAAGCGCCTAGATCTTTGTCTCGAAACCCTCTTTCTGTTTAATCAACTTGAACAAGTTTTTGCTGCTGTAAAATTTGACCTAGGTCCAGATTAGTAAACGGATCTTGTTTCTTTCGCCGTTTGAGTTTCGTTGCTCCGTTTGATTTGATTCTTTTTGCTAACTAGAGTTCTTAAGTTGAACTTTATGGTCAACCTCTTTTATTTGAGTTTTGCTTGCGCATCTTTGCTTGTTGCTTATGTATGTTATTGTTTGTTTGCGATAGAACACCCGGAGTGCGAAGCGTGCTACTACGAGTCCCTAGGTTTTGCGGATCGTCAGCAAGGCAAGTAACACATTGATCATACTCTTCATACCCAGTTTTTATGCATTAGTTCCAATCCTCAAACATTGCATGATTAGGATGTCATTAACTTGTGGGTTGGGAAGTAGTTGTTGAGGTAGAACCTATTACCCTGTTACTATCAAACCCTTGGGAGTTACTTCTACGTGTTGCTTATACTGCTATGCTATGCTATGCTCGTAGACGTGGTTCGGGTTTGAGTAAAATCCATGACAGATGTGAGATTGTTAATTAATGGTTCAACTTAAGGTGGCAACTTAAATAAACATCTGGGTGGACCGAGGCACCTGGGGAACCCATTGTTGTCTTTTTTTTTGGAAATCCCGGGGAACCCGTGTGATCTTCCTATGGACAGCCACCCAGGCTCAAAGGGAACTGAGATGATTCATGCTAGAAACTTCCGTGTGCAGCCACAAACTATTATGGGCTCTAGCATAGTTAAGTAAGTTACGTGAAGCTCTTGAAGAGGTAGATCAGCAGGTAGTGGGTTTTGTAGGTTTGGTATGGTCTACCCGGAGTAGAGAGTTAATGTTTCTGAAAGACTGTGTCTCGGTCATCTGTTTCTCAAACACCTTGTAGTGCGAGAAATCCAACGGAGGCGATCGAGTCTTGTGGGGAAAAGTGCGCAAACCTCTGCAGAGTGTACAAACTAATCATGGTTAGCGTGTCCCCGTTATGGACAATCTTGAGTATCTAGTACTTGGGTTATCACATGTATCTCATCACTTTTAATTAAAATTGTTGGGTTGTTAATCACTTTAATTGGGATTAAGTTGGGGTTACCTTCTCAATGTTTCAACCACCATGATAGTTAAATTAAAATATATTCCTTTGTTGTAGGGAAAAATTGGCTTTTTGCAAAAACTATAACCCTAGAGCTTTCCACCAGCCAAATATGCATGTAGTATTAGCATTATTCTGTCCATGCTCTATCGTGTTATATTGCCAGCATATTCCATGTGCTGACCCGTTTTCGGGCTGCAACGTATTATGTTGCAGACTTTTCAGACGAGGAGTAAGGTTCGTTAGGTCGTTGCCGTGCAGCTCAGCTATGCCGCTGGAGTTGATGGACTCACTTATCTTCCAAGCCTTCCGTTGTTATTGCATTAGATGGCCTTAAGCCATATTATTGTAATAAGTTCTCTCTTGAGACATTCGATGTAATAAGTGTGTGATTGCTACTCTGTTATAAATCCTTCGAGTATTGTGTGTGTCAGCATTACCGATCTAGGGATAACACTGAAGCACAGAGACTTAACCGTTTGAGGTCGGTTCGCTACATACTACTTCGCCCCTCTTGCTGGATCGAGAAGGCGAGGACGTCACCGAGCCAAACGTGTGCAGAACTCGGAGGTGCCGTGCTTTCGGTACTTGAATCGGTCGGATCATGAAGACGTACGACTACATTAACCGCGTTGATATAACGCTTCCGCGAACGGTCTACGAGGGTACGTTGACAACACTCTCCCCTTTCGTTGCTATGCATCACCATGATCTTGCGTGTGCGTAGGATTTTTTTGAAATTACTACGTTCCCCAACAATAAGAGGGGCTGAGCAAAAGCGGTAACATAGCCAAACAACAGTTTGCTAGGAAGGTGGGTTAGAAGCCTGACATGACAATGTGGAAGGCATGATATAGCAAGTGGTAGGTAGCGCGACATAGCAAGAGAGCAAACAACTAGCAAGCAAAGATAAAAGTGATTTCGAGGGTATGGTCATCTTGCCTGAAATCCCGCAAGGAAGAAGAACGAGTCCATGAAGAAGACAAACGAACGTAGTCGAACGGATCCTCACAAACGCGACGTTATCGGAACTAACCCGAAGAAGCAACACCGGAAAGAAGCAAACAACATGATAAACGACCATCACATAATCATGCCATGATGCACAACCAAGTATGATGCACGTCCGGTTTAATAAGGCATGGCATGGCAAAGTGCACAAGCAAAACTAAAAGTTAAATGGAGCTCAATATGCAACGTGTTGCATATTGACGAAACACCCGCATTTAATTATTTAGTTCTCTCCCGTTTAAACTACTCAACAAAACTAAATGTTGTTTAAACATGGCAAGAGGTGGAGCATAAGTAAACTAAACATTTAGGCAAGTTTAAATGAGGCCAAAAATAACAAACAACAATTCCGGTAAATCCCCATATGCATTTAGCAATTTAATGCAAACAACAATTTTAAACATTTTAAATGTTATTATCATGATGCGGATGTCATATGCAAGTTTATGCAATTTTATGAAAATGTTGTCATGAGCATGATATGAAGCATTTGTCATCGTGATGGAAACGAAAGGGGTGCCACGGCAACTAATCCAAAAATGATGCCACGACAACATATCGGTTCCGGTAACTCGAGTGAGATGCCGATAAAAAGAACAAGTGTGCGGATGTGTGGAATGAGTTAGAGATGGTGGGGTGATCCCGGTTACCGGGTGTCCCATGTGTCGGTGGCATGGCAATCGAGGGTCGTGCACAAAACAAACGAGCACGGTGCAAACACGGGGTTCATCTCGTACATCACATGCATTCGTTCACGGGCGTCGTCTCGGTGGTTATACCTTCGAAGTGTGTGTTTTGAGGTGGTTCAAAAACGTCGAGGAAAGTAGTCGTTTTTCGCGACGATAGTGGAAGTAGGGGGTAGACGTCAACGGTAGTTGTACACGGGTCTTCGGCGACGGTAGTGATACACGTTTTCGTAGAAGTTCGGGGTCATCGGTAGAGATACTTGTCGCATCACCGGGCGTATTCGTACCTGTTTCGGAGAGGAACTTGGCATATCCATGTACTTGGCGTTCCGGTGCGGTACTTGGCGAATCCAACATGTAGGGGTACACTTGTTGAAGCAGGACTTGACGAAATCCGTCTAGAGATAGCCGTACGTGGTCGTGCTCATGTTGACGTGCAACACGATGGTCTTGACGGATCGTAGTTGGACTTGGCGGTCTTGATAAAATGAAGGGGTACTCGGCAAAACCTGTTCTTCGGAGGTCGACGGTAGTGGTTCCCGTATTAACATGGTGTGGTTGTGCTTGACGGGTCCGGTCTTGGCGTGCGAACGAAGGATCACAGATGCATGGGGGTGCAAGTGGTGCCGAGGTGGAACTTTTGCAGCGATCATGGAGAGCCTCGGGGCTGCATCTCGGCGATCCAACGACAGGAAGCGGTCACGGTCTTGGCGACGGCGTACAACAGAGAGCGGAGAGGTGCTCAGGGAAACCGGAGCAGAGCAAGGTCCGAGGCGAGTTGGGGGCGAGGCGCTCCTGGTCGCAGCGGCGCGGCGCCGGAGCATGGGCTCGTCGGCCGGAGCGGCACGCGGCCACGGAGGAGAGGGAGGACGCGGCGGCCAGAGGGGTTGCCAGCGCGAGCATGCGAGGGGGCTGGCGGCGCGAGGTGGAGGAGAGGAGCGCTGGTCGTCGACGAGGGCGACGAGGAGGTCCGGCGGTGCATGAGAAGAGCAGCAGCAGAGCAGCTCGGGCGCAGAGGCTGCTGCTCGCCTGAGTTGATGGCCAGCGCGGCGGCATGGGAAGGAGGAGCGGGTGAGGAGGTGGCTGAGGCAGGAGGAAAGAGGCATGGGAGCAGGCGGGGCTTCGCGAGGAGGACGAGAGGGAGCGGGGGAAGGAGAGGCCGACGCAGTGGAGATGGGGATCGAGCAGGGCTCTCCCTGGTGCGATGTGTGAGTGTGTGGCGGCGCGAGGGGACGAGGAGGAGGGGTGCAGGGATCGCTAGGGTAAGCAGCGGGGCTGGTTGGGCCTTGGCCTTGGGCCGGCGCGTGAGGGAGGGAGGCCTAGCTGGGCTGGAATGGCTGTTGGGCCTCTTCTCTCTCTCTCTCTCTCTCTCTCTCTCTCTTTAACAGAAAAGAAATTAGAGAGAGGAAAAGAAAGAGATGGTTAGGGAAGGATTTTGGGCATGGGGGTTATTTTTCCGGACTCACAAAAATGATTTTTATCCAAGAAAAATAGAAGTGGCATGATCAAAAGATAAAAATTCAAATTCATTTGAATATAATTCAAATGGTTTTGAATTGGGACTAGGTTTTCGAAGAGTCCAAAAAAATGTTGAGTTTATTGGTGGAGCTTGGAAAAGTGCCGAAAGAATTTTATGGGCAAAGTTGAGGTCAAGGATTTGGATAGAAAGGCATGGGATTATATTTGCACGTGTGTTATGGTTAATTCCAAATTATTGGAATATTTATAATAGCTCCCTAAATACTGGGATGATATGTTATAAAAAGAACTCATCATGTGAATTCCCTTGGTTTAAATAGATCGAAAGATCTATGCAATTTATTTAGTTGAGTTAAGATGCAATATTAATGACATGATGACATGATGCAATGATGAATGCAACAAACCAACAACTCACATGACGAAACTCGAAAAACATGGAAGGCGTCTGAAGCTCCGATCTTGGGGCGTTACACATAACTAGATTAAAGTCACCATCAATCAGAGTGGGGTAGGGGCACTCCATGAACATGGAGTGAAGCTTTGAAATAAAAGCCTCTTTTCCTTCTTCATATGGAGACCCATATACAATGATGATTCTAAAAGTTGTATCATTACTTTTTAGTTTAAAGACACAACTAACAGAAAAGTCAAGATGTGACCAAGAAATGATCTAAAAATATCTGCTGACAAAGAAGATACATCTGACAAGAAGTATACGACTGACGAAGTGTGACAAATTCCCAATTGTGGCAATAAACTCAACATGTGTAGAAAGAATTGTAGGCGACTAGCTTTAATTAACCGCTGACTAAATAGTATTAATTTTTTGCTAGAGCGTAACTGAGATTTAAGGTGAGAGGCTTATTTTTTGGATCGGAATATACAACGAACTTCAGATTTTTAGGCAAGACAAATCGAATGTTTTTCATAACAAATTATGTTTGTCAAGGGTAGCAAGCTTAGTTGGTGAGCATGGCAGCCAAAAAATTGCCATGCTCGCCAGCTACATTTGTCATCCTCATCCCAACATAAATTGCTATGAGAAACATTAGATTTGTCATGCTACGTCAGATTTTAGCATTTCCCTTTTTTTATTTCGAGGGAAGGGTGAGAGGCTAATTTTTCTTATTTTGTTTTATTTTATTTTATCCTGCAAATGAGTTGTACTGTCAATCTGCCGCACCATGTAAGCCCAGGGCTAAACAAGCCCACACTTCTTCGCCCACAGACAGTCTCACTGCCTTCTTCTAAGCACTCTCTTCCCGGATAAGAAGCGCAGCCAAAGCCCCCTCCGCCCAAAACCCCCACCGCGAGCTCTCTCCTCGCCCCGCCCATGGCGACCTCCACCGCCTCCTCCTCCTCTCTGACCGCCCCTCTCCTTGGCCCCAAACCCAGCCCCAATCCGCCCCCCAGATCCCTCCCGCTCCTCAGGTTCCCATCTCTCCCGCACTGTTCCTCCCCGCTTTCCAGTTCCAACCACTCTACCCTAACCATGTCCGCCTCGCAGGAATCGGAGGTGCGCTAGGTCCGTGGCCGCCTCTGCCGGCGGCGGCGGAGTGGGACTGCACGGGGCTGCTCACAGGCGCGGGATTTGGTCGATCAGGTGAAGTCAATTCCACTCGCTTCTTCTCTTTCGCGCTTCCTGTATCCTGTTAAACTCCGACTATGTAGTACTATTTCCGTTCTGCGAGCAATGGAATGGGGACTAGCCCGGTTCCAAAACGAAAAGGATGAAATCAATTTCGTGGCAGAAAGCCTTGTAGTTTCGCATCGTCTGTTTGGTACGCTGGACGAGGTTCAGTTGGGGATCTAAGGGTGCTGATGGCGCTGTGTGTGTGTGTCTGCCAGGGACGACTTGCTGATGCCTAGGTCGCCCTACTTCCCTGTGGAGGCCGCGGGGCAGGAGCGCGGGCCCTCGCCCATGGTAATGGAGCGGTTCCAGAGCGTCGTCAGCCAGCTCTTTCAGCACGTACGGGAATACTGGACTGTGTGCACAATTGTTTGATCTGCTCTTTAGGGCCTTTTTGCGAGTGTAATGTGCGCGCGTCCTGCTGCAGAGAATTATCCGATGCGGCGGTCCTGTGGAGGATGATATGGCCAACGTCATTGTTGCGCAGCTGCTATACCTGGACGCCGTTGATCCTAACAAGGTAAGTTGCGAAAAATGAAACTCTCTCCTTGTGCGCAGTTCCTAATTCCTGTCCCAGATGAATAGCTATCTTGGCAGAAGCTTTGTTATGATCTATTCATCCTAGCCTACTTTGGAATTGCTGATCTGTATATCAATTATCAAAGGATGTAGTGTGTTGCTTTAGCTTCAAGCACATTCTAGGGCCTCACACTACACGTAAGTGGAATTTGTGCTCGAAGTTGTTATTTCAGGTTAAGTAGAGTGGCACTGTGGTTCTTGGATGCGCTTCCTCTGTTAAATGAATATCACTTGACTTCGTAGGAAACAGTTCTATTTTTCTGGACCCTGGTTTGTCAATACCTATGTGACGAAGGTGCTGGAGTTATCAACTGTTACTGGTACTTTTGTATTGCTGCTACATCACAGTGCTTAGGTTTTGAGCTGCCTAGGTAGGCCTGGAATTGAGTATATATTCTTGTGATCTTGTGATGATGGTAAATTCAGACAAATGAATCTCTTTTCCTTCTGCCAGTTTCTTAGAGCATCTCCAGCCGTTCGGCCCCCAGGGCGCCGAAAAAGAGCCGCCTGGGGGCGAGCCGATGCTAGATTGGCGCGTGGGGGCGACTTTGTCCCTAGTCGTCGGCCCATAGGTCGCCCCGGGTTCGGCGATGTTCCGTACAAATATATGAAAACTCGGCGATTTTGGCACGAGCTCGGCGAAACTTCATTGAAATTTGTACAAAAAAACATGAAAACATGCAAACTATGCCTAGCCGCCACCGCCGTCGCCGTCGCCGTCGTCTACATGCCGAGAAGCCTGTAGAAGCGGGTGTAGTCGCCTCCGTCGCCATCATTGTCATCGTCGTCGCGTGCCTCGCCTGTGCCGCCGCCGTTCCTGCTGCAGCCCTGGCCAGGGTCGCTGACACGCGGTGGGGCGCTGGATGGCCCGGCCTCGGAAGGCTGGAACTACGCGTACGCACGGCGCTGGTGGCACACCTGCTCCCGGCCGAGGCGATGAGGGCGACGAAGCGCCGTCTCGCTGACTCGGCGGGCCCATCCTCTTTCGTGCCAAAACGCTCGCCCCGGCGCCCCCCAGCGCGCCGGGTTCGGCCTGGGTCCGCCGGCGCCAGTTTCGGCCCAAACCGGCGAAAAACGGGCTCCTGGGGGTCGGGGGCGCGACTGGGCCGATTTTTGGGCGCCGGCGCGGAAAAATCGCCTGGGGAGGGCCTGTTGGGGGCGCGGCTGGAGATGCTCTTATTCCTAGATCAGTAGTTTTCTGGTCAGAAGCTTTACTCTAGAATTGCTGATACGTATCCATTATCAAGGGAAGTAATAGCATGTTGCTGCTTTAGCTTCAACACATTATAGGGCCTTCTTGCACCATCAGCGGAACTTGTAAATTAAGCCAAGTTGTTTCTGGATGTAAAATAGAGTGTGGCACTCTAGTTCTTGGATGTGTTTCCTCTATTTAAGGAAACTACTTGATGTTGTAAAATAGAGAGGCTTCATTCTGCTTTTCAAGGAATGCGGCGGAAAAATCTCTGGAATTTATCTGGATATCTTTCCTACTGGAATTTATTTCTTAAAACTGTTACCGGTGCTTTCGTATTGCCGCCGTATCTTAGTGCTTAGGTTTTGAGCTGCCTAGGCAGGCTTTAGACTTGGTGATATAATTGGTTCTTGTCAATTTTGTGCAGGATATCATTATGTATGTGAACTCTCCAGGAGGATCAGTGACAGCTGGTAATAACGCACATTCATATTTGTAATCAATTTATTCTTTCTTAATAACATCAATTTATTTTGTTTCTATTAAGGGATGGCCATATTTGATACAATGAAGCATATCAGGCCTGATGTTTCGACAGTTTGTATCGGACTTGCTGCAAGGTACTCAGTACTGACATTTTTCTGAATTAGTCTATTAGAAAATAGATGATTGGTTCAGATGTAGGATGCTTTATAGTTTGCACATTGCATATAATCTTTATAATGGGTTTTGATTATTAAAACTAGGGATTCTGTTCCATTTTTCTGGATTTCACCTTTTGAAACAAGTACCTGTCTCCGGCTATTCAGCCTGCCCAGTTTTTTTTTTTCTTTTGAATTTTTGTTATGCATCTTAATTCTTAAATCATTGATGCATGTTTATTCAGTATAACCTGCCCAGTGTAGGATTTTGGATTGATGAGTCTATCTTTATTGCTGCAAGTAAAATGTTGGTATTTTTGTAATTCTAGATAGCAAATTTTTTTTGCATGAGTGCATTTTATATCATATGTCCTTAATTAAGATGATTAGATTTTCAAATTGTATGATCGTAAAATCTGTCAAGGATGGCAAAATACGAGAGAGCTGCTTCATTGTGCATTTCTCATTGTTGAGGTTTTCTCACTCTGCAAATTTACCTTTTGCAGTATTTAGGTCGTATCCATCCGTGGAATGTTTTTTGTTTACTTTATTATTGTGTGTTATGTGACATTGATTCTTACACTTTCTTTTTCTATTTCCATTTTCAGTATGGGTGCTTTTCTACTTAGCGGTGGGACGAAAGGTAATATGAGTGACTGCTTACACTGTTACAGTACTAGATGTAGTCTACAGCTAGACTGACCTTCGTGCTTCACTGTGTGTATGTAATGCAGGGAAGAGGTACAGCTTACCTAACTCAAGAATAATGATCCATCAGCCTCTTGGAGGAGCCCAAGGACAAGAGACCGACCTTGAGATCCAGGTGAATTACCAAAGTGAAACTATGTCTGCTAATTTTAGACCAGGACAGCATCTGCGTGATGGAGATCTTTATTTTCCCATACATCCTTTGCTGCTTACTTAGTTTTGAGCACCAGCAAGCCACTCTTTTGGCTAAGCAGCAAGGCATATTGTTGCTTTGCCAGTCCTTTTAATCATGAATTGCATTTCCGTCAGGCCAATGAGATGCTGCACCACAAGGCCAACTTGAACGGATACCTAGCATACCACACTGGGCAGCCCCTGGATAAGATCAATGTAGATACTGACCGTGACTTCTTCATGAGCGCGAAGGAGGCGAAGGAGTATGGCCTTATTGATGGAGTAATCGTGAACCCTCTTAAAGCGCTGCAACCACTTCCAGCTTCCAGTTAAGCCATGCCGTGCACAAAATCTATGCCGCTCCAAGCATTTTTGTTGTGATCTTCTGGAGCTGTGTTTGTACCACGCTGTTTTCCTTAGTCTGGCTAGATGCTTTTGTAATTTCACGTTCTGAAGCTTTCACAGGTTGTACGGAACAGATGCACTACTAGAATGTTCATCGTTTGCGGTAAGATGTTTGCACGTGAGTCGACGTTGTTTTTGTTAGGGCCCTCTGCTTGGACACAAATTTTTGTTTGATATGGGGTGAGACTTAAGGTTTTGTGCGGATCCAACTATTCTTGAAGCACACTACTGTTTATGATAAACTCACCGCACAGCAAAGCAGCCAGTTTTGAGCCTCAAAGACTCGTCAGGCAACGTGATGTATCATGTATGTTCCTTCACCGTATTTCCTGTAATAGGGTCACACATCTTCTGCTTGATCTAGCCAGTATGAACTTCCCCTGCCAGATAAGTTCTACGGCAATTACTTTTCCCACCTGTGCCACAAGTTCGCTTACCAGGCATCAAGCAAACAAATGGATCCAAGTCCAAAACTGTCATCTGCCCAGCGTTATCTCTTCTGGTTTGGAGAAGCCATCAGCAAATGCTACGCTTTTCCTAATTCTGCGGCGAAAGCGCTCCCTAATTTTTTTTATTAATGAACGAATCACTTGTCATGTTCAGTTGCTTATATTTTCCTGAAGAAATTCAGCAATTATTTGCAGATAACCAAGAGGCCCTTTCATCCAGAACAAAGGTTACAACTTAAGGCACACACGCACACATATAATGAAATATCATGTATTCCATCAGTGCTACATACAGTAGGGTACGGGTAGTACCACCATCTCACTTCCAACTTCATCTATAGCTAGACAACAACCATTTACATTTCTTAGGGGGTTTATATAAGATATGGTAAGGATAACATAGCCGCACAGACGCATAATGCAGGCGCTCCTCTTATATCATCCACTTATGCACAAACCTACCTAAAACTTGCCCTCAATGTAACCAGCCAGGCCGTTGATTTTAAAGAACTTCTTTATCACAAGAGCCATGATAGCAAGAGTCAGCCCAAATGCAGCCAACGTCAACAATCTGTCATGCTTTGGCTTCTGGATTGTGACGACAGGGTTCTGCGGTGCTGCAACAACTCTTGGACCGCTATCCCTGGGGATTACATCGGACTGAGCTCCCACAATGTTTTCTGCAACTTCTGACTCCGAATCAGGCTTTGGAAGGTCAGTATTCGCAGAACCAGAGCTGGAGCCAGAAGTGTTGACACCTTCTGCTGCCTTGACAGCAGGTTCGCCAGAAGTGTCGGGTGCGGTCTTGTTAGTCTCCTCTTCAGAGCCAGTTAGCAGTTGTGGAACAGGTGGAGCTTTACTGAGCATTTGCTCATGGATCTGTGTTTGCAACAGTTCTTTGTGTCAAAGAAACAGAATGGGGCGTATTTAAGAAGTTCTTCAAAGTGTGTTGGGAATTTTACCTCATCAATTACACTTTGGCGTTCTGGGGAGCCGAATTTTGGTGGTGTTTCACGTGATTTGATAGCGAGTGCTCGTCTATCTTCCTTCTTGTAGTCCAGTGAACCCAATGCGCCACCAGGATTTGTTGGCATGAAAGCAATCAATGCTACTAGTGCTGTGCGTACTGCAACACGAATAGTTTGGCTCAGATGTGTATACATCATATGAACAAGAAAAAGGAAAAGGAAAAGAAGACACATATAATTATATAACACACTTTTAACAACCAAGGAAACAAAATTGGGATAAATCAAGAAAAATAGTAATTTATCAGTTCACAGATATGGTGATAAGATCCTCCGGAAGGAATAATGGTGAATTCCTATATGTAAAATTAGTAATCATTTAACCTGCTTTGGAGTCAAGACTAGACAATAAATGAAGACATAATTCCTTCCCTGACAAAATGTGAACAAACTAAGAACATAGATATTTTGGGAGACATGCTTGCAATCTAATCTTACAAGTCAGATGTTGGTTGTAACAATCAAGGTGGTTCAGTGATAAGTAGACCCAAGATTGCTTGCTTCACAACAAATAAGTATCATGACATATGAGGATGAATATGTTCCTCCTTTGGCTTATTATAGCGCTAAATACCATACCACAGGGCAATTACACAAAGAACCATCTCCTTGGCATCATGGTCATACAGTGTATGTAATATATACTACTTTATAGTGTATATACTACGAGATGATGTCCATCATATAAAGGTACATATGATAGCATGCAATATCCGCAATGTTCATGATATCGGTAACTGGTACCATATGGGTTGGGTGCTGAGTAGGAATAAATCGGCAAATCACCCTATTAACTGAATTTATCGGTAGGTTAACTGGGGCCATATCTATATATCCCAGGCTACATAGCAACATGCAATGTACTAAATGGATAAATATGCTACTATGCACATTAATGTAGCACGGGAAAGTGTTATAAGCCTGCAAATTTAAAACAAAAGCATTAAGGTGTGCTCTAAATTAGATAGATGTGCACATCAGTACATACAATTACTAGATCTACATAGGGGAGATGCCCAGCATCAGCACGGCACAGCGGCCGCATCTACAGATGTAAACTCCTCTCCTCTTACATCAGTACATACTATTACTAGATATACAAATGATAAATGTCCAGCAATAGCAGCAGTTTTGGGCCAAAAAAGTGCCTATCAGTTAACTGGCCCAGCCAGTTAATGGCGCGAATAGGGCCTTTCCATATCAAGAAGGGGTCCGAGTAGCGATTAACTGGCGGATATTTGGAATATATCCGGTTCTTGTTTTAAGTTCAAGGGATGCCAGGGCTTATCATAGCAACTAACTTCTTTATATACTCACTACTACACATAGTCATGCTTTAGATAACCAATGAATAAGAAGATGAAAAAGGCAACTGTTACATTAAAAAGCACATGCCGGATGCCTCTTATATGACATTATAACAGCATTTAAAACATGCTGTAAAACAAACTAACTGTATTTGAGTTGTACTTTATTTAAGAGCTTCCTTGAGCAGCCATTTTACAAACAAATGAGCACTCACCACTCCACGATGGCTGCCAGTGCTCGGGGTGGTAATTGGAAATGCTCAAACATATCTTCTTCTGAATCTCGAATCTTCCACTTGGCTGCAGCATATAGATAAAGGGGAGAAGACAAAGCAAGATTTATCAACAGCTCACAAAAAGCATATGCTGAACTGAGACAGGGAAATTAGGACACAGCAATTTCAGACCGTGAGCAGCATGAAGGATGGTGGCTTGAACGGGTAGTCTGAGGGCAACTGGATCCGTCCATGGTAGATTCCTCCCTCAAATTCGCTGTCTCGGGGCCCCAGGATAGCAAATTGCCACTCAAAAATGTCCTCCTGCTCGGACAGAGGCATTGTAAATCATATGAGGCTATCAATGTCAACCAAATTGCGGCAATAAGTTAAGCCTAATAACCTATAACAATTTCATGCACACTCAGTTGCTCGGGATGTCTACAAAGGATATCTAAGGAATATCTGCCGCTACAAAGGATAGATAATGTTGATGATCAGACTACAATAATTACACGTAATGCAATGAGATCTAGAAGAAAATACAGACACGTCTAAATTTCCGCACCACGGAAACGCCATTAAAATCAACGCCATCGAACTGATAATCGATTAAGACCTAAAAGACGAGATCGGATAAAACTCAAGGTAAAGGCAGGAGAAGGGATCGGGATTGAAACCTCGAGGGGCAGGGCCATGAAATCAGGGGAAGGATTAGACTGCATCTCCTTCACCTCCTGCAGGATCCGCTTCACCGCCGGGTTACTCCGGTTGAACTTGCCTGTGGCTGCCATCGCCTCCGCCCCAGGAAACCTGTAGACTCGCCGCCGCTTACCGGGGCAAGGATGCGCCTTCGAATTGTGAATTGTAGGGAGGAGAGAGAGGGGGGGGGGGGGGGGGGGGGGGCTGGAAGGAATTGGGAAGCGCGTGTGGCGGAGGAATTAATGGAGCGGGTCGACGTGTCCCTGTCTCGTGGGACTGGTGAATAGATTAGGCCCACTTGTCGGTGAGGTTGAGTTGGGAGGTGATGTGGATGGGCTCACGTGGCGCGTCTCTATTGGTGCTTGCGGCGTGGGTGAGTGGGTTAAAAGGAACCTTCCTATGCTGGTTGGAGGGTTTTTTTTGAGAGAGAATGCTGGTTGGAGGCTGAGAGAGAGAGGCTCATCGATGGCCTCGAAGTGGAAGGCGAAAATCTTTGTACTCGGTTTTCTTTTCGGTCATTTTTTTATTCGAGAGCATAGTTTTATAGAAGACAAAATTTCAATTAAAAAAAGCTATCACTCGATGCAAACAACGAGTTACGAGTGTAGCATGAACATCACAACCAACCAAACCAAAGAGGAAAAAACACCGTCGAGCAAGCTACAACGTAAAAGAGCCTATCCTAAAGTGACACAAAGCACCGCGTCTCGACCGACCTCGGACACCTCCGAAGACCAACAACTTTCGCAAAGATTCTCTTGTCAACGCACTATCCATCCTTAACGCCTTAAAGGAAGTGACAGATGAATGGCAAGACTCGGTCCGCTCCGAGAAGGCACCGTCTTGGACACACCGACGGCGGATGTGCATAGCGCCGCTGAGGATCAAAATAGGACCACAACAAACACCGGAGGAGAGCAACGAGGACTCAACCTTGTCTCCAAACACCATGCTCCCAACAGAGGAATGACGTCGAGGACGCCGCCATTGTGCCAATCCAAAAATCGAATCGAGGCTTTCGCCCGGAGACCTCCACCAACTCCAGGAGCGCAAAGGACAAGGTGACCACGCTAGGCGACGCCTCCAAGGAGGGAATGACATCCACAGGTGCCACCGTCGCCGGCTCGACAGAAGCCGTGCAAGATTTTCATCCGCGCGTCGCCTGACACCCCACCTCAAGGAATTGACAACATTGTCCAAGAAGCCTCACACCGCCGCCACCACAACACTTGCCGATGTAGCTGCAAAGCTGAGCACCAAGGACCAAACGCCTGGCAGCGAAACCACAGCCACACTCCACTCCCAGCCTGCATGAGGAACTGCAGCCAACCAACATCTCCGGCCAGGTCCAAGACCGCCCGCGACGGCCGTCGCCCACTCCAAGGGACGACCTTGCGACAATCGAACCTACCTCTCCACGGAAAAAACCCAGGCCGGCACCATTAGGAGAGTACCGCCGCTCGCCATGCCACGCAGAGATGACCGACCACTTGTTGCTCACAAGACTCCATCTTGGCCGAACCAACGCAGCGCCGCCACCAACCCGCCCGTGGGAACCCGTCGACACCTCCAGTCGGTGCTGCCGCCACCAGAACGCGCCACTTCTCCGTGCCATACTACGCCAGGCCCGCCGCACCACCAACCCATCTGCCACGCGCCGGTCCTTAGCCCTCACCTCCGGACAGCACAGACGGACTGGCTTGAGCCGCCATAGCGAGGAGTACCAAGCCACCATCGGCCCGCGTGCTCCGTTGTGACCCACCACCACCAGCCGTCTGCATCGTCCCTCTCCGCCTCCATGCAACACTCGCCACCGAGCCCCGACGCACCGACCACCGAGGCCCCGAGCCAGCCTCGCAAGAATGCCGCCCACCCACGACGCGACCAACAGGGAGCCCCCTAAAGGAAATATTCCCTAGAGGCAATAATAAAGTTGTTATTTTTATATTTCCTTATTCATGATAAAGGTTTATTATTCATGCTAGAATTATATTAATCGGAAACTTAAATACATGTGTGAATACATAAACAAATACCATGTCCCTAGTAAGCCTCTACTAGACTAGCTCGTTGATCAAAGATGGTTAAGGTTTCCTAACCATAGACATGTGTTGTCATTTGATAACGGGATCACATCATTAGGAGAATGATGGGATGGACAAGACCCATCCGTTAGCTTAGCATAATGATCGTTAGTTTTATTGTTATTGCTTTCTTCATGTCAAATACATATTCCTTCGACTATGAGATTATGCAACTCCCGGATCCCGGAGGAATGCCTTGTGTGCTATCAAACGTCACAACGTAACTGGATGATTATGAAGATGCTCTACAGGTATCTCCGAAGGTGTTTGTTGAGTTGGCATATATCAAGATTAGGATTTTTCACTCCGAGTATCGGAGAGGTATCTGTGGGCCCTCTCGGTAATACACATCATAAGCTTGCAAACAAATGACTAAGGAGTTAGTCATGAGGTGATGTATTACAAAACGAGCAAAGAGACTTGCCTGTAACGAGATTGAACTAGGTATGAAGATACCGACGATCGAATCTCGGGCAAGTAACATACCGATAGACAAAGGGAATTACGTATGTTGTCATAACGATTCGACCGAAAAAGATCTTCGTAGAATATGTAGGAGCCAATATGGGCATCCAGGTTCCGCTATTGGTTATTGACTGGAGAGGTGTCTCGGTCATGTCTACATAGTTCTCGAACCCGTAGGGTTCGCACGCTTAACGTCCGATGACGATATAGTATTATATGAGTTATGTGATTTGGTGACTGAATGTTGTTCAGAGTCCCGGATGAGATAACGGACATGACGAGGAGTCTCGAAATAGTTGAGAGGTAAAGACTGATATATAGGACGATGGTATTCGGACACCGGAAGCGTTTCGTGAAGGAAATATGCCCTAGAGGCAATAATAAAGTTGTTATTTATATTTCCTTATATCATGATAAATGTTTATTGTTCATGCTAGAATTGTATTAACCGGAAACTTAGTACATGTGTGAATACATAGACAAACAGAGTGTCACTAGTTTGCCTCTACTTGACTAGCTCGTTGAATCAATGATGGTTATGTTTCCTAACCATAGACACGAGTTGTCATTTGATTAACGGGATCACATCATTAGAGAATGATGTGATTGACTTGACCCATCCGTTAGCTTAGCACGATGGTCATTTAGTTTGTTGCTATTGCTTTCTCCATAACTATACATGTTCCTATGACTATGAGATCATGCAACTCTCGAATACCGGAGGAACACTTTGTGTGCTACCAAACGTCACAACGTAACTGGGTGATTATAAAGGTGCTCTACAGATGTCTCCGATGGTGCTTGTTGAGTTGGCATAGATCAAGATTAGGATTCGTCACTCCGATTGTCGGAGCGGTATCTCTAGGCCCTCTCGGTAATGCACATCACAATAAGCCTTGCAAGCAATGTATCTAATGAGTTAGTTACGGGATGTAGCATTATGGAACGAGTAAAGAGACTTGTCGGTAACGAGATTGAACTAGGCATTGAGATACCGACGATCGAATCTCGGGCAAGTAACATACCGATGACAAAGGGAACAACGTATGTTGTTATGCGATTTGACCGATAAAGATCATCGTAGAATATGTAGGAACTAATATGAGCATCCAGGTTCCGCTATTGGTTATTGACCGGAGACGAGTCTCGGTCATGTCTACATAGTTCTCGAACCCGTAGGGTCCGCACGCTTAACGTTCGGTGACGATCGGTAATATGAGTTTATGTGTTTTTATGTACCAGAGGTAGTTCGGAGCCCCGGATTTGATCACGGACATGATGAGGAGTCTCGAAATGGTTGAGACATAAAGATCGATATATTGGATGACTATATTTGGACTTCGGAAGGGTTCCGGACAAGTTCGGATAAATACTGGAGTATCGAGGGGTAACCGGAACCCCCCGGGGAGTGAAATGGGCCTATTGGGCCTTAGTGGAGAAGAGGAGGGGCGGCCAAGGGAGGCCGCGCGCCGCCTATCCCTCTAGTCCGAATTGGACAAGGAGGGGGGCGCCCCCCTTTCCTTCCCCCTCTCTCCTCCTTCCCTCTCTCCTACTCCTACTCTTGGAAGGGTTGGAGTCCTACTCCCGATGGGAGTAGGGCTCCCCTTGGGGCGCGCCTAGGAGGGTCAGCCTCTCCCCCTCCCCCACTCCTTTATATATAGGGAGGGGGGCACCCCATAGACACACAAGTTGATCAGTTGATCTTTTAGCCGTGTGCGGTGCCCCCCTCCATCATAATCCACCTCGGTCATATCGTAGCAGTGCTTAGGCGAAGCCCTGCATCGATAGCATCGTCATCTTGCCGTCGTGCTGACGGAACTCTCCCTCGAAGCTCTGCTGGATCAGAGTTCGTGGGACGTCACCGAGTTGAATGTGTGCTGAACTCGGAGGTGCCGTATGTTCGGTACTTGGATCGGTCGGATCGTGAAGACGTACGACTACATCAACCGCGTTCTCATAACGCTTCCGCTTATGGTCTACGAGGGTACGTGGATGACACTCTCCCTTCTCGTTGATATGCATCACCATGATCTTGCATGTGCGTAGGATTTTTTTTGAAATTACTATGTTCCCCAACAGTGGCATCCGAGCCAGGTCTATGCGTAGATGTTATATGCATGAGTAGAACACAAAGGAGTTGTGGGCGTGGGTATATACATATTGCTTGCCGTCACTAGTTGATTCTTGATTCAGCGGTATTGTTGGATGAAGCGGCTCAGGCCGACATTACGCGTACGCTTACGCGAGACTGGTTCTACCGACGTGCTTCGCACACAGGTGGCTAGTGGGTGTCTGTTTCTCTAACTTTAGTTGAATCGGATTCAATGAACATGGTTCTTTCTAAAGATTAAAAAGCAATCACTATACCGCATTATGGTTTTTGATGCGTAGGTAAGAACAGTTCTTGCTCAGCCCGTAGCAGCCACGTAAAACTTGCAACAACAAAGTAGAGGACGTCTAACTTGTTTTTGCAGGGCATGTTGTGATGTGATATGGTCAAGACGTGATGAGATATAAATTGTTGTATGAGATGATCATGTTTTGTTAAAGTTATCGGCAACTGGCGGGAGCCTTATGGTTGTCTCTTTATTGCATAAGATGCAAGCGCCATATAATTGCTTTACTTTATCGCTATGCGATAGCAATAGTTGCAAAAGCAATAGTTGGTGAGACGACTATGTGACAACATGTTGATAGAGATCAAGATGATGGAGATCATGGTGTCATGCCGGTGACGATAGAGATCATGACGGTGTTTTGGAGATGGAGATCAAAGGCACAAGATGATGATGGCCATATCATGACACATATTTTGATTGCATGTGATGTTTATCCTTTATGTATATTATTTTGCTTATTTCGGTGGTAGCATTATAATATGATCTCTCACTAAATTTCAAGGTATAAGTGTTCTCCTTGAGTATGCACCGTTGCGACAGTTCGTCGTGCCGAGACACCACGTGATGATCGGGTGTGATAAGCTCTACGTTCACATACAACGGGTGCAAGCCAGTTTTGCACACGCGGAATACTCGGGTTAAACTTGACGAGCCTAGCATATGCAGATATGGCCTCGGAACACTTGAGACCAAAAGGTCGAGCGTGAATCATATAATAGATATGATCAACATAGTGATGTTCACCATTGAAAACTACTCCATCTCACGTGATGATCGGACATGGTTTAGTTGATTTGGATCACGTGATCATTTAGATGACTAGAGGGATGTCTATCTAAGTGGAAGCTCTTAAGTAATATGATTAATTGAACTTTAATTTATCATGAACGTAGTCCTGATAGTATTTGCATATCTATGTTGTAGATCAATTGCTCGCATATAGCTTCCCCGTTTTATTTATATGTTCCTAGAGAAATCTATGTTGAAAGATGATAGTAGCAATGATGCGGATTGGATCAGTGATCTGAGGATTATCCTCATTGTTGCACAGAATAATTATGTCCTTGATGCACTTCTAGGTGACGGACCTATTGCAGGAGCAGATACAGACATTATGAACGTTTGGTAAAGCTCGATATGATGACTACTTGATAGTTTAGTGCACCATGCTTTACGGCTTAGAACTGGGACTTCAAAAACGTTTTGAACGCCACAGAGCATATAAGATGTTCCAAGAGCTGAAATTTGTATTTCAGACTCATGCCTGAGCCGAGAGGTATGAGACCTCTGACAAGTACTTTGCCTACAAGATGGAGGAGAATAGCTCAACCAATGAGCATGTGCTCAGATTGTGTGAGTACTACAATCACTTGAATCAAGTGGGAGTTAGTCTTCCAGATAAGATAGTGATTGACAGAGTTCTCTAGTCACTATCACCAAGTTACTAGAACTTCGTGATGAACTATAATATGCAAGGGATAACAAAAACGAATCCCAAGCTCTTCGTGATGTTGAAATCGATGAAGGTAGAAATCAAGAAAAGTATCAAGTGTTGATGGTTGACAAGACCACTAGTTTCAAGAAAAGGACAAAGGGAAGAAGGGGAACTTCAAGAAGAACGGCAAGCAAGTTGCTGCTCAAGTGAAGAAGCCCAAGTCTGGACCTAAGCTTGAGACTAAGTGCTTCTACTGCAAAGGGACTGGTCATTGGAAGCAAAACTACCCCAAGTATTTGGCGGATAAGAAGGATGGCAAAGTGAACAAAGGTATATTTGATATACATGTTATTGATGTGTACTTTACTGTGTTCATAGCAATCCCTCGATATTTGATACTAGTTCAGTTGCTAAGATTAGTAACTCGAAACGGGAGTTGCGGAATGAACAAAGACTAGTTAAGGGTGAAGTGACGATGTGTGTTGGAAGTGGTTCCAAGATTGATATGATCATCATCGCACACTCCCTATACTTTGGGGATTAGTGTTGAACCTAAATAAATGTTGTTTGGTGTTTGCGTTAAGGATGAATATGATTTGATCATGTTTATTGCAATACGGTTATTCATTTAAAATCAGAGAATAATTGTTGTTCTGTTTACATGAATAAAACCTTCAATGGTCATACACCCAAGGTGAATGGTTTATTGAATCTTGATCGTAGTGATACACATATTCATAGTATTAAAGCCAAAAGATGCAAAGTTAATAATGATAGTGCAACTTATTTGTGGCACTGCCGTTTAGGTCATAATGGTGTAAAGCGTGTGAAGAAAATCCATGCTGATGGGCTTTTGGAATCACTTGATTATGAATCAGTTGATGCTTGCGAATCATGCCTCAAGGGCAAGATGACTAAGACTCCGTTCTCCGGAACAATGGAGCGAGCAACAGACTTGTTGGAAATAATACATACTGATGTATGTAGTCCGATGAGTGTTGAGGCTTGCGGCAGGTATCGTTATTTTCTGACCTTCACAGATGATTTGAGTAAGATATGGGTATATCTTCTTGATGAAACATAAATCTGAAACATTTGAAAAGTTCAAATAATTTCAGAGTGAAGTAGAAAATCATCATAACAAGAGAATAAAGTTTCTACGATCTGATCGTGGAGGAGAATATTTGAGTTACGAGTTTGGTCTTCATTTGAAACAATGCGGAATAGTTTCGCAACTCACGCCACATGGAACACCACAGCGTAATGGTGTGTCCGAACATCCACTACAAAAAAAGACACATCCGTGACATTTCAGGCCGAACGAAAAAAAATTATGTCATACTTATGACACTTCTATGACGATAATTGTGACAAAACCCGGTATCATCATAGATGTGGTGGGCTCCTACTTCTATGACAAAAAATCATGATATAAAATGGGCTTTTCATCCTGGGCGGGCCGGAGACGCAGCTGCATGACATTCTTTGGGCCGTCCATGACAGAAAAAACTATGGTAGAAGCGAGGGCGAGGAAAATATCGGGGTGTTCCCGGTTACGGTGGGTGGTCGGGGCCGAGCGATGCGCGTTTCTCTCATACACGCACGTGCGTGGGTGTGAGGCGTTGGGATCTAACTGAACTCGAGCGAGGCATTCGCCTACTGAACCCGAGCGATTGCACTGCAGGCTACGCGTTACTGAATCTGAGCGATCGATCAATGGCTGTTAACTGAACATGATCGAGCGATTCCTTCGCTACTGCTGCTAACTGAAGCCGATCGATGCTGCCTCTCGATGAACAGTGAGTGTTGCTGGGGGGGTGGATGAACAATTCCTGGTGGGGGTGGATGAACAGGACCCTGTGGTGTTGCCTCTGGATGAACAGGACCCTGATCGATCGAGCCAGTTGGGGCTGGATGAACAAGACCCCGTGGAGGGATGGATGAAGAGGACCACCCCGTGGAGGGTTGGATGAACAGTATACGGTGGAGGGATGGATGAACAGTAGCCTGTGGAGTTGTGGTTGAATAGGAGCTCGTGGAGAGGGCTAGTTGAACAGTAGCCGATGGAGTAGCGCGGGGTGGAGGCTGGATGAACAGGAGCCCGTGGATGAACAGTCTTAGGTGGAGGCTGGAGGACGTTGACGGTGGATGAACAGTAGCCCGTGGAGGCTGAAGGGGGTCGACGGTGGAGATGAACAGTATCCCGTGGAGTCCCATTTTGCGGTACGCCACACCCCTCTCGATGAACAGGACCCCCGTTTCGACCGTAGCGCTCCAACACAAGTCCGTTTCCTCCGTTTTGCGGTACGCCACACCCCTCCCGATGAACATGACCTCCGTTTCGACCGTAGGAGGTCTGTTTGCTCCGTTTTGCAGTATGCCAGACCCCTCCCGATGAACAGGATCCCATTTCGACCGTGGCCGGTCGAACACAAGGCCGTTTCCTCCGTCCTGCGGTACGCCAGGCCTCGTTTCCATCGGCTGTTCCGTCGAAACCCTCCCGATGAACATGACGACGCATTCCGTTCCGACCCAGCCGGTTGGCTCCCCATGAACACGACGACGACGCAGTTTCTCCGTTCCGACCCAACCATGTACACGAGCCCTGGCCGTACGTATGCGCGAGTAGGCGTTCGAGACCCCACCCGTATGTATGTACATGGCCGTATTTTCTTTCTTGCACACTGGCCGTTGTACGTACGTGTACATGCTACATGTGCGCCTCTACTATGACACGTGCGCGCTCTACATCGACCAGTATGTACGTACATGTTCACCACCAGAATGACAACGCTATGTATGCTTCGACCAGGTGGGTCCCGACTGTCAGGCACTTCCTTGCGTGCGAAGATATAGCTGGTGGGTCCCAGCAGTCAGGGAGGCAAATCGTTTTTTTGCCCGGACGCACTTCCTTGCGTGCGAAGATGTAGCTGGTGGGTCCCAGCAGTCAGGGGGAAACATTTTTTTTCACGAAATATGGTGGCCCGTCTGGTGGGTCCCCGCTGTCAGGTACAGGAATAATTATTTTGCGCGTGATAAGGAGGCACTTCCTTGCGGCTGCCGTGGACCCAGCTGTCAGCCTCTCCACGTACAATACTCTTCCGATGAAAGTCGGTCGTTGACCACATTGACCACGCCGCGCCAAGAGCACCAAGGCGGTGGACGATGGTGAGGCCTAGGAAGGGGACAACGCGGAGCCAGGGAAGACGCGACAGTGGATGCCCACGCGGAGAGGAGTACGAGGGTTCATTGGTTCGTCTGCGGTGTGAGGCTGTCGTCGCTGCAGAATAATAGGGGGTGGGTGAGTAGAGGGATGGCCTGGCCAGCGGTGGGAGTAGTAGGGGGCGGTGGGGACTCCATGGCATCACAGCCGGCCACGGGAGGCAGGAGCACGCGGCACGACCGGCGCTGGTTTGGGCGGCTGGAGCAAGAAGACCAGAGGTTGAATAAGCACTACGGTCGTTGGATGGACATCGTATGGTCACTGGAGCTAGAATCGTTCATATATTGACTAAGTTCACAAAGCCCTCCGTCTCCGTCAACTTAGTAGGCCCACAAGTCAGCCTCCCACTGTGGTGGGTCCCAGCTGGCAGGGGGTATTCATTTTTTGTGTGCAATAAGGAGGCACTTCCTTGCGTGCGAAGATATAGTTGGTGGGTCCGACCTGTCAGCGAAGGGAACATTTTTTTTCGTGAAATATAGAGGCCCTTCCGATGGGTCCCAGATGTCAGGTGGAGGAATCATTATTTTGCACGTAATAAGGAGGCATTTCCTTGTGTGCAGCTGTGTACCTAGCTGCCAGCCTCTCCACGTACAATCCACTTCCGATGGATGTCGTTTGTTGACCACATTGACCGTGCCGTGCCGAGAGCACTAGGTGGTGGACGACGGCGAGGCCTACGAGGGGAACGACATGGAGCCGGGGAAGACATGGCAGTGGCTGCCCATGCGGTGGAGAGTATGAGGGTTGACTGGTTTGGCTGCCGTCGCCGAAAAATAACAGAAGGTGTGGGTGAGTAGAGGGATAGACAGGCCAGGGATGCGAGTATATGATGGGGTCGTGAGGCCTGCCCGGCAACACAGCCGGCCACGGGAGGCGGGAGCAGGCGGTCCCGCCGGCGCTGGATTTGGCGGCTGGAGCAAGAAGATCAGAGATTGAAGAAACACGACGGCCGTTGGATTGACATCCAACGGTTACGTCTACTAGAATCGTTTGTTGACGTATATAATAACTAAAAAAAATCTTGCATACGTGTCAACTTAATAGGCCATAAGTCAGACCATTCCCTCTTTTTTTAATAATTTATATATAGCTCATTGCAACTTCTTATGCAATTTATTGCAGTCCATTTTTGGTTGGCCGGGGCCAATTTCGCATATTTCCGTGGGTTCCAAACTATTTTTAATACCGAAATGTCGAGCCAGATTTAAAGTACTTTGAAGATATATTTAAATTAGGTTAATGTCGAGTGAAATAGAAATATGAAAATGTGAAAAAAATCAGAAATTATAAAGTAATTGCTAGTTTGTCATCTGTTTTTATATTTACAACCCATTTCATATTACTTTCAAGATTTGCAGGCGTCTTGAAAGAGTTGCCGCCCATCAGGGCATAGAAAAGTAAGTAGGCCTAGATTGGGTATTTCTCAGAAAAAATAAACTGGGCTCATTTTCACAAAGAAAAATTGCTGGGCTAGTCACATGGTGAACATAAAACATAAGCCTGGGCTAGACGGGCCACAACCCAGTTCAAACCCTGCTCCGTCTCAACAATAACAAAAAAATACTGCTCGAGCAGCTACGTCCCAGGTGTTATCTGATCTTGTGTTGTTGTCTTGTCTATTGACTATATACGCTCACAATGTCGTGGGTCCCAGATGTCAGGAAAACACTAGGAGGAAGCATTTTATTTTTCCATACGCTGACATGGTGGGCCCCTACTGTCATCCTCTCCACGTACTTCTGCCGATTCCTGTTGTTTGTTGACCATGTTGACAATGCGAGAGGGCGGCGCCGCGGTGGGCGCACCAAAGCGCGCGGAGGATGACAGCGAGGCCTCGGACGTCGGCGTTAACGATTTAGGAGACGGTGGGGCGGCGATGCGTGTGTTGAGGCACAGCCAGCCGTGGGAGGCGGAAGCAGGCGGCCCCGCCAGCGCTGGTTTGGTTTTGGTGGCTGCAGGAAGACAGGACTGAAGAAACATGATAGGTTGTAAAAGCAGCAGGAGTACTTAACTGAAACCAGCAGGGGCACTTAACAACCATAGCTGAAAGCAATATGAGTACTTATACAGGTTCAACCGTACAAAGCACGCCTCGAATAGTGCTACTTTGCCTACAGTTAACCAAGGGTGAGGCTGCCAAGCCCCAGGACAAGGCCCAGGCGCCACCCCGCGCATCCACAACCTTCTGAAAGCGGCTTCATCTCGCAATGTGGTCAATAAACAAGATATTCGCTTTAGAGCCATGGAAAAGCAAGAACATAATCTTCTGTCCTATTCTCCAAGATGGACGGGCCTTCATTATTTGAGACCACCCATGAATAAGTATATTTTCACCTCCAAGGGGAATGGAGTAGGTCGACATAAACATCATGTTGTGACCAAGCGGAAGTCTGACCCGACCATGGTCGGGCATCTGTATAGGAACAATAGAACTGGGCAGTTTCTATTTCAAGAAGATCACAGCTGTAAAACTGTGTATAAGCAATAGTTTATGAACAACATATATATCAGAAAACACCTCGTACCATAAGTTTCTCGACATAGTTCGACCTGTTCAATGAGTGCAGCAGCGACACACATATCCCACGTGGCCTTCCACCATTGAAACGCCCCGCAAGGACCTGAAGACGATCAATAAAGTGTAGGAAATTGTGGATGTCGTCCCTGTCAACTTCAGTGCCATCAGTAACAGCAGAGTTGTTACAGAATAACAAATGAGCAGCCTGCTTAACTCTAAAAAAACCTACACGTGCCACCAATTATAAGAAAATATTAGTTAGAAGTAGCATCTTCGTGAGAGATTCGTTGCTACTTCTAAAGTTAAATTGTGATTAGTTAGACATAATAGGTGGATTAAGAAGTAATCGAGGCAACAAGCAAGAACCAGATACAAAACTAACATGGATGAACAATTGGAACAACGTCGGGGTGGAAGATCGCAGTGAAGATGAGACCAGGTTCTGCTATTTCCGTCAACATTTGTGCGCCAACTTTCAGTCCATAACACTTGAGAAAGTTTATCCAAGTTCAGCCATAAAAAGCAGCGATCTTCTTGGTTCATGAACCCAACTCGGAACTTATATCCATGGCTTGTCTTCACTATGACCATTAAACTGGTGTATTTAGTTATGGCAAGGCCGAGCATCTTGAGTACATGTGTTCTGGCAGAGCAAATAATGCACTACAGGAAAAATAATATGAGAACACAATGTATTCCCTATCCAAATCTAGAAATAACTTCCACCTTCATGCCAGTGTTGACCAT
This sequence comes from Triticum urartu, assembly GCF_056163025.1. Taxonomy (NCBI): domain Eukaryota; kingdom Viridiplantae; phylum Streptophyta; class Magnoliopsida; order Poales; family Poaceae; genus Triticum; species Triticum urartu. The sequence goes on from NC_141876.1 coordinate 428,324,768, forward strand.
CGTACTGGTAGTACCTTTTATCCAAATATAGCAATCCAAATTTCCAAATTAGTCGACAACATGTTCAAAAAAACCCCACCCTCCTGGATAGAAAAGAGGATTCTAGGAACATGCTGTGCGCGTTTTAAAATCATGTGTTAGGGTAAGAGGGAACAAGTGTGGCATCTCGCCGAGGGCGCAGAAACCTATAGGGTCCTCGCACTTTGGGCACTGCAAATGAAACACACTAGATTCAGTAGGAAGAAAAATGCATCAACGACGGCGGCTGCCATCCTAGGATTACCCGTGACCAAGGGACTTGGATTTATCGGGGATGGATGAAGAATTCGTACCTGGTTCTCCATGAGAAAACCCTATGCAATCACCGAGAGGGGGTTTTCTCTGAACAAGCAGACGAGGTAGAAGGGGATTCATGCCCAGTGAAATATTGCTACTTTGTCCGTCCAGCTTACTGCTAAAGCTCGAAGGGGGGGGGGTGATGAAGCTATGTACCTAGGGTAGGGTCATGGATCTGTCCAACATACCCTCCCCAGGGACATCTCTACAAAGAATCAGAAGCAGTCGAAGAGAAACTATCATCCACTCGACCGTGAAGATGTACTCACTCGACCACCTTGAAGACACTCGACCACCATAAGATGAGAAACCCTCCACTATGCAATGGTCATGACTTAAACCATAGCTTTATGGGCATTTACTACACTTTACTGCAGACGTTACCAGTAACGCTTCTCCTTTATGAACATTGAACCCTGTGTAACGGAGGGGAGCAGGGGTCCTGCCGCACTCTATATAAGCCACCCCTCCTCTGGGACAGGGGTTCACACTTTTTGTAATTCACACACATATATTCAGTCGGCCACCTCTGGGCTGTGACGCCCCTGATTCAATCATACACTAATCATACATGCAAATGTGTACGATCAAGATCAGGGACTCACGGGAAGATATCACAACACAACTCTACAAATAAAATAAGTCATACAAGCATCATATTACAAGCCAGGGGCCTCGATGGCTCGAATACAAAAGCTCGATCATAGACGAGTCAGCGGAAGCAACAATATCTGAGTACAGACATAAGTTAAACAAGTTTGCCTTAAGAAGGCTAGCACAAACTGGGATACAGATCGAAAGAGGCGCAGGCCTCCTGCCTGGGATCCTCCTAAACTACTCATGGTCGTCGTCAGCGGGCTGCACGTAGTAGTAGGCACCTCCCGAGTAGTAGTAGTCGTCATCAACGGTGGTGTCTGGCTCCTGGACTCCAACGTCTGGTCGCAGCAATCGAGTATAGAAAGGAGGAAAATGGGCAGCAAAGCAACCGTGAGTACTCATCCAAAGTACTCGCAAGCAAGGAGCTACACTACATATGTATGCATTGGTATCAAATGGAAAAGGCTATCATATGTGGACTGAACTGCAGAATGCCGGAATAAGAGGGGGATAGCTAGTCCTATCGAAGACTACGCTTCTGGTAACCTCCATCTTGAGTAGATGGTAAGTTCACCAAGTATCATTGCATAGCATAATCCTAACCGATGATCCTCCCCTCATCGCCCTGTGAGAGAGCGATCACCGGTTGTATCTGGCACTTGGAAGGGTGTGTTTTATTAAGTATCCGGTTCTAGTTGTCATAAGGTCAAGGTACAACTCCGGGCCGTCCTTTTACCGAGGGACACGACTATTCGAATAGATCAACTTCCCTGCAGGGGTGCACCACATTTCCCAACACGCTCGATCCCCTTTGTCCGGACACACTTTTCTGGGTCATGCCCGACCTCGGAAGATCAACACGTCGCAGCCCTACCTAGGCACAACAGAGAGGTCAGCACACCGGTCTGAATCCTATGGTGCAGGGGTCTGGGCCCATCGCCCATTGCACACCTGCACATTGCATACACGGCCGGTGAGCAGACCTAGCAACCTCCATTACAAAGGAAGTTGCGTTACGCGGTCCAACCCGGCGCGCGCCGCTCAGTCGTTGACATCACGAAGGCTTCGGCTTATACCACAACGTCGAGTGCCCATAACTGTCCTCGCGTAGATGGTTAGTGCGTATAGGCCAGTAGCCAGACTCGGATCAAATACCCAAATCTCGTTAAGCGTGTTATTTGGAAGTAACCGCGAACACCGACCAGGGCCAGGCCCACCTCTCTCCTAGGTGGTCTCAACCTGCCCTGTCGCTCCGCCTCAAAGTAACAGTCGGGGGCCGTCGGGAACTCAGGCCCACCACTACCTGGATGGAGCCACCTGCCCCTTCAGCCCCCATCTCCGAACAGTATCATAAGTAATATAACAGTATAAAGTATACAAATTTGCCCGTGATCACCTCCCGAAGTGATCACGGCCCAGTAGTATAGCATGGCAGACGGACAAGAGTGTAGGGCCACTGATGGAACACTAGCATCCTATACTAAGCATTTAGGATTGCAGGTAAAGGTAACAACAGTAGTAGCAAGGACAGGCTATGCATCAGGATAGGATAACGGAAAGCAGTAACATGCTACACTAATCTAATGCAAGCAGTATAGAGAAGAATAGGCGATATCTGGTGATCAAAGGGGGGGCTTGCCTGGTTGCTCTGGCAAGAGAGAGGGGTCGTCAACACCGTAGTCGTACTGGGTAGCAGGGGTGTCAGTCTCGTAGTCAATCGGAGAGAAGAGGGGGAAGAAACAATAAATATTAAGCAAACAGATGCATAGCCATGCATGACATGACAAGTAGCGGTGCTAGGGGTGCCCTAACGCGGTATGAGGTGGTACCGGTGAAGGGGGGAAACATCCGGGAAAATATCCCCGGTGTTTTGCGTTTCCGGACAGATGAACCGGAGGGGGAAAGTTGCGTGTTCACTATGCTAGGGATGCGTGGCGGACGAACGGGCTGCGTATCCGGGTTCGTCTCATCGTTCTGAGCAACTTTCATGTACAAAGTTTTTCCACCCGAGCTACGGTTTATTTTATATTAATTTTAAAAGATTTAAATCAATTTTAGCATTTATTTAATTAATTTAATTTAACATTATCCAGAATAGTGTTTGCTGACGTCATCATGACGTCAGCAGTCAAACTATGAGTTGACTAAGTCAAACTGACATGTGGGTCCCAGTGCCGTACACTGTTAGGTTGATTAGGGTTTAGGTTAAACTAATTACTATTTAATTAAACTAACATGTCAATTAGGTTAATTAAATAGGATTAAACAACTTAATTAATTAATTATTTATTTTTTATATCTTTTTTAATCATTCTGGGGCTGGGCCCCGGCTGTCATAGGCCTGGGGCCATAGCGGGCGCCGCAAGCGGGCGAGGCGTAGGACGCGGCCGAGCGGGCGCACGCCCAGTGCGGGCGGACCCGGCAGGGGCCGGCGCAGGGGGGCGGTGGCCACGGCACCGACCAGGCGGACGCAGCAGCGAGGAAGCGGCACAAGCGAGGCCACGACGAGCCGAATGGGGCGGCGCGCGCTCCAACAAGGGAAGGAGACGCGGGGTGACAGAGGGTGAGCATCGAGCGCGGACGGGGCGGTGGATGGCTTTGGCGAGGATGGGCTCGCGGCCAGGCGGCGAGGCAGCGCTGGGGTAGGCCGAGGCGCGGAGGAGCCGGAGCGCGCGGTGGCAGGGTCGGCGCGAGCAGCATCAGGCAAAGGAGCGAGCGGGGCATGCGCGGGCGCGACGCGACATGGAGCGCGGCGGTTGCGGCGGTGAGCGCGGCCGAGCGCACTCATGGCGCTCGGGTGCGGGTCGGCAGTGCGCGGGCGCGCGCATCGGGCGCGGCCGGGAGCAGGGAGGGGGGAGAGGGAAGGCGCGGCAGCTCACCGCGTAGCTGTAGGGGGTGGCAGTAGGGGACGAGGAGGAGGACGGGGACGCGGCAGTCCGGTGGGGAGGCGGCGCCGGCGAGGTGGCGCGCCCGGCTATGATGGTGTCCGGCGTCGGCGCGGGCGCATGGCTTCGGTTGCCTCGACCAGATCCATGCGGGGGAAGGAGAGAGAGGTGAGGGGTGGAGGGGGTCCGACATGGTGGTGAGGGGCGATGGGAGGCGTCGGGCGGCGTCGGGGTCCCGATCCAGATCGGGATCGTGGGAGGAGTGGGGGAGTGGTGGTGGAGGTTGTGGGGTTAGGGTTTCCCCTGGTGGGGATATGGAGCGGGGTGGGTCGGCTCGCTGGGCCAGGTGGGCCGGCCTAGCCTGTGAGCTGGGCCATGTGGCCCAGTTGGCCAGGGGCCCCTCTTTTTTTGGTTTGTTTCTGTTTTATTTTTACCTTTTCTTTTCTGCTTTCTTTTAATTATTTCATAATTTATAGTTTTACAAAAAGTAAAACCCATACCTAAAATAGAGTTACAATTCCAACTACTTCCACAGAAAGTTTTACCCCTAATTAAAATAGTTTAGCATTTTATAATATTCAAAAGACATTTATTTAATAGTCTTACCTACTGTTTTAATCATTTAAGTGCATTTAAACCTTTTATAAAAATGTGGTTTCTGCACAATAATTACCTATGCTTTATTTGGCAACACCCCAACATTTTAGTTTTAATATTTGAAAACCTTAACGTTTGACTTCATTTTAAGTTTGAATTTCGAATTTATTTTTGAACTAACGCGAGATTAGCAACACTAATCGAGGTGATGTGGCATTATTAGCTGAGGTTACTGTAGCTTGATTATCCGGACGTCAAAATTCTCCTCCGCTACAAGAAATCTTGTCCCGAGATTTAAGAGGGGATGTAAGGGGGAAGGGATTTGGTTGCGAAACTCTAAAGAGTATTTTGGTCTTAGTGGCTCTTCTCGAAGAGGTCGATCCATTACATTGATGTCTTCCTTTCTCTGCTTCAGATCATCTTGATGAAGTCGTCATCCTTTCTTCGGGAATTTCCTTCGTACTTACAAAAAAATACAGGGTGGGTATTCCGGGAGAACAAAACTCTACAAGGTTGCTTATCTAGTAGATAACTCCAGGGATGTGGTAGAAAGTACCTCTTGAATTGAAACTCGGGAAAATCATCGAGAGAGATAAAAGAAGGCGTGAGAAGTTTTAAGCGGGTGGTTAATCATTTAACGCCCAACCGAGAGTGTGAATGGGGTTCAGAGCAACCGGGAATAAACATTGTGTCTGATACCATTATTGATGACCTTTCGGGATGTGGCTCGTGAATTATATACGAGGCCACGCGCGAGGAATAACTTTGGAAACCAGGGGTGTACAGGAGAGTCAGGTTTCGATCCTGTGGAACTGTGGGTTATGGGCCCACCATGTGGGTTAAAAGTAGGTAAGGCGATGACGTCTTGCACAATCATGGAAGCAAGGCATATCAGAGGATAGCCTGTTGGTTATGTCGGCAACAATGTTGGTACCAAGGGCGAGGGACGAAGAGAACCATTTTCCTGCTCGTTGAACGAGGCAGACCATTAGGCAAAGTTCTCGTCCATCGATGGCTACCGGAATGTCATCAACAATAGCAATAGGGTCTCGCTGACAGAATTATACACCGGGGTGTTTACATAAGCAGGAGAATATTACTGCTTAGACCATATAGATCACAAGAAACGTTAAACCAACCAATAAAAAAGAAAATATGATTATCAGATTAAACAGAACAATGGAAAGGAAAATGTGTTTAAACACATATTTCAAGGGTATATCCTTCCCAAGGACAAGCAGAGCATGATATCCATGATAGGATATAACGTAGAAAACCCTTTTAGGTAAGGGGAGAGGAATTTCATGACATTACCCATACAACGGTGTTTGGATAATTGAGCAGGAAACATTTAGCATTGGGCTTCAAATGTTCTTGTTGAAAATCGGAGTACCAGTGACATGCTTCGAGATAGCATTGACATGGTCTTCAAGCAAAGGTCAGACCTTGGATACACAAAGGATCCATCAGGAACAACTTATGGAATAAGTCTTACAGTTTCCTCATGGAATAATGGATAACATTGCTAAAAGGGAACTATAACAATAGGGTCTCCGGCCAGGTGGGCTAGGTATGACACCACCTTACCGGGTCATATAAAGACCAACATTATAACTCTTGGAAATATGTTCCAACCATCATATCTGACCGAGATTCAGATTTGATTGGTGTCAGGATACCTCAGACTCAGGATGCCTGAGAAGAAAAGGTGCAACACAATTTGACGAGATGACATTGTGAGATTCTCAGAAATGATCTATGGAAGTGAGCTCTGAAACAAGAGTTCATCAGTAAACCAGGGAGAGGATGAGGAGGTGGCTGATAGGCTCAGCAACAAATGATCGAGATTTCCAAAGGATTGATTTCCACAATTATGTGAACAAGGAAATATCATTTGTCGGATCAAATGATATAATGATGTATGCTCGAGGGAAACATACACAACTGAACAATGATAGAAGGGTGCACCCAGGAATCTGGACTAGGTAGCACGATCAATGTTCGAATGATGATTCAAGAAGTAATAGACTTAGAATGAAACTGTAGACCAATAACTTCAAAGCAATAGGGTTGCTAGAAGTTTAGAATTTACACATCACAGACCATTTGTCGGTATTCCGGTTAGAAACAACACGGAGACCAAGAAATGAACGCAAAAGGCGAGAGATATTACTATATCAAGAATTCTCAAGAGGTGGTAAAATTACCATGACATTCTTGACATAAAAGGTGGTAATATCCCAAGGTAAAGAAGAACAAATGTTGGATAGCAAGGATCTCAAGGTATAACACAAAACACGAATAAGTTTGTGTTGAACGGAAGGCAATAAAGTGGTCGGTGATAACACAAACCATTGAGGGGCAAGGATAGTATTTGTCATCATGAATTCAATTGATATCCTAGAAGAGCTCAGAATGCTGATGATGATCACGACACATGTGTCGAGAGATTTCATGAGGATGTAATCAATCGACGATGACATCAAAGTTTAAAGGAATTATGAAGTGAAAGGTTATTGGAACCATGGGTATGACACAAACTCAAAATCAAGCTTGCTGTTCGAGGTGAAACGATAAGACAAGGAAGATCCACGTAAGCTTAGCTCATCGCCGAAAGTGGTGCTCCGGAAATAAGGACCAGGTAGCACAGTTAAAATCAGCACGATACTGATATAGCCGATCGGGCTAGAAATGACGTGATCGGGTACAAACTCGTAAGTAAAGAAGATTACAAATAGTTGTTTAATCACGATGCGGACTCGATTCAGTTACCAATTCTTTGAGTGTTTAATAACTCAGGGCCCGTGAAAAATTGGAATCAGTGAGAATGTAGCACTTGATGGAGAACTCATAAGAAGTTATGCAGTTCCATGATAATCTCGAGATACCGGGGGGTAATACTCGACGACAGATCAAAGTAGATGTTGGACTAGGGTAATGCTCTGCAGAAGACAAGTGCTTAAACTTGCACGAGAAATGGTATTTAAAGGAGAACATGGTCGGAATCCACGATCATAAAGGATCGAACCATGGATACAAGATGAACTTATAACAAGGGGGTAATTATTTTTACGAGCAGCTTCCATGATAAGTTATACATCGTGTCCCTGGGCATGAACGCAAGGTTCAAGGTCGACTCCCACTTCTTCAATGTATAACCTTCCATTCACTTTTCGCTTTGATAAAGGCATTAGTGTTGAAAGTCTTACCTGGTGAAATACCAGATGAGTATGACTCGTGAAAACTTCCGAGTTCACACATATAAAGGAAGGCATAGGTTCAACCCGTCAGGGTATCGTGGAAACATATACCACAAGCTTCAATAGTAAATACCACCAGCTCGAAAGCAGAGCATGGTTGGCCAAGTAGATGATACAATTTACCAAGGGCATTATGTATCAGGTAAAGAACTCACAAGAATTTTGGTTGTGAAGGACATTGTCGGATAACAACCCGGCAATGGGTATGGCGGTCCACAACGGGTCTATTGTGAGTATCGGTACTCAATCAGAGGAAGAATCAATGCAAAGGCATTGGATTATAGAAACAACTGAGTAACTTAGAGCTCAATTGCAAATGAATTATGATTTACCAAGCGAAGGATGAGAAGCAGACGCTCTGATCAAGGATGGATAAGTTCAATATACTTAGGGGCACAATCAACGACAATTTGATTGGCGAGAACCAGCTCACGTTTAAAATGACGTTTGAGTCGGAAGGATGAATTCTCGGATCTGATTGAGGATTGTGAGCATTCGCAACTTATTGAATCAACGGACTCAACATGATAATGACAAGGGATGCCAATAAGGTAACGAGACTTCTGGGATTAACCATAATGCAAGCCAGCAAGAATTTCAAGAGCAATAGGCTGCTCAGGATTTTCGGAAGTTCAAATAGTATTTCAAAGACTTATGTGAATTACTTGAATCAACTAGGATGAGTGGACACTCGATAAGTGTGAGAAATTATTCGTAGGGGTATTCATGTGGCAAGAAACTGCAAGGCAGTGGGCACAAAGTATTCTCGGGGTATCTCGTAATAACAAGATCGAGTGGGAATAAAAGTAAGAACAACAGGTGTAAGTATTTATCCATAGGGATATTTCAGTGGTAGTGAAATGCAAAAGCAACGGGCACAGAGTCTTGAGAGAATATCGGATAGTATCTTCGAAATCTTCTGGTGTAACAGGCGATCATCTGGATCGAAGGGGCTCTCCGGGAGAAAGTAGTTACGAGAACCTAGAGTTAGATTTAGTAAAATTATTTAACCTGAATAGAAGAGAGATCAGAGTCCCAGAGTATAGACGAGGAGTAAAAGATCCTAATACCACCCAATGGCGACGTGGGCCCATGGGCCGCACAGCCATGTTAGTAAAAGTTTTGCAATGTCTAGACTCGACTTCGGCCAAGGAGTGTGGAAGGGGGATTCCTACAGGCAGTCGGCTCTGATACCAACTTGTGACGCCCCCGATTCAATCATACACTAATCATACACGCAAACGTGTACGATCAAGATCAGGGACTCACGTGAAGATATCACAACACAACTCTACAAATAAAATAAGTCATACAAGCATCATATTACAAGCCAGGGGCCTCGAGGGCTCGATTACAAAAGCTCAATCATAGACGAGTCAGCGGAAGCAACAATATCTGAGTACAGACATAAGTTAAACAAGTTTGCCTTAAGAAGGCTAGCACAAACTGGGATACAAATCGAAAGAGGCGCATGCCTCCTGCCTGGGATCCTCCTAAACTACTCCTGGTCGTCGTCAGCGGGCTGCACGTAGTAGTAGGCACCTCCCGAGTAGTAGTAGTCGTCATCGACGGTGGCGTCTGGCTCCTGGGCTCCAACGTCTGATCGTAGCAATCGAGTATAGAAAGGAGGAAACGGGGGAGCAAAGCAACCGAGAGTGCTCATCCAAAGTACTCGCAAGCAAGGAGCTACACTACATATGTATGCATTGGTATCAAATGGAAAAGGTTATCATATGTGGACTGAACTGCAGAATGCCGGAATAAGAGGGGGATAGCTAGTCCTATCGAAGACTACGCTTCTGGTAACCTCCATCTTGAGTAGATGGTAAGTTCACCAAGTATCATTGCATAGCATAATCCTAACCGATGATCCTCCCCTCGTCGCCCTGTGAGAGAGCGATCACCGGTTGTATCTGGCACTTGGAAGGGTGTGTTTTATTAAGTATCCGGTTCTAGTTGTCATAAGGTCAAGGTACAACTCCGGGCCGTCCTTTTACCGAGGGACACGACTATTCGAATAGATCAACTTCCCTGCAGGGGTGCACCACATTTCCCAACACGCTCGATCCCCTTTGTCCGGACACACTTTTCTGGGTCATGCCCGACCTCGGAAGATCAACACGTCGCAGCCCTACCTAGGCACAACAGAGAGGTCAGCACACCGGTCTGAATCCTATGGTGCAGGGGTCTGGGCCCATCGCCCATTGCACACCTGCACATTGCATACACGGCCGGTGAGCAGACCTAGCAACCTCCATTACAAAGGAAGTTGCGTTACGCGGTCCAACCCGGCGCGCGCCGCTCAGTCGTTGACATCACGAAGGCTTCGGCTTATACCACAACGTCGAGTGCCCATAACTGTCCTCGCGTAGATGGTTAGTGCGTATAGGCCAGTAGCCAGACTCGGATCAAATACCCAAATCTCGTTAAGCGTGTTATTTGGAAGTAACCGCGAACACCGACCAGGGCCAGGCCCACCTCTCTCCTAGGTGGTCTCAACCTGCCCTGTCGCTCCGCCTCAAAGTAACAGTCGGGGGCCGTCGGGAACTCAGGCCCACCACTACCTGGATGGAGCCACCTGCCCCTTCAGCCCCCATCTCCGAACAGTATCATAAGTAATATAACAGTATAAAGTATACAACATATGCCCGTGATCACCTCCCGAAGTGATCACGGCCTAGTAGTATAGCATGGCAGACGGACAAGAGTGTAGGGCCACTGATGGAACACTAGCATCCTATACTAAGCATTTAGGATTGCAGGTAAAGGTAACAACAGTAGTAGCAAGGACAGGCTATGCATCAGGATAGGATAACGGAAAGCAGTAACATGCTACACAAATCTAATGCAAGCAGTATAGAGAAGAATAGGCGATATCTGGTGATCAAGGGGGGGGGGCTTGCCTGGTTGCTCTGGCAAGAGAGAGGGGTCGTCAACACCATAGTCGTACTGGGTAGTAGCGGCATTGGTCTCGTAGTCTATCAGAGAGAAGAGGGGGAAGAAACAATAAATATTAAGCAAACAGATGCATAGCAATGCATGACATGACAAGTAGCGGTGCTAGGGTTGCCCTAACGTGGTATGAGGTGGTACCGGTGAAGGGGGGAAACATCCGGGAAAATATCCCCGGTGTTTTGCGTTTCCGGATAGATGAACCAGAGGGGGAAAGTTGCGTGTTCACTATGCTAGGGCTGCGTGGCGGATGAACGGGCTGCGTATCCGGGTTCGTCTCGTCGTTCTGAGCAACTTTCATGTACAAAGTTTTTCCACCCGAGCTACGGTTTATTTTATATTAATTTTAAAAGATTTAAATCAATTTTAGCATTTATTTAATTAATTTAATTTAACATTATCCAGAATAGTGTTTGCTGACATCATCATGACGTCAGCGGTCAAACTGTCAGTTGACTAAGTCAAACTGACATGTGGGTCCCACTGCCATACACTGTTAGGTTGATTAGGGTTTAGGTTAAACTAATTATTGTTTAATTAAACTAACAAGTTAATTAGGTTAATTAAATAGGATTAATCAACTTATTTATTTATTTATTTATTTATTTTTTATATCTTTTTTAATCATTCTGGGGCTGGGCCCCGGCTGTCATAGGCCTGGGGCCATAGCGGGCGCCGCAAGCGGGCGAGGCGTAGGACGCGCCGAGCGGGCGCACGCCCAGTGCGGGCGGACCCGGCAGGGGCCGGCGCAGGGGGGCGGTGGCCACGGCACCGACCAGGAGGACACAACGGCGAGGAAGCGGCACAAGCGAGGCCACAACAGCCGAATGGGGCGGCGCGCGCTCCAGCAAGGGAAGGAGACGCGGGGTGACAGAGGGCGAGCGTCGAGCGCGGACGGGGCAGTGGCTGGCTTCGGTGAGGACGGGCTCGCTGCCAGGCGGCGAGGCAGCGCCGGGGTAGGCCGGGGCGCGGAGGAGCCGGAGCGCGCGGTGGCGGGGTCGGCGCGAGCAGCATCAGGCAAAGGAGCGAGCGGGGCATGCACGGGCGCGACGCGGCGTGGAGCGCGGCGTTTGCGGCGGTGAGCGCGGCTGAGCGCACTCAGGGCGCTCGGGTGCAGGTCGGCAGTGCGCGGGCGCGCGCATCAGGCGCGACCGGGAGCAGAGAGGGGGGAGAGGGAAGGCGCGGCAGCTCACCGCGTAGCTGTAGGGGGTGGCAGCAGGGGACGAGGAGGAGGACGGGGACGCGGCAGTCCGGTGGGGAGGCGGCGCCGGCGAGGTGGCGTGCCCGGCTATGACGGTGTCTGGCGTCGGCGCGGGCGCAGGGCTTCGGTTACCTTGACCGGATCCATGCGGGGAAGGAGAGAGAGGTGAGGGGTGGAGGGGGGGGGGTCCGACATGGTGGTGAGGGGCGATGGGAGGCGTCGGGCGGCGTCGGGGTCCCGATCCAGATCGGGATCGTGGGAGGAGTGGGGGAGTGGTGGTGGAGGTCATGGGGTTAGGGTTTCCCCTGGTGGGGATATGGAGCGGGGTGGGTCGGCTCGCTGGGCCAGGTGGGCCGGCCTAGCTTGTGAGCTGGGCCATCTGGCCCAGTTAGCTAGGGCCCCCTCTTTTTTTTGGTTTGTTTATGTTTTATTTTTACCTTTTCTTTTCTGCTTTCTTTTAATTATTTCATAATTTATAGTTTTACAAAAAGTAAAACCCATACCTAAAATAGAGGTACAATTCCAACTACTTCCACAGAAAGTTTTACCCCTAATTAAAATAGTTTAGCATTTTATAATGTTCAAAAGACATTTATTTAATAGTCTTACCTATTGTTTTAATCATTTAAGTGCATTTAAACCTTTTATAAAAATGTGGCTTCTCCACAATAATTACCTATGCTTTATTTGGCAACACCCCAACATTTTAGTTTTAATATTTGAAAACCTTTACCATTTGACTTCATTTTAAGTTTGAATTTTGAATTGATTTTTGAACTAACGCGAGATTAGCAACACTAATCGAGGTGACGTGGCATTATTAGCAGAGGTTACTGTAGCTTGATTATCCGGGCGTCACATGGGCTCCGAGACGTAGGGTTGTTACTTCCTCCGAGAAGGGCCTGAACTTGTAAACTCGTGTGTACAACTCCTCCATAGCTAGGATCTTGCCACTACATTCCTACCCCCCTACTCTACTGTCAGTCTTAGAAACACGACAGTTGGCGCCCACCGTGGGGCAGGTGTCTTAGCGACTTGTTGGAGAATTTGCAATTTTTCCGATCCCCTTCATCATGGTTTCAGGCGGAGGTTTGGCTGAGGGCTGCGAGATCTGTCTCGGCGCGCTTGTGTTTGTCACCGACGACTCCGCTTGGCTTCAGGAGGCACCACTCGACGTCGACGCGCTCCCCGCTCGCGGGGCGAGGCACTTTCGCGCGTGCATCCGCGGCGTCCTCCTGCGGCAACCGTCGACCCAGTATCATTCGACTCCGTCAGCTTTCCCCCTCCCTGCGGCTCGCCGGAGCAAACGCTCCGGTCGGTCGAGGCTTCAGCGGTGGGTGAGGCATGCGGTGGCCCGCCAGTCGGCCACCCCTCAAGTCGCGGCGATCGAGCCCGACGAAACTCTCTACGGCCTGTTCGATCTGTCGACTGGCTCCGCAGAGACCGCATCCGAGTGCGACAGCAGCAGCGGCTGAAGTTCTGATGGTCAATGGACCACGCAGCCCTCCTGGCTTCAACCGTGAAGACGGAGGTGACGGGAACGGCGATCCATCGCGCGTTCACGAGGAGTACCGCTCCAAACCCCTCTCCTCGCAGCAAAGGGAGGAAGTTCGCCGCCGGAACATGGAGGCATTGCATACTCCTATAGTTGGAGAAACCCCTGAGGCCCAGGCCTTGGAGCAGGCGCGCTTGGCCAACCCGGCTGAGCGCACTCGACTGGAGAACCTCCAGCGCGCACTCGACGATCGCGCTCGGCAGCGCGCTCCCGAATCCAGTCGACGCTAGCTTTTTCCTCCTCCGACTCAGGTATACCGAACCCCGATCCAGAATCTGGCTGCTGCTGCCCGGATAGCGGAGTCGATCCAACCCTCCCAGTCAGAAGCTGGTCGAGGTCTGGTGCAGATCCGAGCCTTGCTTCGGGCGGTGGGAGAACAGAATACGGTTGTATCTCAGTCACGGGATAGGATCCACAGCAGATCCGTGATGGCAGACACAGTTCAGTCGGCCCATAGCCCAAGATCGCCTCCGAGGCGTGAGGGACGTGGGGATCGACGAGATCAGTACAGAAACTGAGAGCAGTATGATCGCTGAGTCGATCGTGATGATCACCGTCGAGTGCCCACGCCTCCCCCAAGGAGCGGGTCATACGTGCCTCGGCAGCATGAAGACAGACGCCCTCACATTGTTGGGCGAGGTATTCCAATCGACCCCAGAGAGCCAGGCTTTGATGCGAGATCTATTCTCGTGCAGGGCTTGGTCGACAGAAACAGAGCTCACCGAGAGGGCCATGATAGAGATCCACAAACCAGCAACAGGGTGCATGTCTCTGGTCCAGAGTGCTTCAACAGAGCTATCAGAGCTGCGGTGATTCCCCCCAACTTCAGGTTGGCGTCTGGAGTTAGTAAGTTCACCAGAGAATCCAAGCCTGACACTTGGCTTGAAGACTACCGAGTGGCTGTCCAGATTGGTGGCGGCAATGATGAAGTGGCCATGAAACACCTTCCTCTGATGTTGGAGGGCTCAGCTAGAGCATGGCTGAATCAGTTAGCGCCTGGCAGCATATATACTTGGGAAGATCTCGCCTGAGTGTTTGTTAGAACATTCGAGGGCACTTGCAAACGCCCGGCAGGTTTGACAGAGTTACAGTGTTGTGTTCAGAAGCCGAATGAAACTTTGAGGGATTATATCCAGAGATGGATCACCCTACACCACACGATAGAAGATGTGTCGGATCATCAGATAATTTGTGCCTTTAAGGAAGGCATCAGGTATCGAGAGTTGAATATGAAGTTCGGCCAGACAGGAAATATGACTCTGGCTCAGATGATGGAAATTGCCACCAAGTATGCCAATGGTGAAGAAAAAGAGCGACTCCAGAGCGGCAAGCACAAAGCAGTCGCCCACGAAGCTGGAGGAGGAAACTCCGGTCGGAAACAGAAGCGCAAGGCCGAGCCAGCTGCTCTGGGTGAAGCCTTGGCTGTGGTGCAAGGAAAGTTCAAGGGGAAGCCCAAAGGGCCGTGGAACCCCAAGAAAGTAAAAGATCAAGATGGGAATGACATGTTGGATCTGCGGTGCCATATCCACACCAAAAAAGATGAAGAAGGTAATTTCATTTACCCGAAGCACACCACTCGGCAGTGTCGACTCCTAATCCAGTAGTTCCGAGAGAAACAACCCAAGGAAAAGGAGAAAGAAGCAGACAAGGCTGGGGATGAGGAAGACGATGATGATGGTTATCCCCAAGTGAATTCCACTCTGATGATTTTTGCTGACGTTGAGAGCAAAAGTCGATTGAAAGTCATCAACAGGGAAGTGACCATGGTCGCTCCGGTGACACCCAATTACTTGAAGTGGTCATAGACTGCCATTACATTCGACCAGTCTGACCATCCAGCGCACATAGCCACCCCTGGGAGGCAAGCACTGGTGGTCGACCCGGTGGTCGAAGGCACTCGACTGACAAAGGTCCTGATGGACGGTGGTAGTGGCCTGAACATACTGTATGCAGAGACATTGAAGGGAATGGGCATTCTGATGTCCAGACTCAGCGAAAGCCATATGAGTTTCCATGGGGTCATTCCAGGCAAGAAGGCTGCATCCCTTGGTCAGATTGCACTCGACATGGTTTTCGGTGATTCCAAAAATTACCACAAAGAAAAGTGGATGTTTGAAGTTGTGGATTTCCAGAGTGCTTATCATGCAATTCTAGGCAGGCCAGCTTATGCACGATTTATGGCTCGACCATGCTACGTGTACCTCAAACTGAAGATGCCTGGTCCCAGAGGAGTGATCACTATCTCTGGTAACCGGAAGAAGGCAGAAGAATGCTTCCAGAAGGGCTCAAAGATCGCCGATGCCCAGATGGCCGTGGTAGAATTGCAAGAATACCAGAAAAATGCAGATCCGAGTGACTTGCTGCGAGCCAAGAAGCCAGACACAGATTCAGCGTTCCAGTCGTCTGGTGAAACAAAGTCGATTCACATTCACTCGACGGATCCCAATGCAGCTCCGACTCACATTTCAACCACACTCGACTCCAAATAGGAAGAAGTGATCATCCAGTTCCTCCATGAGAACTGGGACATCTTTGCATGGAAGCCTTCTGACATGCCGGATGTTCCCAGGGGACTGGCTGAGCATCGTTTGCGAGTCGACCCGAAGGTGAAACCAGTTAAAGAGCATCTCCGACGGTCCGCCGTCCAGAAAAGAAAGGCAATCGGTGAAGAGGTGGCTCGGCTTTTGGCAGCTGAGTTTATCCGAGAGATTTATCACTCCGAGTGGTTAGCTAATGTTGTCATGGTCCCAAAGAAAGACGACTCACTTCGCATGTGTATTGATTTCAAGCATATCAATCGGGCCTGCCCCAAAGATCACTTCCCTATCCCTCACATCGATCAGATAGTCGACTCGACTGCAGGGTGCGAGCGTTTGTCCTTTTTGGACGCCTACTACGGGTACCACCAGATCCGTCTGTACGGACCTGACGAGATAAAGATAGCTTTCATCACCCCGTTTGGGTGCTTCTGTTATGTCACAATGCCATTCGGTTTGAAGAACATTGGAGCCACATTCATGAGGATGATTCAGAAGTGCCTGCTCACTTAGATCATTTGGAATGTGGAAGCATACATGGATGTCATTGTGGTCAAGTCACGTAAAGGTTCCGACCTACTGACTGACCTTGCTGAAACCTTTGCCAACCTCATAAGGTATGATATCAAGCTCAATCCATCAAAGTGCGCGTTTGGAGTTCCAGACGGAAAGTTACTCGGTTTTCTTGTTTCCGAACGAGGAATCGATGCTAACCCAGAGAAAGTAGGTGCTATACTCCGAATGAAACGCCCTGTGCATGTGCATGATGTCCAGAAGCTTACTGGTTGCTTGGCCGCCCTAAGTCGATTCATTTCTCACCTCGGTGAAAAGGCGTTGCCTCTTTACCGACTGATGAAGAAATCAGACAAGTTTGAGTGGACCCCAGAAGCTGATGCAGCGTTTGCAGAGCTAAAAGCCCTGCTTTCCACCCAGCCGGTGCTTGCTGCTCCAATCAGCAAAGAGCCTCTACTACTTTATATAGCAGCCACTGGACAAGTCATCAGTACAATACTCACGGTCGAGTGGGAAGAAGGAAAAGCTTATAAGGTTCGACACCTAGTTTATTATATTTCTGAAGTCCTTACCCCGTCAAAGCAGAGATATCCTCATTATCAAAAGCTTGTCTATGGGATTTACATGACCACGAAGAAGGTTGCACACTATTTCTCGGATCACTCTGTTACAGTCGTCAGCGACGCTCCATTGTCAGAGATTCCGCACAACAGAGATGCAACTGGTCGAGTGGCCAAATGGGCGATTGAACTCCTTCCCTTGGATATCAATTTTGAGGCAAAGAAAGCTATCAAGTCCCAAGCAATAGCAGATTTCCTCGCCGAGTGGATCGAACAGCAACTGCCGACTCAAGTTCACTCTGAGCATTGGACCATGTTCTTTGACGGATCCAAGATGCTGAACGGTTCTGGTGCTGGAGTAGTTCTGGTATCCCCCCGAGGAGACAAGCTCAGATATGTCCACCAGATTCACTTTGATTCCTCCAATAATGAAGCAGAATATGAAGCACTCCTGTATGGGTTACGCATGGCCATCTCACTCGGCGTCCATCGCCTCATGGTCTATGGAGACTCAGATTTGGTAGTTAATCAAGTGATGAAGGAGTGGGACGTTAGAAGCCCAGCCATGACTGGTTACTGCAACGCGGTGAGAAAGCTTGAGAAGAAGTTTGAGGGGTTAGAACTCCACCACATACCCCGACTGAAAAATCAAGCAGCTGACGATTTGGCAAAGATAGGTTCCAAGAGAGAAGCCATTCCCAGCAATGTGTTTTTGGAGCATATTCACTCGCCGACAGTTCAAGAAGATCCTTTTACTGAAGAGCCCCCGCAACCTAAGAGCGCCACAGATCCGACTGGAGTCGAGGTCCCAGCCGTGGTCGACCTGATCATGGAGGTTCTGGCCATTACTCCCGACTAGACGGTGCCCTACATTGCGTACATCCTCAGGAAAGAACTCCCAGAGGATGAAGAAGAGGCTTGACAGATCGTCCATCGATACAAGGCCTTTACTGTGATAAGAGGGCAGCTGTTCAAGGAAAGCGTGACTGGAGTCGGTCAGAAATGCATAACACCAGAAGAAGGTCGAATGATCCTCAATGACATCCAGTCAGGGACCTGTGGTCATCATGCGTCCTCTCGGGCCATCGTGGCTAAAGCATACCGAGCTGGATTCTATTGGCCACGCGCAAATGAAATGGCGAAAGATATAGTCGATAGATGTGAAGGCTGCCAGTTTTACTCCGACATGTCTCACAAGCTAGCGTCAGCCCTGAAGACCATCCCCCTCATCTGGCCCTTTGCTGTTTGGGGACTGGATATGGTTGGACCACTGAGAACTGGCAGGAGCGGCTTCACTCATGTGCTCGTTGCAGTCGACAAGTTTACCAAATGGATCGAAGCTAAACCTATCAAGAACCTTGATGCTAGCACCGTTGTCAGTTTTATCAGAGAATTGACATTCAGATATGGAGTCCCACACAGCATCATCACGGACAACTGATCGAACTTCGATTCCGATGAGTTCAGAGCTTTCTGCGCCTCTCAGTGCACTCGAGTCGACTATGCTTCCGTCGCTCACCCGCAGTCGAACGGACAAGCAGAAAGAGCCAACGGCCTAATTCTCAGAGGACTAAAACCCCGACTGATGCGTCATCTCAAACACGCAGCGGACGCTTGGGTTGATGAACTTCTACCAGTTCTGTGGGGTTTGAGGACAACTCCTAATCGGTTGACCGGACGAACTCCTTTCTTCTTAGTCTATGGAGCCGAAGCTGTTCTGCCAAGTGATCTGCTCCACAATGCACCCCAAGTTGAGCTCTTCTCTGAAGAGGAAGCAGAGCAGGCTCGGCAAGATTCAGTCGATCTCTTAGAGGAGGAAAGAGAGATGGCCTTGATCCGCTCGACCATTTATCAGCAAGACCTTCGTCGATTCCATGCCAGAAATGTGAGGGGTCGAGCCTTTCAAGAAGGAGACCTGGTTCTTCGAGTGGATCAACAGAAACCACACAAGCTTGCCCCGACTTGGGAGGGCCCCTTCATCATCACCAAAGTTCTCCACAATGGAGCATACCATCTTTACAGTATTGAGCATCAGAGAGACGAGCCACGAGCTTGGAACGCAGAGCTGCTCCGCCCCTTTTATACTTAAGCACTCGTTCGAATAAAATGTAATAAGAAACACCTTTGTAATTTGTTTATCAAAGACAAGAGCTTATGGTCCTAACATTCGATTGTTGTGTTCTTATTTACTTCTGAAATCCCCCAGTGGGTGGGCTTAGTCGTAAATCTATTTCGCCTAAGTTCGAAAGAAAATCCTATCGAGTGGAGAGCAACCCTCCCACTCGGGGGCTTAGCTGCAGTCCAGCACACGCCTAAGTTCTCCCACTAGGAGACTTAGCTGCAGTCCAGTACTCGCCTAAGTTTGAAAAAATCCTACCGAGTGGAGAGCAACCCTCCCACTCGGGGGCTTAGCTGCAGTCCAGCACTCGCCTAAGTTCTCTCGCTAGGAGACTTAGCTGCAGTCGAGTACTCGCCTAAGTTTGAAAAAATCCTACCGAGTGGAGAGCAACCCTCCCACTCGGGGGCTTAGCTGCAGTCCAGTACTCGCCTAAGTTCTCCCACTAGGAGACTTAGCTGCAGCCCAGTACTCGCCTAAGTTTGAAAAAATCCTACTGAGTGGAGAGCAACCCTCCCACTCGGGGGCTTAGCTGCAGTCCAACACTCGCCTAAGTTCTCTCGCTAGGAGACTTAGCTGCAGTCCTGTACTCGCCTAAGTTTGAAAAAAAATCCTACCGAGTGGAGAGCAACCCTCCCACTCAAGGGCTTAGCTGCAGTCCAACACTCGCCTAAGTTCTCTCACTAGGAGACTTAGCTGCAGTCCAGTACTCGCCTAAGTTTGAAAAAATCATATCGAGTGGAGAGCAACCCTCCCACTCGGGGGCTTAGCTGCAGTCCAGCGCTCGCCTAAGTTCTCCCACTAGGAGACTTAGCTGTAGTCCAGTACTCGCCTAAGTTTGAAAAAATCCTACTGAGTGGAGAGCAACCCTCCCACTTGGGGGCTTACCTGCAGTCCAGCACTCGCCTAAGTTCTCTCGCTAGGAGACTTAGCTGCAGTCTAGTACTCGCCTAAGTTTGAAAAAATCCTACCGAGTGGAGAGCAACCCTCCCACTCGGGGGCTTAGCTGCATTCCAGCACTCGCCTAAGTTCTCTCACTAGGAGACTTAGCTGCATTCCAGTACTCGCTTAAGTTTGAAAAAATCCTACCGAGTGGAGAGCAACCCTCCCACTTGGGGGCTTAGCTGTAGTCCAGTACTCGCCTAAGTTTGAAAAAATCCTACCGAGTGGAGAGCAACCCTCCCATTTGGGGGCTTAGCTGCAGTCCAGCACTCGCCCAAAGTTCTCTCACTAGGAGACTTAGCTGCAGTCCAGTACTCGCCTAAGTTTGAAAAAATCCTACCGAGTGGAGAGCAACCCTCCCACTCGGGGGCTTAGCTGCAGTCCAGCACTCTCCTAAGTTCTCTCGCTAGGAGACATAGCTGCAGTCCAGTACTCGCCTAAGTTTGAAACATATCCCTATCCACGAGGACGACGAGGTGCAGTACAGTACTCGACTTAGAAATGAGAGTGCAAGACTTCTTCAGAAGGCAAAAGATGGATCAGTCGATAAGATCAAAAGTTGTTTACTTCCGAGTGAATAAAACCTAAAGAAGTTCGCTTAGACCCCAGCCGACTACACACAGTCGACTGCGGTCTCAGGGGCTACACCCAGCGGGTGCACTTGGCGTGCCCCCGCTGGCTAAGACTCAACTCGATCGGTCCGCCTGGCCCAAAAAAAAACTGCTCAGACCCTAGTCGACTGCCAGCAGTCGACTGCGGTCTCGGGGACTACACCCAGTGGGTGCACTTGGCGTGCCCCCACCGGTTCAGATCCCACTCGCCCAGACCAAGTGGAAGAACGAAATTACTCGACCGGTCCGCCTGAGTCGAGTGTAAGGAGTACAAAACAAAGGAAAGAAGAACTCAGACCCCAGTCGACTGCCAGCAGTCAACCGCGGTCTCGGGGACTACACCCAGTGGGTGCACTTAGCGTGCCCCCACCAGTTCAGATCCCACTCGCCCAGACCGAGTGGAAGAACGAAACTACCAAAAACAACAAAACACACAGTGGGTGCTCTAATTCGACGCAAACAACAGCAGACTGTGTAGAAGAAGATTTTTTGAGTAACATTTCCTCACAGAGCAAAAACAGTCGGAAATTCTACTCACCTGGACATTGGCCCGAAGGGCAGCACTGGCGTCATAGGCATCCTGGCTGTTCTCATGCACCGTCTTCACCCGCTCCATCATCATGTCAGCCTGTCGGATGGCTTCCGCAGCCGCTTCTGACTGGTTGTCCGGGATGGGATAGCTGGTGAAAAAGTGAGCAGACGACCCAGGTGCGGCGGCTTGGAGCTCCGTGGTGTGGAGTTGGACGACTGAAGGAATCACAGGTGCAGTCGGCGGTGTGAGGTGCTCACTCGACAAAGGTGCAGCGAAGGTCACAGAAGCCCTGCCCGCGTCTTCAGGTTGACGGACGGGAGGTGTCGTAGTGGGTTCTTGCCAAGACATCCTACCAGGGGCTACCTTCTTGCTTTTCCTGGGCTTAAGAGCCACATCTTCATCGTCATCTGGAAGATTGATGATGTTGGGTGGAGTTGCAAGGCAGATCATTCGACCCCAAGTGAGCCACTCGAACGCAATCGACCAAAGAATCAAGAACAAAATCGCAAGAGTTTATACCTGGGTTGGAGGTTACCGCATCTTCCATTTCCTCGTCCCGGTATTGGAGAGAAGAGGTTCCTGACGTAGCAGCACTACAAAGACTCGCATTCAATCGGTTACGTCCGGTTAATTGAGTCAACGAGAAGGACAAGTCAGATGGTTACCTGGAGATAGTAGGAACGGTCACTTTGATCCTGGGCAAAGCTTTTGGCGGCTTGGAGGAGGTAGCTTTCGGCGCTGGAGGCGGCGCGACTTTGGACTGCTTTGGAGCCTTTTCAGTCGGCGTCGGGGAAGACGTCCTAGGACGCTTCGAAGACTGACCAGTCGGCACGGCCACCAAGTCGGGAGCACTCGCCGGGTCATAAGCGTGTTTGGATCTCCTCTCCCTGCGAGGGGGCGAGTCGACTTCTTCATCATCAGTCAATTCGTCGCTCTCCTCGTCCTCCTTGGCCTCTGAATGCTCCTCGCTGCTCTCGCCCCCTCTCGCTTCTTCCTCGGCGTCTTGGTCCTGCACTCCATTGGGCATTGAGTACATGTCGATGAGGGCCTAAAAAGACAATGGTCAAAGGAAATTCAGTCGACCATAAACAAGATATCACACGGTGAATCGGAAAGATACTTGATAAAACAGAACTATACCCGCTCCGGCTGGTGCGAGTTGTCGAATGGAATCACCCTCCTAGACCCCCGAGGGCTGTCTTTGTTGCTGGTGATCCCCATCAACCACTTCTCCAAGGTATCCTCGCTGACATCCTCCGGGTGGATCCGAGTGGAATCCTCGAGCCCAGAGTACATCCACATCGGATGATCACGCGCCTGCAGCGGTTGGATGCGCCGACCAAGAAAGACCTCCAGCAGGTCCATCCCGGTCACCCCGTCACGGACGAGTTGGACGAACCGCTCGACCAACACCTTGACCTGCGCCTTCTCTTCTGGAACTACCTTCAGGGGGAGGTTTCTCCACTCGGGTCAAGGAAAAGGGAGGAAGTCCAGTCGACTGACCCGGGGTCGGCTGATCCTTGCAGTAGAACCAAGTCGACTACCAGCCCCGGACCAAGTCAGGAAGAATCATGGCTGGGAAAGTACTCTTGCTCCTCATCTGGATCCCCAGACCCCCGCACATCTGGATCACTTGTGTCTTCTCGTCACTCGACTTGGCCTTTTTGACCGACTGGGTGCGGCGGGTGAAGATGTGTTTGAAAAGACCCCAGTGCGGTCGACAGCCCAAGAAGTTTTCACACATCAACACGAAAGCGGCCAGATAGACTATGGTGTTTGGAGTGAAATGGTGGAGTTGAGACCCAAAGAAGTTCAAAAAACCCCGGAAGAAAGGATGGGGAGGCAGTGAGAATCTGCGATCTACGTGGGTGGCGAGGAGAACACACTCACCCTCCCTTGGTTGCGGCTCGGTTTCGTTCCCCGGGAGCCGTGTCGACTTGTGGGGGATCAGTCCCCCCTCCACCAGGTCGTCGAGGTCATCCTGGGTGATTGTCGAGCAGATCCAGTCGCCCTGGATCCAGCCCGGCGGCAGGCCGGATCTCGATGAGGACCCGCCCCGGCTGGTCCGCTTGCCCTTCGCCTTTGCGGTCGCCTTCTTCGCGCGCTCCAGCGCCACCGTCTTCTCTTTCCCCATGGCGATGGATCGAGCCCGAGCGAGAGTCCGGCGACGAGAGCAGAAGCGAGCGCGGCAGAGAGATTGGGAGAAGAAGAAGAGAGAATGGGAGCGCACGGGGCAGAGGCCTGGTCCGGGGCCTTTTATAAGGTCGACACCCGAGTGACTGACCGGTGGACCCAGGAGATCTAAACAAATCCCGCAACAGTCGCGCGCGCAGTACGTGGCGAAAAAGGTGGCGCGGGGATCGAGGAGACTTGCCTAATCCGTCCCGATGACCTCGGTTCCGTCCGTCTGGCGCACTTCCCAAAATTCGAATCCCGCGAGATCCGCGGAGAGCAGAACAACCTGTCAGACTGAAGACAAACATCCTCTACATCATCATTCGGAATTCTACCATGGAAATTCATTCGACAAAAATCAAGAATGGACCAAGGCGACTGAGAAAGGAGTCGACGTCGTCACCTCAACTCATTGTTCCAGAACAAGATATACTCATAACTCAAAGAATGGGTCGGAAGTGTTCCCAACTCCTTCCCCACTAAAACCCTGATCCATTCGGGGGCTAATGATGAAGCTATGTACCTAGGGTAGGGTCATGGATCTGTCCAACATACCCTCCCCAAGGACATCTCTACAAAGAATCAGAAGCAGTCGAAGAGAAACCATCATGCACTCGACCGTGAAGATGTACTCACTCGACCACCTTGAAGACACTCGACCACCAGAAGATGAGAAACCCTCCACTCTTCAATGGTCAGGACATAAACCATAGCTTTATGGGCATTTACTACACTTTACTACAGACGTTACCAGTAACGCTCCTCCTTTATGAACATTGAACCCTGTGTAACGGAGGGGAGCAGGGGTCCTGCGCACTCTATATAAGCCACCCCCCTCCTCTGGGACAAGGGTTCGCACTTTCTGTAATTCACACACATATATTCAGTCGACCGCCTCAGGACTCCGAGACGTAGGGCTGTTACTTCCTCCAAGAAGGGCCTGAACCCGTAAAAACTCGTGTGTACAACTCCTCCATAGCTAGGATCCTGCCACTACATTCCTACCCCCCCTACTCTACTGTCAGTCTTAGAACCACGACAGGGGGGTTGTGATTTGACGGCTCATTGGGCATTACTGTGGCACTACGACTGGGGTGTGTCTACCGTGCGGTTGTGCACTCTAATTTGTGCATATGGCACGTGGACCCTATTGCCGGATGCCCCACATATCAGCGAAAGGAAGTAGAAACACATGAGTAACTAGTTACACATAAATATTTTTTTGACAGAGAGATACTCCCTCTGTAAAGAAATATACAAATCTTTTATATCACAACTTTATACATAAGAAAAATCAAGGGGAATATATGTAACATATATAATTATAAAAAATAGAGTTGTTTTAACATAGTATAGACGAGTTGGTGATGATGGTGTGCCTGCCATCCTGCAATATAGGCCGTCCGATTTATATCTGACGGATAGGAAGGAAACTATGGCAATTTTGCAAAAAGGTACCCACACACCTCTCCACATTTGCAAATAAGGCCTTCCCTCGTTCATCCTTTTCTCTCACAAGATAAAATACTCATACAAATGCATCTTGATGTTACGTGCAACGCATGGGCATTATGGGGGTTCAGCTGAGAATATAATACTCAAACTGGGTCACGGTTCTGGACTTTGGGCCGCAAGCCCACCCTGCATGTTTGGGGACCCATGTGTTCTACCTCAGCGCTTTTCATATTGCAAGCGATCGGTACAACGCTGGTTTTAGATGCTGTCGCAAGGCGAATACACAAAATTGAATAAAGCACGACAACTGTTGGAATGAAATCGAACGACAGTTCCTAACCAGCAATGAGAGTTGCAATTCTATCAATGATATACCATGTGATAAATAATACTGTCATATTACTTACACACACAAAACACCTATTTCACCATGCCAGATTATTACATCAAAATCTCTTGGAGGAAAGATTAGTTCGGCAGTTGCGTGCTGCTAGTGAAGAATTTCAAAGTTGATTTGGACCAGCTCTCCTTGCCAAGAAAGTTCGATTTTGAGATCATCCCCTACCGCAAGATATGATTTAGATTTGAACCTTGACCATCCTTTAGCATCAATCCTCATGCGACCTGTAACGCCCTGAGACCGATGCGCCAGGTGTCTTCCAGTTATTCGCTGTCGTTGCCTTGTCTTTCGCTTGTGTGTTGCATCTTGTCGTGTTATCATGTGCA
Organism: Triticum urartu; assembly: GCF_056163025.1. Lineage (NCBI taxonomy): Eukaryota > Viridiplantae > Streptophyta > Magnoliopsida > Poales > Poaceae > Triticum > Triticum urartu. The sequence continues at coordinate 428,350,318 of NC_141876.1, forward strand.
TTCCATCATCATGTTTTCAAAACATGCATCCGTCCGGGTCTCCCCGTTCCGTCCGTTGTCCGTTGTGAGCCCAGACACACTTGCACGCGCCCGCGGCACCTCCGAAATAGTATTTTATAAGTGGTCAAAAAATGTTCTCGGAATGGGTTGAAAGTTGGCACGCAGTGTTGTTATGTTGTCAGTAGGTCGCCTGCCAAGTTTCATCGCATTCAGAGTTCGTTTGATGCCCCAACGGATAACTATAGCGACAATATAGTCGGTCTATCGTCGGACATTTCCGGTCTCCGGAAACGGTTGCCGAGTTGCATTCCTCCTCTCTCTTCTCAGTCCAACCACACACTTGACCTCGTTCTCCTAACCCCCTCTTTGCACAATGCATCGACCCCTCGCGCGTGTCTGAAACTTCCCCGAACACGACCCACTCAGTCGTCACCGATGGGTCCGGATCATCCCCCAAACATCTATAAAACACCACCGTTTTCTTATTTGGACTCCCTAGCCTATTTTTCCTGACCGTCCGATTTTGATCGGAGGGACGAGATAGCCCCTAACCTAACCAACTCGCTATATATATTAGTCTAACCCGAGACCGAATCCCTAATTTCTAGGGATCCTCCTAGCTGCCGCCGCCACTCCTCTTGTCTCCTCCATCGAATCCTCCTCGGGTTCTTCCCCGGTTCAAATCCTCCCTCATTTTTCCAACCAGACCAGCCACCACCGATCCTCTTCCTTGGGATCCATCCCCTCCCGATCCACCAACCATAGCCAGACTCCTCTCCTACTCGTTTTCCCCTCCTCTGCTCGTTTGTCCCCGGGCAGCGCCTCCACCGTCGCCGGCGACCGCGTCACCAGGACCCTCGCGCACGAGCTCCTCTCTCCTCACGCGCCTGAGACCAGCAGCTCTCCTTGAGCCGGCCGCAGCAACAACCCCAGGCCGACCCCGCGCCATCTCCCTCGGTCCTTCCTTCTCTTCCTTCTTTCTCATGCTCTCTCAACTCTCACTTTCTCTCTGTGTTTCGCAGGTCGCCATGGATGCCCGAGCGCCTCCAGGACCCCGTCTGCCCCGCCGTGTCACGGATCCGGCCACCAGGACCCTCCAGCGTTGCCGCTTCCTTCCTCCTGCTGCTCGGTCCCCTGTTTCACGAACGAGGAGTCCCCCCGCAGCATTCTCTGCTTCCAGCGAGCCATGCCGCTCGTTGCCCCCCTCGTTGACCCGATCTGGAGCTAGCGTGGACGAGCGCCAGGCCCATCTCGCCCGCGCGAAGACCCCCCGCCTCTGCCGCTTCGCCTGGGCCGCCTTCTCCCCTCGTTGCGTCCTGGGCCGCACGCCTGCCGGCCCAGCTGCGCCTTCTCCCGTCCCAGTCCATCAGCGAACCGGCCCAAGTGTCGTGGTGAGCAGCTCAGTTCAACTCGATGCAGCCCGTCCTATTTTTTCCCGTTGCTGCGAATTTAGCTTTTTTCGAGAGATAGCGGTTTTGTAGAAAAACCCTTCTAGTTCATGCATTTAATAACTCCACAACCGTGCATCGGAATTAAACAAACTTAATATGTAAAATGCTTGGAATTTTGTGTAGATTAATATTTTCCAACTTTCATCCATGTTAATAGTCTTTAAAATGATGTTTGTGTGTATTTTGCATAATGCCATGTTAAAATGATTTAATTCATAACTAAATAACCGCAGGTCCAAATTTAATAAACTTTATATGTAAATGGGGTAGAAAAATGCCTAGTTTAACATGGTGGCATTACTTTGCATGTTTAACAACTCTAAAATATGGTTTAGGGCAGAACAGTACCAAATCTAATATATGCTCATGAGGATTTACCGGAATTGTTGTTTGATGTTTCCGGCCTCATTTAAAATGCCTAACTGTGTATTTTTACTCATGTTTCACCTCTTGCCATGTTAACAACATTTAATATTGTTGAGTACATAACCGAGAGGGAACTAAATAAGTCATGTGGTGTTTCATCAATATGCAACTCGTTGCATATTGAGCTCCACTTAATTTGTAGTATTGTTTGTGCACTTTGCCATGCCATGCTTATTTAAACCGGACATGCATCATCCTTGTTTGTGCATCATGCCATGTTTATGCTTGTGTGTTTACCATGTTGTTTGCTTCTTTCCGGTGTTGCTTCTTCGTGTTAGTTCCGGTAATGTTGCGTTTGTGAGGATCCATTCGACTACGTCCGTTTGTCTTCTTCATGGTCTCGTTCTTCTTCCTTGCGGGATCTCAGGCAAGATGACCATACCTTCGAAATCACTTCTATCTTTGCTTGCTAGTTGCTCGCTCTATTGCTATGTCGCGCTACCTACCACTTGCTATATCATGCCTCCCATATTGCCATGTCAAGCCTCTAACCCACCTTCCTAGCAAACTGTTGTTTGGCTATGTTACCGCTTTTGCTCAGCCCCTCTTATAGCGTTGCTAGTTGCAGGTGAAGATGAAGTTTGTTCCTTGTTGGAACATGGATATGTTGGGATATCATTATTATCTCTTACTTACTTTAATGCATCTATATACTTGGTAAAGGGTGGAAGGCTCAGCCTTATGCCTGGTGTTTTGTTCCACTCTTGCCGCCCTAGTTTCCGTCATACTGGTGTTATGTTCCTTGATGTTGCGTTCCTTACGCGGTTGGGTGTTATGGGAACCCCTTGACAGTTCGCTTTGAATAAAACTCCTCCAGCAAGGCCCAACCTTGGTTGTAACACTTGCCACCTAAGCCTTTTTCCCTTGGGTTCTGCAGACTCAAGGGTCATCTTTATTTTAACCCCCGAGCCAGTGCTCCTCCGAGTGTTGGTCCAAACTGGGCGATGTCCGGTGCCCCCTGGGCAACCAGGGTCTATGCCAACACGACGTCTTGCCCATCCGGTGTGCCCTGAGAACGAGATACATGCGACTCCTATCGGGATTTGTCGGCACATCGGGCGGCTTTGCTGGTCTTGTTTTACCATTGTCGAAATGTCTTGTATCCGGGATTCCGAGTCTGATCGGGTCTTCCTGGGAGAAGGAATATCCTTCGTTGACCGTGAGAGCTTGTGATGGGCTAAGTTGGAACACCCCTACAGGGTTTGAACTTTCGAAAGCCGTGCCCGCGGTTATGGGCAGATGGGAATTTGTTAATGTCCGGTTGTAGAGAACTTGACACTTAACTTAATTAAAATGAATCAACCGCGTGTGTAGCCGTGATGGTCTCTTTTCGGCGGAGTCTGGGAAGAGAACACGGTCTCGTGTTATGCTTGAACGTAAGTAGTTTCAGGATCACTTCTTGATCGTTATTAGCTTATCGACCGTGCTTTGCTTCTCTTCTCGCTCTCTTTTGCGTATGTTAGCCACCATATATGCTAGTGCTTGCTGCAGCTCCACCTCACCACCTTTCCTACCCATAAGCTTAAATAGTCTTGATCGCGAGGGTGTGAGATTACTGAGTCCCCGTGACTCACAGATACTTCCAAAAAGATGCAGGTGCCGATGATGCCAGTGCAGGGATGCTACCGAACTCAAGTGGGAGTTCCATGAGGATTCGGGCCGTTACTATGTTTCTTTTCCGGATGATCAGTAGAGGAGCCCAGTTGGGACGATCGGGGATCTAGCATTTGGGGTTGTATTTCTTTATTTTGGTTCCGTAGTCAGACCTTTATTGTATTCTGGATGATGTATGATATATTTATGTATTGTGTGAAGTGGCGATTGTAAGCCGACTCTTTATCCCTTTCTTATTCAGTACATGGGATGTGTAAATATTACCCCTATTGCGACATGCCTACCATGCGGTTATGCCTCTAAGTTGTGCCTCGACACGTGGGAGATATAGTCGCATCATGGGTGTTACACGACCATCCTTTGTACTTACGGTATATTGAGCAGGTTCATTCACACCAAGGCTGCGCATGGTAAGAGAAACTTGGCCGCTGTCGCCCGGATTGTTGAATGACTCCCTCGTTGCTCTAGGAATTCTCTGTTTGCAAACAAGAAGACATACCCAAATAGTTAGATCAACATAGTGAATCATGCGAAACAACATGGAAAGAAAAAAGAACGAAGCACTTGGGTGGCCAATGCTTACCAAGAAGGTGGACATGCTGGTTTTTGTAAGGACTTTGATATATGAAGTGCGAACTGCAGCCCAGTCTGTTGCCGGTGCAACTGCTCGTTCGGTTGCCGTTGCACGGGCTGGAGCAGATGCAAGTGCAAGTGTTGGTGCAGGTGCCGAAGCCGTTGCTGCTGCCGGAGATGGTGCTCCTTGTAGAGCTGGTGCTGGTGTCGGAGCAGGTGCCGGTGTCGATGCCCGATCCTCCGGTAGATCAGCCTGATCCGCTGACACAGTCGGTGCCCAATCCTCAGCTAGATCAGACTGAGCTACTGCCTCTATCAGTGCTAGAGCAACTGCCGGTACTCGATCCATTGCTGAAGGTGGTACCGATGTGCGAGACAGCGGCGATCGTGTCTGGTCTGCTATGATCAGCTTTCTAACTTGACTAGGCTCCGTGACTGTGATCCAATTTTTTTTCTTCATTTCTTTTAAACGCGAGAAGGACTAATTGTGGCGTTTTTGTTACACCACTCTGCTGTTCATCACAGGGATTCAGCTTGTACTCAGACAACAGACCGATCCAATTTTTTCCAGTAATATAAGTGATGGACAGTGCCTTCGTTACTGACACGACATAAGAAGTGAAACCTGCAAAAATAGCCATCATAGAGAAAACCAAACGGTTTATTCTGTGATGAATGTCACATGGCAAAACCTGCATCGTAAAATTGCAGGAAAAGAAAGAAAACATGACATTAAATCAATAAGATTTATACAGTAAATCAATAAGATTTCCTTGATGTGACACGAGTGAATCCTTACCAGGAAATCGCCATGTTTAAGTACTAAATAGAAGATTGTTCATCCTACTACGCGTGGCATGCAGGGCCCCCGCCTACTCCCATAAGAAGGATAGTCCAAAGGTCGTGACAAATCATATGGACCGAGCATCCATGGGACTGGAAATCCTGGTGGGTGCGATAAACCCTGCAATGCATACAGATATTGGAGTGTAACCATAATTGATAAACCGTCCTCACAAAAAAGATGATCTGGATACTTCAAAATATACAGACTGAATTGAGTGGACAGGCATTAACATAGACCATTCTCAGGACTGACCACACACCAAAAGCGGCAGTACCAATAAACAATACAGGGTTCACAAACACAAATCAAGTACTGAACAATAGTACTTACTACAGACAAGCAAAGTTGCACTAACTAAACTCTGCAGACTATTTCTTGCCACCGACCTACCGGATGAACCCCACATAACTGACTAGGCCATGGACTTCGTGAGAGATGTCTACATGCACCATCACCATCTCGTCAACCTTGGAGAACCTAATAGAGTGGTCTTTCCACTCATAAACATGATGATGAAGACAGGCGCATCAGATTTGTTGGGAAGCTTTACAAGAACCACACCCTTCGTAATCGAAGGCACAACCAGGAAATTGTTGTGGTCAAGTACAGCCTCGAGAACACACCTGGCAACAATGCTACAGGAAAACACTAGTTCAGGACACGTGGCGACAAGGACACATCAGCTGGATAGTTTAGCAGTAGAACTCATCCTCAGGTCTTCCAGTTCACACGGCATGACTTTGAGAATTTCATCTCCACCGCGGACCTAGTTCTAATTCAAAGAGAAACCATATTTTATTACTACCTCCGTTCAGAAATATAAGATGATTTTTGATATTATACTCCATATATAACTACATATACACACAGAAATGAGTGAACAAAGACACTAGAACATGTCTTCAAAGGCATGAGAGCAGAGGGATTACTTGCAATATCCATAACACAAGTTACTGAGGCAAATATACCCTCTTCAAAGGTAGCATTGGTGTTCATAAAGTACTCCCTCCGTCCCAAAATTCTTGTCTTAGATTTTTCTAGATACAGATGTATCAAGTCACATTTTAGTATTAGATACATTCGTATCTAGACAAATCTAAGACAATAAATTTGGGACAGAGGGAGTAGTTGAAAGTAATCTATAAGAAATCAGTGTCAACCTCTCGCATGTTTTGGTCAAAAGAGGAATTTAGAACTGTCATTTGGCACACAAAAATCACATGCAAGATCACCCAGAAAGTTGTACTACTAGTACTAGTATTGCGCGTTAGATGAAAAAACACGATCAAGATCGAGAAAAAGATCGTCAAGAAGAGATATTACCTAGACTTGCTTAATGAGGGATCCCGGAGAGGGGGGCTTGGATAGGGTGTGATACGTCCATTTTGCATCATGCTTTTATATCGATATTTATCACATTATGGACTGTTATTTCACTTTATATCACAATACTTATGGCTATTCTCTCTTATTTACAAGGTTTACATAAAGAGGGAAAATGCCGGCAGCTGGAATTCTGGTCTGGAAAAGGAGCAAATATTAGAGACCTATTCTGCGCAACTCCAAAAGTCCTGAAACTCCACGTAACGTCTTAAAAGAGATAAAGAAAAATCCACGCCAAAGATGAAGGCCAGGGGGACCACACCCTTCTCACGAGGGTGGGGGACGGCCCCCCTAGGGCGCCCCCTACCTCGTGGGCCCCCTGGTGGCTCTCCGATGCCCATCTTCTCCTATATGAGGTCTTTCAATGAGAAAAAAATAAAAGGGAACTTTTCGGGACGAGACTCCGCTGCCACGAGGCGGAACCTTGGCGGATCCAATCTAGAGCTCCGGCAGAGCTGTTCTGCCGGGGAAACTTCCCTCCAGGAGGGGGAAATCATCACCATCGTCATCACCAACGCTCCTCTCATCGGGAGAGGGCAATCTCCATCAACATCTTCACTAGCACCATCTCATCTCTGAACCCTAGTTCATCTCTTGTATCCAATTCTTGTCTCAAAGTCTGGGATTGGTGCTAGTAGGTTGCTAGTAGTGTTGATTACTCCTTGTAGTTGATGCTAGTTGGTTTATTTGGTGGAAGATCATATGTTCAGATCCTCTATGCATATTATTACCCCTCTGATTATGAACATGAATATGCTTTGTGAGTAATTACGTTCGTTCCTGAGGACAAGGGAGAAGTCTTGCTATGAGTAGTCATGTGAATTTGGTATTCGTTTGATATTTTGAGAAGATGTATGTTGTCTAGCCTCTAGTGGTGTTATGTGAACGTCGACTACATAACACTTCACCATTATTTGGGCCTAGAGGAAGGCATTGGGAGGTAATAAGTATATGATGGGTTGCTAGAGTGACAGAAGCTTAAACCCTAGTTTATGCGTTGCTTCGTAAGGGGCTGATTTGGATCCATATGTTTCATGCTATGGTTAGGTTTACCTTAATAATTTTGTTGTAGTTGCAGATGCTTGCAATAGAGGTTAATCATAAGTGGGGTGCTTGTTCAAGTAAGAACAGCACCCAAGCACCGGTCAACCACATATCAAATTATCAAAGTATCGAATGCGAATCATATGAACGCGATGAAAACTAGCTTGATGATATTCCCATGTGTCCTCGGGAGCGCTTTTCCTACTATAAGAGTTCGTTTCGGCTTGTCCTTTGCTACAAAAGGATTGGGACACCTTGCTGCACTTTATTTACTTTTGTTACTTGTTGCTCGTTACAATTTATCCTATCACAACTGCCGGGGTACTGATCCACGGGCACCTATGGGACCGGCGGACCGGGTCCCTTTCGGTTCGGCGGGGGCGGAGATCGTGCAAAGAGCAAATTGAGGCGATGCACGCGAGCGATTTACCCAGGTTCGGGCCGCACGGATGCGTGAAACCCTACTCCTGCTTTGTGGTTTGTATTGATTTCTTGCTCGGGAGCGCGGAGTGCTACAGTACACACCAGCAGCTAGTGAGACCGAGCGTGAGTGTTTTCGAACCCCCCTCTACGTTGCACATGGGCCTCCTTTTATATGCTCAAGGGGTCACCAACAGGTGGCAACGGAGGCAAAAGGGTAAAAATGGAAAGGTGCTGCGGTAGGCACAGCTACCTGCTACAGTGTATCATACCTAACCCTGACGGCAGGGGACAAGGGCAGTAAATGCCCGTCTGTGTCGCCTAAACAGTGCGAAAAGGGACCGCCAGGGACGCCACCATTCGCCACGATGGCGATCTTGTCAGCGCCGCTTGCCACCGCACGCCCCTGGCTGCACAGCCTTCTGCCACGTACGCCTGGAAGGGCCCCAGAGTGACACGTTGGTGGATGTGCTGGAGCGCGGGCACGGAGAGATGGCTTGCCGCGGCAAGCGCCTTGTCGCGGTCGCTGTCTTGTCGCGTCCGGGTGCTTGTCGCTCACCGGGCCTTGCCGGGACGCGTGGTGCGCCGCGGCAAGTTCCTTGAAATGCCTCGGGTGGCCTTCCCGGCAAGCTCCTCTTGCCGGGGTCTTGGGATGCTTTTGATAGCCTTCCCGGCAAGCTCCTCTTGCCGGGGTCTTGTCTTCTTGGCTTGGACACTTTGTTCTTGAATGGCTCCAAAGGAACCACGGAGGACTTCGGTCACCCGGCAAGCCTTGCCGCGGGATGCTGCGACTGCCCGTGCACAAGTTCGGGATACTAGGGTACCCCTACTCTAGTACACCGACAGGAGCCCCCGGGCCTGGGCCATACACGGTGCCGAGCGCTGTTGGGCCAGGCCCAAAACAGGGCACGGGCACGCGCGGCCTAGGTTACGCCGTATCTCACTCCGTATCCACCGCGCCCTCCCCGAACGGCACGCGTTGAATCCGGCGTCGTGGGAGAGATCGTGGGGGTTTCTTTATTCGGAAATGCGGAACATCCGCCCCCTCCCCCTTTATAAGCAGGGGAAACAGGGGCAGTTCACACATTCGCCCTTTGCCGTTTCCAATCTCAGAAATCTCCGCTGCCCCCTCGCCTCCCTAAAGCTGAGAGAGAGAGAGCAGTGCTCCGCCCCCATCGCCACCAGCACCACCAACGCCATCGACTTCCTCCACTGCTTCCGCCATGGCTCCAAAGGCCGACAAGGGGAAGGCCGTGAAGTCGACCGAGGCGCAGCGGCTCATGGCGCTGCGGAAGGAGCGGTCCGTCTTCCCCCCCAAGCTTGGCGCGAAGGAGATGAGGGAGAACTACTACCTTTTCTGGTCGGTGGAGACGCGCGCTCACCCGCGCACAAAGGTACTCCCCGCCGCCGCTTGGAAGAAGGCTCCAAACGGATACCCATTCTTCGCATTGTTCTTTTACTGCGGGCTCTGCCCGCCTTTCTCTGATTTCTTCTGCGACATCATGAATACCTATGGATTCCACCTCCTCGACTTCACCCCCAATGCCATTCTGACCATGGCAGTTTTCGCACATCTCTGCGAAAACTTTGTCGGAGTCCTTCCCAACGTAGCCCTCTTCCGCCACTTCTTCATACCCCGAGTAGAGAGAGGAGAGGCTCTATCCGGCGGAATCGCCTGGATCTCAAGGGCCGGCAAGAAGGAAACGTATCTGGAGGGAGAATTCCACGGCAAGTGGGAGGAGTGGAGGGCTGATTGGTGCTGGATTGACGAGGAGAGCCCGCAGCCATTCACTACCCGGTGCCATACCCCAATAGCATGCGGCAGCGATTGGAGCGACGTGGCCCCGGAGGATGACAGGCTGAAGATTGCCGTCACCAGGATCCTGCGCCTCAGGCTTGCCGGGCTTACCATTGGCGCTGTTGGCGCAGACTTCCTTCGCCGCCGCATCGCCCCCCTGCAGGAACGGGGGAGGCCAACTTGGGAGTTCAAGAACGCGGCAGACGTCATGAGGCTGCGGCCGGGCCTCAATTACAACTTCACAGTCTTGGAGCTCAACGCGATGCTTCAGGAGCTCTTCAAGTATGACCCCCAGCATCCCGAGGTCTTCAGGTTGCCGGGGGGCGTCGTCCCGTTGTGCAACAATTCCGCGCTCGATCGCATCCGTGCAATGATGCCGGAGTGCGACTCGCACGGGATTGTGCCAACTTGGCAGGAGCCCGCAGACGACGTCGTGCAGCAGTTCTTCGACGACTTGGTGGAGGTGCCAATCCGCCCCGACGAGAAGGACGGCCTCACCCGCGACACCACGGATGCGGAGATGGCGCTCATCGCCACTCGGCTGGAGGAGGCGGCGGCAGCCGCAACCGCGGGCGAGTTTGGGTTCACTGTGGAGGAAGCAGATGCAGCGGAGGCGGCAAGCCGTGCCGAGCGAGGGGAGGCTGCCGGCAAGAAGGAGCTTGCCGGGCGTGACGCCGAGCCGAGCGAGCCCGCCAAGGACACAAGCAGCTCGTCGGAAATCAACTCCTCCTCCTCCTCTTCTTCGGGCAGCTCGCCGCAAGCAGAGCCTCCATCCCCACCAAGAAGGCGCCTCTGCAAGGCCGGTGACGTGACGGAGCGGCAAGTGGGTCAACAGTCGCCGCGCCGCGTGACACGCTCCACCGCGGCAAACACCGTTGCCGCGGGAGCGCCTCATGCTACGACGGCAACTGGAGCGGAGTCTAGCCGGACCACCGCTTCAGTCCCTACCGCTACTCACGTCGCGCCGGCAGCCGGAGCGGGGTCGTCTCATACCACCGCCACTGCTCCCGCCAAGCGGCCAAGGGAAGCTTCTCCTCCGCCTCCTCGCGCCGGGCGCGCGCCGGACTTCGACTTCTCCGTGTTCAGCTCCGACGAGGAAGAAGAAGAAGAGTAAGCTTCTCTTGCTGTACTTGCATTTCTTCAATTCTTGCTATTGGTCTTGTTTCTCACTTGCTTTTCTCTGAACTTGTTCCTCTTTAGGACTCTGGCCCAAAGAGCGGCAAAGAAGGCCAAGGTTCCGGTGATTGTCATCGAGGACGATCCTACTGCGACAACAGGAGGTGCGCCCGAGACAACCTTGCCGGACCCGGCGACGTTTCCCCAGAGCAGCCCCCCGCGTAAGTGTATGATTTACTTTCTGCTGCGAGGCGCGCTTGGGTACTTGTCTTTGCTGATATCTGCTTGTTGACTTGTGTAGGAGCCGAGCAGCCCCACTAGGAGCCAAGGGAGAATCCCCCGACAAGGGAGAATTCTCCGGCAAGGGAGGGCTTCCCGGTGAGGGAGAAGTCTCCGGCAAGGGAGGGTTCTCCGGCGAGGGACAGCACCAGCGGCCCCCCGACGGCAGAGACCACGACTGCAGAGCCTAGTGCAGGTACTCCTCTTGCTTCAAAACTTCCCTCGGTTTCTTCTTGTCTTGATCTTTCCGGGTTTTTGCTTGACTCTTCCCCCTTTTCCGGCCGTCAGATCCATCCGCTGCGGAGCAGATGGAGACCGAGGTCGCCACCGATGAAGTAGCCGGTGCTGGAGACGGCGCCGGCACAGAGGCCGCCAAGGCTGCCGCCGCAGCAACTGGCGAGGAGTCTGGCGATCGTATTGATGGCCCAAAGGCCGCAGGAGCGCCAGGCGCTACGCCGACCGCCGACCCGTCCGCCGAAGCTGCAGCGCCAAGCTCCAAGGAGCCCCAGCCGGGCGTCTATTTGAAGGCCGGCGACGACATCTTCATCAATCTTCCCTGGGCATCAAGCTCCAGAGCGCCGGTCGAGGGGGAGATCTTCGACGGAGAAGTTCTTGCCTCCGCGGGGTTGACGCTGGTCGACGCGCCAAGCAGCAGCAGCAACGAGCCCGAAGAAGAGCGGCTGTTGCAGAAGTTGATGTCACTCTACCGCGCGCGGCAAGCCAAGCTGGAATCCCACGAGGCACTTGTCACGAAGGCGGGAGCTGACATCGAAAGGCGCGCGGAAGAGCTCGGGGGTTTCCACCGGGAAGCCCTCCGGTCCCTGGCGAAGGAGCGGGAGCAGCTCAGTGAAGCGCAGAAGGCCTTCCTCCTCGAGAAGGCCGAAGTCGAAGAGCGGCAACGACTTGCCGCTGTGAAGCTAGCCGCGGAGGAGGGCGAACTGGCGCAGCGGAAAGTCAATCTCGACGCCCACGAGGAGGAGCTTACCATGCGCGAGGGAAAACTCAGAGAAGCCCTCAAACAAGCAGAGGCCGCCGCCGCCGCCGCCGAGGCCGCCAAGGAGGAGTTGAAGACGAAGGTGGCGCAGCTAGAAGCCGATCTCGCCGAGAAGGGCAGAGAGCTCAGCGCTGCCAAGGTCTCCAACGTGGATCTTGAGTTGAAGCTAACCACTTTGACCAAGACTCTAGATGGCGCCAAGAAGCGGGAGGCGGCCTTGAAGGAGGAAATCAAGGCCGACAAGGCGCTGCTGGAGAGTGTTGCCGCCGCCCAGAACGCCTTCAGGGAGACTGTGACGCACTGGACGGAGAGTCTGGTGAACGCCGCCACAGATATCGACAAGGAGCTGGCGCAGCTGGGGATGGAAGATCTCGGGTATCCTTCCGACGACAATCTGCAACCCAGCGCCAAGCTCGTCCTGTTCTTCAAGGGCGTGGCGACGGCCCTCCAGCGACTCCGGGAGAGGATCCCCAAGCAGCTGGCCGACGAATCACGCAAGATCTGCGCAGGGGCCCTCCAGAAAGTGTTGATGAAGGCGGCCTTCCGCAATCCGGGCCTCCGCCTCACCAACATCCTCAGGACCTTGCTGCCGGAGGCTGATCTGGAGGAGCTCAAGGCCCTTGTCGCACCCATTGTGGACAAGGTGAGCGGGATCAAGAGGGTTGAAGGCGATCGCGTAGATTAGGCCGCCTATTTCTTCTTTCCTTGTCGCTGCTCACCATGTCATGAAAACAGTCTGTTAGAGCTGCGACAAGCTATCTTTGTAATATAACTTTGTTCTGGGTAATGGTTGCAACGTTATTTCCTTTACTTGACTCCTCCCTTTGTATGTCTTTCTACCCTACGCTTTTAGGGAACTTGCCGGCGCAGGCACCTGAGCCGCGAGCGCTGAGTGCGGAACATCAGCAGCCTGCTGGCGGTGCCGCAGCCGACAAGAAACCTTGTCACAGCTAGTTGCAGCTCACTTAAGTTGTTGAGCGGACTCGAAACAAAGTAAGGGCGCAACTAGCTACGAGTTGGTTCCTCCGTGCACAGGTTTTCCATACAAAGTGCGGTCGTTCAAGGAAGATAACTTATGCACGGGGTCTGCGCCCGGCTTTGTACAAAGGATTACATGCAACAGCGGCAAGACTTGTACAAAAGGTGGTTGCCGGAACAGGTTCCGACAACCGCGCCTTACGGGTAAAACTTGCGAAGATGCTCAATGTTCCAGGAGTTGCTCACCGGAACACCATCTTTGGTTTCAAGGCGGACAGCGCCAGGCCTTGTGACTCGTTTCACCCGGTAAGGGCCTTCCCACTTTGGCGTCAACTTGTTGGAATTCTTGGCGGACTGAACGCGCCGAAGAACAAGGTCGCCTTCCTTGAGACTTCTGGCGTTAACTTTGCGGCTATGGTAGCGGCGCAAAGCTTGCTGGTAGCGAGCAGCTCGCACAGCAGCCTGAAGACGGCCTTCCTCAAGGAGCAGCGCGTCATCTTGTCGCAGCTGCTCTTGCTCGAGCCCATCATAAGCGAGCACTCGAGGTGACCCGTATACGAGTTCCGTGGGGATAACTGCCTCTGCTCCATAGACTAGAGCGAAAGGTGTCTGGCCAGTGGCTCGATTTGGCGTCGTCCTGATCGACCAAAGAACCACCGGCAGCTCCTCGATCCAGTTTCTTCCGCACTTGTGCAGCCTGTCGAAAGTTCTGGTCTTGAGCCCGCGCAGCACTTCAGCATTTGCCCTCTCCGCTTGACCGTTGCTTCTCGGGTGAGCAACAGAAGCGAAGCAGACCTTGGCGCCAAGATCTTTGACGTATTGCATGAAGGTGCGGCTCGTGAATTGCGTACCGTTGTCGGTGATTATCCTGTTAGGGATCCCGAAGCGGCAAACAATCGACCTGAAGAACTTGACTGCTGACTGTGCGGTCACCTTCCTCACTGGTTCCACTTCCGGCCACTTTGTGAACTTGTCGATTGCTACGTACAAGTACTCAAAGCCCCCAACAGCTCGGGGAAAGGGGCCGAGGATGTCGAGCCCCCAGACCGAAAATGGCCAGGATAAAGGGATCGTCTGGAGAGCTTGAGCTGGCTGGTGTATCTGCTTGGAATGGAACTGGCACGCTTCACACTTGGTTACTTGTGCAATTGCATCCTGGAGGGCTGTTGGCCAAAAGAAACCTTGCCGGAAAGCCTTGCCGACAAGTGCTCTTGCGCCAATGTGATGACCACATATGCCTCCATGTATCTCTGCCAACAGCTTTTGTCCGTCTTCCCGGGGAATACACTTCAATTTCACACCGTTGAGTCTTCTTCTGTACAGTGTCTTGTCGACAAACTGGTACATACTTGACTGCCGGGCTACTCTTTCCGCTTCTTCTTGCTCTTCGGGAAGTTCTCCTGTCTGAAGGAAATGGACAATCTGCTGTGCCCATGCTGGAGCTTGTGGCTCGACAACAAGGACTAAAGGCAAATCTGCGGCTGCGGGAACGTCCGCTTCTACGGCGAGAACTTGAGCCTCTGCCGGAGCTTGACGTTCCCCGGCAAGCTTGCCGGAGCAAAACTTGTCGGGATCTTCTGCTTCAACGGAACAAACCCTAGGGCTTGCCGGAGCAGTCTGCTCCTCAGCGCTCTTGGCGTTGATTTTAGGGACTTTCTTGACGGCGGCTTCGGGAAGCTCTGCCGGCAAATAGTCACCAGAAAGCAACTTCCTCTTCTTGCTCTGTCCAGTTGATGGTGTTACGGACGGTTGAGTTAGCTTGAGCACAAAAATCCCTGGTTCCACTGGTAACTTAAGTGCGGCGCACTTTGACAGGCCATCGGCAATGGCGTTCTGAGCTCTTGGAACATGTTCCATTTGTAGGCCGTCAAAGTGCTCTTCTAGCTTTCTCACTTCATCGATGTAAGCTTCCATCAATGGACTCTGATAACTCTTGTTTACTTGGCGGACGACAAGCTGTGAGTCACCCCTGACGATGAGCTTCTTGATCCCAAGGTCTGCCGCGATCCGGAGACCGGCAAGCAAGCCTTCGTACTCTGCAGTATTATTTGTTGCTTGCTCCTTGGGAAAGTGCATCTGGACTACGTACTTGAGGTGCTCTCCGGTGGGTGCGACAAGCAGCACGCCAGCGCCGGTGCCTTGCAGCGAAAAGGCACCATCAAAGTACATCAGCCACTCTTTGCTTGCTTCATCGACGGGGATGCTCGTCTCTGGAATTTCTTCATCTGGTGTTGGCGTCCATTCTGCTATAAACTCTGCCAATGCTCTGCTCTGAATAGTTGAAGTGCTCTCAAACTTGAGGCCAAAGCTTGACAGTTCCAGTGCCCACTCGACAATCCTGCCTGTTGCTTCTGGATTCTGCAGTATCCTCTTCAGCGGAAAGCGAGTGACAACTGTTATCTCATGTGCTTGAAAGTAATGGCGCAGCTTTCTCGAGGCCATGAGAAGGCCGAAAAGCAATTTCTGCACGCCAGAGTACCTTGACCTAGCCCCCTGCAGAAGGGAACTGACAAAGTAAACTGGGCGCTGCACCATCTTCTTCTGTGTCTCATGCATCTGCGCAGATCCATCTTTGTCGGGACCAGAGCTTGTCGGGGGAGCCCCCTGCTTGTCGCTGGATGCGCTTGCCGTGGTTGCTGGCTCATCATCTGCCTCCCTCTCTGCTACTAACACAACACTAACCACTTGATTGGTTGCCGCTATGTACAGCAGCAACTTCTCTTGTGGCTTGGGTGCGACAAGTATTGGAGGGGAGGACAGGTATCTCTTCAAGTCCTGCAGCGCAGCCTCCGCTTCCGGAGTCCATTTCATTGGACCTGCCTTTTTCAATAATTTGAAAAATGGCAGGGCGCACTCAGCAGACCTAGAGATAAACCTGCTAAGAGCAGCCACACAACCGGCAAGTCTTTGTACATCCTTGACGCGCTTGGGTGCTTCAATCTGCTCAATGGCCTTGATCTTGTCGGGATTGGCTTCAATTACCCGCTGAGACACAAAGAACCCGAGAAGCTTGCCGGAAGGAACTCCAAACACACACTTCTCTGGGTTGAGCTTGAGGCTGATCTTGCACAGATTTGCAAAGGTCTCGTCTAAATCTTGAATCAGGGTTGCTCTGTCCTTGCTCTTGACCACTATATCATCCATGTAGGCTTCCACATTTCTGTGTATTTGTGGCTCAAGGGCGACATGGACTACTCTTGCAAATGTCGAACCAGCATTTTTTAAGGCATCCGTACGAAACAGTACGTGCCACATGGAGTAATAAATGCGGTCTTCTCCTCATCCTCTTCTGCCATGAAGATCTGATGGTATCCTGAGTATGCGTCAAGAAATGAAAGCAAATCACATCCGGCTGTGGAGTCAACAATCTGGTCAATGCGCGGCAAAGGAAATGGGTCTTTGGGACAAGCTTTGTTAACATCAGTAAAATCGATACAAAGTCTCCATTTCCCGTTTGCCTTGCGCACGACTACAGGATTGGCCAACCACGTGGGATGGAGCACTCCTCTGACAAGGCCTGCTGCTTCCAATTTCTTGATCTCTTCTGCAATGAATTCTTGGCACTCCACTGCTTGCTTCTTGACTTTCTGCTTGACGGGCCGCGCATGAGGACAAATGGCAAGGTGGTGCTCAATCACTTTCCTGGGAACACCGGGGATGTCAGACGGTTGCCACGCAAACACGTCGACATTCGCCCGCAGGAAAGCAACGAGCGCGCTTTCCTATTTAGGGTCGAGAGTGGCACTGATGGTGAAGGTACCAGCAGTGCCATCCTCCTTGGCGGACACCTTCTTTGTCTCTGGCGGAGCTGCCATCGTCTTCTTACACTTGCCGGTGGAGCTCGATGGTGCGTCCTCGACGGCAGCGCAGCACTCCGAAGAGGTGCGCTTGCCGGAGTAGGCAGCAGAACTCTTGCCAGAGTTGGTCTTCTTCTTCCCCCCGGGAGCTTCAGCGGCAAGTGACTTGTGATCTGCTGTGGCTGCTGCTTCCCGGTAGATCTTGTCGGCACAGATAAGAGCATCCTTTTTGTCGCCAGGGACAGAGATGACGCTTATCGGGCCTGGCATCTTCAGCATGTTGTACGCGTAGTGAGAGGCCGCCATGAACTTGGCGAGTGCTGGACGGCCAAGTATCCCATTGTAAGGCAATGGAATATCTGCAACGTCAAATGTGACCCTCTCAGTTCTGAAGTTCAGCTCGCTGCCAAATGTTACTGGCAGTGTGACCTTCCCCTTCGGCTTGCTCCTTCCCGGATTGATTCCTTGGAATGTGCCGGTCTCTTCGAGCTCGCTGTCAGGGATCTAGAGTTTCTGGAGTACAGCGGAGGAGATCAGGTTTAAGCCGGCCCCGCCGTCAACTAGCATCTTGGTGACCTTGAGGTTGCGAATAGTTGGTGAAACCAACATCGGCAAACACCCGACCGCAGTTGTGCGATCAGGGTGGTCCTCAATGTCAAAGATGATAGGCGTGCTGGACCATTTCAGAAGTTTGCGCGATTCGACATGTGGTTCTGCTGCATTGACTTCCCGCACCCACTGCTTGAGTTGGCGGTGCGAAGTATGCAGAGAAGCACCGCCGTCAACGCACAAGACTTCCGTGGCTTTCTGGAACTCCTGCTCACTGGTCTCGACATCATCCATGTCTTCGTCGTCGTCGTCATCTTCATCGTTGTCGCGGCCGCGGGGAGGTTTGTCTCCTTGCCGCTGCTTGGCCTTGCCGCGGCATCCTCCCCGGCCGGCACGCTTCTTGCCAGATTCCCCAGCGCCACCTTGGGTCCTCTCCTTGTCTTGCCGCTCGTACTCAGCCTTTTGCTGCCGGAGAAGCTGCTCGACCTTCTTGCAGCTTTGGAGGTCATGACCTTTGGTGCGGTGAATCTTGCAATACTGCTTGTCGGAGCCGTCCTGCTTGTCGGCGACCGCCACAGCCTGACAGTTGGTGCATGCGGCAACCTCCTTGCTGGAGCTACCAACTTTGGCTTTCTTGGCGCCACCTTCGTTGCCGGACTGCTCAATGACTAGCACCTCTTTGCCTTTCTTCTTCCTGTTTCGCAGGCGGTTCTTCTTTGCCGGGGCAGCATCTTCACTGTCAGATCCTCCTGCTCCCACATTCTCTTCGGGGAGTTTCCTCCCTTCTTCAGCACGTGCACACTTGTCGGCCAGGGCATACAGCTCGCTGATGTCTCTGATCTTGCACATCGCCATCTCTTCCCTCATCCTGCGGTTACGCACGTTCTGATGGAACGCGCTGATAACTACGACAGGGTGGACATCTGGGATGTTGTGCTGCACACGGCTGAATCTCTGAATGTATTTGCGCAGAGGCTCTCCTTCCTTCTGGGCAAGCAGGTGAAGATCACTCTCTTGGCCATGGGGTTTGTGGCCGCCTGTAAAGGCACCAACAAACTGATGGCAAAGATCTGCCCAAGAGGATATGGAGTTGTCCGGCAAGTGCATGAGCCAGGACCTGACGTTGGGCTTGAGCACCAACGGGAAGTAGTTGGCAAGGATCTTGTCGTCCCGCCCCCCAGCAGCCTGCACCGCGATGGTGTAGATGCTGAGGAACTTCGACGGATGCGACTTGCTGTCGTACTTCTCTGGCACATCTGGCTTGAAATCCTTCATACTGGGCCACTGGACTTGCCGCAGCTCACGGGTGAACGCAGGGCAACCTACCGCGTACGGCAAGTCGCCTGGTTCCCCTGGCACATGCATGTCAACAGAGGGCCTAGCGCGCTGGTCTGATTGACGCCGCGCTTCTCTCTGGCGCTCGATGCGAGTACGAGCGTCTTCTTGCTGTCGTTCGTGAAGAACTTGGCGCTGATCGCGGCGAACTCGTGGATCCGACGACGCGGTGGAGTCGCTGTTGAGGTGGATCCGCCGAGTCGGCGATCTTGGCCTTCGGGGTGGGGAGTGCACCGAGGTTGCACCCCCACCGGTCTTGTCGCCACCGGCTCATGCCTGGCTGACTCGCTGCGGCTGCGACGTGCTTGGCTGCCGAGGAGTGTCGCCGTTGGCGAAGCCGATGAGACTCTGGATAGTGGCCCTCCAATCGTCGATCTTGTCCGCCGTTGGAGGGTAGTCTAGGAGCAGCTGAGCTCGCGCCAAAGCTTCTGCTGCAGTGGCGGGTGGCGGTGGCGAACGGTGCGAGGAGCGGGATATGCTCGGACTTCTAACCACGTTAGAAGGAGTAGTATCCCGTCCAGGCGACCGTGTCTCGCTCGCGCCAGCAGGTTGACGTGCATGGTGGTCCTGAGCGCTTCGAGGTCCACCAGCTCGATCTTGGTCTAGTTAACGCAGGGTACCGTGAGTACCATGACGCTGCCGGTCCCGCGCCTCCTGAGACGGGCGCGGTGCATGTACGGACGCCGAGGTCTTGGAGTGCGCCCGGTCGTTGTGGGAACCGGCTACGCCGCCGATGGGCGGCGCAGCCTTGTCCTGGGACCTGGCAGCACCGTGAGCTCCCTCGTCGACGCGCGTTCTTTCGCCGGCGCCTGCCCCATCAGCCGTTTGCTCCGGCGATGGTGGGTTCGGCGCGGACGGAGCAGCCGCCTCCGAAACCTTCTTCTTCGGCGGCATGTTGATGAAGATGATGAAGATCTAGCTCGCGAGAACGCCGGATCTGGTTCACACAACGTCGACGCCCCCTACCTGGCGCGCCAAAGATGCCGGGGTACTGATCCACGGGCACCTATGGGACCGGCGGACCGGGTCCCTTTCGGTTCGGCGGGGGCGGAGATCGTGCAAAGAGCAAATCGAGGCGATGCACGCGAGTGATTTACCCAGGTTCGGGCCGCACGGATGCGTGAAACCCTACTCCTGCTTTGTGGTTTGTATTGATTTCTTGCTCGGGAGCGCGGAGTGCTACAGTACACACCAGCAGCTAGCGAGACCGAGCGTGAGTGTTTTCGAACCCCCCTCTACGTTGCACATGGGCCTCCTTTTATATGCTCAAGGGGTCACCAACAGGTGGCAACGGAGGCAAAAGGGTAAAAATGGAAAGGTGCTGCGGTAGGCACAGCTACCTGCTACAGTGTATCATACCTAACCCTGACGGCAGGGGACAAGGGCAGTAAATGCCCGTCTGTGTCGCCTAAACAGTGCGAAAAGGGACCGCCAGGGACGCCACCGTTCGCCACGATGGCGATCTTGTCAGCGCCGCTTGCCACCGCACACCCCTGGCTGCACAGCCTTCCGCCACGTACGCCTGGAAGGGCCCCAGAGCGACACGTTGGTGGATGTGCTGGAGCGCGGGCACGGAGAGATGGCTTGCCGCGGCAAGCGCCTTGCCGCGGTCGCTGTCTTGTCGCGTCCGGGTGCTTGTCGCTCACCGGGCCTTGCCGGGACGCGTGGTGCGCCGCGGCAAGTTCCTTGAAATGCCTCGGGTGGCCTTCCCGGCAAGCTCCTCTTGCCGGGGTCTTGGGATGCTTTTGATAGCCTTCCCGGCAAGCTCCTCTTGCCGGGGTCTTGTCTTCTTGGCTTGGACACTTTGTTCTCGAATGGCTCCAAAGGAACCACGGAGGACTTTGGCGGTCACCCGGCAAGCCTTGCCGCGGGATGCTGCGACTGCCCGTGCACAAGTTCGGGATACTAGGGTACCCCTACTCTAGTACACCGACAACAACACTATCTGTTACCACTTATTTCAGTACTTGCAAAGAATACCTTGCTGAAAACCGCTTATCATTTCCTTCTACTCCTCATTGGGTTCGACACTCTTACTTATCGAAAGGACTACGATGGATCCCCTATACTTGTGGGTCATCAAGACTCTTTTCTAGCGCCGTTGCCGGGGAGTGTAGCGCTTTTGGTAGGTGGAATTTGGTAAGGAAAAATTTATATAGTGTGCTGAAATTTACTGTCACTTGTTACTATGGAAAGTAATTCTCTGAGGGGCTTGTTCGGGGTATCTTCACCCCGTACAGTAGAGCAAAGAGTTGCTCCTCAACCTACTGGACCTATTGAAAATGAAATTCCTTATGAGTATCCTTCGGGTATGATAGAAAAACTGCTAGCTAATCCTTTTACAGGAGATGGAACAAAGCATCCTGATGAGCACTTAGTATATGTGGATGAAGTTTGTGGATTATTTAAGCTTGCAAGTATACCCGATGATGTTGCTAAGAAGAAGGTCTTCCCTTTATCTTTGAAGGGAGACGCATTGATATGGTATAGGGTATGTGATGATATGAGATCGTGGGACTATAAAAGATTGAAGCTGGAATTTCATCAAAAGTATTACCCTATGCATCTTGTTCATCGTGATCGCAATTATATATATAATTTCTGGCCTCGCGAAGGAGAAAGCATCGCTCAAGCTTGGGGGAGGCTTAAATCAATGTTATATTCATGCCCCAATCATGAGCTCTCGAGAGAAATAATTATGCAAAGTTTTTATGCTCGGCTTTCTGAAAACAATCGCACCATGCTCGATACTTCTTGTGCTGGCTCTTTTATGATGAAGACTATTGAATTCAGATGGAATTTATTGGATAGAATTAAACGCAACTCTGAAGATTGGGATCTCGACGATGGTAAGGAGTCATGTATGACACCTAAGTTTGATTGTGTTAAATCTTTTACGGATACCGATATTTTCCGTAAGTTTAGCACTAAATATGGACATGACTCTCAGATAGTAGCTTCTTTCTGTGAATCTTTTGCTACTTTGTAACGCCCTCCATGCGGCTATATCTCCCACGTGTCGAAGCACGAATTGAAAGCAATGTCGCAAGTGAGATAATCTTCACACAACCCATGTAATACATCAGGGAAAAGAATACATAGTTGGCTTACAATCGCCACTTCACACAATACATGAATAAATCATTACATCATCCAAATACAATCAAGGTCCGACTACGGAACCAAAATAAAAGAAGAACCCCAAATGCGACAAGGTCCCCGATCGACCCCAACTGGGCTCCACTACTGATCAACTAGAACGAAACAACACACATGACAAGATCTTCAACGAGCTCCTCCTGAGCTTGGTTGCGTCATCTGCACGGACTCATCGGCACCTGCAAGCTGGTTTTGGAAGTATCTGTGAGTCACGGGGACTCAGAAATCTCACACCCTCGCGATCAAGACTATTTAAGCTTATGGGTAAGGTAAAGGTATGAGGTGGAGCTGCAGCAAGCGACTAGCATATATGGTGGCTAACATACGCAAATGAGAGCGAGAAGAGAAGGCAAAGCACGGTCGATAAAAGTATGATCAAGAAGTGATCCTAAAACAACCTACGTCAAGCATAACTCCAACACCGTGTTCACTTCCCGGACTCCGCCGGAAAGAGACCATCACGGTAACACATGCGATTGATGTGTTTTAATAAGGTCAACTTCAGGTTTTCTACAACCGGACATTAACAAATTCCCATCTGCCCATAACCGCGGGCACGGCTTTCGAAAGTTCAAATCCCTGCAGGGGTGTCCCAACTTAGCCCATCACAAGCTCTCACGGTCAACGAAGGATATTCCTTCTAGCGGGAAGACCCGATCAGACTCAGAATCCCTGTTATAAGACATCCTCGACAATGGTAAAACAAGTCCAGCAAGACCACCCGCTGTGCCGACAAATCCCGATAGGAGCTGCACATATCTCGTTCTCAGGGCACACTGGATAAGCTAAGCGTACGGGAGCCAATGTAACCCAAGTTGCCAAGGGACGGCCCCGCACGGTGCTCTGGGTTGGACCAACACTCAGAGGAGCACTGGCCCGGGGGGTTTAATAAAGATGACCCTTGGGCTGGCCGACCCAAGGGAAAGAAAGAGGCTAGGTGGAAAATGGTAAAACCAAGGTTGGGCCTTGCTGGAGGAGTTTTATTCAAGGCGAACTGTCAAGGGGTTCCCATTATAACCCAACCGCGTAAGGAACGCAAAATCCGGCAACATAACACCGATATGACGGAAACTAGGGCGGCAAGAGTGGAACAAAACACCAGGCATAAGGCCGAGCCTTCCACCCTTTACCAAGTATATAGATGCATTAATTAAATAAGATATATTGTGATATCCCAACAAGTAAACATGTTCCAACAAGGAACAACATCTCCATGTTCCAACAAGGAACAAACTTCAATCTTCACCTGCAACTAACAACGCTATAAGAGGGGCTGAGCAAAGCGGTAACATAGCCAAACAACGGTTTGCTAGGACAAGGTGGGTTAGAGGCTTGGTTCAACAATATAGGAGGCATGATAAGCAAGTGGTAGGTATCGCAGCATAGGCATAGCAAAAGAGCGAGCATCTAGCAAGCAAAGATAGAAGTGATTTCGAGGGTATGATCATCTTGCCTGAAATCCCGCAAGGAAGAAGAACGAGTCCATGAAGAAGACAAACGGGCATAGACGAACGAATCCTCACAAACATGACGTTATCGGAACCAACTCGAAGAAGCAACATCGGAAAGAAGCACACAACATAGTAAACAACCAACACATGAACATGCTATGATATGCGAGATGCGGTATGCGATGCATATGCATGATTTGCAAGGGAATGAAATAACCTGGCCTCAACTTGGAAATCCAAGAGTGCCACTGGAAAGGGGAGATGATTTCGGTTGAAATCGATATAAAGATCACCGGAATCGGATGCACGGTTTGAAAATGGGAAGCAATTCAAATATGGAAACGGTCTGCGATAAACAGCAAGTAGCCACCTAAATGCAACAAGACAAACATGTTACAGCACTCAAACATGGCAACAAAATACATGGCAGGGATCCACTCATGATGCTTGACAAAAGATGAACACTGAGCTATGGCCAATTCATCCATTAACAGGTTCAAACAAGCATGGCAAAAGTGCAAATGATAAACAGGTTTCAGACTTAGTGAAATTAACACAAGCCTGGAATTTCAGATCAGGTAGCACACTTTGATGCAAGAAAACTATATGCTACAGGAGCTTAACATGGCAAAGCAAGGCATGGCATGAAGCTACTCAAAGATCTTAACAAAAGTCCCTTAGTGACCTTGAGCCAAAATGGATCAGAAAATATAATTGCAAGCATGTGAACATGGCAAAAACATAATCAGGTTACAGACTTAGTGAAAAACTAGGGCATGCAAATCAGGTAGCGAGTAGGCATGTTCACGAGCTCGATGCACTCACTACAGAGCAAGGCATGACAATCTAAGCATACATCCATCAAGAATACACATTATACAAGCTAGAAATGGCAAGATCAACAACATAGCATGCACGGATCAACTACAACATCCTCGGCAAAATCGCTAACAAGTAGACAATCTGCCCAGATTCACGAAATAGCAAAAGTAGAGCTCGATTGACTCAAGCTAGGGTGCTCCATAATTGCAAACAATGACATGGATGGATAGAGCACTACAATATTAACAAAACATCCTTACTGATCATCCTCAAAAGAGGCACGGATCACTAGGAAACAGCATGAACATATGGCATATTGATAAAAAAATAGATTAAGGACTTAGTGGAATTGCTAAGTCCCTGAAATCAGCATTAAGGAATGCACCACTTTGCAAGCTTGTGCTAGTCACCACACACATCACAAAAATACATGGATAGCACCTCTGGAAAGATGGCAAAGCATATAACAGAACACATGTAGAGCTCAGGGGCATATCATGCACACATTAATCATGGCAAAAATGACAAATAGCTATTTGGAGCAGCAGATCTGACAATTAACTCAAATAGCATTCTTCCAACAGCATTTCGGGCATCAATATGAGCTCAAATGAAAATGATGCAATGAGATGAAATGATGTCCTCTCTGAGGCGAGCATTTTGATATGCTACACACCCAAAACGGAGCTACGGATGTGGAGTTATGACATGATGAACAAGGGCATTTGAAACATGGAAATCTCGGGGGCTTGGTGAAATTTATACCTCTCCGAAAACATATCTAGGGTTTGGACCCGAGTGCATGCAGATCGAGGCGGGGCCGGGCCTTCGCCGGAGAAGAGGGAAAAGGCGGGGCGTGCGGATCGGCGATGAGCTCGCCGGAGAGGAGCTCCGGTGACCGGGCGGCGAGCTCGCCGCGGCGGTGAGCGGGCGGCGCGGCTGGGGCGCGTCATGAGGTGCATGGCGGCGGAGTGCGCCGGCGAGCGGGAGGCGGCGGCGCAGCTCCGGCGATGGTGAACGACACACCGGCGAGAGGCGCGGCCGCGGGATCCGGCTGGCGCGGGCGGAGCCGGGCGTCTCGGGTGCCTCGGCCAGGCGGCGGCGGATCTGGGCCCGCAACGGGCTCCGCGGGCCGCGGTGGCGGGGAGGAGCGGGAGGCCAGGTGGCGCTCCGCGAGTGGCTGAGGCAGCAGATGGGGCGACGTGGCGCAACGCCATTGGCCGGGCGACGTGGCGGCGGCGCGGCGGACATGTCCGACCAGCGCGGGAGAAAATGTCCGGCGGTGCGAGGAAGGGGGAGGCTAGGGTTTGTACCGCGAAATTTCAGAGGGGATCACATATTTATAGGTAGAGGGAGTTAGGAGAGTCCAAATAAGGCGCAGTTTTCGGCCACGCGATCGTGATCGAACGACCGAGATGATGGAGGAGGTTTAAGTGGGTTTTGGGCCACTTTGGAAGGGTGTTGGGCTGCAACACACACGAGGCCTTCTCGGTCCCTCGGTTAACCGTTGGAGTATCAAACGAAGTCCAAATGACACGAAACTTGACAGGCGGTCTACCGGTAGTAAACCAAGGCCGCAAGACAAGTCTCGGTCCAATCCGGAAATGTTTAACCCCCACACACGAAAGGAAGGTAAAAATGACCACCGGAGGAGATAGGAGCGCCGGAATGCAAAACGGACAACGGGGAAATGCTCGGATGCATGAGATGAACATGTATGCAAATGAAATGCACATGATGACATGATATGCAATGCATGACACGCAAGCAATGACAAGGCAACAACAACAAATAACTAGAGGACACCTGGCACATCGGTCTCAGGGCGTTACAACACTCCACCACTACGAGAGGATCTCGTCCCGAGATCTAGAATGGCACCGGAGGGAAAACAGAAAAAAGAGGAGGTAAAACTAAGTTGCTCCTTTGACAAACGAGTGAAACCACGAACCTTGAAAGGTTAAGCCACTCGAGAAAAAATACAACAGAGATGAACGAAGTATAAAGCACTCCGTTAGGAAAGAGGAACGAGGAAGAAGAAGGTTGAAAGCACTCCGGTTGAAAAGATATGCAAATCTTGATACGGCGAAAAGAACTTGAGAAAAGGGGCACAATACTCCGGTTAAATGGATAAACCAAGAAAAGAACACGATCCTGACAAAACAAGAAGATGGGTTGAAGAGAGCAACATCACATGCCTCCGGAAGAAAGAAATAGAAGATAGATAATTGAAAGAAAAGAATGGAGAAGAAAATGCCAGTTTCTGCCACAAAAGAGCTTGAGAGGGCATCCTTAAGAGGAGGGTCGAACGGAGTTGTTGGAAAACCAACAACGAAAAGAACAAGGTTGTAGTGGGCTTATGGAGAACATCTCAAAACTATGAGGTGAAATTCTGCCACTAACGGAAACGATATATTGGATTGATAACAACAAGGAGATGAGAAACTTATTCACCGGGAGGATAGGTGAATAACTTGGGTCATTTATGAGCACCATAGATAGCAACAATCCTTAGGGAAAACTTTAGGTGTAACATAACTCAATATAACTCCAATGAAGAGATCGATGGATTTAAAATACCTCATTCTTAACAATATGTGAATCATGAAGCATGAAGTCAAATTATCAAGAATGACATAATACCACCTCCAATGATACAGAAGAAAGAATTGCACTCCGGATCACAAGAAGAAGAAAGCTTGAGCTCCTCTAAAAGGATCTTGATGAACACTTCGAGAAAGGATTAAATCCTTTGTGGACCATCCTGTAGAACCTCCATGAAGAACTCCAGTAAACAAAAGAATGGTCAAACGAAAGGAAAGAGAAGTTGAAAACACAAGTTGAATCCTTGTAACGATTTAGATGGATATTCATGATAAATAGAGTTTGGAACTCCGGGAAAGAAAAGATAAAGCATCTCGAACTGAGAATATGATATGACGAACCACTCCGGAAAAAAGAATTAATCACT
Organism: Triticum urartu; assembly: GCF_056163025.1. Classification (NCBI taxonomy): domain Eukaryota; kingdom Viridiplantae; phylum Streptophyta; class Magnoliopsida; order Poales; family Poaceae; genus Triticum; species Triticum urartu. The sequence continues at coordinate 428,377,325 of NC_141876.1, forward strand.
TGGATGGGACAAGAATAAGAATTAAGTTATGCATATCCTTCACCAATTTAAATTGATGACAAGCAACAGATTTTTTGCATACTACTTATTCTCGTAGAAAAGATTAAGATAGATATCGCGCAATCTTGGAATGGTTTTTAACGAACCACCGGTAGGGCTTGGAAACAATGAGTGAATTGATACAATAACAAAGAAGAGAAATCTTGAATGAACCATCGTAAGAACTGAAAAACGAACGAAATAAAGGAATGAATCACCGGTAAGAATTGTGAAATGAACAAAGATACTTGAGACAATCTAGATACATGAGAACGAATAGATACTGAACTGATTAGAGAATATTTGAATGATTCATCGGTCGGTTGGAGAATGAATACTTCTGAGATGATGGCCTCCGGAGTAAAAAATGGAAACATCTCATGAAATGCTGCGGATAGGTGAAAAGTATTCTCACAATTGAAAACAATTATGAGAGGAAGGAAACAAGCTAGAATCACGAATCTTGAGGAGAATTGAGCAAGATTAAAGAGAAACTCTTCTTCGGTCTTCAAAATCTGAGAATGACGACGAGAAACACCACCATGAATTATTGAGATACTCCGGGATAAAAATTAGAAAGGTTGAACCAATGGTGAAAGAATTTGAAAGATCTTGGAGAAAGACATTTGACTAATGATGCTTCATTCTTACGTCAAACTTTGAAAAGAATTTGAGAAGCTCCGGTAAAATAAGAAGAGTCAGGTAAGATCCTGGGAAAAGACCTGTTGGGTAGGGCCTACTCAAGAGAAACACCGTTGAAATGGTTTAAAGAGAGAGATTGCACTTTTGAATTAAAAGACTAGAATGAGATAACAGCCTCGAGATATCTTGAGCACTCCGGAACAATTGAATAGCAAACAGGGAATGATTATGAGGTGCACCGGCATAAGAAAAGCATTGGGCAAAAGAAAAGACTATGTTCAATACCAAAGCTTGAATTGAATCCACCAGAGATGAAGGAATGAAGAATGATGAACTTGAGGCTCCATTAGAATCTTCATGAGAATCGCCGGATAAGAACATTGACGGAAAAGGAATGGAGAGACTTCACAAGAATAAAAGGATACTTGATAAAGAAATCTTAGTCCTTGAGGAAAAAGGGTGGGTGGGAAGGAAAAACAAAGGCAACTTGGAGACGGATGAAACAAACACCGTTGAGAAGAACTGATAATTGATCTTGCGAATGTTAAAGTGATCAGATCCACTTGAAGAGAGACACACTGGTTGAAAAGGATTGACATGACAGACTCGATGATCGAGAAGGATTAGTGTTCACATCGGAGTATGAGAACACCATTTGGGGAAGGTATGGAATCCACATTTGACTTCGAAGCAACTCGAATACCACAACTCAAAACAAAACAAAGGATTGGCTTGCAGAATAAGCCGGAACAAACATATGATAGAGATTTCGTCCAAAGTTTTCGTGGTGGGGCCTTACACGGGCTCGATCGTACAGCACCATCATGTACAAGGCAGTGCACATGACATACGAAGCGTCCCCGAGTCGGCATAGCCAAGGACTCTTTAAGACACAACGAGACCACTATAAAACCGACCGTGGATAGGCGGACCACTAGACGTCGAACCCCAATTTCATATCATACATCTGTCGGAAAGATATCCTAAGAGCTACTTGAATTCCCACTTATAAACTCCCGAAACTTTCCGGTTATGCAATCAGGTGTTGGGGATATAGGGGAAGCATCGATATGACGGAAACTAGGGCGGCAAGAGTGGAACAAAACACCAGGCATAAGGCCGAGCCTTCCACCCTTTACCAAGTATATAGATGCATTAATTAAATAAGATATATTGTGATATCCCAACAAGTAAACATGTTCCAACAAGGAACAACATCTCCATGTTCCAACAAGGAACAAACTTCAATCTTCACCTGCAACTAACAACGCTATAAGAGGGGCTGAGCAAAGCGGTAACATAGCCAAACAACGGTTTGCTAGGACAAGGTGGGTTAGAGGCTTGGTTCAACAATATAGGAGGCATGATAAGCAAGTGGTAGGTATCGCAGCATAGGCATAGCAAAAGAGCGAGCATCTAGCAAGCAAAGATAGAAGTGATTTCGAGGGTATGATCATCTTGCCTGAAATCCCGCAAGGAAGAAGAACGAGTCCATGAAGAAGACAAACGGGCATAGACGAACGAATCCTCACAAACATGACGTTATCGGAACCAACTCGAAGAAGCAACATCGGAAAGAAGCACACAACATAGTAAACAACCAACACATGAACATGCTATGATATGCGAGATGCGGTATGCGATGCATATGCATGATTTGCAAGGGAATGAAATAACCTGGCCTCAACTTGGAAATCCAAGAGTGCCACTGGAAAGGGGAGATGATTTCGGTTGAAATCGATATAAAGATCACCGGAATCGGATGCACGGTTTGAAAATGGGAAGCAATTCAAATATGGAAACGGTCTGCGATAAACAGCAAGTAGCCACCTAAATGCAACAAGACAAACATGTTACAGCACTCAAACATGGCAACAAAATACATGGCAGGGATCCACTCATGATGCTTGACAAAATATGAACACTGAGCTATGGCCAATTCATCCATTAACAGGTTCAAACAAGCATGGCAAAAGTGCAAATGATAAACAGGTTTCAGACTTAGTGAAATTAACACAAGCCTGGAATTTCAGATCAGGTAGCACACTTTGATGCAAGAAAACTATATGCTACAGGAGCTTAACATGGCAAAGCAAGGCATGGCATGAAGCTACTCAAAGAGCTTAACAAAAGTCCCTTAGTGATCTTGAGCCAAAAGGGATCAGAAAATATAATTGCAAGCATGTGAACATGGCAAAAACATAATCAGGTTACAGACTTGGTGAAAAACTGGAGCATGCAAATCAGGTAGCGAGTAGGCATGTTCACGAGCTCGATGCACTCACTACAGAGCAAGGCATGACAATCTAAGTATACATCCATCAAGAATACACATTATACAAGCTAGTCATGGCAAGAGCAACAACATAGCATGCACGGATCAACTACAACATCCTCGGCAAAATCGCTAACAAGTAGACAATCTGCCCAGATTCACGAAATAGCAAAAGTAGAGCTCGATTGACTCAAGCTAGGGTGCTCCATAATTGCAAACAATGACATGGATGGATAGAGCACTACAATATTAACAAAACATCCTTACTGATCATCCTCAAAAGAGGCACGGATCACTAGGAAACAACATGAACATATGGCATATTGATAAAAAAACAGATCAAGGACTTAGTGGAATTGCTAAGTCCCTGAAATCAGCATTAACGAATGCACCACTTTGCAAGCTTGTGCTAGTCACCACACACATCACAAAAATACATGGATAGCACCTCTGGAAAGATGGCAAAGCATATAACAAAACACATGTAGAGTTCAGGGGCATATCATGCACACATTAATCATGGCAAAAATGAAAAATAGCTATTTGGACCAGCAGATCTGACAATTAACTCAAATAGCACTCTTCCAACAGCATTTCGGGCATCAATATGAGCTCAAATGAAAATGATGCAATGAGATGAAATGATGTCCTCTCTGAGGCGAGCATTTTGATATGCTACACGCCCAAAATGGAGCTACAGATACGGAGTTATGACATGATGAACAAGGGCATTTGAAACATGGAAATCTCGGGGACTTGGGTGAAATTTATACCTCTCCGAAAATAGATCTAGGGTTTGGACCCGAGTGCACTCAGATCGAGGCGGGGCCGGGCCTTCGCCGGAGAAGAGGGAAAAGGCGGGGCGCGCGGATCGGCGACGAGCTCGCCGGAGAGGAGCTCCGGTGACCGGGCGGCGAGCTCGCCGCGGCGGTGAGCGGGCGGCGCGGCCGGGGCGCGTCATGAGGCGCACGGCGGCGGAGTGCGGCGGCGCAGCTCCGGCGACAGCGAACGACACGCCGGCGAGAGGCGCGGCCGCGGGATCCGGCAGGCGCGGGCGGAGCCGGGCGGCTCGGGCGCCTCGGCCAGGCGGCGGCGGATCTGGGCCCGCGCGGGCCCGCAACGGGCTCCGCGGGCCGCGGTGGCGGGGAGGAGCGGGAGGCCAGGTGGCGCTCCGCGAGTGGCTGAGGCGGCGGATGGGGCGACGTGGCGCAACGCCATTGGCCGGGCGACGTGGCGGCGGCGCGGCGGACATGTCCGGCCAGCGCGGGAGAAAATGTCCGGCGGCGCGAGGAAGGGGGAGGCTAGGGTTTGTACCGCGAAATTTCAGAGGGGATCACATATTTATAGGTAGAGGGAGCTAGGAGAGTCCAAATGAGGTGTGGTTTTCGGCCACGCGATCGTGATCGAACGACCGAGATGATGGAGGAGGTTTAAGTGGGTTTTGGGCCACTTTGGAAGGGTGTTGGGCTGCAACACACACGAGGCCTTCTCGGTCCCTCGGTTAACCGTTGGAGTATCAAACGAAGTCCAAATGACACGAAACTTGATAGGCGGTCTACCGGTAGTAAACCAAGGCCGCAAGACAAGTCTCGGTCCAATCCGGAAATGTTTAACCCCCACACACGAAAGGAAGGTAAAAATGACAACCGGAGGAGATAGGAGCGCCGGAATGCAAAACGGACAACGGGGAAAATGCTCGGATGCATGAGACGAACATGTATGCAAATGAAATGCACATGATGACATGATATGCAATGCATGACACGCAAGCAATTACAAGGCAACAACAACGAATAACTAGAGGACACCTGGCACATCGGTCTCGGGGCGTTACATACTTATGTTGATCTCCCTAAGATGAAGTGGTTTAAATATCATCCTCCCATACAAGTAAAAGTAGCTGCACCTATTGAAGTTGAAGAAAATACTGTCACTTATAATGATCCTATTGTTCCTGCTTCTTATATTGAGAAACCACCTTTCCCTGTTAGAATAAAGGATCATGCTAAAGCTTCAACTGTTGTTCGTAAAAGCAATATTAGAACTTATACACCTCCTGAGCAAGTTAAAGTAGAACCTAATATTGCTATTGTTAAAGATCTCTTGTCTGATAATATTGATGGGCATGTTATTTAGTTCGAAGGTGAAACTGCTAGAATTGCTAAACCTTGTGATAAGGATAAACATAGACCTGTTGTAGGCGTGCCTGTTATTTCTGTTAAAATAGGAGATCATTGTTATCATGGCTTATGTGATATGGGTGCTAGTGCTAGTGTTATACCTCATGACTTATACAAAGAAATTAAGAATGAAATTGCACCTATTGAGTTAGAGGATATTGATGTTACTATTAAACTTGCTAATAGAGATACTATTGCACCAATTGGAATTGTTAGAGATGTTGAAGTCTTGTGTGGGAAAACTAAATATCCTGCTGATTTTCTTGTTCTTACTTCTCCACAAGATAGCTTTTGTCCCATTATATTTGGTAGACCCTTCTTAAATACTGTCAATGCTACCATAGACTGCACTAAGAATATTGTTACTGTTGGTTTGGATGATATGGTTCATGAGTTTAGTTTCTCTAAATTTCGTAAACAACATCGTGAGGAAGAATTACCTATAAAGGATGAAATTATTGGTCTTGCTTCTATTGCCGTACCTCCTAGTGATCCTTTAGAACATTATTTGCTAGACCATGAAAATGATATATTCATGAATGAAAGAAGGGAAATAGATGAAGTATTATTTAAACAGGAACCTTTTCTGCATCACAACTTGCCTGTTGAAATTTTAGGGGATCCTCCTCCACCTAAGGGTGATCCCGTGTTTGAGCTTAAACCGTTGCCTGATAATATTCAATATGCTTATCTTGATGAAAAGAAGATATATCCTGTTATTATTAGTGCTAACCTTTCAGAGCATGAAGAAGAAAGGTTATTGAAAACTCTGAAGAAGCATCGTGCTGCTATTGGATATACTCTTGATGATCTTAAGGGCATTAGTCCCACTCCATGTTGTAACATTCCAAATTTGCAATTTGGAATGTTATACACTAGATCATCATGCATATCATATTTTCATGCATTTTGGTTGATCCCAGAAATTTCACGCAACTCAAGGACCTTCGGAGAGAGTTGGAGATTTCGTTATTTTCATATTTGAGAGTTTTCTCGAATTTGAAAAGAGGATCATTTGATTTATTTATTTCATCTTCAATTATTTTTCCATTATCAAATATGAGAGAGGGAAATAATATGACTTTTCCCAAAATTTAGGAAAAATGAAGATCTAATGAATAAATCAAATTTTGGTTTTGCCAGAGTTTTGTTTGTTTTTATTTGGATACGGAAAAATGCGCGTTTTCAAAAATTGCATTCTAGGTCCGGAGTAAAGTTCATTTTGTTCGACTCATTTTTAGGAGTCGGGGAAAATTTACTTTAGTAATTTTGGAGTTCGTTTAGTTTAGTTTTCTTTTGTTTTTCTGCGCGCGAATCCAGTTAAAAAAAAGAGGACCAAGGCCAGCCGGGCCAAAGGCCCAGCCAGCCGGCCGCCTCCCCAGCCAGCGCGCGCGCCAGGCACAGCGCCAGGCCGCCGCCTCCCTCGCTCTAGGCCGAGTCCCAGAGGGACTCTAGGCCGGTTAGCCCCCCCTTTCCTTGTTTTGTTTTCCCTCTTTTGCTTGCCCCCTACCCCAAGTAATCCCCCCCACCTATATAAATACACCCCAAACCCCCCCTCTCCTCACATCAATCCCAAGCCCCTCTCCTCCTTAGCCGCGCCCCACCCCGCGCCCCTCACCCGCCGCCGCCGCCCTATAGCCGCCGCCGCCCTATAGCCGCCGCCGCCGTTCGCCGGAGCCTCGCCAAGGTTGTCCTGCGCCGCGTCTCTTTTTCTCCCCTCGGTTCAGTTTTTCTTCTAAACCGTTCCGGTTCTTTCTTAACCATTCCGGTTTTCTTTCGTTCTTTGTTTCGGTTTTCTTTTCCGAAAACCCTAGATCGGTTTTCGTTCTTTGTTTCGGTTTTCTTTTCCGAAAACCCTAGATCGGTTTTCGTTCTTCTTTCGGACCGTTCGTCTCAATGAACGTGATCACCGATTATTCCCCGGTTAACGACGCCCGTCCGTTTAACCGTTCTTTGTTTCCTTTTCGTCGGATTTATTCCGCGATCACGATCTCAGATCCGATCTTCGTTCTAGTCTTTCTTCTCGCTCGTTTATCGGAATCAGGTGATCCAAGCGCCTGGAGTTTCGTTTCGAAACCGCTGTTCCATCTAATCAACTTAAACAAGTTTTTGCTACGGTAAAATTTGACCTAGTTTCAACTTGCTAGAACCGAGTTGTTTTCTTCCGCCGTTTGTTTTCCGTTTCTTTGTTCGGTTCTTTCTTTCTTTGCAACCGGAGTTCTTAAGTTGAACTTTCTAGTTCGTTCTCTTGTTCGAGTTTTACCTGTGCATTAGATGAGTACTTATTGTGTGCTTGTTGTCTGTCTGCGCTAGATCACCCGGATTGCGCCGCTTGTTACTTCGAAACCCTAGGTCTCGCGGATCATCAGCAAGGCAAGTAACACTTTGATCATACCTTTTCTACAACCCATGTTTTATTGCATTAGATCAATCCTCTCACATTGCATGATTAGGATCTAATTAAATTGTGGGATGGGAAGTAGATGAGGTAGTACCTATTACCTGTATTATTATGAAACCTTTGGGAGTTACTTCTACGCTTGCTATTTATGCCATGCTATGCTAGTAGACGTGGATTGGGTGAGTGATATCCATGACAGATGTGAGTTGATAATTTTAATGGTTTATCTAAGGTGGCAACTTAAACACACATCTGGGTGGATTGAGGCACCTGATGTCTATCAGGACTTGCCTGTTTTTATTTCGGACCGCCACCCAGGCTCAAAGGGATCATAAGATCATTCATGCTAGTAACTTCCGTGTGCAGCCACAAGCCATTATGGGCTCTGGCATAGTTGATTAAGTTGTGCGAACTCTTACGGGTAGACTAGAAGATGTAGGGGAAAGTAGGTGTACCGGTCTACCCACATGTAAGGTGCTAGCGCTTCTGAAAGACTGTGTCTCGGTCATCCGTCTTCTCAAACACCCTGTAGTGCGAGAAACCAAACGGAGGCGATCGAGTCTTGTGGGGAAAAGTGCGCAAACCTCTGCAGAGTGTACAAACTAATCATGATTAGCCGTGTCCCCGGTTATGGACAACTTGAGTTTCTAGTGCTTGAATATCGTGTGAATCTCAACATGTTACTCTAATTAATATTGTTGGGTTTTAATTACTTAATTGGGATTGGAATGCTGTCAACCATTCTCGATGTTTAACAACCACCATGATAGTTAAATAAATTTATTCCTTTGCAGTAAGGAAAAACTGGCTTTACACAAAACTGTAACCATAGAGCTTTCCACCAGCCATATATGCATGTAGTATAGCTGTTTCATTCCATTACTCTCTATGTGTTACATTGCCAGCATATTCCATGTGCTGACCCGTTTTCGGGCTGCAACTTCTCATGTTGCAGACTTTTCAGACGACGAGTAAGGTGCTTTTAGGTCGTGGTTCTATACTCAGTGATGCCGTTGGAGTTGATGGACCCATTTATCTTCCGAGTCTTCCGCTGTTACATTATTAGATGGCCTTAAGCCATATTTATTGTAATAAGTTCTCTTTGAGACAACGATGTAATAAGTGTGTGATTGCCACTCTGCTATAAATCCTTCGATGTACTGTGTGGTGTCAGCATTACCGATCCAGGGATGACACCGGAGCACAGAGCACTTGATCCATTCGGGTCGGGTCACTACACATGTCAACATAAAATAAATTTGGAAGTAGATGCCAAACCAGTTCGTGATCCTCAACGACGCCTGAATCCTAAAATGAAAGAAGTGGTAAGAAAAGAAATACTAAAGCTTCTGGAGGCAGGTATAATCTATCCCGTTGCTGATAGTGAGTGGGTAAGTCCTGTGCATTGTGTCCCTAAGAAGGGAGGTATTACTGTTGTTCCTAATGATAAAGATGAATTGATTCCACAAAGAATTATCACAGGTTATAGGATGGTAATTGATTTCCGCAAATTAAATAAAGCTACTAAGAAAGATCATTACCCCTTACCTTTTATTGATCAAATGCTAGAAAGATTATGCAAACATACACACTATTGCTTTCTAGATGGTTATTCTGGTTTCTCTCAAATACCTGTGTCGGCTAGAGATCAATCAAAGACTACTTTTACATGCCCTTTTGGTACTTTTGCTTATAGACGTATGCCTTTTGGTTTATGTAATGCACCTGCTACCTTTCAAATATGCATGATGGCTATATTCTCTGACTTTTGTGAAAAGATTTGTGAGGTTTTCATGGACGACTTTTTGTCTATGGTTCCTCTTTTGATGATTGCTTGAGCAATCTTGATCGAGTTTTGCAGAGATGTGAAGAAACTAATCTTGTCTTGAATTGGGAAAAGTGCCACTTTATGGTTAATGAAGGTATTGTTTTGGGGCACAAAGTTTCTGGAAGAGGTATTGAAGTTGATAAAGCCAAGGTTGATGCTATTGAAAAGATGCCATGTCCCAAGGACATCAAAGGTATAAGAAGTTTCCTTGGTCACGCCGGATTTTACAGGAGGTTCATTAAGGACCTCTCAAAAATTTCTCGGCCTCTGACTAATTTATTGCAAAAAGATATACCATTTGTCTTTGATGATGATTGTGTAGAAGCATTTGAAATACTTAAGAAAGCATTAGTCTCTGCACCTGTTGTTCAGCCACCTGATTGGAACCTACCCTTTGAAATTATGTGTGATGCTAGTGATTATGCTGTAGGTGATGTTCTAGGGAAAAGAGTTGATAAGAAACTAAATGTTATTCATTATGCTAGTAAGACTCTAGACAATGCTCAAAGAAATTATGCTACTACTGAAAAAGAGCTTTTAGCAGTTGTATTTGCTTGTGATAAGTTCAGATCTTATATTGTTGATTCTAAAGTAACTATTCAAACTAATCATGCTGCTATTAAATATCTTATGGAAAAGAAAGATGCTAAACCTAGACTTATTAGATGGGTTCTCTTGCTACAAGAATTTGATTTGCATATTGTTGATAGAAAGGGAGCTGAGAACCCCATTGCAGACAACCTGTCTAGGTTAGAAAATATTCTTGATGACCCACTACCTATTAATGATAACTTTCCTGATGAACAATTAAATGTTATAAGTACTTCTCGTAGTACTCCATGGTATGCTGATTATGCTAATTATATTGTTGCTAAGTTTATACCACCTAGCTTCACATACCAACAAAAGAAAAAGTTCTTCTATGATTTAAGACATTACTTTTGGGATGACCCACATTTTTATAAGGAAGGAGTAGATGGTGTTATTAGACGTTGTGTACCTGAGCATGAACAGGAACAGATCCTACACAAGTGTCATTCCGAGTCTTATGGAGGACACCACGCTGGAGATAGAACTGCACATAAGGTATTGCAATCTGGTTTTTATTGGCCTACTCTCTTCAAGGATGCCCGTAAGTTTGTCTTATCTTGTGATGAATGTCAAAGAATTGGTAATATTAGTAGACGTCAAGAAATGCCTATGAATTATTCACTTGTTATTGAACCGTTTGATGTTTGGGGCTTTGATTATATGGGACCTTTTCCCGCCTCTAATGGATACACACATATTTTAGTTGTTGTTGATTACGTTACTAAGTGGGTAGAGGCTATTCCAACTAGTAGTGCTGATCATAACACTTCTATTAAAATGCTTAAGGAAGTTATTTTCCCGAGGTTTGGAGTCCCTAGATACTTAATGACTGATGGCGGTTCACACTTTATTCATGGTGCTTTCCGTAAAATGCTTGCTAAATATGATATTAATCATAGAATTGCATCTCCTTATCACCCACAGTCTAGTGGTCAAGTAGAATTGAGCAATAGAGAGCTCAAATTAATTTTGCAAAAGACTGTTAATAGGTCTAGAAAGAATTGGTCTAAGAAACTTGATGATGCATTATGGGCTTATAGAACTGCATACAAAAATCCTATGGGTATGTCTCCATATAAAATGGTTTATGGAAAAGCATGTCACTTACCCCTCGAACTAGAACATAAGGCATACTGGGCTATTAAAGAGCTTAACTATGATTTTAAACTTGTCGGTGAAAAGAGGTTATTTGATATTAGCTCACTTGATGAATGGAGAACCCAAGCTTATGAAAATGCTAAGTTGTTTAAAGAAAAAGTTAAAAGATGGCATGACAAAAGGATACAAAAGCGCGAGTTTAATGTAGGTGATTATTTATTGCTATACAACTCTCGTTTAAGATTTTTTGCAGGAAAACTTCTCTTTAAATGGGAAGGCCCCTATGTTATCGAAGAGGTCTATCGTTCCGGTGCCATAAAAATCAACAACTTCGAAGGCACAAATCCGAAGGTGGTAAACGGTCAAAGAATCAAACATTATATCTCAGGTAATCCCATAAATGTTGAAACCAATATTATTGAAACCGTAACCCCAGAGGAATACATAAGGGACACTTTCTGAAACGTTTCAGACTCCGAAAAGGAATAGGTATGTGGTACGGTAAGTAAACCGACTCCAAAACAATTTTTAAGGCAATATTTCTCTGTTTTGGAATATTTAGAAAAATAGAAAAATAAGTAGCAGTCCGGGAAGGACACGAGGGCCTCACGAGGGTGGTGGGCGCGCCCTACCCCCTGGGCGCGCCCCCTACCTCGTGAGCACCTCGTGTGCCTTCCGGACTCCGTTTTTTTGCACGTTACGTATTTTGCTCGGTAAAAATTCATTATATAATCTCCCGGAGGTTTTGACTCCCGTATCACGCAAATTTCCTCTATTTTTTGTTTTTCGAGCTGTTGCTGCTGCAGATTAGAGCAAGAAAGAGTCAATCGGGGAGAGCCGGGTATCTAATCCGGCACCGGAACCAAGGGAAAACAGCGACGCTGACCACTTTGGGCCAGCAATGGAGGAGGAGATGGAGGCTGAATTGTTGAGGGTAGATGCTATGGAGGATCAAGAAGTCACCTCTCGCCTCCGAGCTGGGTTCACGATGGGGGAACTACATAGCTCAACTATTCCAAACTCGGTTATCCCTTCTAATGTTAGATTTCTTACTTATGAAAATATGAAGAGGAGTGTCACTTGTTCTCCCGCAGCTATGCAACACCCTTGGGTGCAAGGAGCTTTAGCTGTCACAGGGAAGCTTCGTAAGGAAATAATGGACCTCAAGCAGCAAGTCAATAAGCTCGAGGAGGAGAACCATATCCTGAGAGGAATAATCGCCAAGAATATTACACCAACAACAAAGAAGGAGATATAATCACATGGGTATGGGCACTCCCCTTGGCAACTGCCAAGCTTGGGGGAGGTGCCCCGGTATCGTATCACAATCACAACTCTTATCTTTACCATTTTTCTTACTTCAATCCTATTAGTAGTATCTTGATCTAGTAGAATAAAGTTTATGGCATAATCTAGTTTTGAGTTTTGCTTTATGATCTCTCTATGTAATCGAGTCCGTGAGCTATATATAATAAAGATTAGTGTTGAGTCAAGGGCTTGATTATTTTGCCATGATCTTGGGTGAATAAAAGAAAGAAAAAGAATAAAAAGAAACAAAAAGTTCATATTGATCTTATTGAGAGTAATGACTTCACATAGAAAGAGTATGATGATTAAAAGTTGTTGGGAGTTGGCAGACATAGCTTTGGTCATTGTTGCAATTAATAGGAAGTAATAAGGAAAGAGAGGTTTCACATATAGATATATTATCATTGACATCTTTTATGATTGGGAGCACTCATTAAAATATGACATGCTAAAGAGTTGATGTTGGACAAGGAAGACAACATAATGAGTTATGTCTTTCTTATATCTGAGATAAAGTATGTTGTCATGGATCCTCTAACTTGTTGAGATTGTCTTTCCCCCTCATGCTAGCCAAATTCTCAGCACCAAGTAGAAATACTACTTGTGCTTCCAAATACCCTTAAACCAGTTTTGCCATGAGAGTCCACCATATCTACCTATGGATTGAGTAAGATCCTTCAAGTAAGTTGTCATCGGTGCAAAGCAATAAAAATTGATCTAAATATGTATGATTGATTGGTGTGGGAGAAATAAGCTTTATACGATCTTGTGATGTGAAAGTAATAAAAGCGACGGACTGCATAATAAAGGTTCATATCACAAGGGGCAATATAAAGTGACGTTCTTTCGCATTGAGATTTTATATATCCAACCATAGAAGCGCATGGCAACCTCTGCTTCCCTCTGCGAAGGGCCTATCCTTTATTATTATCTTCTACCTTATGCAAGAGTCATGGTGATCTTCACCTTTTCTTTTTCATTTTATCCTTTGGCAAGCTCAGCATGTTGGAAAGAACATGATATATATATATATATATATATATATATATATCTAATTGGATGTAGGGGAGCATGAACCATTATTGTTGACATTACCCTTGAGGTAAAAGGTTGTGGGGCAAAACTATAAGCCCCTATCTTTCTCTGTGTCTGATTAAAACTCTGTAACCACAAGTATCGCATGAGTGTTAGCAATTATGGAGGACTAAATGATAGTTGAGTATGTGGACTTGCTTTTTAGCTCTGACATAGACTCTTTCTGATGTTACGATAAATTGCAATTGCTTCAATAACTGAGACTATAGTTTGTCGGTGCCCAATAAGGTTTATGATTTATACTTTTGCATTGTGAATAGATCATCACTTGAACATAAGTAATCATATGACAAAATATATATATGTTGCCGTTATGAGAATAATCATGATGCCTTCATGTCCGTATTTTATTTTTATCGACGCCTCTACCTCTAAACATGAGGACATCTTTATTGTTATCGGCTTTTCGCTTGAGGACAAGCGAGGTCTAAGCTTGGGGGAGTTGATATGTCCATTTTGCATCATGCTTTTATATCGATATTTATCGCATTATGGACTGTTATTTCACTTTATATCACAATACTTATGGCTATTCTCTCTTATTTTACAAGTTTTACATAAAGAGGGAGAATGCCGACAGCTGGAATTCTGGTCTGGAAAAGGAGCAAATATTAGAGACCTATTCTACGCAACTCCAAAAGTCCTGAATCTCCACGGAACATCTTAAAAGAAATAAAGAAAAATCCACACCAAAGATGAAGGCCAGGGGGCCCACACCCTTCTCACGAGGGTGAGGGGCGCGCCCCCCCTAGGGCGCGCCCCCTACCTCGTGGCCCCCCTGGTGGCTCTCCGATGCCCATCTTCTCCTATATGAGGTCTTTCGATGAGAAAAAAAATAAAAGGGAACTTTTCGGGACGAGACTCCGCCGCCACGAGGTGGAACCTTGGCGGATCCAATCTACAGCTCCGGCAGAGCTGTTCTGCGGGGGAAACTTCCCTTCGGGAGGGGGAAATCATCACCATCATCATCACCAACGCTCCTCTCATCGGGAGAGGGCGATCTCCATCAACATCTTCACCAGCACCATCTCATCTCCGAACCCTAGTTCATCTCTTGTATCCAATTCTTGTCTCAAAGTCCGGGATTGGTGCTAGTAGGTTGCTAGTAGTGTTGATTACTCCTTGTAGTTGATGCTAGTTGGTTTATTTGGTGGAAGATCATATGTTCAGATCCTATATGCATATTATTACCCCTCTGATTATGAACATGAATATGCTTTGTGAGTAATTACGTTCGTTCTTGAGGACAAGGGAGAAGTCTTGCTATGAGTAGTCATGTGAATTTGGTATTCGTTTGATATTTTGATAAGATGTATGTTGTCTAGCCTCTAGTGGTGTTATGTGAACGTCGACTACATAACACTTCACCATTATTTGGGCCTAGAGGAAGGCATTGGGAGGTAATAAGTAGATGATGGGTTGCTAGAGTGACAGAAGCTTAAACCCTAGTTTATGCGTTGCTTCGTAAGGGGCTGATTTGGATCCATATGTTTCATGCTATGGTTAGGTTTACCTTAATACTTTTGTTGTAGTTGCGGATGCTTGCTATAGAGGTTAATCATAAGTGGGATGCTTGTTCAAGTAAGAACAACACCCAAGCACCGGTCCACCCACATATCAAATTATCAAAGTATCAAACGCGAATCATATGAACGTGATGAAAACTAGCTTGACGATATTCCCATGTGTCCTCGGGAGTGCTTTTCCTATTATAAGAGTTCGTTCCGGCTTGTCCTTTGCTACAAAAGGATTGGGCCACCTTGCTGCACTTTATTTACTTTTGTTACTTGTTGCTCGTTACAATTTATCCTATCACAACACTATCTGTTACCACTTATTTCAGTACTTGCAGAGAATACCTTGCTGAAAACCGCTTATCATTTCCTTCTACTCCTCGTTGGGTTCGACACTCTTACTTATCGAAAGGACTACGATAGATCCCCTATACTTGTGGGTCATCAGGGTGATGGCTTTGAGCTTGTCTGCGGTAGTCTCGGCGGGGTGCTTGCGCTTCTTCGTACCATGAGCCTCGACGGTTTTGGCCAGAGCCATAGACATCACTTCGGCCGGTGCTCCAGCGGCCATCAAGAAACTGTCAAATAGAAATAAAAGAAAAGAAACCATAATCACAAACCCAAAAGAAGAATAGAGAGGGAGTTATAGGATCAGTCTCGGGGTTGCAAGACCGGGCCTTGGCCAGAATCAACACCATTGATGCGCTCACCTTTCCTTCTTTGGGAGAGAAGAATAATGGCAGAAGCAGGTTGGGGTTTTCTTGAAGAAATGAGGCACAAGATGAGGGAGAAGCGAGTTGGGTAGAGAGGAAGCTGAGATAGAAGAGTGAAATGATGGTTGCTTCGTCCGTCCAACTTACTGCTAGAAAGGAGGGGATTTTGTGATTTGCCGGCTCATTGGGCATTACTGCGGTGCTTCGATCGGGGTAATCTACCGTCACTCTACTACGGAGTAGTTTAGTGCATGGCTGGTGGACCCCGATGCTGGCTATCCCACATGTCAGCAAAAGTGAGTAATTTAGTGCATGGCTGGAGGAGGATCCGCACAGTAGAGCGTGTCAACTGTTTTTCTGAAGAAAAAAAAGATTACAGCAAGCGTTTCCACTCTTACAACGGAGGAGTGCGAAACACGGCAGCCACTTGAACATACACAGTGCTCCTACTACTAGGCATGTGCAGTGGTTCATACGTCAGTACTACATAATCTTGTTGCTAGTGTAGTAAGATATGACGACAACAAATGATGTTGTGCGCATGTCAACTATATGAACAATAATGTAGTAACATAGTACCGCTTTTTTCGACTGTCTGGTCGAGAATGAATGGTGAGATCAATGCTAATAGAACTAGGTCTACAGCGCACGAAGAGTACGGTGCTATAGTACTCCGCGAAACATGAACCATATGAAGCACGAATACTGTTAGGCAGGGTGTATGATGGGTGCACGGGATGGGAGCAAAAGTTTGCTTCTCGACCCACTTTTGGGTGTTTAGCAGAGTGCATGAAGGGTGCATGAGTCCACACTAGTAGGTTAACACAAATACACGAAGAGGAAACAACTATATTGAGATGAGAATGCATCCAAACACACCCACATGCTTTGTGCTACAGTGACTGATCTGCACCGTCTGAGTTTGATCCAATGGTCATGTTGCGCCGAGACATGGACATGCCCATGCAGAGGGAGCCTAAACACCACCGAAGTCCCTCTGCTTCTCGAGGCGCACGATGTTGGTGATGCAGGGGGCGAAACGGCTGAAAGGCAATCCAATCTACGGGAAGGCGGAGGGAGCCAGCCGAGGAGCGGGGAATCTTTTGGTTTTCACCATGGTAAAACACCAGTCGACAACTTCTCACATCAGGGAGCAGTGGGTTTTACAGGCGGAGTCATCGTGACTAATTGCTGCCGTTCTTGCTCCCGTCAATCAAAAAATTAAAAATCCTGCCGCGCCTGTTCCCGTCAATCAAAAAATTAAAAATCCTGCCGCACCCAAACACCAGAGCAACGCCGCGGTGGATATTTAAATTTACCTGCCGGCAAGTAGATAAAAAAGGGGTGAAAAACAAATGTGGCGGTGGCCTAGCTAATCGGTCAAACTAGCCCAACTAGCTAGCCACCGTGCTTCACTGATGTACTCGGTAGGAAAGGTGGTCTTTCGTGATTTGATGATTCATTTACTTACTTCGGCGAAAACGCGCGGTAGGGCGTCCCGCGTCAGGAAGAATATATGCGTGCACCACCCAGGAGGACCCCAAAACCAAGTGGTATGGTGTGCCATGTCTCGGCACGGAGGAAAAATGTGCGTGTAAAAATATACTGTATCAGACGTAGTACCTATGGTTCGACCTCGGGACCCAGCCAGTTGGTCGAAAACACCCCACTAGCCACACAACTTCATCATGCTAACATGGCTCGGAGGATAGGTGTGGTTAGCTCCATCTCGACCAGCCACAACGTCTCTTGTTCTAGGCGATTCTTCTATTTTCCAAGCTTTTTTTAGTTGTAATAACACCACGGCAAGCTAGCGTCGCACTTCGTGCGTGCCCGTGCAAAGGTTACACGATGGAGAGAAGAGAGAGATGTAGGATCGAAAGTATGTCTAGAGGGGGGGGGGTGATTAGACTACTTGACCAAATAAAAACTTAACCTTTTCCCAATTTTAGTTCTTGGCAGATTTTAGCAATTGTAGGACAAGTCAAGCAATCATCACACAATTCAAGCAAGCATGCAAAGAGTATATTGGCAGCGGAAAGTAAAGCATGCAACTTGCAAGAATGTAAAGGGAAGGGTTTGGAGAATTCAAACGCAATTGGAGACACGGATGTTTTTCCCGTGGTTCGGATAGGTGGTGCTATCCTACATCCACGTTGATGGAGACTTCAACCCACGAAGGGTAACGGTTGCGCGAGTCCATGAAGGGCTCCACCCACAAAGGGTAACGGTTGCGCGAGTCCACGGAGGGCTCCACCCACGAAGGGTCCATGAAGAAGCAACCACCCACAAAGGGTCCACGAAGAAGCAACCTTGTCTATCCCACCATGGCCATCGCCCACGAAGGACTTGCCCCACTAGCGGTAGATCTTCACGAAGTAGGCGATCTCCTTGCCCTTACAAACTCCTTGGTTCAACTCCACAATCTTGTCGGAGGCTCCCAAGTGACAACTAGCCAATCTAGGAGACACCACTCTCCAAGAAGTAACAAATGGTGTGTAGGTAATGAACTCCTTGCTCTTGTGCTTCAAATGATAGTCTCCCCAACACTCAACTCTCTCTCATAGGATTTGGATTTTGTGGAAAGAAGATTTGAGTGGAAAGCAACTTGGGGAAGGCTAGAGATCAAGATTCATATGGTAGGAATGGAATATCTTGGTCTCAACACATGAGTAGGTGGTTCTCTCTTAGAACATATGAGTTGGAATTGTGTATGTGTTCTGATTGCTCTCTCTACGAATGAAGAGGAGGTGGAGGGGTATATATAGCCTCCACACAAAATCCAACCGTTACACACAATTTTCCAATCTCGGTGGGACCGAATCAACAAACTCGGTCGGACCGAAAAGGTAAACCTAGTGACCTTTAGAGATTTTTGGTGGGACTGACATGCAACTCGGTAGGACCGATATGGTTAGGGTTTGGGCATAACGTAATCTCGGTGAGACCGATTACACAAACTCGGTGAGACCGATTTTGGTAATTAGCTAACCAGAGAGTTGGTCAGGCAAACTCGATGGGACCGATTTGCTCTTTCGGTGAGACCGAAAAGTTACAAAAAGGAAACACTGAATTTACATTCCAATCTCGGTGGGACCGATTCGCTCTTTCGGTGAGACCGAAAAGTTATGGAAGGGAAACAGAGAGTTTGCAATCCCATCTCGGTGAGACCGAGATCCCTATCGGTAGAACCGAATTGCTAGGGTTTGGCAGTGGCTTATGACAAGTGAAACTCGGTGGCGCCGGATAGAAAGAATCAGTATGACCGAGTTTGGCTTAGGGTTTAGGTCATATGTGGATATGGGAAAGTAGTTGAGGGTTTTCGAGCATATCACTAAGCACATGAAGCAAGAGCCTCATTAAGCAACACCTCATCCCTCCTTGATAGTATTGGCTTTTCCTAAAGACTCAATGTGATCTTGGATCACTAAAATATAAAATGAAGAGTCTTGAGCTTTTGAACTTGAGCCAATCCTTTTTCCTTAGCATTTTGAGGGTTCCACTTTCACCATCCATGCCATGCCAATCATTGAGCTTTCCTGAAATAATCATCTTGGAATAGCATTAGCTCAATGAGCTATATGTTGTTATGAATTACCAAAACCACCTAGGGATAGTTGCACTTTCAATCTCCCCCTTTTTGGTAATTGATGACAACATATAGATCAAAGCTTCGACAAATGATAATAAGCATGAAATATATCGTCGCTTTGAGAAGTATGTGACAAGTAAGAGCTCCCCCTAAATTTGTGCATATTTAGAATTTTCTTTGGACTGCAAATGCACAAAGAGTTAGAGTCATGGGTTACTCTTCCATGTCACATACATCTTGGTGGAGCGCTTAAAATGATAAGAATGAAATACATGCACTCATCACCAAGAAAAGTGAATGATCACATAAGATAGATAAGATAATAGCATTCAGCAAACATTAAGTGTAGCTTATGATCAAACACATGATCATCAATGTCTCACGAGCAATGACATAGTATCTCAAGCACTCAAAAGCAAACAAAGTTCGAAAACCACCAAATAAAGCAAGAGAGAAAAAAGCAACACTCTCTCTCGAAGCCTATGATCTATACATTTTTCTCCCCCTTTGGCAACAAGTTACCAAAAGTTCCTAGAAAATGCATAGTGCTAGATCGACGCTCAGGCTTGATCTTCAGGTGGTGGTGGAGTCCGGAGCACTCCAAGGACGAAGGCTTCTGTAGACGCTGAAGTAGACGCTAGAGTTGGAGCTGAAGTAGACGCTGGACCAGGTTGGGCTGGTGCTATGGCTGGAGCTGAGGCAGTTGCTCTTGTGTCAGGAATTGGCACTTCAGACGACCTCAGACCTCGTGGCACTCTGGCAAAGGCATCAGTGGTTGTCTTCCCTTTCCTCTCCTGCATATCATCTTGGAGCTGCTCCACTGCAGTCTGAATCTCTGTCACCTTGACATCCAAGTCATACAACTTTTTTTCCATGATTCTCTCTAGGCTTGCCTGGTTCTGAGTTAGGGTGGCTAGTCCTTTCTCAATCCGCAGGGTGGATGCAATCAGGTAACCAAGCTGCTCTTGTTTGGTTTTCAAGAAATACTCAGATGCCTCCACTTGAGTTGGCATCTTGGCAGCTTTCTCCTTCCTTGCCTTTTCCTTCTTTGCTTGTGCTTGGGCAGACGATGGCTCATTCTCAGTCATAACAACTTGATTATCTTCAAAATCTGGACGGATGGGCAGGTGTTCCTTGTCCAACAAGTATATGCCCGTGCCCATCTTGGAGTTAATGAGCTCCTGAATCTGAGGGGCATAACCACAGCTCCTCTTCTGATCTGCTGTAGTCCTCTTGATAGTCTCTACTATGAGGCTCATGACCTTGAACTTCTGTGGAACATCAAATACATGAAGCAAATTGATTGCATGGCCTCTGATCATCTTGTGATCACCTGACTTGGGCAAGAGAGTGTGCCTAAGGATCCAGTTAATGGTTGGTAGCCCTAACAGAAGATAATGCACATACCCAAACTTAAAAGTATCAAGTGCCTCGTTTGGAATTTCCTTGTACATATTGGACATAGAGTTGTGGTCCATCTTCTTCTTGGCATAGATATCCAAGTCATCTTCATTTTCCTCTGGGGCATTGATCAGCTGAGCCCATTCAGCAACTGTAGATTGGTACCTCGTACCTTCAGACATCCATGTGATCTTTCCATCTGGGTAGAAATGTGATGTGGAGTAGAATTGCATAATGAGCTCCTCGTTCCACTTTGTGAGCTTCTGCCCAACAAAGTCTGCAACTCCACAAGCACTAAAGCTGTCCTGCACTCTAGGGTAGTGCTCTTCGTTTTCCTTGATGTATTGCTAGTCAACCCATCTCATATCACAGACTATTGGCTTCTTATCAAGCAGCACTGTCTCATAGAAGTCCTGCTGTTCCTTGGTGTGAAATCTGTAGTCAACAGCAGCCCTCCTCCTTGAAGCATACGGATCTGCTTCTCTCCACTTCCTCAGCCCCGAGTCTCTCCTGAGCTTCATATCCTCAGCCACAGGATGAGCATCGTTGTGGTCTGGGATCTTGGGCTTGAGTTTTCTGAGTACTTGCTCTTCATCATCTTCTTCTGCAGCTTCAGGCACTGGGGCCTTGTTCTTCTCAGTTGCAGGTATGCTCCTTGTATTTCTCTTTGGTGCAGACTTGGGCTTGGAGGCAGCTTTGGGTGCTTCTTTGGGCTTGGATGCAGCAGCCCCTGTCCTGATAGCATCACCCATAAGCTTAGGTGCCTTAGGTGCTGGTGCAGCAACCTCTTCTTCTTCCTCTTCTTCCATGATGGAAGCCTTTCCAAGCACTCTGGCTACGGTCTTCTTCACCCTTTCCTTTCTTTTCTTGCCTTCAGCAGCAACTGGCTCTATGGGAGTGGGCTTCTCAGAAATCTTGGTTGAAGCTCTGGCCTTTGGCATAGGCTGCCTACCTGCTGGCCTTTTGACTTTCAACCCTGGCTTTGTGCCTTGAGCTGACTCAACTCTCTTTGAAGTTGCTTCCTCTTCTCCCACATAATCTTCATCCTCAGAATCTGAAGTTCTCTTCTTCCTCTGTCTGGTGGCAGCTTTTGGCAAATTGCTAGGAGTACTTCTGCTGCCATCATCTGAAGAACTTGAGGGACTAGTGCCCTCACTCATCTGCACTTCCTGTTCTGACACAGTCTGGCTATCACTCTGATCTGACATGATGAACAAGCTGTCTGCTGACCCTGTGAATAGTTTATAGATGAGGTAGAATAGATGAGCATCACAAAATGCAGAGATTTTTTGCAAAAGAATAAACCAAAAACTTAGTTTTAGTTTCCCACTGAAATCATCTCGGATCTACCGATTTTTAAACTCGGTGATACCGAAGCAGTTTTGGCACCTAAACTAGTGAACTCGGTCAGACCGAGTCACAGTTCGGTGGCACCGAGACTGCTAGGGTTTCACAAAGTTCCAAAATCAGTCACACCGATAAGTAATTCTCGGTCAGACCGAGTCTCACTTGTGCAATGGCATGAGCCAAATCGGTGGGACCGAGTTTTTTAACTCGGTGGGTCCGAGATGGTTTCGGCGGAAACCTAACCCTAAAATTGTCGAATCAAACCTAATCTACGAGTGCATTGACTGGATAGGAGTGTTTCAATCGTGGCAAGAATCATTAAGAACACAATGTTCTAGGAATCGGACGGGGAATAGCACTGTGATCGAGTCCATACCCTAGTTCGGCGGAGACTCGCTACGGCGGCAACGGCGGGGTAGAATTCCATTGACGGTGATGGAGACCAGCGACTGGAGGCGGCTGGCGGCGAGGAGACAATCTGGAGACCACGTTGGCAGAGCAGGCTATCGCGCGGGCGAAGGGTTTCGGAGAAATTTCCAAATTTTTGCCCGTGACTATATATAGCCCGACCCTGTCGGTGTGACCGAGTGGAACAACTCGGTGGCACCGAGATTCATAACTGCAAGCAGTTACTGAAACTCGGTGTGACCGAAAGGTTCAAATCGGTTGCACCGAGATCGAAAACCTAGATCAACTTAATGATCTCGGTAGGACCGAAAGTGGGGTATCGGTCAGACCGAGAATCATAAAGAGGTTTTGGAAGTTTAAGTCTATGACGAATCAGGGACTCCGAGCGCTCCTCACACAGAGTGGTTTGAATCTGACTTGATCAAATTTTGTGATGTAGCATGAATAGAGTTTGAGACGAGAAAAGCATAGATAGCTAGAGGAGGTTCTTAGGCATTCTTGTCCATCCACTTGGCAAAAGGAAATAAAACCAAACAATCAAAACAACAAGTGGATGACCTCGAATGAGTAAAATATGCAACCAGCATGCTCACACAATAAGATGGCAAATGAAATATGTGACAAGGCATGCACAACCAATTCTAGCATCTATCAAGCAATTTGTGATGACAAGGTCATCTATATATGAGTATATTGACTTAGGAGTCAAGTGAGAACACTTGATCATAGGTCATACTCATCGTTTAAGCTCAAGTGGGGTTACCACTTTTACATAAAGCATTGTTGTGTTCACATCTTTAGAGTTGCTTTAGCTCAAATCTTAGAGTAAAGCTCCCACTAGATGTGATATCCCCCCTTAGAGGTATGAACTAACCTCGGGTTTGGTCGATGATGACTTCATGTAGATGTTGAAGATGTGGATGCTCAATGTTGATGTAGATCACTTGGAGCTATCCATTTGAGTGAATTGCACTTTCAATACCTACATGGGTTAGTCCCACAAGGAACAAACAAGGATATCCATAGACATAGAGTGATGCACACACAAGATGATGTCCATGAAAACTTTTAGGTTACCTTGTCCCTTGTCTTACCATCAAGAGGGTTTGTGACTCCTTGAACTAGTGCAAGATGTGGAATTTGATTGCACTTGTTCTTGCCAAAATGATAAGAGTGAAGTATGTTGGCAGAGTCACCCTCAAGAACTCTCTAGTTCTTCTTCTTTTGGATTCACACCATCTTGATGGGAATCCTTGGAGTTGTAGTCGTACTTGATGAAGTGGAACTTGAAGTAGTCTTGGGAATCCACTTGACTAAGGTCTTAGGAGCTTCTTCAAATGCATCAATTTCCTCTTGAAGCTTGTCCTTGCCTTTTTGCTTGTAGTCTTGTGGTGGAAGATCATCTTGAGATTGTGTCCCCTTGAAAGAAGTATCATACTTATCTTGTTGAGGAACAAACTTTGTCTTGGGGTATTGATCTTCTTCCCACTCAACTCCATTGGCATTGAACTTTCGTTCAAAACCAACACCTTGATTCTTCCGGTGCATTCCTTGCTTGCGCACAATTTCCTCGAATTGCTTACTCCCGGCAAGGCTTTTGTACACTCCTTTCTCTATAATTCCCTTCAATAAGCTATTTTCTTGCTCAAGTGTAACTTTGCTCAGAGAATCATTAGTGGAATCAAGAGAACTACTAGAAGCAACAATATTGGATTTAGCATGATCATTGTTACTGCTAGAGGAAGAATCTTTCTTGTTCTTGTTACTAGACTTGACTTGAGGCATGTAAGTGGATAAGAGTAAACGCTTGGCAATGTAAGAAGAACTTTTCTTGCGGAGATCATCATTGATTGCTTTTAAGAACTCATGCTCTTGCTCAAGATTGAGCTTTTCAAAGCGTAATTTCTCATGAGCTCTTAAAAGTTCTCGATGATCTTCGAAGATAGTTTCATGAGCTAACTTAAGAGTGTTTAGTTCTTTAGTTAGAACCTCAATCTTCTCCTTATCATTGTCATTCTTTTTATCTTGATTAGCGTGATCAATTGACGTTTCATCATAGTATTCATCACTAGAGTTGTCAACAAGCAAATCATCACCTAACAAGTCATCTTCATCACTATTGAAATCAACATACTCGGGGTGTGCTACCTTAGGACCTTTGGCCATGAAGCATCTTCCAATTCCTTCATTTGGTGAGTCAAATATGTCGTAGGAGTTGGTTGACACAAGTGCTAGACCGGCAACACCTTCATCTTGAGTATCTTCGGAGTCGGAGTGATAACTTCTCTCGGAGTGGCTGTCGGAGTCGGAGCCGGATACCCATTCACCAACATGAGCTTGATGTCTTCGTTTTGTGCAGCTCCTTGATGATTTTTCCTTCCTTTCCGAATCCTTGCTTCTCCGTGAGTATCTTCGTTCATAACGATCATCTCTACTCCTTCTCTCTCTTGGTGGTGATCCTTTGCTTCTTCTTTTTGGAGAATCTTCTCTTCTCTTGTAGGGAGCCGTACACTCATTGGAATAGTGTCCGGGTCTTCCACAACTGTAGCAGTTTCGCTCTCGACTAGAAGATCTTTTGTCATTGTAGGACCTTGACTTGAAGCTTCTATCTTTGCTTCTACTCTTGTAGAACTTGTTGAAGTTCTTCACCATTAAGCTCAATTCTTCATTGAAGTTTTGTTTCTCACTTGATGATGTAGGGGCTTCACATGAGGCTTTGTAGGCACCACTTGATTTGTTGTGAAGTTCCTCTTTATCCTTAAGTGACATCTCATGAGCAACAATTCTTCCAATCACCTCCGTTGGCTTGAGATCTTTGTAATTGGGCATCATTTGGATCAATGTGCACACGGTCTCATATTTTCCATCCAAGGCTCTTAGAATCTTCTTGATGATGAATCTATCGGTCATCTCTTCGCTTCCTAAGCGGGCAATCTCATTTGTGATGAGAGCAAGCCTAGAGTACATTTCAGCGACACCTTCACCATCCTTCATTTTGAACTTGTCAAGTTGACTTTGAAGCACATCCAACTTGGATTCCTTGACGGAGTCGGTACCTTCGTGCATATCAAGCAAAGTGTCCCAAATTTCCTTTGCATTCTCAAGATGGCTGATTTTGTTGAATTCTTCGGGGCACAATCCGTTGAAGAGAATATCACAAGCTTGAGCATTGTATTGCAACATCTTCAACTCATCCGCGGTAGCTTCACGGTTTGGTTCTTTCCCATCAAAGAAGTCACCTTGCAAACCAACACACACAATAGCCCAAACGGCGGGGTTATGTCCAAGAATATGCATTTTCATTTTATGCTTCCAACTAGCAAAATTAGTACCATCAAAGTAAGGACCTCTACGGTGATAATTTCCCTCACTAGACGCCATACTCTCCTAGGTTGTGAAACCAAGGCTATGACCACCAAAAGCTATGGAGATCAAAGCAAATGGAGACCAAAGCTCTGATACCACTTGTAGGATCGAAAGTATGTCTAGAGGGGGGGTGATTAGACTACTTGACCAAATAAAAACTTAACCTTTTCCCAATTTTAGTTCTTGGCAGATTTTAGCAATTGTAGGACAAGTCAAGCAATCATCACACAATTCAAGCAAGCATGCAAAGAGTATATTGGCAGCGGAAATTAAAGCATGCAACTTGCAAGAATGTAAAGGGAAGGGTTTGGAGAATTCAAACGCAATTGGAGACACGGATGTTTTTCCCGTGGTTCAGATAGGTGGTGCTATCCAACATCCACGTTGATGGAGACTTCAACCCACGAAGGGTAACGGTTGCGCGAGTCCACGAAGGGCTCCACCCACAAAGGGTAACGGTTGCGCGAGTCCACGGAGGGCTCCACCCACGAAGGGTCCATGAAGAAGCAACCACCCACAAAGGGTCCACGAAGAAGCAACCTTGTCTATCCCACCATGGCCATCGCCCACGAAGGACTTGCCTCACTAGCGGTAGATCTTCACGAAGTAGGCGATCTCCTTGCCCTTACAAACTCCTTGGTTCAACTCCACAATCTTGTCGGAGGCTCCCAAGTGACACCTAGCCAATCTAGGAGACACCACTCTCCAAGAAGTAACAAATGGTGTGTAGGTAATGAACTCCTTGCTCTTGTGCTTCAAATGATAGTCTCCCCAACATTCAACTCTCTCTCATAGGATTTGGATTTTGTGGAAAGAAGATTTGAGTGGAAAGCAACTTGGGGAAGGCTAGAGATCAAGATTCATATGGTAGGAATGGAATATCTTGGTCTCAACACATGAGTAGGTGGTTCTCTCTCAGAACATATGAGTTGGAATTGTGTATGTGTTCTGATGGCTCTCTCTACGAATGAAGAGGAGGTGGAGGGGTATATATAGCCTCCACACAAAATCCAACCGTTACACACAGTTTTCCAATATCGGTGGGACCGAATCAACAAACTCGGTCGGACCGAAAAGGTAAACCTAGTGACCGTTAGAGATTTTCGGTGGGACTGACATGCAACTCGGTAGGACCGATATGGTTAGGGTTTGGGCATAACGTAATCTCGGTGAGACCGATTACACAAACTCGGTGAGACCGATTTTGGTAATTAGCTAACCAGAGAGTTGGTCAGGCAAACTCGGTGGGACCGATTTGCTCTTTCGGTGAGACCGAAAAGTTACAAAAAGGAAACACTGAATCTACATTGCAATCTCGGTGGGACTGATTCGCTCTTTCGGTGAGACCGAAAAGTTACGAAAGGGAAACAGAGAGTTTGCAATCCCATCTCGGTGAGACCGAGATCCCTATCGGTAGAACCGAATTGCTAGGGTTTGGCAGTGGCTTATGACAAGTGAAACTCGGTGGCGCCGGATAGAAAGAATCGGTATGACCGAGTTTGGCTTAGGGTTTAGGTCATATGTGGATATGGGAAAGTAGTTGAGGGTTTTGGAGCATATCACTAAGCACATGAATTAAGAGGCTCATTAAGCAACACCTCATCCTTCCTTGATAGTATTGGCTTTTCCTAAAGACTCAATGTGATCTTGGATCACTAAAATATAAAATGAAGAGTCTTGAGCTTTTGAGCTTGAGCCAATCCTTTGTCCTTAGCATTTTGAGGGTTCCACTTTCACCATCCATGCCATGCCAATCATTGAGCTTTCCTGAAATAATCATCTTGGAATAGCATTAGCTCAATGAGCTATATGTTGTTATGAATTACCAAAACCACCTAGGGATAGTTGCACTTTCAAGAGACCGCTGACCTGGGACCCATCAGTAAGTGAGTCAACGGTCATGCACGTGTTGACGAGGCACTCCCTTTACTCTACTCAACGTAATACTGTATAAAATCAAGTTATGGGACAAAGCCAACAACCATTGTTGTTTCAGGCTATCGGCTTATGCTTTGTAGTCCAGGTTGCCAGTTCGAATCTCGTCTTTCAGATTTGTTAGTTTAGGTCCAAATTTGATTAATGACAAGTGGGACCCCCGTGTGTTGTTCCGATATTTCAGTGTAGGATGGTTTTTTTGAACAAACACTTTGCGTGGTTATACAAGTAACAACATGAGTTACACGTATTTTGCAAGCTTACGAAAAAATGACAGCGGCATAGAATATCACATCCACCCTGCAGCTTAGATGCTATGGTGATACGAGTTTTTACACCGTTGAAAGTGAGATCCAATGGCTTGGGAGTAGTATTTGTAATTATGCATAATTTCCAAACTCTCCAAAGGTTTTTTTGCAAATAAAACATTCAGGCCTCGTGTGTGCCGCTGCATCTTGTATCCAACGGCTCCCCGTTGCTCATATTAGGTGCTCCCCATAGCTTAATTACCCGCTACGGTGATATGAGAATCTAGGTCATATGATCAGTGATCAGATGGCACATGCGTAGTACTTGTACTTTCTGCGCAATTCCCAAACTCTCTCAGCCATATATTGCAAAAACATTGTTTCCTCCTACTGTGGGCCGTTAGATCTCTGTGAACTCGTATCACCATAGAATCTATGGTGCGGGAGCACCTCATATTCTCCCGTGCAAGAAAACATAAGGTGCTCTCGCCGCTTGGATGCTACGGTGATACGAGCTTCGAGGTCGTTTGATCTGAGATCCAATGGCATCTGAGCAGTCTTTGTGCTTGTAAGCAGTGGACGAACTCTTTGGGGGCTTTTCTGCAAAAAACCATTCCAACCACCAAGGAGGTGTTGGGTCACAAATCGAACGGCTCCGAAGAGCTTGTATCACCAAAGCATCTAAGGTGTGGTAGCACATGATATTCTTACATACAGGAGAATATGATGTCCTCCTTCATCTTAGATACTACGGTGATACGAGCTTCGAGGTCGTTGGATATCGGATCCAAGGGCATCCGAGTAGTTTTTGTACAAATTGTGTGCAATTCTCAAACTCATCAAGGTTTACTATAAAAATATTAAGACATCATGTGAGCTGCTATATCTCAGATCTACAAGCTCCAAGCAACTCGTATCGGCATATAGCATCTAAGGTATGGGGGCACATGATATTCTCCCGGGAGGAGGGGTGGGGGTGCACAACCAATCGGTGGCTCAGAGGGTGGGGACAAATATAATCTAAACAACCCTAAACAGAGCTTCACAATTTTATCTAAGGTCGAGGGGTTGACCCCCGACAATCATAGCTCCGCCTAATTAAATACAACATTTGCATGTACTGTAGTACTAGACTTAATATTCATGTTTCAGTTTCATGTTCATTTTAAATATTGAATTGATGACCATGCATGTCTTATATTTTAATCCCCTCGTTCCTAAATATTAGTCTTTTAGAGATTTCAAATGGACTCGCACATATGGATGTATATAGACATATTTTAGAGTGTAGATTCACTCATTTTGCTCCGTATGTAGTCACTTGTTGAAATCTCTAAAAGACTAATATTTAGGAACAAAAGGAGTATTTTTGAATTCATGTCATACATGCATGGTTTGGAAAAATAGATGCACTATACTTATTGAATTGTTGTTGTGTTCGTGTGTGTGTGTGTGGTCATATGCTTGATACATACAAAGTTTTCTCACCTCCATATTGTTCATCTTTTAAATTTGAATTTGCATTGAAAAACTTACTAGGAATACCATGAAATGTGAAATCCACGTTGAGATCACTATATCACAAACTCACTCTAATTCAACAACTCATCATAAATCAATTACCATGTTGAGATTAGTATTTGCAAGGGAAATACGGGCATTGTAATACACATAGATTCATTCGGAAATTTAAAAGGTTCCTTTCGTATTCTCGAATGGTAGGACCCAATGGCGTACCAGCCAGACCATGGCTCGTGTTGATCCTAAAAAAGGGCTCGTGTCCTTTTGGTGGCGTGCGTGGTATGCACATTAGGCAACCCCAACCAGTCGAGCCTCCGCGTTTCGAGTCAAAATATCTCGCGGCCAGAATTCCAGCCCTAGGAAATTCCCCTCATGTCTCTGGTCCATAATGACTACCGATGAACATCGGAGGGATGTTTTAGTAACTAGACAACGTTACCTACCGTGTCGAGCACAGTTCAATTCCCTCGGTCGCCGCTCGCCAAGGTCACCCGCCAACTGCATTGCCTAGTGCTACTACTACTACACCAGGATGAGCAAAGAATTGAGCCCGTTTGTTCATGCCTAGTACTTGAGTTAATATATCAGTCAATGCACTGGTACGGAGGGATTATCCTTTTACTCTGCATATATAACTTGTCTGAAGTCTAACTAAGCAAAATGTTTGACCAAATCCTTTCTTAAGAAATACAACAGGACGGATGTATGGCTTGAAAATTTATTGCATGATGCAGGTTATGATATTGTTTTGAATTCTGGATCTTAAATTTCAGAAAATCCAAAAGTGACCATAACTTCTTGAAACTGAGCATGGTCACGTGATATGGCACAAATATTACTTCATAATTTTTTTCTTCAATTTGAGACAAGCTGCTTATGACAAGTTGCACAAATGAAGAGCCAAGGTATTTTGGAACAAAGACCTGTCATGTTAAGGCGAACGCTTTCACTATTGAAACCGTGGGCGTTTACGTGCCGCCACAAATCCGCTTCTCATCGGCAGGTGCCGTCCGAGCAAGTGTGTGAGTCGACGGGAGGTGTGCGAGCAGACCGCTGCGCCAGCTGACAGGGAGGCGTGCGAGTAGACCGGTGTGTAGGCTCACCGGGAGGCGAGCCCTTTGACCAGGCTCCGCCGCCCACGTTCGTCCCAACTGCTCCCACTTTTAATGTTGCCGGTGCCGCAGTTTAAAATCAACCCCGCACTACCCGGTATCGCTACAATCTACTCTCTTCCTCTTCGATTCTCCTGTCGTCTACCTCCAACCAGCCTGACCTAAACGTATGCCATGCCGCATCACGATGGTCTGCCCTTAGTTTTCCAGTTTCCTGAGGAAGACACCCAGCCGGAGTCTCAAGAACATAAGGTACTTTGGGACGAGCTTGAACTGGCCTTGCGGAAGATGCCACGCTTGTCCTCACTCCCATTCTGGCTCCCGTCACCCCGACTGCGCCAGCGCCCATCCCCGTGGCATTGATGGGCTGGGAGCCGCACATTGTCGCCGAGCTTGATGACACGGGGTTCCACGAGGTCCCCGCCTACTTTCACGCGCCCGTGCACTTGCCAGTGCACGCCCGTGCTGGTGCCCGTGCACCTGCCAGCGCATTCGCCTGCGCGTGCACTGACGTGCACACCCGTGCCGGTGCCTGTGCACCTGCCAGCGCATGCGCCTGCGCATGCACTAACGTGCGCACCCGTGCCGGTGCCCGTGCACACGAATGTCTCCGCCGTGCTGTTGACAGGCATGTCCCCGCGCGGGTGCCAGTGCCCCCCTCAGCGGCATGGATGGCCGCCGTCGACCGCTTCCTTGCACCAACGCCAGTCGCCTCCTCCCACCAGTTGATTCGCTCCGAAGTCCAGAACATTTTGGCCTTCCTTGAAGCTAGGCCAACGTCCAGGAGTACGCCAACAACAGCGCAAGGCGCCGATGTCGCCGTCGGTCAGTGGCCCGACGACACACAGAGCAAGGCAGAGGAGCCACTTCCCACCGCAAGACGCCCCCGCCGCCACCGTGTAATCTAAATTTGCCATGAAAAACGTTCTTATTGCCATGCTTAAAATCCGAATGTTTATCATTTCCATTTATTTTAGATCGATCATCATATAATTTAAAGTCATAGTCAGACTGAACGAAATCTATGGTTTGATCGATTGAATGTTCTGCTAGAGCCGTATCAAATTAAATATAAAACGCCATCAAGCCACATGTGTTCCTTGTCATCCAATGACCTAAACTGCTTCAATGTAGAGTGCTCAACAAGTTTAGTGTGCAATTAATTTCGTGACAAAAATAGTGCTAATCACATAATAACACGCAAATAATATCCTACTTAATATCCACATGCACTTAATATACTTCCAAATTAACGTGCATTGCACGTACACACTGACTAGTGCTGCTAGTACGTGAAACTGGTGCCGTAACTTGTGAACGCGTCCAGATATGGTCAACGGCAACATCGCCCACGAGTTCTTCGTGTTTGCCCGTGCGTCTAAACACAGAAGGGGAGGAGAGAGAGAGCACACATGGAACCCACCAGTAAGTGAAGGCGAATAGTACTAAAAATAATATTACATGTTATCCATTAAATAGGCTGTGGTAATATAAAAACATTATGTGAACAAAGGGAGGTACAACAAACATTGTTGTTCTATGTATGTTGCCTATTGATGTGCGGCTTGAAGGCCCTGGTCGCATGTTCGATCCTCGTCCTTTATTTTTAAATTTGTATATGGGTCCAAATTTGTTTCATGACATGTGGGCCCCTCGGTGTGTAGTTTGTAGCACTTTAATTTGTGGGTCGAAATTTGTTCCATTCTAAGTGGACTATCGGTGTGTAGTTTTGTAGCTTATTTATAATAATTAAAGAGAACAACGGAGTTTTTTGCAATAATACCATGGTGCGACGTTGAAGGCGAGAAAGGACGTGCGAGAAAGCGATGACCGAGCCAGAGGGAAATCAACTAGGGGAGTTGCGGGGGTTGCAGCGGTGTTTGGAGTAGTTGTGGGCCGAATGCTACGAAAATATAATCTAAACCGACCAGAATAAATGCCTACACAAATTAATCCAAGGTTGGAGTGCCCCTCGCAATGTAAATAGCTTCGGCTTTGCGAGGGATGGAGAGGTAGCTCCAATGTGTGGAAGATACGGCGTGAGAAAGCGAGGTCACTCGAGAGACATATATATAGAGTGACAAAGTGAGCATGGTCCGACATTCATTGAACAGATATATATGCTCTGGAGAGATATTGTCCGATTGAGCTTTTGGCAAGGGTGAGGGATGTAAGATAGAGCTTGAGAGACGATCCAGTCACAGACGTGTAGATATATTTTGTGCATGGGAGGAAGCAAGGTCAATCGATCACATATGGTCGTCGTGCGATCGAAAGAGTGAGACGGGTTGGAGAGAGTGACCTAGATAGGCAATGTGCGTGAGAGAGTATACAATGTGAATAGGTCGAATTGGGCTCAAACATGGTGATATATCGTTTTTGTCCGAGAAAGAGAGAGGTCAATCGAGACATACAAAGAGAGAGAGAGATAGAGAGGGAGAGAGAGAGAGGGAGGGAGAGAGAGAGAGATTGAGCGAGCGTGGCCCGCCATGAGGTCGAAAGAGTGGGGGCGGCTTGGATGGACTGACCTAGATAGACAATCTGTGTGAGAGAGTATAGAGTGTGTCGATCGAGGCCCGAAATTTGTGTGTGAAATAAAACGGGGTTAAACGAGACTCAGATAAAGTAAGCGAGATTGAGCGAGTGTGGCCCGCCGTGCGGAAGAAAGAGTGAGACAGTCTCGAGGGAGTGATCTAGATAGACAACGTGTGTGCGTGCGCACGAGAGGTTGGGGGGCTAGATAAGCAATGCATGTATTTCGCGCGAGAGGGTGAGAGGGACAGGGAGAGAGAGAGAGAGCTCGGCATGGGGTGCAATGGCGGGTGTGTGAGGTAAATACATTTGGTAACAGAGAGGAAAAAGGGGGTTGTGTAGTTGAGAGAGTTAGAGATCGAAACATGGAGAGAAAGAATGAATGTGTGTTGGAAACTGATAGCTTCCTAAGGTGGTTAGGAGAGGTAGATTGACCGATACAGGAAGTATGTAGTGTGTGTGCAGGGGGGGGGGGCTAAAAACAACATTTGAATGTAGATAGTACGAGACTTAATATCAATGTTTCAATTCAGTGTACATTGTAAGATTGGAACCGAGGACCATACATATGGGTAATTATTTCGAATTTGTGCCATACTAGGTTTCTAAAAGTTGACATTGACTCGATTTGTTGTGCTATTTTGTAGGTCATATGTTTGAATCCATCCAAAAGTTTTCTCACTACCATGGTGTTCATCATATACATATGAATTCATATTAAAAAAGTAGCATGGATACAGTGAAATGCGAAATCTACGTTAGAATTGGAGATCGCTATGTGACACACTCTAATTCAAATAACTAATTATGTGACACACACTCTAATCCATGTTAGCGTGGATACCATTTCGTTTTTTTTTTCAAATAACTCCTCATTAATTAATTTATAGTATCTCATTTTGAATGACTAATTATTTGCAAGGAAAACACGGGCATGGTAATACATACATATTCATTTGCAAATGAAAGAAGATTCATTTGCATTCTCAAATCTCCTCTCAAATGTAGGCGCACCAGGCAGACCAGGGTCATGTCGTGGTGGTCGCGTGTGTCATACGGTGGCTTAGCACCCAGCCACCCACCCGGACGATGCTTCGGTGCCTTAAGGCACCTACCTTTGTGTCTATGACATGTGGGCCCAACAGGTGGCTGGCCCACATGTCAGTGACCCAAAGGCAGGTGCCTTTAAGGCACCGAAGCTGCATCCCACCCACCCCCTCCCCCCCAAAAGGACGACGACAAAATAAGTTCGCGGTTCCATGTTTCAGATTGAAATATTTGGCGGCCCCAATTCCAGCCCTGCAAAATCTCCCTTCTCCACCGTCCCCTTCCGCGCCCAGATTGCTCAAATCCCTAATTCGCCGCCAACCCAAGCAAAGTTCGAATCGCCCCTCGTCTCGTCTCTTTCCCCACCTCTGTGCCGGATGACGACGACGAAGACGACGGTCGCGCTTCACCACCGCACCGGAGCTACCTCATCTACGCCCTCGTCCACCGCACCAGGTGGTCCACAAAAACGTCGGCCGCCGCAACCGACGTGCCTCACAGACACAGACTTCCACCGCATCAGGTGTGCTTCACCGACGCCGTCTCCCAGCTCACCGGGGCTACTTCACCGAGCACATCGTCGCACCTCCGCCCCCCGAGGCCGTTGGGGCTTCACCAACGGTCTCGTCCACCGCATCGTAGCGCTCCGCTGCCACTCAAGATCTGCATCTGTGCGCGGCCAGCCAATGCCAGCGCATCACCCTCAACGGCTTTGAAGTGACCCGCACTCTAGCTAGGCAAGCATGCCCAAACGCCGGCCCGAACTAGGTATCCACACATCACTCCCTTGTGCACTGTTCCGACGATGTTTGGATATCCTTTCACTGCTCTCTTAGCTTACACGCCTATGCAACTCTGACTTTAACTGTTATTTCTTCTGGAGATATCATCTGAAACAAGCAAATCCATTTTTTAGCGAAGCATGATGGCGCTATGGGATCTGGTACACATCCTGCACACCCGTATAACCTTGTAAGTATCTGTCCTCCGGTACAACAGCAAGGTCGATTCCTCTTATTTGATCAACCATTTGCTGTGTCAAAAATGCAGAGGGGGATGCAAGGAGCACAAGGCCTGCACATCCAAGCAAGTGGTAACATGGACTTGCACATGGAACATCCCAAGCACAAGCAGAGCTGCAGTGAGCGTGTACAATGAGCTAGCGTAAGTCCCTGCATTTCATTTAATTCATACTGGCATTCGTGTATGATTTGTGTGCACTGGCGGATCCATGAATTCAAGTTACCAGGGGTGAACATTTAACTTAAAAAATATGAAGGCACTTGCACTCCGGAAATCAACATAACTTGAGAAATGTGAAGCTACATGCACTTTGAAAACCAGCTAATGATCCAAAGTAGTTCATATTATAAACACTAAATGATGCAAGCACCAAAAAACACAAAATGCAACATGGTGTACAAGGACTACAAACATGGTTTGTACCTGCTTGAATTATTCGTTCTCTGGCTGAAAATATCAAAGTGTAATTGCACCTATAACCAGTGCAGAAACTGCATATCAATATATCTATCCTGCACAAGTATGCCAATAGTTTCAAACAACAGATTAGAAAAGTATTTATGCTATGTTGTCATGATATGGGGACTTTCTGGTAGATGGCCTCGACGTTTCCTCAAGCCATGAAAATGCACTATAATTTGCTTGTCATCAATGCCTGCAAATCTCTATGTCTCTCAACATAGCAGATCATCATTAGACGCTAAATCCTTTAATGGGAGCTTGAAAAATGCTTGCATTAGATCCCTCATTAGACACTATATGTTCATCACCAGGAGCATGTAAAATATTTGCATCAAATCCTTCATTAGCAGTCTGTTCATTAGACACTTCAGGCTCAAGAACAACATGAGCTTGGATGTTTGCACCGAAAACTGGATTAGATACATCAGATTCAGTCAGTTTAGTATTGATTGGGGGAGTTATAAAATAAGTAGAAATTGGTTTCATTTTCTCATAAATTCCCTACATACAAACAGTTTTACAACACCGTCAGGTTTAACTATTGGCCAGAAATTGAAGTGTTGAATTAGATATAATCAGGGATGTGATGTACATGCTCATTGTGCATGCTACTCTTGCAAGCTGCGACTGTCCGTTTGCACAAGCTCGATGCCATGCCCGTCTGCCGCCACTGCCTCCCACGCAGGCTACACCCAGGTTTGGATCATCATCTTCTTGTCCTTCCGTTGGTTGAAGCCAGGAGACCGCCCTCCAACGAGGGCGCGAGGAAGTGTTGTGTGGGTCTGTCCAGCGGCGGCTAGGTTAGGAGTGAACCAGACTGGAGGCTGGAGCGAATGAATTGGGATTTTCCTGCTGTCGATCGATATGGGAGGCGCTCGTTTGGGCCACGAGCCTGCTATAGGGCCTGCCTTACACTTATGTTATTGGCCCATCCAAATTGAAACATTTTTCTTCATTTTTTACATTGCCTGCTCATGCGTTGGGACGAACAAAACTAGCCTGGGCCAACCTGGACGACTCAAACTAGGTGCACATTTTCCAGCCACCCGAGGCGGCCGCCCATACCAGCCCCTATGGTGGCGTCGACCATTTTTGCGTGTATGATTGGGCTAGTGAAAGATATTCCAGTGGCGCTTTTGATTTACCCACATAATGGTTGAATTGCTTGTTTCTATGAACTGAGTTCGCCAATAATGTGAAGGATGCCAGTCTTTTCATCCTATTGTAGATTGCTTAGATCTCGATATGCCAAAAGTAATCGCATGAAATATATAGTAAAAGCCAGTGTGATGTGTGTGTGGCTACAACTAGTCTGACTACACGTTGTCATATAACATATCAAGGACGCACCATCTTACTAGATTAACCATTCGACTTACCAATGCAGTGTGGGAAGAAAGAAGTATTGGGACTACGTATCCAAGCAATTGATGCCATGGACTCCTTCGTACAACCTTGTAAGTGAAAAATAAGTTGCAGTGTGCATGTACAAAGAACTAGCATAAGTTCAGTTACCCGCTTCTCGGAATTTTAGTTAGCCACTTATTGCAAAATTGTTCAATTATGCTACTTGGATTAATTTAGTTTGCTACTGATTACATAATGCCACAGCCTGTTAATCCTATTATAGACTGCGCCTATCTATGTGTTTGATACTTATTGTTAAGAATTACCTGTTTGCCTGAACTTAAATAGCTACTTGTTTGTTTAACTGCTTTGCTGCTGCAACAACGGGTTACAATGATGTTAATAACTACTTTTCAACATCCAATTGAAACTCTTTAATTCCTTGTTTGTTTAACTGGTTTGCTGTTATAACTCCCAGTTGAGATGTTTTGCTAACTTCAACTTTTCTGAATCCAATTGGAACTTTAATGGAAAAACAGGTTAGCCCAAGATCAAAGAGAGAGGTCCCCATGGACGTTGTATCATCCCACAGTAGTGGTACCGGTCCAATCGTGCATTATGAATTGCCAACTGTTGATGCTCTAGAGGCTAAACTAGTGGTAGAAAGAGATTCCACTTCTGCACTTAGAGATGAAGTTGACATGTTGAGGAAGCAAACATCACAATCACAAGCAGTACTCAAGACAACCATTAAATATTTGGTGGATTTCAAAACAAAGCAAGCTAAGACTGACCACATTGTTAAGGTCCTGAAGGAAAAAAGGAAATTAAATTCCCACTTGGTAAATCATAGGTGAAATGTTCTTTCCATCGTTGAATAACCTTTGTGTTGTTTGTTAATGTAATCAATCAATCCATTTGTTTTAGAGATCATGTAATAATTGTTTTTTGTTTTTTGGTTTGTAATTTTATTTGAGCACAAGTCTGTATTAATTGATAAGACTCGGAGACATTTCATTTTGATTGCTGTGCCAGACCTACAAATATGCCAATCAGGCTGAATGTGCATTCAACAATACTAGTAGTATAGATGGACCATAAGTGGCACGCATCGGAAAGGGCCAAGATGCTGTAGTAGCTTGGCTAAAAAAAGGATGCTGTTGTAGCAAAAAAAGTACAGTGACCTGGCTTATGTATGTTAGTTGATATTATTGATCCATATACTCTATAAGTGTTTATATGTATGTTAGTTATGTACATTCTTGGTCGATTGACTCAGTATTTGAATCTTGATACATCGCTTGTGTACATATCTAAATGGGAGTACACATTATGCCGCGTGTGACATTTGAGTTGGCCATGAAGTGTTCCAAATATTGGAATTCACCTTAAACTGGATTCTAGCTTCTGAATTTGAGTATCGGCATTTGTAAACCATATTCATATATGACAGTGGAATACATCTTTGTCGTCCTTTTGAAGATACATAAAAACACATAGAATGATTTATAAAGATTCGTATAGGAATACAAAATGGATTCGAATTTAGTTGCCAGGGTAAACGTGGATGCTTATTGTCCCAAAATTCGAAAGAAGCGGCAAAATGTCCACTCCCACGTCGGCTGCCCGAAGCCAAGTGTTTGGGAGATGGAAATTACTGTCTACCCATTACACGGACAATCCATCGACCTGATTTCCACTGCTCTAAATAGGGGTAGGTTAGTAACTTCAATTAGACGTGACACGACCGCCTCTGAGCCCATTTCGACACGGTGGGCGCCAAACATGGGCGGCAAAACACATTTGATTCAAGCTCGTCTGAAAGACCTCTGTTTCTCCCTCCATTTCCCCATTCATACACGGTGGGCGGCAAAGCAAACTCGACTCGGCCGAAATCGATGTAGGCAAATATTTTCAATAGGGGCAGGTTTGTAACTTCACTCAGACGTGACACAACCGCCCTACCTGTCAGCCCCGTTCATACATCATGGGCGCCAACCACCCTCTCCTCGCCCGAAATCGCTCTGGGAAAATATTGGCGAGATGCGAGATTACCGTCGTATCCCCAACCGACGAGACGTCCAAATTTTAAACGGGGGCTAAGTTCATAACTTTCCCATATTTCAGACAGGCGCGTCCCGAAAACATGGTTCCCTGTACCTCTCCCTCCATTTTCCCATTCATACACCGTCCGCGCTAGAACACCATCCCCACACCAGCCTCCGTCCGCCACCCCATCCATCGCCACCGTCCTCCACCCCATCCATCTCCGCCGTCCTCCACCACATCCATCGGCACCGTCCTCCACCATGCCGGAGCGCCTACCAAGACCGCGTCATCCACTACTACAGATGGACGTTTCTCATCCACGGCGACGGACCAAGAGCCTTGCATCACGTCCTCTCGCTTCATCGGCGCCGTCGTCCTCTTTGCCGAGGCCGCTCACACTACCTTCTCTTCCACCGCAATGGGACTTATCCCCCAATGCACCCGTCTACCGTCGCAGATCTGCTTCCACGGCACCGATAGCCATCGCACCCCCGATGCCTACACGACGCCGCAAGATAGGTGGTACTTCATATCTCCTCAACCTTTTGATCTCAACCAGAAAATAGATCTTAACTTGGTTACTCTACTTTCTTTTCAGCTATTAGAATTTAGTTCTTAGTTCGAAGAAAACAATGGCTACTAAATATCATTTCTCTGGTTTGCAGCTTCAAATCTGCCATGGCACAGTCATAATACGGTTTAATTGATCATGTTGGTTCCGTGGTGGTTTCTTTAATAGAAATCGGAGGGGAAACCCTCTTTTGCTAAAAAAATATGCTTAGAGTTTCCCCCTTTTATGATCACTATAAGATCAGAATACGTGCTTCGTGTCATAATAGCACCGCTCCACCCATCAAGCTAAACAATCTTTGTTGTTCAAATATGAATCTGATGTTATTAAAACAGAGTCGTTTAATTGGTCAGCTAAATGTTCCTAAATTAGTTTCGAAAATGCATGTTCGCCGATCGGGTGTGTCTCTACAGGGTGCCCACGGTGGGCAGGCCCACCCTAGGATTTTGGGTCGTCCCAGGCCCTGATTCCCCTCTGTTCTGCTGCACGCTTCCGATCTCTACTCGCCCCCAGCCACCTGCCTCGCCGGCGACTTGCCGTCCCCGGATGGCATGACTCTAGGAGGATTTTGGAAGGTCTCTTACTGCAGTTACAATTCTGCATACTTGTCCCAGTAAGCTCACAAGTAAATGATTGATTCACTACATCTATGCTTGCCTTGTCATATTTGTTGTCAATATTCTTTTAGGATGGACCACCCTGTTTCTAAATACTGGAACCGTAGACATGAGTGAATAGTATTTCTCTATGTGATCTCTTCCATCATGTGTGGGCAACGAACACTGCATTGTATAGAAAGAAAGTGTCATTTCCAGGTTTTACATAGGCTTCGATCTTTTACATGGAATACAATCTGCCTACTTGCTTTGTGTCGCACTACCAACACTCCACCCTTGAAGCTAAACATTATGCCACTCATAATTCCTTAGTTTATTTGTTCAAATACAATTTTCATATGATTCTAATGTTCCTACTGTAGTTTTGAAATGTGTGTCTGCCTGTTATAGAGACATAAGGGGTTTGTATTTCTGTGTGTGGTCTGGTCAGCATGGTTGGGGGGTGAACTTTGCATATGCAGGGTTTTATAGGGAGACACTCTTCGAGTTGAATCCGCAATGCATTCCATAGATAATCTGACTACTTTTTATGTTTTCATGAATCTCAGATTCTGAACAGCATCATAATGATTATGAGCTTGCGCGCATGAAAAGAATAAAGCAGAACAATGCCATGGCTGTCAAACTTGGCATTAAGGGACTGAAATCAAGTCTGGATGCAATCCAATGCAAATGCTCTCCACCTACAGATTCATGCTCAAAATATGATCCTAACAGTGATTCTGAGCTAGAGGGAGACCTAAGTTA
The DNA here is from genome assembly GCF_056163025.1 of Triticum urartu. Taxonomy (NCBI): domain Eukaryota; kingdom Viridiplantae; phylum Streptophyta; class Magnoliopsida; order Poales; family Poaceae; genus Triticum; species Triticum urartu. Next base: position 428,418,334 of record NC_141876.1, read on the forward strand.
ATGTAGCTCCCTAGTGGAGGAGTCAGAGGAAGATGCCCTATCTCATTCACCCATCAAGGTGCTTGCTCTAACTTTCCAAGATTATATTGGTCGCACATACCTTGCAACTGATGCTTTGCATTGCTTCTACTTTATTGAACTGCCATTAGCTTAGTTTACACATCGTGTATGTGAATATGCCCTGCCTATCCATTTTCAGTACATATTCCATCTGTCACCATACCATATTTATCCATTCAAATGTTGTTCTTGTGTATCAGACGTTCAAAAGGAAGAGGGCGATTGCTGATCGTGGCGGAGCACAAGCGAAGTATTTGGAAAAGGTAGTGGCACCTGATAAATCAAATAGCCCATTAGGTGTAGTTGCAATATCACCTGACCCACAAAACACCCCAACTCTAGCAGACTCTAGCCCTACTACACTGGTCATTTCTGATGCCCCAACTCAGCAGACCCTAGCTACAGCAAACAATATGATTATGCCAGTTGACGTAGCACCAGCTCTACGACTCAAAACCCCCATTCCAGCAAAGAGTACACCAAATCTAGTTGCCAAATCCCTTTTCGAACCAGAGAGCCCCATTTGCAGCAAATAGTACTCATGTTCCATTTCTTCCCAGTTTGGAAGACAAAGCTTATATTGTTGTCAGGAACTTTGTGCGCATCTTTCCTTCATGGAAAGATTATACCGCAGACACAGAACAATTTCCAGTCTTCCTCCGCAACTTACGCATAGGTAATGTACTAATGTTATTCATGTTCATTACTGCATATGTTTCTGCTGACAGAAGACACAAGATTTCATTCTTTTAAATAGGCGAGGACCAAACTGGATTGTGAAGACGAGCAAGGGTTGGTTGCACTTTTCAAGCACTCGTTGATGAAGTATCGTTCCTAACTGAGGCAAGCGCACTTTGATGGGAAGCCTCTAAATGAAATTTCTGTAAAGTCTTCGGTGCTACATATATCCGACGGTGACTGGAATAATCTTGTTACACATTGGTCTTGGCTGCAGCGTAAGGTACTGTCTATGATATCACATCACAATTTGAACTACATTTCTGCATTTTCCTTAACGTCTCACTTGTACGAAAACTGTTAGCAGAAGAACATTCATTCTCAAGGGACCACAGAATCTCGCAAATATACTACACACTTCATTGCTCTTGTGAGTACCTCTTGCCCTGTATGACCATACTTACTTTCATAGCTGTTTGATTATGTAGCATCACTGCACATGTTAGCCTTGTTATCGTCCATTTGGTGGACATTATAAGATCCGTATGGACTCTTACATAAATTTAGAATCAACCCAATGCTTTTGAAGAGGTTTAGCTCTGCAGTCCTCTTGTAAGGACTGAACATCGTCTATCACCGTACTTACATTAATAGCTACTCCCTCTGTCCCATAATATAAGAACATTTTGTATAGTACACCAGTGTTCAAAACACTCTTGTATTATGGGAAGAGGGATTGGTTCATTGTGTAGCATTCTGCATCTTATCTCCCTCGCCCACCATTTACTAAAAAAGATCATATCTATATTTAATCTTACCAAAAAGTAGAATACACAGACAATGCCAGTGCAGAAGTGTAGCCCATTGCTCTTGTCAGTACATTTTGTCCTGTAACGCTTGTACTTCCAAGGATTGGTAGTTGACTATGTATCATCAATTGGCATCTTATCTTCATTATCCTCTATCCCTTCCAATATTATCATATCTATAATTACTCTCTACAAACTGTAGAGTACAGGCAATGCTTATGAAGAAGATTCTGTGCTGAAATTCTTGAGTTATCATTCCCTTGACATGGAGAAGGTGATGTCTACTACACAACCTTCTTCTTGTAGACGTTGTTGGGCCTCCAAGTGTAGAGGTTTGTAGGACAGTAGCAAATTTCCCTCAAGTGGATGACCTAAGGTTTATCAATCCGTAGGAGGCGTAGGATGAAGATGGTCTCTCTCAAGCAACCCTGCAACCAAATAACAAAGAGTCTCTTGTGTCCCCAACACACCCAATACAATGGTAAATTGTATAGGTGCACTAGTTCGGCGAAGAGATGGTGATACAAGTGGTATATGGATAGTAGATAACGGTTTTTGTAATCTGAAAATATAAAAACAGCAAGGTAACTAATGATAAAAGTGAGCGTAAACGGTATTGCAATGCTAGGAAACAAGGCCTAGGGTTCATACTTTTACAAGTGCAAGTTCCCTCAACAATAATAACATAATTGGATCATATAACTATCCCTCAACATGAAACAAAGAGTCACTCCAAAGTCACTAATAGCGGAGAACAAACGAAGAGATTATGGTAGGGTATGAAACCACCTCAAAGTTATTCTTTCCAATCAATCCGTTGGGCTATTCCTACAAGTGTCACAAATAGCCCTAGAGTTCGTACTAGAATAACACCTTAAGACACAAATCAACCAAAACCCTAATGTCACCTAGATACTCCAATGTCACCTCAAGTATCCGTGGGTATGATTATACGATATGCATCACACAATCTCAGATTCATCTATTCAACCCACACATAGAACCTCAAAGAGTGCCCCAAAGTTTCTACCGGAGAATCACGACGAAAACGTGTGCCAACCCCTATGCATAGGTTCATGGGCGGAACCCGCAAGTTGGTCACAAAAACATACATCAAGTGAATCACGTGGTATCCCATTGTCACCACAGATACGCATGACAAGACATACATCAAGTGTTCTCAAATCTATAAAGACTCAATCCGATAAGATAACTTCAAAGGGGAAACTCAATTCATTATAAGAGAGTAGAGGGGGAGGAGAAACATAAGATCCAACTATAATAGCAAAGCTCGCGATACATCAAGATCGTACCACCTCAAGAACACGAGAGAGAGAGAGATCAAACACATAGCTACTAGTACAAACCCTTAGCCCCGAGGGAGAACTACTCCCTCCTCGTCATGGAGAGCACCGGGATGATGAAGATGGCCACTTGAGAGGGATTGCCCCCTCCGGCAGGGTGCCAGAACGGGTCTAGATTGGTTTTCGGTGGCTACGGAGGCTTCTGGTGGTGGAACTCCCGATCTATTGTGCGTTTTTGAAGTTTTAGGGTACGTGAGTATATATGGGTGCAGGAAGTACGTCGGTGGAGCTTCGAGGGCCCCATGAGGCAGGGGGCGCGCCCTAGGGGGGGCGCCCCTACCCTCGTGAGCACCTCCCTTGTCTCCTAACGTGGGGTCCAAGTCCATCCGGTAGCTTTCCTTCCAAAAATAACTTCTCCAGTTGATTTCATTCTGTGTCGACTCCGTTTGATATTCCTTCTCTTCGAAACACTGAAATAGGCAAAAAACAACAATTCTGGGTTGGGCCTCCGGTTAATAGGTTAGTCCCAAAAATAATATAAAAGTGGATAATAAAGCCCAATATTGCCCAAAACAATAGATAACATAGCATGGAGCAATCAAAAATTATAGCTACGTTGGAGACGTATCAAGCATCCCCAAGCTTAATTCCTGCTCGTCCTCGAGTAGGTAAATGATAAAAACAGAATTTTTGATGCAGAGTGCTACTTGGCATAATTTTAATGTAATTCTTCTTAATTGTGGTATTAATATTCAGATCCGAAAGATTCAAGACAAAAGTTCATATTGACATAAAAATGATAATACTTCAAGCATACTAACTAAGCAATTGTGTCCTCTCAAAATAACATGGCCAAAGAAAGTTCATCCCTACAAAATCATATAGTTTAGTCATGTTTCATTTTCGTCACACCAGAATGCTCTCATCATGCACAACCCCGATGACAAGCCAAGCAATTGTTTCATACTTTAGTAATCTCAAACTCATAAACTTTCACGCAATACATGAGCGCGAGCCATGGATATAGCACTATGGGTGGAATAGAATATAATGAGGGGGGTTATGTGGAGAAGACAAAAAGGAGAAAGTCTCACATCAACGAGGCTAATCAATGGGCTATGGAGATGCCCACCGATTGATGTTAATGCAAGGAGTAGGGATTGCCATGCAACGGATGCACTAGAGCTATAAATGTATGAAAGCTCAACAAAAGAAACTAAGTGGGTGTGCATCCAACTTGCTTGCTCATGAAGACCTAGGGCACTTGAGGAGGCCCATTGTTGGAATATACAAGCCATGTTCTATAATGAAAAATTCCCACTAGTATATGAAAGTGACAAAACAAGAGACTCTCTACTATGAAGATCATGGTGCTACTTTGAAGCACAAGTGTGGTAAAAGGATAGTAGCATTGTCCCTTCTCTCTTTTTCTCTCATTTTCATTTTTTGGGCCTTCTCTTTTTTATGGCCTTTCTCTTTTTTTGGGGCCTTCTCTTTTTTATGGCCTTTCTCTCTTTTTTTATTCCTCACTTGGGACAATGCTCTAGAAAATGATGATCATCACACTTCTATTTATTTACAACTCAATGATTACAACTCGATACTAGAACAAAGATGACTCTATATGAATGCCTCCGGCGGTATACCGGGATTGCGATGAATCAAGTGTGACATGTATGAAAAATTATGGACGGTGGCTTTGCCACAAATACGATGTCAACTACATGATCATGCAAAGCAATATGAAAATGATGATGCATGTCATAATAAATTGAATGGTGGAAAGTTGCAATGGCAATATATCTCGGAATGGCTATGGAAATGCCATAATAGGTAGGTATGGTGGCTGTTTTGAGGAAGATATAAGGAGGTTTATGTGTGAAAGAGCGTATCATATCACGGGGTTTGGATGCACCGGCGAAGTTTGCACCAACTCTCAATGTGAGAAAGGGCAATGCATGGCACCGAAGAGGCTAGCAATGATGGAAGGGTGAGAGTGCGTATAATCCATGGACTCAACATTAGTCATAAAGAAGTCACATACTTATTGCAAAAATCTACAAGTCATCAAAAACCTCGGCACTACGCGCATGCTCCTAGGGAGATATATTGGTAGGAAAAGACCATCGCTCGTCCCCGACCGCCACTCATAAGGAGGACAATCAAATAACACCTCATGTTTCAAATTTGTTACACAATGTTTACCATACGTGCATGCTACGGGACTTGCAAACTTCAGCACAAGCATTTCTCAATTTCACAACTACTCAACTAGCATGACTTTGATATTATTACCCCCATATCTCAAAACAATCATCAAGCATCAAACTTCTCTTAGTATTCAGCACACTCATAAGAAAGTTTTATTATTCTTGAATACCTAGCATATTAGGATTTTAAGAAAATTACCATGCTATTAAGCCTCTCAAAATAATCTAAGTGAAGCATGAGAGTTCATCTATTTCTTCAAAATAAAACTACCACCATGCTCTAAAAAGATATAAGTGAAGCACTAGAGCAAACGATAAACTACTCCGAAAGATATAAGTGAAGATTAATGAGTAGTCGAATAATTATGCAACTATGTGAAGACTCTCTAACATTTAATAATTTCAGATCTTGGTATTCTATTCAAACAGAAAGCAAAACTAAATAAAATTATATCTAAGAATAGCAAACATCATGTGAAGAAGCAAAAACTTAGGATCAACCGATACTAACCGATAGTTGTTGAAGAAGAAAGGTGGGATGCCAACCGGGGCATCCCCAAGCTTAGACGCTTGAGACTTCTTGAAATATTATCTTGGGGTGCCTTGGGCATCCCCAAGCTTGAGCTTTTGTGTCTCCTTAATTCCTCTCATATCACGGTCTCCCTAAATCTCAAAAGCTTCATCCACACAAAACTCAACAAGGACTCGTGAGATAAGTTAGTATAAACCATTGCAAAAACCTTATCATACTCTACTGTAGCAAATCACTAAAATTATTGTTAAACATTGCATACTAAATGGCTCTGCATATTTAATAGTCCTATCCTCAAATAGAATCATTAAAGAAGCAAACATATGCAAACAATGCAAACATAACAGCAATCTGCCTAAACAGGACAGTATGTAAAGAATGCAGCAACATACATACTTCCCTAGCTCCAAAAATTATGAAAGAAAATTCCCAATGTAGTAAATTTATCAGAGATAAATATGCAAAAGGTTTCAACATTTTATCACATTCTGACTTTTCTAGGGAATTATTGCAACAGCGGTAAACTTTCTGTTTTCAAACAGCAACATGTGGACTTCTAAAATAGGCATAGTAAAGGCTATCAATGCCACTTTTATTGAAATAAAAGATGAAAAACATTGTTCTAAATAACAGCGAGAAAATCCTATCAAAATAAATTGACGCTCCAAGCAAAACACATATCATGTGGAGAATAAAAATATAGCTCTAAGTAAAGTTACCGATGAATGAAGACGAAAGAGGGGATGCCTTCCGGGGCATCCCCAAGCTTAGGCTCTTGGTTGTCCTTGAATATTACCTTGGGGTTCATTGGGCATCCCAAAGCTTAGGCTCTTGCCACTCCTTATTCCATAGTCCATCAAATCTTTACCCAAAACTTGAAAACTTCACAACACAAAACTTAACAGAAAACTCGTAAGCTCCGTTAGTATAAGAAAATAAATCACCACTTCAAGGTACTGCAATGAACTCATTCTTTATTTATATTGGTGTTAAACCTACTGTATTCCAACTTCTCTATGGTTTATAAATTATTTTACTAGCCATAGATTCATCAAAATAAGTAAACAACACATGCAAAACAGAATCTGTCAAAAACAGAACAGTATGTAGTAATCTGAATCAAACGTATACTTCTGGAACTAATAAATTTCTCAAATAAATTTCTGGACCTGAGTAATTTATATATTAATCATCTGCAAAAATAATTAACTAAATATAACTCCCCAAATAAAAATGGCAGCAATTCTCGTGAGCGCTAAAGTTTCTGTTTTTTACAGCATGATCAACAAGACTTTCCCCAAGTCTTCCCAAAGGTTCTACTTGGCACAAACACTAATTAAAATCATAAAACCACATATAAACAGAGGCTAGATGAATTATTTATTACTAAACAGGAACAAAAAGCAAGGAACAAAAATAAAATTGGGTTGCCTCCCAACAAGCGCTATCGTTTAACGCCCCTAGCTAGGCACGATGATTTCAATGATGCTCACATAAAAGATAAGAATTGAAACATAAAGAGAGCATCATGAAGCATATTGCTAACACATTTAAGTCTAACCCACTTCCTATGCATAGGGATTTTGTGAGCAAACAACTTGTGGGAACAAGAATCAACTTGCATAGGAAGGTAAAACAAGCATAACTTCAAAATTTTAAGCACATAGAGAGGAAACTTGATATTATTGCAATTCCTACAGGCATAAGTTCCTCCCTCATAATAATTTTCAGTAGCATCATGAATGAATTCAATAATATAACCAGCACCTAAAGCATTATTTTCATGATCTATAAGCATAGAAAATTTACTACTCTCCACATAAGCAAAATACTTCTCATGAATAATAGTGGGAGCAAACTCAACAAAATAACTATCATGTGATTGAAAATTTAGATCAAGATGACAAGTTTCATGGTTATCATTATTATTTAAAGCATACGTGTCATCACAATAATCATCATAGATAGGAGGCATGCTTTGATCATAATAAATTTGCTCATCAAAACTTGGGGGACAAAAAATATCATCTTCATCAAACATAGCTTCCCCAAGCTTGTGGCTTTGCATATCATTAGCATCATGGATATTCAAGGAATTCATACTAACAACATTGCAATCATGCTCATCATTCAAATATTTATTGCCAAACATTTTAATGCATTCTTCTTCTAACACTTTGGCACAATTTTCCTTTCCATCATACTCACGAAAGATATTAAAAAGATGAAGCGTATGAGACAAACTCAATTCCATTTTTTGTAATTTTCTTTTATAAACTAAACTAGTGATAAAACAAGAAACTAAAAGACTCGATTGCAAGATCTAAAGATATACCTTCTGTCGGATTTCGGGTTCCGGCAGACCCTTGAGGTTCGAACACTGGGGTGCGCGCGGAGATTTCGCCTTCTACCTACCTGCACCCCTCCGCCTCGCTAAGATCTAAGCTATGGAAAGAACAGCACAAGAGACACAGGGTTTATACTAGTTCGGGCCACCGTTGTGGTGTAATACCCTACTCCAGTGTGTGGTGTGGTGGATTGCCTCTTGGGCTGATGATGATGAGCAATACAAGGAAGAACAGCCTCGCGAGGGTCTGTTCTTGGCTGGGGGGATGAACTGCTAGGAGGAGTTCAGTAACCCTTCTCTCTCTCTCTCTCCTCGATTCTCTCTTTGATTTCGATCCGATCTCCCCTCTACCCTGTGGGTGGCTAGTCCTATTTATAGGCAAAGGCCCTGGGCCTCTTCCCAAATATTGAGCGAGAAGGGCACCAACAATTGGCCATTTTGAAGGGGAACATCTGGTACACTTATCCTGACTAAAGTTGGTCCTCGCCTGCCGAAGGCTCTGGCGGTGACGCTGGCTTGGGCTCCACAATGACTTCCTTCCTGCCATTGGGCCGGTCTTGGTCTCGTTGCACCAAAACAGGTGCCTTTGCTTGATGCTCTCGCCTGCGCTTGCTCCCTTTGCACCAAAGAGGAAAGGAGGACACTGCGCGGGCTGGCGCCCACCTGGCACCCTTGGTCATCATGGCTTGCGTCACGGGCACCTCGTGAGGTACCCCGCCTTGATCTCTCCGCCTCCTCGCGAGCCAGCCTGATGAGGCCATGCCTGAGGAAGCTCCGTGTCGTCCGCCCCGCGAGGCTTGACCCCTCGCGAGGGTCTTGGGTCGGTGTTGACGAAGATGGGCCGTGCTGGGCCCCTCCTCGAGCCACGTCGCAGGCCGCAGGCAGGCAAGTCTGGGGACCCCCGTTCCTAGAACACCGACAGTAGCCCCCGGGGCCCAAGGCGCGCCCGGACTTGGCCGTGCAGGGAGGCGAAAGGGCAAGAGCGAAGCGCTGTGGGCCCTAACAGCCTGCGGCCTTGGGCGCCGCGTGGCGGTTGATTGGACGTGGGGGTCTCCACTTCCCCATGGCGCCTCAGCAACTGCGCGGATTGGACAAGTCCCTGCATGCAAAGCGGGTCATGATTACCTACGATCGTGGGGGCCGACGGTTGGCCCTCGCCGGCTATAAGTACGGATCGCGCGCGCCCTTCCAGTTCATCCCCCTCGCTTCTCCTTCTTCTTCATGGCCCCGTCGAGGAGGTTCTCGGCCGCAGAGAAGGGGAAGGCTCGCCAGGTTGAGCCTGCCTCTCCCCCGCCCAAGCGCGGCCGAGGGCGCCCTCGCAAACATCCTGTGGCCACCACGGCAGCTCCCCGCGGCTGTGGAGACGATTTCCAGCACGGTGACGGGCGGACTGCTGCGGCCGGGGGGCGCGCTTCGGTCGCGCGTTCCCCTAGGCCGCGCTTTCGCGCTGCAGAGGTGCTGCCGGAGTTCGTTGTGTGGTCGGCGGAGCCTACTAGCACCCGGCTTCAGCTTCCTTGCTTCCTCCTCGGCGAGCTCCCGGCCGGCGCCCCGGGCGGCCTTTGGCTTCAGGCAGACGGCTGCTGCAGCCGGGCCTCATGGGCTTCACTGGAGGTCTCCGCAGCCGGCAGCCTGGCCTTGACCCGCGGTTGGCAGACGTTTGCCCGCGCGCGTGGCCTGAGCCGTCGGTGCACCCTGCACTTCAATTTTGACGGCGATGCCACCCTCTATGTGAGGGTGTTTGGGGAAGATGGTCGCCGCGCAGGGTGCTTCCCTGAGGACGACGACCGCGGCCGGGAACCCAGCCCCGGCGATGATGGAGAGGACAGCGCTTGCGTGATTGGCGGCGCTCAGGGTTCCCCAAGCTTCACCGGTTCTTCTTCAGGCGGCGACTCTTCTAGCGGTGGCCGCGGTCAGCCTCCACGCCGTCGTACCTGCTTGGGAGGTGGTAGCGTGTCTGCCCGCCGTCGCGCCTTGGTGAAGCGCGAGAGGGAGTCTGCCTGAGCCCCGGAGGCAGCTCGAGTCTTCCCTGCAGGCCGGTGTGAGGCGAGCTGCGCCTGATTTGCTCTTTCTTTTCCTTTTTCCTGCGTAAAAAGACAGTAGCGTGGAGCCCCGCGGGGGCGTGTTTGGGTTATTGCTGTTAATCATCGCTTCCGTTATCATGCCTTCCGGCTACGTGCCCGCGCGTGGATAGTTCCCGGCCCCAGCCGTGGGGGGGCGCGACCGACCCAGGCCCTATGTTTGTGTCGCGGTGCCCGTGGGGCACGGACTGGAGGGGTGCTCCTGTAATGGACCCAGGTCGCGAAACCTTTGAACGACTAGGACAAGAACACTCGCGAGGGCGCTCGGCTGCCCCCCTCGTGAGGCCTTGCATAAGAGAAATGGAGGCGGGAGAGTGAAAAGTCGAAGAACCACAAGCCAAAGACGGCAACAGCTTCAATAAAACTTCGAATGAGAATGAACAAGCCAACTGCGGAGAGCAAATGAAAAAGCCGCGTCCGGCACCTAATCTAGTCTTCGACGTCTTCTCACCAGCGCGGAGCTAAGTGCTGCCACTGGGCGTGGGAGGGAGCCCCAGGGCCTGAGGCCGGCGCTCTTGAGACTCCGGGGCGTGTACAGCCCCAACTCATTATTACGTGAGAGTGTCACGGGCGGCGAGCTTCACAGGCGTTGGCCTTCTTCACAGGCTCCAGGCCTTTCTTGGGGGAAGCAGGCTTCACGGGCATTTGCCCTCTTCACAGGCTCCGGGCCTTTTCCAAAACGCGACAGCTTCATAGGCACTCGCCTTCTTCACAGGCTCTGGGCCTTTTCCAAAACGCGACAGCTTCACAGGCATTCGCCTTCTTCACAGGCTCTGGGCCTTTTCCAAAAAGGATAATCCTCAGAGGCATTCGCCTTCTTCACAGGCTCTGGGCCTTTTTAGGGGTAGAACCTCCGGAGGTGCTGGATGTTCCATGCGTTCTGGACCGGCACCCCCTCCTGAGTCTCCAAGCGCGCGGAGCCGGTCCTGGAAACATGAACAACCTTGAACGGGCCCTCCCATATGGGAGAGAGCTTGTGCAGTCCCTCCCTGGAGAGAACCCGCCTGAGCACGAGGTCTCCTACCTCGAGAGTTCTGGGGCGGATGTTGCGGCAGTGATATTGTCGCAGCGCTTGTTGGTACCTCGCCGCTCACAGCGCGGCGTCTTGGCGACGTTCCTCCCCCAGCACGAGGTCCATCCCCCGCATGGCGTCCTGCTGCGCCTCGTCGAACGCCAGGACCCGCGCGGAGTGACATCTGACCTCGTGGGGGAGGACCGCTTCGGCTCCGTAGACCAGGAAGAACGGGGTCTCTCCAGTCGGCTTGGTCGCGGTTGTGCGGATGGACCACAACACGGACTGAAGCTCGTCGTACCAACCTCTGATGCAGGCCTCCAGCTTCTTCTTGAACGTCCTGGTCTTGAGGCCCCTCAGGACCTCTGCGTTGGCTCGCTCGGCCTGGCCGTTGCTTCAGGGGTGTGCCACCGAAGCGTAGCATATCTGTGTTCCAAGGTTAGCACAGTATGTTTTGAAGAGGTTACTGGTGAACTACGAACCGTTGTCTGTGATGATGCGGTTCGGCACCCCGAACCAGCTCACGATGCCCCTGATGAACTTGACCGCGGAACCCGCAGGGATGGTGCGGACGGCCTCTACTTTAGCCCACTTGGTGAACTTGTCCACGACGACGTAGAGGTAGCAGTAGGCCCCTGGTGCCCGAGGAAACGGGCCCAGGATGTCCAGCCCCCAGACTGCGAATGGCCACGAAAGGGGTATAGTCTGCAGGCCTCCTGCCGGCTGATGGATCTTCTTGGCGTGGAACTGGCAGGCCTCACAAGCTTTCACCAGTTCGACGGCGTCATTGAGTGCGGTGGGCCAATAAAACCCACTGCGGGACGCCTTGCCGACGAGGGTCCGTGATGATGAATGATGTCCACAGTCTCCGCCGTGTATATCTTCCAGCAGTTCCTTTCCTTGCTCCCTGGAGATGCAGCGCAGCGATACATCGTTTGGTCGCTTCCGGTAAAGCTCTCCATCCTTGATGCAGTATGCCGTGGCCTACCGTGCCACACGCTCCGCTTCCTCCTCCTTCTCCGGCAGGGTCCCTTATGTTAAGTAATTCCGGAGCTCCGTGATCCAGCATCCCTCCTGAGGTTCCATCGTCAGGAGCAGGCGTGCTCCTGAGGCCGGGCCATAGACCGGGGCTCCTGAGGCAGGTGGCTCGGGGAGCTCCTCCCGAGGCTGAGCCGTGTTTGACAATGACGGCAGGGCTGAGGGCTTGAAGAGCCGCTCCTCGAAGACGCCAGGCTCCTGAGGTAACCGCCTGGACGCCCGTTTGGCGATGTCGTCGGCCTCCTGATTGGTGCCACGGGGCACATGCTGCAACTCCAACCCCCAGAACTGCTTCTCCATCCTGCAGACCTCCGCAAGGTAGGCTTCCATGTGCTCATCTTTCGGCTCGTACACCTTGTTGGAGAAATTGACAAGGAGCTGCGAATCGCCCTTGATGGTGAGGCGTTTCACCCCCAGGGCAGCTGCGGCCTTCAAGCCCGCTATTAAACCTTCATACTCCGCTATGTTGCTGGAGACCTTTTCACCTTGCTGGAAACAGAGCTGTACAGCGTAGTAGAGCTTGTCCTGAGTGGGCAGTATAAGCACCGCCCCAGCCCCAGCGCCATGCCTGGAGAACGCCCCATCGAAGTACATGACCCAGCCTTCTGGTGCCTCGCTTCCCGGGGAGAGGGACCGATCATCGTCGGCCTTGAGGCCTGGTGCCTCCGTCCATTCTGCCACAAAATCCGCTAATGCTGCTCCCTTGATGACTCTGGTCGTGCTGAATTCGAGCTGAAACGCTTGCAGTTCTATGTTCCACTCAGCGACCCTTCCAGCTGAGTTAGGGCTCCTGAGCACTCTCTCCAGGGGGTATGACGAGACGACCTTGATGGGGTGACCCTGAAAATAGTGCCGTAGCTTGCGCGAGGCCACTAGTAGCGCGAGGAGGAGCTTCTGAGGCATGGTGTACCGTGCCCTCGCGTCCCGCAACATCGTGCTGATGAAGTACACTGGGTGCTCAACGAGGTTGGGTGCGTCAGTGCTGGTGGCACCCTCCGGAGACCATGGCGCCTCCTGAGGTGACGAGGCCTCCTGAGGCTGGCCATCTGGGAGAGGGGCCTCTTCCGCCTCCGGTGCACTCCTCTGCGGCGGCTGATCCTCCTCAGCCGCGGTGGCGGTTTCTGTGGGCCTTCCTTGTTCCTGTTTTGCCTTGTCCCGGGCTGCTGCTATGGTTTTGATTCGACGCTCCTCCCTAACCGCCACCAGGGCTGCGCTGGCGGAGTAGCGAGTGGCGGCGAGGTAAAGCACCAAGGGCTCTTGAGGGCGCGGAGCCACCATGACCGGAGGGCTGGTCAGGTATCTCTTGAGATCCTGGAACGCCTTGTCAGCCTCTTCAGTCCATTCAAAGGGCCCCTTTTTCTTCATTAGCTGGAAGAAGGGCAGCGCTCGCTCCCCCAACTTGGAGATGAATCGCCCTAGCGCGGTCACGCGTCCAGTGAGCTTCTGCATTTCTCTGAGGGTCTTTGGCGGGCTCATGACCTCGACCGCCATGACCTTTTCTGGGTTAGCCTCGATGCCTCGGTGGGACACGAGGAAACCCAAGAGCTTGCCCGAGGGGACTCCGAACACACACTTCTCTGGGTTGAGCCGCAGGTCCACTGCGTTGAGGCTCGCGAAGGTTTCCTCCAGGTCTTGTATCAGGGTCCTGGCCTCCCGAGACTTCACCATAATGTCATCGACGTAAGCCTCAACATTCTTCCCGAGCTGCGGGCCCAAGGTGATGTGCATCAGCCGCTGAAAGGTCGCCCCTGCATTACGCAGCCCGAATGGCATGCATGTGTAGCAGTACACCCCACACGGGGTTAGGAAGGCTGTCTTTTCGACGTCTTCTACCGCCATCTTAATCTGGTGATACCCAGAGAAGGCATCCAAGAAGCATAGCAGGTCGCATTCTGCGATGGAATCGACGATCTGGTCGATGCGGGGGAGCGGGAACGGATCTTGCGGGCATGCCTTGTTGAGGTTGGTGAAGTCGACACACATGCGCTCCTTCCCTCCCTTCTTTGGCACAACGATAGGGTTGGCCAACCAATCCGGGTATCGGACCTCGCGAATGACCCCAACGGCATCTAGTTTGCGGGTCTCTTGGACGATGAAGGCCTGCTTTTCTGTGGACTGCCGCCTTGCCTTCTGCTTCACAGGGCGCACGTTGGGGCACACGTTGAGGTGATGCTCGATTACGCTCCTAGGGATCCCCGCCAACTGGTCAGGCTCCCAAGCGAATACCTTCTTGTTTGCGCCTGACCAGGGCCTCCTCCTGCTCGGGCTTGAGGTTGGCACCTATGGTGAAAGTGGCGTTGGTGGACCCGTCCTCATCGACGGGTATCTGCTTGGTTTCTGCCTTGTCTTGGGTGAACAACTATTTCTTCTTGGCGGGTGCAGCCCCCTTGGGCTCAGGGGTCTCCGAGTCGGCGGGCTATGCCGACGCCGCCGTCTTGAAGGCGAGCTTGAGCACTCGCAGCGCGTCTCCGGTGTCCCCGTGCACGGTGAGGACACCGCTGCTCCCGGGCATCTTGATGAGGTTGTACGCCGGGTGCGTCGCGGCCATGAACTAGGCCAGCGCTGGGTAGCCGAGGATGGCGTTGTAGGGGAGGCCGATGGGGGCGATGTCGAAGTCGACCAGCTCCGTGCGGAAGTTGTTGTAGGTGCCGAAGGTTACTGGGAGCCGGATCTGTCCCAAGGAGCTGGATGATCCGCCCCCAACGCCTGAGAAGGGCCGGCTGGGTTGCAGCCGTTCCAGGGGTATGCAGAGGAGGTTGAAGGCCTCAACTGAGAGCACGCTGAGGCCCGCACCGCCATCAATGAGAGTTCTGGTGACAGCCACCTAGCAGATGGTGGGGGTGCACAGCATGGGGAGTGCACCCGAGCAGGCCGAGTTGGAGGGGTGGTCCTCCAAGATGAAGGTCAGGCCGGCCTTGGGCGCCGCCCGGTCCGGGAGAGCCCCCTGCCGTGTGGAAGCGGAGCTGACCCGGCGGATGAACGGCTTGACATGGTGACTTGTAGGCGGCGCCTGCGAGCCTCCCAGGAGGGCCGCGACGACCGGGGGTGTTGGTGTAGCATGGTGGGCGGGGAAGAGGCTGTGGAGCTCTTCCCAAGAGGCCACGGAGGCTGCCGGCAGGTGGAGCAGCCATGCGCGCGGAGCGCCGGTGAGGGCCATGGGGAGCCAGTTGGCCATGACCCTATCGTCACCTCCAGCTTCGAGGATGGCCTCCTCGTACGCCAGCAAGAAGGCCAGCGGATCAGTCGCGCTGCCGTAGCGCGGCGGCGTCGTTGGCTTGAACTTGTCCGACCACCGTACCTGTTGCAGGGCTGGGGCCAGGGCTCGGAGCCCCCTGGCCCCCGTGCTAGTGCCAGCGGCCGGAGCGGGCGACGCGCTACTCATCGCGAGGCAGGTCGTGGCGGTGGCGGAAGGGAAAACTCCGGTGCACCCCTACCTGGCGCACCAAATGTCGGATTTCGGGTTCCAGCAGACCCTTGAGGTTCGAACACTGGGGTGCGCACGGAGATTTCGCCTTCTACCTACCTGCACCCCTCCGCCTCGCTAAGATCTAAGCTATGGAAAGAATAGCACAAGAGACACAGGGTTTATACTGGTTCGGGCCACCGTTGTGGTGTAATACCCTACTCTAGTGTGTGGTGTGGTGGATTGCCTCTTGGGCTGATGATGATGAGCAATACAAGGAAGAACAACCTCGCGAGGGTCTGTTCTTGGCTGGGGGATGAACTGCTAGGAGGAGTTCAGTCACCCTTCTCTCTCTCTCTCTCCTCGATTCTCTCTCTGATTTCGATCCAATCTCCGATCTCCCCTCTACCCTGTGGGTGGCTAGTCCTATTTATAGGCAAAGGCCCTGGGCCTCTTCCCAAATATTGAGCGGGAAGGGCGCCAACAATTGGCCATTTTGAAGGGGAACATCTGGTACACTTATCCTGACTAAAGTTGGTCCTCGCCTGCCAAAGGCTCTGGCAGTGACGCTGGCTTGGGCTCCACAATGACTTCCTTCCTGCCGTTGGGCCGGTCTTGGTCTCGTTGCACCGAAACAGGTGCCTTTGCTTGATGCTCTCGCCTGCACTTGCTCCCTTTGCACCAAAGAGGAAAGGAGGACACTGCGCGGGCTGGCGCCCACCTGGCACCCTTGGTCGTCATGGCTTGCGTCACGGGCACCTCGTGAGGTACCCCGCCTTGATCTCTCCGCCTCCTCACGAGCCAGCTTGATGAGGCCGTGCCTGAGGAAGCTCCGTGTCGTCCGCCCCGCGAGGCTTGACCCCTCGCGAGGGTCTTGGGTCTGTGTTGATGAAGATGGGCCGTGCTGGGCCCCTCCTCGAGCCAAGCCGCAGGCAGGCAAGTCTGGGGACCCCCGTTCCCAGAACGCCGACACCTTCAAGCGCTAACCTCCCCGGCAACGGCGCCAGAAAAGAGCTCGATGTCTACTACACAACCTTCTTCTTGTAGACGTTGTTGGGCCTCCAAGTGCAGAGGTTTGTAGAAGATTAGCAAATTTCCCTCAAGTGGATGACCTAAGGTTTATCAATCTGTAGGAGGCGTAGGATGAAGATGGTATCTCTCAAGCAACCCTGCAACCAAATAACAAAGAGTCTCTTGTGTCCCAACACACCCAATACAATGGTAAATTGCATAGGTGCACTAGTTCGGCGAAGAGACGGTGATACAAGTGGTATATGGATAGTAGATAACGGTTTTTGTAATATGAAAATATAAAAACAGTAAGGTAACTAATGATAAAAGTGAGCGTAAACGGTATTGCAATGCTAGGAAACAAGGCCTAGGGTTCATACTTTCACTAGTGCAAGTTCCCTCAGCAGTAATAACATAATTGGATCATATAACTATCCCTCAACATGCAACAAAGAGTCACTCCAAAGTCACTAATAGCGGAGAACAAACAAAGAGATTATGGTTGGGTACGAAACCACCTCAAAGTTATTCTTTCCAATCAATCCGTTGGGCTATTCCTATAAGTGTCACAAGCAGCCCTAGAGTTCGTACTAGAATAACACCTTAAGACACAAATCAACCAAAACCCTAATGTCACCTAGATACTCCAATGTCACCTCAAGTATCCGTGGGTATGATTATACGATATGCATCACACAATCTCAAATTCATCTATTCAACCAACACATAGAACCTCAAAGAGTGCCGCAAAGTTTCTACCAGAGAATCACGACGAAAACATGTGCCAACCCCTATGCATAGGTTCATGGGCGGAACCCGCAAGTTGGTCACCAAAACATACATCAAGTGAATCACGTGGTATCCCATTGTCACCACAGATACGCACGGCAAGACATACATCAAGTGTTCTCAAATCTATAAAGACTCAATCCGATAAGATAACTTCAAAGGGGAAACTCAATTCATTACAAGCGAGTAGAGGGGGGGGGGGAGAAACATAAGATCCAACTATAATAGCAAAGCTCACGATACATCAAGATCGTACCACCTCAAGAACACGAGAGAGAGAGAGAGAGAGATCAAACACATAGCTACTGGTACATACCCTCAGCCCCGAGGGAGAACTACTCCCTCCTCGTCATGGAGAGCACCGGGATGATGAAGATGGCCACCAGAGAGGGATTGCCCCCTTTGGCAGGGTGCCGGAACGGGTCTAGATCGGTTTTCGGTGGCTACGGAGGCTTATGGCGGCAGAACTCCCGATCTATTATGCGTTTTTGAAGTTTTAGGGTACGTGAGTATATATGGGTGCAGGAAGTACGTCGGTGGAGCTTCGGGGGCCCCACGAGGCAGGGGGCGCGCCCTAGGGGGGGCGCCCCTTACCCTCGTGAGCACCTCCCTTGGCTCCTGCGTGGGGTCCAAGTCCATCTGGTAGCTTTCCTTCCAAAAATAACTTCTCCAGTTGATTTCGTTCCGTTTCGACTCCGTTTGATATTCCTTTTCTTTGAAACACTGAAATAGGAAAAAAACAACAATTCTGGGTTGGGCCTCCGGTTAATAGGTTAGTTCCAAAAATAATATAAAAGTGGATAATAAAGCCCAATATTGCCCAAAACAGTAGATAACATAGCATGGAGCAATCAAAAATTATAAATACATTGGAGACGTATCAGAAGGGCATTATAAAGCCAGCGTTAACTGTTAATGTAAGTCAGTCCTTCTAAAGCCTTTATCCTCAACTGTTGTTTAATTTGCTCATACTCCCTATTGTTTACTACTGTTTAGTTTGCTGTTTCTACCAAAATGCATGTTCGCAAGAACCGTAAGTTCTAAGTTTTACTTGTAAAACCAAATTCCTTATTCATACCATGCACATTACTCAATACTCCCTATATGTATGCTTGTTTTTGTGGATCTATAATCCAGTGTGTGGTGAAGCAGCCCACGTTTGCACCTTGTCATCTCCTGTTTTATCTTACTGATGGGGCTGATGATATGAACAAGATGCCATGCACATTAACCAAAATAGATACAGTGATTTTCTTTGCCCTTCATCTATGCTTGTTATGTTGACATGGTAATCCGGTAGTGTGGTGAAGCTCCCCGCATTATGAACAATGCCAAATTATGCTATTGATATTTTGAACTTACTCTTTATTTTCTAATTTGAAATTGGATGGAATTGACAGCACAGTTATCATCTTTGTTTATACACGTGCAAAACCTGTCATCTCTCTGCTTTGTTTCAAGGTGATATGCCTGATGGCATGCACAAGTCTGCTGAAGGCTGTGAGACAAACCCAACATATATTGTAGCAAAGAAGGCAAAACAACTTGAAGATAGCGAGACAAACCCAAAGTCTTGTCTTGATGCAGTGTTCAAGTTACTTGAGACTAGTAGTCAGACAAGCTCACAGAATTCGTTGTCTGAATCAGTTCGACTTCTTCAGTCCCAAGTTCTAGCAGAAAGGCTTTCTGCAACTCAACTTCGACTTGAAGTCCTATCTCTAAGAAAGATTGCGGAGAACACGAATGAGAACCTCATCGCTAAACAGCTACACCTGGAAGCTATGACCGACATGCTAGGCCGGTCTCACAACCTTGCTCAGCAGCTTGCGCAACAGTTCTTGCGCAGGCTAACCTTTCTTGAACTATCTTGGAAGTGGTCTCGGTTCAGTATTATTTTGTTACGCTGCAATGGTGCCCAGTTTTTGTAATCTGCTTCTTTGTTGCGCTTTATGATCACTGGTGGCGAACTTCGATGCCCAGTGGATGTAATATACCATAAATCCTTTATTGTATAGTGTAGGTTTATTCTTAGTTACTATGCAGTAATTTCTTTATTGTATAGAGTAGGTTTGTTCTTAATTCCTACTAGTTACTGCCATCATTCGCTATCTGAAAAAAATCCGATTTAGTCGACCGGGCCGAAACATTCGCCTCTAACGGGCGTGATTTTTTGCGAGCCCCAATTGAGCCGGCCTGCATCTTTCTTGGGCCCGAATGATTGGGGCCTTCACACTTTGCGCGAGGGCCACAACTTACACCAGCCTATATTTTAGTTGGCCTTTTGTGGACCCAGCGCTTAGTTTGGCTCAGGTAGCATTGGGCCATTGAAAGGCTGAATATTGTACTAGCCTGTTACGGCCCAGATGAAACCATGGGCCTTTAGCAGGCCGAAATGCATGTTGGGCCTCAATTTTCACTAGTCGTCGACGGGCCTTCAACAGGCTGAAATGTAGATCGGGCCTTTTTGGGCCCATTTATATCATGGGCAGTTACCAGGCCGAAATATATCTCGGGCCTTAGTTGGCCCACTGATATCATGGGCCTTTAAGAGGACGAAAGCTTAGTATAGACATCGATGGGCCGAATTATTAGACAGGCCTTTAACAGGCCCAAAGTCACATTGGGCTTAACTGTTGCCACCTTTATCACGAGCCGTTAGTGGGCCCGATGTCCCCTCGGACCATCTATGGCCCATGGGCTACACGGGCCATTCCCAGGCCGAAAGTCACACCGGGCTGAAATGGGCCCATGTCTACATCAGGCCTCTAACAGGCCAAAAGTCACTGGGCTGTAATTGGGCCCAAATATTCGGGGAACAATTAACGGCCAGATCCGGCTTCGGGCCATAAATGGGCCTTTATTAAGCAGGCCGTTATTGGGCCGGCCCACTAGTACCTGAGTAAGTACTACAGGCATTTGACTGGGCCGACCTTTTTAACCTATATGGGCCTCTGCTGGGCCCAGCCACGTGTCGATGTATCGTAGGCATGTCTCCTCCAATGGACGGGTGACATCTATCCCATTGACGAGCTGATAGGTGTTCCCTCCAGCCAATCAAAATTTTACACGTGGAAATTTCCCATTGGTCCCGGCTGTTAACGGGTTATCGGATCCAAAACCAGACCCGATAGCTTAACGGCGTTCCATTACGGTGGATGCCACGTGTCGGTCACCCTTGACGAAAGCACTTCTATGACGTGCGATTTATCGTCATGGAAGTGGACACTTCCATGATGATAATTTTGGTAATGTCAACACTTCTACGACAGCACAAGTATGACTATCTTGATTCTGTCATAAAATCGTCATGGATGTACATGCATGACAAAAAATGCGACCTACTGTGACAAACACATATCATCACGGAAGTATATTTTTTGTAGTGATCGTAACCGTACTTTATTAGACATGGTGCAATCTATGATGTCTCTTACCGATTTACCACTATTGTTTTGGGGTTATGCATTAGAGACAGTTGCATTCACATTAAATAGGGCACCATCTAAATCCATTGAGATGACACCATATGAACTGTGGTTTGGCAAGAAACCAAAGTTGTCATTTCTTAAAGTTTGGGGTTGCGATGCTTATGTGAAAAAGTTTAATCCTGATAAGCTCAAACCCAAACTGGAGAAATGTGTCTTCATAGGATACCCAAAGGAGACAGTTGGGTACACCTTCTATCACAGATCTGAAAGGTAAGACATTCGTTGCTAAGAATGGATCCTTTCTAGAGAAGGAGTTTCTCTTGAAAGAAGTGAGTGGGAGGAAAGTAGAACTTGATGAGGTAACTATACCTGCTCCCTTATTGGAAAGTAGTTCATCATAGAAATCTGTTCCTGTGACTCCTACACCAATTAGTGAGGAAGCTAATGATGATGATCATGTAACTTCAGATCAAGTTTCTACCGAACCTCATAGGTCAACCAAAGTGAGATCCGCACCAGAGTGGTACAGTAATCCTGTTCTGGAGGTCATGTTACTTGACCATGACGAACCTACGAACTATGAGGAAGTGATGATGATCCAAGATTTCGCAAAATGGCTTGAGGCCATGAAATCTAAGATGGGATCCATATATGAGAACAAAGTATGGACTTTGGTTAACTTGCCCGATGATCGGTGAGTCATTAAGAGTAAATGGATCTTCAAGAGGAAGACGGACGCTGATAGTAGTGTTACTATCTACAAAGCTCGAATTGTTGCAAAATGTGTTTGACACTTCAAGGTGTTGACTACGATGAGATTCACTCACTCGTATCGATGCTTAAAAGTCTGTTCGAATCATGTTAGCAGTTGTCACATTTTATGAAATCTGTCAAATGGATGTCAAAACTGTATTCCTTAATGGATTTCTTAAAGAGTTGTATATGATGCAACCAGAAGGTTTTGTCGATCCTAAAGATGCTAACAAAGTGAGCAAGCTCCAGCGATCCATCTATGGACTGGTGCAAGCATCTCAGAGTTGGAATATATGCTTTGATAAAGCGATCAAAGAATATGGTTTTATACAGACTTGCGGTGAAGCCTATTTTTACAAGAAAGTGAGTGGGAGCACTACAACATTTCTGATAAGTATATATGAATGACATATTGTTGATCGAAAATAATGTAGAATTTTCTGCAAAGCATAAAGGAGTGTTTGAAAAGAGTTTTTCAAAGAAAGACCTCGATGAAGCTTCTTACACATTGAGCATCAAGATCTATAGAGATAGATCAAGACGCTTGATAAGTTTTTTCAATGAGTACATACCTTGACAAGATTTTGAAGTAGTTCAAAACAGAACAGTCAAAGAAGGAGTTCTTGCCTGTGTTTTAAGGTGTGAAGTTGAGTAAAGACTCAAACCCGACCACAACAGAAAATAGAAAGAGAATGAAAAGTCATTCCCTATGCCTCAGTCATAGGTTCTATAAAGTATGCTATGCTGTTTACCAGTCCTATTGTATACCTTAGCATGATTCTGGCAAAGGAGTACAATAGTGATCTAGGAGTAGATCACTAGACAGCGGTCAAAAATATCCTTAGTAGAATAAGGAAATGTTTCTCGGTTATGGAGGTGACAAAGAGTTTGTCGTAAAGAGTTACGTTGATGCAAGCTTTGACACCGATCTGGATGGCTCTAAGTCTCTATATAGATACATATTGAAAGTGGGAGCAATTAGCTAGAGTAGCTTTGTGCAAAGCATTGTAGACATAGAAAAATTGCAAAATACATACGGCTCTGAATGTGGCAGACCCGTTGACTAAATTTCTCTCACAAGCAAAACATGATCATTCTTTGGGTGTTAATCACATAGTGATGTGAACTAGATTATTGACTCTAGTAAATCCTTTGGGTGTTAGTCACATGGAGATGTGAACTAATCGCATAAAGATGTGAACTATTGGTGTTAAATCACATGATGATGTGAACTAGATTATTGACTCTAGTGCAAGTGGGAGACTGAAGGAAATGTGCCCTAGAGGCAATAATAAAGTTGTTATTTATATTTCCTTATATCACGATAAATGTTTATTATTCATGCTAGAATTGTATTAACCGGAAACTTAGTACATGTGTGAATACATAGACAAACAAAGTGTCACTAGTTTTCCTCTACTTGACTAGCTCGTTGAATCAATGATGGTTATGTTTCCTAACCATAGACATGAGTTGTCATTTGATTAATGGGATCACATCATTAGAGAATGATGTGATTGACTTGACCCATCCGTTAGCTTACCACGATGATCGTTTAGTTTGTTGTTATTGCTTTCTCCATAACTATACATGTTCCTATGACTATGAGATCATGCAACTCCTGAATACCGGAGGAACACTTTGTGTGCTACCAAATGTCACAATGTAACTGGGTGATTATAAAGGTGCTCTACAGGTGTCTCTGATGGTGCTTCTTGAGTTGGCATAGATCGAGATTAGGATTTGTCACTCTGATTGTCGGACAGGTATTTCTGGGCCCTCTCGGCAATGCACATCACAATAAGCCTTGCAAGCAATGTAGCTAATGTAGTTACAGGATGTAGCATTATGGAACGAGTAAAGAGACTTGCCAGTAACGAGATTGAACTAGGTATTGAGATACCGATGATCGAATCTCGGGCAAGTAACATACCGATGACAAAGGGAACAATGTATGTTGTTATGCGGTTTGACCGACAAAGATCTTCGTAGAATATGTAGGAACTAATATGAGAATCCAGGTTCCGCTATTGGTTATTGACCGGAGACGAGTCTCGGTCATGTATACATAGTTCTCAAACCCGTAGGGTCCGCACGCTTAACGTTCGGTGACGATCGGTAATATGAGTTTATGTGTTTTGATGTACCGAAGGTAGTTCGGAGTCCCGGATTTGGTCACGGACATGACGAGGAGTCTCGAAATGGTCGAGACATGAAGATCGATAAATTGTATGACTATATTTGGACTTCGGAAGGGTTCTGGGAAAGTTTGGATAAATACCGGAGTACCGGGGGGTTACGAGAACCCCCCGGGGAGTGTAATGGGCCTATTGGACCTTAGTGGAGAAGAGGAGGGGTGGCCAGGACAGGCTGCACGCCCCCTCTCCCTCTAGTCTTAATTGGACAAGGAGGGGGGAGGCGACGCCCCCTTTCCTTCCCCCTCTCTTCTCCTTCCCTCTCTCTTACTCGTACTCTTGGAAGGGTTGGAGTCCTAGTCCCGGTGGGAGTAGGACTCCCCTTGGGGCGCGCCTAGGAGGGCCGGCCTCTCCCCCTCCTCCATTCCTTTATATACGGGGAGGGTGGCACCCCATAGACACACAAGTTGATCAGTTGATCTTTTAGCCGTGTGCGGTGCCCCCCTCCACCATAATCCACCTCGGTCATATCGTAGCGATGCTTAGGCGAAGCCCTGCGTCGGTAGCATCATCATCACCGTCATCATGCTATCGTGCTGACGGAACTCTCTCTCGAAGCTCTACTGGATCAGAGTTCGTGGGACATCACTGAGCTGAACGTGTGCTGAACTCGGAGGTGCCGTGCGTTCGGTACTTGGATCGGTCGGATCGTGAAGATGTACGACTACATCAACCGCGTTCTCATAACGCTTCTGCTTATGGTCTACGAGGGTACGTGGACGACACTCTCCCATCTCGTTGATATGCATCACCATGATCTTGCGTGTGCGTAGGATTTTTTTTGAAATTACTATATTCCCCAACATTTCGGGGGTACCGGGTACTTATCGGGTCACGAGAAGGGGTTCCGGGCACCCCTGGCAAAAGATATGGGCCTTATGGGCCAAGTGGGGAAATGCACCAGCCACAAGGGGCTGGTGCGCCCCCCATATGGGCCGGCCTAGGAGGATAAGGAAAGAGGGGAAGGGAAAGGAAAGAGTGGAATAGGATTCCCCCTTCCTTCCCTCTCCCCCTTCTTTCCTTCCCCCATGGCAGGGGGCCGCGGCCAAGGGCAGGAGCCCAGGTAGGATTCAGACCTACTTGGGGCGCCCCTTGGCCTCTCCCCTCTCCCTCCCACCTATATATATGAGGGGGGGGGGGCGCCTAGCATACACCAGATCAATTGTTAGCCGTGTGCGCCCCCCTCCACCGTTTACACCCCGGTCATATTTTTGTAGTGCTTAGGCGAAGCTCTGCGGAGATCACTTCACCATCACCGTCACCATGCCGTTGTGCTAACGGAACTCATCTACTACCTCAACGTCTTGCTGGATCAAGAAGGCGAGGGACATGACCAAGCTGAACGTGTGCACAACACGGAGGTGTCATGCGTTCGGTACTTGATCGGTTGACATGAGAAGAAGTTTGACTACATCACCCGTGTTGTGAAACGCTTCCTGAGGGAGTCCTGGATTAGGGGGTGTCCGGGTAGCCGGACTATACCTTCAGCCGGACTCCAGGACTATGAAGATACAAGATTGAAGACTCCGTCCCGTGTCCGGATGGGACTTTCCTTGGCGTGGAAGGCAAGCTTGGCGACGCGGATATTCAAGATCACCTACCATTGTAACCGACTTTGTGTAACCCTAACCCTCTCCGGTGTCTATATAAACCAGAGGGTTTTAGTCCGTAGGACAACTTCATCATACAACAATCATACCATAGGCTAGCTTTTAGGGTTTAGCCTCCTTGATCTCGAGGTAGATCTACTCTTGTACTACCCATATCATCAATATTAATCAAGCAGGACTTAGGGTTTTACCTCCATCAAGAGGGCCCGAACCTGGGTAAAACATTGTGTCCCTCGTCTCCTGTTACCATCCGGCCTAGACGCACAGTTCGGGACCCCCTACCCGAGATCCGCCGGTTTTGACACCGACATTGGTGCTTTCATTGAGAGTTCCTCTGTGTCGTCGCAATCAGGAAGGATGCCTCTTCCCGTCTTTAAAGACGGCGCCGTTACTAAGGGAGCCTTGGCTGTCGGCCAAACTCTCCGGCTAGGCGGTTTTCTCATGACCGCCTGTTCGGCCGTTGCGCCGACGGTGACCTCTCGGGTCATCGAAAGCAATCTTCACATCAACTCGGAACTCGTCGAGCAGTTAGATCCAATGGAGCTCTCTTCCGTAAACGGGCTCTTGGATCACATCGCCGCCTTGGGGGTCACTACGGATTATGACCAGGTTGGACTTAAACCCGATCTAAGAGAAATTAATTCTCCCCAAGTCACCCATCATGTTGCCGTAGTAGAGGCATAGTGCGGCGACTCTTCATCTATCTTAAGGACTAGCTATGTCCGGATTCCAAATCCCTCCAAGCCGGATACCCGCGGAGGGGAGGATGCAACTCAAGACCTGAACTTAGAATCAGGCAACATGCTAGATTCACTGGACAACATCCAAGAATCCAAACCTCAGAGTTCGGAAACTCCTTGGCCTCTGAGTCTTAGATTGGGTGAAGTTCCGGATTTAATTCCACCCACCCGCTCGAACATAAGCGATCTATCCCAAATCAGGCAAAAGCCCAAAAAAATAGTACATCATTACTGGGCAAGGTTCCTCCTGGTTATGAACAGGATAAAGGACTGCCGCGAGGAAAACGCAATCTCAATCTTTTGCAATAATTGCACGGACAAGGGAATCCTCAACGCCACAGGTCGTCGTGATCTTACACGCTTCACTGACTTGGCGTCCATAGTACAAAAGTACTGTGCGATGGAAAGCGCCCGGAAAACCGAAACTAAATTTTGGGACAATCCGGCCCTGAATAGAAACCTCGTCCGAAACAAAAGGGTGCATCATCATCAGACACCCGGGTTAAAAACCAAAAAACCAAAACCCTCTACAGGGCATGGAACCGTACTGGAGGGATGGCTTAATGGACCCTGTAAAATTCATAGTACAGAGGACGCCACACCAACTCATAGCCTTAGAGCATGTTGGATACTCCGGCAGGTGGCCAAAAGGGGCGAAGATCTCCTAATTCCGGAGGCTGCAGAAAGCCACCTCAGGGACTCCAGTACAGTCTTAACAGTCTTCGAGACTTTCGCATCAAATAAAATGCGAAAAAGAACACTCCGCAGCTTCGCCGAAGTCTATCAAGTAGCAACAATAAACCCATGGAGTGACACGGCTATTACCTTTAATGCCAGCGACGAACCTAAAATCCGAACAGCTCGAGCACCAGCCGCATTGGTACTCAGTCCTATAGTGGACGGCTTTCGCCTCACCAAGGTACTCATGGATGGAGGCAGCGGATTGAACCTCATTTATGAGGAAACCCTTCAAAAAATGGAAATAGACTGGAACTTCATTGAGCGAAGCAGCACAACCTTCAGAGGAATAATCCCCAGTCAGGAAGCACGCTGTACAGGAAAAATCACACTAGATGTGGTGTTCGTCACGCCGGATAATTATAGGTCCAAAGAGGTCACATTCCAAGTGGCCCCGTTCAGCAGCGGATACCACGCTCTGCTGGGGCGGGAAGCGTTTACAATCTCCCAAGCAATACCCCATTACGGGTACATGAAGCTCAAGATGCCCGGGCCGAACGGAATCATCACTCTCGCTAGTGATCCGGACATAGCACTCCGCGCCGAAAACAAGACAGCTGCACTGGCCCTTGAGGCACTGTCTGAAGCCCTAGCGGCTGAGGAACTGACTACGCTGCGCTCCACGGTAAACAGGGACGATGTGATACTCGACAAAAGATCCAAGTCCACCTCCTTTAAACCAGCAGATGAAATAGTCAAATTCCTAGTCCATCCAACGGACCCCGATATAGACGCCGCACTGCGAGAATTCCTACGGGAGAACTGGGACATTTTTGCATGGCACCCTTCGGACATGCCAGGAATCCCACGCAGGCTGGCCGAACACAGCTTAAATATCCTAAAAGGATTCAAACCTGTCAAACAAGCCCTTCGGCGTTTCTCTGAACCCAAGAGACAGGCAAATGGGAGAGGAGCTAGCCAAACTATTGGAGGCCGGATTCATCAGAGATATAAAACATCCGGACTTGCTAGCAAACTTGGTGATGGTACCAAAGAAGGACAAATCCTGGCGCCTGTGCGTTGACTTCAAAGACCTTAACAAGGCCTGCCCAAAGGATCCCTTCCCCCTCCCCTGCATCGATAAAATTATCGACGCTACTGCAGGACACGATTCGGTGTGCTTCCTCGACACATACTCCGGTTACCATCAAATCAAGATGGCCGAGTCAGACCAAGCCGCAACGGCATTCATCACCCCATATGGCCCATTCTGCTTCAACACAATGCCTTTCGGGCTCAAAAACACCGGTGCAACATATCAGCGCATGATTCAGACATGTCTGGCAAACCAGATCGGCAAAACAGTAGAGGCATACGTGGATGATGTGGTCGTAAAAACAAGACATGTCGAATCTCTAGTAGACGACTTGAGGCTTACATTTGACAACCTCCAAGCATATGACATCAAGCTAAATCCAGAAAAATGCGTTTTCGGCATTCCAGCCGGAAAGCTCTTGGGCTTCATTGTATCCGGTAGGGGAATCGAAGCAAATCCAGCCAAGATCCGAGCTTTGTCACAATTGGATATCCCAAAGGACCTCAAACAAATACAAAAATTAACCGGATGCGTGGCGGCTCTAAGCCGCTTTATCTCCCGGTTGGGAGAAAAGGCGCTACCCCTCTATCGCCTCCTTCGGCGCACCGAACTTCGAGTGGACGGACGCCGCCATGGCCGGACTCGAGGAAATAAAAGCCATATTGGCAATAAACCCCGTCCTAGCCGTGCCAAACATCGGCGAACCAATGCTATTGTACATTGCAGCAACCCATCAAGTTGTCAGCGCAGTACTCGTCATCGAGCGGGAAACGGACGGACACAAATTCCCCCTTCAAAAGCCGGTTTACTATGTGTCCACTGTCCTCACCCCATGCAAATCACGGTACCCACATTATCAAAATATTGCATATGCGGTATTCATGGCATCCCGGAAGCTACGACACTACTTTCAAGAGTGTTCAATCACAGTAGCATTGGAAGTACCACTCAATGATATTATAAACAACCGTGACGCAACGGGCCGGATTGCAAAATGGGCCATCGAGCTCCTCCCATTCGACATAACTTATAGGCCACGGCGAGCTATCAAGTCGCAAGTTTTGGCCGACTTCGTCGCAGAATGGATGGAGGCCGAACTCCCTAAAGAGTACGGCACATATTCAAACTGGATCATGCACTTCGACGGTTCCAAAATGTTGGCCGGACTAGGGGCCGGCGTCGTTTTGACGTCCCCCATAGGAGACACAGTTCAATATGTACTCCAGATTATGTACACGGACTCCAACAATGCAACCGAATATGAGGCCCTTTTAAATGGTCTCCGGATGGCAGTATCCATGGGCATTCAATGCCTAGAGGTGTACGGGGATTCGAACCTCGCGATATCCCAAATAAATGGAGACTTCAATGCCAAGGATGCAAAAATGGCAGCTTACCGCAACGCCGTCCTCAAAATGTCAGCTCGGTTTGAAGGGCTCGAATTTCACCATATAGCCCGAGAAAACAATCAGGCGGCAGACGTCCTGGCACGCATCGGCGCAAAACGCGATGCGGTCCCCCCCCCAACATCTTCCTGGAAAGGCTGTTTAAGCCATCCGTAGTATGGGAAGGGGAACATGGCAATATTAGTCCGGACCCAACCGCACTGTCCGACGCCGAACAATCTGACATAGTCGGAGGCTCTGCCAATGAAATAACAACCTCAGCCCACGTACTAATGGCCGTTATCGCCCCGTGGACGGAACCATTCCTAGCCTACCTTACTAGGCAGGAACTCCCAGAGGGCCAAAACGAGGCACGTTGTATAGTGCGGCGATCTAAAGCCTATAAAGTCCATGAGGGATAACTTTACAAGAAAAGCACTACCGGAGTCCTTCAAAGGTGCATCTCCGAAGAGGAAGGGCGGAACCCGCTGGCTGAAATTCATGCCGGACTCGGCGGCCATCACACCGCAGCCCGGTCCCTTGTAAGCAAGGCTTTCCGTACAGGCTTTTATTGGCCGACGGCCCGGGCGGACGCTCAGGACTTGGTCCATAAATGCGTTGGTTGCCAGCTTTTTGCAAACCAAAGCCATATGCCACCCACCGCCCTCCAAACTATCCCCATCACTTGGCCTTTCACGGTCTAGGGGCTTGACATGGTGGGACCCCTTAAAGGCGGAACCCACAAGAAAAAATACTTACTGGTCATGGTGGATAAGTTCACCAAATGGATAGAAGCCAAGCCTGTTAAGACGGCCGAATCCGGACCTGTGATAGACTTTATATCCGGGGTCGTACACCGTTATGGCATCCCCCACAGCATCATCACCGATAACGGCACGAACTTTATGGCCGATGAGGTAAAACTCTGGTGCAAAAACATGGGCATCAAGCTCGATTATGCTTTCGTCTATCACCCACAAACTAACGGTCAGGTCAAACGTGCAAATGGTCTCATCATGAGCGGCATCAAACCCAGATTAGTGCGGTCCCTCAAGGAATCTAACACGCACTGGGTAGAGGAGCTCGACTCCATACTCTGGGGGCTGTGGACCATGCTGAACCGCACCACCGGATACACACCATTTTTATGGTGTACGGCGCAGAGGCAGTCTTGCCCTGCGACATAATTCATGACTCACCTCGAGTGCGCATGTACGAAGAAAGGGAGGCCAAGCTCGATCGGCAGGACAGTTTGGACGCCTCAGAGGAGGAGCGCGACGTGGCAAAAGCCCGTTCCACATTCTATCAACAGCAGGCTCGAAGATATCAAAGCAGAGAAGTGCGGGCCAAAAGCTACAACGTTGGCGAATTAGTTCTACGCCTGCCGGACAAGAAAAAGGACAAGTTGAAGCCCAAGTGGGAAGGTCCCTTCATAATCGACCAAGTCCTGACTGGTGGAGCATACCGCCTGCGAGATGCGTCGGATAACCGACTCGAGCCGAACCCATGGAACGCAGCCCGTCTCCGAAGATTCTATGCCTAGCGCCGGACTCTGTGTTTGTCTCCTTCCTCTGTCCATTTTTTTACATTTTCTGTCTTACATTTCTCTCCTTCCCCTCTTCTCCTTTATAGCCCTTAAAGGCTCCTCAAGTGAAGTGCTACCCGCGCTCATTAAACCTGGGGGCTTCCTTAACAGAAGCTTATTTATACGGGCTTCACGCCCACCACATGTGTCAAACTTCCACATGTACCTTTTCTTCACCATTATATGCACCGATATGACTTAAGTTTTGGCCAAGCTGGGTTGCCTGGCTCCTGTGCTTACCCCTACGTTCCCGATTGTTCGGCTAGGTGGTAAAGGGAGCACCTCTGCGATTGTTACTGCCGGATCAGCAGGATGTGTACCTCAGACTGGGTGAAGCCAAAAGCTAGCGTTCTTAAGGGAATATTCGGTCGGTGAACTAAAAGATGACCTTTTTTTACTTATTTATGTATATGCCCCCAGATGATTTTCCCGCGTTTGCAGTTCGGACATGCACTTTAGGGCATGCCTCCCAGAGAAAGGAACCCCTAACGGAACTATTCTCTCTGGAAGATGTTTCTTACTAACCATGTAATATAACATAACTAGTTGGGCACTTGTCTGATAAAGCACTAATGACCCCTACGCCTGGTCTCCATGCATATCCCGGTTCTTACATAACCGGTAGGGTATTCGGACACACTCCGGACCGTCAGGTCCTGAGGTTGAAGCGAAAAGGTCGGCAACGACAAACGATCTACAATCCGGCTAGAAGGCATTACACATGTCAATTAAAAATTACATAGTCACTCTGACTGATTGTATTCCTCTTCAATACCATCTAACAGGCTGTCTAACTTATAGTCCTGCTAGGAATACTTTGCGGCCAATTCTACTTGGCCGTACACTAAGCTTACAGGGATCTCCTTCCCGTCAGGCCCCACAGGTCCGACCTCGGCCATGTGGTTTGGGTCAGACTTCGTGTACCGCGTCTTCACCATGGCCCGGGCCTCCCTAGCGCCTTGTCGGCAGGCCGATATCTTCCACAACCGGAAGCGCCGCCGAGCTCCCTTAAGCTTCTCCAAAAACTCTCCAAGGCCCTCGGGCATGGAGTGGGAAGACCATAAGGCTTGGGCAACGCCTCGCATTTCCTGCCGAACTCGCTCGTGCAGTTGCGAGAGCTCGGGAAGAAGATCACCCGTAGAACCGGGCATCTCCTCTGCAGGACGACCCGTTAGCACACCTACAGACATTACTCTATTAGTCGACTTCCTCGCCGAACTCTTTTCTTTCAAAGATTCGCTTAAGCACTTACTAAATATGCCGCGTCGAAGCCGCTGATTCTCCTTAGTAGAGTCCGACAGCTGGCCACGAACATCTTTAAGTTCAACGTCCAGCTTGGTGTTGGCATCCTGAAGCTCATTCTTCTCCCGCCTCACCCTTGTCAACATACTCTCACCGGCCTTTAGTCAGCGTAAGAGTTGTTGCCTCTCCGAATCCAGTCCGGCGCCATCTGCAATACGATTTGGCAGATTAATACCCACGCTGCACTTCGCAAGATATTAATCTTTCGAAGTGTATCTTACCAGAGGGGGTCTCTTTAGGCTCCCCTGCCGCGGCTAGTGCGGCCTCCAGTTGGGCTTTGCACTCTTTCAGCTCCTGAGACAGTATGGTATTCTTCTCTGTAAGAACCTGCATAACAAATGATCCTTAAACCAGTTACTCTAACCGTTTCAAGTCTCGGGGCTACTGGTATATACATATATATTTACCAAAATTTTCTTACCCGTATGTATTTTACATATTGCTCCATGGCTCTGGTAAAACCATTTTGAGCGGCACGGAGGTACACATCTCCCGAATGGAAGGCATCTAATGCCTCTTGGGAGAAACAAGCGTCGCGAAGAACTGTCCGGCGACGCCTGTGGTTCATGGCACTCTCCACCTCGGAATTGGTGGCAGACAACCTGTCCGCATCCTCTGTCGGAGGAGCGTCCGGTGCGCGCCTCGTGTTCGCTCCTGCTTCCGGGCCAGGCGTTGGAGCCTGGCTGGTGGAGGCGCGGTTGGCAACCTCTCCGAATGTAGTCCGGCGAGGTCTCTTCATCCTGAAGATAGCACGAACGTTAATATGCCCTGAAGAAATAACACCAGGGAAAAAGAGGATGCGCTATACCTTTGCGCCGGCGTCCCAGTCCGGACTACATTCCTTTTTGCCCCACGGGGCCCTGCGGCCCCTCATTGGCTAGCCGCCGCAGGTTCGGCCTCCCGCCTTGGAAACCTCCCCTGCAAAACACGGTCATTGTCAGGAAAATTGAAATGCGTGAGAATGGATTCCTTCTCAAAGGGATGAGACTCCGCTCTCTGTTACCTGGGAGGCCGGGATTAACCCTGGGTAATCAGCCGTAATGGCCACCAAGGTATTGTCCTTGCTTAACTGATGAAACACCCCGTCAATCAACTCCACCGATATATCCGGATCCTCTTCGGAGTCCGGATCGAGGGACCGTTCTGGATCCTCGGGTTGTGGGAGACGGCTGTTTATATCCTTTACTTCCTGACGCAGTTCCTGTGTTGAAATCGTTGGACTACATATTTAATCATGGGAATATAAAGCGGATGGGCAGGCACAATTGTTCACTTACCCAACTCGGGGGGTTGTACATACTAAATCTGCCCTGCGGGTTGACGCGGAGGAATTCCTCCTCTTCTCCCTTGTACAAAGAGGATAAGATCTTTACTAGAGCGGCAGCTGAGGCTGGCCCCTTACGACCGTAACGGGTGGCGTCATCCTCCCCGTTAAAATCCCACATGGGGTGGCCTCTATATTGAAGCGGCTGCACCCCCCGCATAATGCATGCGGCCATGACTCCAATCATGGTTAGTCCAGAATGAGCCAATAGTCTTATCCGGCCCATCAGGTGAAGGACGTCCCTGTCGCTTTCTCTCTGAGAGCTCCGCGGACGCCAGCTTAGGCATTTCTTTAAGGGAGCACTGTTGAATTCAGGGAGACCGACCCGGATAGGGTCCGGTAGCGGGACATCATCTATATAAAACCATTCCGAAGGCCAGTCCTCGGACGCCTTCTTTGGGGTTCCGGATAGATATCCGGTCCCGTCGATACGCCACACTTCGGCTCCGCCCACTTGATATATAGACCCCTCTTGAGAGCGGGACACCAGACAGAATAATCTCTTCCACAGCGCGATGAGCCTCAACACCCAAGAATAGCTCGCAAAGAGCGACGAAGCCCGCGATATGCAATATAGAGGCGGGCATGAGATCGTGCAGCTGGAGGCCGTAGAACTCGAGAAGCCCGTGGAGAAATGGATGGATTGGAAATCCAAGTCCTCTTACTAGATAAGGGACGAGGCACACCCGCTCTCCTTTGGAGGGACTGGGGGTGCTCTCCGCTTGCTCTCCGCCATTATAAGTGGCGAGTCCGGCTCGGACCGGGACCATATAGGCCTGAGGGAGAAATCCCTTGGCCTAAAGCGACACTAGCTCGCTGTGCGGGATGGAGCACCTCTCCCAGTCTCCAGATTTAGGACTAGAAGGGCGAGAGGAGGAGCTGCGACGGCTGGCCATGTTGGAATGAACCTTTGCTGGAGGCGCTCTGATGATTACTCGCGGAGAGGAGAAGGTGTGGTTTGGATCTGAATCCCCATCCCATTAAATAGGTGGCTCGTTTATGCGGCTAGGGGTGTGAATGTAAAAACACCGCGACTTTTCACATTCGTTTGACACGTGGAAGATGGCCATTATTGGGCGTGGAAGCCAAGGTGCGCTACATTACGAAAATCGGACATTATTCAGCAGGTACACGGAATTTGGAGGAGAACCCGCCTTGCAATGCCAAAGACAATCTGCGCGCCAGACTCGTCGTCATTGAAGCCTGGTTCGGGGGCTACTGAGGGAGTCCTGGATTAGGGGGTGTCCGGGTAGCCGGACTATACCTTCAGCCGGACTCCAGGACTATGAAGATACAAGATTGAAGACTCCGTCCCGTGTCCGGATGGGACTTTCCTTGGCGTGGAAGGCAAGCTTGGCGACGCGGATATTCAAGATCTCCTACCATTGTAACCGACTTTGTGTAACCCTAACCCTCTCCGGTGTCTATATAAACCGGAGGGTTTTAGTCCGTAGGACAACTTCATCATACAACAATCATACCATAGGCTAGCTTTTAGGGTTTAGCCTCCTTGATCTCGAGGTAGATCTACTCTTGTACTACCCATATCATCAATAATAATCAAGCAGGACGTAGGGTTTTACCTCCATCAAGAGGGCCCGAACCTGGGTAAAACATTGTGTCCCTCGTCTCATGTTACCATCCGGCCTAGACGCATAGTTCGGGACCCCCTACCCGAGATCCGCCGGTTTTGACACCGACACTTCCGCTTATGGTCTACGAGGGTATGTAGACACACTCTCCTTCTCGTTTCTATGCATCTCCATGGATAGATCATTGCGTGTGCATAGAATTTTTTTTGTGTTCCGTGGAACGATTCCCAACACCCCCGCGCGCTCGGCACCGCCGCCACACCACGCGCTAGATCCGGGCTGGGCAGCCCCGGATCCACTCCCTGATGCCGCCGAAGGGCCCTGCTGCCCCAGACCCCGTAGCGCCGCTGCGAGGAAAATCTTAGCTAGCTCATGAGCGCTGATGCAAAGAGCCCCGCCGCCATCATCCCTGAGGCGCGCATGGCTTTGCCCGTGTCTTCTCCGGCGGCGGTGAAGCAGGAGGGGGGTATGTGAGGTCGCCTGGCGGCGGCACGATTAGGGTTGCCCCCGGGTTGCCAGGAGGCGACGCTGGGGGGGGGGGTATCCTATGCAGCAATCTTTTTGGCCACTTTAGTTGCCGGTTGACATAATGCATATGGTTTTTTAATAATAAAACAAGGGGTTTTCCCCACCCAAAGTTTTTGTATAAAAAAGCCAAAGGCAAAAGTACACATCCAGAACGATGCACAGCTCTTAGCCATAATCTAGGACGCGTTTGGTAGACTGCATATACCTCAGTCAGGCCCGCGCAAGAAGAAAATGACCCGTTTGGTTACCCACATTCACTGTTGGGCTTGCATAACACGACCATTAAGGTGGGGTTTGGTTCGAGGGCGAGGATGGATTGGCTGATGATATCCCCATCCACCTGGTTAGGGACAACCATTTTTGTTGTTTGGTTGGGTAGGATTGGGTGGGTTGAATAACCACATTTTATTGTTTGCTTGGAAGGATGAGAATTGGATAGATTGTTGTGATGACCTCTTTGCTAGAAGAAGATGAGATTAACCCTACACATGCAATTTTAGATCAACTTTTTGAAATCAGCTCGCTGTACTGAGTAAAGAAGCAAGCATGAAATAAAAAGGTTATAATCCACGCTATTTCTACATTGTTTGCTTGAGTAAAGAAGCAGGCATGGCAAACGGACAAGCAAGTAGATTAAATGCATACATTCCTCATACACAAACCAGCTAGCTATAGAAAAGCGAGAAAGATATACGTCAGATCGTTGCACAAAAGAGCAGCAACCCAGTGCTTTCTTGCAGGGTGTAGCGCAGTGCTTCTCCGTTCTTGTTGCAGAGAAACGGGAGAGAGCATCTTTAGGCCTACATTCAGAGTGTTGAGTATCGTGATTATTAGGAAAACTAGGAAATCGTAGGATATTATTCCATCTTGCCTTGTACTCCAAGATGATCATGTACTTCTATATATATGAGGCTCAAGCAATACATTCAACTATTCCACCAAATCCCTCTCCCCCTTCTAACACAATATCAGCCTTATCTCGATCCTAAACCCTAGTCGCCGCCGCTTCTGCACCCGCGTGCCACCCCGAGGCGGTCGGCCTTCATGACCGCTGCCGGGGGCTGCACCGCCAGTACCTAGGGTTCATCCGCCGGTTATGTTGACCGGCTGCCCTAAAGTGTATTTTTCCCGAGCCCTTTCTCCAGGTTTTCTCTTTCCAGCCGGTCACCTTGATCGACATTTTTTTTTTTCAGTTTTCTGATCTAAACTTGATTGGTTTGCGTCGCGTGCCACGGCTGTCGACCCCCGTCGCGCGCCTCTACTCCAACACCGACGCGACCGGCCAGCCTCCCCTCCAACCCAGCGGCCACGCACGTCGAGGAGGCCCATCAGGGCCAGCGACTGTCCGTGCGTCGGCCCGCCATCACCCTATGCCGACCATCGCCGCCCTGCTTCGACCGAACTCCTGCATCTTCCTGACCCGACGGCCTCGCGCGATGCGTTGGCCCATCACAACCGCCGTCCTCCCACCGGCCCGCCCATTGATCCACGCCGTCCATCGCCACCAGCCCCCGCCGCGTCTACACAACGGCCCTATAGTGTGCCTCGCCGGCGTCGTCACCGGCTACGTCGAGGCGGCTGCGCCAGGCTCGTCGGCTTCCTCGAGCTCGGGCGCCGCTGCTCCGTTGGTCGTTGGGTCCTCGCTGCCCGGGCGCCGATGCTGCGTTGGCCGCCCGGGTGTCGGTGCTGACGCGCTCGTCCGCACGTCGTCCCACGCCATCCGTCATCGTTGGCTTCATCTCAGACTTCACCATCACCCCGCCTCCACCAAGCGGCGTCCCTGACCTTGCGCACGATTGACTTGATCACCCGTTCGCCGCCACAATCCACCCCATCTATGCCGCACAACCGACCTAGCCCGTCGGTTGTGTGCGCCTCCGCAGGTCCCGTGAAGACCGTCCCGAGAACAGCACGCCTCCCCACCGATCGAGCATTGGGCTGGCACTGCGTCGCCCCGTCGGGCCGCAGCGGCGCCGCCCCGTGGTTCTCCTCGTGGCTGCATCAACTCACGCGTCGCCCCTTCGGGTAGTAGTGCCGCGATGCGCGGTCCCCGTAGCCGCCCCGAGGCCGTCCCCGCGGTTGCACCGACCCGCACTCCGCCGTTGCGCCGCCCCTTCGGGCTTTGATACGTCTCTAACGTATCTAGAATTTTTTATTATTCCATGCTGTTATATTATCATTCTTGGATGTTTTATAGTCATTTTATATCATTTTTTGGTACTAACCTATTGACATTGTGCCAAGTGCCAGTTGCTGTTTTTTTGCATATTTTTTACATCGCAGGAAATCAATATCAAACGGAGTCCAAACACAGCGAAACTTTCTGTGAATTGTTTTGGACCAGAAGACATCCAATGGGCCGGAGAAGCGCCTGGGGGTGCTTCGAGGGGAGCACAACCCACCAGGGCACGCCAAGAGGCCCAGGCGCGCCCTGGTGGGTTGTGCCCACCTCGGGTGCCCCTCAGACCACCTCTTTACTCTATAAATACCCCAATATTCCAGAAACCCTAGGGGAGTCGACGAAAATCAATTCTAGCCGCCATAAGTTCCAAAAACACTAGATCCAATCTAGACACCATCACAGAGGGGTTCATCATGTCCATTGGTGCCTCTTCGATGATGCGTGAGTAGTCTTTTGTAGACCTTCGGATCCATAGTTATTAGCTAGATGGCTTCCTCTCTCTCCTTTGATTCTCAATACAATGGTCTCTTGGAGATCCATATGATGTAACTCTTTTTGCGGTGTGTTTGTTGGGATCCGATGAACTTTGAGT